>NC_132876.1:10410993-11660993 GCF_048164855.1 Canis lupus baileyi
TTTAATTTGATACTGAAGCTTAGATCGTTTTCAGCCTTTTAAGTAGTAGTTTCCCATCTAACCCTTATTTGTACAAATATCTAGGTAGAGAATAGTAGACGAAGATGTCTGTGAGAATTATTATCTAGTATGTATGAGCTGTGAGACATGACTAGTAGTAGAATAAGCATTTAACCATTAGAAACGACAAATACCCACCATTTGCTTCAACGTGGATGGACCTGGAGGGTATTACGCTGAGTGAAATAAGTCAATCAGAGAAGGACAAACATTATATGGTCTCATTCATTTGGGGAATATAAAAAATAGTGAAAGGGAATAAAGGGGAAAGGAGAAAAAATGAGTGGGAAATATCAGAAAGGGAGACAGAACATGAAGACTCCTAACTCTGGGAAACGAACAAGGGGTGGTAGGGAGGTGGGCGGGGGGTGGGGGTGACTGAGTGACGGGCACTGAGGGGGGCACTTGATGGGATGAGCACTGGGTGTTATTCTATATGTTGGCAAATTGAACACCAATAAAAAATAAATTTATAAAAAAAGAATAAGCATTTAATTATAGGACCATCTGTTGATGGTAAGACAGGCAAATGATAAAATTAATAAAATTATTCCCAAAATACATAGAAATCAACTAAAGTTTAGAATCTATTACAGAGTGATTGCATTCAAAAATCGAATCTTATGTTCAGAAATTTCACCTTTGTTCTAACTAGAATGGTGCAAGCCAGCAGATTGTTTCTAAGTATCACATATGGCATAAATGAAGTGCTAACGTGGCATGCTTTGGATAGCCAGGGTTAAGCCAAAGGCTCTGAACACCTCAGGCCAGGGTACTAGACCCAGGCTACATTTACCTGAGTGGAGTTGAAAACGGGCATGATCATAATAATTTTCTTTTAAAAGGCACTTCATGGGCAGCCCTGGTGGCTCAGTGGTTTAGCGCCGCCTTCAGCCCAGGGTGTGATCCTGGAGACCCAGGGTCGAGTCCCATGTCAGGCTCCCTGCATGGGGCCTGCTTCTCCCTTTGCCTGTGTCTCTGTGTGTGTGTGTGTGTGTGTCTGTCTGTCATGAATAAATAAATAAAATCTTTAAAAAAATCTATCCCCTTTAAAAAAATTTAAAAATAAATAAAAAATAAAAGTCTCTTCATAAGGACAATGGTTTTCACTAAGAGTGGCTTCGTACCATACACTGCAAACACCCATTGCAAAGATCTGTGTTTAAATGCCTTCTCACAATCATTACTCCTCTCCACAACCACACTTCCTTGTATATATAATATCTCACCTCCTCAACAGTTTATTTTTGCAGCCTTGGAATCATATGCCAAGATTAACAAATACAAAGTCTGTTGTGATTTTCACCCCGAAACACATGGCATTGATAATTAAGTAGCGCATTCCCTCCCACTGACACTAGCCATTGTGCTACAATCTCTTTATGTAGCAGCTACTACCACTAGATAGGACTTTTTCATGAGATGGAAACCCCTTTGCGACTATGGATCTGCATCACTGTTTCTAAACCTCTTTCACTCCATAGCACACGTAGCTAATGAAATGTGCATAACAGCATTCTATTAACACATAAGGCTGCTCATGACTAGAGATAATGGGTCCACAGGCTGAAGGCTACCTGGAATGCCCATGGGATAAAATAACTCAGGACCCACTTGAGGAACTCTGGTCAAGTTATTATGTACACAGTCTGTCAAAAGGTAGGGGCCACAGTGGCAGGGTCTGGATCTGACAACAGGTCACCCTTATTCTGTACCTGCTGTGAGTTTTACTAGCTGTCACACTGTCTTGAATAGTTAAAGTTTATAGCATCACCAAGAAAGTTTTTTTTTCCCAAGCCACAGATTAGATAAAGAGATCGTTGCAGCCAACTAATCTGATATGATCATGGCAGAGCAGTCTTTTTTTAAACAATGGGTTTGTCTTTGAGACACCTGCAGATTGTCCATTAGCATATATTCTTGTCTCCTCTAGTGCTAATGATCCCATTATTTGGATGTTTTTACTGTAAATTGAAATTAACTGCTTAGACTCATAATCTTAAATTATAGGTTTATTATAAATAAACCTATGTCATCTACAGCAGTATCTACCTTAGCATTGGATAAATATCCCTTTCAGTTGTTATCTTCAGGTGATATGCATACTATGTGGTTTATGAACTCTAATGTGTTGATGCTATGCTGTATTAAACCATGTTTTCCGCTGAAATTCAGGATTTGAATCTGGTACCCAAGTTGATTCACACCTCGAAGTCATTCGCATTCCAATTTATGTCATTTATGGCTTTATTATTAAACAATAATAATCTCATGTAACACAGGATAGTGTTTCTCAAATGCGTTGATGTGCTTTTTAAAAATTCTTCCTTGTGTTTAGCCTGAGCCTTCTCTAGAGTCACTCATTGCCTGAAAGAGGTGGAAGTGATTGTGGTGGATTAAGATTATTATAGAGAGGGATCCCTGGGTGGCGCAGCGGTTTAGCGCCTGCCTTTGGCCCAGGGCGCGATCCTGGAGACCCGGGATCGAATCCCACGTCGGGCTCCCGGTGCATGGAGCCTGCTTCTCCCTCTGCCTGTGTCTCTGCCTCTCTCTCTCTCTCTCTGTGACTATCATAAATAAATAAAAATTATTAAAAAAAAGATTATTATAGAGAGAAATCAAAGAGAGTTGGTTGTCAGATATTGGTTCCCAAAATAGGGCACAGTGATCACATGTGAGTATTTTCACTTCCTCTGTTTGGACACAGTGCAGAGGAGAGAGAATGTGGCCTAATTCCCAGTATGGGGCAGGTCCCAGAATAGCCTGGGGAAATTGAAAGTATCATGAAGATGTCCTTAAATCAGCATGACATTTGAGCAATAAGGTACCCCATAGGTGTAAAGGTTAGAAATGCCTGAGGAAGAAGTCCTGAAACTGGATTTAAGGGCCAATGCCAACAGCCAACAACCTCACATATTCCAGAGTGATACGGAGAAGGTAGCTAAGATTTCTCAGGCCCTAAATGGTTGAGTGAACTGGTGAACCAAAATTAGTCTGGAATTGATGAAGCCATCAAATGCAGAGATCTCGTGGTCATAGGCTTTGGCAGCGACATAGACTTCAGCCCCAAGTGCCTGTGTGAAGGACAAAAATATTGCAGAGATGTCCACCAAATCACAGGATAGGACCTAGATGCCACACTGAACTGGAGACCAGGGAAGCTCAGAGGACAGCCTGCATTTCATGGGAGCCTTTCCCTAATGCCACCCTAGGCTCTATGTACCCTAGATACAAACTTTGAAATAAAGAGAATATGGCAGGCCCACTGAGAGCAGGGAACAAGCATCCTGATAGGGAATTTGAATGTTGGATTAAGTCCAGCGGATGGGGTCTACTGGAACAAACTACCAGACAAAAACCAAAACAAAACAAAATAAAAACGATTTCAACTTGAATAAAACAGGTACTAAGTGAAATCAGAAGACAGACGAACACGGTATGATTCCACTTGTGTAGAATATATGTGGAATCTGAAAAACAAAACAAAAAAAACAAAATGGAAAGAGATTCATAGATACAGGAAACGAGCTATTGGTTATCAGAGAGGGGAGGGGTTGGGGGCACTGAAATAAGTGAAGGGGATGAAGAGGTACAAACTTCCAGTTATAAAATAAGTAAATCAAAATAAATAAATAAATTAATTAATTAATAACAATAAAATAAGTAAATCACGGAGATGAAGAGTAGAGCATAGAGAATATAGCCAGTAATATTAAAATAACTTTGCATGGTGATTATCTTATCCTAGTGACTACTTCATAACGTATATAAATCTCGAACCACGATGTTGTATGCCTGAAGCTAACATAATGTTGTATGTAAACTTCAATTTAAAGAAAGAAAGAAAAGGTTGATTGAAGTATAATCTACCTACCATCAAACGTATCCATTTTTAGGTATACACTTCAACTATTTTTTAGTAAAATTGAGCGCTGTGCAACCATCACCAACTCCGCCTGTGATGAACGAGGGGATGGGGGGAGAAGTTGATAATTAAAAAGTAATGGAAGTTCTTTAAAAGTGACTCAGAAAAAAAAATAAAATAAAAAACAAAAATAAAAGTTAGTTTTGGGACATTTCAATCACTTCATTAAATATATATGTGTGTGTATATAAATATATATAATTGTGTGGTTAATGTAGTTCTATATGCACATAGCTCTGCGTGTGTAGTCCTATATGCTGTATAGTTAGACATAAGAATGTACATTAACTCTACGTACAGGTAGTGATGCTCTTCTGGAAAAACAGTGGTCAGTCAGTCACTATTTTATGAGTTAAATTATATCATTCATTTCCTTAATATTTTTACATTGCACGATACTGAGAACACAAAATAGAATAAAATTGCCTTTTCCTTTAAGGATTTCAGGGCCTCGTGTGGGAGGAATTCACAAAACAAGGACAGTACACTATCATAAGTGCTACAATAGATGATGTATGCCCTAGAATATTTTTTTCTCTTTCCCTATACGATGAGCCAGGTATTATTAATATCCTCCTCATTCTATAGTTGAAGACTCTGTAGACCACAGCAGTTAGCAAACACAGTGGGAGGAAAACCAGAAATTAGATAATTTTAGAATCTTTTTTAATTAAAATATTTTTTAAAATACCTATTATTTGGTCTTAAGGACAGTAGATCGTCTCCGCTAAAATGTAAGCTGGTGGATGGAACTGGAGGGTATTATGCTGAGTGAAATAAGTCAGTCGGGGAAGGACAAACATTATATGGTCTCATTCATTGGGGGAATATAAAAATTAGTGAAAGAGGATAAAGGGCAAAGGTGAAAAAATGAGTGGGAAATATCAGAAAGGGAGACAGAACATGAGAGACTCCTAACTCTGGGAAACAAACTAGGGGTGGTGGAACGGGAGGTGGGCGGGGGGTGGGGGTGACTGGGTGACGGGCACTGAGGGGGACACTTGATGAGATGAGCACTGGGTGTTATTCTATATGTAGGCAAATTGAACACCAATAAAAAATAAATTTATAAAAAAATAAATAAACTTAAGAAGAGATGTAAAAAAATTAAATAAATGAATGAATGAATGAATAAATAAATAAATAATAGATAGATAGATAGATAGATAGATAGATAGATAGATAGATAGATAGATAAATAAAGTAAACCGGTACTTTACAAATGATATGAAAGCATACCTTTTTTTTTCTTTTTGTAGAATTTTTGATTATTGTTCAACTTACAAGAGTTTATTGACTGCCCATTCCGTCCCAAATGCTGTGCGGCGGGTTGTGGGGCCTTTGCCATTATCATTCCTCACTGAGTGGTGTTGCAAAGCTAGCATAGGAGAATTTGGCCTCCTTCCTGATTAGAAAGGTTGTTAGGAACTTTTCCAACCTGTTGTAAGCAAATGTGGGTGAATGTAAAAAATTGACTTAGAATAAGATAAGGCTGTGTGCAAATTCCAGCTTGGCCACATTCTAGTTTTGTGAAATTCAGCAGTTTGCTTTTTCTGTTTTCTTACCTTTACAGTGGGAATGATAATACCTGTCTAATGGTGTTGAAAATTAAATGTGTGATTAAATGAAAGTGCCCTTTACAGTAACTGCTTATAGAAAGATTCTTTTATTTTATTTTTTAAAAGATTTTATTTATTTATTCATGAGAGACACAGAGAGAGAGAGAGAGGCAGAGACACAGGCAGAGGGAGAAGCAGGCCCCATGCAGGGAGCTCGACATGGGACCCGATCCCGGGTCTCCAGGATCACACCCTGGGCTGAAGGCAGGTGCTAAACCGCTGAGCCACCCAGGGATCCCCCACCATCTCTCTAATTTTATCACTTGACGAATGTGATATAAAAGGAATAATTTAGTATGTGACTTTTAAATATTAGCTTTCTTGTTTCATTCAGCATCATGTCCTTGAGGTCTATCCAGGTCGCACTATTTTGCATGTATCAATATTTCATTCCAAATAGCAAAAATATTGGAAACGACCCAAACACGTCTCCATGGGTGAATAGCTGGGTAAATTGTGGTACATCCACATAATGGTATAGTACTCGACAATGAAAAGGAATGAAAGATTGATACCCTGCTACACGTTCATCACCTGCATATATTACCGAGCCCTCTCAGCCCTACACGTGGCCTTGACACAAAAATAATTTTGCCTTCTTGTAACTTATATTTAATAGGATAGACTGTGACGGGCACTGGGGGTTATTCTGTATGTTAGTAAATTAAACACCAATAAAAAATAAAAAAAAATAGGATAGACTGAAGAAATGAATACATATGGGGTAAGAAACAAGTGGGCAAGTTACATCAATGGCTTACATGTCTACTTATTCTTTTTTTAATTTTATTTATTTATTCATGAGAGACAGAGAGAGAGGCAGAGACACAGGCAGGGGGAGAAGCAGGCTCCATGCAGGGAGTCCGATGTGGGACTCGATCCGGGGTCTCCAGGATCACACCCTGGGCCAAAGGCAGATGCTCAACCACTGACCCACCCAGGTGCCCTGATGTCAACTTCTTCTTGTAACATGGATTAAAAGGACTTGTTGCCAGGATAAGGGGAATAGTTTACCATACTATTTTCTTTCCCATGGTCTGGACTGAGAAATCCACACTGAGGTCAGGCAATCAAAATATCCATGCTAATTATTGTAATAGTTGGCCTGAGGTGAATCAGGCTTACTGCTCCTTCCTGGCAAGTCTGGATCTTGGCCCCTACATGTGGGACTGCTCGGCGGGAACCAACTAGCCCAGTGGTGTGGTGAGAGCTGCAGGCAGAGCAGACGCTGAGCGTCCACATTTCATTCATTCTCTGCTTGTACAGTGGGTGTCAGAGTCTGATTCTTGCCATCTAAGCAATCGGATGAGTCACCCTGCTGCCATGGGGGAAGCTTGTGAGAGGTGGAGAATGAGCAGTGATTTACAAAAGGTCATTTTGCAGCTGGCTGGTAGATGTGCAAGGAGAGAGGACAGTTCACCCTACCAGGGTTGGTAGGAGTCTGATGAGAATCCACTGAGGATTATAAACCACTGGTCACACTACTGCCACATGGTTCCTCTTCTCTCTAGTGAGGGGGGGACTGTAGTACCCGCAAAGGCTTCAGAGAGGTGGTAGTATGAACCGATGAGCCGAATAATGACAAAAGAGAAGACTTAACCTATCTCCGACTCTGTGTTAATCAAGGGGTCAGTTTCCAGCTCTAAAAGCCAGAGGCAGCATTGTGTTGGCTCACCTGGCCATGACTGGACTAGCTTTCCTCTTACACTGGCAGGTGGCTGGGCCTCCCTAAGCACCCCATGGCTCCCCCCTCCACAGCCTGGAATTTGAGTAGGATTTATTCCGTGATTAAGCAGTTGGATCTGCGTTTGGTCCTCTGAGCTAAACTGCTGAGTGCTGATTTCATTCTCATTTCTTCCTGCCTCCTCTGAATCCCTTGATTCTTAACTAGAATTGCACAGGGCTAGAGGGGAGCACTTCCCTGCCTGTCATTGCCCGTTTTTAAATGTTTCAAGTTCCCAAGGGGGCTGTCTGAAACAGGGCGACCTCCGTGTTGTTTGTGACTGACAGGTAGAGATCAGAACTGTCTCGAACATGAAATGGTCCTCAGTCTCTGGCTTGCTCAGCCCTTCAGAGGTCTTACTCATGTCATGCCTCCCCCAGGCGGCTAATGGAGGGGGGGCATGACATGAGTTGCCGAGGTTGTTGGTTGCATTTGTTTGTTTTGTTTTGTTTTGTTTTGTTTTGTTTTTCCAGTGGGGTTTAGAAAAATCAAAAGAGTGAGCCAAGCCTAATGATGCTGCTGGCTGCACAACAAACATTTGCACCCAAAGCGTTGTACCCACGATCTGAACAGTCAGGAATGGGGATCAGATCAGATCTTGTCCCCTGAGGAGTGTTGCTCATGTGCTCTGGGTGTCAGGGTTCTGCTTGCAGACTGGAGCATGTCCACATCAGAGGGTCGGCTACCCTGAGCAGAGGCGATGTTGGCCTTGCAAAGGGTTTTCTTTTTTTTTTTTTTTTGCAAAGGGTTTTCAGTTTCTGTGCCGGCAATGCTGTCAACCTAGCCTTTAAGGTACAGATATCACCAGTGCCCTGGCTGTTTCTGCTCTTAATTGCTAATTATGCAATCTGTGTAAATGCTAGACATGTGACTCTAACAATTCTGCAAATGTCTTTGCAGCTGCCTATACATTCAAATTAAGGCCCAGGGCAGCTGTCACGGAGGCAGTTTTATGTGATTCCCTGGAAGGACAGCCTGATTGCTCCCTGGAAGTCTCGGCCTCCACTACTCAAAAGTCCGTTACTTTGTGGTTGCTTGCTTCCTGTACAGCATGCCTCCTCATTCTGGATGAAGAGAAAAATTGCCATTTTGCTGTTCCTTGCTCACTTAAATGTGAGTTACACAAGCCTTTTTTTATTTCATCTCTTCTCAGGAAATGTTTTAAAATATCTAACTCCTTTCCCTTGGCATCCATCCATGAGAGTATATTTAGTTCTTTGTAATTCATTGCCCATGCAGACTGGGAGATATTTTGTTCTTGCAGCATCTCATTTCACCGAGGGCCAACCTGCCCTCAGCTCTCTGATATATCAATGTGGTAAAAATTAGGCCTGTCTGATACCTCAGATAACCCAGATGTCAGTGGGAGTGACCATGACATGGGTACATGGTAAATCGACTTGAACCCCTATGGCACGTCGAACCTCTTTTCCCAGGTTTCTTCCAGTTCGCGGAGAACTTGGGTTCTCACAGTCGCCTTTGACACTGGAGTCCTGCTTCTAGAAGTCCGGTCTCTGTTCCCTCACAGGATCAACCCTGATGTGCAATACACTTCCTTCCTGAGTTCCATCAAACATGACACAAAGCCTTGGAAAATGTAGTAGACTTTATTCAAAATTTGGGAATCATAGAGATATGGAGGAGGGATTTGCATTGTTAAAGTGCCAACAATCTCAAGTTCAACATTAGCTATCCCTGTTCTAAAAATGTGCACCAGCCACCCCTCTCTGGAGTATTCCCACAGACGCTTTCATCCCATGTAGTCTCTACCGTCACACCGCCATGCCATACTGGCTGCTTTCTGTCTTCCTCCTCCCACTTCTCTTCACACCCTCAATCCAGAACTGTACTGAGAACTCCAAATTCCTCACCTTCTGTTATGCAGATTTACTTGGCCCGCTCTTTAGCTTGGATTCTCAGGCGTGCATATCCAAAACCTATAAAAATACTCAGAAGCATAAGATGTATTTCTATTAGACGGGCACCGTCTTCCTGGGAGGGAATTTGTAGTGATGAAGGATTGTTTTGCGCTTGCCTCAGCCCTTTGTTGTGACCTCTTGTATTCATTCAGCACATATTTATTTAATGCCTCCTGTGTAGCTAGTTTCAAGTAAGCACTTGTTTCTGGGATGAATGTGCAGCTGTAACACGAGGCAGTGTAATATAGTGAAGGGAAGACTTGGAACAGATGAACTTGATTCTGGTTCTGATTCATTCATACCTCCACTTGTTCATTCCCAAAATGTTTGTTGCAGCTAACTCGGGATCAGCAGTGCATTAAGTACAGGAAATACTGCAATTACTTGGACTCTAGCTCTCTAACATAGTGGAGGGACTGGCCACGTGTACAATGATTTATAGCATAGTCCTGCAAGTGTAAAAGTTGGTCTACTACTTAGTACCCGTGTGACTCTGGGCAAGTCTCTAGGCCTCCATTTCTCCATCTTAAACTGAGGATACTGATAGTATCCGTTTCCAGTTTCTTTGTTGTAAAGAGTAAATGAGATGAAGCCCAGGCAGCGCTTAGCACAGGCCTTGACGCGTCCTAAGTGCTAACCAAACATTATCCTAAATGGGAACCCAAAGAGGGAGAGTGACTTATTCAAGTTGCTTGCTTACTAGGCATTCGGCATGAACAAAATGGGATGAGAGCAGAGGGAAGGCTGTGGAATCAAAGGCAGCATTACCAAAAAAAAAAAAAAAAGAGCATTGCCCTAGAGAAAGCATTTAAAAAGGGAGGTGGGCGGGGGCTGAGGGTGACTGGGTGATGGGCACTGAGGGGGCACTTGATGGGATGAGCACTGGGTGTTATGCTATATGTTGGCAAATTGAACTCCGATTAAAAAATATGTAAAAAAAAATAAAAAATTTAAAAAAATAAAAATAAAAATGAGATGTGGATGATACAGTTTGGTGGCAGATGAACCAGAGAATGATGTCCCAGTAGGTTTTTCTCCTAAGAATGCAAAGTGCATGGCAGTGAATGGAGGTAGATAAGGTGGGAAAGGATGAGAGCGCCAGCTCCACTCTGTTAGCAAGGGTAGTCTACCTCCTTTAACAAAAAAGCCCCCAACTTCCAATGGCTTTTTTTAAAAGAATTATTTTGTTTTGTTTTGTTTTGTTTTGATTTGGTTTGGTTTGTTTTGTTTTAAAGAGAGACAGCGAGTGGGGAGGGAGAGGCAGGGGTAGAGGGAGATAGAGAATCGCAAGTAGACTCCACACTTAGCATCGAGCCCGATGCAGGGCTCAATCCCACAACCCCGAGACCATAATCTGAGCCAAAATCAGGCTGGACACCTAACTGACTGAGCCACCCAGGTGCCCCGCCAGTGGTATTTTATTTTATTTTATTTTATTTTATTTTATTTTATTTATTTTATTTTATTTTATTTTATTTTATTTTATTTTATTTATTTTATTTTATTTTATTGGTGTTCAATTTGCCAACATATAGCATAACACCCAGTGCTCATCCCATCAAGTGCCCCCCTCAGTGCCCATCACCCAGTCACCCCCACCCACCTCCCTTTCCACCACCCCTTTTTTGTGGCTTTTTAAGTAAAACTTTCTATTTCATTTTCAAGTCCAGGTATGTTAGTGAAGGCCAGGTGAAAGCTTCGAGGACTATGTGGGGAACTTTAAAGGCCCCAGGAAGTGGCACACATGACTTCTAACCGCATTTTACTAACCAGAACTCCCTCACGTGGCACGGTCTAACTCTAGGAAAGGTCAAGAAGTGTACTTAGCCTCCCAAAAGGAAACATCTAGAGGTTTGATAAGCACCTAATATTGTCTTTGCCACGCTTACTCTTTTCTGTGATCTTCTCTGTGTTAACCTTTCCATGCCCCGATTTCATCATGTCTAGAATGAGGACAAGCCTAGACGTGTCCCAGTGGTGTTGTGAGGATTAAAACACTGTCCATGAAAGTCCTTTTAGAATGCCTGATGTGTTAGGTGGTGATTGTTATATAAGGGAAGCTGGACAATGGAATGGATGAATGATGTTTCCAACAGTATTTCTGGAGAAATTCAAAGTTGTGCTTTTTATGACTTGGCTCATTGAACAGTGGACAGCGGATGAAAGAGTAATGTTAAAATTCTGTCAAAACCTAAGCCACTGAAGCCCAAGTAGATCTCGGATGGTAGGGAGAAATAATAGCATTTGCAGACAGTCCTTCTTATTCATGACCACTTTCTGCCAGCTTTTAGCAGGAGTGGTCTTCCTGGGGAAAACCAAAAGACAGTGTCAGTGCCAAGGGGTGACATGGGAGGCGTATCTGTGGCTCCCACCCCAACAGATGGACAACTGAGCAAAAAAAGCCAGTGAAACTTCGAGAGGTCTGCACGTTATCCCGCCTGACTTGCAATCAGATTTTGAGACTTGAGCATTCCCTTTATAGAAATCCTGGAGCCACCACTGTGAGGAACACTGATTGAAAGGAGACGCATGTGATCCAACTCCAAAGTGAGGAGTCTGACCTGTAGATAAAGTGAGGTCAAATGTGTATTTGTTTTCTTGCTTATCAGAGCCGAAGTTTAGTTTTGACTAGTGAGAAATCCTGGTAAAATTAGTTTTCTCAAACCAAATCCATTGACAGAGATCAAAGCAATAGAGGGAATCCGTTCAATGGGGGATTCACTGAAACTGTGGTGAATATTTACTTTCCGGGGTGAAAATGAATGAATCGGTTGCATTTCTGTTAGCACACAACATATCCTGGTATTAGTAAGAAACTCTTGCAACCTCAAATAAATTAAAAAAAAAAAAGATTGAATGCAGTTTCTTTGCAAACAATGAAATTGTTATTTTAGAAGTTACTAAACTTTTGAAGTCAATACACTTTTGTCAGGATTATTTACCATTGATTAGGAAATAACCTAATGAATCATTCTGAAGAACACTCTATTTTTAGCTCTAAGAGTGCTTGACAGCAGCAAGTTGAATTAGTGTTATTGAACTGCCACGGTTTTGCGGATTTATGTTAAATGTTTTATTTCACTGTTTTAACGTTTGCTGTTAATAAAGAAAATTATGAATCTGAACACATTCTGGTTGGGCTCGGAACATTCTGACTTCCTGAGTTTGAAAACAGCTTCAGGTTAAAAATGTGATGGGATTTCATCAGTGCCCCTTGGGATATTAAAAATTCATCTGAGAGAGCATAATGTAGTTAGCCCAAGTTTACAAAGACACACAAAGTTGCATCATATGGGCCAGAAGTACCTAGTTCTCAGGTAAAATCCCAGTCTAGGCCGTCCCCCTTTTCCTTGTACACATGTCCAAAATCAGTTCCTTATGCGTCTTGAAGAAATTGGGTTGCTTTTTTTTTTTCATTTAAAGCTCTGAATTGTTTCCACTAGTGTACTTTCTAAGAATTTTCAGGTTGTGTTTTTCCCATTTACTATAAAATGTAGCACTTCCTAACCTGTAGATATCATTCTGTCTCCAATACCACCAGTACTACTCCCTGTATGAGCAGCTATTTTTTCCATAATTCTATCTTATTCACTTTGGATACCTAAGTGCCTTTGCACATTTTCAACTCTCAAGAAATGGCTTTTGAATAGGATTCCCATAGCTGATTAAATGCATCATCTTTTATAATCTCTACTTTCTGAAGTGAATGATGCAAATCGGGGGAGTGAGTAGGTTTTTTCTTCTTCTCGTTGGAGGAAACCAATATCTCTTAAGGGTCTGCCAAGTTTCAGGGTATAGGGAAGCAATGCATTGCAGTGCTGCAACTGTCGAGTCTTTCAGAGGTAGAGGGAGGCTAAAAGAGTCAAGATACGTTGTTTGTGAATGGGCCTTCCGCATCCATGGCACCCTACCTTACTATCACATGGGATTGGTATTAGCAGAAGTGGATGTACTGTGATGCTGTTCCAGAGCCATTTAGTGTCACAGATCAAGGCCAAAGCCCTACTTTTGTAGGGCTACAACATACTTTTGTATTCTTTTTCTTAAAGAAGGCCTCTCCTGATACGTAAGTTTTGAGTCCCACAAGATCCAAACCCATTCCTGGTGATTAGCCCCATTTTATAGAGAAGAAATAACAGAATTATGACAAATTCAGAATTCCAGGACAATATAATATGCTGAGAAAAAAAAAAAAGAAACAGAACAGTGATCCAAGCCCTTTTGGTTTCCAGGACAGAGAGTGACTCTACATCAAATTATTGGACCCAGAGTAAAATTAAATCTGAAACCATATCATGTTCCAGCTATTTACCATTGGGACAATGTAATCTGTTTATTTGGAAAATAAATTGGAAACATCAGTAGTTTACTTAGCTGTCAAAATTATTTAAATAGCATGGTATGTGCAGGGGCACCTGGGTGATTCAGTTGGCTTAGCGTCCCACTCTTAGTTTCAGCTCAGGTCCTGATCTTGTGGGTGGTGGGATGGAGCCCTGCTCAGGCTGGGTGATCAGTGGGGAGTCTGCTTAAAGATTCTCTCCCTCAGGGATCCCTGGGTGGCTCAGCGGTTTAGCACCTGCCTTTGGCCTAGGGCGTGATCCTGGGGTCCTGGGATCAAGTCCCACGTCAGGCTCCCTGCATGGAGCCTGCTTCTCCCTCTGCCTGTGTCTCTGCCCCTCTCTGTCTCTCTCTATCATGAATAAATAAATAAAATCTTTAAAAAAAGAGATTCTCTCCCTCTGCCTTCTCCGAACTCATGCACCTGTGCATGCCCTTTTCCTCAAATAAATAAATAAATCTTAAAAAAATAACATTGTGTGTGCAGAAGAATTATAAAATTCTTAAAATGTCCTGTGGCTTTTTGGGAAATGTGTTTCATTCTTTTACTATGTTTAGGAAATACAGACATGAAATTTCCCTGGGTGCGTTGGGAATTTCATTCTTATGTTTATATATGAATATTTTTTAAAGATTTTATTTGTTTATTTATTTGAGAGAAAGAGTGCAGGAGCAGAAGGAAGGGGCAGAGGGAGAAGGAAAAGCACACTCCAGGCTGAGCTGGGAGCCCCACATGGGTCTGGATCCCAGGACCCTGAGATCATGACCTGAACCAAAGGCAGGCACTTAACCGACTGAGCCATCCAGGTGCCCTGAATATTTTTTTTTTAAGAGAATAGGGTCAATTTCAATTTCAGCAACCCACTGAGCCCAAAAATCTGTGAGAATTTTGATGAATTCTCTCTATAGTTTTTAGTTCACTTTTGATTTTCTAGCTTAGACTTTTGAAGACATTTCAGATAGTATTTTTTTGAAAAAGCAAAATTTATCATCTCTATATTAATAGATGCAGTGCAGGGACGCCTGGGTGGCTCAGTGGTTAAGCATCTGCCTTTGGCTCAGGGCGTGATCTCAGAGTTCCGGGGTCGAGTCCCACATCGGGCTCCCTGTATGGAGCCTGCTTCTCCCTCTGCCTGTGTCTCTGCCTCTGTGTGTGTGTCTCTCTCATGAATAAATAAATAAAATCTTAAAAAAAATAAAAGATACAGTGGAGGGTAGAGGTGTGGTTGAAAATTACAAATGAGAGAGTTTGGAATTAATTACTAGATGCCACTCCATGTAAGTGATTCATTGTGCTTATGGCCACTAGCTTGCTATGTGATTTAACAGAATTTACTTCCTTCATTATTTTCTCCCATAATATTGCTTAAAGAGGAAAGCTAGTGGTTTTACTAATGAAAAAGCAAAATATAGATGGTTTATTGTCACAAAATTTCTAAAATGTGGTGTCGCTAAGTGTGCCTTATACAAGGGGACAGAAAATCTGTAGTTGAGGGAGATTTGGGACCCTCAATATCCTTGGACAGGTTATGTTGCCTTTAACTTTTTATTTCCTCAACTATGAGTGTTGGTGGATATAATTCCTATCCTGCTTAGCTCCAAAGCTTTTGCTAATAGCAAATGAGTAATGGAAATGAACAACACACACAAATGTGAATTAATAATAAGGTGGCTCAAGATGATTCAAGAATATTTTCCCAGTTTTCCTGAGAAACAGTTGCCATACATCACTGTATAAATTTCAGCCATACAGCATGATGGTTGATTTACATATATGATGAAATAATTACAGTAGGTTAAGCTAGCATCTATCTTCTCGTGCAGACAAACTGTAAAAGAAAAGGAAGAAACCTTTCTCTGTGATGAGAATTCCTAGGATTTACTCTTTTAACAATTTCATATAGCAGTGTTAGCTATAGTCATCATGTCGTACATCACATTTTTAGTACTTATTTGTTAACTGGAGGTTTGTATCTTTTGACCACCTTCCTCTAATTCCTCTGCCAGTGTTAGCTGCGAGTCTGATTTCTTTTTCAATGTTTTTTTAAGATTCCATTTATAAGTAAGATAATATGGTTTATTTGTCTTTGTCTGACTTATTTTAATTAACAAAATGTCTTCAAGTTCTATTATGTTGTCACAAATGGTAGGATTTCCTCATTTTTATGGCTGAATAATATTTCCTTTTGTATATATATGTATATATATTTCTTTATCCATTTATCCATCGATGGACACTTAGGTAGTTTCTATTCAAGAATATTTTTAACTCTGTATTTATGCACATTGGTACATTTTAACCAATTGTTTTCTTTTTTAAGAATTTATTTATTTATTTATGAGAGAGAGAGAGAGAGAAGCAGAGGGAGAAGCAGGCTCCATGCAGAGAGCCCGATGTGGGACTCGACCCCGAGGAGTCCAGGATCACGCCCTGAGCCAAAGGCAGGTGCTAAACCACTGAGTCACACCCAGGGATCCCAATTGTTTTATTTTATAAGCCATGCATATGCTATAGTTCAAATATTAATCATATGCCCATTCATTCAGTTAACTTTTATTTAGCACCTGCAGTGGGTCACTGTACAAAGCAGTAGGGATTCTATAACCCACCTATATCACAGATTATTTTTCAGTGGAAGGATAACTAGGAAAGAAAATGAATGCATTGAATAATATTTATTTTATGAGTAAGAACTGAGCATATGCCCATAATTTTATATTTTGTAGTAATGCTCTCTAACTGAAAACATCCAATAATTTCATTATATTTCCCTATTATGTATAAAGACATTTGGTCCCACTGAAGTGGGTCATGGTCAGGGGAGTTTTATAACCACTGAATTTGAGTATATTAATTTGAAAAAAATTAATCTTATTAAAAATGCCTTGAAACTGGATTTTCAACTCCTTGGGAGCAATAATCTATAGATATATATTAACCACTAAATACTTAGAGAAATCCTAGTGAAAATAGTGGCTTAGGAAATTTCCAATTTTCATTTTAAACAGAAAATTTGTTCATATAATGTGATACTTACACTCTGTTATTTTTGCCAAAGTGGCGGCGTAGGCCCTGATATATTTTACCCAAAGGAGCTTTTCTAACATTTTTTACACGTCTCCCATTTCAGCCATATCCAACCATCTACAGTCTCTCTAAATGTCGACATTTGTTCTGTGAAGATCCCCACTGTTTGCTGGTTACAGGGATGTGCATAACTGTTTTATTATGGAAGTGAATATAGGCCACAGAAGTCCAAGATACTCCTGTTTAGTAAAATCATAGAAAGAAGCCTTTTTTAGGTGTTATTTGTCACTAATACAATGCCTATAAATAACATGAGGAAGACTGCAAGGAGGGGAGGGATGGTGAGAGAGAGGGAGGAAGGAAAGGAGGGAAGAAGGGAGGAAGGGAGGAGGAGACGGAAGGGAAGAAGGAGGGCAAAACTACAGAGAAGTCCATGAAGTGATAGAAATTTAAGCAGTGCTCCCTCTTTCAACCTTCTATGCTAGTCCAAAGAGATATTACTGCGGATTGAGAGAACTTCATACCTGAAAGTTTCAGTTGATTGCTAAACCCTGCCAAGAAGAGAGTGGGTTAATAATTTATAATCCATCAAGACAAGCCTTTACTGTTTATAAATTATTTAAAACTATTGACTTGTTTGCCTGTTTATTTAATCAATTTAATTTTTATAAAGTTCTGCTTAAAACTTACTCAGCCAATTGATACTTGATCATCAGCTATCTTTAGTTTGAGTTTAAGGAGATTTTTAGTGAGACGCTTTCATTCATTCGACAAATATTTTTGATCATGTATACTTATGGTTGGTAAGCATGCAGGAGAGGAACAAAATGGAAAAAAATATCCCTGTCCTAATGGAGGTTATTTACTAGTAGGGGAGGCAGACCAAATGGGAAAAGACGATATTTAAAATATCCTGTGAAGATAAATGTTACAGGCACAAATAAAGCAAAGTAAAGGACATAGGGAATCTGTGGCATGGAGGTGATCCTAGTCCAAGTAGGATGGGCAGAGAAGGCTTCTCTGGTATGATATTTGAGCAGACATTTGAGGGAAGTGAGGTATTGACATATGCAAATATCTGAGGTTAGTATGTTCCAGGTGGAGGGAACAGCAAGAGCTAAGGCCTCAAGGTGAGGGTGCTTGGAATGTTGAAGGTAAGAAAGGAGGCCAGGTTGGCTGGCACTCAGTGAGCAAAGGGGAGAAGATAGGATATAAAGATGGGGAGGTAGCAAGAAACCAGTCAGGCCATAAGAAGGACTTCATCTCCTACTGAATAATATGGGAAACTATCAGCGGGTTTGGAGGAAAGGAGTGAGAAGATCCTACTTTTTCAATGTAGGCACTGTGGGCACTTCATTCAAGAGAGACTAAAGGGAGGCAAGGTTTGATGGACAGAGACAAGCGAAGAGGCTCTAGGAAGAAATCACAGTGACTTGGCTATCATGGCTGCAGAGGTAATGAAAAAGTGTATCAAATCACTTGGAGGTCTTTGCCCCAGGGAAATGGAAAATGTACTTGCACTTACTGAGTTATGTAAGATTGCAAGAGGAGGGTAAGGATGGAAACTAGAAACTGGTAGCAGTCATGTTAAGTTTCAGATGTCTCAAATTGTATGTGTAGTCTCTATTAACCTTACCATAAAGCCTGTGATACTGAACATTAACTTTCTATTAACCTTATGAAGCCTCAAAACATTAATTCTTCATAATGATAAGAAGCGTTTACTCCAAAGCATTTTGGAGCCAAATTTATTACTGTTTTTATTTTGCTGCTTTGCACATAGAACTTCCAAAAATATACTTCTTTTAACCTTGGTGCTAATCATAGGGACTCTATTTTGAAATGGTATAAAACACTCAGACGTCACTAGTGTTTGTGATATTCTTTTTTGATACTATATTTACCTTTGCAGTTTTAATTTCATAAGTTATCTTGGGATAAATTATATTGTAATATAAATATGTATATTTATATCTATGTATAAATATGTATACACCCAAATATTATGTGTATGTACATAATTATGTATAAAGAATAATGATAATCTGAAGGAATCCCACTATCCAGAGATAACCATCATTTTCTTTTGTATGCTTTTCGATCACTGCGTAACTCATTGGCAACACATATTCTAATATATTGTGCAGTTATTATATATCAGGGACTATCTTAAATGCTTTATATAGATGGACTCATTTAAGTCACATTAACAGCTCTTTATCAGTCAGGGCTTTTACTTGCAAAAAACAAAAGCTAGTTCAAGCAATTTAGATAATAAATGCATTAAAGTATATCAGTATAAATTTATTAAAGTATATTAGTATATTAGTGTAAACAATAAATCTATTAAAGTATATTATATATGAAGTTTCCAAAAAATTCAGACTAAAGCTGTGGTGCTGTACAAACAAGACAAAACTAGAAATTACAGCACATATTTGGTCTGGTGGAAATATCATTATTGCCCCCTGATAGTCACAGGCGTTGCACATTGTACCCCAGTTCTCCTAGCACTGGACACCAGATGTAACCTCTGAAACTTTGGATCTGCTTTCCGAAGAGACCCATTCATGGTGCTTTTTTCCTCAATACAGGAAGTATATCAAAAGTTCTGAACAACCAAAAATATTCTAATAAAATTATAGAACAGTCTACCTCTTTGGCTGTCATATTAAGTTCTTACATATTTAAATCCAAGAACACATGGGGTAGAGACTAACATAATAAAACTAACCCTTAATAAGCAAACAAATGGGAAAGTGAAGCCTAATTCATTGTCTCTCCAAGAGGGTGATCCAAATACCCATCACATCTGATGTTTGCACTACAGCTTTCTGATCTCCAGGTGATTTACATTCCTCTTGTCATTCTATCACAGTCTATCTCCATGAACTAAATTTTAAATTGGGAAGGTTGCCACCAAGCTAACCTTTTTTGAAATAGTAAGGAAAAAGAGAAGGATAACAACAAAGAAAGATAGTTGATATATGCATACACACAACACCCTGCATTGGAACCCATGCTGCCACAGGTGGTGGCAACTTTACCATGTTCGGAGCTCTCAGTAACTCAGAGTTAAGTTAACAGAAAGAAATGCCAAAATAAACAAGCACTGTGGTGGAGTGGTTCTTATTTTAGCTCTGAAATCCGGTACTCATCATTTATATTTTCTTTGACTTTAGGTAAATTAACTTAATCTCTCTGACTCTCAGTTTCTTCATCTGCAAAATGGGGATATCAATAATATATCTAGCTCATAGGACTACTATTGGGATCATGTGCGATAATGCAAGTGCTTCCTTTTACATGTAACCTGTTTCCAAGTTAGATTTTCTTTTTAAAAAAATTAAATTCAATTAGCCAACATGCAGAAGAATGAAACTAGACCATTCTCTTTCACCATACACCATAAAATAAATTCCAAATGGATGAAAGACCTAAATGTGAGACAGGAATCCATCAAAAAACTAGAAGAGAACACAGGCAGCAACCTTTTCAATCGTGGCTGCAGGAACTTCTTGCAAGACACGTCTCTAAAGGCAAAGGAAACAAAAGCAAAAATGAACTATTGGGACTTCATCAAGATGTAAAGCTTCTGCACAGCAAAGGATACAGTCAACAAACCTAAGACAACCTACAGAATGGGAGAAGATATTTGCAAATGACGTATCAGATAAAGGGCTAGTTTCCAAGATCTATAAAGAACTTAATAAACTCAACAGCAAGGAAACAAACAATCCAATCATGAAATGGGCAAAAGACATGAAGAGAAATCCCACAGAGGAAGACATAGACATGGCCAACTGACACATGAAAAAATGCTCCACATCACTTGTCATCAGGGAAATACAAATCAAAACCACAATGAGATACCACCTCACACCAGTGAGAATGGGGAAAATTAACAATACAGGAAACAACAAATGTTGGTGAGGATGTGGAGAAAGGGGAACCTGAGTTAGATTTCTGTATGGGCATAACTGATTATCTGGGTATGAGGAGGACCATGGATGGCTGCTCTTGCTGATAAATCAGGAAAACAGCAGAAGCAGTAGCCAAATCAGCAATAATGTGGTGAAGACTCAATATAGAGCTTGCAATAGCCTTTGTATTATATATAACTCAGGATTCCTTCAGCAGAAGGAGGTTATGCCTGTGAAAAATGAGAAAACAAATATAAGGAAAACAATTTTCTAGGGAAAAATGAGAAGATACACTATATTTCATCTGTTTTGTTTATAGTACATATAATGGTCAAGCAATGTGGGGATGGCCACACATCAACATAACATAAACATTAGAATAATAATTATGTGTAGAAATCACCATACCTCTATTATATTTCAGGTACTATACTAGAGACTCTACATGTAATCTATACTACATTTTTGAAAGGTGTGAAATTGAAGATCAAGGAATAAAAGTACCTTGTCCCCAAATATACAATTGTAAATGGGCATGTAACTTCTATATTTTTGTGCTAAATTAGGCACTTACTGAACAGACATGTAATCTCTACTTTTGCCACAATGCCTCCCTGTGAACTACAAAGCAAAGCAAATCATTGTAAAGTGAATTATATTTTCCCAAAGGAACAATGCCATTATTGGAGGTTGTACTCTTAACCAATAATTTGACATTGACTACATCATATATATGATCTACAATATCTCAGAAGAGCAAAGATACCATGACCATAAAATGTGCTAAGTCTTATAGATATTAATTATATATGTGTTGAGAAATAATGTTGCTTCTTTTTTTGAACTTAGAAAGGGCTTTGGAGAATATTTTGGATGGCTTTTTCTCATAAAGGAACTCTTGCGGGGAGAAACTACTTTAAAACCTGTTTTCTCTTACGGTAAATGTCTCTTTGTCTGCAGAGTCATTTGAAATTATCCCATTTACATATTCTCTTTTTAAATAATTGCTCTTATAGCATTAAGTATTGAAGGGAAAAATGAAAGAAAAAAACTTTGATTCTGAAGACCTACATTCTGGCCTCATCTCTTAGCCATTACCTATATGACCTTAGGAGCAATGCTTCTTCCCTATATTTCAGTTTCCCTTTCTCTTTGAGCACACTGGATTAGGTGACTTTGTAAGTCCCTGCAGGCCTATACCTCTCTAGAATCTGATATAGGGTACTACTAAATCTTTGGATTCTATTTTAAGCTGTTGTAGGGCAGAAGTTTTCTGAATCTGGTTTGTTGACTATTGACTGCTCTTGCCCCAGAACCAAGTTACAAAGTGAATTCCTCACAGGTTGTATCCTTTTCTTTGGTGATAACAGTAGTCATTACAGACACATAATACAGTATGCTACTGTGAAATCACAAGGAATCTGGAAGATATGAATTCAAATCCTATTTCTCCATTTCCTGAGTGACATTCAACATAGTCATTTAATCTCTCTGAACCTAAATTATTTTCATTAGTATAACAGAAGAAACAGTTCTTTTATTGTAGGGTCATATTAAAGATTAAGTGAATTAAGTGAAAAGTCATATATATAAGCTATATTCTTATTATAGGCATGGGTGAGTGTAAGGATTTCAAACTCAGGGCATTTTGACAACTTGTTGGTGAGCCATTGCCTAATGGGGCAGCACGCCTAGACAAAAGAGTTTAGAAATGAGGTGTAGATGCTAATAGCTGTCAGCTGGATTTTTTAAAAAGATTTTTTGAACAAATAATTTCAATTGCTTAACTGAAAATTGTAACAACAACATATACAAACAGGACAACTACAGTTGTTCATTCAATCTTTTGAATAGTTTTCTTTAAAAAAAAATAATGGACAAATGCTATAATGTTAGGAAAATTAAGTGTGTTGCATCCAAGGATATGATCATGATTTTTTGAAATAGAAAATGTATATATTTAAGGCTTACCACATGATGATTTGACATACATATACATAGTAAATTAACATACCAATTAACATATCTTCTTACATAGTTACCATCTTTGTGAGGGTGAAAATACTTGAAGTGTACTCTCTTAGCAAATTTCTAGTATTTGATACGGTATTATCAATGCTGCACATTAGGCCTCTAGGCTTATTCATCCTACTGAACTGCAACTTTGTACCCTTTAACCAACATCTCCCCTGTTTCCTCACCTCCCTGTCCCTAATAACTAATGTTCTATTCTCTGCTTAAATGACAAACAAAAACACGGGGATCCCTGGGTGGCTCAGCAGTTTAGCGCCTGCCTTCGGCCTCGGGCATGATTCTGGAGTCCCGGATGGAGTCCTGCATCGGGCTCCCTGCATAGAGCTCGCTTCTCCCTCTGCCTGTGTCTCTCCCTCTCTCTCTGTGTCTCTCATGAGTAGATAGATAAAATCTTTTTAAAAAATGACAAAAACACAACTTACCAAGGAATATGGGATAGAGTAAAAGCAGTACTAGGAGGGAAGTTTATAGCCATACATGCTTACATTAAAAAGAAGAAAGATCTTAAATAAACAAGCTAACTTCCCACCTCAAGGAAATAGAAAAGAACAAGCTATACCAAAAGTTACAAGAGTGAAGTAAATTATCAAGATCAGAGTAGAAATTAATGAATTGAGAATAAAGAACAATAATAGAAAAATCAACAAAACTAAGAGCTGTTTAAAAAAAAACAAAAATAAAAACAAAATCAACAAACCCTTAACAAAACTAAGAAAATAAGAGAAGCATCAAGTAAATAGAATTAGAAATGAAAGGAGACATTACAATGGGTACCCTAGAAATAAAAAAGGAACATACAAGACTATTATGAACAACTCAATGCAAACAATTTGGGTAACCAGGAGAAATGGATAAATTCCTAGAAGCATACAATTTATCAATAGTGAATAAAAAAGAGACAGAAAGCCTAAATATCCTAGTAATGAATTTAGGACTGAATAACTTCACAGCTGAATTCTACCAAAAAGTTAAAGAATAGTTAATACCAACCCTACTCAAACTTTCCCAAAATATGAAAATAGAGGGAATACTCTCAAATTCATTTAATGAAGCCAGCATTATCCTGATACTAATGGCAGAAAAGACATCACAAGAAAAGAAAACTACAGGCCAATGTTCCTGATGAATATAGATGCAAAAATCTTCAAATAAACTCTAGTAAACTAAATTCAAGAACACGTCCAAAAAGATTATACACCATGACCAACTGGGATTGATCTCTGGGAAACAAAGTTGGTTTAACCTATGTAATCAATGTGATATACTACATTCACAAAATAAAAAAAATATATATATCATCTCAATAGATGGAGAAATGCATTTCACAAAGTTCAACATCCATTCATGATATAAACTCAACAAATTAGATATAGATGGAAATGCCCTCAATACATACAACAAAGACCATTTGTAAAAGCTCACAGCTAACATCACAATCAATGAGGAAAATCAACTGCTTTTCCTCTAAGATCCAGTGCAGAGTCAGAATATTCAAGCTTATCTTTTCTATTTAACATAGTACTAGAATTACTAGCAAGAGCAATCAGACAAGAAAAATAAGTAAAAGGCTTCTAAATCAGAAATTAAGATATAAAATTGTCTCTGTTTGCAGATAACATGATCCTTTAGGTAGAAAACCCTGAAGAGTCCATTTAAAAGACATTTAGAACTCATAAATTTAGTAAAGTTGCAGGGTACAAAATAAACATAGAAAAATTAGTTGAATTTCTTTACACCAGCAGCAATCTATATGAAAAGGAAATTAAGAGGATCCCTTTTATGATGGTATCTATAATAGTAAAATACTTGGGAACAAATTTAACTGAAAAGGTAAAGGATCTGTACACTGAACACAGGAAAATATTGATGAAAAAAATTGAAGAAGACACAAATAAATGGAAAGATATCTTGTGTTCATAAATTGGAATACTTAATATTGTTAAAATGTTCATATTATGCAAAGTGATCTACAGATTTGATGCAATTTCTATCAAAATTTCAATGGCATTTTTAACAGAGATAGAAAAACAGTTATAAAATTCTAATGGAATCACAAAAGACTCCAAATAGACAAATCTTGAGAAAGAGGAACAGAGTTGGAGGCATCACACTTCCTGATTTCAAATGACGCGTTGTAACCCCACAGTCAACTAATTTTGACAAAGATGCCAAGAATATATAATGAGGAAATGATAATCTCTTCAAATAAATCATGTTGGCAAAACTGGATATTCACATAAAAAATAATTAAACTGGACCCCTATCTTATACACCACTCACACAAAAAAAATTAAAATGGATTAAAGACTTAAGTGGAAGACCTGACACTGTGCAACTTCTAGAAGAAAAAAAATAGGGAATACCTTTTTGACATTGGTCTTAGCATTGATTATTTTGGATGACACCAAAACCAAAACTAAACAAATGAGGCTGCATCAAACTAACAAGCTTCTGTACAACAGTCATCAAAATGAAAGAGCAACCTACAGAGTGGGAGAAAATATTTGCAAACCATATATCTGGAAAAGGACTAATATCCAAATATTTTAGGAACTCAACTCAATAGTTATATAAATATGTGCTTGTGTATACATGCATATATACACATATATGTACATATTTTTACATGGTTTATATAAGGAGCAAAGGACTGTAATAGACACTTTTTCAAAGAAGTCATACAAATGGCCAATAGGCATGTCATCAGTAAAATGCAAAACAACAATGAGATATCCTCTCACATCTGTTAGGATTAATATTATCAAAATAATAAAGGTAACAAGGGTTGATGAGGATGTGGAGGAAAAGCAACCCTTGTATACCATTAGGAGGAATGTAAATTGGTACAGCCTTTATATAAAATAGTATGGACATTCATAAAAACACTAAATACAGAACTACTATATCATCCAGAAATCCCTCTTCTATAGTACTTCAAAGAGATATCTGCAATCCCATGTTTGTTGTAAAATTATTCACAATAGCCAAGATAGAGAAAGAACCTAAGTATCTGTCAACAAATCTGTCAACAAATGATTGGATAAGGAAAGTGTGAGACACACACACACACACACTGGAATATTATTCAGCTTAAAAATAAAGGAGATTCTTCTATTGCAGGAATATGGATGAACCTGGAGGATAGTATGCTTCTTGATATAAGCCAGATGCAGAAAGAAAAAGGCTGAATTATCTCACTTTATTGTGGAAACTTAAAAAGCCATTAGCTGATTTTGAAGTGATCAACATAATAAAACTTGATTAGCCTTTATTACTATCGTCAGTGTCTGTTAATTCACCCAAAATATGTGAGAAAACTATAAATCTGGAAAGGCCCATAGAGGATGCCTAATGCAATGAAGCCTATACTGAATGATCATTCAGGCCCCTAAGGGAGCTTTAAAAATGACAGCTATCTGGGCCTAGAACTTGAATATTATGATTAACTAAAAGTATGGCTTTTAGGAGTCTGTATGTTTAAAAATATCCCTGGAATATTAAAAAACTGCTAGTATTGAGAACTCTTGAACCAGTCAAATCCCACATTTAAGTGGTGAGGAACATGTAGTGGAAAGAGGAAGATTGAGCTCACAAAGCAGAAACTTGATTCTCCTGATATTTTATACTTTCCTCCTCTGGCAGTACCATATGGCAAAAGATGGTCCTAGAGTTGGTGGTACTTTCTGAAACCCATGGCCATTTTGGGTGATACCCTGGCTATTTGTACTGAATCCAGTGTTATGTTCTCATGCCCATGAGGTGGCCTGTTTACCAGAGACAATTTTCTACAGTGTCACACTAACAGGCTGTTAATAGCATAAACACCATACCTAGGCTACCATATCAAGTGGAGCAAAAGGACAAGGAGAACCCAGTTGTAAACTCAAGAGAGTCAGGAACTGCTAGAAAGTCAGTGCTAGAGACAAGAGGGGTTGGCATGAAGGCATTTTCAGATATTCTCTTGGGACTTCTATTGCAATCCTGTTTTACCAGTCATAGCAAAATGAGGCAGGAACCACCTGATGGTCAAGGCACAGATCAGCTTCTGCCCCAGTTCCTTTACAACCAAGGAAATCGTAGGTTTATATGTATAGTTACTAATAAGGTTCATTAGCAAAAAGTTGCTCTCCTGACTAAACATATCTACCTGATAAGTGTAATATCAATATTAAGAGAACATATTTGAATAAGATCATACTCAAATTCATCATTTGGGACAAACTTTACAAGTGTTTATAGGCAAAAATATCATGCATGGAGAAATCGTTCCCATTCTTAGTTCTGTTGTAAAATCCATCTGTGGTAGTTGCTTCTTGTTTGTAACTTTACCAAAGCTTTCATATATAATTGTTGTGCTGTTTTATTAATTTTTGAAGTGTTTGAAAGTTTAGGGATTGGGAATTGCAAGACCTAGATTGTAATCCTGACTTTGCCATGAACCAACTCTGTAAACTTCGAAAAGTCCCCTTTCTCTAGACTGATCCCAGGAAGAGATGATCACAAAAGGAAGACTCTGAGTGTCAGTGATGGCCAGAGGTGCGGGAAGAAATAAAATTAATATAGCAGGGTGCATCTTTGAGGGGTAGTTTCAAATAGGGACTGAGCCTGATGCCTCTTGGGAATCAAGAATGAGAATGGAATGAACAGATAATGTGTGCCTTTGTTTCTCTTTCTCTTGCCTCACTCCACACTCCATACCAGATACCTTTCCCTCTCTATTCCTGTCCTTTGAATGTTAGGTCTCTTAATTCAAGCTTTATCTCATGAATTATAATAAGATTTCACTAAAGTTCATAGATTTCAAACTAACAGTGTAGGAAGTTGTTAAGGCTTAAAATAAATTTCAGCAACAGATGATCACAAGTCCTCTACTGTATACTGGTAGAGAAGAAAACCTTCTTAAACTCTAAAACAATCTGGGGTTGCACTCACTGAAATGGTGTGTAATCACAGTTGAATATGACAACCTATTTTGTTTCCTTCTCACAAGATTTAGTTACAGTTTTACTCTTCAGAATCTTACTGTTAATTTCTTTGTCCAAAAGTTTAAGGATATTATTCATGGATGGCTGCTGGTGGGGGTGGGAGTGAGAGGAATGAGAAACATTGTGTTTCTTAAAGTTAACATTTCTATGAAAATTTGAGCATTCATGGGGAAACAAAAACAAAATCAGGAACCCTGATAATCCTTCTAGAGCAATGCTTTCTCTTTCGTGAGAGACATTGTAAGACTTCATGCACAGCAGCATTTCCAGCACAATTGAATGCATGTGTACATTTTGAACCCTTCATTTAAAAGCCATGAAATCCAGAGCACAGAAATCTAAAGGAAGTGCTTGTTCAAAAACTTCTATCATGTTTTATGCTATAATAGTTGTGTATCTTGAAACATGGTGTTTTAATGCAGTATTCTCAAGCCATTGTCCAGGGAACAAATGTTCTCCGTATGATACATTTGAAAAAAGAAATTTTGGGGTGTTAGGAGGGAAGATGGAGTTTTATGAAGAGATTGCCTTCATTCTCTCTGGTTTCCAAGTCCAAATAGCACACAAAGGGCTCATCTTGGGTCAATTACCCATCCTGGATTAATCATTTATGGGCATTGAGGGTGTGACTTTGTTTTTGTAAAACAATTGCTCCTTCAGTTTCCATGTTTATAGGTAGAAAGTTTCTAGGAAGTCTGGGTATAGTTTAGAATGTGTGCATATGTGTATCTATATATACACATTATGTACTTGCATATATATAATTCATGTAACTTATTTAAATTCTATAAAATAAGCATATATATTATATAGCCCACATAAATATTACCAGCAATAAGGGACTTGCTACTTTGTAAAGTATCTAAGTCCCTGAAGAACATAGTCAGATTTTTTTGGTTTGAAAGACCATAAAAATAAAGATTGGAAGATGGCAGCAGAGTAAGAGAGCCCTAGGCTCACCTTGTCCCATGAGTACAACTAGATAACTATCGAATCATCCTTACTACCCCAGAAATCCACCTGAAGATTGATAGAATCAACTCCATAACTAAAGGGAGGGAAGAGGCCACATTGATGAAGCTGTGAAGTTTGGAGACATTGTTTAGGAGAGAAATGGACCATGGCCACTGTGGTGAGGAGGGAGCCACAGTTGCAGAGAAGGGTGAGAGACAGACTAGCACACAGGAGCACATGGGGAAAATAAACCCCCATAGCAATTGGCTTAGAAAGCGAGAGGGCCTGGATTTTGTGAATTCTTGCCACCAGTGGGGCTTAAAGCCTGAAGTTCTAAAGGCCAGTGGGTTTGGCTCAGGAATAGCCCAGAGGACATTAAAAGCATCACACAAAAGAAGTCAGTTATGTTCAAAGGAAATCCCGTAAGGCTATCAGTGGATCTTTCAGCAGAAACTTTCCAAGCCAGAAAAGAGTGGCATGGTATACTCAAAGTGCTGAATGGGAAAAATGCACAGCCAAGAATACTCTATCCAGCAAGGCTATCATTAAGGATAGAAGGAGAGATTGTTTCCCAAACAAAAATTAAAGGAGTTCATGACCATTAAAATAGTCCTGCAATAAATCTTAAAGGGGACTTTTTGAGTGGAAAGGAAAGACCAAAAGTGACAATATGAAGGTAGGAAACACCAAAGCAGTTAAAATGAATATTCCCATAAAACATCAGTCAAGGAACTCACAAAATAAAATGATATAAAATATGACACCATATACCTAAAGTGCGGGAGAAGAGGAGTAAAGAACAGGTTCAAACTTAAATGACCATCAACTTAATACAGACCTCTATGTGCAGGAGTTGTTATGTACAAACCTAATGGTAACCACGAATGAAAAAAGAATAAATATGCAAACAATAAAGAAAAAGAAATCCAAATATATCACTAAAGAAAACTAGCAAACCGTGAAAGAGAAAAACAAGAAAGTATCATAGAAAATCTTCAGAAACAACAAAAAGATGAGTAATAAAATGGCAAGAGATGCATATCTATCAATAATTACTTTGAATGTAGATGGACTGAATGCTCTAATCAAATGACATAAGGTGACAGAGTGGATAAAAAAACAAGACCCATGTCTTCCTATAGGAGGCTCATTTTAGGCCCTAAACTTGCAGATTGCAAGTGTGGAAAAACATTTGTCATGCAAATAGATATCAAAGGAAAGCCAGAGTAGCAATCTTGTATTGGACAAAATAGATTTTTAAACAAAGACTGTAACAGGAGACACAGAAGGACACTATATATAATAATAAAGGGGACCATTGAACAAGAAAATCTAGCAATAGTAAATGTGTATGCACCCAATATGGGAACACCCAAATATATAAAGTAGTTAATAACAAACATAGAAGAACTAATCAATAATAATACAATAATAGTAGGGGACTTTAGAACTACACTCACATCAATGGACAGATCATCTAAACAGAAAATCAAGGGAACAATGGCTTTGAATGACATGCTGGAGCAAATGGATGTAACACATATATTCAGAACATTTCATCTAAAAACATCATAAGACTATCCATTGGGAGAAAGACAGTCTCTTCAATAAATGGTGCTGGGAAAATTGGACATCCACATGCAGAAGAATGAAACTAGACCACTCTCTTTCACCATACACAAAGATAAACTCAAAATGGATGAAAGATCTAAATGTGAGACAAGATTCCATCAAAATCCTAGAGAAGAACACAGGCAACACCCTTTTTGAACTCGGCCATAGTAACTTCTTGCAAGATATATCCACGAAGGCAAAAGAAACAAAAGCAAAAATGAACTATTGGGACTTCATCAAGATAAGAAGCTTTTGCACAGCAAAGGATACAGTCAACAAAACTCAAAGACAACCTACAGAATGGGAGAAGATATTTGCAAATGACATATCAGATAAAGGGCTAGTTTCCAAGATCTATAAAGAACTTATTAAACTCAACACCAAAGAAACAAACAATCCAATCATGAAATGGGCAAAAGACATGAACAGAAATCTCACAGAGGAAGACATAGACATGGCCAACATGCACATGAGAAAATGCTCTGCATCACTTGCCATCAGGGAAATACAAATCAAAACCACAATGAGATACCACCTCACACCAGTGAGAATGGGGAAAATTAACAAGGCAGGAAACAACAAATGTTGGAGAGGATGTGGAGAAAAGGGAACCCTCATACACTGTTGGTGGGAATGTGAACTGGTGCAGCCACTCTGGAAAACTGTGTGGAGGTTCCTCAAAGAGTTAAAAATAGACCTGCCCTACGACCCAGCAATTGCACTGTTGGGGATTTACCCCAAAGATACAGATGCAGTGAAACGCCGGGACACCTGCACCCCGATGTTTATAGCAGCAATGGCCACGATAGCCAAACTGTGGAAGGAGCCTCGGTGTCCAACGAAAGATGAATGGATAAAGAAGATGTGGTTTATGTATACAATGGAATATTACTCAGCTATTAGAAATGACAAATACCCACCATTTGCTTCAACGTGGATGGAACTGGAGGGTATTTTGCTGAGTGAAGTAAGCCAGTCGGAGAAGGACAAACATTATATGTTCTCATTCATTTGGGGAATATAAATAATAGTGAAAGGGAATATAAGGGAAGGGGGAAGAAATGTGTGGGAAATATCAGAAAGGGAGACAGAACGTAAAGACTGCTAACTCTGGGAAACAAACTAGGGGTGTTGGAAGGGGAGGAGGGCGGGGGGTGGGAGTGAATGGGTGACGGGCACTGGGGGTTATTCTGTATGTTAGTAAATTGAACACCAATAAAAAATAAAAAATAAAAAATAAAAAAAAATAAAAATAAAAATAAAAATAAAAAAAATAAAAAATAAAAACATCATAACACACATTCTTTTCAAGTGTACATGGAATATTCTCAGAACAAATCACATATTAGGCCAGAAAACAAGCAAATTTTGAATGACCCAAGTCATACCAGCTATCTTTTCTCGCCACAATACTGTGAAACTAGAAGTCAACCACAAGAAAAAATCTGGAAAGGCCACAAATCTATGGAGGTTAAATAACATACTACTAAACAATGAGTGAGACAACTAGGAAATAAAAGAAGAAATACGAAAGTACATGGGAACAAATGAAAATGAAAACACAACTGTCTAAGACGTTTGGGATACAGCAAAAGTGATTCTAAGAAGGAAGTTTATAACACTTACCTCAAGAAGCAAGAAAAAAAAATCTCAAACAACCTAACCTTATTCCTAAAGGAGCTAGAAAAAGAACAACAAACAAAACTTAAAACCAGCAGAAGGAAGAAAAGAATAAAGATTAGGGCAGAAACAAAAACAAAAGAAACAAAAAACTCCAGTAGAATAGATCAATGAAACCATATATGGAATATTCCTCAGCCATTAGAAACGACGAATACCCACCATTTGCTTCAATGTGGATGGAACTGGAGGGTATTATGCTGAGTGAAGTAAGTCAGTCGGAGAAGGACAATCATTATATGGTCTCACTCATATGGGGGATATAAGAAATAGTGAAAGGGATCATAGGGGAAAGGAGAGAAAATGAGTGGGAAAAATCAGAGAGGGAGACAAACCATGAGAGACTCCTAACCGTGGGAAACAAACAAGGGGTAGTGGAAGGGGAGGAGGGCGGGGTGACGGGGTGACTGGGTGACAGGCACTGAGGGGGGCACTTGACGAGAAGAGCACTGGATGTTATACTGTATGTTGGCAAATCGAACTCCAATTTTTTAAAAAAATACATAAAAAAAGAAACAAGCAGCTGGTTTGTTGAAAAAAATCTATAAAATTGATAATCTTCTAGCCAAACTTATCAAGAAAAAAGGAGAAAGGACTCAAATACCTAAAATCACATATTAGATGGGGAGAAATAACAAGCAACACTACAGAAATATAGGCAATTATATGAGAATATTATGAAAAAATAAGCGCCAACAAATTGGACAATCTAGACAAAATGGATAAATTTTTATAAACATATGAACCACCAAAACTGAAAAAGGAAGAAATAGAACATTTGAACAGACCCATGACCAGTAAAGAAATTGAATTATTAATCAAAAAACTCCCAACAAACAAAAGTTCAGGACCAGATGGTTTCACCAGTGAGTTCTGCCAAACATTTAAAGAGTTAATGCCTCGTCTTAACTATTCTAAAAAATAGAAAAGGGAGGAAAACTTCTAAATTTATTCTGTGAGGCTAGCATTATCCTGATACCAAAACCAGATCAACACACCACTAAAAAACAGAACTACAAGCCAATATCCCTGATGAACACAGGTACAAAAATCGTCAACAAAATATTAGCAAACTGAATCCCACAATATTTTTTAAAAAGTCATTCACCATAATCTAGTGAGATTTATTCCTGGGTTGCAAGGGTGGTTTCAGTATTCACACACCAATACACATGATACATCACATCAATAAGAGAAAGAATAGGAACTATATGATCATTTCAATAGATGCAGAAAAAGTGTTTGACAAGGTACAACATCCGTTCATTATAAGAACCCTCAACAAAGTAGGTTTACAGGGAACATACCTCAACATAATAAAGGCCCACCTATGAAAATCCCATAGTTAACATCATCCTTAATGGGGCAAAACTGATATCTTTTCCCTGAAAGTCAGGAACAAGACAAGGATGTCCACTCTCACCAGTTTTATTCAACATAGTACTGGAAGTGCCAGCCACGGCAGTCAGACAAGAAGAAACAAATTGGTAAGAAAGAAGTCAAGTTTTCACTATTTGTGGGTGGCATGATAACATATAGAAATCCCTAAAGATTCCACCAAAACTGCTACAGCTGATAAGCAAATTCAGTAAAGTCACAGGATACAAAATCAATATACAGAAATCGAAAGGGAATAAAGGGGAAAGGAAAGAAAATGAGTGGGAAATATCAGAAAGGGAAACAGAACATGAGAGACTCCTAACTCTGGGAAACGAACAAGGAGTAATGGAAGGGGAGGTAGGCAGGGGGTTGGGGTGACTGGGTGACGGGCACTGCGGGGGGCACTTGACGGGATGAGCACTGGGTGTTATGCTATATGTTGGCAAATTGAACTCCAATAAAAAATAATTTAAAAAAAGAAATAGTTTTCATTTCTATACACCAATAACAAAGCAGCAGAAAGAGAAATTAAGAAAATAATCTAATTCATAATTGCACCAGAAATAATAAGACACTTGAGAATAAACCTAAACAAAGAGGTGAAAGATCTGTACTCTGAAAACTATAAAACACCAATGAAAGAAATCAAAGCTGACACAAAGAAATGGAAAGACACTCCATACTCATGGAGTGGAAAAATAAATATCGTTTAAATGTCTATACTACCCAAAGCAATCTACACATTTAATACAATCCCTCTGAACACCAACAGCATTTGGCGCTGAACTAGAAAAAACAATCCTGAAATTTGTATGGAACTGCAAAAGACCCCCCCCCCCAAAAGCCAAATCAACCTTGAAAAAGAAAAGCAAAATGGAAGGCATCAAAATTCCAGGCTTCAAGTTATATTAGAAAGCTGTAGTGATCAAAACAGTATGGTGCTGGCGCTAAAATAGACACATAGGCCAATGCAAGAGAATAGAATACCCAGAAATAAAGCCACAATTATATGGTCAGTTCATCTTCAACAAAGCAGGAAAGAATATCCAATGGGAAAGACAATCTCTTCAACAAATGGTGCTGGGAAAACTGGACAGCAACATACAAAAGAAAGAAACTGGACCACTTTCTTATACCACACACAAAAATAAATTCAAAGGATATTAAAGAACTGGATGTGAAACCTGAAACCATAAAAACCTGAAAAAAAAAAAAACCTGGAAGAGAATACAGGCAGTAATTTCTCTGACACCAGCCAGAGCAACTTTTTTCTATATGGGTCTCTGAGTCAAGGGAAATAAAAGCAAAAATAAACTATTGGGACTACCTCAAAATAAAAAAAAAACTTTTGCATGGCAAAGCAAAGAGTCAACAAAACTAAAAGACCACGTACAGCATGAAAGAAAATATTTGTAAATGACATATCTGATAGAGGGTCAATATCCAAAATGTATAAAAAGACCTTATAATACTCAACACCTTCCCCAAAAACAATTCAACTAGAAAATGTGCAGAAAGCATGAACGAACATTTCTCCAAAGAAGACGTACAAATGGCAACAGACACATGAAAAGATGTTCATCATCCGTTACCATCTGGGAACCTGAAATCAAAACTACAATGAGGTATCATGACCCATGTCAGAATGACTAAAATCAACAACACAAGAAACGACTGGTGTTGGTGAGGATGTTGGAGAAAAAGGAAGCCTCATGCAGTGTTGGTGGGAATGCAAACCACGGTAGCCACTCTGGAAAACAGTATGGAGGTTGCTCAGAAAACTAAAAATAGAACTACCGTATGTTTCAGCAATTGCACTACTGGGTATTTACCAAAAGAATACAAAAACACTAATTCAAAGGGATGCATGTGGGATCCCTGGGTGGCGCAGCAGTTTGGCGCCTGCCTTTGGCCCAGGGCGCGATCCTGGAGACCCGGGATCGAATCCCACGTCGGGCTCCCGGTGCATGGAGCCTGCTTCTCCCTCTGCCTGTGTCTCTGCCTCTCTCTCTCTCTCTCTCTGTGACTATCATAAATAAATAAAAAAAAAAAAAAAAACAAAAAAAAAACAAAGGGATGCATGTTAAAGCAGCCTTATTTACAATAGGCAACTTAGGGAAGCAGCCCAAGTGTCCATCGGTTGATGACTGGATAGAGCAGATGTGGTGTGTGATGTGTGTATATACACAGTGGAATATTATTCTGTCAAAAAAAATGAAATCTTGCCAGGATTGAGTGAGTACAGTGCTAAACAAAATAAATCAGTTAGAGAAGGACAAATACTGTATGATTTCACTCATATGTGGAATTTAAGAAACAAAACAAATGAGCAAAGGAAAATAATAGAGGGAGACCTACCAAGAAGCATAGTGTTAGCTACAGAGAACAAACTGCTGGCTACGAGAGGGGAGGTGGGTGGGGGAATGGAGGAACTAGGTGATGGGGATTAAGGGGTGCACCTGTCGTGATGGGCACTGGGTGAAGAGCACCGTGATAAGCACATGGAATTGTCTCACTATATTGTACACCTGAAGTTAACATAACTCTGTAGGTCAACTAACTGGAATTAAAATAAAGGCTTAAAAAAAAAAAAAAAAAAGAAACACAGATTTGGGATTCAGAACACCCTGGGTTAGAATTCCTTTGCTACCTGGTAGCTTGTTGATTTGAGGGATCCACTAAACCCCATTTTCCTTCTTGCTTCTTGTTGAAGGCAAAGTGAAATATATGTGACAACACGTTCTGAAGAGTGTGGTTCACCAGGTAGCTGATCGGTTCATTGAGGGGCTGGCCAGCTCCTCAAACTTGCCTTAATGAGGCAACATCTCAAAAAAAAAAAATAATAATAATAATAAATAAAAAAATAAAAAAAAATGAGGCAACATCTCTAATGTGATACTTGATACTCTCTCTAGAAGAGTGTTACGATTATGACGGAGATACATGGTTCTTCCAGAACATCCACCATGCAGAGGGCTGCCCAGATTACTCAATGCACTGCATTGTCCTAGACACTTCTTGGCTTACGAAAATTTAGCAATCGATGTTTGGAACAGAAGACTGAATACTCTTATTTAGGCTTTTGTTGTTATATCTACATTGCTGTTCATAATTACTTTGTCCTCAGCAGCCAATCAGGACTTTTATAGGCAAGACGGATAGCTCAGTAGTGAATGACAGCAACTGACCTAACTTCTTAAGCACAGGGTTTCTAATAATTCCAACTGGATCTTGTGATGTATTTCTATTCATATGCCCTGCGAAGTTTCTCTTTTCTTTCTCTTCTTTAAGTGCTAGTGATTTGACCTTGCATCATTTTCGTAAAATATAATTCAGCACCATTAAATTCTTCACGCGAGCTCTGATGTGGAAAAAGTCAAGAAGGATCTTCTCTAAAGTCACTTCTAGGCAGTACCTTAAAATGGGCATTTAGAAGTAGGATCAGATGGGTTTTTCTTTGCACAAATGTTCTTAGTTGGAGCTTTTAGGGCCTCCTTCATCTCCTGGGATGGTTCCTCTTGCCTGTGTTGCACAGTACGGTACACGTACTGAGGAATCTCAGCTTTTCCTTTTGTCAGCCCTGGAGAGTTGGCTGCTGCAGCTGGCTACCCAGAAATGATTTTCATATATCCTTTAACATTTGTTTCTTATGAGAAAATTTCTTTTGACATCCATTTTTAAGTTAGCTGTGGTTTTTCAAGAACACATCCCTCACAAAAAGCTACTATATGCCAGTAGTAAATGTCTTTGTAGCTAAGAAGCCCAATCTTGCAACTAAGCACGATGTCTGCCTTAAGTCACCGTGTAATGCTTTCAAGAATTTACCTGTTCTTGAAGAGTCACCTGATAATATACTTAGATTTAAACAGACAGATTTGGCCTACCAGCTTGTGCCTTTCATCAAAATGACTATCGTAAATAAGAAAGGAACTGCAGGAGTGTTATTTATTGGTAGCACCTTGTATGGATTAGGGACTGTGTTCATTATTGTGTTTATTTCATTTGATCTTTAAAATATCCTTTAAAGTTCAACATTAACATTCTAGTTTGTCGAAGGAGGCAATGGGAGCAGGGAGTTTCCATAACCTTTGCAAGGCCATAGAGAAAGGAATCATACTTAAGTCAGACTCCAACACCCATGAATTGGCCACTACACTGAGCTCCTCAACGACTCGTCCTGTTCATGCCCTCCCTTTCCTGTTCCTGCATTTTGATCACTATGTTCAGAGTCAAAATATAATCTCGTGCTTGTTTCATCCAGCCATAATTTTTTCAAGTTAATGCCAGGCATTGAGAAATTCATGTTCCTTATAGCCTTTCGAAAAAGATACAATTCAAATTTCCCAATGCACAAACGAAATTCTTTTTTAAAAACATCTTACCCGTGTCTCCATAGTGAGCAAGAGCCGTAATTAAAAGAGTGGTTAGCAATTCCCGATCCAACAGTCTAACGAATAGATATCTCATAACTTTGGTGCTTCATTTCGTTTTTCATTGTGTTTAAATAATTTTTATTGACACTCACGAATTTAAAATGAGGGCAATTTAAAAATATAATTAGCTCAAAGCAGGATTCCACAAAATTAGCCCTTCATGCATGAGCTCAATGACCTGTTCACATACAGAGAAATATGGCAGTGCCTAGTCTCAGAAGGACAAAATTTTAAGGCTTGAAGATCCTCACATTGCACGTATTGAGGAACACAACTCTTATATGATTTTCTTTAAACTAAAGGGGGAAGGAGAAAAAGTGAGTGGGAAATATCAGAAAGGGAGACAGAACATGAGAAACTCCTAACTCTGGGGAACGAACTAGGGGTGGTGGAAAGGGAGGTGGGCGGGGGGTTGGGGGTGACTGGGTGATGGGCACTGAGGGGGGCACTTGACGGGATGAGCACTGGGTGTTAAGCTATATGTTGACAAATTGAACTCCAATTAAAAAAAAAGAGAAAAAAAATCCTGAAGCCTTGTATTTTGAACAAGGAAACAACAACAACAACAAAAATAAATAAAATAAAATAAATAAAATAAAATAAAGTAAAATAAAATAAAGTAAAAAGCTGAACCCCAGCAAAAGGGTTAAAATGATAAGAAATTTATAATTCATCCTCAGGGCAGGAAAGTACAGTTCTTACCCCCCACCACTCTACTATTATTGATTATCATTATTATTGTAGTTATTTTTATTGAAGCTATGCTATGTGCAAGGCCTTATGCTACGTGTTTTGTTTGCATTCTCCAAGTACTCTTGTGAGGAGATATTATTATCGTATTTTTTTGATTCAGGAATTCTAAATGCCGAATCTTATAGCATTTGTCACACAAAAGGAATCAGCCAACTAGTAAATGACAGAACTGGTATTCAAAAAACATTCTCTTGACTCTGAAAGTCCATGTGTTTGTCTCCAGGTTGTAGCTGCTCCACTGAAGTGAAGGGGAAGAAGAGCTAGGAGGTGTACCTGCTATAACCAGCTTCTTCGATTAATGGAAAAGAAGCACAGAATAGTTTAGAAGTGTGCTTGCTTTTCTATATGCAAACCCTTGCAGTGTTAGTTTGAAAACATCTGAAGATCTTTGCTTATGTGTACTGCTTGGAGTATCTGGAGGTAGAGTTGAAAGTACCTTGAGGTTTTTTGTTTTTTTGTTTTTCTTTCAAGACTGTGTTTAAATTCAAGTAGGTTAACATAAAATGTAGTATTGGTCTCAGAAATAGAATTCAGTGATTCATCACTTACAATACCCAGTGCATATCCCAAAAAGTGCCTCCTTAATGCCCATGACCCATCTAGCCCATCCCCTTCCCACCGCCCCTCCAACAACCCTGTTTGTTCTCTATAGTTAAGCGTCTCTTTTTTTTCCTACATTTTTTATTGGAGTTCGATTTGCCAACATATAGAATAACACCCAGTGCTCATCCCATCAAGTGCCCCCCTCAGTGCCCATCACCCAGTCACCCCATCCCCCCCGCCCACCTCCCCTTCCACTACCCCTTGTTCATTTCCCAGAGTCAGGAGTCTCTCATGTTCTGTCTCCCTTTCTGATATTTCCCACTCATTTTTTCTCCTTTGCCCTTTATTCCCTTTCACTATTTTTTATATTCCCCGAATGAATGAGACCATATAATGTTTGTCCTTCCCCGATTGACTCTTCACTCAGCATAATACCCTCCAGTTCCATCCACGTCGAAGCAAATGGTGGGTATTTGTCGTTTCTAATGGCTGAGGAATATTCCATTGTATACATAGACCACATCTTCTTGATCCATTCATCTTTCGATGGACACCGAGGCTCCTTCCACAGTTTGGCTATTGTGGACATTGCTGCTAGAAACATCAGGGTGCAGGTGTCTCGGCGTTTCATTGCATCTGTATCTTTGGGGTAAATCCCCAACAGTGCAATTGCTGGGTCATAGGGCAGGTCTATTTTTAACTCTTTGAGGAACCTCCGCACAGTTTTCCAGAGTGGCTGCACCAGTTCACATTCCCACCAACAGTGCAGGAGGGTTCCCCTTTCTCCACATCTTCTCCAACATTTATGGTTTCCTGCCTTGTTAATTTTCCCCATTCTCACTGGTGTGAGGTGGTATCTCATTGTGGTTTTGATTTGTATTTCCCTAATGGCCAGTGATGCAGAGCATTTTCTCATGTGCTTGTTGGCCATGTCTATGTCTTCCTCTGTGAAATTTCTGTTCATGTCTTTTGCCCATTTCATGATTGGATTGTTTGTTTCTTTGCTGTTGAGTTTAATAAGTTTTTTATAGATCTTGGATACTAGCCCTTTATCTGATATGTCATTTGCAAAAATGTGTCTCTTATGGTTTGCCTCTCTGTTTTAATATTATTTTATTTTTCCTTCCTTTCCCATATGTTCATCTGTGTTCTTTCTTAAATTCCACACGTGAGTGAAATCATATCATTTGTCTTTCTCTGGCTAACTTATTGCTTAGCATAGTACCCTCTAGTTCCATGCATAGTGTTGCAAATGGCAAGATTTCATTCTTTTTGATGGCCGAGTAATATTACAGTGTGTGTGTGTGTTTGTGTGTGTGTGTGTGTACTACATCTTTTTTATACATTCATCCATCAATGGATATCCAGACTTTCTCCATAATTTGGCTGTTGTTGAGATTTCTGCTGTATGTTTATAGCAGCAGTATCATGGGTTTGTTTTTTTTTTTAAGAAAAAACAGTTCTGTCTCTGGAAAGAAAATGGATGTATATAGTTGTATATAGTTCATAAGAGTCATTCCTATAGATACACAGAGACACATATAGCTTGTTTATCCCAATGAATTATATAAGCAAAAGTCATATTCTGAATTCTGCTAGCTATAGATAAGTGATTATTAGGTTCATGTTATGTTAAATTATTAAATAAGTGAGAAAAGTCACTAAATGTGAACTAGTTGAATTGTATATACTTATTTATTTGTAAGTTCTTATATTTTAGGAATATTCACCCACTGTCTTTGAAACGTCATGAATACTTCCTTCAATTCCCATGTAGCTGTAGTTTTGCTTATGGTTCTTAGTGTTTGTTCGTTTGTTTTTTTATTTGCCTGAAATTCTTGTTATATAGTCAAAACTCTGTATCACTTTCTGTATTAAATTTTACTTAAGTATTAGGCTTCAGAAGGCCTTTAACATCCATTCAAACATTACTAAACCATTTGCTAATATGTTTTTGTGCATTAGTGGTTTAACATTTAAATTAAAATTTAATAGCTTTTCATCAAACTATAGAAATTCATACGTGATCATCTTGAAAAATTCAAGCAATACAGAAAAATACGAAGAAGAAAATAAAAAGAGCCCAAAACAATAGAATTAAAAACTTAAAATATGTTGAAAATATTTTTAAGTTGTATTAGTCATGTGTACATTATGTCTGAGAGAGAGTTGTATGTATATTGTTCTATACACTCTTACATATTCTGCTGTTCTCACTTCTCAATGACAATATGCTATTGTGCTTTTCTTGTGTCAATTAATATAAATATTCCCCATTATTGTCAGTGTCTTCACAGTGCACTATTTAATGGATTTATTATAATAGTTTATTAACCATCTGTTTCCAATTTCTCATTATTTAAACAAGTGTTCAACTAATTATTTGTGAATGTGTGTGTACCTTTACCAAATTGTCATATCATTTCATTATGATGCATTTCTAGACTTTGAATTGTCGAACCAAAGAATATTGCAATTTAAAATCTTGATATATATTTCTAAAAGAGTCACTATAAATATTAAGCCATTTTCAACTTTTAACATCTGCTTAATCGTTACAAACCTGATACTCAGAAGCTCATATCTCATTAAAAGTATATTTAAATGCCAGAGAAGTTAGCACACACATCCCAAGTGTAAGATTAGATAAAGTTCTCAATTTAATTTGCCAAGAATACAAGTTTATATTTTAAGGAAAATGGCCACACAAGGTAGGAACAGATGTAGCACATTTTGATGTAGTTTTTCTTGGCTCCATGCAGTTGCCAATTATACTTTCTAGACAAATTTGCATCTTGCCTGATTCATGAAACTCTAGACTTCCTTTCCCACTGCCCTTTTATACCCAGAGTTTGTAATCCTATTGCAGAAGGACTGACAAAAACAGTCTACTGTGTATTATTTCAGGGTTGTGTGCACAGTTTTTTTTAACCAAAATTAACACAGAAAAGCCATATTCTTACTCGGGTGGTGGTGAGGGTGGTGTTAGGCTTGGAGAAATAAGAGTAGGGCCTAGATATCCCTCTTCTCTCTTCCTGATATCCCTAGATAGACAGAGACAAAGGGAGTATTTCATGCAGAGAAAAAAAAAACATGAACAAAATCATGAAATAGTAGAAAGTGTGTTGGAATTTCACAACGTTGTCAGTCCATCAAGTATGCTTGTATACAACCATATGCTGTGGCTCCAAGCACTTCAGAGTTGCAGCAGTATAAAGTGTTAAGTTAAAAGTTGTAAGAAATGAGAATTGGAAAAAATATAGTCTATTTTAAAAAGTTTGGATTTTCTTCAACAGGCAATCGGAAACTATTAAATAGTCTTAAGTAATGCAGTGATATGGGTAGATTTGAACTGCGGGTACCTCTGGTATTTTCATGGAGACTGAATTAGAGGAGGGTGCACATGAAGAAAGCAAAATGAGAAGGCTGTTGAAGTCATACTGGCAAGAATTGATGGTGAACCGCAGGAACTAGTATGAATAGGAAGAGAAAATAATCTTTGAGAAGATAAATTTGACAGGACTTTGTGAAAGATTTTATGAATGAAAGAGGAAGAAGTGTCAAGGATTACTGATTTATAGTTGAATCAGGAGAGTTAGATTTAATATAAGTTTTAATTTCACCAAGAACAAATGAAGTGATAGGTGGCAGGGGTATTGAGTATTTGTGCAAAAAATGATTATTATAATTTAACATTAAGTTTATATGGATAAGGAGGGAAGAAAATATATCAAAGAGATGAGGGATGTGAAAAGACAGTAGGGTCTGTGGTCCTGGAAGGATGTCGGAATCGTATTTTTAGAGCAAATGGGCTAGAAAGCTAGGATGAGTTGATCAGAGAGTGCACTGTTTGAAATTGAGATTAGGGAGGGGTTACAGTTATCCGTAGTTGCTAGGTACCAGTATGACCATCTGAAATGAGAGGGAGAATGCGTGAAAATATCAATGAGGGTGACAAAACATGAGAGACACCTAACTCTGGGAAATGAATAAGGGGTAGTGGAAGGGGAGGTGGGCGGGGGGGGGGTTGGGGTGATGGGCAATGAGGGGGGCACTTGGCAGGATGAGCACCGGATGTTATGCTATATGTTGACAAATTGGACTCCAATAAAAAAAATTTAAAAATGAATGAATGTCGGAGAAGGACAAACATTATATGTTCTCATTCATGTGGGGAATATAAATAATAGTGAAAGGGAATATAAGGGAAAGGAGAAGAAATGGGTAGGAAATATCAGAAAGGGAGACATAACGTAAAGACTGCTAACTCTGGGAAACGAACTAGAGGTGGTAGAAGGAGAGGAGGGCGGGGGGTCGGAGTGATTGGGTGACAGGCACTGGGGGTTATTCTGTATGTTGGTAAATTGAACACCAATAAAAAAAAATGAATGAATGAATGAATGAATGAATAAATAAATAAATAAATAAATAAATAAATAAATAAATAATAAAGTAGAAAAAATGAAATGGGAGGGAGGACAGTAAAAGAAAGGAGGTTAAAGATACTGAGAGTTCAAAGTGTTGTGAGAATTTTCTATGGGAATATTAAAATCACCAGGGATCATGAAAGGAATAGGGAATACAGAGCTCAGAACTACATGGGATAGAGTTCTAAAGGTCTGAAAACTCTTATGGTTTTAAAAGCTTAAGAAGAGGGCAGCCCCGGTGGCTCAGCAGTTTAGCGCCGCCTTCAGTCCAGGGCTTGATCCTGGAGACCCGGAATCGAGTCCCACATCGGGCTCCCTGCATGGAGCCTGCTTCTCCCTCTGCCTGTGTCTCTGCCTCTCTCTCTCTCTCTCTCTCTCTCTCTCTCTCTCTCTCTCTCTCCTCTCTGTGTACTCTCATGAATAAAAAATAAAATCTTTTTAAAAAATAAAATAAATAAAAGCTTAAGAAAAAATCATGGCACTGTTTATTTTAGAGATGACCATTGTGACTATCCAGCCCACAACAGAACCTTAAAAATATTGCCAGTCTACAGCCTAGAACGGCAGGTTTACACATGTACTACATGATGATATCAACCCTGGGCCACAGATTAGTAGAATAGGGATGGACATCTGATCATCAGGTTTTCATCAGACAACTCACATTCTCTTTTTTGGAAGCTGTAATTGGGACCCAGTGACTGAATCAGTCATTACTTGGGAATCAAGTTTAAGAGTCATGTAGATTCATGGGTTAAGGCTTCAATTCGGGGTATCTTTCCTGATCAACCATATGTGTTTGCTGAGAATTAAGAAGAGAAGGCATGATCTACAGAGAAGCCAGAGAATGAAGCAACGTCCACCCACCCACACAACTCACATAGAAAAAAGACATTTGAATTCCAAATTCCCATGAGTCCTCATTTTTCCTATTATTATACTCTCTGAAATTTTCATGTGTCCTTACAATGCATCTTATATTTGGTTGAGCTATTTTGATTGGATTCCTCCTCCATGCAACCACATTTGCTCTAATAGAGCAGCTGTGAATTACTCATTCATTCTACAAGCATTTAATGAACATTTACTAAGGGCCTGGACTATTGGAAAATACAAAGATGGGCAAAATGTGATTCCCACCAGTAGGAAAATTGATAGTGGAGAAAAAATATATACTTAAAATACAGTTTTACTTAATGAGTGCTAAACAAGAGGTGCGTGCTAAGTATTATGATGACAGATGACAAGGACTAAATATGTTATTTGAATCTGAACACTGGTAGAGTCATGTCAAACAAAACTTGAAAGGTGAGTTTCTTTTGAAGGATGATTCATTTGGGGAATATAAAAAATAGTGAAAGGGAATAAAGGGGAAAGGAGAAGAAATGAGTGGGAAATATCAGAAACATGAAAGACTCCTAACTCTGGGAAACGAACTAGAGGTGGTGGAAGGGGAGGTGTGCAGGGGGTGGGGGTGACTGGGTGACGGGCACTGAGGTGGGCACTTGACGGGATGAGCACTGGGTGTTATTCTATATGTTGTCAAATTGAACACCAATAAAAAATAAATTTATAAAAAATAAAGCACAAAAAAATGAAGGATGAGTAGATACATGCAAAATGAAATAGAATAACTAGACTGAAAGAGAAGGAGAGATGGTAGCTTAGGACTACATCCTTGAATAATTCCAACATTTAAGGGTGAGTTAGATTGGATAAATTGACAAAGGAAATAAAAAAAGGGCAAAGGGAGAGTGGTGATGCAGGCCGAAGGAAAAGAGAGCTCAAGGGAGTAGATATCAGTTAGATGGACCATCACTGAGATGTTGAGAAATACAATTTCAGAAAGTTTACATTATTGACACAGTAGGTTCATAACTCTGGTTGGACAGGTTTTGGTGTAGTGGTAAGAGCAGCATCAGATTGGAAGGCCAGTGTGGGAGCATCAGATTGGAAGGCCAGTGTGGGAGAGAGTCAACAAAATTTTAAGAATTGGCTTTGAAGGCCAATAGAGCAAAAGCTGATGTGAGAAGTGGAACTACAGGATAATTGTTGAAGATGCTAATGCTTGAGTACATGAGAACGAGACTAAATATGGTATACGTCAGTGTCTACAAGAGAGATTATTATTAAATGATGTGATAATTCAAGATTTTTTTGAAAAGGTTTAGATTATGCATAGAGATGTTAAACTTGACTTTATTTGGACTAGCCCAAAATAAAGAACTCTAAATGTCCCAAAATCAATAATGACAAGCTTGAATAGTATCTCCTTAGGATTTGGGTAGGTGATTATGAAGCATTTTAAAGTAATGTGTAGTAGTAATGATAAAATAAAACTGCTTAAAAATTGGTCTTAAGTCAAAAACATAAAGTGCACTGCAGTATAGACTCCATGTGATTTCTGTTTTGTTATTCAATTACACAGAATGGAAAGAAATAACAGAAACTGTTGCACAGTCATCTTCAACAGTGAGATTACTGGTGATTTTAATATTTTTTCCTTTTTAAATATAAAACTCACCATTTTTAGCTTGTAATAATAAGCATTTGTTCATCTTATAACAAGGAAGAAACAAATAGTTTTATGTACTAGATGAGTTAAACATGCTGTAAATTTTTCTAGAAGACAGAAATCATGTGCTTATAACTGTTATACATTCTCCCATTTATATATCATCATCATCATCATCATCATCATCATCATCAATCTCTCTTTCTAAAATGTATCTCCAACCCTACCCAAAGTGCATGTTTCAGGTCTCTCAGCTCTAATATTGCACAAGAACAATGAAGCTGTATAGGTATGTATGTGTTTAGATGATGATGGAAACATATTTCAGGTTCTTTCTTAACTGAAACAATTTTACATCTAGCTTAGTTTTTCAATTCTGTATTGAGACCAATATATTTAGAATCATTTCCAGTGAAGCCATGGAAACTAATGTGATATCAATTAATGGTGAGTGTGTGGGCAAAAGGGAGCCTGTGTGACTGATTGGGACTTCTTCTTCCTTTATATAAAAAAAAATGAAACCTTGAGGGATCCAATTTACTGCTATTAATGATGCAAGTGAGCTTAATTTATAACTCCACTAAGAGCAAAGAAGTTTTTTTTTTTTCATTGTGGATTGCAACAGCTGTGAAAATCATGACACCAAGATATTACCTTCCCATTGTATTCTCAAAGTTTTTCAGCTTCTTTTTAGAAATAATTTGAGATGAAAATCCCCAGTATTAACATTTAAAGTAGTGAGCTGCTCTGAAATGTCTTATTGTCTACAAGCCTTTAATTTAACTTAACACCTCAGTGGGAATACTATCAGGGTCACATGTTGTCTCTAGCACCACCTGGATATACATAGAAATCCTTTGCGACTACTGTAGACTTGGAGTTCAAAGTAAATGCCATGCTCTACCTGAAACTGTTAGCTTGCATTGTGAGTTACCCACACATTTCTCTGAAATACAAGATGGCCATCTATAGTGAATGACCCTGAAATCGACCCGATCAGTTGACAGCCTGTCTCTCAATGGGAATGAAAACAGCCTAGGATTGTCTGGCTTTCTCTGATGCAGAAAAGAGAAAGAAAGAAATAGCTTAGGATGAACTTTCACCAAATGGATTAAGGATAAGCTATTTGCTTGATTGTACTATTGGATTCAGTTATGTAATAGAGAGCTCAGAAATTTTAAATTTTAAATTTAAATATCAGCAAGTCCATAAAAGAGAAACCAAATGAGTTAGAGATATTGAAAAGTTCACCTACTGATTTCCACATATTCTTTAAAATCATGGCCACTTTTCTATTAAAAAAAATCACAAATATGCAAAAGTCCATATGAAAGGTACTATCTGAAACCATTACAGAGGCATACCAGATCTCATCAAAATGGTGCAAGAAGTGCATACTTTAACCCACCTTCTACACCCCAAGTGTATGGAAGTGACAGATAAAATATAAGAGAAGAAAACCAAATCAGACAAATGAAAAGGCAATTTGAAAACAATATCAGAAAGGGAGACAGAACGTAAAGAGTGCTAACTCTGGGAAACGAACTAGGGGTGGTAGAAGGGGAGGAGGGCGGAGGGTGGGAGTGATTGGGTGATGGGCACTGGGGGTTATTCTGTATGTTGGTAGATTGAACACCAATAAAAATAAATAAATAAATAAACAAATAAATAAATAAATAAATAAAAATTAAAAAATAAAGAAAACAATATAATTTCTGTATGAATCAAAAGAACAACAGAGGGATACCTGGGTGGCTCAATGGTTGAGTCTCTGCCTTTGGCTCAGGGTGTGATCCCGGGGTCTGGAATCGAGTCCCACATTGGGCTCTCTGCATGGAGCCTGCTTCTCCCTCTGCCTATGTCTCTGCCTCTCTGTGTCTCTCATGAATAAATAAATACAATCTTTAAAAAAACAACAGAAAATGAGGATACTAAGATTGACTGAAGCTTCAGCTCTTCTAGACCTTGTTTGTAAGCAGGCAAATGTAGCCAGGAGTTGTGCTCCTGTGTGTATCACTTAAAAGGCTTTCTTTACGGATTTTGCACCAGAGAAAAGTTCATTGATGGAAATCAGAACCCAAGTTGGCACTCCTCATCTTTAATTGGGAAACTGTGATTATGAAATTTAGAGGAAGGTCAGTTTCTATGGAGTCAAAAATATAAAGATAAATTAGCAGAAAGTGACATTATCCATTCGGTGGTGTGACTCCGAAGTATGGTAAATGGTTAGCGTCATAAGTAAAACTAGAGTCTGAGTGATACCTGGTGAGTTTGGTGGATGCAACTATATAAACATGAGACAAAGAAAGATTATCAGAAATAAACTGTGGTGTAGGGTGGCGAGAGAAGAGGAAGAGAATAAGAAAGGAAAACCCTCCTATTAAAAATAAGCCTGCACACCAAAATTCTAAAATACAGTAAGAAACATGCTAAGAAAGGCAGACAACAAAATCATATTAAAAACATGTGTTTATTATAAATGAAATCAATTTTATGAATCAATATAAAAGACTGTAAAATGAGTATGTTTAAAGAAAGGAAAATTACAGTCAATATCCACAATGTCGGGCAGCCCGGTGAAATGGGGAAACCCCGGTGGCCCAGCGGTTTAGCACCTGCCTTTCAGCCCGAGTGTGATCCTGGAGACCTAGGATTGAGTCCCACGTCGGGCTCCTTGCAGAGAGCCTGCCTGTGTCTCTGCCTCTCTCTCTCTCTCTCTCTCTGTCTTTCATGAATAAATAAATACAATCTTTAAAAATATATCCACAATGTCATTTATTTGCCACTAATACACAAAAGTCATTAAGACAATTTGGAAGAATAGTAAAGTATGGGAATTTGCCCTATCACATATTAACATTATTTTTTAAAAATATGGTAATTAAGACAGACTCATATTGGTGGAAAGATGGAAAATAGACAAGAGGAACAGAAGATAGAATCTAGAAACAGATCCACTTACATATGGAAACATAATATATGAAGGAGATGGCAATTCAAAGCTGTGGAAGATAGTAGAGATTATGCTGGAAAATTGGTCATCCATATGGAAAAAATAAAATTAGATTGTGTATAACACCAGGCCCAAAAATAAATTCAGGTGGATTTAAGAACTGAATGTGAAAATCAAAACTTCAACCCTTGTATAATATAATAAAGAAGACTGGCTCCATGATTATAGGATAAAAAAGTATATATTTAAAAACAGAGAACAAAAGAAAAAATGAAGAAAACAATTCTAAATCTGGCTTACATGATAATAAAGAGCTTTGGTTAAGATCCATAAAGAGTGTAAAGGTAAGTGACAGGTTGAGAAATTTTATTTGTGACATGTATTGCTGAAGAAGGATTAGTATATGGAATTTATAAAGATCTACCAATAAAAAAGGAAAAATGATGTTTAGATGATATAGACGCAAAATGGAAAACTGTAGCTGTTAAATAATAAAGCAGTTCTATACTTTCTGATAAGGAAATATATCTTAAAAACGTTCGTGGAAATAAGTAAGTGTCAGAACAATGTTATATATATTTATTTATATATATGTATGTATTTGAATATCTGTACATATTGAATATATTTGAATGTATACCTAGCATCTTGATTAGACTATCTTGTATATTCATAGGTTACTCTTAATAAAGAAGCGACAGAAAAGAAAGAAAATGATTGCCTTAGGAGGGAATTATGCAAAAGTTTGAAAAATTAGACAACACCAAGAAATAGAAGTGGGAAATTTAATATACTGCCAGTGGGAACATGAATTGGCATAACTCAGTTTGGGGCATTTCACAGTTTGTGATGAAGTTGAATATGTGCATACTTTGATCCTGAAATTTTACTCTAAGACATACCTAGAATGCTGGTTCTCCAAGTGTGACCCTGAGGACACCATGGGGGATGGTCTCTGAGATTCTTTTAGAGGGCCAGCAAAGACAAAGTTATTTTGGTAATATTAATAAGACATTACTTTCCCTTTTTACTCTATTGGCTTTTGAACTGATAGAGTAAAATCATAGCTGGTGCATGAGTGTGAATCAAGAGAGTGGTACCAAAACATTTTTTTAATTTATTTTTTATTGGTGTTCAATTTACTAACATACAGAATAACCCCCAGTGCCCGTCACCCATTCACCCCCACCCCCCGCCCTCCTCCCCTTCTACCACCCCTAGTTCGTTTCCCAGAGTTAGCAGTCTTTACGTTCTGTCTCCCTTTCTGATATTTCCTACACATTTCTTCCCCCTTCCCTTATATTCCCTTTCACTATTATTTATATTCCCCAAATGAATGAGAACATATAATGTTTGTCCTTCTCCGACTGGCTTACTTCACTCAGCAAAATACCCTCCAGTTCCATCCACGTCGAAGCAAATGGTGGGTATTTGTCATTTCTAATAGCTGAGTAATATTCCACTGTATACATAAACCACATCTTCTTTATCCATTCATCTTTCGATGGACACCGAGGCTCCTTCCACAGTTTGGCTATCGTGGCCATTGCTGCTATAAACATCGGGGTGCAGGTGTCCCGGCGTTTCATTGCATCTGTATCTTTGGGGTAAATCCCCAACAGTGCAATTGCTGGGTCGTAGGGCAGGTATATTTTTAACTCTTTGAGGAACCTCCACACAGTTTTCCAGAGTGGCTGCACCAGTTCACATTCCCACCAACAGTGTATGAGGGTTCCCCTTTCTCCACATCCTCTCCAACATTTGTTGTTTCCTGCCTTGTTAATTTTCCCCATTCTCACTGGGGTGAGGTGGTATCTCATTGTGGTTTTGATTTGTATTTCCCTGATGGCCAGTGATGCGGAACATTTGCTCATGTGCTTGTTGACCATGTCTATGTCTTCCTCTGTGAGATTTCTGTTCATGTCTTTTGCCCATTTCATGATTGCATTGTTTGTTTCTTTGGTGTTGAGTTTAATAAGTTCTTTATAGATCTTGGAAACTAGCCCTTTATCTGATATGTCATTTGCAAATATCTTCTCCCATTCTGTAGGTTGTCTTTGAGTTTTGTGGACTGTATCCTTTGCTGTGCAAAAGCTTCTTATCTTGATGAAGTCCCAATAGTTCATTTTTGCTTTTGTTTCTTTTGCCTTCGTGGATGTATCTTGCAAGAAGTTACGATGGCCGAGTTCAAAAAGGGTGTTGCCTGTGTTCTCCTCTAGGATTTTGATGGAATCTTGTCTCACATTTAGATCTTTCATCCATTTTGAGTTTATCTTTGTGTATGGTGAAAGAGAGTGGTCTAGTTTCATTCTTCTGCATGTGGATGTCCAATTTTCCCAGCACCATTTATTGAAGAGACTGTCTTTCTTCCAATGGATAGTCTTTCCTCCTTTATCGAATATTAGTTGCCCATAAAGTTCAGGGTCCACTTCTGGATTCTCTATTCTGTTCCACTGATCTATGTGTCTGTTTTTGTGCCAGTACCACACTGTCTTGATGACCACAGCTTTGTAGTACAACCTGAAATCTGGCATTGTGATGCCCCCAGATATGGTTTTCTTTTTTAAAATTCCCCTGGCTATTCGGGGTCTTTTCTGATTCCACACAAATCTTAAAATAATTTGTTCTAACTCTCTGAAGAAAGTCCATGGTATTTTGATAGGGATTGCATTAAACGTGTATATTGCCCTGGGTAACATTGACATTTTCACAATATTAATTCTGCCAATCCATGAGCATGGAATATTTTTCCATCTCTTTGTGTCTTCCTCAATTTCTTTCAGAAGTGTTCTATAGTTTTGAGGGTATAGATCCTTTACATCTTTGGTGAGGTTTATTCCTAGGTATCTTATGCTTTTGGGTGCAATTGTAAATGGGATTGACTCCTTAATTTCTCTTTCTTCAGTCTCATTGTTTGTGTATAGAAATGCCACTGACTTCTGGGCATTGATTTTGTATCCTGCCACGCTACCGAATTGCTGTATGAGTTCTAGCAATCTTGGGGTGGAGACTTTTGGGTTTTCTAAACTCAAGTGAAAATTGGAATTTTGGCAAATTTATATTGACCTCCTGAGGCTGACAACTTCTCAGTACTTGAAGACTTTCTGATGAGATTCGTGGTGGTAGCAACAAGTATGCCTTTTTAAAAAGATTTTATTTATTTATTCATGACAGACAGAGAGAGAGGCAGAGACACAGGCAGAGGGAGAAGTAGGCTCCACGCAGGGAACCAGACGTGGGACTCGATCCCGGGACTCCAGGATCACACCCTGGGCTGAGGGCGGCGCTAAAAACCGCTGAGCTACCCGGGCTGCCCCAAACATACCTTTTTATAGTGCATAAATGAGAAGTGTCAGCATTTGGAAGATGTGTATAACTCAGTGAACTGCTATTTTCCAAATGACCAATGCATGATGATATCACAGATTAGGCATTGGTAAAGGATTCACAGTGTAAGATAAACCAATGGAATTTAGTGCAAATGAATATTTAAAAATCCATTGATTTGGTTTCACATTTCATATTCCAAGCAACCTTTAAGAAACCATCATCTGTTGAGTTTTGGTATAGTATCAGAGAGAAATATCCATGGTTATCCAAAAAGGCTATTGAAATCCCTGTCTCTTTTCTGATTTCATTTCTGTGTGTGGCTGGATTTCATTGATATACTTCAATCTAAACATTTTGTTCCAGATTGAATGATGAAGTGGAAATGAAAGCCCAGATGTCTTCTTTTAAAGAACACATTAAAAAAAAAACACATTAAAGATACTTTGAGAAATATAAAACAATGTCACCCTTCTCATTACATATTTTATGTTTCAAAAATGTAGTTATCTCATAAAAGTGTCATTTAGGCCAATGTGTAATGGTTTATTTAAATTAGCAAAAACAAACATGTTAACATTTTTTTCAGTTTTAATTTCTAAACCCTAAATGTTAGCAGAGGTAACCCATATCAACAAAAGCTAGCTGAATAGGGTGATAGTTGTGAGAATGATGAACAGGAGTTGGAGAACATTTTCTAATGGGATGATATTTGCATAGTAATATGAAGATCACAGCAAATGAACCATGGATTCCTAGCAGGAAAAGAGAAAGAGTAAGTACAAAGGCCCTGAGTGGAGCATTCTTGCTGCATTTGAGGAACAGTAAGAAGGTCAGTGTGACTGTCACAGAGTGAGCAAGACAGAGTATTTGGAGCTGAGACTGGTACGACAGTCAATAGCCAGATCATGGAGGGCACTGTCCCAAAGGAGAATGTCTCTGTAAATGTCTGTGACATGATTTTATGCTACTAGTATTGCATTGAACTTTCTCCCTTTGGCCACTCAAGGCCTCTACACCTTACTCTTTGGTCAGATTGAGTGCTTAGTAGGGCTCTAATCCCAGCAACCGAAAGACATGGGGAGCAATGTCTCTGGTTGGTTGAGCTTTTACATTCAGACACTGTGACAGGAAATGGAGAGTCATGCTCAGCTTACGTAGGCCAAGTCACAACAGAACTTGACAAGGAGGCAATCCTTTATGTTTGATGCCAGATTCAACCAGTTTTTTCTACATATCTATGGTAAGCAGTTGCTTGGCAATTCATTGAGGAAGATAAAATGTATAAATGTCCAAGTCTTTAGTAAGTTTTGCACCAAGGCAACATCCAGGCTTTCCTTAAGTTTTGCACCAAGGCAATATCCAGGCTTTTCTTGAGTTTGTGAGCATATAGCAAGGGAAATGTGTGATCAGATATGTCTTATTTATATTCATTTAATTAGCAATTATCATGACTTCCAAAGTGTATCATAATCTAGTTCTGGTTTTCTAGATTCTTCTCTCGTCACTACTTGCCTTGGATGTGCCAACCCTTCTTAACTATGTGCAATATTTCAAGTGTACCATGGCCATCTCTCTTGGCCTAGAGCAGTGGTTCTTAAAGTACAGTCCCTGGACATGCAGCATGAGTATCAGTACCACCTGGAAACTTGTTGGAAATGTAAATTACCAGATTCAACCTTCAACCTGCTGAATCAGAAACTATGGGTGTGGCCCCAGCATCTGTGCTCAAGAAGCTCAGCAAGTGATTCTGATGCACGATCAAGTTTGAGAACTGCTGGTCTCAGAATCTCTCTTCTTTCCAGCTTTTCATCTTTTTGTCTGGCTAATTTCTAAGAAACTTTCAGTACTCAAATTAGATCTTACCTCTTCCTCTCCAAGAAAGCTCTCTGCATTTATTTTCTGATGCATGTGTACATCTGTCCCTTTAAACTGTGATATTTTTGAGCAGCACAGATAGTATCTTCATTGGTTTTATATTCCTAGCGTAGTGCTTTAACATATCATAGGTGGGTCAGTAAAGAATAGACAGATGAATGGATGGATGGATGGATGGATGGATGGATGGATGGATGAACGAATGAATGGGCAGGTAATATTTGTGAGAAAATACTCTATTTTTATTTTTTAAATATTTATTTATTCATGAGAGACACAGAGTGAGAAGCACAGACACAGGCAGAGGGAGAAGCAGGCTCCATGCACCGGGAGCCTGACGTGGGACTCGATCCCTGGTCTCCAGGATCAGGCCCTGGGCCGAAGGCAGCGCTAAACCACTGAGCCACCCAGGCTGCCCGATACTCTCTTTTTAAAAATATTTTATTTAAATTCAATTTGCCAGCATATAGCATAACACCCAGTGGAGAAAATACTATCTTAATCGCAGGTACTGTTAAGGAGACAACTGTGTTTAGGACAGTGTCTCCCATGTCACTTGAGGGTGAAAAGTGACATCTTGAGGGTATGAGAAGGATGCTGGGGGACAACAGAGAGTTAAATTGCTCTGTATAAGGTATGAACAAGAGTATTTAAAGTCAGAGAAAACAAAGAATAATAGAGGTTAGCCAACATGATAGAAAGATGGGGTGACTGAGAAAAGTCCATTGAGAGTTTTAATGACAGATATGTCTAGTATTTGATTCTGGGTCTGTGAGAGTCTGTCTCTCCAACTACCATTACAATATAATGCAGCTAAATAGACTGTGTGGCTGTGTTATGGGGATCACTAAGACAAGCCAGTAGAGTTGTGCACTGCCCTACAGTCACCTCTCTACGATGTCTCAAGAGATCACAGAGTTGTCAGGGAGAAGACAGATGTCCAGAGGTCCCAGATAGTGGACTCAGGGGAGATGCAAAGAAGCAGCTGCCACATAAGAATAATTCAGTTATAGATACATTTTTGTTGTTGCTGTGGCTGCTGCTGTTTCCCTGAAATATACTAGATGGTGGTCACTTTGGAAGGTGGAGGAGAGTTAATACCAGTGCTATATATTTGATGGTTTTAAGTTATATTTACAAATTCTTTGGCATTCTTCTTTTCAAGAGGTGAAGCTGAATTCACTTTGAGTGTGAGCTGAACTTAATAGCTTGCCTCCAGTGAAGAAAATATGGCCAAAGTAATAGGATGTCACTTCCACAAAAGGACTGTAGGGTTTTTTCTTGGTTCTGTCTGCCTGTCACTCCTCCTCTCACCTTCTCCTCTGGCTAGTGTCCAGGAAGGAATTGAGGAATTGAGGCCAAATCAGTAGGCTTGGGAATGGATCCGTTAGTCCTATAAAGCCTGCTGATGACTGCAGCCCCAGTTTACACCTTTACTTGTAAGCTCAAGAGAGATCCTGGGCCAGAACCACCCAGCTAAGCCATTCCAGGATTCCTGACCCACAGAGACTGTAAAATGGCAATTTATTTTGGTTTTAAGCTTCTAAGATACAGATTATTTGTTACACATCAATCAATAACTAATACACATGGTTACTCTTTCTGATAGAGAACAAACTAAAATCCCAACAGGTCAATGGACTTATCCCATGAACACAAAGCTATAAATTGTCAGAGCTGAAATTGAAACCCTAGTTATATTAGACTGCCACCAGTCATATGTAAGTAAAATATTTCTTATATTTCCAGACCCGGAATATATAATTCTGAAAGCACTGTTGAATCTTAATTAAAAAAATTAAAGATCAATTATTTAATTATTTTTACAGATCTGAAGCAAAGTAATATCAACTCTAAAACTCAAAAAAACAATTCTTAGAACCAGAAAGCAGCAAAGAACTTTATTGGTCCTAGAGTTTCAATATATAGATGGAGAAAATTGAGTCTTGTGAAGGAAAAGTGCTGATAGGGGCCACCACATGAGTTAAAGGGGAAGCAAGGACTCAAACCTAGCTGTAGGAAGAAAGCATTTTTGAAATTTGGTATTAATGTAGTCGGTTCCCTGAGAACAGAGCCTTAACAAGTTCACACATGTGAACTTGGCACAAGGACACAAACTTAGCTATATGAAGAAAACATTTTTGAAATTCAATATCAATGTAGTTTGTTCCCTGAGAACAGGGCCTTAACAAGTTCACACACATGAACTTGGCATAGTGGCTGGCACAGAGAGTCGAAACTTACCTGACTTCTTACTAGATTAAGAATGTTCTTTATTCCTTCTGTAAAAATGCTGATTAATACACTAAGGCACACTGAAAACTCATAGCTAATAGCCTACCCACTTGTACACATCTGGTTCTACCTATTGAGTTTCGTGCTTACTGGGAACCATTATGTTTGATTCCAAACCTCTTTATGCCAAGTACAATTATTATTATAGTAATTTTATCTAATTCAATATCATATAATTAATATGGATTTTAAAAGAATGTTATTTCTATGAAATATAAATTAGGGAAGACTTGATATATGCAGATTGTTAAGGAAAAAATTCTTCTACGATTGGGTGTGGGGAAAGATTGGAAAAAAATGAAATGAAAATCTAGAAGCATTCTCTCCCTTAATTCCTTCATAAGTGTCCTAAAATTTCTGCTGCATTTCAAAGAATGTGAAACTTGATATCTGAGGTGATCCCATATCATGTGATTGATGTAATAATGACCATGAGAAATTTAAATCAGAGGATCCCCACTCAATGAAAAGGCCTTGACCTTACATCAAGAAAGAGAAGAAACAAGGTGTATCCATATGATTTAATATTAGATAAATTGTCTAATGTATATATATGTGTGTGTGTGTGTCATTTAAAAATGATTTCCAGTTTCAACCAATACTTTCTTTTTTTTAAGATTTTATTTATTTATTCATGAGAGACACACAGAGAGAGAGGCAGAGACACAGGCAGAGGGAGAAGCAGACTCCATGCAAGGAGCCCGCCATGGGACTTGATCCCGGGACTCCAGGATCACGCCCTGGGCCGAAGGCAGATGCTTAACTGCTGAGCCACCCAGGGATCCCTCAACCAATATTTTCAATTAGTCAACCAAGTATTCATCACAAGTACATCAGATAATAAAGTTTCTGATATAGTATATTCTTAGTTTTGAATGAATGAATGGGAAGTTAGGTGAGGTAGATAAAACAAGATACCCTGCAAACTCAAGGCATTTTTCAGGTTTTTTGAAAAAATTTTGAATACGCACCTAATGTATACCTAAATGTCAACTCTGTTTTCCATCATTATGTAGTTAGAGCATGTTTGAGTTAAAATAAAGAACTTTTAAATTTCTCCTTATTTCCTTTTTTAAGATTTACTTATTTATTTAAGAGAGAGAGAGAGAGAGAAAGCATGAGGGGGGATAGGCAGAGGGAGAGAGTCCCAAGCAGACTCTTCCCCAAGTGTGGAGCCCCACATGGGACTCCATCTCATGACCCTGAGACCACGACACAAGCCAAAATCAAGAATCTGTCGGACGCTCAACCGACTGAACCCTCCGGGCACCACTAAATCTCTCCTTATTTTGTGTAGCACTTATCTCCCTTCTTGACAGAGCAGATTTCTTTTTTGGGTGTCTTGTGAAAGTTCTTTGGCAGCTCTAGCTGACTGTCTTCCATGCTGGGTGAGAGTTTGCAGGCAGCATATTTTTCCAATGCCATCCACAATGTGAGAGTGGTTTCTGACAAAGGAGTTTCCAGAGCTGCTAAGCAACCATTGCTGATGGCTAAAAATAAGGAACAACCATCATACTATGTGACTGTGGAAGCTTAAGGAGCTTTTAAAGCCAATAACTCTGGTTGATAATTACTATTGGATTGTGCTTTGGAAATGGATTAAAAATATGTTGTGTGTGAATCTACAGTCGTTTGCACAGCAAAAGCTGTTCCTCAAATTAAAGCTTTGTTTGCATTGATTTATTTTCATGTGAGTTCTGTTTAAAAATATTAATTATTTTCATCTGAGTAGACACTGTCTTCATATGTACTTATTTCCATGGGTTAAAGACCTTTAATAACATATAAAAGAGTACAAATATAGAGCATGGGCTTAAAACTAAAGTTCCGATTGAACTTTAACATCCATCAATTTCTCCAAAGTTTTAGATTTATGTATCATCACTGTAGCATGTATCTATTGACCTCTGCATATCTTCATTTTCCATTCATTCGTTTAACATCAATTGCCTATCTTTACTACCATTTTTTTTAATCTCACCAGCAACTATTTTTCTTTGGTTCTTAGCATTCATCTACTTGGCTCTACTGCTCAGCATATGCCTATCTCTATCTGCCTATTTCTATCAGCTTTGGACCTCTGTAGTTGTCCATATAGTATCATATCACTCATCTATCTCTTTATTTTGGTGTTTTACTGGCCACCCTTCCTAAACTTGCATCCCCATCCTTTTCTGACCTTTTGATTTTTTAAAAATTTCGTTCTAGCACCTAATGCCCTCATAATTATATGTCCAGCTCTGAGCTCAGATATCTTGATATCTAAGGTGATCCCATATCATGGGATTGATGTAATAATGACCATGAGGTCTTTGAAGACAAAGACCATAAGCCTTTCTGTTCCTTACTGTGTCTCCAATGTGTAATATACTGACTCACACTTAATAATCATCCAGTGAATATTTGTTGAATGAATGCATAAATGCCTGCACGTATTTGTAGCCCCATTCACTTCTATCTCCTTTTCACCATCACTTCATCATCAGGTTCTCTCTTACCATTATCTTTCCATTGTCTGTTATTATTCCAACAGGCTGTCAAATTCTCCACTCATAATCACAACTATACAACTATCCATCTTTATCTCTAAACCTCTACATCTACATCTAAGCAGCTATCTAACATTTTATTAATATATTACAAGATTTTTTCATCTATTCATCTTTGTATCAATGCTTCCTTCATCTCTTATGTCTACTCATCAATCCATCATTCTCTATAATGCTTTCCTACCTAAATTATATTATGCATCATTTTAATGTCAAATGATAGGTGTGTACAATTTTCAGGGAAAGGCTCAACCAAAGGATTATGGAGAATTTACATCTTTCTTCTCTTTATTTTATATGAATTCAATTATATGAACTCAGCAGATGAAGATGAAAGAGGAGAAAAATGACAACTAGTGCCTGTCACCCGGTATAATCACTGTAGTCCAGAAATGGAACATGAGCTATCTGCTATTCCCAAAGTCATTTTAAATGAGATTACAAAGTTTAAAAACAGGTATTACTCATACTACATGGCCTAAAAACACAAGCCAACTACTTTTTTGTACAGCTCACCAAAAGAAACAGCAATCTGTTCCAAATTTAGAGGAAAATTGACTATGTTAGGTCTACTGAGACACAATGTAGTGGTTTCTGTTATAGCATTTTCCTATTGGAATGTCAAGTTGAATTTTGACTATTGATAATTTTAGCCTCAGTGGCTGCCTTTTGGAGCCTATCCCCTATGTAGCAGATGACTTGATCATGGTCATTAGTCACAGGGCAGGATAACATTGAGGGGAATAGTGATGCCTGAGCTTAGTCTTGAAGGGTGATTTGGAATGTTTCAGGCACAAAAGAAAGGCAAGAATAGTCAAGGGTGAGAGACAGCAAATGCTCACCAAGCTTATCCAATTGAATTTCCCAAAGATGTATGCATCTCTCCATCAACTCCAGATCTCTGTGGTTATCCATCTACTAGAGTATTGCTATCTGTCTTCCTTGTTCCTTTTGCTTCTGCACCTGTTTTTTATCAGATCTGGTGATACTTCTTTGTATTTGATAATGAGGCCTTAAAAGGCTACTAGGAAGTTTTGTGTACATGGACAAAGATTTCAACTGATGGGTTTCAATTTACTGCAAAAGGAGTGGAAGCTTGGATATATGTTGGGGAACCACTAAACCATAGAAAGCCCACTATTTTACTATGAGATGCAGATATTCAAATGATGACCTCCATCCTCTCCAATTAATTCGATATCCCTAGTGGAGAACATAATTTTTTTGAACAGTTAAATATCTTCCGGATGGGTGAATTCCCCTTCAGGCCTGATATATAAATTTAAGTCTCTGGAAATAATCCCAAGGACATACAGAAAATGAAGACACATTTATTCAAGAAAAATCTAAAATTCTGGAAGAACAGTGAGAGTCTGTGGTTTTTAAACTAAGAGCCATTTCCTCCCTTTTCCCTTAAAGCTGAGACAGAAACTCAATGCCAAACTGATGCAGGCAGGAACACAGGGCCCTCTCTGCCTCCAGCTCCCAGTCAGAGAGCTATCTTCCTGGGAGGGGCAGGATATAAGTATTTCCCACCTTGCCTCCAGCCACCTGTTGCTAAGTGAAATTGTGGGTGATTTCAACTGAGAGACAGAGGAGCCCTTCTGCAGAGCCTATCGCTTGTGGTACTAAGATTTTACTTTGGGTAAAATACTGTTAAGAATATTGGGCCATGGGGAAGCAAGAGGGCAGAAGAGTAGGGGACCTTGCTTCATCTGGTCTCTTGAGTGTAGCTTGATAGCTATCAAATCATTCTGAACACCCATGAATTCAACCTTATATATAAGAATAGAACTGCTGGAACTCTACAAGTAGAAAAGTGACCGCTTTTTGCAAGGTAGGAGGTGCAGAGAAGTGAATCTGAGGGAATATATTAGAAGATAAATGGCAGGGGAGAGAGCCTCCATAAGCCAGCTACCAGGAAGTGATAGAGCCAGAGTTCAAAGTCAGAACATATAGAAATCTGCTCCAGTGAGAGACATCCCTGCCTGAAAGATGTTCAGGTGGTGAAGTGGGGCAGAGTTCTAGGTGGGACAGTGTGGTCTCAAGAGCCCTGGAGTCACAGAAAGAATGGGGGTACCTGGGCTGGCCAATGCTTGGATTGGCAAACTGGTTATGGTTGGGGAGCTGGGCTGGGGACTATCAGCTACATTCACCATAAACTGAGAACCATGGCCCAATCAGGTGACCACTCTCCATGGGGTAGGGCCTACAAAGGACAAGAATGAAACAAACCTCCACCTCCTCCCCCCACCCAAGGGCAGAGCAGGTACTTGCAGTACCAGGCGACAACTCTCAGTGCAGAGACCCTATAAAGGACAGAAACAGATGACCCTCTGCTTCCCCTGGGAGGGGCAGAGCCGGTGCACACATGATCAAGTGACCGCTCTCCCTGCTGGGGCATTGTAAAGTGTAGAAATGCAGTGACCTTCCTCCTTCCCTCAGGAAGGATTGGTGTGGGCGCCCACCGCAGGAGTCTGCAGAATTTGGCACACACAGAAGTGAAGACTGCTTATCCCTAAAAGTTTGCAGACGACAGGAGGTCTCGAACTTTCAGCTCCAGGGCTGGAGATTGGGGCATGGCCATTTTAAAATTTTCATCCTCTAAAGGGGCCCAAAAAGCTTTCAGGAACAAAAGCCACACCAAGCAAACAGAAACAGTTTACACTGAGCCCGGCCCCCTGGCAAGGGGTGGTGCAACTCTGCCCAGGCAAAGACACCTGAGAATCAGCACAGCACGCCCCTCCCTTGGGAGACCAGCTGCAAGAACAGGTGAATAGCAAGTTTATGGACCACATAGGACTGTGAAACTCCAGCACTAGGGGAAAACAGTATACAGAATTCAAGGATTTTTTTTCTCGTGATTCATTTATCTTTCAGTTTAAAATTTTCCATTTCTTTTTTTTTCCTTTTTCCCTTTTCAACTAGTTTCTTATTTTATCAGCTCTTTGTTTTTAAGTCTTTTTTTAACTTCCATTTTTTACATTTACATTTTATAGATATAATCTTCATTTTTGGCTTCCTTTCACTGTATTCAATTTTATTTTTGTATATATATATAACTTTTGCCTTCTTTACAATTTTGGGACTTAGTGTCTTCTATCACACAGACCAAAATACACACAGGACAAAGTGGATCACCCTGTTTTGTCCACCCTGTGAGATTATATATATATATATATATATATATATATATATATATATATATTCTCTCTCCTCCTTTTTTTCCTTTCCTTTTCTTTTTCTTTTCTTTTCTTTTTTTGGTTTCTTACCTCTTCAGATTTGTCACTCATACTTTCTTCTCTGGGCAAAATGGCTAGAATTCATCAGAAAAGAAAGAACAAGAGGTAATGCTCTCTGCCACAGATCTTTCTTTTTCTTTTTAAAGATTCTATCCATTTATTCATGAGAGACACAAAGAGAGAGAGAGACAGAGGTAGAGACACAAGCAGAGGGAGAAGCAGGCTCCATGCAGGGAGCCCGACTCGGGACTCAATCCCGGGTCTCCAGGGTCAGGCCCTGGGCTGAAGGTAGGGCTAAACCACTGAGCCACCCGGGCTGCCCCACAGATCTAATCAATATGTATATAAGTAAACTATCAGAGATGGAATTCAGGCTAACACTTATAAAGTTACTAGCTGGGCTTGGGAAAAAATATAAAAAACACTAGAGAATCTCTTAGTACAGAAATGAAATCTAATCAGGCTGAAATTAGAAATGCTTTAACTGAGACACAGTCTAAATTGGATGCTCTAACAAGTAGGGTAAATGAGGGAGAAGAAAGAGTAAGTGACATAGAAGAAAAGTTGATGCAAAGGAAGGAAGCTAGGGAAAAGATAAAAACAACTAATGGACCATGAAGGGAGGCTTCAAGAAATCACTGATGCCATAAAACAAAAAAATATTAGAATTATTAGGGTCCCTGAGAGAGAAGAGAGAGGGCCAGAAGGTATATTTGAGCAAATCATAGCTGAGAACTTCCCTAATCTGGGGAAAGAAATAGACATTCAAGTCCAAGAGGTAGAGAATACCCTCCCAAAAATCAATAAAAATAGATCAACACCCCGACGTAAAATAGTGAAGCTGGCAAATTTCAGAGATAAAAAGAAAATCCTGAAAGCCGCTCAAGACAAGAGGTTCTTAACCTACAATGGTAGAAATGTTAGAATGGCAACAGACCTATCCACAGAAACCTGACAGGCCAGATAGAGCTGGCATGATATATTCAAGGAGCTAAATGAAAAAAACATGCAGCCTAGAATGTTTTATCCACCAAGGTCGTCATCTAGAATGGAAGGAGAGATAAAGAGCTCCCAGGACAGACAGAAACTAAAAGAATATGTGACCACTAAACCAGCCCTGCAAGAAATATTAAGGGGGAATTCTGTAAGTGAAGAGAAAGCCCAAAATTAACATAGATCATAAAGAAACAGACACAATCTACAGAAACAGACTTTACAGACTTTACTATAAGACTTAGTTATATCTTTCAATAGTTACTCTGAACATAAATGGCTAAATGCTCCAATCAAGAAACACAGGGTATCAGATTGGATAAAAAAGCAAGACCCATCCATATGCTGTCTACAAGAGACTCATTTTAGACCCAAAGACACCTCCAGATTGAAAGTGAGGGAGTGGAGGACCATTTATCATACTAATGGACCTCAAAAGAAAGCGGGGGTAGCAATCCTCATATCAGACAAATTAGGTTTTAAACCAAAGACTGTGATAAGGGATGAAGAGGGACACTAGATTATGCTTACAGGGTCTTTCCAACAAAAAAAAAATCTGACAGTTATATTTATGCTCCTAACTTGGGAGCAGCCAATTACATAAACCAATTAATAACAAAATTAAAGAAACATTGATAACACTATAATAATAGTAAGAGACTTTAACACCCCACTCAAAGCAATGGACGGAAGTAGAAGATCAACAAGGAAATAAGGGCCTTGAATGACACACTGGAACAGATGGACTTCACAGATATATACAGAACATTCCATCCTAAAACAATAGAATGCACATTCTTCTAAAGTGCACATGGAACATTACCCAGAATGGATCACATACTGGGTCATAAATCAGATCTCAAATGATACCAAAAGATTGGAATTATTCCCTGTATATTTTCAGACCACAACACTTTGAAACTTGAACTCAATCACAAGAGGAAATTTAGAAGGAACTCAAACATTTGGAGGTTAAAGAGCAACTGAATAAAGAATGAATTGGTTAACCAGGAAATTAAAGAAGAATTTTAAAAATTCATGGAAATAAATGAAAATGAAAACACAACTGTCCAAGACCTTTGGGATACAGCAAAGGCAGTCTTAAGAGGAAAGTACATTGCAAAGCAAGCCCTTCTCAAAAAATTAGAAAAATCTCTAATACACAAGCTAACCTTACACCTAAAGGAGCTGGAGAAAGAACAACATATAAAGCCTAAAGCAAGCAAGAGAAGAGAAATAATAAATATTACAGCAGAAATCAATGAAATAGAAACCAGAAGAACAGTAAAACAGATCAACAAAACTAGAAGCTGGTTCTTTGAAAGAGTTAATAAGATCAATAAACTCCTAGCCAGACTTATCAAAAAGAAAAGAGAAAGGACCCAAATTAATAAAATTATGAATGAAAGGGGAGAGATCACAACCAACACCAAGGAAATACAAACAATTTTAAGAACATATTTTGAGCAACTATATGCCAATGAATTAGGCAATCTGGAAGAAATGGATGCATTTCTGGAAACTTCTAAACTAACAAAACTGAAACAGGAAGAAATAGAGAATCTGAACAGACCCATAACCAGCAAGGAAATTGAAGCAGTAATCAAAAACCTCCCAAAAATGAAAGTCCAGGGCCAGATGGATTCCCAGGGGAATTCTATCAAACATTAAAGAAGAAATAATACCTATTCTTCTGAAGCTGTTTCAAAAAATAGAAATGGAAGGAAAACTTCCAAACTCATTCTATGAGGCCAGCATTACCTTGATTCCCAAACCAGACAAAGACCACACTAAAATGAATTACGGACCAATATCCCTGATGAACATGGATGCCAAAATGCTCATCAAGATTCTAGCTGATAGGATACAACAGTACATTAAGAGGATTATTCACCAGGACCAAGTGGGATTTATTCCTGGGGTGTAAGGGTGGGTTCAACATTTGCAAATCAACCAACGTGATACATCATATTAATAAAAGAAAGGACAAGAACCATAGGATCCTCTTGATGCAGAAAAAGGATTTGACAAAATACAGCATCCCTTCTTGATTAAAACTCTCCACAGTGTGAAGATAGAGGGAACATACCTCAATATCCTAAAAGCCATCTACAAAAAGCCCACAGTGAATACCATTCTCAATGGGGAAACACTGGGAGCCTTTCCCCTAAGATCAGGAACACGACGGGGATGTCTACTCTCACCACTGCTATTCAGCATAGTACTAGAAGTCCTAGCCTCAGCAATCAGACAACAAAAAGAAATAAAAGGCATTCAAATTGGCAAAGAAGAAGTCAAACTCTCCTTCTCCACAGATGACATGATACCGTTCGTAGAAAACCCAAAAGACTCCACCCCAAAATTGCTAGAACTCATACAGCAATTCAGCAGTGTGGCAGGATACAAAATCAATGCCTAGAAATCAGTGGCATTTCTATACACTAACAATGAGACAGAAGAAAGAGAAATTAAGTGATCGATCCCATTTACAATTGCACCAAAAATCATAGGATACCTAGGAATAAACTTAACTGAAGAGGTAAAAGATCTGTACTCGAAAAACTACAAAAGAAATTGAGGAAGACACAAAGAGATGGAAAATAAATATTGCCAGTTTACCTGCTCTGCACATGCCTCAGTCCCTGCCACTCAAAGTCTCCTGGCAGGCCTTTGGTGCTTTGAGAGGCAAAATACCCTCTAATGTACTCCAGGAAGGGGAGCAATCTCTCCCAGTACAACCCAGGATCCCCTTATGGGGGCTTATTGTGCAAGCCCTATGTGCTATTCTCTCTTCCACTCTCTCCTCTCCCTGACTTTGCTTAGTGAAGAGAGTTTACTCCCCTTCTGGGCACCTTGGCTTTTCTTTCCCCCCATTCATGGCTCTGAACCTGAATCTGCCAGTTCTCTTCCACCAGTTGTACAGATTTTTTTGTAAACCTCAGACTGATTTCCTAGTTATTCAAAATAATTTGATATTGATCTAGCTGTGTTCCACGGAGGAGACAAGCTCAGGATCCCCCCTACTATTCCTCTACCTTAACTCCTACTTACGAACCATACTTTTAAAGGAGACTGCATTTGACTGAGTTAATCTTTGGAGTGATTATGCCCAAGGACATTTTTTTAAAACGGTAGAGCAATCAGCCAGTAATTAGTAAAGAATAACTGCTGGAGGTGATTAAGGACCAAAACAGTCAAAGAGAGCTGTGCAAAAACCACTATCATCCCAGGGAAAACTTGGGCACAACTAAGGTTTTGCACCATGAAGTGCAAAATAAGAGACTTCACATTTCGGGGGAAATATACTTTATTAAATTAACTCTGCCAGTCACTAAACAAAAAAAAAAGGAAATAACAAGCCCAGTAGAGGATCCATAGTTGTTACAGTCTATTATCTAGAATATCCATGTTCCAAAAAATTACCAGACTTGAAAAGAAATGGAAAAGTATGGGCCATACACTGGAAAGAAAAAAATCGGGTAGAAACTGCAGACCAAAGCAATCTGATGTCAGATTTAACAGAAAAAGACTTCAAAGTAGCCATTATAAGTATATTCAAAAAAATGAAGGAAATGATGATCAAGGAAATAATGGAAAGTATGACAACAAAGTCATGTCAAACCAAGAACATTAATAAACTTAAATCAGAGAAAAGGAACCAAATAGAGATTCTCTATTTGAAAACTAGAATAACTGAAAAAACAACAACAAAATCCTAGAAGGGCTCATCAGTGGGCTTAATGATCAGAAGAATTAGAGATTTTGAAGATAGACCAATAGAGATTATGCAGTTTGAACAACAAAGAGAGGAAAGATTGAAGAAAAATGTGGAATGCCTGGGGGAAATTCTGGGACCATTTAGCACACCAATATAGATTTTATTGGTTTGTTTTATGACTCAACTTGGCCAGACTTTAGTGCCAAGTTATTAATTCAAACATTAATCTAGATGTTGCTGTGAAGGTGTTTTATAAATGTGGTTAACATCTATAATCAGTTGCCCTTAAGTAAAATACCATCAATAATGTGATAGGCATAGTCCAATCAGTTGATAAGAACAAAAACTGGTTTCTTTAGAAGAAGAAATTATCCTTCAAAACTGCAAAGACAGCTCCTGTTTGAGAGTTTCCAGGAGGCAGTAGAACCACCAGCTGTATTGGACTAAGGAAATGACTCCACATAATTAACTTTCATTAATTTAAAACCATAAGAACAAATGAAGAAATTAAGAAATGAATTTATTTTTAGAAGTCACAGAACAAAAGCTATAATTATTTACTTTTTTGCATTGTTGTCTCTGAGCTTCTTTAAAACACACAATTATGTAAAGCAATAATTTTAACAATTGTAGTGTTATACAACGGTTGCAACATTAATGGGTGTAATACATATAACAATAATATCACCAAAAACAGAGAAAGGGAATAGAGATATATAGGAGTATTGTTTCTGGATCTCACTGGTATTAAGGAAGTCATTATAAATCTTAAGCTTATTCTGATAATTTAAGATTGGCATGTAAACTCTATACCAACCAATAAGGAAATCACTAAAAATATTAGTGGAAAAAAATTGAATAAATTAAAATGTTGCATTAGGCCCCTCTCGCCACTCCTTTTCAACATTGTACTAGAAGTTCTAGAAAACTCAATTAGATAAGAAAAGGAAATAAAAGACATACAGATTGGGAGGGAAGAAATAAAACTGTTTATAGATGAAGTGATCGTCTATATAGAAAATATGAAAGAATTAGCCAAACAAAAAAACAAAAAACAAAAAAACAAAAAGCCTCCTACACATGAAGAGATAAGCACTGGGTGTTATACTATGTGTTGGCAAATTTAATTTAAATTTTAAAAAACCCTCCTAGAACTAATAAATGATTATAGCAAACCTACAGGTACGAGGTTAGTATAACAAGTCAATAATTTTATGTATCAACAATGGAACAAGTGGAATATGAAATTAAAAACACAATACCATTTACATTGGTACCCCCCAAAATGAAATACTTGAATTTGAAATTAAAAACAATACCATTTACATTGGTACCCCCCAAAATGGAATACTTAGGTATAAGTCTAACAAAATACATGCAAGGTCCTGATGAAAGAAAAGTACAAAACAGCTACAAAACTCTAATGAACAAAATGAAAAAAACTGAATTAAATGAATGGAGAGATATTCCAAATTCACATATAGGAGACTCACCCTTGTTAGGATTTCAGTTTTTCCCAATTTGTCTATAGATTCAATGCAATCCCAATCAAAATCCCAGCAAGCTATTTTGTGGATATTGACAAACTGATTCTAAAGTTTATACAGAGAGACAGAATATTGCAAGAGAACAAAGTTGGAGGACAGGTATTACCTGACTTCAGGTCTTACTAATAAAACTATCCAGGCAATTTAGTGTTGACAAAAGAATAGAAACTAGATCAGTGGAACAAAATAGAGAGTCCAGAAATAGATCAGTATAAATATAGTCAACAGATATTTGACAGAGGAGTAAAGGCAATACAATGGAGCAAAGATAGTTTTCAACAAATGGTGCTGGAACAACTGGACATCCACATGCAAAAAAAAAATCTAGACACAGACCTTACGTACCTCACACCAATGTACTCAAAATGGGTCACAGACCTAAATATAAAATGCAAAACCATGAAACTAGAATACAAAGTAGGAGAAAACCTGAAACTACAAAAAAGCTGGAATGGCTATACTAAGATCAGAAGCAAAAGACTCTAAAGCAAAGAAATATTATTAGAGATAAATAGGGGTATTTTATGGGGCTCCTAGGTAGCTCAGTTGGCTAAACATCCAACTCCTGGTTTTGTCTCTGATGATGATCTTGAGTTGATGAAATGGAGCTCCATGTCCCACCCTGTGCTCAGCAGGGAGTCTGCTTGAGATTCTCTCCTCCCTTTGCCCCTCCCTGCTCAGGCTTTCTTGCTTTCTCTCTCTGTCTCTCCTCTCTCTCTGTCTGTCTGTCTCTCTCTCTCTCAAAAAAAAAAAAAAACAGAGGGTTACTTTATGAGAAAAGATTCAATCCATCTGAAAGATATGACAATTGTAATCATAAACCCACCTAAGAATAAAGCACCAAAATGCATGAATCAAAACTTACAGAAATGAAGGGGGAATGTAGAGGATTCAGCAATAATTAGAGACTTTAATATTCATTTTCCTTAATGGAAAGAATACCTAGGAAGAATATCAACAAGGAAACAGAAGATGTTAAAAATGCTCTAAACCAACTAGACCTAGAAGATACCTATAGAATACTCCACTAAATAACAGAAAGTACATTATTTTCAAGTGTACCTGGAACATTTTACAGGCTAGATCTCCTGCTATGCCATAAAATGAACTTTAATAAATTTAAATGGGATAGAAATAATACAGTGTTGTTCTCTGACTAATTTATTGAAATTAGAAGTCAATAACAAGAAATTTGGGACACTCATAAATATGTGGAAATAACACAACATACTCCTACATAACCAGTAAGTCAAATAAGAAATCACAAAGAAATGAGGAGTTCTTTCAGATGAATGAAAATGATGACACAACCTACTAAAATTTTGGGATTGCTAGGAGGAAAACATTTCACTGGAAATGCCTATGTTAAAAAAATTAAGGTCTCAAATTAGTATCCTAGTATCAAAATTTACTCATTTAAAGGGGCTGAGGTGTGCCTAGGTGGCTCGGTTGATTAAGTGTCTGCCTTCGGCTTAGGTGTTGATCCCAGAGTCCTGGGATCAAGCCCCACATTGAGCTCCCTGCTCAGTTGGGAACCTGCTTCTCCCTCTCCTTCTGCTGCTACCCATGCACTCTCTCACTCTCTCTGTCAAATAAATAAAATCTTTTTAAAAAGAGTCTGAAAATATAATTTCTGCTATTCTAAAAAGTACATCCAATCATACATCTTCTATGCTTTAAATGGTGACACCAAACAGCTCACATCTGCCATATGATCAAAATACACTTGCTATGTATCCACATTATCATCAAAATAATAATATCAAAGAATAAACACACCAATCAATGCTGGCTCCTTAGTCAATTTTTTAATTTTTTTTCTTAGTCAATTTTAAAATACACAGTTTGCAATTTGGATGAATAATGACCCATGAGTATAAATCAGTATTGCCCTATTGATACAAATTATATAATCAAAGTCTCTTAACTTTGATTATCCATTTGTCATATGTTATAAGGCCAGTCATAGACCGTGATACTAAATTTTAGAAATATTTAACTAATTTCTGGTGTGTTGTAACTTAAATTGTCTTTAATCATCATAAAAATTGATGTCAACCTCTCCCTCATTGCGTCTTAAGGAAACTTAAGATGACGAGCCAAAACACTGACCCCTCAACCCCACTTCTGAAACTATCAGATAGGAGTTTTATTTGGCTTGTTTTTTGCTTCATTTACTTAACCTTACCTGTGTGATCTTTAGTTTTCATATATATTAAATGAAAATGTAACAGCTGGACTCCACAGCTCAGAAAGATATTGGATGATGACATGAGATGCCTTCCAGGAAAAGGCTTTGAAAATTATTTCCAATCTGGGGAAATTTTACGGAATAGAGATTTCCACATTGTAAATAAGCAGGGAGAGACTGACTTTCTTATAGGAAGGGATGTCCTTCCAGTGTCATATATCTTCAATGAAGTTTAAGAAAATAAAATCTAATTACTTATATTTATATGAATGCTTCATTATATAACTTTAAGATCAAAGCCATTAATCTTGTCTTATTTCAAGACAATATGCAATCATGGATGTAATTTCACAGCTTCAGTACCACCCTTGACATTAAATATATCATCTCCAGGCAGGGAAAGTGAGGGTGTGATGTTTTGAATTAAAAAAAAAAAGTAAGTCCTTGGTTTTTTGTTTTGTTTTGTTTTCTGTGTGCTCGAGAGTGGAATGCATTTGAGTTATCTCTAGAGGATAAGCTCTAGAGCCAGGCAATTCTGGGCCTCAGTTTTGGCTCTACAGCTTAGCACTTACACCTGACCAGTTTCCTCATCTGCTAAATGGGGATAATAACTACTTACCACATAAATCTGTTGTGGGGATTATATGAGTTATTGCATAGGAAAAAGCACTTAGCACAAAGATTCAGGACCTAGTGACTGATCAGCGAACGGGACTCATTTGTGTACTAGTGGCCAAAGCCAAAAATGAAAAAGTATACTAAGCCATATCCCCAGGACCATTATTGCTCACTTCTGTTGAACAGCTGTGTACCATTTCCTGATTTTTAGGTTGTCAATAATTATACCTAAAACAGTTTTTTTTATATTTATTTTTTTATTTTTATTTATTTATGATAGTCACAGAGAGAGAAAGAGAGAGAGGCAGAGACATAGGCAGAGGGAGAAGCAGCCTCCATGCACCGGGAGCCCGATGTGGGATTCAATCCCGGGTCTCCAGGATCGCGCCCTGGGCCAAAGGCAGGCGCCAAACCGCTGCGCCACCCAGGGATCCCTAAAACAGTTTTATAATACATAAAATATGTTATGGTAGCAAGAAAGGTATCTGGCTTTTTATCTGACCACACAGAGATTTGTACTTTTACTGAACTTTGAGACAAGATAGAGAGTTAACCAGGCAGAACATTACCAGTTACACAAAATTGGAAATTTCTTCCACTCTCCTGCCATCTTGCCTATTCCTGTCTTTGGCCTCTTTTATCTTCTCTGTCTCTCATATCTTGACTTTTGGCTTTTCATAGTTGTCTCAGATTCTTTTAGCTTCGTAAAAAATATAATTTTCGTATGTTGCTTGTATTTCCTGATTTTTATCTGCTCAATGTGACTTTCAAACCCTCTTACACCATGATTTCATGAAGCCTCCTTTGCCAGTTCAGATATACTCTAGTCACCTATTCCCCTGCCCCCTTCCCTGACACCACCCCACCCATGGAGCTCACAGGAACTGTGCTGACCCTCAGGTTCTCTGATGGAGCAGAATTAATACATGGTTTGTTGTTTTCTTCTTAAAAAAATCAGTTAATTATACACTAGACTAGTTCCCAAGCCTGGATATGTACCAGAAAGCATATTTGGCAAGGTTTTTGTTTGTTTTTAACTGTAAATCACCAGACTCCATACCAAGTCTACTGAAATGGAATCTCTATGGGTAGGATCCAGGGATCCTTATTTTTAAGTCTGTCCCCTAGTGTTTCTCATGCCACCAGCCTAGCATCGGGCCACAAAATTGTGTTTGTGGAAACCACTGTAGTTGACATTTATTATGCTATTCTAACCCAAAATGAAAGGCATGAATGTGAGTTTCATTGTGTTTGTCATTGAATATCCTCTAAAAAGCATAGTGACTGGCTTGTCTTAGTCCTTCAATAAATAGTAGAGTGAGGAATGATTGTGTTAACGAATTTAGTACCAAGATCACTATAAAGCAAGTGGAAGGGATAGAGAACCAGAGAAGAACTTATCCTGGACGGAAGGAAGACAACTGAGTGACAACTACCCTGTTGTCAAGCAGAAGAATAACTTCATAAGGAACTGGTAGGACCACTTGACCCAAAGTGGTTGGAAATCTGATCTTAGGAAAGTTTAAATATAGCCTGTTTCCTAGAACTTTTGATATCATTGTTTCATTCAAGAGAAGACCTCCGAAATCCACTGTGGCATCAGTAGCCCAGCAAAGAGGATTATGGATGTACTGTCTATACTGTGAAATTAAGGCAGATCATTAAGAATGAATCGTTTCTTTACATGTGCATATCAGCTCCATTATATTTAGGATGTCGATACTTAAAAAGGTTTCTATTATGACCACTTCAGACCTTTTTCTTCTTCAGTTTTGTGCTTGCTTTTTTGTGCTGACCATATTTCTAGAAGAGTCTCAGGCAAGTCACTTATATCCACATATCATGTAAGATGTCTAATTCAACCTCTAAACAGACTGCATTTCTCATGTCACATGGAGACTACTACCTTATTTTTTGATGACTTCTGTGATTGCTGTACAAAAGTATTTTTAAACCTACAAATGCCCTCCAAACCAGATTAAGCAGGGTTGATTGATTATATACCCTTCAAAATCATCTCTTTTACTTGCCATATTCAGAAATGGCAGCATAGGCTTGAAAAGCTTATTAATATCATTATGGTTGGCTGCAAACACACACTGGTGATCAATGTCAACATTTTTCTTTTTTAAAAAATTCAGTAGCTTAAGCTTTTAAAAGATTCATGTTTTATATTTTATTCTTTCCTTTTTTGGTGCATAAGAAAACAAAACCTTCCTTCATAAACATTTTGAAGCTATTCGTGTTTATTTCTCTATGACATTTTAAAAAATCTGTATTCTAAATACCCATAAGAATCATTTTTTTCAAAATCAGGAGGATGGAGTTGGGGTTAGGGACAGGCTTATATAGGTATTAAGTGCCTTTCTTTTTTTAAGATTTTATTTATTTATTTATTCATGAGAGACACACAGCGGGGGGGGCAGAGACACAGGCAGAGGGAGAAGCAGGCTCCATGCAGGGAGCCCAATGTAGGACTCGATCCTGGGACTCCGGGATCACGTCCTGGGCCGAAGGCAGGCACTCAACCACTGAGCCACCCAGGCGTCCCTTTAAGTGTCTTTCAAAGAAAATCCACAATTGAGAAAAGTGAGTGCCAGGGAGATGTGTTGATTTGGGTTTTGACTATAATCGTATAAGCTTGCAAAAGCTTTTGCCTATTAACTGGTATGAATTATTACATATTTATTTTCTAGCTTCACTTCTCTAGTATGTTATACTGTGTGTGTCACCTTGTTTTGGACTTGTGAGCTAGTAATTAAATTAGATAAGAGCAACTTAGTCTAAAACAGTCATGCAGAAATTAAATTGTATTCTAGAACCATAAGTTCTTCTACTTTGTCTCAAGCTTCAAAAGGTTGCATGTGCTCAAGTCCAGTGGCACTGACCCCATGTTTGGAAATCTTTATCTGGTTCTTCAAACTCAATGTACTAAAAATAGAATTTAACATACTACCATGTTCCCATCCCCAGATAACCTATCTCTTCCTGTACCTGCCTAGAGCTATGTATATTATCCTTAAGAAGCAAAAGTGAGGATAGATCAAAGACATTGTCCCCATTGAACTATGTGGGTACTATAAGGTAGAGCCTCCTTAACCAAAGACAGCCCGGAGTGGACTCCAGGGCTACCAGACTCAACTAAAATATTATTGAACTTATTTTACAGTGTGCTAGGCTTGCACTATTATTTTCCTAAACTCCATTAATACCATCTCCATCCAGAAGGAGACATTGCAAATATTCTGAAGAGAACTACCTTCCTGAAATAGGTACACACAGCCATTACTGAGCCCCATACCCATGACAAACAATGTTAATGAAAAAATTGGAGATGACACCATATTTTCCCTCAAGGAACCTAAAGTCTCCTAGAAAAGTTAGTTACATACATAGATAAATACAATGTAATGTAGTAACAGCTCTATTTAAGAAACAATGAACATGGAACAAGCCATGAAAGTCTGAGACGATCTCTTGCAGATAAAATTATTCTGGGAGGAAAAGACCTCATTAGACACATAAGAAAGGAAAAGTTATTTCAGAGATAGTGCACCTGATTTTTAAAGAAAACGAATCATGAAAGAACACAGACAATTTGGTAGAGAATAAAGTTCTGTGCAGTTAAAATGCAAGATATGTGTGTTGGTGGTCCGAAGGGCCTTATGGAGGTTACCAGAAAGGCTAATGGAGAGCAGTCAGACCTAATATGTAAGGGACTTTGCACATAACACTACCACACTTGAACTTTATTCTGAGGGCAATGATGAGCCATTGGAGACTTTTTTTTAAGCTATTGGAGACTTGTTTATTTATTCTTAAATATTTTATTTATTTATTCATGAGAGACACACAGAGAGAGGCAGAGACATAGGCAGAGGGAGAAGCAGGCTCCCTGAGAGGACCCCGATGCTGGACTCGATTGCAGGACCCTGGGATCATGTCCTGAGCCAAAGGCAGCAGCTCAACCAGTGAGCCACCCAGGCGTCCCAGCTATTGGAGATTTTTAATCAAGATCGTATTTATGATCAGGAAAGAATCTTTGGCTAGTGTGTGGCAGATAGTGCAAAAGTAGTACAGTGAAGCTGGAGGCAAGGAAAAATAAGAAACTCAAAGTGTTCTGTTTCAGATAGATAGTGAGAATAGAGAAAACAAGATGAATTGTGAGACATTTCCATTTATAACCCTTTCCTGTCCTCTCCTTGCATCTCTTCCCTCCACAGTATCTTCTGTCCAAGTGTCTTCCTCACCTTTGGTTTTCACATACACATTCACATCTGCTTTCTGGAATGAGAATCAGGCAAATCTATCGATGTCAATGGATGGTTGCCATGCCCACATCTGACCATAGGAACTCACTTCTATTTGGAACAAGAGCCCAGAGTTGGCTACTCACACTAATAATTTAGATACAGCTAAATGACTCTCACCTCTTTGCAGGTGGAAAGATGAAGAAATTTCTCCTGAATGCCAAACGGTGAGGCTGTGCCAGGTTTCTGATGAAATTCCCTGTACATGAAAGTGAGCAGATGAGCCTCACACATTCCTCCTCTGGGATACCTGGAAACCCTTGGTGAAATTTCCCCTTAATGCACTGAGGTTCATTCTGCAGTATGATAAGCCCTTTTTCCCTTTATAAAAAGGACTTTGCTGGGCTTTGTCTGCTCAAAATGGCATTTAACTGTTCATAGAATGAAACAAACATCATCCAAGTTTAATACTTTCTGCCTATATTGATCGCTTGATTTAACAACACAAGATTTTGACAGTGTTATGGACTTTTCTGTGTCTGCTGTGAGTTAGTCCCCAACAAAGGTATTAGTATTCATATTGCATCCTTGGAGATTTTGCTCCTACCCCCTTCCTGTTCTTCACATATCAGTATGATTAACTTTTTCAATTACAGCTCTGTGTATGAATAAGAAGGGGCATAGTCCTTTAATACACGACCAGACATGGATTGGGTCCTTTGAAAATCAGCAGTTGTTAAATCCAAATGCTAACATATTTCAAGAAAGAAAGTGGTGCTTAAAATCAATGCTGGTGAGAGTAATGAAGAGTGGTTTTGGGGATTTGTTCAGGGGACTGAGAAAGGGTGGTATCATTACTGAATATCTTTATTCCTTTCCATCTGCCAAAATATGTCAAGGGACTAATTTTTTCCTTGCTTGATATTTTGGTCTATGTGCTATGTCCCATCAGACATTTCTAGTAGATATTTAAATGGATAGAGTATCGTTGCTCGTAATGTCTGATTTGCACACAGCCACTTATTTGCCATTATCAATTTAAACAAAGCCTATTGCTCTCTGACTTGGTTTGCTTACCTTTTGAGGTGGCACTAGAGAATAGAGATTTCTCTGATATTGTGACACTATGTTTGTTGTTACTGTTACTTTCACAGCACATTTAAAAGATCCCTAAGGATAAGAATTATTAGAGTCTCAGAAAGACTAAGGACATGATAGCACAAAAGCTCATTAATTTAACAAATGTTTGTTGAGTCCGTATTATTGTATTTTCAATGCACTGACAAAATATCACATGTAAGGAAGAAATGTTCAGGGTCTCTTTTTCTAAAGGTCTAAGACCGAATCCAACTGTCAAATACATTACTTTTAAAAATCATATTATTTAGGGGTACATGCGTGGCTCAGTCATTGAGGAATCAGACTTCAGCTCAGGTCATAATCTCAGGGTCCTGGGATCAAGCCCTGCATTGGGCTCCCTGCTCAGCAGGAGTCTGCTGCTCCTTCTCCCTCTGCCTGTCCCCTCACTCATACTCTCTGTCTTTCAAATAAATAAAACTTTTTTTTAAAAAAATGCATATTACTTAAATAACATTAACCAAATTTTGAACAACTAGGTTTCAGATCAGTTATAAAAAAGGATCCGAATAGCAGAAAAAAGGACCTGTCCCCTGAAATAAACCCATTGGACTTCCTAATAAAGTGTGTCTGTTATCAGTTGACATGCTAATATAGAAACCATCTTTTAAGAATCCAGCGGAGTTCGTTCCATATTAGGTGGGACGTTGGATTACAGGGTGACTCCCAATTGTCAGATTCTTTGATTCTATTTATGTCTGTGACTGATTCATGTAGGCAGCCCTGTTGTCTTCTCACATGTATCTTGGAGCAAGCCATGCATAGATACTAAAAAGAAATACACAATTTGTAGAACATTCAGTTCAGTAAACAGAGAATGATTTATATAAAATGATCAGAAAACTTCCCTTTCAAATCCCCATCATATATCTTACTGCTACCCCAAAATCCTTCACTTGACTCCAACCAGTGGGTTTTCTTTTTCCAAAACTTTCAAGTGCCCCTAAATCTCAGTCTTGCCTCTTTTCTCCCAAAATCCAATAGTAGATCCTTGATCTTCCAAGATCTGTATTTATGTTTCTCTGTTATAGGCAAAACTATTTAGAACCTTAAAGCTCTTTCAATTCTCAACTTCCACAACTATCAAATATTACTTCCTTCAAGAAAATAAAGATCTCTCAGTCAATAGGATACATTCTTGGAGACATTTATGAACAATAAAACACATATTTCTCCTGTCATAAAACATTTTGACAGCGCATATCACATAGTAGCCACTCAACAAAGAGTAGCTGCTATTATCCTACTATTTTATTCATCTGTTCATTCAAAATACTTATTGTGTGATTGCCATGTACTTGGCTCTCTATTAGACTCTTAGACCATGCCTATGAGCAAGATAAACAAAACCCTTGTCCTTCTTGATACTACATTCTAATGGAAGGAAACACTTTGCAAGAAGGATGCATGCTATGATATCAAGTAAAGAGATCACAAGTACTGAGAAACACAATAAAGCAGGATAAGGGGATAGATAGCGATATAGTTGGTTATTTAAAGTGGGGCACTCAGGAAAAATCTCAAGAGTTCTGTGGACCGTGTAGAGTACCTGCAAAAGGAATATCCAGAAAATTATCTGAATCTAAACAACTTAGAATATCAACCATTAAACTAATTCATTTTGTCCAAAATAAATTTTCTTTAAAATAGCCTTTTGGTCTTGAACATCTGTGCATACACACATATGCATGCATCTAGACATGCATTTTTAAAAAGATAATTACGTGGCCAGCCTCCACACTGCAGACATTTATTAAATAGCACTTCATAACATAGTATGAAAAAGATCTATTATGTAAAATTTCTGAGTGTCAGAAATAAGTATGAGGTTGGGGATAGAGACTGCTCAGTAGAGTTAATACTGCTTTCTTGAGCCCAGCCTAAGACAAGTCTCACCAAGGGAATACTAAAACTCTGTCACAACAAGAACCAGTAAGTGAAAAAAAGAACATCATATGTGTGCCAGTTGTTGGAAATGTAACTAAAAACCCTTTCCTTGGACAATGCTTTGAACTGGTTTTGGCTATTTTTTTTTATTGTTTGGTGTGCTGATGCAGTGTTATTTTCTTAGAGAAAGCTAGAGAATGTACAGACACTGAATTCTAGGCCACCCCTCTATAGCCACCTGAAAATATTGTAAGGGTAGAAAAATAGCAGAATTGGAGATTTAGCACTTGACACGGAACTGGTTCTTATCAAATATGCCACATCTTCCCAAAGTGAAAAACTCAGTCACATTAAAGTTGGAATAAAGCTTTTCCTTACTAGCCTGGGTCCCTGTGCTGGATTTTTGATTAATCACTAACGCGTTAAATGGACTGAATGGAGAAGCAATTAAAATGCATACTCAAGGGATCCCTGGGTGGCGCAGCGGTTTAGCGCCTGCCTTTGGCCCAGGACGTGATCCTGGAGACCTGGGATCGAATCCCACATCGGGCTCCCGGTGCATGGAGCCTGCTTCTCCCTCTGCCTATGTCTCTGCCTCTCTCTCTCTCTCTGTGACTATCATAAATAAATTAAAAAAAATAAAAAAATAATAAAATGCATAAAATAAATAAATAAATAAATAAATAAATAAATAAATAAATAAATAAATAAATAAATTGCAAACTCTGAAAACCCATGTTTACCTGTGAGGGCTTGAGGCAAAGGATTGCAGTTGATGGGTACTTTCTGAATGATCATGGCCAGATTTAAGCAAAGAAAAATACAGGGTGTCCTGTTGAATTTGAATCTCAGATAAACAATGAATGACTTATCCCAATGTATATCCCCAATATTATATAGGGCATACTTCTGACAACAAAATATTTTTTATCTGAAATTCAAATTTAACTGGCATCTGTATTTTATTTGGAAACCCTACTCACAACCACTGGCATATGATATGCAAGGCTGAGCAAAAGTGGACAACAGAGTGAAGTTCTGGAGATGAGAGTCAAAAAAGCTGGGTGGCACCCGGATGGCTCAGTTGGTTAAGTGGCTGCCTTTGACTCAGGTCATTATCTCAGGGTCCTGGGACCAAGCCCAGAATCAGGCTCCCTGCTCATTGAGGAGTTTGCTAAATAAATAAATCTTTTTTTAAAAAAGCTGAGGTCTGGAGATCCAGAGTCTCTACAAAGCAGGCCAGGGATGGTGGGAGTGGTATGTTCACTATGTTGCAAGTACTCTGCTTATTCCTCATAAGCATGGTCTCACTTAGTCCTCACAAAAATTATTCTGCCAACATAATGTTCTGAAGAAAGAGATTTAGTCAGTAAAGGTTCCTGAACTAATGAATGATGGAGCAGGTTCTGAACCCAGGTAGTCTCTCTCCCGAGTCCTTGCCCCTCATTCTGAGACAGCATCTTTCACTTGGGCTCAAGGTTATTACCAGGCTGGTGTCACAGAGTCACTTCATGGTTGGTTTCAAGCTCTAGTTCTTCTGGTCTGTTAAAGAAATGATATGGGAGACGCTTAGGGGTCTCTACTATTTATAACTCCTGAATCAATCTCTGGACTTGGGTCCTGTAAAAGTAAATGAAAAGAGTTGATGCCTTCCACCAAGAGATTTCTACTATGTTCTGAGGCAAAATGCCATATGGATAAATTATTGATGTCATTTCATGCTCTTGATTTTTTTTTTAAAGTAGAATGATCGTCACTCATTTATCAGACATCTTCTTAGCACCTGTTTCGTGTAAATCACTGTGCTAAGGGCTGTGGGAGGGGAGGAAGACAAAAAAAGTCATAGCCTTTCCCCTGAAGGAATTCACAATTTAACTGGAAAGGCAGACAAGTAAACAGCTAACTTCCAATACCAGGCGATGTGGGGTAAGACCTTTACCATAAGTGCAAGCAGTGTGCGCTGTGCAGTGGGAACACAGACAACAGTAGATTCTCTTTGAGTGAGAAATAAAGGACAGAGGGCAGGGACATGGGGCAGATAGAATGAGAGACATCGTTTTGGTTATTTTGGGCATCTTTATGATTATTTTGCTCTGGAGGAATTAGTAATTTAGACAAACAGGAATTTGATAATCATACAGTAATATTGGCTTAGAACTAATATATAGAGCTGCTGTCATATTTTGAGTCTATATTATTTTTTTCTGATGTCACCTCATAGGACTTTATATGAAAAGTTTTATTCAAATCTTGTGTTCTCAAACTAGTGTATTGGATTTTATTAATCATTTTAAAGTCATGTAGTCACAGTGTACAGACAGGTATTAAGTCCCAGAGATCTGACTAAATAATGCATGCTATGAAAACAATTGAGAAATACATTATGTGGATGCTTGGAATTGCATATTGGAAAAAAAAAAAAGGTGAGATTCTATTTAGGTTGGCCTAAAAGAAAATTATGCTATATTTGAAACATGGTGTACGTTAATAAAAGAAATGAGTGGGTCTGGTATGTTTTCTCTATCATAGTATAGTTTGTGTTACTTATTTATTACATTGTATTTGACTAATTGTAATAGTTTTCTTTTGGGGAAGATAGGTATATTTATTTTTTCAGAGATTCCTCCTTTCCATTGTGGGAATCTTTTTTTTTTTTTTTTTTTAAGATTTTATTTATTTATCCATGAGAGACACAGAGAGAGACACAGAGACACAGGCAGAGGGAGAAGCAGGCTCCATGCAGGGAGTCCGATGTGGGACTCGATCCCGGGACCCCCGGGATCACACCCTGAGCCAAAGGCAGATGCTCAACCGCTGAGGCAGCCAGGCATCCCGCATTGTGGGAATCTTTACTTACTATGCATTATAAGAATATATTAACCTATCATCCTCAGTTCAGAGAACTCTTTTCTTAATTCAAATATAATTAACACATCAGTGTTACATTAGTTTCTCATGTACAGTATAATAATTCAACAATTCTAGGCATTTCTCAGTGCTCATCAAGGTAAATGTATTCTTAATTTCCCTTATTTTGCCCATTCTCCCCACCTTCCCTCTGACAACCACCAGTTTGTTCTTTGTATTGAAGCGTCTGTTTTTTTGTCTTTTTTGTTTTGTCTCTTAAATTCTGCACAGGAGTGAAATTATATAGTATTTGTCTTTCTCTGACTGACTTATTTCACTCAGCATTATACTCTCTAGATCCATCCATGTCATTGCATATGGCAAGATTTCATTCTTTTTTATAGCTAAGTAGTGTTCCAATGTATGTCTGTGTATGTACATGTACACATACACACATACGGACACACACACCACATCTTCTTTCTCCATTCATCTATGGGTGGACACTTGGGCTGCTTCCATATCTTGGCTATTGTAAATAATGCTGCAGCAAACATAGGGGTGCATGTATCCCTTTGAATCGATGTTCTTGTATTCTTTGAGTAATAATAGTGGAATTACTAGAGCATAGGGTGATCCTATTTTTAAGTTTTCGAGGAACCTCCATAATGTTTTCCACAATGGCTGCAGCATTTTGCATTCCCAACAATAGTACAAGAGGATTCCTTTCTCTCCACACCCTCACCAACACTTGTTGTTTCTTGTGTTTTTGATTTTAGCCATTCGAACAGGTGTGAGGTGTATCTCATTGTGATTTCGATTTGCAGTTTCCCTGACGATGAGTGATGTTGAGCATCTTTTCATGTGCCTATGTCTTCTTGGGAAAATGCTCATGTCTTCTTTCTATTTCTAAAATTGGGGCAGCCCAGGTGGCTCAGTGGTTTAGCGCTGCCTTCAGCCCAGGGCGTGATCCTGGAGACCCAGGATCGAGTCCCAAGTCGGGCTCCCTGCGTGGAGCCTGCTTCTCCCTCTGCCTGTGTCTCTGTCTCTGTGTGTGTGTGTGTGTGTGTGTGTCTCATAAATAAATAAAATCTTTAAAAAAATAAAAATAAATAAAATTGGATTATTTGTGAGGTTTTTTTGGTGTTGAGTTGTATATGTTCCTTATATATCTTGAATACTAACCCCTTATAGGATATGTCATTTGCAAATATCTTCTCCCATTCCATAGGTTGTCTTTTAGTTTTGTTTATTGTTTCCTTTGCTATGCACAAGCTTTTTATTTTGGTGTAGCTTCTTTTGTTTTTTTTTTATTTTTATTTATTTTTATTTTTTTGCTTTTGTTTCCCTTGCCAGAGGAGACATATCTAGAAGTGTTTCTGTGGCTGATGTCCAAGAAATTAGTGCCTGTGTTTTCTTCTAAGAATTTTATAGTCTCAGGTCTCACATTTAGGTCCTTAATTCATTTTGAGTTTATTCTTTATGTATGGTGTAAGACAGTGGTCCAGTTTCATTCTTTTGTGTATAGCTGTCCAGGTTTCCCAATACCATTTGTTGAAGAAACCATCTTTCTCCCATTGTATATCATTCCCTCCTTTGTGATAGATTGACTACACAATAATGAGTTTATTTCTGGGCTGTTTATTCTGTTCCTTTGATCTTGTGTCTATTTTTGTCCATTCCCGTACTGTTTCATTACTATAGCTTTGTAATATATCTTAAAATCTAGGATTGTGGTACTCTACCTTTGTTCTTTTTTTTTTAATCAAGATTTATTTGGCTACTCAGGATCTTTTGTGGTTCTATACAAACTATCAGATTATTTGTTGGAAATCTGTGAAAATATTAATATTTTATAAGGATTGCATGAAATCTGTAGATTGCTTTAGATAGTATGGACATTGTAACAATATTGATTCTGCTGATCCATGAAATATCTTTCCATTTGTTTGCGTCGTCTTTAGTTTCTTTCTTCAATGTTTTATAGTTTTGAGAGTAAGATCTTTCACTTCCTTTGTTAAGTTTATTCCTACATAGTTTCTTCCTTTTCGGACAATTGTGCATGGGATTGTTTTCTTAATTTCTCTTTATGCTTTTTCATTATTAGTGTATAGATAGGCAATAGATTTCTGTATTAACTTTGTATTCTGGAACTTTACTGAATTCATTTATTAGTTCTAGTAGTTTTTTGGTGGAGTCTTTAGAGTTTTCTGAATATAGTATCATGTTATCTGCAAATAGTGCCAGTTTTATTTCTTCCTTACCAATTTGGACAATACTAGCCACAGCTAATATTGTCCAAAAGAGTGGACATCCTTGTCTTGTTCCTGATCTTAGAGGAAAATGCTCAGAGATCCCTTCTTGCTGTAAGTGCTAGGAACTTTGCAATCACAGCATAGCCAGAATTCTAGCAATTGTAATGTTTCGAAAACTCTGAAACTTAAGCCATGAAGAGAAGTTTGAAACTTTTTGGAAGATTGTATATACTTCTCTGTGCCTTAATGTCCCCAGTGTAGAAATGAGAATAAGTTTAGCTACTTAGTAGGGTGGTATTGAAAATTAAGTGAGATAATACACATCAGGTACTTCCTACAGTGCTTAATGTCAAAAGACCACAAATGAATTGCCATCTGCTGTATTATAAACTGCATCTTTTTAAAGCCTTTGTCTTACTTTTTCACTGCTGTACTGCAAAATAAAACAGTTTTTGCCATGTCACAGGTGGTCAATAGTTTTGAAAAAAATAGTTTTAGAATGCATGGAATTAAGTTGTGGTGGAAGAAATACCCTCTGTTGTTTACCTTCATGGATAAGCGGTTGTGAAAGATGATTATCTCTCAAAATTGTGGCCTTTCCACAAATCTGTCTGTTCATATTTTATAGCCCAATCACTACACATGTGTCTATACAGAATAGTTGGTCTATTCCAATAGAAAATGTGGCTTGGATAAGACTAAGTCTCCAGAATTAAAGACTTGGAGTCATTCACTAATTTATATATGAGTTCATTCGACTGATCACATATTAAGTGTCAGGCACTAAAAGATGTTAGAAAGAAAGATAAATAAGGCACTGGTTCTACTCTAGAAGAGCTGTTTGCTTGCACACTGAGCCAGAGGTATCAACACAATTGCAACATGTGCTGTAAGTGCTACTTTAAAAGTAGAGATGGTGGTGGTACAAGGGAGAGAGGAACCAGGATTGCTTGGAACCAGTGAGCTGTGTGCTAAGGGATGAGCAAGACTTAAACAAGTGATTAAAGACAAGCCATTCCAGGCATGTTCACCATGGTTAATTGAAGGGACAATGTTAGGAATATCACATTTGAAAAGGTGAATTATGGTTTCTTCAACAGAGTCTTTAGTTGGTGAAATATGGCCTATCACCTGTCCTCTGCAGTTTATGATTTCACCCCATCCCTGTTGCCACACTCTAATGAAGAGCACCGAATAAGGCATCCATGGAGGTATGTCAGATAAACTCATAAGGCTTTTGAGGTTACTTATTTCAGTTTCATTAGTGCTTTAAGGGAGATGAAGATGACGCAGATGAAATGGAGGAAGTATTTGTGGGGCAGAGGCTGGTAGAAAGGTTTTATTTGAAGCCTGAATCTCTAACTTCATGGTTTGTTTTCCTGTCTCATCAGATCTTGCCACTGAGCCCAATTTTTGTTAGGTCCACATTTGCCCTCCACAAATAGAGGTGGAGATAAATCAAGTGTTTGGGTCTGAAATGTATGTTTCATTTGCAAATAGCGTTTTGTAAACAAAACTTCCCTTTTACCCTTCAGGTGATAGTTTCTGCTCTCTAAATGCTTAGAAATCCTTATCTAACACTCTTGAAGTCTGGTGCCCCAGCTTCAAAGCTGCCAAACAATGGCAAGGATAATTCTATAATGTGTCCATCAACTCAAGTGTAATATATGTGTCACTTTCAGCCAGACACTGACATAATTTCCCTATATGCTACTTGAGAAAATAATAGTGTTGCTACTGTTCTGAGTGCAAAATGATATTGGAATAATTTACATACATCACAGGTCCGGACTATGTCTGAAACCATAATGTTGATTTCATCAGGACAAATAGAATCACACAGCTGTAGAGATGGCTGTGAAAACAGAAGGGGACTTCCACGTGATGAACATTTTGCCTATGGCAGAATGAAAGGAAGCACATTTTTTCAACAAAGATATGTAAAACATGAAATCTAATTTTAAAAGCATGATAATAATTCCAACTTAATTCTTTATTTTATTTTATTTTTTTATTGGACTTCAATTTGCCAACATATAGCATACCACCCAGTGCTCATCCCATCAAGTGCCCCCCTTCAGTGCCCAACTTAATTCTTTAGATAGGCTTTGGACTCTGCACTTTTTCACTCTCCCAATATATCTTGGTAGCATATAGTAGCAAATGTCATTATGCATGTGCTTTTTGACTGGTAGAAATTTCAACATGTGAAGTTGGAGGTTTAGTGAATAAAAGTTCCATCTTGCCTCTTGGAATTTGGTCCATATTTGGAGATCGCTCAGGTCATGGTATTGGAACCCAGGATATGAAGAAGAGGCTAAAAACATTGTTTTAGTTGAACTCTCGCAAAGAACTTCCTAAATGCCTTGTGCTTAGAGTGTATGCTAATGAATTAGCATGGACTGATATCTAAGGGAAGGGTTGATTATAGCACCTTGGCTTCCTCCCTGTTTTGTAAAATAAAAACAAATATGGTAGCGCTAGAACTAATGTTTCAATGGCAAATCTATCCCAAGGGATAGGAAGTGATGATATGTTAAAAAGCAGCCTAAGATCCCCACGAACTTTGGTTGGTTACAAGTTCAGTCATTGTTTTATGATCACAGGTGCTATCCTTGGCCCCTGCTTCCAACATAATGAACCTCCACAGAATTCAAATGAGAACTGCCAACCTCGTTAAAGAACATTTGACATAATTTATATATCTTTTTATCTCTAAATCCCTGCTCCTGGAATAGAAACTTCATTTTTCTCATCTATCCTGTTAAAGTGATAAAGATTTATACTTTCTTCTTCTAGGCGGGACTTCAGACATATCAAATTAATTTTCTCTGCCATAACTAAGTTTTACCTTACAAGATTGTGCCCTTTGACATACTGAAGAAATGGCACCACCAAAATCTTGCTTGGCTTGCCAAAGGTCACATTGAAAATTAGTTGCTAAGTCAGCACTGGGACACAGGTTATCGAAATCCTACTCAACAGCGTTCCACACACATCTTTACATGACATAATTTTGTTATGGATTTGTACAGAACAAGACAAGGGAGCTGATATCAAGACTGGAGATCAAAAGGAAAAGGAAAAATAGGATGCGGCAAATATTTACCTTATTAATGGGCCCTTGATCTTACAGAACATGATTTCTCAATAGGGACTATCACTCCCAAGGGGACAAAATTGTTTCTGTGAAGAAGGAGAATAATCTTACTATTTTATGTATAAAGCACAGATATACAGCATATAATCAGATATTCAGTGTATCTGGATTTTAACATTTATCGGGCAGGGTGTTAGAGAAGAGAAAACCAGTCCAAAAGGGCTCCTTAGGGGAGTAATAATAAAGCAAATGCCATTAGAAATGACAAATACCCACCATTTGCTTCGACGTGGATGGAACTGGAGGGTATTATGCTGAGTCAATTAGAGAAGTCAATAGTCAATCAGAGAAGGACAAACATTATATGGTCTCATTCATTTGGGGAATATAAATAATAGTGAAAGGGAATAAAGGGGAAAGGAGAAAAAAATAAGTGGGAAATATCAGAAAGGGAGACAGAACATGGAAGACTCCTAACTCTGGGAAATGAACTAGGGGTGGTGGAAGGGGAGGGGCCGGGGGGTGGGGGTGACTGGGTGGCGGGCACTGAGGAGGGCACTTGACAGGATGAGCACTGGGTGTTATTCTGTATGTTGGCAAATTGAACACCAATAAAAAATAAATTTATTATTAAAAAAACAAAAACAAATAAAGATTTATCCAGACACACATACAAAAAAAATAAAGCAAATGGTTTCTCAATGTGTTCTATAACACAGTTATAGAACATTCTCCGGGTCTGGGCCAGAAAAAAAAAAATGTAGCATAGAAATGAAAGAACGTGTAGCCAAAGGAGATGAAGTTAAGAGGAAGATTTTTTTCATCTCCTTTTAAGTGAGTAGTTATTTATAGATAACTCTGTCAGAATCTTGGATAATCTGGAATTTTGTTGTTTAGGTACTGAGATAGGCAAAATTCTAGGATGGCTTCCAAGATACTCACTTGTTCTTATATAATCCCCTCCCCCAGAGTGTGAACTGAATCCATCAATATGATGGAATATCACTCCCATGAATATGTTATGCTACATGGCAAAGGAGAAATATTTTTGCAAATGTAATTCAGGTCCCTAATCAGTTGATTTTGAGTTAATCAAAAGGGAAGGTTGTCCTGGGTAGGCCTGACCTCATCACATGAGTCCTTTCAAAGAAAGCTTAGGCTTTCCCTGAGCTCAGAGTCTGGAAGCAGCAGAGAAGCTGGCCCTGAGGAAGCAAGCTGCCATGAGTTCTACAGTTGCAAGGAAACAAATTTTTCCTACAACCTGAATGATTTTGGAAATGAACTGGAAGCTTCAGATAGGAAAGCAGCCCTTACTGAAACCTTGCTTTCAGCCTGTGAAATGTTGAACAGAGGAACCAATTAAATCCTGCCTAGACCCTCGACCCATGGAAATTTTGAGATAATAGATGTTTATTGTTTTAAGCCACTAAATTAGAGGTAATTTGTTACAAATCAGTAGAAAACTAATACAGGTGTTTTAAAGCGATGAAGGAGGAGGAGTTTCTTGGTGTTGCTGATCTCTCCACAACTGTCTCAGACATCTGACATTATTAATATCAAGTAGTTTTATCTCACCAGGAATGATTATGCTGTTTCCTTTCATCTTCCTTCTACATTTAACATTTTGGTTTCCAAATCAGGGAAAATACATTTTACACCAAAAGTCTTCTGGGATTCTCTATGTGTGTTCAAAACTAGTAATACTGTTCTTAGAGAAACCCGAGTAATAAGGTTGCTTATTTTAAGGGCTTCTTGGTTTTCTTAACCTACACTCTCAGGGTACATCACCTATTTCCAACATATAATGAGGATCCTGGAAGCTTGTTAATCTCACTACCTTCCTAGAACTGCCTACATTGGTCTAGAAATCTCTCAGAATCATCCTCAATTCACATTACTCCTGCCTCTTGAGAGATGAGTCTTACCATCCTCCTGAACCCTTTGGGAACAATCAAATTAGAACACTTGCAGTTCACTGCTTTGTAATGCCTCATATCCTTGTCATCCATAGTTATCTCTAAAAATATAAGCCGTGTTCCTCAGTTTATCTTGCTCAAATAGCTCTATGCTTCCTCCTGTTTCACCACTTCCTATTTTTTTTTTGTACTTTGAAGACTTGTTATAATGTTCTCTTTGACTTTCCTGTTTTACCAAAACCTGGCTGTAGTCCATGAGCGGTGCCTTCCCAGCAGCTTTGTCAAGTAGAGTCTATTTATTTTCCCATTTCTCAGTTACCTCAGCGTAAGGGGTAGAGTTGCTATCTAACTTGTTTTGTGTCCCAGTACTCCTTGCTGTGGACTACATGTTTGTGTCCTCCAAAATTCCTATGGTGAAGCCTAATTCCCAATGTGACAGAGGTGGAGCCTTTGGGAGGTAAATAGGTCATGAGAGTGGAGCCTGCATGATTGAGATTAGTGCCCTTCTAAAAGAGACCCCAGGGAGTTCTCTTGCCCCTTCTGCCAGGTGAGAACACAGTGAGAAGATGGCCATCTATGAACTAGGAAGTGGGTGGTCACCAGACATCTGCCAGCAGCTTAGACTTCTCAGCTTTCAGAATTGTGAGAAATAGGTTGTTGTTTAAGTCACCAAGTCTATGGTAATTTTGTTAGAAAACCCCAACTAAGATACCCTAAGTTGGCAAAGCCTCCTACTCTTATAAAGTTCAATAGTTGTATAGCCCCCTAATTCTCTTCATGCTGACACCTCTAAGCATTCTGCACTTGTCCCATATTCATTGCAGAATTTTGGCCTTGTTCATAATTTCAGATTTGCACCAAGTTCTATTAACACATAGATGGGCCATTCAACTCTTCGGTCTCAAAATCTTTAGACCTTCTCACTTCTCGATATTCATTTCCACCCTACACAAGCCAGCCATCCCATAGCCACTTTCTCTTCCTGGCAATAACCTGGTACTTCTCTTCTCCTAATATATTAAATTGAAGAATTTCAATCTTTGACTGAAACCACGTCACTTCCACCTACTCACATGACATCTCATCATTTGCTCTCCACAATGACCACTGGCATCCATCAATCTACGTTCTCACTTTGTTCACTCCCTTTCTAAATCCCATGAGGTATCACTTTATTCTCCAAACAATAATGTCAACTCTTTCACTATTCTGTAAACTTCTTGTGCTTATCTGTATTTTAAGTAATTTGTATAATTGACTGTTGTATTCATTTATTGTTACATCAAACATTTTAAGCCCATGAGTTGTGCCTCTTCACAGTGAAGATCTTGGCAATTTTCCATGTTGTCACATTGAACAGAAGGCATGCAAATGGGCCCCACTATGCTAGTAAGGCCGAAAGCAGCAATGAGAATGATTACACATTTCCTGCCTTCCTATTAGCTTTAAGTGAATCTTTTCCACAGTTGGCTATACTTGAGCACTCTTACTCAACCCTAGAAGATCTCCAGGAGGTGTCATTTATCTTAATTTCTACTGATAATAGACACAGATGTTTAGAGTAAACAGAATGAATTGTGAATACAGAGTAGCTCTCCAAAATCACCTATATATTTCTATCCGGGGAACCTCTTGCGGAATGGAGAGGACATTGGAAATTAAGTCATAAATGGCTTCTTCACTTGTCAAATTTAGGACTTTTTTTTTCATATTCAATACTTTACTTTGAAAACCTCACACAGTTTCTCAAATATTGCTAGAATATTTCTTTTTTATGAAGTTTTTAATTTTAGTTTCAGTACAGTTGATGGAGTGTGATATTAGTTTCAGGTGTACAATATAGTGATTCAACAGTTCTATACATAAGTGCTCATCATAATAAGTGACCTCTTTAATCCCCATCACCTATTTTTCTCATCCCCCCACACCTCCCCTCTGGTAACCATCAGTTTGTTCTCTATAGTTAAGAGTCTGTTTCTTGGTTTGCCTCTCTCTGTTTTTCCCCTTTGCTCATGTGTTTTGTTTCTTAAATTCCACGTATGATTGAAATCATATGGTGTTTGTCTTTCTCTGATTAACTTGGTTTGCTTAGCTTTATACTCTCTAGCTCTATCCATGTCGTTGCAAATGGCAAGATTTCATTCTTTTTTATGGCCGAGTAATATTCCATTGTATATATAATATGTGTGTGTGTGTGTGTATACACACACACAACTAGCATAGAGTATACACACACACACACACACCCCTCCCTCACCTTCTTTATCCATTCATCTATCAGTAGGCACTTGGCTACTTCCGTATCTGGTTATCGTAAATATTGCTGCAATAAACATAGGGATGCATGAATCGCTTTGAATTAGTGTTTTGGTATTTTTGGGGTAAATGCCCATCAGTGTAATTACTGGATTGTAGATTAGTTCTGTTTTTAACTTTTTGAGGAACCTCCATACCATTTTCCATACAGGCTATATGAGTTTGCATTCCCACTGACAGCTGACAGTGCAGAAGGGTTCCTTTTTCTCCACATCCTCACCAACGCTGTTTGTTTCTTGTGTTTTTTATTTCAGCCATTCTGACAGGTGTGAGGTGATATCTCATTGTGGTTTTGATTTGCAGGTCCCTGATGATAAGTGATGTTGAACATTTTTTCATGTGCCTGTTGGCCATCTGGATGTCTTCTTTAGAGAAATGTCTGTTCCTCTACCCATTTTTAAATTAGATTATTTGTTTTTTGGGCTCTTGAAGTGTATCAGTTCTTTATATATTTTGGATGCTAACCCTTTATCAGAAATGTCATTTGCAAATATCTTCTCCCATTCCATAGGTTGTCTTTTAGTTTTGTTGATTGTTTACTGTGCAGAAGTTTTTTTCATTTTGATGTAGTCCCAATGGTTTATTTTTGCTTTTATTTCCCTTGCCTCAGAAGATGTATCTAGAAAGATGTTTTTATGGACAGTGTTAGAGAAATTCTTGCCTGTGCTCTCTTCTATGATTTTTTATGGCTTCAGGTCTCACATTTAGGTCTTTAATCCATCTTGAATTCATTAGTGTGTGTGGTGTAAGAAAGTGGTCCAGTTTCTTTCTTCTGCAGGTAGCTGTCCAGATTTCCCAACACCATTTGTTGTAGATACTGTCTTTTTCCCACTGGATATTCTCTCCTAATTTGTTGAAGATTAATTGACCTAATAATTGTGCATTTATTTCTGGGTTTTCTATCCTGTTTCATTGATCTATGTGTCTGTTTTTCTGCCAGTACCATACTGTTTCATTACTACAGCTTTGTAGTATAATTTGAAGTCTAGAATTGTGATGCCTCCAGTTTTGATCCAGTTTTTGTCCCTGGTTCCATCACTGAATACAAGATCTGGGCAGTGGATTCCACTAGCATCCCACAGATGGTGCAGGGGAATGGCAGCCAGCAGTTTCACAGCCCAGGTACCACACCCTCTGCAACGTGGCAGGGTGCTCTTCATTGGGCCAATGAAAGTATCTCCCTGAAGCTCACTGTGCCTGATGACCTGCTGATGTTCTGTGACTGCTACCTGCTATAGAGGCCACAGCCCTCCTGGCTCTCTTCTGATAGTCACCCTAAATCCTAGCTAGCCTCTCTTCCTCAGGCCTAGTCCAAAGCCCTTCCTTGCTCTGAACTCTTTGGGTATGCCCTGGAAGAACTGGGGTAGAGTAGTGAACTTGAAGGCAGTGACTCCTGAGTAAGCCTAGGACAAATCACCTTCCTCCTGGGAGAAGGGGCTCAGGGGAGGACTAGGAGCTGACAGTCCCCTTATATTCTCACCATACCTGAGTCAGGCTCTCCTCAATGCAGGAGGAAGCAGCTCTGTTCCAATCTACAGCATTAGTCAGGCTGGTGAAATCTGGGATTAGCTCAGCATCAATCACAACAAAAGGGTAGATAATTTACTTCTAAGAATAGGGTTCTGACCCTGGGACTTCCTCTTTCCTCAGCAGCAAAGGAGGGGAAAGGGTAGGCTTATGGACTAATGTCACTCATAGTCACCCTCTGGCTCTGTCAAAGCACTTTAAAGATCACTTGTGTTGAGGCTGTGAGGTAAAACAGTCAGCCTTTTTAGCATTTCAGTCCCTGAAGTGGGCTGATAGAGCCCTTCAAATAAAAAAAAAAAAAAGATCAGCAGTTATTCAGGGCATTTTACCTGCATGGTGAAAGAGCAGAAAAAAGTCACTTACCAGATTGAGTCTCTCCTGCCAAGGAACACATGCCTAAGCTGCAGTGGGTTGTAATTCCCCCTACCAAGCATGATTAGAATGGGAGCTTTCTATGTCAATAGTAGCTCAAATTAAGCATTATCAGGTAGAAATATGCAATAGATGACTTCCATACCTATAAGGGAAAATTTATCACCATCCTCCACTGGTTTGAAATTTTGATTATTTTAATTTACCTATACTAAGTTTTCCATTTTCAGGATCTAATGAGAAATTCATTTGGAATTTCTAATTCAGGGAGTAAATTGGGTGACGCACTGCAGTGGCACCTTTTTAAACCTCCTAAGAACGTTAAATCTGCTAGTTTTAGCACATTGGATGAAAGGAAGCCCAGAAGGAAAATTTTGAATATTTGTCCAGTTAATATTGATAAAGCCCAAATCTATAAATGTTTTTAAGATATCTACTCTATCAGATACTATGAGTGGTGCTGAGAATGAATGAGATGTGTGGAATAGCGCCTGCCTGGGAATACTTCCTAGTTTGGTAGGGAAAACAGATGTGTATGGTCTGAAATGCACTGTAATAAAAATATGAGAAAAGTTATGTGAGATCTCAGCGAAGGAAGTGTCTACATATGTCAAGAAAAGTGAAAAAAGGCTTCATAGGGTGCTGATACTCCATTATTTCATCCTGTCAACAAATAATTAATTTGTGCCCACTAAGCACTAGGTAGGAGCTCTAAGCGATGGCATGTCCTTATTTACCCTGAGACAGCAACACTTGCCTGAAGCCTCAAGGCCTTCTATTCTGTGACTGACATCAATCCAAGAAACAAAAGAAATCTATGAAATCATCTCTTCTCACTCAGTTGTCATGATTTTTTAATTAAATTAAGCATAAATGACAACGGAACTATCTGTCAAGTGTACTGGGTACTTTATATAAAATGTGTGATTTAATCTTAAAGACAAATCATAGTTCAAAAATGATTCAGTTTTGTAAAAATTTCTTATTTAGCACATCCCCCAAACCAGGAACTGTACTGGATGCTAGAGTTTCAGGAGTAAGGAGGCATGACTTCTGTCTTCGTGGAGCCCCTGGTTCAGTGAGAGATAGACACATGAATCAAATTTTGATAGGGTGTGTTATGAGGCTAAAATGCAAATCCCACTCATGGTGTTGAGGGAACACAAAAGCAGCACTCACACACTAATGTGTGGGCTCCTGGAAGACTTCTTGTGGTAGATTTGAAGGGTGGGGAAGTCGGAGTTACTTGAAGTGCAGATTTGGAGAAAGGGCCTTTTAGGAACTAGGGGTGGTGGAATGGGAGGAGGGCGGGGGGTGGGGGTGACTGGTTGGCGGGTACTGAGGGGGGCACTTGACGGGATGAGCACTGGGTGTTGTTCTGTATGTTGGCAAATTGAACACCAATAAAAAATAAATTTATTATTTAAAAAAAAAAAAAAGGAAGAGAGGTCAGCCTGAGCATATGCCTGGGGTTGTGATGAGAACCAAGGCGAGTGTTACTAGCTCCAATTCAAGGTAAAGAAACTGAGCCTCAGTGAATTTAAAGAACACCCCCTGACCTTCCTGCTGGGATCTCCCCATCGGTAAGCTGTGGGCCAGTAGTCAACCCCTGTCTGCTGTGTCTGCAAAGTCCATGTTCTTTCCACCACCTTAAGCTGCTTCTTCACCAAAATTTAGCAATTAATCCTAAAGAAGTAGGAGTCTAAGCACTCTAAGAGCAGGAATTAAATTGACTGTAAATGCCAAGAAGATAGACGTCAGACAGTGAAATGAGATTTAATGAAAGGAAAAAACAAAAGAGAAAGGGCAGGTGACAGAAGGTAAAGAAAGAAGGAACAGCAGCAAGAATCAAAATTATACTGTGAATGGTTTATATTAAAACCTCTTGGATGCTGCCATTGTGAGGGCTTATGTGTGTCCAAATTCAGCCTTCTCAAACTCACACTCTCTTTGGTGACACACTATTTACACCAATCATTGCCAAGCTTGTGTTCTCATAATGTGAAGTCTCATGGAAGCCCTGACCTTTTCATCTAATTATTCTTTCCATACCAGTATGAGCCATACATGGAAAAGCTCCATAGTCATTTTTCTCTGACTTGTTCACTGAGACAAACTTCTTTCATGGAGGAATCACTGCATTGACCACCTTGAAAGGCGGAAGAAGTTCCCCCTGAGTATTAATGGAACCAATCATTATTAATATTGGCCCTTTCCTTCTCTTCTTTTGTACCTTGTGTCAGGGTAAAAAGACAGGCAATACAAAGCCAAACCAGACCACACAACATCATCTTTCCACCAAGCGGATGACCTTACATTTAGAAATGAGTCCATTTTGGGGTGGTAGCCAGTCGCTTTTTTACATACCTACATGTCTGATGGCTCAGGAATAGAACCAGTGTGCTGTCTAACCCATTGCTACCATTGCTGCCAGTCGGTTGTTAGGATTTGGCATTGTTTTGCTGCATCCTTTCACAAGAATATGACACAAGGTCTTACATTCAAGTAAAAAAGGAATAAAAGTTAATGAACTGTTCAGCTTGGTATTGGAGAAATTCATTTATAAGCTGCTCTACTGAAAATGCTGCATCCAAAGTAAGGAACAGCCTGGTATCAATTAAATAGACCACAGTAGGAACACATCCCGACCAGTTTTCCACGTCTCAATTTCTTTTCTTTGCCACAAAAATGTGTTAATTTCTGTTAATCACCTGGCTTCATTGCTGTTGTAATTTAACTTTTCTCTGCTCCAGTTCAGGAAGCAACTTTCTGTCTCTTTATTTTCTCCCTTAATGAAGGGCTGATCGTGTACATTCTCCATTAGAAGTCTGACAAGGAGAATGCAATTCAGCCTTTTCTCTTACAGTCAGTAAAAACAAAGAGACAAGGGCAGATGCTGAGGGAAATTTGTAAATATAAAAACCCCAAAGATTACTGTCTGCTTCCTTCACCTGTTCTTCCACCCTAGCTCCTTCCCTGCCTCATGTTCAGGAACAGTTGGCGTCCGCTATGCACAGGATCTCCACAAGGAGGCCACGTTTAACTTTTGTTTGCACTGAAATAGCTTGAGCAGCATTTTGGTGTCATATGATACTGCCAACCAATGTATACTGCATGACTGCTCCAATTCTCCCGCGGCCACACGTACACACTCACACACATTTCCAGAAACAGCTTACGCTCTGTGTACAAAACACCAAAAGGACTTTATAAAAATGTTTTCCAGTTAACCAAGATGAGAAAACACCACTTGCTTGACTCAACAGTAGAGGGCTGACCCCTCAGATACAATGGATCTAAAAGTATCTGTGACAGATGTGGGTGCTAAATGGAAATCAAGGCTAGGCCCAAGACTACAATTAGAGTTGAGTTTTCAGCACAGTCATAACTCTTTCATCACATAACTTTTTTTCATTAAAGGGCTCTACTGTGTTACAGGGGTTTTCTGGAGATTGAAAGGCTGACCATGAACTGAACGTTATGTGACTGTGTAATCCAGTCTACCCTCTACAAACTATGTATACTCCAAACTCCTAGTGATAAAACCAGGCCCAGCAATAAACAATCCACAATCAGGTGGAAGTGTGATTTATAGAACCAGTCTTGAGCAGATCCAGGAGGCAAAAGTAATTTGTAGGAACAAGTAAGTTATATTCCCAGGGTGACTACTGCTGCCATATGGCTAAAACTCCCTCAGTACACATCTATGACCTCCTAGGTAGTTTCTGATGGCCAGCTGACTATGGAGGAAATATTGCGGATGTTACAGATGGAACCACATTAATTCCTGGCACTAGCAAAGAGTAGACTAGTGGTGTTATAACCACACTGAGAAGAGGCCCTGATAGACTTAGATCAAAGATATCCTCCCAATGGGCAGAATCTCAAGTAGTGCATCCAATTGTCCAGTTTCTTTAGGAGAGAAAGCTGAGAATATGGATTCGTGGGCATTGCTGGATGCTCAGGAACTCAGAAAGGATAGGATTAGATGATTAATGACAAGAATTTCTTCAGAAGAGGTATGTGAATAAACCTCTCAGTATGGGCACCGGGGTTGAAGATGAAATCTCTGTCCTGTGCAAAGATTCACCAAAGGTTATTCAGTGCAGAAGAGCTCCAATAATCAGAGGGACAAAATGGCCCCGTCTGCAGATACTGAGAACATTCCTAACACAAGGGGATCGATCGTAAGCAAGAGAACATAATGGCTAAACTGAAGGTAGTTCATGGACTTCTCCCAACCAACATGATCTGGTTACTACAATCCTGAGGGCATAAACTTCCAATCACAGAGTCCGATATTATGCCTCTTTCCTCGTATTACAAATCAGCCAGCTACATGGAGCAGGATTCATATGTGTAGATTCTTTCCATCATTGTGGGGCTATGTTACCTACATTGGAATAAACTTTATTCAGGATTTGCATGTGGTAACCCTGCCTTTCTGTCAATTTATAGATTATTTTAATGTCCAATGTTGCTCTCCAAAATAATGGCCAAGTCTCTTCCTGAAAAAGTGAAACATGGACTTTTGCCTATCAAATTTACTGGCGTGTAACACAGAAGCAGCTGCTCTTATAAAATGATGAACTGGGCAATTGAAGACCCAATTAAGTAAACATCAGGGAGATGACTGTTGGAGTTTGGAATACTGTCCTACAGAATATTGTATAAGCTACAAGTCCAAAACACATTTATAGTGTTGTTTCTCCCATACCAGAATACATGGGTCCTGGAATCCTAGGGTAGAAAGGAAACATGGTTTATTGTATTAATCGACACTAAATCACAGACCATGGCTATTGTCTTCTCTGGTCAAATGATTGGGGAATTGGGATGAACAAAAGTTGAAGATGTCTGACAAAGAGATTTGAGGAAGAGATGTTGATAAGACTATCTGAGAAGATGCCCAGAGTGTGAGAATATTTACTGCCCATGTAAATCTCACCCAAAAGGCCCCAGTTGTTGGGGAGGCTCTCTTATAAAGGATTTCAAATGTTAAAAGGGTATTCATAAAAATATAATGGAAACCTGAATATCCACTACCTAGACTAAGAAATTAAACTTTACCAGTACTATTTAAGGTCCCTGATAACCTCATCATCCTTACTCTGTATACCATGCTCCCAGATTTAACCACTGCCCTGAATTTATTTTTATTACCTACCCATTCCTGCTTTCATAAGTTTAATACACATGTATATATCAATAAAAATATATACCACTGATTTTTATATTTTATATAAATGGGATCACACTATCTGCATCTTTCTGCAACTTGCTTTATTTTTTACTTAAGATCAGGAAAATAATCTGTATTTAATTTTCACTTATGGATAATAATCCAACATGTGAATTTATTTTGATGACAGTTATTCATTTCCTTTTGAGTATTATATAAGTTGTTTCTCAATTTCTTATTAGTATTATAAATAAATCTGTAATTTTTGTACCCTTTTTCTTATTCATTTATTTTATCTTGGATATTCTGTGTAAGTAACCATAGTGTTTGAATAAAAACATTTATGAAAACTGATTTCTACTTTATAAAGTATGTTATATAATGTGTTAGAAATGCATCTACATATGTACATATATATAATTATGTATATATGTGAATATGTGTGTATAGTGTGCGTTTGTGTGTGTGTGTGTGTGTGTGTGTGTGTGTGATAACAGGTTTATTCGGTTAAACAGTCCATGATGGCTGTTTGTTTCTTCTGAGTTTAGTTCTGGAGTTTGAAGTCAGTGGACTGGCAGGCAGGAAGAACATATGGGAAGCAAAGAGAGGGGAGAGCAAGAAAAACTAGAACCTTCAAGGATGAGCAAGAACTCATAAAGATGGACTGGAACCCATGTTGGCTGCTCACTGCCTCCAAGCTTGCAATTTACATGATGGGAGTGTCCTACAGGAGAAGCTGGTGCCCTGAATCATGGAGTTGTTTCATATATGTGGACCAGAAGTTGGAGAAGCTGAGCGAGTTAATCTAGCACGTGCTGGAGGACCTGTAGACCCAGTTGCTATTGCATATAAACAAAGAAACCAGTAGACAAGCTTCATGTATAAGCAGCAGCAGTGCTTTTGTTCAACCTTCTGAGCATACAAACAATATGGTTTATATTGCATTTCTGCTTACAAATCACTTGTAAGATATCTCTGATAGCTCATAATAACTGGGACTGATGTAGAGAGGGAGACCATGGGAAACATATTTTCATATTTTAACAAAATCCAAGTCTACCACATTAGCCATATTCTATATTCCCTTCTCTTTTTGTCTCCAGTTCTCTTTCATCTCTATTGCTCCAACTATTGAGATGGGTTTACTGTTGGTGATTATCTTTAAAAATTAGTCCATACGTTGAAGAACATCTTGGGGAGCTCACAAGAGTACCAGGGTTGGAAGGAAGAACCTCCCAGAAATCCTGACTTGAAAATGAGATAAATAAGTCAGGAGAATTGGAGTCTTCTCTTAGAGAATGGAGTTTGCTTTTGGTTGTATGATGAAGAGTTGTGTCATGTTGGAAAGGATACTACTTGGTGGAGATTGACAGAAGGAGCAATGAAAGGGGTAGACTGTGTTGGGCATTATCTTCTGGTGATAGTACAATATGAGAAAATATTCCTTTTGGGAGATTTTCTCACTGTGAATAGATTCAGTGGGAGGAAATTTCCTCATGCCTGACTTCTTATTGTATAGAACAAAGAGGAAAGACCCTATGCCTACTTATAAATCATTCCTGGGACTTTGAAACTTTATTGAATATCATAAAGATGAAATAAACAATCGGAAGTCAAATTCATCATAATAAAATGAAGGTCACACACTAAATACAAAGAACAATGGAATTTTTTAATACTTAAAGTGAATAATGAGAGTTCTATTATTAATATCCATTCGCCATCCATTGTTAGTAACAAACTTTTCAGGAATTTTTGTTCTTTCTAAAAAAACCAACTGATCCTCCATTCAAATATTCAGCTTATTGGGGGCACTTGAGTGGCTCAGCCAATTGAAAATCCAACTCTTGATTTTGGCTCAGGTCAGGATCTTAGGTCATGAGGTTGAGCCCCATGTCAGTCTCTACACTCAGCGTGGAGTCTGCTCAATGAGTGGGAAAAATCAGAGAGGGTGACAAAACATTAGAGACTCCTAACTCTGGGAAATGAACAAGGGGTAGTGGAAGGGGAGGTGGGCAGGGGATGGGGTAACTGGGTGATGGGCACTGAGGGGAGCACTGAACAGGATGAGCACTGGGTATTATATGTTGGCAAATCGAACTCCAATAAAAAAATATACAAAAAAAAAGAGATTCTTTCTCCATCTCCCTCTGCCCCTCCCCCTGCTCTCTCTCTCTTTCTGAAAATAAATAAAATCTGTTTAAAAACTCCAAATAAGGGATCCCTGGGTGGCGCAGCGGTTTGGCGCCTGCCTTTGGCCCAGGGCGCGATCCCGGAGACCCGGGATCGAATCCCACGTCAGGCTCCCGGTGCATGGAGCCTGCTTCTCCCTCTGCCTGTGTCTCTGCCTCTCTCTCTCTCACTGTGTGCCTATCATAAATAAATAAAAAATTAAAAAAAAAATTTAAAAAAAAAAAAACTCCAAATAAAAAAAATAAAAATAATTAAAAAATAATAAATAATAAAAACTCCAAATATTCAGTTTAATTTTATTTACTTAAGTTTAAGTAATGTTAATATCAAAATATTATATATACTAAAATGAAGGGACTGAAGAATTATATGGTGATACTTAATTTATCTAATGGTCTGAACCCTGACAATTGCTAGAGTTAAGAGCATCATTTACTTCTTGGTAGGCTGCTTGATGATCAACACTAGCGGTCCTCTGGCTAATTAGAATATGAGAGGGCTCTGGTAGCCATTCAAGTGTAATGGCGCCAAATCTGACACTGCAGTGGGCAAGGCATCTGGACTATCCAACCTCTTAATGACTAGCCCCAAAATATCAGAGACAGCAAGTGTTTCTAGATGTTCCTACAAAAAAAGACAAAAATTGAATTAATTTCAGGTAGAAGTATCTTGCTTTCATTTAGCCTCTAAAAAGAGTGAAACAGAAAACTATATGGTAATGAATTTAAAGTACCAGGAGAGTCAACATCAAATTGCTTTCTGAATACTGATTTCTACTATTTGTAAAACGTCTTGTAATGAAAAGCTCTAAATTTCCACCTTCTGCCTCCAAAAGCCAATTATGGACAGTAAATAACCTGTATAACACTGAGTAAATATTGCCAGAATATATTACATAAATTGCTGTCAACAATGGCAGCTTAATAAAAGGCATATTATATGTAGAAGAAAACATCATTTTTCCTCCTTAGAAATGGTAGGTGAGCTATGGTTGTCAATATATAAATAAATGTAGTGTTGGTATGAAAACAATCATATTCCCAATCGCTACTGCATATCAAGCACCTGTTTTGTGTTAGCCAGGGTGTCAGGTCTATTATATATACTATCATTAATCCTTACAACCTCTGTGTGGGAGATAATTGTTTTTTCTACTCACAAATAAGTACATTAAGCCTCAGAGAGGTCAATTTTCTTGCCAAAGGTCACAGAGATAATTACTGGTAGATCTAGTATTTAAATACTCTCATTCTGACTCTAAAAACCTTACTCTTCACCATTACACCATCCTGCTGCTTCCATTTAAAATACTCTGTTCCATTACAACCGTCTTCAAACGGAGCAACTGAACTAAAGTAAAACAAGTCTCTTTGCTGAATGAATGGGACCGTTTTTTATGAATGGCTTAGAATTAGGAAATTCCATGGTTTACAAGTATCTCAAGATAAGCTCTCCGGAAAATGGCTTTCATTCAGCCAATTGTCCCATGAATACTTCAAGAATTTGGAGTCATCATTCAAGTTCCCCCATCTTGTAAGAAGCAGAAATGAAAAAAAAAAAAGCAGAAATGAAATCAAATCTGTACATCTAGATTTTTAAGATCAAGAAAAACTAAATGTGTGAAATCAGAAAATACTAGCTGTTGCAATTTAAGAATAGTATTAGGATGAACACAGGGACACTTGGCTATGGGAAGTTTACAGTAGATAATGTGTCTCTCAGGTCATCGTCACTTTTAATATTAGCAGGAGAATGTGTTATAACCATGGCATCAACCAGAGCCCCGGATGCCAAGTTTCTACATTATGGTATCAGATTCAGGCAGCCTCAACATACAGATTTGTCAGCTGTCTTCACCATCAAAAACTGGGATGAGACTACAGAGTTGAATGAATATACATTGTGCCTTTTAGCCTGTCAGCAGAACGATGACATGGTGTTTCAGTGACTTAGAGGACCAAGGACTGCGGGCCATCCTGTAATATACATGCCAGTGATTGTGAGGTGATTGAGATTGTGTGTGCGTTTTACAGTTTTCAGCAACTTCCTTTGGCCACACTCCCACACTGAACTGTCAGAGTGTTGATCAGCTCCTTATCTTAAAAGCATAGTTCTCTCTCCCTCTCTACTCACCCCCTCTCCCCTCCTCCTTCCATTTCTCTTCTTCTCCTTTTTTCCCTTCCTCCTTCCCTCTCTCCCTCTCCCTAGGCCTCCGGACTACATTTAGATTTTCTCAGTTTAAACCATTTACAAATATAGGACAAAGAGAGACTTTGGAAACTCATATGACTTACAAACAGCATTCACTTAAGGGACAGAAGATTTAATGAAATTCATGTCAAAATGTTTCTCTTTTCTCCCCAAATGTATTCTCCATTTGCTCAATGCCCAAGTATTAAATTTGATTGTCATTTTTCACATATTTCTCTGAGCATAGAATTTGTAATCTGGTAATCTCAAGGAAATAATCATTTTCCAGGAAAAAAAAAGAGAGAAAGGCTATGGAGTAGAAATAAAATATTCATTTTTCCTGTTCCTGAAATTTAAAAGATCATGATATCGTGATATCTATAATGGGTATGTAAAGGTTTTGTAATTAAAGTGGCTTCATTGCTGAGATAGTACTAATGGAAAAAGAAATTGGGCTGACTCCCGTAAAACTGATGGTTTCCTAAACCCAGAAATTATATCTATTTAGTATATTCCTCACCCTAGAGAAGTTATAGATGAGACGCTGTGTTCATTGATTATGTTTGAGTAGATAACGAATAGGAGTATGTGAAAATCTGACCTTTTTTATAAATTTATTTTTTATTGGTGTTCAATTTGCCAACATATAGCATAACATCCAGTGCTCATCCCATCAAGTGCCCCCCTCAGTGCCCGTCACCCAGTCACCCCCACCCCCTGCCCACCTTCCCTTCCACCACCCCTAGTTCGTTTCCAAGAGTTAGGGGTCTCTCATGTTCTGTCTCCCTTTCTGATATTTCCCACTCATTTTTTCTCCTTCCCCCTTTATTCCCTTTCACTATTTTTTATATTCCCCAAACGAATGAGACCATATAATGTTTGTCCTTCTCCGATTGACTTATTTGACCTTAAAATAGTCATGAATGAGAAAAAATGTGATTAACATTCAATGTTATGAGGAGACCCAATTTCAAAATAAGAAGCTAAATGAAGTTCTGTAACACCTCTAAGCAACCATATTTCCGTAGCTCTCACAAGCACATCTAATATATATATAATATATATTTATATATTTTTAATATATATTAAATTGATGTTTATATATTATATATATGTGTATATATATATATATATATATATCCTTTGCTGTAATATGAATTTATAACAAAGGCTACATGAAGTCTATGAAGTCTAAGCTCTTTAATAACTTAAGGGGTGTTAAGATCAAATAAATAGGTCTTTACTAAATAAACATGCTATTACTTGTCTTAATTTCCTATTGCTTCCTTTCTCCACGATGTTGATTACCCTATTTGCATATTCAGCGAATACACTGGCATTTTCTTTATGGTTTGTCAATTTTACAGTAGGGGTAATCCAATTAAATTTCACTATCAGCAGCCAAATTTTGTAGGAGGGTACAACATTGTAGAACCGTCATTACTCCTTTCTCATCCCCCACCCTTGCCTTATATTGCCAGGGTGATTAAAATAACATGAAAGTCTATACCACGTGGCTCCCCTGGTGAAATCTTTACTTATTTCTTAATCAGCATTTGCTATACTTCTACTAGATGCTGGACACTCTGAGGCGCTAGGGCTTGGAGATGCTCACAGCCTAGTCGAGGAGACAAACTAGGAAACAGTTGATTACAATGTACTCTGAATAAACGCTGCACTAAATTAGTGCTCTAAATAAGGCAGTAAAGGAGACTATGTGAACATTTGGAGGGGGCTCCTCATTTCCTGTAGAATGAAGTCAAATTCCTTGCTGTGACTAGAAAAGCCGTCCTGGTCTGGCCCCTTGTCCCATCTGCTTAGAATATTTTACCCCATCCTATCTGCCTGGTAAACACCTACAGTAACTTAAGTGTCAAGACTTAGTGCTTTCTTCCTCCATCCTGCCTTCCTGAGTTTCCTTACCCCCTGCCACTTTGTTCCCCCTGCTGAGCCAACTCCTATGTTGGCACCTTCACCGCTCTTTATCACCTGTAGTGATGCGACTCACTGCCTCATGAGACTGAGATTAGAAAGGGGGAGTACTCATGTTTGCTGGCTCGGGTCTAACGTACCATCAGGTGAGTTAATATTAGTTCATAATTTTCCTGTTACTCCAGCCGTATCACACCCATTATCTCAGCAACAACTCTCTTAGGCCGGTGGATCTGGAAGCCTCCCTTTCATTTTACAGATAAGAGACTAATGTTTGAGGCAGTTTAAGTGACTTGCTTAAGGTTGCACAGCCAGTAAGTGGACAAGTCAGCTCTAGAACCCATTTCTTTCTGGTTTGTATTTCAGTCATACAGATGTCTATCACGTAAATGAATACATTTCCTCCACGCCACCACTTCTCTCGTCACAGTGGACCGTGCAGTCCTGTGCCAAAAAGATAGGATGAAGAAGTGAAGCAGCTAATCAGTCCAAATGCATTCCTCCATGACAGAGAACTATTTCCTAGGAAACCAAACCTGGGCAATTTTTTCAAAAATCAAAAAGAACAAATAGATGGCATGTTTAGTTAGCAGAAGCTATTCAGTAAGGAAACTGAAATTATTCATTAAGGTATTTTTTTAAAACCTTCCATTTAACTACCACACACACACACACACACACACACAAAGCTTGAATATTTTACAATACCAAAATGGGTATATTCAGGGGTGAGGTGCTGACATTAAAAGAAAAATGGTTTCAAGTAGAAAAGAATAAAATGGTGTGTTTTAATCATGCTCTGATGTCTCTAAATCAAAAGTATGGCTTTCTACGTAAATGATCGATTTAACCATTAACTAGAAATAAAGTTTGTTCTTTGATTTTCCTTTTTAAAAATCCCATGATATATTATTATTTTTTCCCATCATATATTAATTGAACTCAGCCCGTATCAGCATAACTCCTCGGTGGAAGAAGAGAGAAAGAAAATGCGATCATCTGCCACAAACAATATCTAAGTGAGTTCTGTTTCTCCCGAAGACCCCTCCCCCCCCTGCAATGCACACACTGCAAGCACAGCACACACACACACTCACACCTCTGCTTTGGATGCATGGAATATTAAAGAGTAGTTGCCCCTGACATATTCTCTTAAGCCGTGTCTAATGCAAGACACACCTTAAAAAGAATCTGTGTGTTCTTGTGTGACTTGTAGAGAATCAAATCCCTTTTTATAGGTGCAGCTTGTGGAAGAAGACTTTTCATGAACGTGCAGGCTTTAGGGCTTGTACCTTAGCCCAGGTTTTCTGGCTTGTAGTCAATTTGCTCTTTGAATCACTTTGTTCTTATTACACCTCTGGTATTTTATGGTTTATTGACATTCCCGTGGATGATTTTGGGAAATATCAGAAAGGGAGACAGAACATGAGAGACTCCTAACTCTGGGAAACGAACTAGGGGTGGTGGAAGGGGAGGTGGGCGGGGGGGTGGGGGTGACTGGGTGACGGGCACTGAGGGGGGCACTTGACGGGATGAGCACTGGGTGTTATGCTATATGTTGGCAAATTGAACACCAATAAAAATAAATTTATAAAAATTAAAAACAAATTTTTTTGAATCGTTATAGACAAAAATTCCAAGCTGAGACCTCTTTATATTTATATTCTATTGAGTTATGCCACAGAACTATTAAATCTTAAGCTCTTTTCTGTTGGACATAGGAGGAAATTGCCCTTCTGGTTCTTGTGATCTTGGGCATCATCTGCTCTTCTGAAGACCACTCCAGCTTCTTGCCCACAAACCCTGTACGTGCTTGTAGCCCCACTAGTGATGACCTATCATGCACTGGCTCCTTCCTCTGTTCTTTTTTTTTTTTTTTTAATTTTTTTTCCTTCCTCTGTTCTGCTACACAGGGCTTTTGTAGAACTTATAGATGCTGACTCAGATGCGTGTTTGAACACTTCCTTACTGAAGGGTCAGGTAAACATCCCAGAGCACACCCAAATACTGGGACCAGAAGTGGGGACTTGATTTAACTCCTTTCCCTGTATCCTCCCTTGCCTCCTGTTCAAGGGTGGTGGGGAACAAGAAGAGGTAGATGGTTCATCCTGCCACACAGGAAACAAGGGCCCTAGAACCTACTGTTACTCTATCTACAGATCAGCAGTAAGAAAGTAGCAGCTGAAGTGTTAATTCCAAGAGTGAGCTCCCTCTGGACCAATGGCCGGATGTTTCAATATAAAAAATTACATAAAAGGAGGTATAGAGGATATAATGATAGAATCCAGTGTTATTCATCTTGCAAAATTACAAGAACTCCTTATATTAATCGGAGCCTCTGACGCCTAAGTGCAGCCACTTCTTTCATTTTGCAGCATGCAGAAATATGGCCAACAAGCTGATACTCTCTTTCCTTTATAGCCTTCTGCTTTCTTAGTTGTGAATTAAGCTGATTTACCATTTAATGTCTGCCAGAAGCCAACCATTTGTCTTGATCTGCTGCCTAAAAGTGTATCGCTGCCTTGCTTTCGGCCCGCCCCAAAGGTCCCCTCCACTGTACAAAGTTATGAAGGGGAACAGTCCTGACTGGTTCTCCTTCACAAATGAACCATCCTCAGAATAATGTTTGCAAGTGCCCATTGGATCAAGGTTCGGCCAAGCAGTTCTAATCTAAACTTAATTTTCTGGAGTTTGTAGGAAGAAAATGAGATACTAAAGCTTGGACTTAGAAGAGAACAGGTTAGACAACGAATCCAATTCATGCAGTCAGTGTTTCCCCACCGACCCCATAATAGAGCTCATGATTCTACACGTGGCTTTCAAGTCCCTCTGATCATATCTCTTTTTTTTATAATGCTTTTTTAAAAGATTTTATTTATTTATTCATGAGAGATACAAAGAGAGAGAGAGAGATGCAGAGATACAGGCAGAGGGAGAAGCAGGCTCCACGCAGGGAGCCCGAGGTGGGACTCGATCCCGGTCTCCAGGATCATGCCCTGGGCCTGTAGGCGCTAAACCACTGAGCCACCCGGGCTGCCCCCTCTGATCTGATCTCAACCATCTTTTCCTCTTTTTAGCCCCACAGCGCCTGGAGCATTGTAGATCACATTCTCCCCATGACTGTCATGGTGATTTTCTTACAAAAATTTATTAACTTATATCATTTCCTCACTCAGAACCCTTCTGTGATTTTCCACTGACCTCAGGATAAAGTAACAACTGCAAAACCTGGCTTAGAAGATTATGCATGATTGGACATCAGCCAGATATCTAATATCTATCAATTTCTTGTACATGCCACACTCTTCCCATATTCTTATAGGTCATGTGGGACACCCTTCACTAATTTACAAACTTTTTTAAAAGATTTTATTTATTTATTCATGAAAGACACAGAGGGAGAAAGAGGCAGAGACACAGGCAGGGGGAAAAGTAGGCTCCCTGCAGGGAGCCCAATGTGGGACTCGATCCCAGATCCCTGGGCCACACCTGATCTGAAGGCAGACACTCAATCCCTGAGCCATCCAGGCGAACCTATTTACACAAGCTTACTCATGCTTACAGTCTCCCATCAAATATGGCTTTCTCAGCAAGACCTTTTCTAAATTCATTTCCCAATATTCTGTATAATAACACCCAACATAATAATTGTGATAATTTTCCAGCATGAATATCTGATGAATGTGTTTTCTGTACTGTATCATAACAGCCCTGTGGGCAGAGACTCCATCAATATCCCCATGGCTGGGACACCTGGGTGGCTCAGTGGTTGAGCATATGCCTTCAGCTCAGGGCATGATCCCAGGGCCCCGGGATCAAGTCCCAGATGGGGTTTCCCACAGGGAGCCTGCTTCTCCTCTGCCTACATCTCTGCCTCTCTCTGTGTTTCTCAAAAATAAATAAATAAAATCTTTAAAAAAACATATATCCCCATGGCTAATGAGAACAGGATAGCATGTAGTAGTGGTCAATAATATTTGATGCATCCATGAATAAATAAGAATTCAGCACAAAGAGATATTCTGAAAGAATGAATGGAACCTACTCTTGCCAAATTAAATCGCCCCTGTATTTTTCTACCAAAGCAACTTTTCTCTTGCTACATTTTCTCCTTGAAATCCCCTCATTCCAAATCTCCACTTGTGGATAATTAGTTTTTATTTTCTCAGCACCTACTCAAATGCAATTGTACAAAGTCTACCCAGTTTCCCCAACCAGTATTGATGTCCACTTCATATGATCCCTGTGCTTCTAGTAATATCTTTTTGTTTCTTCCTAAGAGAAATGATTTGCCCCATTCTACCACAGAGCATGCTCAAAAGTCTGCATGTTTTCCCCTTCTAGACTTTATGCTCCTGGGAAACATGAATGAGCGTTGTTAATGCTTATGTCATACTACATGGAGTAAATGCAGAAAAGGAGACTATGGAAGTTAATGAGAACTGTCTCCTCAATATCCATTCCCTCCTTTCCTAAATGTAATGACATTTATGGTTGGGGCCATTGGCCACCAAGAAAAGACTACATTTTCCAGCCTCCTTTGTACCAGCATTCAATCCCACCACCGAGTTCTGACCAATGGGGTAGAAGTTGAAGTTGCAACTTCTGTTGTGTCACTGAAGGAACAAGTGTAACTTTGCCTCATTTTCCTTTTGGTGAGACCAGAATGCAAATGAAGAGTCATTTTAGAGCTCAGCCAGGCAGAGAAGGACAGCACCCCGGAGTAAACAGAACAAGATGAAAGGAGTTAAGGGCCTGGTACTATGGAACATCAGGCACGCATAACAACTCAGCATTTCATGGAGCAGACACATGCTTCCAGTTCAGACTTGGACATATAGGGAAAAGAAACTTCGATCTAGTTTCAGGCACTGTTGTTATCTGTCTCGATTACATGCAGCTGACTAGATAGCTTCACTAATACGATGTTATTGCTAACTTTCTGGTTTACCTACATTTCAAAGGAAAAGCAACTTACAATGAGTTACTTGAACATTTTCATTGGGTGTTACGATAAGCAGAATTGCTCCCATTTTGCATGCCCTTAAATCCTTTGACTTTCTTTCGGTCAGACATCTGATATATGTTGTTTTGTGCTCAGAACTAGTCATAATTTTATACATAGGTGTCTTGCATCAGGCCACTCTGCCACTTTTTCAAATGGACAAGATCATTCAGCATTTGTGGATGACCTCTGCCGTGCTATGTTTTCACAGTGAATTGTTTGACGACCTAGTGCTTCTGAACCTAGTTTGCGAAAAACCAAAATGAGTTAGGTGTTATCTATGAGATAGAATCATGAGAAATATCCAGGAAGCCCTCTTCACAGTTTCTAGCTTAGAATTTATGTTAATAGGGATGGAATACTGCCCACAAATTCATAAGGGAAATGTGTTTTAACCAAACATGGGTGTGCATGGCAAACTAAAAATATCAACATAATTCATTTTTAGCAACAAGTGATCAAGGATCTAGGCAGGCATGGTATAAACAATAACATTGCCTGTCATCCCAGTGTAGTTATAAATAATAACCCTTTTCCCCCTCACAACTGTCCCTGTTTGAATAATAAATATTATGTTCATTTTAGCACCTTCCGAGGCTCATAGCTGTAACTCAGGGATGTCAAGTTGGAATGAAATGAAGTTCATTTAGTAGTATAGGCTAAAGAGACTGTGAGAGCAAAAACAGAGGAGAGCAACCAGGGGCCGGCAATGAGGCTTTCAGACCAGGGTAAAAAGCATGAGGCTGGGAGTAGAAACAAATACTTCCCCATCCAGTGAGGTGCCTGTTGAAACCAAGGTCAAAGAATGGGTGGTGAGGTTTCCCGTTGCCAGAACATATCATGAGATGATAGGAATATGACTTATCTTGGCGCCTCTTAGGTTATAGAGCTTTTTTCTCAAGTTGAAGGATGGAAACCAGGATTATTTCATTACCTCCTTAATTTAATTTTCAAAGAATTATATCAATCTATCACCAAATACTGCTTACTGGTGTAAATCTTACCCAGGTTCCTCTAGTAAATTTAAACTAACTCTACTACTATCACTATTACTTAGTAAAGCATGCAGGTAGTTAAAAACAAATAGTATATAATAGCCCTAAACGAGAAGTAAGGATCCTTCTTTAAAATTTTTTTTTAAATTTATTTTGAGAGAGAGAGTGGGGAGAGGGGCAAAGGGAGAGGGAGAGAGAGTTTTAAGCAGACTCCATGCTCAGCGTGGAGCTGGATGCAGGGCTCTATCTCACAACCCTGAGATCAGGGCCTTGAGATCAAGATCGAAGCCTAGATGTCGCTTAGCTGTCGTGCCAGCCAGGCACCCCAGTGAAGAACTCTTCTACCTTGACCTTTCCTTTGTGGTAAACAGTTAAAACGTACATAAACACACACACACACACACACACACACACACACACATGCACTTTTGGTGGTTACAACTGACATTTTGAACAATAGGATTAGAAATCTGTTAAACTTTAGACAGTTATCTTGCTTCAAAGATGAGACACTTAGCTTAATTGTATTAACTTCTTTTTTTAAGATTTTATTTATTTATTCACGAGAGACACAGAGAGAGAGGCAGAGACACAGGCAGAGGGAGAAGCAGGCTCCATGCAGGGAGCCCGATACTGGACTCGATCCTGGATCACACCCTGAGCCCAAGGCGGACGCTCAACCACTGAGCCACCCAGGTGTCCCAATTGTGCTAACTTCTGACTTGTCTTCCTTCTTCCTGAATGTTCATGATTCCATTAGTTCATTCTTCTGTAGGTACCTTTATATATTTAGATGATATACTTAAACATCTATCCCATGTTCCATCAAATTTAATTTTTAAAGCATTTTTATCACAAAATAAAAACCCCCAATTGAAGACTACATGGAAGAAAAATGCAGAGCTTAATGCAGGTGATTATCTGTGTGCCTACCACAAAGAATACATAGTAGAAAATGCTAACAGCCTGGAAACCCCTCCATACTTCGTCTCACTCACAATCCTTCTATCGCTTCTCTAAAGATTACCATACCCCTAACATATAGGTAGATAATCTCTTGCTTTTCTTAATACTTCTACCACTTGCAATCTTAAAGACTATAGTTTTGTTTCACTAATTTTGTATTTTATACAAATGTGATCATACCTTATGGTTTCTTTTGTGCTCGGCTTCTTTGACTAACGTAATGTTTACATCAACTGCTGTTATATGTATTCATTCATTTCCATCACTGTATAATATTTTATTGTAAAATATACAAACACACACAATTCATCCACTCTGATGTTGATAGGTATTTAGGTTATTTATAGATTTGGTACATTTCATATTTATTGGCCATTTATTATATCCCCTTTTGTGATGTGCCTTTTCTTGCACATTTTAGATCTCTATGGGCACTCATTTTCATGTTGATTTTGAGGAGTTTCTATTCTGCAAAAAAAGCCTTTTGTTAATCATATGTGTTCAAAATATCTTCAACTCTGTGGCTTAACTTTTCAACTTTCTCAGTATTTATCGCTACCTTATCTCTATATATACCTTTTGCATTTAGGTTTATAGTCTACCTGGGTTTTCTTTTTGTGTATGCATATGGAGTGAGGTAGAAGTCAAATTTCATTTTTTTTCCATATGGTTTTTCTCAGTTGAAATATAGTCCTTTTCTCCCTACTTTGAAGTGGCATCCTTACCATAAACTAAACATTCAAAAGTATACAGGCCTTATTCTGGACTTTTTTTTTTTTCATTTTAGAAATCCATTTCTCTATCTTTATTCTCATTGCCTATTACTATCATTTTATAAATAAGTTTTGATATCTAGTAAAACAAGTGTACCCACCTTGTTCGTTAATGTCATCTTAGTTATTATGCCTGTACTTTTGTGTTTCCATATACATTTTAGAGTCAGCTTGTCAGGTTCAAAATTAAAATTGTATTGGAGTTATGTTAAATCTATAGAGTAAATTGTAGAAAACTGATATGCTCACATAACTGATTGTTTTGATCCATAAATATAGTATGCCCCTCTATGATGGTTAATTTTATATGTCAAATTGGCTGGATTAAGGGATGCTGAGATAGTAAAACATTATTTCTAGGTGTGTCTGCAAGGTTGTTTCAAGAAGAGATTAGCATCTGAGTCAATAGACTGAGAAAGAGATCGACCCTCACCAATGAGGGCAGGCAGTTTCCAATCCATTGAGGCAACAGAGAACAGAAAGGCAGAGAAAAGACAATTCGATAGAAATCCCTATTTCTTCTTGAGCTGGGACTTTCATCTTCCTCTGCCCTTGGTCTTTAGAGCTAATGGTTCTCTGACCTTCAGTCTGTGCCCCCCTTCCCCACTGCCTGTCTTGCCGTTAGCCCTTCAGATTTGTACTAAATTATTCCATGGACTTTCCTGGTTCTCCAGCTTGTAAATAGCCTGTATTGGGACTTCCAGCTTCTAAAACCATATGAGCCAATTTCTGATAAATCACCTTTTATACCTACCAATCTATCTATATATCCTATTGGTTTTGTTTCTCTGGAGGACACGACTAGTATAACCTTCATAAATTTAAATCTTTTGATTGCTCAGATTAATAGTTTAGTCTTTTCCATATAGAAGTCTTCAACATTCTTAGTTACATTTATACTTAGGTGTACGGTATATTTAATATAATTTTTTTAATTTATTTTTTATTGGTGTTCAATTTACTAACATACAGAATAACCCCCAGTGCCCATCACCCATTCATTCCCAGCCCCCGCCCTCCTCCCCTTCTACCACCCCTAGTTCGTTTCCCAGAGTTAGCAGTCTTTACGTTCTGTCTCCCTTTCTGATATTTCCCACACATTTCTTCTCCCTTCCCTTATATTCCCTTTCACTATTATTTATATTCCCCAAACGAAAGAGAACATATAATGTTTGTCCTCTGATTGACTTACTTCACTCAGCATAATACCCTCCAGTTCCATCCACCTTGAAGCAAATGGTGGGTATTTGTCATTTCTAATAGCTGAGTAATATTCCATTGTATACATAGACCACATCTTCTTTATCCATTCATCTTTCGTTGGACACCGAGGCTCCTTCCACAGTTTGGCTATCGTGGCCATTGCTGCTATAAACATCGGGGTGCAGGTGTCCCGGCGTTTCATTGCATTTGTATCTTTGGGGTAAATCCCCAACAGTGCAATTGCTGGGTCGTAGGGCAAGTATATTTTTAACTCTTTGAGGAACCTCCACACAGTTTTCCAGAGTGGCTGCACCAGTTGACTTTTAAAAAATCCATTTTCCTGGTGTTTTTGCTGTTATGTAGATATTACATCCATTGTGTTAGCTAAAATAATATTTCCATTTTTACTCTTTTTTTTGCACTTTTTCCTAATACTGAAAATCTGTGTTTTTTATTGTAGCATCTCAAGCATATATTTTTAGTGCAATTACTGATATATTTGGGCATATATCTACCATCTTGTTCTATGATTTGTATTCATCCTGTCTGCTCTAATTTTCTTTTCCACTGGTCTTGCTATTTCTTTTAGATAGATCAAATATTTAAAAAAATATTATTTCCTTTTTCCTCTTCTCTTTCAGTTTGGGAGTTATGTATATTTATAAAACAAGTTTATAAAAAAAAATAAAATAAAACAAGTTTATTACCATACAGTTTACAACTACATCTTTGTTGTTTTATCTTTTATCAGTGTTTTATCTTTTATCAGTGTTTAATGTTCAGTGATACCTTATCTACTTCCAGGACACTGGAAGAATATGAGGGTGTTGGAAACATTAGAACATTTAAAAGTCTTGTACCCACTCAGTTTATTTGTTACTCAATATGACATAAAGAATTATTAAGTTATTAATTATTATTAAGTTTAAAAACTTAGCACCCATTGACATATACTCATATATTTTAAATGTTCATTACTCTTTATCTATTCCCACCTTAATCTCCAATTATATATCTGGAATCATTTCCCTTGCACCTGAAGAATGACCTTTCTATATGAATGTGTGTTTATATATATTACATTAGTATATACACATATAATAATTTTGCGTGTGTACCTATGTGCATATATTATATATGATGTGTCTATTGTTAAATTCTGTCAGTTTTTATACAAAAGTTTTTTCATTTCATCTTTATTCTTTGTGTTTTTTTTAAGATTTTATTAAGACACATGAATCCTTTTTTATAACTTTATTTTTTATTGATGTTTAATTTGCCAACATATAGCATAACACCCAGTGCTCATCCCGTCAAGTGTCCCCCTCAGTGCCTGTCACACAGTCACCCCCACCCCCTGCCCACCTCCCCTTCCACCACCCTTAGTTCGTTTCCCAGAGTTAGGAGTCTCTCATGTTCTGTCTCCCTCCCTGATAATTCTTTGAAGCATATCTTTGTTGAGTAAACTATTACAGATTGGCTGGTTTCCATTTTTCCATCAAAAGGTCAGACCTAGTCTAATTTTTGCTTCTTTGAAGGTTTCTCTCTTTTTATACTTGGTTATGTTAAAGTGTTCTGTTTGTCTTTCTTTTTTTCAGTTTTTGGTTTTCTAAGATGTATTTAAATGTATTCTTAGTTAAATTATCCTGCTTTGGGCTCCTTGGGTTACCTGCATATGAAGATTAATGTCTTTCATGACTTGGAAAAACAACAGACTTGATCTCTTTCAAGTAGTTCAAATAATACTTATATGTTATTCTCTTCACCTTCTCCTTTTGGGATTCTAATTAAACATACATTAACATATTTTAATATTTAAAATTCCTCTAGCACACAAAAATGTTTATTTTAGAAATTAATACAAAATACATAAGAAAGTATTGAAGATTACTTCTAATTTCATATGACCTTTAGAAGATTCTGTTAAGAACCAAATACATTTTATTGGAATTTTTTTTTATTTTATTGGTATTTTGATTGGGTTTTAATAACTGGCTCATGGTTTTGGAAATAATTTGAATCTTAGCAAAGTTAAGATTTCCTCTCCTGGAGCCATATTCCAATTTCAGAATCTTATACCATTTTATTTACCTATATATTTATTTTGAGTGGTAATAGATAGTTTAAGGAAAATTATTTAATTTTTGTATAATTATAGTTTTACTCCACAGAATTATTCATTTGATTCATGTGTCTTCTTTTCCAGAACCACAATGCTTATTCCAAGCATTGGCTAAAACTCACTGTATAGTATTGGATAGTAGCACCAAGAGTTGGCTTCTTTTTCCTTTTTTAGATGGCTTGATGAAGATGTAATTCATATACCATTAAGTTCACTCATTGAAAAGGTGAATTCAATGATATTTAATATGTTCACAGAGTTGTGCAACCATGATTGCAATCAATTTTAGAAGATTTTATTACTGTCCCAGCCCAAAATAAAACTATGCTCATTAGCAGTCACCACCATTAATATTTTATCTTCTCCCCACATCCTGGGAACCCCTGATCTACCTTCTGTTTATCTAATTGGGACTTCTCATATAAACGAGGTAATACAAAATACTTTTTTATTACCGACTTGTTTCACTCACGTTAATGTTTCTCAAGGTCTATCAGTTCCGGAGAATGCATCAGTACTTCATTTCTTACTTTTATTGCCAAATATCTCACCATATGGCTATAACATTTTATGTATTCTTTACCAGCTGACTGACATTTGGTCAGCTGTTTCCTTTTTTGGCTATTATGAAGAATGCTGCTAAGAATATTTGTAGACACATTTTTGCATGGACATATATTTTAATTTCTTTTGGGTATTTATCTAGGAATGAAATTGCTTGGTTGTATATTAGCTCTGTTTAACATTCTAAGGAGGGATACCTGGGTGGTACAGCCGTTTAGCACCTGCCTTTGGCCCAGGGCGCCATCCTGGAGACCCGAGATCGAATCCCACGTCGGGCTCCTGGTGTATGGAGCCTGCTTCTCCATCTGCCTATGTCTCTGCCTCTCTCTCTCTCTCTCTCTCTCTCTCTCTCTCTCTCTCTGTGACTATCATAAATAAATAAAAATTTTTAAAAAAGAAAAAAATAACATTCTAAGGAACTGCCAAACTTTTCCAAAGAAGGTATACCTTTTTACGTATCTGCCAGAAATGTGTGAGGATTCCAATTTCACCACCAGCCAACACCAGTTATTATCTCCTTTATTATAACCACTCTGCTTGGTTTGAAGTGGTATCTCATTGGGGTACTGATTTTTATTTCTATTAATGGCTAAGGATTTTGAGCCTCTTTTCATGGGGGTATTAGCCATTAGTATATCTTCTTTGAAGTAAGTTTTGTGCAGATACGTTGCCCATTCAAAAATTATATTGTTTTTTGTCGTTGAATTATAAGACTTCTTTCTATTTTCTGATTATGAATATCTTATCAAAGAACATGACTTGAAGACATTTTATCCCACTCTGAGTTGCCTACTTATTGCCTTTATGTTTCACTTTGAAGCCCAAAGGAGTTTTTTTTTAGTATTTAAAAAATTTTAATGAAGTCAAGTTTATTTAGTTTTTCTCTTGTTGCTTGTACTTTTGTTGTTATACGTAAGAAACCAGCGCCTAACCTAAGGATACCAAGATTTACTCCTATGTTTTATTATAAGGACTTAATAGTTTCATCCTACTTCTTTAGAAAATTCAAGCCATATCTGTGCTGGATATCTGTTCTCCATTCCTAATATATTTCATCTTTACCTCAATTCTCAGATAGAAGCTAATTTAGGAGGAGCCCCTCTTGCCAGCTGGAGTTCTATTTGGAGTGATGTGTACTGCTACTTCCACATTCTGATGATCCAAAGCAGCAGTGGAATCTCAAAGGAAGTTGCCCATCTTCTGTCTCATGGCCAACCCTACTCCATCCTTTAACTCTCTAAATTAGCTGGTAGTAGTAGATTTGGCCAGTATCTTCTCTACCTACTTCCTGTGACGCAGACCACCTTTTGAGGTAGAAAGTTGATTTTTTTTTCTTATTCAATCAAGAGATATCTACAAGTCCCTTAGCAGAAATCACTTGTAAAAGGTGCATTTACAGTCTTAAGCTCTGTATTTTCCCTCTTTTAATACTTTTGCCCAACACAGTGCTAACGTACGGTGGGAGCTCAGGAAATATTTAAGTGAATCAATTTAGTTGAATTATTTGAGGTATACACAGAAAATGGAGGGGGTGAAAAGTGGACAGAAGAGGGGAGTGAAACACTGTTCAGGCTACCATCTTTATTTGGAAATATTTCCCATCAAGCAAAATTTTGTGCTTTACATATTTATTTATGCTCCAGCCTCAGTTAGAACCACTATTTTCCAACTTATTCATCTTCTCACTTGTAGACTCATATGAATTGTTAGTATCATGGTATCTTTTTAACTGGTCTTTTGGCTCCAGTTTCGCAGCAACTCCATCTACGCACAATTATCAGATCACTTTTCCTAAAGAAATTTGTTATAAAGTTACTTATGTGTTCAAAATATTGTGACTGGCTTTCTTGTCTATAAAATAAATCACATTCTTTAGCTTTGTGGGCATTTTAAAAATAAATTAAAATTAGATCTTTTCTTCCTTTATTTTCTTTTTTGTTTTTATTCCAACAGATATCAAATTCTGCTTCCTTGCCTCAGGGGAGGAATGTGGTTGAGCATAAAATAGATGTTACTGTCAAGAAAATTTCCTCTTTGGCTTCTGTTTCCCTAAAGATTAAACCTATTGAGGAGAATCTGCCATGAGTCTAATAGGGAGAGTAGAGAAAATGAACGCATCTGGGTGAGCTGTTTCCCTCTGACTGAAGAGAAATTTCCCTGAAATGAAAAGGAAAAAGGTCTTTGGGTCCCGTGAGTAACAGGCTTGAGACCCTGTTTCCTGGCTGTGCCTTGGGGAAAAGGCAAGATTTGAAAAAAAAAATGGCTGTGGGCTCTGATGTGAGTTGTTGATGCCTTTGCCCCAATCATGGCATTGAAGGCAGCAGTCAGTGGACTTGAAATGAACATACGCACTGGAACAATTTGCTTCCTGATCAATGACTGACGATCAGAGGAGCCTGCTCAGTGTTGCATTGCTGCATAATTCCCTGTATCGTTTGGTACTGCCCTGGGAAAGGATCTTCAAAAATGACTTCAGTTGAAATCCCCACCTGTATGACAAGCCTTTAAATAAAGGCTTGAAGTCAAAATGAACTCCAAAAAAATAATAAGGAAATACTGAAACTCTGGTAGACCAGGGTTTATGGACTTTTAAGTTTTGTTCATTACACTTGACTTTTAGCTCTAGCTATTTCAGCACAGTTTATGATAAACTTACTAGCTATCTAAGAAATCTTCTCTTTGTATTTCAAGACCCAGCTCACATGGATAACACCTTTAAATCCCCAAGCAGAATTCATCACAGCTGTGTCTTTTTTCTCATAGTGAGTCAAATGTATATATGCCTTCATAACAGCTTGGCACTTAGCAAATTTATTAAAGTTAAGCATTGTTCATTTTTATAGAGGAGCATTGAGTGGTGTCTATGTCATGTTAAGTCCTGAGTCCCCGTGACCTACCACAGTAACTAGGGCACACTTTGTGCTCAGTAAACATTTTTAAAATTATATTATATTCATTATTCTTTTATTTTGTATTTTTAAAAATTTAGTTTCACAAATACATGCCAAAGCTATGAATTGCAAGCTTCCTGACATAATAGAAATGTTCTCACATAAAACCTTCTTATTTTTAGACTATGCAAAGCTATCAACTGAAATATAAATGATTACCTGCACAGAATGCCAATGGCTTCAGATAAAAAAAAATTCAGTGACATAATTTCCAGGTGATAATATTTGCCTTGTGTTAAGAAACCTACTGAGGTCTTGGCAGTATTGAAAATTGGACCCAAAGCTCTCCATCCAGATGAAGAAATAATAGCAAGGAAAAATTTGAGCATGATTTGAGTAATGTATGAGATGTAATTTCCATTAGTGCATATAAGCAGTGGAACTAGACAGTGGGAAGAGAAAATAAATGTATACCTGGGGCTAGAAAAGGATTTGGGGCAGCAGATTCTAAGTCAATTGCTAGAAGAAAGGCCAAGGTAAAGCAGCAGATCCAGAGACAATGTTTTTGGCAAAATTTTAGCATTCTTGTAGGCCAAGTAAAATTGTCAATATTTTAAGAAGTATAGTTTTGCAGAAAGGGCTAGTGGTTAGTAGCAATTAAAGTCTGGAAGCAGGACTCTAGATAGGACTTTGGTTCCTTGGGAAGCATCTGTCCAGAGCTTCTTGTCTTTCCTTAACATTCAATCTATTCTCTATCCAAAAGCCAAAGTGATTATTGTTCAAATGTAACCTCAGTCCTGTTACCCCTGACTCCCAGCCTAACACCCTTAAATGGCTCCCTGTTGCACAAAAGATAAAGCCAAAGCTTCTTAATATGGCATACAGGACTCCTCATGATTTGGGCATTGGCTACCTTTCCAGTGTCATTGTCATTTCCTGCCTCATATTTTATATTCCACCTACATAGACCTACAATAAGGTCTTTGATGCCAACATGCTTTGGATTCAGGTGATTAAAATTCAACTCAAACTGGCTGCAGTAAAAGGAAAAATTTGTTGACTGGAAAATTTATGAGGGATTGAGACATCCAACCCTTTGAGAGGGCAGAGAGTCTCCCAGGCCTAAGCAACACTTGGTACTAAAGATAGTCACATCACCGAAGCGCTCTCTCTCTCTCTCTCCTGATAGATGATAGATAGATAGATAGATAGATAGATAGATACTTCTTTTTAACTTTGCTTTTGTCTGTTTATTAGATCCATTCTCTATTAACACACAAAACAATTTGTATTAGGTTAAATGGTGCCCCCCTCCAAATTCATGTCCACCCTGAAATTCAGAATGTGCCCTTAGTTGGAAGGAAATAGTGTCTTTGCTGAGTATAATTAGCTAAGATGAAGCCATACTGGATGAAGGCATGCCCTACCTCCAGTGACTGGTGTCCTTGTAGGAGGAGGGGAGGACATGCAGACGCACACAGAGAGGAAGGTCATGTGAAGATGGAAGCAGAGATTCGAATGATGATGCCACAAGTCAAAGAATACCCAGGATTGCTGAGAGCCACCAGAAGCTACAAAGAGGCAAGGAAATATTCTTTCCTAGAGCTTTCAGAAGAAGGATAGCTCTGCTGACACCTTAAGTTTGGACTTCTGGTCTCCAGAACTATGAGAAAATAAATGTCTATCCTTTTAAGCCACAAGTTTGTGACAGTTGCCCTAGGAAACTTCTACACTGACCAGCCTATCTAATACTGCAACATGACCACATCCCCCAGACTCCGCTTTCCCCTAACTTACTCTTAATTCTCCTATTACTTGTGACCTACTAATTTTCAACTACAGTCCATCAGTCCCAAGATGCAGTGCTTTTTGTCATATTTTACTATCTCTGAAATAGTAATACATCTTGCAACTAATGGCCTGTCATATTTACTTACCACTCATTTTTTTGTTTCTTACTGGTGTCTAAAATACTAGTGGGCTTTATAATCAGTGGCATCTTAGATGATATGAGATATGGTTTTTATTATACATTGTTTATTGTCTTGTTTCCTTTATCCCACCCACCCAGATACCACATAAGAGCAAGGATTTGCTTACTTGCTTTGTCCCCTTCTCTGTCCTCAGCATCTAATCTGGTGTCTGGAATAGATTAGGTATTGAATATATGAAAGGATAGTGTCTTCTCAGCAAACTGAACTGAAGTTGTTTTCCTATATATTGAGAAACAGCTACTGACTCTCTCACTTTTGAAAGAACCTCTGGAAGAAGATTTAACTTCTTTCTTTCCAATTATTCTCAGTTTGCTGTTAGTCATTTATATTGACATCTATGCATGTTAATAACAATGTGAGTTTGCAAATATTTAGCACTTTGAGAGTTTAAACCTTTTTCATCATTGTCACCTTTGATAAAATTTGCCTAATTCACAAGGCTGTGAGGTTATTTTCATTTTAAAGATGAGAAAACAGATTTAGAAGGGCTCAGGCATTTGTCTAAAGTCAACTAAATAATAATCCATAGGTCATCAAAGATTTCCTAGTGCTCTTCTTCCTAGGCCAGTGTTCTGTTTTGGGTCATCCTCCTATAAATGCTATAATTTACCACATAGAGGACTTTAGAAATCCATGCAGATTCTCATGATTTGCTGGGAATTTTTAGAATATAAAAGAGAAATCAGAGGAACAGATGGCAATGAATTATATATAGCAACACATTTTTAAATGGCATAAGTAATCTACACTTCAAATATGTATTTGTGGAGACAGATATGTTAATGAGATATGGATACATTTATATACATATGTAATATGTATAATTGTATTATAAATATATCAGAGATAAAGACACCTTGGTAAGGGCATCCCTGTTTCCCTCCTTGGGGCTCATTCATTCACAAAAATTGAGATTAATATTGAGGTGTAGGTTTTTACCCTTGATATAAAAAGACATGCTGTTGTTGAGAGTAGTTCTAATTATTTTCAAATGTAATATATACTGTGTAGCAAAATATGACATGCTTTCTTGCAATGTATTTTAACAAAAAATTGAGTAGATGTGAAGAAAGCTGGCATGTAAAGCCAAAACACACAATGATTATCATGTAAATCAAAATTGCTCTTGACTTTGGAGCATAAATTTGAGCTATGTTGCATTCTGGGAGTCTAGTTTGAAAGACACAATGAGAGATGCCTGAAACTATTTTGGGTTTGTTCCCTGCCTGTGCACAGCTTTTTGACACTCCTGCATTTTTCAGTTTTATGTCATTTCTAGCACAATAGGTAAGACAGGTGAGTTCCATTGTTGGACTGGGCCACAGTTTTGTTTTGATATGCTAAGCATCAAGAACAATGAGGTTTTTGTTGATGCTTCTCTTTAAAAAAGGATGAAGAGAGGCAAAACCAAAATTGATTAATACTATCTATAACATTGGTTTTTTTTAATTTTTTTTTATTTATTTATGATAGTTACAGAGAGAGAGGCAGAGACACAGGCAGAGGGAGAAGCAGGCTCCATGCACCGGGAGCCCGACTTGGGATTCGATCCCGGGTCTCCAGGATCGCGCCCTGGGCCAAAGGCAGGCGCCAAACCGCTGCGCCACCCAGGGATCCCTATAGCATGGTTTTTAAGGAGTCTTCAGCCTTGCATTGAAGGATTTCCACACTATAGGCCCAGTCCACCCTTCCATTCCCATCACATATTACCCCTGCTCTGATCATATGCTCTAGTCAAACTATACTAAATGGGGATCCTTCTAATTTTTCTTATGGGGGGATCCCTGGGTGGCTCAGTGGTTTAGCGCCCGCCTTCCGCCCAGCACGTGATCCTGGAGCCCCGGGATCGAGTCCTGCATCGGGCTCCCTGAATGGAGCCTGCTTTTCCCTCTGCCTGTGTCTCTGCCTCTCTCTCTCTTTCTCTGTGTCTCGCATGAATAAATAAAAATCTTTAAAAAATATTTTCTTATGTGCAAGACTTTCATTACATCCTAAAGTCACATTGCATATGTACAAACCTAAATGGCTTTCTTCTTCCCCTTCCCTTTCAAGTTAATATTAGCTAAGTGACTGGGGACCAGATAATGGAGTCAGACTAAACAGAGTTAAAATCATAGCTCTCTCACCTGTTCTCTGTGTAATCTTGGACACATTACTAAACTTTTCTGGCCATCGATTCCTTCATGTACAAAATACAGTAATGTTATATGTGCCTCAATAGTAAAAGAAATAATGCACATACAGCCTATGGCATTAGGTTCTTAAGAAATAAATATACATATATAAATTAGTATATATACATATACATATATAAATTTAGATATATGTATATATCCCAAAAGAATCAAGTGGCATGAAAGCATATCCAAACTAATTCAGAGTTCATTAAAAGTACTTTGGTTAAAAAAAAAAATATAAAAGTACTTTGGTTATAGAACACCTATGGATCCACTCATCATATGTTTGTTTGTTTGTTTTTTTTTGAAGGAGAATGATGGTCAGAAATTATAGTAGCTTCCTGGGGCTGCCATAAGAAAGTACCACCAACTGGGTGACTTAAACCACAGAAATCTATTATTTCATGGCTCTGGAATCTAGAAGTCCAAACTTTGAGGTGGGAGCTCTCCTTCTGAGAGCTATAAAGGAGAGATCCATTTCAGGCCTCCCCCTTTGGCTTCTGGATGGCAGTCTTCTCCCTGTGTCTTCACATCATCTCTCTATATATGTCTGTCTCTGTCCAGAAGTTTCCCTTTTTATAAGGACACTGTTATATTGGATTAGGACCTATGCTAATGACTTCATTTTAAGTTGATTATATCTGCAAAGACCCTATTTTATTTCCAAACAAGGTCACATTCACAGGTACTGGGGATTAGGAATTAAAATTTGGAGGGACAATTCAACCCATTATAAGAATTAAGATGGTGAAAAATAGGGCCAAAGGCCAAAGAGGGACGGTGGAGTCAATGCAGTAGCTCTGAGGCCTAAACTCAGAAAGTAGTGGTGCCAGGCTGAGTGTTCCCTTCTCACTTTGAATAGAGGGGACTGGCTGACTGTAATTTGTGAAATTGTCTTCATATTTCCCAAATCAGTTCTTACATTTGAAGGAGTTTGGTCTTTTCTGAAAGCATGTCTGTGATAAATTAAAAGCATTTCCACGCAATTATATAAAATCTGCCTAATATGCTAACCCTAAATTAGAAATTTCTCTAGGGGGATCCCTGGGTGGCGCAGCGGTTTGGCACCTGCCTTTGGCCCAGGGCGCGATCCTGGAGACCCGGGATCGAATCCCACGTCGGGCTCCCGGTGCATGGAGCCTGCTTCTCCCTCTGCCTATGACTCTGCCTCTCTCTCTCTCTCTCTGTGACTATCATAAATAAATAAATAAATAAATAAAAATAAAAAAAAAAGTTTAAAAAAAAAAAAAAAAAAAGAAATTTCTCTAGGAAATACAAGGCCCTACTCTGGGGCTTAAATTATGATTTGGTACAATTCAAATTAAGTGTTATTACTTTCATAGAAATAATAATAATAATGCACATAGAGAAATCACTTTTAATAGATTTTCCAATTGACCTGAATAAAAAGATAGCAGCTATGCATTTGCACTAGGAAAGAAGCTCATCAGGACGCTACTTGTGAGGCTTCTATACCAATGTATTTGGTGAGAAACTCAGAACGTTATTTTAAATAAATTACACCGTTAATATTTCCTCTTATTGCTAGATCTGATCTACTAGTCTATAATTCTAATATGGCTTCAGTAAATATGCCTACTGTATACAGAATGTGTCTAAGGCGATATGTTATAGCCCCAGATGTGCTCACATGGAGACATACTTCAGTAGGCTTAACATTAATTACCATTGGTTGAAATTTAGTTGCTGACTCCATTTACATCCTAGGGGATGCTTCCTTTTAGTTAGGTAAGAGCAGTCAGCTTTCTGGCTTTGAAATACAAGATATTTGGCTTTTTATCTTTCTTTCTCTGCCATATTGCTCTGTTCCACCTTACCATCTGCTACCCCACACTCCACCCTCAAAAACTGTACCTCCATAAGTTCAGAAAAAAGAGAAAAGAATTAAGTAAAAAATGGCCTGTTTTTCTCTTGCAAGGTCATGTGTTTAAATGTAACATCTTGGCTGCTAAAAAGAAAAATAATACCTTTTATGTAATTAAAGCGGGCACAATCCTCTGCTCTGGTTCCATTTATTTCCTCTTAAACAAATGTCAGCATCTTGGCTGAATATCTGAGTACCTGAGTCATAATTTCCAATGTTTTATTGCTGTGTTATCTATAGTCTCTCCCATCTTCAGATTAGATACATGATAGGTAAGTTTCATGTTATCTTTCTCTTGTAGCAGGGGCCCAGAATTTCCAGGACTAAGACTTTGCTTTCTGACTAATGTTCTGTAGGGATATATACCTTTGGCATGCCACTCTCACCTATTCCCTAGCCTAAGTCCTTTCTTTTGTACTCAAACCTCAAAATAATATTATCTGACCACTTTGCCAGGTAAACTTTGGCCTGATCCATCTTTCCTTTCATTAAGGAATGAGCTAACAGTAGATATAGGTGAGAATGAAAAGCAATGTTCCATAAAATATAAAAATGACTGAGAGCATCTAGAGAATATAGGAACAATTCTTTATTCTTAGGTCAGCATATATTTTACTGAGCATCTACTATTTACAAAACACTATCTGGGATATAAGGAGGCATAAGGAATCACCCTTTCCCTCAAGACATTGATCACTAGTAGAGTCCATGGGACATAATATAACAAAGCAGAATGCAATAACTGCTATAATTAACATCCAAACAATGTTCTGTAGAAGGAGTGAAGGAAAAATAATGTGTTGTGGTTACATGGATATCTCCAAAGGTACATGATATTTAACCTGAGTTTAGAAAGATGGGTAGCATTTCAATAAATGATAAAGAGCCCACTAGGCTGAATGGTGTTATCCTAAGAATGGAGATGTGGAAGTGTTTAAAACATGTAAGAAAAGGCAGATGATTTGATGGGGACCTAAATATGCTTTTCAATACTTCAAAATATTTTCTTTCTTTCTGAAAACTTCCCTAATTCTCTTGGGCCAGTTAAAAGTCATTCATATGGTACTATTTCTGGATTCTAAAATTGACCCAAGCTATATAGAGAGACAGTGCTTCTTCACTCATAAACATAAATGATAATTCATAACTAACAAGGGTTTGAGGAAGATCAAATGAGAAAATATGTGGAAGGGTTTGGCATCAAATCAAAAACTTAGCAAATTATGTTCAGTGATACTGCATCTTTCACTTTTTGAGTTTGTAATTATATATTTTGTTTTATTTTTGTCTCTCCAATCGATTGTAAATTCAATGAGAAGCTATGTTTGTCTTGTTCATCATCTGATTACAGTGTACAGTACAATATCTAAAGAAATGTATGTGCTTAAAATAAGTATTTTTTGAATGAATAACAAATAAAAGAATGTATGGACTTTAAATTCCTATAGAGATGTCATATGGCTAATATTAATGTGTTATATCCTTGACCCTTTTCCTATCTGTGACTATAAAAACAATTATAAAGGCTTAAGCCTATTTGTGAATCAATTCCATGGCCTTGGCTCGATTAGTGCTACTCCCCCATATATCAAACATTCCTTATGAAAAGTGAAATATGCAGCCACAACTTAGTGTTGACCAGAATTTAGAGAAATGAATATTAGAGTTAGCAAAAGCCTCTGGGTCTTCTAGTACAATCCTAACCTTTTACAGTTGAGGAAAATGAAGATCAAAGAAGGAAAGGGACTTGACCAATTCTGACAACTTACTAGGAAAGCCAGGGCTAAAACCCTAGTCCAGTCCTCATTCCAGAATATAATGTTGAATTTTCAACTTCCATCAAACTAACCAGAAAGTTTAATGTGCTGTGACTGGTTTTCTTCAGAGGCTATAGTTTAAAGGATAAAGGTTAGCAAATCATGTTCAGTGTGTATCTAAACCATGATCTTCAGGGATTTCCCTTTGTTTCAAAACTGTTTCACCATTTTATTGATTCAACTGATTTGATGATTCAATCAATGTCATCATTATTAGGGGTATTCCATAGGCAGTAAATAGCTTTTTTATAAACTGCTATGTTACGGAATTCTGTCAAAATTGGCCTAATATAACAATTTCATTAAAACAGAAATGTTAGAATAACAAACTCTAGAGCAACAGACAGCCTAAAACTACCCTCTAGGAATGCCAAAGGCATCGGAGTCGGCTAAGGGTATTGCTGAGATTAGGCAATTTTCTTTTCCTTGAAAACTAACACCAAGAGGATAGAGAGTTTAAAAAGCAAAAATAAAACAAGCCAACAAACAAGTAATGAATATAAAAGCAGAGCCTATTTGAAAAAGAATGATCTGGATTGTAGTATTATCATCATCATCATCATCATCATCATCATCATCATCTACTGAGAATTTATCATACACTATAAATGTTCTGATTCCATTTTGATATCTTCTAATTTATTCCTCTCAGTAGTCCTGTGATAAAAGTATTTTTATCCTGATTTTTTTTTGTGATAGAAGTATTTTTATCCTGATTTTTCAAAGGAAGAAACCAAACTATTCACAGGTTGAGTAAGCTAACAAATTTCCCATGTTTTCTTGTACAGGGTAGTGGATGCATATATGGAGAGATTATAATTAATGAGACAATGCAAGGTAGAATGAGCAGAGCCATGGGGCAGGAAGAACCAATGTGAAGAAGGATGAAGGTAGACAAATAGCAGTAGCATCAGACAGGATGCTTCATGTTCCAAGACACAGACTGGAAAGAACTGACAGGACCAGGTGATTAATGGAGTGTGGGAAGGAGGAAGTTGAGAAAAAAGCCAAAGATGACTCACAAGGTTCAATACTCAGAAGTAAGAATGGCAAACTTGAGAAAGGAGCATCTTTGATAGAGAGTGAAAATGAGGGATGGATATTTTATTTTAATTTTCAATTGATTGAAAACCAGGATTCATGTAATAAGCCATTTGTGTTACCATCATTTTGACCTGTCAAGGCCAGATGCCGTGTTTTGGAGCTTAATGGTTTTCAGGTGAATATAATAAAAGTAGGCCTTTTTCTAAGGAAGCAAAAATTATGTTCATACACTATACTAGGGGATATTTCCTCTTGGCCAGCTGGCTGGGATGTGTGTTAAACACACAAGCAGATGCCGCCTACAGGTTGAGTCAAGAAGGTTGTTGCCAAATTGACTTTTACTCCCAGACTTCTCCTTCAGCAGTGTGATAGGCTTTCTAATATCTAAGTGCCTTCCAGTATTCAATAAACTTTTAACTCCGTCTGGTTTATACTCATATGGCTGACACAGACCCAAACACACAAAGATGAAACACACAAGATCAAACACACATACAGAGGCTTGTAGACAGGACAGAGGAGATCAGGCTTAATGTTCCCCAGAGAAACCAAGGTTGCAGAAGCAATGGCAGGTTATGTCCACAAAAATAGTGATGAATACACCTAATAGAAGGTCACAAAAGGAGGCAAAATGAATTTGTACATAAAAAAAATGGTTCAGAAGAAAATAGAATCAAGAGTAAGTCACAAGTAGTTCAGGGTTAAAGCTGTGTTAAAAATGCAAATGCTCTGGGCATTCACTTTTATATAGTGATGCCTACATAGTGAAGTGGCTTGGATTGAATGACCTAGAAAACATACAGAACTGCATAGAATGAGACATTTTCTCCAAATGGCCTAAGACATTTTCTCCAAATGGCCTAAGTTACCCATGAGAATACTTATGTCCTCAGATACTAGATAGCTTATATGTAATTTTAATATTTTTTTAGGTGGGATAGACTCAGATTTCTTTAGGGTCTCATGTTTTAAACACTTGCATCTAAGTAATTGTGCTTAGATGGAAAAAAAATAAACAAATGGAGATGTAACTATAAAGAGTTTAATGCACCCATGGGAAAAAACACTAACCAAGATGTTCAGAATTAAGAAAACAGTTCCACTTACAATTGCACCAAAAAGAAGAAAATATCTCAGAATAACCTTAACTAAAGAGATGAAAGACCTGTACTCTGAAAACCATAAAAATTGTTCTCATTCATTTGGGGAATATAAATAATAGTGAAAGGGAATAGAAGGGAAGGGAAAAGAAATGGGTAGGAAATATCAGAAAGGGAGACATAACATAAAGACTCCTAACTCTGGGAAACGAACTAGGGGTGGTGGAAGAGGAGGAGGATGGGGGGGGCGGGTGAATGGGTGACGGGCACTGAGGGGGGCACTTGATGGGATGAGCACTGGGTGTTATTCTGTATGTTGGCAAATTGAACACCAATAAAAAATAAATTAATTATTAAAAAAATACAACCATAAAAATTAATGAAAAAAATTGGAAAGATATTCCATGCTCATGGATTGGGAGAACAAATACTGTTAAAATGGCCATAGTGCCCAAAACAATATACAGATTTAATGCAGTCCTTATCAAAATACCAATGGTATTTATCACAGATCTAGAGCAAATAATCCTAAAATTTGTATGGAATCACAAAGGACTCCAGATGGCCCAAAATAAAAAAATCTTCAAAAAGAACAAAACTGGAAGTATCATGATCCCAGATTTTAGAATACATTACAAAGCTGTAGTAATTAAAACAATATGGTACTGACAGAAAAATAGACACGCAGATCAATAGAACAAAATAGAGTGCCCTGAAATACACCCATGATAATATGGTCAATTAATCCTCAACGAAGTGTGCAAGAATATGCAATAGGAGAAAGTCTGTTCAAAAAATGGTGTTGAAAAAAACTGGACAGCTACATGCAAAAACATGAAGCTGGACCACTTTCTCACATCATACACAAAAAATAAATTCAAAATGGATTAAAGACCTAAGTATGAGACCTGAAACCATAAAATTATAGAAGAGAGCAGTAATTTCTCAGGCATTGTCCACAGCTACATTTTTCTAGATGTCTCCTAAGGCAGGGGAAACAAAAGCAAAAATAAACTATTGTGGGTGCATCCAAATAAAAAAACTTGTACACAGCAAAGGAAACAATCAACAAAACTAAAAGACAACCCACCAAACAGTGAAAGATATTTGCAAATGATATATCTGATAAAGGGTTAGCATCCAAAATATATAAAGAAATGATACAACTCAAAGGCCAAAAAACAAATAATCCAATTAAAAAATGGGCAGAAGACATGAATAGGCATTTCTGCAAAGAAGATATCCAGATGGTCAACAGACACATGAAAAGATGTTCAACGTCATTCATCATCAGGGAAATAGAAATCAAAACCACAATGAGATACCACCTCACACCCCTCAGAATGGCTAAAATCAGAAAAAAACAAGTGCTGGCAAGGATGTGGAGAAAAAGGAAGCCTCGTGCACTGTTGGTGGGAATGCAAACTGGTGCAGATACTGTAGAAAACAGTATGGGGGGTACTCAAAAAATTAAAAATAGGGCAGCCCGGGTGGCTCAGCGGTTTAGCGCCGCCTTCAGCCCAGGGTGTGATCCTGGAGTCCCAGGATCGAGTCCCGCATCAGGTTCCCTGCATGGAGCCAGCTTCTCCCTCTCCCTCTCTCTCTCTCTCTCTCTCTCTCTCTTTCTTCTCTCTGTGTATTCTCATGAATAAATAAAGTCTTTTAAAAAATTAAAAATAGAATTACTGTGTGATCCAGCAATTTTGCTACTGGGTATTTTTCCAAAGAATATCAAAACACTACTTTGAAAAAAATGCATGTACCCCCATATTTCTTGCAGCGTTATTTACAATAGCCAATTTGTGGAAGCAGCCCAAGTGTCCATCTATAGATGAATAGATAAAGAGGTGGTATAGATTCATAATGAGATATTACTCAGTCACGAAAAAGAGTGAAATCTTGCCACTTGCAACAACATGGCTGGGCATAGAGGGTATAATACTACAGTCAGAGAAAGACAAATGCCATATGATTTTACTCCTGTGTGGTATCTAGGAAACAAAACAAAGAAAAAATGAGACAAACAAAATAAGATTCTTAAATATAAGAACAAACTGGTGGTTACCATAGGGGAAGTTGGTGGGAGGGATGAATGAAATTGGTGAAATGGGTGAAATAGGTGGACTCTTAGGTACACTTACGGTAGTGAGCACTGAGTAATGTGTAGAATTGTTGACTCACTATAGTGTACTCCTGCAGTTATATAACACTGTGTGCTAATTATACTGGAATTAAAAAAAAAGAATTAGCATATCAGATAAACTTTACAGTAAAAATAAAATAAATTAAAAATAATAAATAAAAATTAAAACACCTTCTCTGTGCCAGAACCCACAGTAGGTACGTGATCATTACACAATTTCTTTATGAAGTATATATGACAGTGCAAGATACAAAAACAAATAAGCAAAATAAAATAATCACAATATTTATAAGTATTAGAAGAAAATAAATGGGATGCCAATAACAGAGAATAGCAGGCTGCCTACTTAAGTAGCGGGGTCACAAAAGATCCACTCTTAGAAAGTAGCATTTACTTTGAAAGCTGAAATATGAGAATGAACTAGTAATATAGAGAAATAAAGTTAGATAATTCGAAGCAGATGAAATAGCAAGTATAAAAACCTAAGAAACTGGAAATAGCTTGATATGATAAAGGGACCGACAGAAATCCTTTTGTAGGTAACTTTTTTTCCATCTCTTCAACCTTTTCTCTTGGGGCCCTAAAACTTTACTCAAAGTTCTTAGTTGAGTAAATAGATATTCTTTTCAAATGTTTATTCAGTGTTTTGAGTTTGAAGACACTTAGTCCCCAATGGTCTTTTCAATCCAATTACTTTTTATGATTTGCATCATTTCCTCCCTCCCATAATCTCGATTCTTTATTTTGAATATCCTACTCTTAAAATATTTTATAAAAAGGAAAATCACTTTTATTCTTACCATTCAGAGGTGACCATTGTTAACATGTTATTATTTATCCCTGTAGTTGCTTAGAAATATATTATGAATATTTCAAGTATTTATCTCTCAAGTATCTTAGAATCTCTGCATCTGTTTTCTGTGCCCCCTTATTGTATCACTTTTTTTTTTGCTCTGACTTCAGAAATGATGTTAACCTGGAGAGCTTAATCATAAATTACGTCTTCAGTGGTGGTCACCTATTATTTATCTCATTTATAGACTCATTTTTAACTTTTGACAATGGCATTTTTAACTTTTAATGAACTATTGCTTCTTTATTATAGTAAAAAACATTCAACGTGAGATCTATCACCTTAACAAATTTTAAGTGTACAATGCAGCACTGTTGTCTGTAGTCACAGTGTCATACTGCAGAACTCTGAAATTTATTCACCTTATATAACTGAAACTTTATACTCCTTGAATAGCAACTCCCCATTTCCCCCTTCCTCTGGCCCCTGGAATTACCATTCTATTATTTGCTTCAATGAATTTGATTATTTGAGATCTCTCATGCAAGTGGAATCATGATGTATTTTTCCTTCTTTGAATTATTTCACTTAGCATAATGTACTCGAGTTGATTCATGTGGTCACATATGACAAGATCTCCTTCTTTTTAAAGGCTGAATAACATTCCGTTGTATGTACATACCACTTCTTCATTGTCCCTTAGTCTGTCAGTGGACATTTGGGTTGCATCCCTGTCTTGGCTATCACAAACAAAGCTGCAGTAAATGTGGAAGTTGCAGATATCTCTTCAATATACTGATTTCAGGCCTTTTAAGATAACAACCCAGAAGTGGAATTACTCGATCATATGATAGATCGACTTTTAATTTTTTTTGAAGAACCTCCATACTGTTTTCCATAGCAATGGTACCATTTTGCATTCCCGCTAACATTGTGCAAGAGTTTCGGTTTCTTCACATTCTCACCAATATTTGTTGTTGTTTTGAAAATAGCCATCTTGACAGGTGTGAGATGATATCTCATTGCGGCTTTGATCTGCATTTCCTTGATGTTTAGTGGTGTTGATCATCTTTTCATGTGTCTGTTGGCCTTCTGTAGGTCTCTGACAAAATGTCTGTTCAAGCCCTTTGCCCATTTTTAAATTGAAATATGTGCTTTTTTGCTATTGAGTTGTAGGAATTCCTTATATGTTTTGGCTGTGAATCCCTTAAGAGTTCCACGATTTACAAGTATCTTCTCCCATTCTGCAGGTCACCTTTTCCTCTCTGTAGTTGCTTTCTCTGCTGTGCCAGAATCATTTGAAATTGATGTAGCCTCACTTGTCTGTTTTGCAATTGTTGCCTGTGCTTTTGGTGTCAAATGGTCGGACTCTTCTCCTTCCCAGTGAGAAGCTAGGATCTGAATTTTTTATCTGGTTACTCTGCACTGAGCCAGGGGAATGATTCCGGTGACTGCTTGTGTATTAGTTCAAATTGCCATCCTCTCACAGGAGTTTAGAGAATGTCAGTGCTCTGAGACAGGCGAGACAGAAACCAGTCCTTTGGACATCTCCTGGGAAAGCTGGAATGTTTGATGTGCCGTTCAGCATTTTTCTTCCCCAAGGAGAAGCTAGGGGATAAGGGGTTTCCTTATGATCATATAGGATTATCTTGGGAATAGGGATTATGGCAAGGGGATGTCCCAAATTGTCATACTGGTTTTCATATGACTAGTTTTGATGTTACTGTGGGTGCAAAAGACTCAATTATCTTCTAGATCTCTCACCAAATGAATCCATCCATGTATTGTTGAATTATTAGAGGAAGGAGCATCCAAAGCTTCCAGTTCTGTCATCTTGTTGACATCACATTGGTAATTATTTTTTTTCACAACTTTTCTGCATGTGTTCATCCTTTGAATCTCTCCAACAATCTTAATTTTACATATTTTAACAGGTTTTCTGATACCTCTTTCCAAAATCGTAATAATAGCAAACATTTTTGAATGATAACTGTGCCAGGATCTATTCTAAACACTCAGTATGTGTTAACTGATTTAATCTCTTCACAATGATTTCTTCATGGGTTAGTTCTTTTTGTTGAAATTGCTTTCACTGATGGCAATGATTTTCACCAAATGTTTTGGTGATTCATCGTTGCATCCATATTTATAGTTGAGGGACTAAACTAAATAGAATTCAAAAGCCAAATCCTAGTTAAATCCCACATTTAACCGTAAGTGAGGAGCTTAATAGGGTTGGAAAACCACAAAATACCACACTGTTTGTTCTCACATTAAATGTGTGGTACTGACCTCAGGTGGGCCTTCAGTAGCGTCATGTTGCTAGTTAATTTATTCTTCAGTCTCTGAGGCAACTTTTATACTTTCTCCATGTTCTTCAAACTTCCTTCACACCTTTTCCTGTTATCAGTCTTAGTTGATGGCCATGCTTTCTATTTCACTGAGCCAATGGAAACAGAAGGGAGAATGCACATGTTCCTTAGCTATAAGCACCTATGTCAACAGTCTCACCAGTCAATATGGGTGAACTGTCTCCTTTCTAAGGCTGACTTTTACACTGAATATCAACCCTCTTGCCTATGTAAGGACTTCACTACTACAATAATATTCTTTCTTTAGTGCATCATCAATTACCCCCCCCCACTAAATCGTTCTAAAGAACATATCAACATTCTCTAAAATGTCACCCTTAAAAAGGGCTACTTTTTAACCCTCTTTTCCTCTGCCTCACTTTTCAGTACAGTTCTTTGAACTGTTTAAACCCTTGCCTCTGCTTACTGTATATCTCTATTCTCTCGTAAACTCACCCCTATCAAGATTTCATCTTAAAAACTCCGGTGAAACAATTTTTTGGCAAAGTCACCAATGCTGTTCATGTTGACAAAGCCAATGGTTGATCATTGGTTCTCATTACATTTTATCTCTCAGCAGCATTTGGCACAGTTGAGCATTCTCTTTCTTTGAACACTTTTCTTCACATTGCTTCTGGGACACCACACTTCTCTGTTTTCCCTCCTATTTCACTGTTTCTTCTTGGTGCTCTTTGCTGCCTCCCTCTTTGTTTGAACTCAGAATGTTGCAGCGGTCAGCATCTTTCCTCTGGATAAACTCTCTCCTTAGGTAATCTCACTTATCCCTATGGCTTTTAATATTATCTATATGCTCATGAGAATCACATGTCTAGTTCTGAATTGCTACAATTGGCCTTCCTTTCAACTATGTGATAAGAGAATCAAATTAACATGGCCCAACTCAAGTTTTGCTTCCTGTCCTTTTTCCTATTTCAAGTCTCAGTCATCTTTCATGTCTCTTTTCCTCATATGATCAATCAGTTTGTCCTCTTGACTAGGTTTTAAAAACACATTCTAAAGTGCTTTTAGTGCCCCCATCCCATCATTGCAGTCAGTATAATGGGTTATATATAATAATAATAATAATAATAATAATAATAATAATATTCTACATCTAATATAATATATTAATTTCTGTATAATCTCACTCTAGTTTAGATACACAGGCCTCTTTGCTGTTTCTCAAGCACAACAGGCATATTCCTACTCCAAGACTACATTTCTCTTTCCTTTGCCTAGAATGTTGTTCTTATAGATATCCTCAAGGGTGTGTGTATTTTCCTTCAGTTACTTACTTAAGTAAAAGTCAGCTTAACAGTGGAATCTCCCTTGCCACTATCTAAAATTCCAATCCCAAGGCCTCCTGGCAGCTCCTTTCCTTCTTCCTCCCTTTATGTTTCTCTTTAGCACATACTTTCATCTACCTACTATTGATTTTATTTATTTATCCACTATCTTATGTTTTATCTCACTCTAACACAAGCTTCTTGACAGCATGAAATTCATTCCCTCTCCCTCACCCTTCTTCTCCATCTACAAGAGCTCCTGATCCATAGTGCTTGAAAGAATGCCCAGCACATAATAGGTACCCAGTAAATATCTGGCAACTCAGTTAAATGATTTGGCAGTAAAATGAGTGGTTTAAACCTATAAGTCTACCCAAATGAACCACGGTTATATAGGATGCTAACATTTAGAGAAATTGAATGGTGTATGAGAACTTTCTGTACTCTGCAACTTTTCTGTGAATCTAAGATTTTTAAGTTCCTTTTTAAAAATTAAACAAACCTATAAGTCTTACTTTACTAACACTATAACCTAACCCGCTGAGTTAACAAAACGCTAAACATTACAATCTGAGGATAGTAAAGTGTCATTGCTAGAAAGACCCTTAAGGACCCAACGGAGTAATCCTTTTATATTATAGATGAAAAGTAATCCTTTTATATTACAGATGAGCCAAGGCTAGATTCCAGATCTCCTGATTTCTAATCAAGTGTTTTGCCTGCCTTTGCACATTGCTATTCTTTTTATAGTCAAATAAAGCCAGTTACAGTGTGAGGGAATTTTCTTATCCTTGAACTTTTGCAGCCTTTCAAACCATTCTTGACAGTCATTTATGAATGAGATCAAATATGAAAAAGTAATGTTCTCTTTGGCAATTAAGGGGCATACTCAGAATGACCAGAATCATAAAGACAAGAAATCACAAGTTTTAGCAAGAAGGTGGAGAAAAAGGAACCCTTGTACACTGTTGGTAGGAATTTACATTGGTGTAGCCACTGCAGAAAACAGTATGGAGATTTCTCCAAAATATTACACGTAGAAATACCATATGATACCATAATCACACTACTGGGTATTTACTAAAAAAAATAAAAATAAAAACACTAATTATAAAATATATATGCACCCCTGTATTTATTACAGTATTATTTACAATAGCCAAAATAAGGAAGCAACAAAACTGTCCATCAATAGATGGATACATAAAGAGGATGTGGTATATATATTTATAAAGTAAAATGAGATCTTGCCATTGTCAACAACATTCATGGACCTAGAGGGTATTAAGCTAATTGAAGTAAGTCAAAGAAGGACAAATATTACGTGGTTTCACTTATATCTCAAATCTAAAAAACAAAACAAATGAATAAACAAACAAACAAAAAACAGAAACAAACCCATTAATGCAGAGAATAGACTCACTGCTGCCAGAGGGGAGGGAATGGAGGGATGAGCAAAATGCATAAAGGGAAGTGGGAGATGCCAGCTTCCAGTTGTGGAATGAATAAGTCACTTGGATGTACAGCATAGGAAATATAGTCAATGATATGGCAATAGTGTTATATGGAGATACTTGTGGGGAGACAGCATACACTTGTGGGGAGACAGCACAATGGATAGACTTGTTGAATCACCGTGTTGTGCACCTGAAACTAGTGTAGTGTTGTGTGTCAACTGTGCTTTAATTAAAAACAATTAAGGGACATAATTATTTATTGAGTTCTGTCATAAACGTTATAGATGCAACACCATTATTTGAATAGTGAAGAATAAAATCTACCAGTTTACAAACAATAGAGTTGACATAATATGTTTAATGTCAACAGAAGACCTATTGTTATTTCACTTAATTCATGCTGCCTAGTATTAAATGGTATTTGTAGTCTACATTTTTCTCACAACATAATGTTAAATGACAAAAATAATCTCTTTCAAACAGGATTTGTGAGAAATCTCTTGTGTGTTCTCTTTATAACATCAAAAAAATCAGACTATGTGTTAATAGTTACATTAGTAACTTGGTAAGTGTTGATTAAAAAACAAAATGCAAGATGTAAAAGCTATTCCTACACCAGTAATAGTTTATATTAGTATATATTCCTTTATCACTAAAATGTCTACAATTACTTGAAAGAGTAGTACAAATCTGTGAGAATTTTATTCAATTCACAAATAAGTGTTAATGATTTTAGAAACATCTATGTGTTTAAAATAACTTCACACTCTCCAGAGGTTTTTTTGGTCCATGAGTTTAGGAAATCTGGTATGTGTGTGGAAGCTAACCATGTAAAATTTTGGCATAACAATGAATGGCTGGCATAGAGTATATGGATGATTTGATTCACTTCTTCACACTTGCTTGTATCCTGTAATTTTTATTAAAAAAAATCATGTCTTCCGTTTATTGTTTTCAAAAATGAACAAATAGGGATCCCTGGGTGGCGCAGCGGTTTGGCGCCTGCCTTTGGCCCAGGGCGCGATCCTGGAGACCCGGGATCAAATCCCACATCGGGCTCCCGGTGCTTGGAGCCTGCTTCTCCCTCTGCCTATGTCTCTGCCTATGTCTCTGCCTCTCTCTCTCTCTATCTGTGACTATCATAAAAAATAAAAAAAATTAAAAAAAGATTTTATAAAAAAAATAAATAAAAAGAACAAAACAAAAATGAACAAATACTCTTTTAAAATATTGCATTTTTTCTTGTCATCTCAGTTGCTCCTCAGAAATACCAAAAGATAAATAAATAAAATCTTTTTTAAAAATCCATTTCTTTCTTTAAAAAAAAGAAATACAAAAAAAAAAGAAATACCAAAAACCTTAAAATCTAGATGCCTGCTTAAAAATTACTGGAAAATACATTTGGCACTTTGCCAAATCTCTTTCTTTATTCCATATTCCTTTTTTGTTTCCCCTTTTCCCATTTCAATAAAACCTCTGAAATAAATACTTCATCAAAAATTGAGTTCTAATAATGGATACAAACCAATGGCTGACTTGACTTCTTAATATACCTCTTTGATTCTGAAATGCCTTGTTCATTTAATAACACCTTCTATAACATGTTCTAATAGGAGTTGAGTCGTGTCTGCCACAAAAAGATATGTTGAAGTCTTTACCCCCAGAACCTCAGAATGTGACCTTATTTAGCATAGGGTTATTACAGATGTAATTAGTTAATATGAGGTCATATTGGAGCAGGGTAAGCCCCTAATCCATTATGAATGGTTTCCTTATAAGAAGACGGTCATGAAGAGGACATCAGTAAGATGTCAGAATAGTTCTCCACATATATTCTCCAAGAGAAATGATAATTTGATAGTCATCGACAGACAAAAGTCCCTTTGTGGGAGTCCCGGGATGCAGGTAGGAAGTTGCAGACCCTTGATGGAGCCCAAGTTTGAGAAAGGTTATTTTGAGAAGGCACACCCATGCCCAAGTGGTAGGCTCACTGACCATAGTTCTGCCTACAAACCCAGAAACAGCCTTGTCCCCTGATGGACTCAGCTACAGCCCCTTGGCCTTGGACCTTCCACCAGCAACATTTGCCAAGGGATCTCAGAGAAGCCAGGTCCACTTGTGCTATATAGATTACCAGCCTACCAAAGTTGGTCCTAGTTGTGGACCTAAAGTGGCCCTGTTATGCTGTTCCATCTCCTCAGCCATGTTCTGGAGTGATCTTGCCCACCCAGGAACTTGTAGATAGACACACACATCCTTGTCCCCAAAGTTAGGCCTGCCAACTTCAGTTCAACTATAGATCCTGAAAAGGCTCTGTATCTTGGCTCCAGCCCTTCTCAACCATGGCCTAAGATCAGTCTTTCCCAACATCAGAACTGATGGGTGATATGAGGGATGTATGATAGAATAAACAACCCTAAACATGTACAGAACTAAAAAAGATTCTAAATAGCCAAAGCAATCTTAAGAAAGAACAAAGCTGTAGGCATTACACTTCCTGATTTCAAATGATATTAGAAAGCTATGGTAATCAAAACAGTATGACATTGCCATAAAAATAGATACATAGGCCAATGGAACAGAACAGAGACCCTAGAAATAAACTGGTGCATATATGATCAACCCCTTTGACAAAGGTACCAAGAATCCACAATGGTCTCTTCAATATTTGATGCTGGGAAAACTGATATCCACATGTATAATAATAAAACTGGACCCTTATCAGACACCATATACAAAATACATTTCAAATGAAATAAAGACTTAAATGTTAAGACCTAAAAACTGAAAATCTTAGAGCAAAATATAGGGGAAAACACTTAACTTTGTTTTGGGCAACAGTTTTTTGGATTTTACACCAAAAGCAAAGACAACAAAAGCAAAAAATATACAACTGGGACTACATCTAACTAAAGAGCCTCTGCACAGCAAAGGGAACCATCAACAAAATGAAAAGGCAGCCTAGAATGGGAAAAACAACTTTATTTTTTTAGTAATCTCTGCACCCAATGTGGGACTCAAACTCACAACCCCAAGATCAAGAGTTGCATGTCCTTCTGACTGAGCCAGCCAGGTGCCCCAGAAAACCATACTTTGCAAAGGGAGTAATATCTAACATATATAAGGAACACATACAACCCAATAGCAAAAAATCAGATAATTTGATTTAAAAATGGGCCAAGGACCTGAATAAATATTTCTCCAAAGAAAACATCCATGTGGCTGACAATAATATAAAAATGTGCTCAACATCAGTAATCAACAAGGAAATGCAAATCAGAACCCCAGTGAGATATTATTTCACACTTATTAGGATTGGTATTCTTAAAAAGACAAGAGATAACAAGTGTTGGCCGGGTATGGAGAAAAGGGGACCCTGTATGCTGTACAATGTATATTCAAAAACTATACACAGATACATGGTGTTTGTCAATGTATACCCAAAGCTGAAATACAAGATGCAGGAAGTAGTTTTTGAATGGTTGCATGTTCATGGGATCAGAAAACCAGCAATTTAGTCTAGAAACAAAATTCTAGACAATAGTGGGCCTTTGGATTAGAAGGGATTGGATTATAACATGGTGAACCCTTTGGTGGGAGGATGGGTGAAAGAGATAGGTGATTGGGACTGAAGAGTTATCATGATGAGCACTGAGTAATGCACGTAATTATGGAATCACTATATTTTACCCCTGAAACTAATATAACACTATATGTTAACTACACTGGAATTACCATTAAAAACTTTAAAAATAAAATAGAACAAAAAGGTGGGCCTATACGCAGAAACCATTCATACAGGTGATGAATAACAGGCCACAGGCTAAATAGGTAGAACAATTAGTTTCATGGGCTTAAAGAACTAGAATATGAAAAAAAAAAGAATTAGAATCTGTAGGAGTCATTGAAATCATGCCGGTATCTAGTGCAAGAGTATCTTCTACAATTGCTCTGCAAGTGATCAACCAGCCATTTGTTGAATCCCTCTAGTGACAATGGGCTCCCTGCTTCCTAAAGCAGACTATACCATTTTTGAACAATGCCATTGCTCTGAACTGAACTTCGCTTCCCTGTAACTTCTACCTATTGGCATATTGGTGGAGAATTGGGAGAATAAATATTGACTAAACTGAATAGAAACTGGTCCTGAGCCAACCTTCTGAGGCCGCACCAGTTGACATTACCCAGATCTAGGACATTAGTCATAATGAATGCTATATTGAAATATGTATTTGTTAATGTCTCAAGTGTCGTAGAATGAGTTCACCAAAGTTCCTAAATGGAACTTATCCATTTATCTAGGAGATTAAATAAAATATGGATATGAGATATCTTTGTAATAGTGAAGTGCTACACAAATTTAATGGGTATTGTCACAGCAATGACACCGTCTGTCCTTGGTATGAAAATTCCGACCATAAACAAGCAGTAAAGAAGGATTGATGTTGCTGTATGAGTGAAAAGAGAATGTCCCTAGGACCACTTTTTTTGGTAGATACTCATGTTTCATTTCTGTTTTGTTTCTATCTCTATTCAGCTACGTCACAAAAAGAAGGAATCAGGCGATTATGTAGATACTGGAACAAATAGGAGTTGGATCCATGTGCTGGAAATTCAAGATAGGCAGTTGACTTGGGTTAGGTTTAGAGTATTAGATGAGTGAAGCCACTGATACATCTGGTATCTGGTATTACAACACTTGTCAAGAGAATTTGAGGAAAGAGAATTGGATGTTAGGAAGTGATATTGCTGATGAATTGGGCCACATTATGATTTGAATATTTATCCCTAAAGAACCAAAAGGTAGATACCTGACCATCCAGGAGGCCCTCTCATCCAGACTATTTCTCCCACAAAGGTTAACACATAAATTGGCACATGCACTTGAATTAGTCTGTTAATGTTCCCCACTAGCTGGGGAAATAGAAACAAGCACACTAGCTATTCAAGACAGTCACAAGATGGAGCCTGCTTCTCCCTCTGCCTATGTCTCTGCCTCTCTCTCTCTCTCTCTCTCTGTGTGTGACTATCATAAATAAATAAAGAAAAAATATTAAAAAAAAAAGTCACAAGGATAATCTTTTTAATGCCGATGTCCTACTTACATTTACATGTTTGCATGTAATGCAACTTCAGGTCTTGACCGCCTCTGAAGATCTTCTCTTATTGACATTGAAAATGTTTTCATATAAAATATGGTAGGAAGGGAAGGAGAAATACCAGTTGGGACCAAACCTTAAAGACCTAGCAAGTGTGCCCAATAGTAAAAACTGTCATAATAGAGGCATCAGACTGACCAATAAAATCATATTATTTCCCATGGGAGAAGTTGTTAAAGGGGTGGGGGGAAAGGAAAAGGTGACCAGTACAAGTGTTGTAGTTCTCTCCCCAAGGGAGTTTGCTTGGTTGGGAAAAGGAGTTAAAAATATTTCCCCTAAATATGTCTTTCCAAGTATTAAGAAGTCAATAATTTGGGGTAGCCCCGGTGGCGCAGCGGTTTAGCGCCGCCTGCAGCCCAGGGCATGATCCTGGAGACCCTGGATCAAGTCCCATGTCAGGCTCTGTGCATGGAGCCTGCTTCTCCCTCTGCCTGTGTCTCTGCCTCTCTCTCTCTCTGTCTCTATGAATAAATAAATAAAATATTAAAAAAAAGAAGTCAATAATTTCCATGACATGTATAAGCTATTAGATTTTATTTCATCTCACATAATTAAATAAACGAAGAGCCTGGGTGGCTCAGTGGTTGAGCATCTGCCTTTGGCTCAGGGTGTGATCCTGGAGTCCTGAGATCAAGTCCCACATCAGGCTCCCTGCATGGAGCCTGCTTCTTCCTCTGCCTCTCTCTCTCTCTCTCTCTCTCTCTCTCTCTCTCTCTTTCTCTCTTTCTGTGTGTGTCTCTCATGAATAAATAAATAAAAAAATTTTTAGAAAGGGGTCTACTCTCTTGTCATAATGAATAAATCTTTTCTTTCCCACTGTTATTCATAAGTAAAATAGGTAGAATCTAAAATATGAACAATTTAGAAAGATTGTATGTTCCTATGACATTAATACTTAGTCGTATAACTTAAAAAGGATGTACTTACGGCAAAAGAGTAGCAAGTCACCATGGCACAGATTTGCATCCTCCTCTTATTTTACAAAGAGAAAATTGAGTTCCTTTGTGTCCCCCACATAACCCAGGGGACTGGGCAGGCACAGTTCAAGCTAGCCTTTTGGCCTTTAAGGTTTCACTTGGTCAGGAGATTCCCCCCAAGGTTGTCTATTTCAAAAATAAACAGTAAGGATAGTCTGAGAAGGGTCCTTGAGGGAAAGGTCAAAATACACAAAGTGACCCAGTTACAAGCAGCAAGTTTAGAGGTGCAGTATCAGTATTATTAAAGATAAATCATGCCTAGTTTCTAGACCTAAGTGGGTCAAGGTTAGAATGGGAACATGTTGGGAACAGGTGGGAGCAGGGAGGGGCTGTTTTTTCATACATCATGGATACTCGAAGTGAGCTGGGTTAGAAGAACAATCTAGGAAGAAATAGATGGGCATGTGGCTTTTCAAAATTAGGGGAGACTAGAACCCAGACTTGATTCCTAGTCCAAATCACTCTCCTCTAAGCCATTCCTAAACACATTTATGGAAATACTCAATGTAGATTAGATGACAGCAATAGATTCCAGAAGTTTTCTATGATCTGTTTGATTTCTTTCTTTCTTTTTCTTTCTTTCTTTCTTCCTTCCTTTCTTTCTTTCTTTCTTTCTTTCTTTCTTTCTTTCTTTCTTCTTTCTTTCTTTCTTTCTTTCTCTTTCTTTCTCTTGTCATTTACAGCTCAGGATAAGAAAATTGCAGCTGCCTTGACTCACTGATGTAGCTGATAACTTTAGCACCTGCCACATTTTGCAAGTACAGGACTGGACTTTTCATTATGTGCAGGCCTTCAGTCTCATTCTGCAGAGTGGTCACACTTTTCATAAGAATGTTTCAGAGACTCACTTGGAAATCTGATTCATCCCTATATTAGCTACACTCAGAAATGAAATTCTTTTGGGGTCTTCTTGGTGTTTATGAGAGGCATCGAATATTGCACATTTGAAAACATATTTGAAGTTTTGCTGAGAGGCAGGAGATGAATTCACACCAGGAAAAGTGGCTTTTTGGTAGAAAAAGCTCTATGTTGATGATAGGCGTCAATGACAATTTGTAGTTTGACATAAAATTTAAACTGACTGAATGTTCAGAGATAAGAATTCAATCAACAGTCCCTCTCTTTCTTGAGGTGAAATGCTTTTTAGTATACAGCTTACTTTTGTTTTCTATTGAACTTAAGAAATAGAAATGTGTCTGATTGGTCTCTCCTTCCACATTTAAGTGCTAAGAACGTGCCAGCCAAGCCTTAATTTTAGGATACGCCATTAAAACTGTAAATGCGATGAACATAAGACTCCAGTATTTTGGTATTTTCTTTAGCTATGCCTTTGTTGGAGTATTGAGAGCAGCACTGAGCCATTACTAACTGTTGCTTTCCTTTCATGGATCTGATTGCTGTTATAATTAGAAAAAAAATTCTATGTTAGGTAGAAAAGAGTTGTCTATTTAACTGCTGACCCTAGTATTACAAAGTGCTAGAAAGAGCTTATTGGTTTTCAGCACTTATTGGTAATAAAAATAAAAGCGAAAGGTAAATAATGGGAGGGTGATAAGTAATTTTAGGAATCTGCCTTCTTACTTGTTGGAGACAAGGACCATGGTGTTTTCATCAGCTGCTAGCTTAGTAGTTGGCATATATAGTGATTACCAAACACATGCCCATCAGAAGCATGAGAGAATGAACAGAATTTCGTGTATGTCTCTCCCTCTGCATCTTGTGTTTTGTTTGTTTGGGGTCTTGGGATTTTGTGGGTTTTTTTTTTTTTAGCAAATATCATTGCATTCTGAGTTCTAAGACATCCTCCCTATCACTTGCTTCAAAGAGAGATCAATAGGCATTTGAGGAATCCGTTGAAGATTTAAAAAAATACCCACCAAGGCTCAATCCAGTGCATTATTAGCATTCAGCAGAAGCGATACAGTGGTTTCACCATTACTTAGGCAACAGTGTCTACAATATGCTTTAAAAAGTTCAGTTGACCCCATCAGACTATAGGCTTATTTACAAGTTATAGGGGTAAGATGTAAGCTTTAGCATGCCAGCTCGCTGGACTACTTCATATAGTACCCACTTCTCAAAATCTTTTTATAGATCTGGGTACATTTACCCCAGAAACTCATAAACTGGAAGACATCGCTCAACCTATACAGCTATATATGTCCTCGGATTCCTGAGAAGTTACATTCTTCCAGATAGTCTGATTATCTGATTCTGAGTTCACAGAAACTCTGAGCAGTTTTTTGATTTTTCAGACAAGCTGTTCTGTTCAGCAAGATAGCATGTCTTCTGCAGTAGCAACGTGTTTTATAGATGGATTTGAAATCTTTAGGTATCATCAGGATCCATATCAATTCTACGGTCCTTAACTGTTCCCAAATTGCTCAATTTTCATACAATTTACTCAAAGCCAAGGAACAGACTCCTTAGAGCAAATCTAGCTGTTCCCATTGCTTTGAGACTGGGCATTTCAGCACTGTTCATTCTAGTGTATGACAGCTCTGATCCTTACTACCCAAAGGCCTTTACTTTTTATCTTCACTTTCTCCCTTAATTCAGGGTCTGTACATTGTTGTCTTGAAACGCAGCTTGTTTTAATAACAATTTGCTGAAAGCTACATAATTGTCATCCACATGCAGATACCACCTTAGGAGGGAGCTTTCTTCTACAAGGCAATGGCCATCCCCCTGGAAGTTGCATATGTCCCTGATTTCCTCAATGTGTTTTGCTCCAATTGCCTGTGGCTATGGCTCAGGTAAGGGTCAGACTTTTTTTTTAATATTTAGTTTATTTGAGAGAGAGAGTGAGCAAAAGAAGGGGGAGGGTCAGAGGCAGAGCAGACTCCCCACTGAGTGGGGAGCCTGATACAGTGATACAGGGACTCAGTCCCCGTACTCCGGGATCACAGGCTGACCTGAAGGCAGATGCTCAACTGACTGAGCCACCCAGGTACCCCAAGAGTCAGTCTTTTTGTTGCTGGAATCAGATCTGGAATGAATTCTAAAGTGAGATCTGCAGGGGCTGTTACCTACTACTGCCCCAATGCTTCCAGTTTGACACTGGTCAGTACACAGAGAAGGGAAGAGTTTGCAGACCACACCTGGAAAGATACCCAGAACATCTGTGAATTCTAGTTTTGGGCCTTTCAACTTGACAGTGTCTGGCTGCTAAAAGCTGAGCTACATCTTCCCTGATACTTCATATAGCACAGCTCCCATACCCTGAAAATGGCATCAACATTGAAAGTTACAGAATTTCAAGATCAACAATCATTAGGGCAAAAGTCAGAATTATGGATGAAGCTCTTTACAGAGCTCCCTCCATTCATCCCCAGCAGTGAGGAAGCCTGGTTTCTGAATGGTTATTGGACTATTCTTTCCAGACTATTTCTGACTTGTTAACTCTGGGTCAGGTCATTAAGGTTATTTTTCTTTTTAAAATAATCCCTCCAGTAGTTTTTCAAATATCTCTTCTAGCGTCAACAGAATCCCAAGAGTTTTTCATTACTTATAATTGACAAAATCTTGCCTGCTGATAGTAGTAAGAATTCATTCCAGAACTTGTTTTCACTCCTGGTAATCATCACTAAGTTCGTTTTCCCACCTTCCCACAAGCAGCTAAATGTAACTGAAGAAAAAAACACAACTACACAGATCGGTCTTACAGCCAGAACCCCCAAGTGGGCCTTCCCTCTGTCCAAAAATCCTACTGCATTTTTGCTGGTCCTTTTATGCTTATACTTCCCTTCCTCATTTATTATTTTGCACCCTCTCCATTCTTTTTTTTTTCCTCATCCATTTATTTAACAGATATTTATTGAGCACCTATTATCTTGCTAAGGCTGTTGACACTGTTTTCCCCCATGTAACAGTGTGTAGGTTGAAGGTATATAATGTTTTGATTTAAAACACTTACATAATGCAGAAAATGATTAGTACTGTAGTATTAGCATCTCCATCATGTCACATAATTACCATTTCTTTTTAAAATTTGCTTGAATATGGTTGATGCGAAGGTTATATTAGTTTCAGGGGTAAACATAGTGATTGAACGATTTTATACATCATGCCATGCTCACCACAAGTGTAGCTGCCATCTGTCACCATACAACATTATTATGATATCATTGACTATATTCCTTATGCTGTCCCTTTTGTTCCCATGACTTATTCATTTCATAACTGGAAGCTCTATCTCCTTCTCCCCTTCACCCATTTTGCCCATCCCTCCCTCCTCTCCGCTCTGGCAACCATCAGTTTGTTCTCTGTATTTATAGGTCTTATTCTGCTTTTTGTTTATTCATTTGTTTTTTTTAGATTCCATATATGAATGAAATCATGATACTTGTCTTTCTCGGTCTGATTTCTTTCACTTAGCATAATATACTCTAGGTCCATTCATGTTGTTGCAAATGGCACAATCTCATCCTTTTGATGATTGAGTAATATTCCATTGTACATATATACCACATCTTCTTTATCCATTCTTCTATTGATGGACACTTGGGCTGCTCCCATCTTGGCTGTTGTGAGTAATGCTACAATAAGCATAGGAGAGCATATATCTTTTCAAATTAGTGTTTTCATTTTCTTTGGGTAAATACCCAGTAGTGGAATTATTGAACCATACAATATTTGTGTTTTTCATTTTTCGAGGAACCCCTCCATACTGTTTTCCACAGTGGCTATACCAATTCACTATTTTTTTTTTTGTGGTGAGAAAATTTAAGATCTTACACCATTCACAAAAATTAACTTGAAATGGATTAAAGACTTAAACATAAGACCTGCTACCAACAAACTTTTAGAAGAAAACATAAGGGAAGTAGCTCCTTGACATTGGTCTTGGCAATGATTTTTTTGGATATGACATCAAAAGCAGGAGCAGCAAAAGTAAAAATTAATAAGTGGGACTACATAAAAGTGGGACTACATCTTTTGCACAGCAAAAGAAACAGTGAACAAAATGAAAAGGCAACTTATGGAATGGGAGAAAATATTTGCATCTGCTCCATTTTCTTTAAAGAGAGAGATAGAGAGCATGCGCATCAGAAGAGAAGCAGGGAGGACCTGAGCCAAAATCAAGAGCCAGATGCTTAGCTACTGAGCCACCCAGGGGCCCCATACCTTATCCATTCTTAATTCATAACATTCTCACCTGATAAGAAGGGTCCCTGGTTTACTAAGAAAATAGGAGCAATCAAAAGTGAAATCAGGGGTGCCTTGATGGCTCAGTTGGTTAAGTGCCCAACTCTTGATTTTGGCTCAGGTCATAATTTCAGAGTCATGGGATGGAGCCCTGTGTCTGGCTCTTTGCTCAGCATGGAGTCTGCTTGTCTCTCTCCCTCTGCTCCTCCCCCTGCTCATGTTCTCTCTATCTAAAATAAATAAGTAAAATCTTTAAAAAAGAGAAATCCTACATTCTTACCATCAAACCTGTCAAACTACCTACATCCATATCCACACAGTCTGCCCTCCCTTTTGACATGATTAATTAACTTTATGTGCTGAGATCTAAAGCCAAACCCATCTAGTGGTGCAATAGAGTCCAACTCTCCTTGCTTGCAGAAGGACTTCACTGCGCAAATCTTTCTCCTGCATTATCAATTATTCACCTATTTCACAATTCCTATTATGCAGACATGTTGGAATGGATCTCCTCTTCAAACAAAAATTAAACAAAAAACTCCCTTAATGTCACATGCTTTTCAAGCTATTACCTACTTCTCTATCCCTTTTAACAGCCAAACGCACTGTTCAATTTTCAGTCCCTTTCTCATTCACCCCCTCAGTAGCATTTGATACAATTGATTACCCATCTTTCGAAATACTTTATACCACCGTTTTCCAGGACACCTCCCTGGCTACTGCTTTTCAGATTCTTGATTTTATTTATTGTCTTCACTTCTGACCGTAAGAGTGTCCTTGACCTCTGAACACCCCTTTTCTACCAATAGTAACTCCCCAGATGGTTACATTTATTCTACCAATTTCTCAGATAAAAAGAAACATTACATTATCTTTGATCCATCTCATTCTCTCACCCTCATATCCAATCCATCAGTAAATCCTATTAGTACTTTCTTTAAAATATATTCAGAACCTATTTCTGACCTTCTTCACTATCCCATAGCCCAAGCCACCATCACCTGAATTAATGCACTAGCTCTCTGGTTTCCCTCATTCCATTCTTCCCCAATTCCAGCTGTTCACACAGCATCCAGAGTGAGCATTTTAAAATATGTATTAAATCATATCCTTTAAACGAAACTATCCAGTGACTTCCCATCTTGTTCAGCTAGAGCTAGTAATTGTACAATATTCTACAAGGCCCTGCATGAGGTGGCTGCCTGCCTTCTTACCTCCTTTGTTCTCTTCCTCTACTGTGGTCCAAGCATTAGGCCCCCTTGCTGTTCCTTGAATGTGCCAATCACATGCCTTCCTCTGGGTCTTTGCACTCTTCATTCTGTGTATCTAGAAAGTTCTTACCTCAGATAAATATGATTTGCTTTCTCACTTTATTCATGTCTATGCTTAATTGTCACTGTAGATGAGAGTATTTCAGCATCTACCAACTGATCACCCTCTACTTCGCCCATTTAAAAAATTATTTTATGCAACATCTCTAGATGTGTTCGTTTTCTGGCTGTTGCCCTCCCCATACATTAGAATAAAAGTAAGATTTTTTCCATTCAAGGTTTTTTAAATTTAGATTCAATTAGCCAACATATAGTACACCATTGGTTTCAGGTGTAGTGTTCAATAATTTATCATTTGCATATAACAGTGCTCATCACATAATGTACCCTCCTTAATGCCCATCACCCAGTTACCCCATCCCCCCACCAACCTCCCCTCCAGCAACCCTCAGTTTGTTTCCTAGAGTTAAGAGTCTTTCATGGTTTATCTCCCTCTCTGATGACTTCCCATTCAGTTTTCCCTCCCTTTCCCTATGACCCGCTTCACTGTTTCTTATATTCCACCTATGAGTGAAACCATATGATAATTAATTGTCTTTATATGATTGAAAAAGTAAGATTTAGATTTAGGTTTTCTTTAGTGCTATACTTATGTAGGATACTGTTTGCAATAGAGTAAGTGCTCAATAATAAATATTTATTGAACAAATGAATTAATTCCCACTTTTCATTCATATATCTTCTCTAACTGCCCTCTCACTATATCTCTGAGCCTCAGAGCACTTATCCTTTGTGTTTATTCCCTGTGTTCATGCTTTTTGCATGTATGGCTCATTCTCAGATCTGAGCTGAAATCTTTTCTCATCAGAGAGGCTTTCCTTGATCACCTAATATAAATTATGCCTCATCCAGGTGTCCCTCCATTCCACCATCCAGCTTTATCTTGTCCATAACACTTTTCGCTATCTACATTCATTTTGTATATTCCTTTACATGCTTATCGTCTCTCAGCATATCACCAGCAGGTAGGGCAGTACCTTCACCTAACTGATACTCAATAGTTGTTGAATTTAATGTGTTCCAGAAGAATTGACAGTTCTCCAAAGTCAACTCCAGCTCTGCTTCTCTCAGGCAGTTTATTCCTTTGAACCATTATTACTACTTCTTGAGCTTTTTGGTAAAAGGGGGAGCAATGCATTGTACTACCAGGATATATGGGAAACAGATAAGAACTTTATTTTGTTTGCTACCTGACCTTTAAATTTTCTTTGTTGGGCTGGTTATTCCATGCTCCTGACTGAATACCTGCTCTTCCCACAGATTTATGGCTATTTTCAATATTACATGGGTCTCCAGTCTCATGCTTCCAGGTGATTTCAAAGTAGAATTTCTCTCCCCTGTTCTAGCTCAGGCCTCCAGTCAGAAAATAGGATGTGGCTGGGGTTTTTGTCTGTTTGTTTGTTTGCCTGCTTTGCATTTCTACATTATCTTTCTCTGCTTGGTCAGTAAGACTTTGAAGAGAAATGAAGCAATTGAAAATGGGGTATAGTCATATTCTTACTTGGCTGGTACCACAATGGACAACTACTGATGTATTTTCTGGGACTGGAAAGTATTTAAAGTTAATACTTTCTCTCTCACCCCGGGCCAAACATATACAATAGAAAAATCAAGGCCAAGGATTGACTAATTCAACTGGTAAAGATGCAGTGATATTATTTTACATTCACAGAGTTTATTATCTTACTAAAGAAAGTTATTACTTATTTATTACATAACTAAAGACAAGACAAATGCTCAAAGGTGCAGGGTCTCCTTGGTCCCTGTCCCACATACTAAAAATGGTATCATTGAAACCAAGGGGCTAGGTGACTACAGTGTGTGTGGGATGCCTCACCATGGAGGAGCCAACAGTACTGTTTACTAACAGGTTATATTCTACAGCTGTGTTCTAAGGGGGGTGCAGGGCATAAAGAGCCTACCTCATCAAGATGTGGGAGGTGATGAGAAACTGTCACATGACAGTCTCCCATGGAAGAGAAGGAGGCATATGGGAAATGATCTTGGTGTAGCATTTCACAGATTTCTCCATCGTCTTGTGTTCCAGGAGTGTCATGAGGCATTCTGTCAAGACCCAGATAGGCTAGAGTTCAACCATTTGCTTGTGTGACCTATGCAGATACACGCAAGGTCACTGAGGTGCCCTGGTGGAAACTTTCCCTGTGCTTAGTGGTTCTTCTTGGGTTCCTCAGCACCACCCGACCCTCATACTGGAGATCTCTATTTACAGTTTTCTTGATGCTGTTGAGACACTTTGCTCTAGTCTATCTTTCACTGCTCTTTCTAAGCCCAGTGAATTACCATCCCAGGGTCGGAAACCTGTCTTAAGCTCTCAGCTGTGCCTTCGAATTTCTTCCCCATAAGCTTTATTTTTTATCTAAAGATTTTATTTCTTTATTCATGAGACACACAGAGAGAGAGGCAGAGAGAGAAGCAGGCTCCTCGCAGGGAGCCTGATGCGGGACTCAATCCACAGACCGGGATCACACCCAGAACAGAAGGCAGACGCCCAACCACTGAGCCACCCAGGTGTCCCTCTTCCCCATAGGCTTTAAGTGAGGGCCTAGCACCTCATTCCCACCCCACAATAAATGGTACTCATTGCATACTCCTTCCTGTCTTTCTCCAACAATCCTTTTCTCAAAACCTCTCAATCTGACTCATGATCCCTTTGTATCTAGGTATGGGATATAGGTTTGATTTTAGTATTTATCAGCCTTACTTCTTTGCTTAAAGATCTATTTTAATACCATGTTATACATAGTTATATCATTCTAAATAAATCATAACAGTTTCCAGTATGATTGTAATTTATTAAAGTCCTATAAGTCTCCTTGGCATGTACTTTTCAAAATATTAGACTGTTGAAGGACAGATGGCAACTCTTTATCTTTTCATCTTACATATTTATCTGTAAGGATTTGGTAGTACACACTCATTAAATTCAGCAGAGAAAACCAAGATTCCCTGTTAGGTCAACTGGAGCAATTGAAATGGGAAGATGAGGGCAGGAGGTCCTATTAGAATTAACTATAAGTGAGCTATATCAAACTGTGGTGCCTTCCACAGAATTTGGTACTTCATCCCATTTGGGGCACACATCGTCCTCTCCTTCCTGGTCAAGGATCACGACATTGTGAGTCATTATAGCAGATGTGATTTTAACTTCCCTCAGACTGGTTGAGTTGACCAAAGCAGGATTTTTTTTTTTTTTTAGTTTATTCCTCATTTAACTTTTATTTATTTATTTATTTATTTATTTATTTATTTATTTATTTATTTATAATAAATTTATTTTTTATTGGTGTTCAATTTGACAACATGCAGAATAACACCCAGTGCTCATCCCGTCAAGTGCCCCCCTCAGTGCCCGCCACCCAGTCACCCCCACCCCTCGCCCTCCTCCCCTTCCACCACCCCTAGTTTGTTTCCCAGAGTTAGGAGTCTCTTGAGGGAGGTTTTAACATGGGGTCCAGTTTATTGGTAATACGATGTATCTATTCAGAATACAATAATTATTCCTCCATTCATTCACTGAGCACATGTGTGTTGAATGCTTTAATATTTTTTTGGCACAAGTTTGAATTTGATTTGATAATTTCCACTAGACAAGCATTTGGAATATGGAATTCTGAAGATTAAGGTGATACCACTAAATACCAGCTCTTTACGTACTGTGCAAATTTCAGTAGGGCCATGTTTGTGGACTATTATGTAGCAGATGGAGAATATTGTAGCTCTGTTTTACGTAATCCACCCTTAATTCTATGCACATATATCTCAGGCATGGAAGCAGAAAACTCCTAGCTTCTACCTTTCTCCATATTTTTTCCTTCTGCACTTTAGCTATTAGGAAAATTTTCAAATAAATACTTTTTAGAACTAATTTACAGGACCCGGTTGAAATCTTACAAACTTATCATGTTGCAGACCTCAAATGGCTGAAATCTTTGGCTTATTTGCCATTTTCTGACCTTCATCAGTAACCTTCGGAATGTTAAGTTTGGGGTGTTTTGTTGGCTAATCTTTGTATAATACTCAGGTTCTTCCTCCTCAGGATTAGTGTGGTAAGCAAGTTCTGTTTGTAATTTTTAGCACATCACCCTTGGATCAGCAGCATGAACTTTGGTGGGGCATTTGATGGGATGAACACTGCGTGTTATGCTATATGTTGGCAAATTGAACTCCAATAAAAAAATAAAAATAAATTTAAAAATCAAATTTTAAAAGTTAGTGTCAAAGGTAAGTGGATTAAAAAGTCGTTTCCTAAACACTCCTTTTCTGGTTGCCCCCTGGTCAGCAGAATAACTAATCCCCTCAACAGTTTCCAGTATGATTGTAGTGACTTCATTCCTGAAGATACTCAAGTATGCAACCTGCTCAGAGGTTTTAAATTAGTCTTTAGTGTCTTGTAAATTTTAGCATCAATCTGTTCACAGGTACTTCTCAGACCTGCAGTGAGCCAAGTGTGCTTTTCTGTATATAGCAGTCTTCTCATACCTTTCTTACTATTGTTCCAAACATCAAAATGACTCTACTTTGAAAAAAATGACTCTACTTTGTATGTGAACATTACTCAGATCATAATCCCAAATAAGTCAAGTATCACCAATCTATAAGCCATGGGTTAGCAAGTTATAGCCCATGGACCAAATTCAGCCAGCTGCTTGTTTTCATATGTGAAGTTTTATTGGAAAACAGCCATGCTTACTCTTTTTTTATATTGTCTGTAGTTGGTTTCCCATAACAATGGAAGAGGACAGTAGTTTCGAGAAAGACCTATGGTCCAGAAAGTCTAAAATATTTACTATCTAGATCTTTATAAAAAAGTTTGTCAAATTCTGCTCTAAAAACAGAATTGATGTCACTAAATCAAATATTCAAATTTCCATTTCCCATGCCTTCATGACCGACTTGAAATTTATCCTTCAGAATAATTCAAAGTATCCACAGGCAGTTCAACTATCTGTGCTGGTTACTTGTTGTGATTGCATCCCTGTTGGAAGTCTGATGTCCCAAAGGGTTGCAGCAGTTACAGATATGCATCACCGATTCAAAGCTCCAGATATGCTAATATTGACTTTCCAGTACAGACATAGATAATTTTACACATGTGATTTTCTGATTGAGAGGAACTGGTGGGCAGAAACTTCCAGGCTTGTTATAGCGGTGATAGAGTCCATCATGCCCAATGGAGTAATGATAGTCACTGGCAGGGTGGTGAGAGAGGTAAAACTATTATGCCTAGATGAGATACAGTTGCAAAATGTTCACACTCAGAGGACAGAGAGGTTTTACGTCATATCTCCCAAACCTTAGAGATAGGTGTCTAGGTAAACTATAGCACTCGTTCTTACTCTGGCTGTACGTTTGAATCTCCTGCAGAGCTTCTAAAAAATACTAATAACCAGGCTTTGCCCCATACAAATTAAATCAGCATCTCTTAGGATGGGCCTGGCTAAGGCTATTTTAAAACACCAATTCTGAATTTGTTTTTAGAGAGTAGTTGGAATGGAGTCCAATCCCCCAGATGTCATTTCCCATTTGTTACAGTGGTATCGTTCCTGACAAACACTAATGACAGCTTCAGTTTTCAGAAGAAAAAAAAAAACTACTTGTAAAATGCCAAAATTCCACCTTATATATTTCTCTTTTTTTTCCCCTTTTGGCTATTTCAGCATCTTGGCTGGTTTTCTCTCTTTCTCAATCCATCAGAAGAGCAGCAAGGAACATTTTGTAAAGTTTCCATTTAGATTAAATTAACCCTGATAGATACATTCAAATACTTTGCAAATTATTATGGAAATCCCCATATCTGAAACTTTAAAGCCTAACATTAGCTGAGCACCACTTAGGCATTCACTGTGGCACTAGATCCTTTCCATACACAATCTCATTTAATCATCATAACATCTCAAGTCTTATTTGTCCATTTTACAATGAGAAATGTAAAGCAAACTATAAGTGACTGACCCAAGTCCATCCAACTAAATAATGACAATATCAGGATATGAACTCATAAATATCTGGCTCCAAAGCACATGTTTTTGCCACTACACCCACTATACTGCTTCAGACCTTTGCAGTTTGCTTTACTGGCCCCTTTACGAGAAATGACTTAACTTGAGCCTTCACTCCCAAGTTCAGCCTTTCTTTTCTGAAAAGAAGATCTCTTTAAAAAGATAAGTATCACACTCTAGAGTTACTAAGTTTCATAGTCCTTGAACATCTTCTTTCTTCTTGGCCTTATCGCCCTTCTCTACCACCCTATGGTATATACTCAGATAAATCTGAAAGGAGGGAAGAAAGGAAGGGAGAGAGGAATCTCAGAGTGAGCCACAGCTATAATGGATGAATTATTTCATCAAGGTGTTTCTGCACATTGGGGAAATGGAGTCGGAGGAAATGTTTATTAATTATAACAGCTAACATTTAGAAGGTGCTTACTAGGTGTGAGATGATTTGCATAGTTTTCATTTAACCCTCTCAACCACTCTACAGGGAAAGTATTCTCTAAAGGTCCTTGTTTTGCATTGCAGACCCTGAGGCAGCTGTGTTACAGCAACACAGCTTAAAGTCACCGGGGTAGTAAGAGGCAGATATAGGGATCACACTTCGGTTCTGCATTATTCCGGAACCCATGCTCTCAACCACTCCTATATAATATATCTGTCAGAGTATAAAAAGAATTTCTATATTATGAAAATGATACTCTTGAGCTCTAATACCTCATTCCCTCAATAAGTGTGAAAAAAGTTTCAGTGATAGGAGATTGTTCAACTAAATCACCATTTCTCAAAATATTCTGCAGAGCACTACTTATAGGAGCTGCTCTGTGAGAAATAGGTTTCCTCAGTCAATTACGTTTGTGACACACTGCATACTAAATCTTCTTCATGGAGATTCACCAGGTAAATGTACATATCCCAGATTCTGAAAAAAAAAAAAAATCTTCAGGAAACACACACACACACACACACACACACACACACACTGTGCAAAATTACTTTAACTTAGTATTTCCAAAAGTAATTTGACAATGGAAGATCCATCCCCTAGCTATATTATAATCCTAGTGAATTGCTGTTCAGTGAATTAACATTGAGAAATGCTGACTTAAATCATTTGACCATTTAAATGATTCTGTTGTAAACTGGACAACTCACAAAGGTTACACTGACAGTACCTAGAATGTTTGAAAGTATTACATTTAATAAATTCTTCCAGAGGGAAATCTGTTTTACTTACCTCCCATCCTCACCACGTATGCATGTGCAAACACACAAACACACACACACACCACTCCATTACCACCACTACCATATCATATTTCTTCTTGGAACTCCTGTTTTGGCTGACTGAAATAGAAATCTGTCATAACCTCGGTCTCTCACTTCTTCCTGTGAATCCCCCAGATAAAGAAGGTGTCTGTGGTAGATATGAAAATGTGCCAATCATGTCCCCTGCTCCAAGATGTACAATTGACAGATGGTCTCAGCAGCTGCCCTGTAAATCCAACACTACACTTGCATTGAGGTCACATTTCCCATGGTCTTCTCTCAGTTAATGAGAATTGAACAAACACTATGTCCGGCTTATTCCTATAAGTTGTACAACTTCTCAGTGGCCTCACCAAAACATACCTAGAATTGCCCTATGTTCTGAGAAATCTGTCTATCCAACCTTCATTCCTTTCCTCTCTCCTTCAGAGGGGTTAGATCTGTGTCACAGTCTTATGGTTCCCTCCATTACCCCTACTGTTCCCTTACTTTTCCCTAATAGGCATTTCCACAACAAATCCCTCAATATCTAATCTCATCCTAGCATCTGCTTTTCAGAAGGTTTGAACCAACAGAGTGTTCTTCTTCCATCCAATAGTCAAGTATATTTTCCATACATCTATATTTTTTCTATTTATAAATCCATGACTTCAACTGAAAAGTATAAATTATATCTTGATTGTAATCAAGTCCAATACAATCTACCCAGAGAAACACTGGTCAAAACCAGTTATATATCATTTGGTTTCTAGCCATGTGTCTCATCTTCTTAGAGAGGAGATTAGAATTCACGTACCCTCTACCAACCCTGAGTCCATTATTCCCTGTCCATCCTACTTGCTGATGGCTCATTTTATAGATCATTCTTTCCTCTGGCCCTAAGCTTAGATGTGATTCACTCCCTATCCAGGGCGAGTAGAAAGCCTACAAATAGTTGTGCACCAATCAAACCCTCATCTAGTTCGCTCTATGTACCAGGTATTGTATTCAGATCCAGAAATACCATGAGAAACTCCCCAGGATGTGATGAATGCTATACTACAGATATAACCAAGGTCTTAAATGACTACAGTAGAAGTAACTTTCTTTGCCTAGACCAGTCAGAAATGCAAATCAAAACCACAGTGAGAAAACCTCACACTTATTAGAATGGTTATTATCAACAACAAAGATAATGAGTGTTGGTGAAGATGTAGAGAAAACGGAACCTTCATACACTGTTAAAATATAAATTGATGCAGCCATTGTGAAAAGGCTCCTAAAATAATTAAATAGAACTACTATATGATTCAGAAATCCCACGTCTGGTTATGAAAAAGAAAGTGGAACACACACACACACACACCCACACAATGGGAAGGAAAAAAGGGAGGAAGGAAATAACAGAAAGTGGGCTCTTTCCACTTACCAAATGAATTACATTGGCAAATTAATTTTATTGCTTAGAATATATTTACCTTGCTATAAAATTATATCAATAATACCTGTCCCATTTACCCTACATCGGTATTGTGAATATGAATAAAACAATTTGATCTAACTTTTCCATTTATCTTTTCCATTTACATGGTGCTTTCTATAGCCACTCCCCATTCCTTTATTTAGCAGATATTTTCTGAGCTCCTCCTTTGCATCATACTTTGCTTGGGGTGCTGGGAACACATAACTCTCAAGGAGCTCATAATCAAGTGTAGGGTACCAATACAGATAGGGAAGTGTTTAATGTGGGATGTTGATTGGGTGATGTTCAACATGCTCTAGGTACACCTGACCCAACTTGTGAGAGGGTGGGGAAAAATTGGCTTTATGTAAGATGTGGTGCCTTAGCTAATTTTGCAGAATCAATCAATAAAAGCCAGGAGGATAAAATATGCAGTAAGATGAAATGTGTGATATGAGTATTTCAGCAGAGGGAAAAACAGAAGCAAAGCAGCAGGGAAGATAGAGAAAACATAGCATATGCAGTAGTTTCAAGTAGTTGTGTCAGGCTAGGACATAGGAAACAAGGAGGGAAGGTGGTAGCAAGAGCAGTATCTCCATATCCCAAATTTCTGCCTAGATATAAACAGAAAATGTTTAACAATAACTAGGTGGTCAGGTGATATTTAGATGAAGTTCAGCTTCGTATGTCAAAACAGCTTGATAACTCTTGAATAGTAGATATGTTATATGTTTCTAATATTACTTTTTTCTTGTAAGTACCTTTTGATTTCATGCTAGAGATGAAAAAGTATTGAATTCAAATGTGAATGGTAGGTGATAAGAATTCTGGGGAATAGACAATATCTGGTAAGTGACAAGATAGCTTTGAGAAATAGAAGGATAATTGTTCTTTTGTTGTTGGCTTATACCTTTTTCCAAACCAAAGTTGTTTTTTTAAAGATTTTATTTATTCATGAAACAGAGACACACACACACACAGAGAGAGAGAGAGAGAGAGAGAGGCAGAGACACAGGCAAAGGGAGAAGCAGGCTCCATGCAGGGAGCCTGACGTGGGACTTGATCCTGGGACTCTAGGATCAGGCCCGGGGCCAAAGGCGGCGCTAAACCACTGAGCCACCTGAGCTGCTCCATAAGTTGTTTCCAAGTAACACTACACTTTGTTGAGGGTTGTAGGATAGTAGATAGGGGAGGTGAACAGGTGATCTAGAGAAATGACTGGGCAGTGATAAACAGAATTAATCAAGAAATTAGATTTAAGATAGTATAAATGATGACTATTCTTATTTGATTTTTCTAATTCTTAAAAATATGCATGATTTATTTTCACTATCAGATTAAGAAAAGTTTATATAGGATAATTGGGATCAGTCTGAGGTCCTACCTCATGATGAAATAGCAAAATGTCAAAGTGCCTGTTTTCAAAGTTCAGAAGTGGCAACGTTACAGAACTCAGAATGGCTAGAAGTGAATAGCTTGTGTACAACTAGCAAAGGAAGCTCAGTCTGACAAGAATGTCAAGTTCCCAATGTGCAATAAACATAACAATAGTTTCCCATTTAAGAAGGCAATTTTTGCATTTCATGTTCGTGTCTTCTAAATTTTTCTTTTAAAATTCTACTCAAAACCTAGATCTTTTAAGTTTATCTCTTATTGAAAGGATAAAAGGAAGCATATCCTAACAAAATGTAGATCTATATTATTTGACACTTAAACCAAATGTGGATTTATGGATAATAAATAACTGAAGTGACAGTGCTAGATTTAACAAACTTAAAGTCTTTCTTTTTTTTCTTTTTTTATAATAAATTTATTTTTTATTGGTGTTCAATTTACCAACATACAGAATAACACCCAGAGTCTTTCTTATCTTTGAAAGCACCTCAAAACAAGGAAAAATCTTCATTTTTGGTAAAATAAGGGGACAGCTGTATAGGCATAGCTCTATACTTCAAAATATATGAAGAGGAATTGCCAAGCACAGTAAAATTTATACTAAGATGAAGGAAGATGCCAGGAAAGAACATATTCTTGCTGCTGCTCTTATTGGGCAAAGCCAGCTGACCATTATCTTTTCGAAAGTAGGTAGCTCACCTCAAAGGTCAAAAGTTCCCAAGAACACGTTTCCAATGGTAAAGGTATACAACGCTGATATCCATCTAATAGTAGATATGGAAAGTAAACAAAGGTGACCTAATATGCTTATAATTAGTATCTTTGAGAAAGAAAACAGAAGGTGAAAATAATTTCAAAGACATAACTCAGGAAAACTTTTGTAACTAATCGAAGATTCAACTCTATAGATCAAATGAGCTCACCATATTTCAGGAATATTGCTACTTAACAACCACAGTCATCATATCAGCAAATAATAAAAAAATAATAGCATCAAGTGTTTGTTAAATAATAATAAATAATAATAAATAATAATAAAAAAATAATAATAAGTGTTTGTTAAAAAAATAATAGCATCAAGTGTGAGGAAAGCATATTGTCATTCTCTACTTACGGGAATATAAATTTATGGTGAGTCTGAAAGGCTATTAGAAATTACATATCAGGGGCACCTGGGTGGCTCAGTGGTTGAGTGTCTGCCTTAGGCTCCGGTCATGGTCCTGGGGTCCTAGGATTGAGCCCCACATCAGGCTCCCCACAGGGAGGCCTGCTTCTCCTTCTGCCTATGTCTCTGTCTTTCTCTCTGTGTCTCTCATGAATAAATAAATTTTTTTTTATATTAGTCACACAGAGAGAGAGAGGGGCAGAGACATAGGCAGAGGAAGAAGCAGGCTCCATGCACCGGGAGCCTGATGTGGAATTCGATCCCGGGTCTCCAGGATTGCGCCCTGGGCCAAAGGCAGGCGCTAAACCGCTGCGCCACCCAGGGATCCCCTGAATAAATAAATTATTAAAAAAATAAATTACATACCAAAAGTATTTTAAAATTAGTTTTTGACTATTAAATTCCTTGAAATTTAAACTGATTACTTAATAGAATATTCATAAGGCATGGTTACAATGCATTATCCTTAATAATAAGTTGAAAATGAGAATCTCTAAAGTCCCAAGATATGAGAAGATTCCCTAATGTATATATGAATATATATGGAATATATTTATATGAAAAACATGTGAAATATCAAGAAATTTACATATCATCTTAATAAGTGGTTATCTTTCAGTGAAGGACTTCGGTGATATTAATGTTTTAGTTTTCTTTCTTTTTGATTATTTCTATTTCCTTTTCCTGTAATGTGTATGTATTGGAAAAGGTAGGGACTTTCAGAGTAGGGGAATATAGTCTGCTAGTCCTCAAGCTAGTCCCTAAGCATGACCAGTTCAAGTCCCAAATGTACAAGCTGAAAAGGACTTTAGGGGAATGGTAAGCAAGTTACTTAGCTAAGGAAGGGAATGTAGAGTTAGAGGAAGAGATAGATCTATACCCCGATACTCAAATTCCTTCTGTAAGTCTTACTCTGTTTAGTGTAACTCCAGTGTTCAGCATTGTGTCCCTCAGTACTGAACTGCTGGAATCATGTCAATTTTAAGGCAATTATGTATTACATATATTTTTTTATCAACATCAATCTATCTATAGCTCTGTGAGCTAAAAAAAAACCATATTATTGGACGTGTCAAGGTTGATTACAGCCTTGTATACATACATATATACACATATGAAATTAAATTATTTTCTAGACACAAGTTGGTAACAACTAGAAGGCTTTTAGGTTCAGCATGGAGTTCTAGCAAGCTTATCTAAACCTACAAGTTGCTGTATATTTTAATCCTGGTAGCGTTTGATTCCTAAAGTATAACTTGATAATATATGACTTCTAAGAATGAAGATGAAAAAGTAGTGTACACAAGTAAATCAGTGCTGTTATAAGTTTAAAAATAATTATCTCAATCAATCCAGAAGATTCAGATCATGCATAAACTTGCCTGTGCATTATTTTTATTATTCTAGAATTTTATGGAGTGTAAGCTCATTTATTTCATTTTTATGCTTAAACACAGTGGCAATGGATAATTTTTGTTGGGTGAGTAAATTAATGAATTTTTGTTACGCTTTGGGATTTAACAGAGCAAGAGCTTTGAAAAACAATAGAGCTTTTTGAATCCAGGCTCTCTTGCTTGAGAAGTCAGTTAACTTCTCTGAGGCGCTGATGCATCATTTCTAGAAGAGAGGTTCTAGTTTCCTCATAAGATCAGTTTGAGGATTAAATATCATGAATGTCAGAACTATATGAATGGTGATAACAGTATTCCTTGATTGGCTGCATTGCACCTTCCTTGGTCAACCAATAAGACTTTTTGGAGCTCTCTGTGCTGCTGGTACATTTGAATGGTACATACCAGGTCTCATGGGGCCTAATGACTGGATGTAAACTGACTAACAAGGGGCACCGTGGTGGCTCAGTCAGTTAAGCATCTGCCTTCAGCTCAGGTCATGATCCGAGGGTCCTGGAATCAAGTCTGACATCACTCCCCGCTCAGTGGAGAGTCTGCTTCTCTCTCTCCTCCTCCCCCTGCTCATGCTTACTCTCTCTCCCTCTCTCTCAAATAAATAAATACAATATTTTAAAAATAAATAAGTAAATAAACTGACTAACAAGCCTCTGGGTGGGGGGAAATCTGTGAATATTGCAGGCTCAGCCTCAATAGGTCTAACTATCCTGTTAACATCTTTCTGTGGTGATTTAACCTACTCCACATGAGACTGTCTCAGTTATTCCTGCTGATTTCTAGAGATGGAAAAAAATCTCTACTTAGTTATATCTTGTAATATCTGAGAGGAAATGTAGAGAAAAGTAAATATATTGTCCATCTGTAAAAAAGAAGATAGACACATAGTGTTTCTTAAGTGTATTTCCCGTAACCTCAGGGTTTGGCTGAGCCCTTCCAGGTCTCCTGGGGATAAGGCAAAAGAAGATTATGTTTGAATAAAGGATTCTACTGCTAGAATAAACTCAAAAGCTAAATATATGATGGTAAAAACAGTGTGTTCAGTGTCAGGAAATGGTGATGATGATGATAAGTAATATCTCTATGGCACATTGTAGTTTACTAGAAATACTCACACAGAGTACTTCATATGATGCTTACAAAAGATATTATGAAGTAGGTACCTTATTATCTTCATTTTGCAAATGATAAAAACAGAGAGTTTAAATGACTTGCTTAAGCCATACAGCTAGTTAGTGGTAGAAATGTGGTGAAAACCTACATGTTATAATAGAACGAGCTGGTTTTATGATTTGGCTTTGCCAACTATTGGCTGTGTGGAATTAGATAAATCTTATCCTCTCTTTAGTACTTAGTTTCCTCATCTGTAAAGTAAAAGATTCCATCCAGGAGGCCTTTACTTTAACCCCGTTGATATATTGGAGTTCCAAATGTATTCTGGTTGAAGAAAAATATTGAATGGTTTAAAAGAATAAATAAAAATAAATATTGAATGGTTTAAAAGAATAAAAACTGTTTCTAAAAACTGTTAAATAGCATTAAATATCTTCTACTTATTTGATTGTGTTTGATTGTACCATAAGTGTCCATACTGTAGGCAATTCTAAGACACTTTATTCATCATATACTGCTATTTCGCAGATCGAAGACTTTCTGTAACATTCATTGCAAAATAAAATATCTCCCCCAAGCACACATGCATATATGCACAAACTTACGGGCACGTGCATCCCAGATGAAAATACCAGTTGTGTGGCTGTTTTAGTCAGCTTGGGCTGCCATAACTAATTACCATAGAGTATCTTAAACAACAGGAATTTATTTCTCAGAATTCTGGAGGCTGTGAATTGAAGGGCCTTTTCCTGGTTTGCAGACTGCTACCTTCTCATTGCATCCTCACAGGGCTGGGAGAGGGGGAAAGTGAGCTCTGATCTCTTTCTATTACTGTAATCCCATCATGAGGGCCTGGCCCTCAAGACCTCATCCAAAGCTATTACTTCCCAAAGGCCCCACCTCTAAATATCTTCAGGTTGGGGTCAGAACTTTATTTATTTATTTATTTATTTATTTATTTATTTATTTATTATTCATTCATTCATTCATTCATTCATGAGAGACACAGAAAGAGAGGCAGAGACACAGGCAGAGGGAGAACCAGGCACCATGCAAGGAGCCCAAGGCAGGACTGGATCCCGGGAATCCGGGATCAGGCCCTGAGCCAAAGGCAGATGCTCAACCACTGAGCCACCCAGGGATCCCAGGGGTCAGAACTTTAACATACAAATTTGGGGAGGACACAAACACTCAATTCATAACAGTATGAAGTTAGTGGGTAGATAATGTGAGACAGGGCCAAGATGTCTTCTAGTTGACATAGAGCTGCTGAGACTGTACTTGTTAAACTTGATAAAATAGCAAAATCATAGTCAAAAAACAAAAGCACGAGTTTAGTGGTGAGATGCCTCAGCTATGAAGAAGTACAGATTAGACTCTTTGACATTAGAAATAATGGATTTGAAAGAGCCATTGTGACCACTCATGTTGATGATAATGGAAGCCTTGTTGACGTCTACTGAGATCGTAATAGCGTATCGGACTACGTTATAATGAATGTATTGAAACGGTAGATCTTTAATGTCCTTATGCTTTTGATCTTACTTTCTCTCTTTGTCTCTACACTATACCATTTACAATTTTGAGTGAGCTAAACAACTAGCCAGCAACATAAAATGTTAACACCATGAAATGCATACTTAAAATATAAGAGGTGTGTTAATAGAAATTTTCCCTCACTTCTCTTCCTTAAAGCATCTGTATTCGTTCTTCAAAGCTTTTAAGCCTTTTTTTAATGCATCTTTTGCCATATTCAACCAGAATGATAAATTACATCTTAACATGAGCTCCCTTTCAGTGTATTCTTAAAATTTCTCCAGCAGCTTTCTTTTCTTTTGGAGAATTAGCTCTAACTAAATATTTGTTGACAAAAAAGAGATGATTTGGAACTTATAGTTGTATTAGTTAGGATGCAATAAGTAAAGGAGAATGTGTTGATGCATTTGACAATTTCTCTTTTTTTTCTCGTATATTTACCTGTGCAAAAGCCTCACACTGCAATTCATCATTTCAAAAAACATGTATCGCTATGTGTAAGATACTGTGCGAGGAGCTGGAAAGAAAGAAAAAGAAATAAGCACTTAACTATAAGATACTTGAAAGCTCTGGGCAAGCACTTGATTATAAACTGCCTGAAAGCTCTGTGTCTAACGCAGCATTGTATATATATATATATATATATATATATATATATATATATATATATGATGTTTTCAAAGTATCTGTTGAAATGTATTTAGTTGATATAATTACTGTAGGAAGATCATTAGCTCGTAGGTAAAATAGGAAACATGGACCTCAGTTTCTCCATGTATGAAATGATGAAGTACAAATAGATTATCCTTCATCTTTATCTCCAAGGGAAGTAAAGTCAGGAAGGAGGTAAAGTTTTTGCATTTTTGTTAATTATAAAACAAAACCAAATCACCTTTTTCCTCCAACAGCATTCAAGGACAAAAGGAGTAAGGTGGGCATAATGTCCTATCCCCTATGATCTTGCTTCTGATTCTTTGCCCACTTCTAAGAATGTGGCCATGATCATTTGCTCAACAGTTGTCCTGTGAGTTAAGAATAAAGACTACTTAAAAATTTAAAAAAAATTATAAAATCAATATGTCCTGTCATAGAATCATTTGAATACACTGAAATCCATATTCTTGCTTGATTCCAAATTAATCATACCCCAGCACAGTAATCACAGGTTAAAGAAAACTCTGTAGTCATGAGCTCAAATCTAATTCAAAATCTTTAAAAGCAAGGCATATTTATTAAGAATTATGAGAGGAACACTCTGGAATAATAAAATATAAATAACTGATAGAGCTTTGTATTTTTTAATTAAAAATACACAAGTAAATAACTTGTAGAATTTCACATAGTTCAGTTAAAAGAAGAAAAATTTGAAAGTGCCTGGGTGGCTCAGTTGGTTAAACATCTGACTCTTGGTTTTGGCTCAGGTCATGATCTTGCAGTTGTGGGATCAAGCCCTGCATCAAGCTCTGCACTCAGTGTGAAGTCTGTTTCAGATTCTCTCCCCCTCTCCCTCCCACTCACTCTCTCTCTTTTTTCCTCTCTCTCTCCCTCTCTCATAAATAGATAGATGACAGATAGATGATAGAGAGATGATAGATGATAGATAGATAGATAATAGATAGATAATAGATAATACATTATTTTTTTAAAAAAGAAGGAATTCTAATTTGTTCAAAAATCTTTCTGGTGGATTTGGTGACACAAGTGTAGTTTATCATAGGATCATGTTCCTTTAATTATTGGCCCACTCAAAACTTCTGAACCCAAAGACTGAACTCAAAACCTGCCTCCTCTTAGGGAACTTTTCTGACTGGTCTAGGCAAAGAAAGTTACTTCTACTGTAGTCATTTAAGACCTTGGTTATATCTGTAGTATAGCATTCATCACATCCTGGGGAGTTTCTCATGGTATTTCTGGATCTGAATACAATACCTGGTACATAGAGCGAACTAGATGAGGGTTTGATTGGTGCACAACTATTTGTAGGCTTTCTACTCGCCCTGGATAGGGAGTGAATCACATCTAAGCTTAGGGCCAGAGGAAAGAATGATCTATAAAATGAGCCATCAGCAAGTAGGATGGACAGGGAATAATGGACTCAGGGTTGGTAGAGGGTACGTGAATTCTAATCTCCTCTCTAAGAAGATGAGACACATGGCTAGAAACCAAATGATATATAACTGGTTTTGACCAGTGTTTCTCTGGGTAGATTGTATTGGACAAACAACCTTGAGTTTTCTAGGGCTAGAGTTGTGCAAAGTAATCAGCCTTGCTATTAGAACTCATTGAGCAGTTAACTTACTCTATGACTAATTTTGATTTGCTTATTCAAATATAAGTTGGACAAATGTAATACTAAATGGATGCAATAAGATTTGGCAAACCTGTAACACAAAAGCTACCAACTACCTATCTTACTAAGAATATTCATAAGTGTAAAAGTTTACCTTTGTTTACCCCGAGCCCAAGAGTCGTATATGTTCTACTGACTAAGCCAACCAGGTGCCCCATACCTTATTAAAAATTTAGATTAAACAAGCCTAAATTTGATGGAAATATCAATGACAATTTTTTTTAATTGGTGGAAATACTTCTACTTCCTCGCTACTTTGGTCCTAGAATTGTATAATCTGACCCTTGTAAATACTCCTTGAATTGAGATTGTCCCATAGTGCTTATGAAATACATATTTGCAGTTAAAACCTCAACCTCCATTCTCCATTTGTTCTATAGAAGCTCACTTCAGTAGGGGCCACTGGGTTGAGCATCTGATGTGTGGATGTGAGGCCTAGATCTGCTGGAGCTGTTTTGCTACCATGAAGGAAGCCAGTCTGGCGAAGAATCTAGCGTAGGTAGGAGAGCAGAGCTGTGCTAATCATAGAGAAATAGAGCCACTGATGGCATCATGAATCTGTGATTGAAACTCTGAGTGAGGCATATCCAACCTTTGGACCTTTCAGTTAATGAGCCCGTTTTCTTTATTCTTTAAATATGTTTGATTTTCAGTTTTGCAACACTTTCTCCTAAAGGGCCTCTTATTCACATAGTTCTCTCTGTTCCAGGCCTTACACTAAGCTTTTTATATAGGCTATCTCATTTAATCCTCACCAAAAATCCTACAAAGGGGGTGTGGCAGACCTTTGGTCAATCATTTCTCTGAGCCCACATATACTAGCAGAATCTTCATCCATGCAGAGCTCCAGGTAGCCGTTACCAATCAACTAGAGGGGACTTGGACAATGAAAGTAATCACTTTCTCTGCCGTAAACTACTGCCAGGAAGCTGTGGGTCTAATGCAGCACTCTACACAGAGAGTGCTTAATGAATACCTTTTGGAGGGTATTGAGTTGGGATAATTAATGTAGAAAGATCACCACAGTAGTACTTTCAATGGCTTACTCTTTCCAGTACCTGAGGACCCAGGAGCCCATTGAAAAATAATTGTAATATCCTCTCACAGGGCATAAGGATTTCTCCTTGCCCTACCTCCAATCATCTCCAAGCTTTTGCTCTCTTGAGTACTCCCGTGTATCATTTTTTTTCCTCCACTACTCTTCCTTTCTGTCTGGCTCCTTTCAGTTGATTATTCAGTCAGCCTGTCTATCTACAATCTGATACAGCTTCCATTTGCTCATATTTTCCATCCTTGGACTAAACCATCCTTAACTCTATATTAATGAACATCTTAGTCAATTCCTTATTCAGCCCTATTGTCAGCTTTACATCAGGAGAAGTGCCCTGTACTAGTGGGAAATGAGGTAGTCGACTGCCACAGGAAGACATTTTACAACATGTTAAATACAGGATTTGACAGACTGCTTTATTACCATAAAGATAAAAATTATGCTTTATGCTTCAGTGTTACTTTTTTTTTTTTTTTTTTTTGCCCATCACTAAACCCAGCTGAGTTTTCAATGACATAATCTGATCAGTGAAGTTCACATTGCACCTTTCTGGAAGAAAAAGAAATGCACATTCAAGTTTCCTGGGACTTACATTAAGGTTTGAAATAGTCACAGTTGATATAGTAGCAATTGTTTCTTGTCACTAGCTGGAATGAGAATAGCATCCTATATGGTAAAAGATATTACAGTTTTCATTGTTGTTATCTACGACAATATATTAGCATCCACTTGGGTGTTTCTTGTTACAGCCAATTTATTGACAATGAGTTTGTGACAGGAAAAAAAGACATCAAAGAGAATATAGAAAAGACTTAACCGTAATTTCAAATTAAATAATGAGATTATTCTTATTCTGCTGTGGGATATGAAACCTCACGCCAATGCTTTTGCATTTCTGATTGTCATTTAGCGTGGAGTAGAATCTGGCAGAGGCAGTTGCCAATTGCTTGTTGAAATGAAATGGTACATTATTGTGGAAGAAAGCTACCACCTGTGCCTCCTTCCAGTAGGTGTAATTATCTCTAAATGATCCATGGCAAGATTAAGCAATATTTGTATTTTATATAAACCAAATAGTGCTTGCCTGTTATACAAATTTGGACAAATAATAAAAAGGAAATACAATATATTCTTTCTCAACATAACGTTAAGAAACTTTGAATTTGATTTCATTTCCTGGACATGTCTCTGTGACAGTGTCTATATGCTATGTAAGAGACTACATGTAGAATCTTTATGCCAATATTAATATCTGGGAAAACCAATGAATATGATGCATGCAACACCATTACTGGTGATACTATTACTACTAACTGCACCTGTCATACTCCCAAGCTCCCTGAATCTGAACATCCTTTCTGTGTTTGGGAAAATCCCATATCATCAGCAGATCTCACTTCTTATTCATTATTTTAAGCTTCACAAAAATTTAAGAACATCTGGTCTAGGATGAATCCTTGGATTTGGGATAGTAAAACAAATTAGAAAATAGAACTTCCCAGCTGGGTGGCGAACCTCTAGGCTAGCTCAAGGGTACTCTGCAAACGACTTTATACCCAACATCCTCATTATATTGTCTGTCTGTGATAGTTCTTTAAGTAGTTTCACTTCTTGAAGAATTCAATCGCCTAAGCCCTCCAGAAAATTTAGTATTATTGCTTTAATTCCCCCCTAGTGATATTATCAAATGTAATTTTTAACCTATTGTAGACTATCTTCTAGAGTTTACTTGATCCTTGGTGATGCTTTGTTTTCTTAGGAGTCCATAATTGTTATCTTTCTGTGTACTATTACTTTTTAATAAGAAACAATATCCACCAGTACAAGAGAAGCTAGAGGACTCCCTCATTGACTCCAAAGCGAATCACCTAACACCACAAAACTTCCCTCTTCAGAAACCAACCTATGTCCCTAGGATTCATGGGTCTACCTTTGGGTTAAGAGTCATAATGCAAAGCTAAATCATAGAGAAAAAGATGAGTTTTAGGTGGTTATCTTAGTTAGGCCTGAAGTATGTGCCAGGCAGATTTCAAGAAGATTCTTTGAATTTTTGTGCCAAATATATACACAACAATGGACTTGTAGTGATTATTATTGCCCTCCCTGTACATTATCCTTATCCTCTCTTTTGATAAGAGTTATAGTTGAGGCACTTATATTTGAGGCATTCATCCTCTACTACTTGAGGTCCTAGTAGAATTGTCAATTACATTGATCCATTCACATCCCACAAACCCCCCGTCCCTACCTAGGCTGAGCAGATCATTATATTCCATTCCTGGGTCCAATTTTGGTCTAACAGCAGGTACTGGGCTCGTGGATTACTCATCAGTATTTTCCCCAAAGTGCAGACATTGGAAGAAAGAAATTTTCCACTAGATTAACTAAGGAGAGTATGAGACTAGAGATAACTATAGCCATCTTACCCATCACATTTGGGGCACATCTACGTAGAAGACAGCCAAGCAAGACAAAGAGATGGTGAGACAGAAAGATTTGAACCTCTAGACTCAGCATCTCAGTTTGTGTACTTCTCAGTTTATGAGCCAATAAATCTCCACTTTTGGTTAAGTTAGTTCATTTTGACTTGGGGTTCTTTTTTAAAAAATTCTTTATTTAAATTCAATTTAGTTAACATATAGTGTATTATTAATTTTAGAGGTAGAAATTAATAATTTATCAGTTGCAGATAATACCCAGTGCTCATTCCATCATGTGCCCTCCTTAATGCCCGTCACCCAGTTACCCCGTCCCCCCACCCACCTCCCCTCCAGCAACCTTCAGTTTATTCCCTATAGTTAAGAGTCTTTTATGGTTTGTGTCTATCACTTCTACCAGAAAGAGCCTTATGGATTCAGCCACTTTGTGAGAAAGTTGTGGTAATGGTGGATTTTATTTTGTGTTTTGAGTAAAATTAACATGCTGTCTGGATATATCTGATTGACTGGAGCAGTGCACAAGTTAAAGGCAACCAGAGTTGAAAATAACCAAGCCTGAGCATGAGATAGGACAATTTCTTCCAAGGTGGCTGGTAGTCTTTCCAATAAGACTCTATTTGGAAAGGTTGCAAAATAATGGAGTCAAGTTATTTGGGAAGTCTGTTTGAAACATGAAATCTCCATTTTTTTTGATTAAAAATTGTCAAATATTCTCAATTTAATTTGATTCAACCTAATAAAATTTTTAGATAAGCAGAAGATGTTTCACTTGGGATAAGCTGACAAGTCATCATCCTGTGCATACTAGGCCACAATTTTTGTTCTTTATGAGGCCTCCGTTGAAGTCTTAGAAGCACTGAAACCCAAGGTTAACCATATAGCTGGAAAATTTGCTTTATTTTTATGTTCATATCCACCCTATCTTTGAACTAAATCTGTACATTCTTGTGAACCTAATGATTCTGACAAACACAAGAAATTTTTAAAGTTTTGACCAGTGTTCTCATCCTAGGTCTTAGTATTTAACCTCTACTACTACTAGACTCTTGGCTGGTAGTATTCTCATTTTAATTATTAATTCTCAAATATTTATTAACAACATTAGATGTACTAGGCTATGTGAAGTTGTGGTAGATTTATATTAATCAACCAACAAAATCTGTGCCTTCCTGAAGTTTACATTCTGGTGGGGAAAAAGAGACAGAAACAAAAATGAAATTATATATTAGAAGTTCACAAGTACTATAGGAAATAATAATGCAAAAAAATTGGTAGGGAATGTGGAACAGTTTAGAATTCTATTTTGGATGTTTGGTGGGATGGTTGGGAAACATTTCATTGAGAATATGGCATTTAGGTAAAGAATTGATGGGACTAAAAGGACAAGCCATGTAGACATCTGAGGGGAGAGTGTTCTTACAGGAGAAACAACAAGTTTAAAGTCTCTTTGAGGTACCTGTATAATGAATATTTTTAAAGAACAGGGAAGAGTCCAGCTTGGCTGGAACAGAGTGAGAGAAAATTAGTGAGGAAGAACAGAGGTCGGAGAGGACAGAGGAGGCCATTTCTGTGGCTTATAGCCATAATAAGGTTTCAATGTTCAGTGAGATGGAAGCCCTTAGGGCATCTTTAGCAGCAGAGGAGTGGCATGATCTGACCACTATTTTGACAGAATCACTTTGGCTAATGTGTTGGGAACAGACTGAAAGGGAATAAGGTCGAAAGCAATTATGTGACTATGCAGTAGTCCAGGTTAGAGATGATGGTGACCTGGACTAGGGTCATAACAGTGGAGGTGGTGAGAAATGATAGGGTTCTGGCTGTAATCTGAATATGGAGCATATACCAATGGTCCCCATTAGTCTATATCTGACCAGTTCTTCCATCATACTCAGTTGGGAAAATGGTTCCACCTGTGAAATCTGCCCAAATGACAACAAAAACTTAATAATCTTGCCCTTTCAAATTTTCTTCCAATTTTCTTCTCAGTTAAGGGCATTGCCTTTCTGACTCTCATCATTCAATATCAATTCCTGAGGCCTATGTTCTATCAGCAGAATAAAGAGACTAGAAAACCATTTACTACAGACTGGCCAAATATACTTGATCCTTTATGATACAATATTTTCCTGGCCTTATCCTATGAGTTCTCACTAAATGTTAGTTAAAGGCAAATGAAGGCATTTGACATTTTTCCAATAGCTTTTTTGAATTTCTCAGGTGTGGGGACAAGAGGTCAGAATGATAGGTAATGAGTGAGGGGTTGAAGGGGGGGTATGCGAGGAAATGTTCTTCCGAACTAGGCATGTTGACTTGGTTCTAGTTGAACTATTTTATGTGCTAATATATTTCCAGAATCTTTTTTTTTTAATTTTTTTTTATTTCCAGAATCTTATAGTCTACTTAAAACCATGTGTTTTCAAAAGCATTTTGTCTGCACAATGCAACCTCCAGGGTGTGTGTTTGCCTGCTAATAAACTCACACCCAAGGCGTGTATGTATTGGCAGACAAGCCCATACCCTGGGGTGCGTTATTGCTTGCATAATTAGCCATCAATTATCACCAGTTACATTTGCACCTGTTCCATTTGCAGATCTTTGGAATTTCAAGCTTGCTCAATTAGCATGTTCTGAACTTTCTCCCCCTTGTGAGAAAGTGGGATAATACTCCCTTCTTTGAGGAACCTCTCCTTAAGCAGGATCTCTACAACAGCCATCTGAAAAGGCAGTATTTCAGTCAACCACTTTAGAGACATTGTGAAAATATTAGTATGTCAAAAACAACAAAGTTATTTATTTGCAGTCATAGTTTTTTGGAGTTTGAAAGGCCTCTTGAAATCGTTTCATTTTACTGAGGAATAAAATAAGCCCTGAAAAGTGAAAGTGACTCTTCCAATGTCACACACCATATTAGTGGCAGAGCTAGTGCCAGAGTCCAATTATTCCTACCTGAAGTCTGTTTCTGCTCTGGTGTGTGGTTAAAATTCACCTTTTACTGTCTGACTATATTCGAGACTGGACTTGTTGGGGATATGCAGAGGTATGGTATTAAATGGTACATTTGAAAGTATCCCTTTACTTTTCTTTTTTTTTTTTGTTTCACACATTTTATTTATTTATTTATGTATTTATGTATTTATTTATTTATTTATTTTTAATACTAAATTTATTTTTTATTGGTATTCAATTTGCCAGCATATAGAATAACACCCAGTGCTCATCCCATCAAGTGCCCCCCTCAGTGCCCGTCACCCATTCACTCCCACCCCCCGCCCTCCTCCCCTTCCACCACCCCTAGTTCATTTCCCAGAGTTAGGACTCTTCATGTTCTGTCTCCCTTTCTGATATTACTTACCCATTTCTTCTCCTTTCCCTTCTATTCCCTTTTACTATTATTTATATTCCCCAAATGAATGAGAACATTGTCTTTCTTTGATTGACTTATTTCACTCAGCATAATATCCCTTTTCCTTTTCAGTTGTACCAATTGCTGATTATAGTAAGCTTAGAATGAATATATTCTCATATGAGTGCTTTTGTGCTGTCTGTAGTTATTTTGAAAGCTTTGGGAGGCATACGTCTATGGCAGTATTGGGTCTTTAACTCAAGGTGGACTTCCATGTCTTTCACTTTTGCCTGTGGTTGGACGCAATTTAAAGTCCGGCTGTATGTGTGGCTTCTACGTCTAGTTTGCCAAAATCAGTTTTCCAAGTTGCATTGGTAGCTAAGGTGACCTTGATTGCCCAAAAGCCACAAGTGTTAACATAATTCTATTGTAAATTATACTAGAAGAAAAAGTTAAGGATAAATTATGGTTCTGACCTTTGTATTTTACTGCTTATAAAAATGAGGCTTCTGGATCTTTAAATTATAGACTTTGGTCCCCATTCAATTGTATGTGTCCTTGATAGCTACCTATTTTGGCTTTTTCATAGGCATAATTTGAAATAGTCCACCCTCCAAAGGGTAAATCTGTATGCAACATGCTTGAAAAGAAACTATGATTAGTGGCACAGTTGACAATTTAACAGACGTCCTTCCACATAACTTTTCCTGTATGAACTTGTTATAGTTATTATATTTGGTTCCAGTGGTTACATTACCTAGGATTTTTTTTTCATTTACAAAACTTATTTCTCACAGCACTGTATGCACAAGGATTCATTAACTAAAGCTTAATTTGATAGTTAAAATCTTCATAACTGGATGATTGTATGCTATAGTGACTAGAAAATTATACTAAAAAGTCAAGAAACTATCTTTCTGTCCAAATCCACCAATTCTGAGCTGGTCTCTTGGATCAAAGAGGAGTAGGACTGAGAGTATGACTTTTGGAATGAAACTAACCCATCACTTACTCAGACCTTGTACCAGCTGATTCTATTTATTTATTTATTTATTTATTTATTTATTTATTTATTTATTTATCATAGACACACAGAGAGAGAGAGAGAGAGGCAGAGACACAGGCAGAGGGAGAAGCAGGCTCCATGCTGGGAGCCCGATGTGGGACTTCATCCCGAACTCCAGGATCGAGCCCTGGGCCAAAGGCAGGCACCAAACCACTGAGCCACCCAGGGATCACCCACTGAGCCACCCAGGGATCCCTGTACCAGCTGATTCTTTTATGCTTTAGTGTACTCATCTGTAAAATGGAAAATTATGACTGTTTCACAGACTTTATTATAAGGATTATATGGCATATAAATATCTCAGCACTTAGGAATTATGCTTATTACAATTAGGAACTGAAGAGGAGACACAGGACTAGATTCTGAGTGTGCTGGATGAAAGAAGTGGAACCTACAGTCAGGTAAGAGAGAGTTTGTCAATTTGAGGATACTCTTCCATGTTATAAGATTTAACATCCATGTAAGAATTTCAGGGGAGTGTGAGGAAGCATTGTTGGGAAGGCTCCCTGAAAACAACAACAAACATTTCTCTGTAAGAAGTGAGGTTGAAATTCCAGAATTGCCATAGTAGACATAAAGGGAGGGGTTAAAAACCTTCAAAGAAGTAGACATTATAGATATACTACCTCACCTTTCTTGTGCAAGGCAAGAAAACAGATCTAATGATTATTTCCCACTGGGCATCTGAGGGTAGATCACTTACCAAAGCAATAAGGAAGACATCAGTGAAAGGGGTACCAGCATCACTGTGGAGTTCAGTGGGGATGATATCTATAGGCCAAATGACAGGAGCTGCTGTTACAAAAATGGGCTCATCGATGGCAATGGGATGATAGGATCCAGAAAAAAAAATAAAGGTTGCACGATGGTGCTGAACATCAGAAGCAAGGTGGACGCAGTGCTCATAATAAGTGAGCATGTTGCAGTGGCAGCCACAAGATCCTGCTCTGTCGAAAGTTACAGAAATGGCTAATTGAGTGCAACATCTTTAGAGGCAGACTTGAGGGCAGCCAAAATAGGTGTCAATTCTCAATCAAGAACAAAAATGGAAAACTAATCAAGGATGGATATTTGTGAATCTAAGGGCTTTCTTCCCTTTCAAACTCATTATCTCTCACCCAGTTTCCTGAGTGAGCCTATTCTCAGATCTCTAGAAGCCAAGGACTGCAGAAGCCAGATCCCCATAGTGAGGTCTCTGCAGTGCCAGGGCAAAGTATACACGGAAACAATTAATCCACTACTTCTGCAAAGGGAAAATAACTCACCTGTGGATAAAATATTTAAGCTTAAAAAGGAGGGTGCAGAAATGTTATTAGGAAATATGGAGACTATTTGTTTCTTTCTCTCTTTTTTGAGCAACAAAATGTGTATATGTTAATGAAGTCAAAGCATCACATGAAATTAAAACCAATATAATTATTTACCTGTCAAATAACAGCACATGCTTCCTTTCATCTATATCTCTCACCCTTGCTCTCATGCACTGCCTCTCTCCCTCTCCCTGTTAGTTGACAACAGGATTATATAGGTTTTTTCCTTTTATATTCATTTGGTGGTAACAAAAGTTGAAAACTTCAGTACAACCTAAAATAAATTGATTACTGTGCACTCACAAATACATGCACATGTACTCAAAACACACATAGCCACATTATTTATACAGAGTTACTCAAACATTGTTGAATTGTTGTGAGAAACATTTAGGACAAATTTTAAAATATCAGTTAACACACATCTCACGGAACAAAAAGTATAATTGATCAATACAAAGGATGGCATGTTTATTAAACACTTTCTATGAATGACCAAGTTTATGAGAATATGTTTCCAATGTTGGATGCTGAAACTTTCATAAGCATGACTCAGAAGGCAAACCTGCAATGATCAATGTTGTTAAATTTGATATGTGAAGACTAAATATGATCTACTCCGTATATAACAAGAATACCAGAAAGCAAAATAAAGAAATTGAAAAAATATTTCTAACACATGTAAAAGGTAACAATTAACATTAATAATGTACAAATTTTACCTAAAAATCAATACGAAAAATATAAATATTAAATAGAAAAAATGGCAAGGGATTGGAGCAGAGAATTTGCCAAAGGAAAAATTAAAAAGGTGATCAATTTTACTGGTAATTCAAGAAGTGAAAACTGAAAAACAAAAATAGTCTAGTGTCATTTTTCTTTTTAAAACATTTTTTTTAATTTCAATTAGCCAACATATAGTATGACACCCAGTGCTTACCACATCACGTGCCCTCCTTAAGTGCCATTTTTCACCTAATAGATTGACAATTATTTAAAATTCAGCAATGTTAAGTCTTGACCAAAGTGAGGAGAATGGGCTTCTCTTTTTAAATTAAGGCATAAATTATTATTGACACTTTGGGGGAGAATTAAAATATAAATGTTGTATCCTACTACTTTCTACTACTGTCCTTTCTACTTCGCACATCCTAGCCTGGAAATATACTGGGTGCTGGCATGTGTGTATTATACATTAGATACAGATCTAGCTGTAGATATAAATATAGATAGCAGTTTATTATTACATTGAGATAGTGAAATATTAGAAATAATACAAATACCCATTAGCATGGAACAAATAACCTCTAGTGCAGCTGCACTATGAAATATGCTGCAGTAGTTAAAATATAAATTAAAATAAAACAAGGTATATAGGTGATGAAATGGAAAGTTTTTGACTTTATCTTTGTGTCTGGTGCAAGAGAGTGGTCTAGTTCCATTCTTCTGCATGTGGATGTCCAATTTTTCCAGCACCATTTATTGAAGAGATTGTCTTTCTTCCAGTGAATGGTCTTTCCTGCTTTGTCGAATGTTAGTTGACCATAAAGTTGAAGTTCCACTTCTGGATTCTCTATTCTGTTCCATTGATCTATGTATCTGTTTTTGAGGGTGGGGGTGACTGGTGATGGGCACTGAGGGGGGCACTTGATGGGATGAGCACTGGGTGTTATTCTATATGTTGGCAAATTGAACACCAATAAAAAATAAATTTATAAAAAAAGAAAGTTTTTGACATTATCATTGACTATAGTAAGTTGCATAATGATCCATGGAGTACAATGTAAACAAATATATACATGAAAAAACACATATTTCTACCAGTTTATGCATTTAAACACACAGTACAATCATTAGCAAGTTCATATATCCAACAAAATGAGCAGATTCCAATAAGAAGTTTACTTAGTGTAATAGGGTATGTTTGGCAAAGGTGTTTAGAATAATATGATGATAAAGAAGGATGTTTCTCTGTGAAATTTGAGAATTCTACAATATTTTACAATTTACTTCTATAAATAAGAATTCATCTAAATTTAAGGAACAAAGCAATTCAGGTACTTTCTTCGCTTCAGTGTTTTTAGGCAGGTATAAGGTATGAAAATGATTCCATATCTGATGCTTGAAAGAATGCACCTCTTAAGCCACATACTCAGAGGTACTTGGGGAATGTTTCTTTGTTGTTGCTTTTTCTTTCAGTTTTCACCACGGCTATTAATTCTTTCAGCTTTTGAATTTAAGAGAAATTGGTAATTTTCTCAGAAAATAGTATTTTATTGAGGTTTTTAAATTTTTTTTAATTTATTTTTTATTGGTGTTCAATTTACTAACATACAGAATAACCCCAGTGCCCGTCACCCATTCACTCCCACCCCCCGCCCCCCTCCCCTTCTACCACCCCTAGTTCGTTTCCCAGAGTTAGCAGTCTTTACGTTCTGTCTCCCTTTCTGATATTTCCCACACATTTCTTCCCCCTTCCCTTATATTCCCTTTCACTATTATTTATATTCCCCAAATGAATGAGAACATATAATGTTTGTCCTTCTCCGACTGGCTTACTTCACTCAGCATAATACCCTCCAGTTCCATCCATGTTGAAGCAAATGGTGGGTATTTGTCATTTCTAATAGCTGAGTAATATTCCATTGTATACATAAACCACATCTTCTTTATCCATTCATCTTTCGTTGGACACCGAGGCTCCTTCCACAGTTTGGCTATCGTGGCCATTGCTGCTATAAACATCGGGTGCAGGTGTCCCGGCGTTTCATTGCATTTGTATCTTTGGGGTAAATCCCCAACAGTGCAATTTACAATTGCACCCAAAAGCATAAGATACCTAGGAATAAACCTAACCAAAGATGTAAAGGATCTATACCCTAAAAACTATAGAACACTTCTGAAAGAAATTGAGGAAGACACAAAGAGATGGAAAAATATTCCATGCTCATGGATTGGAAGAATTAATATTGTGAAAATGTCAATGTTACCCAGGGCAATATACACGTTTAATGCAATCCCTATCAAAATACCATGGACTTTCTTCAGAGAGTTAGAACAAATTATTTTAAGATTTGTGTGGAATCAGAAAAGACCCCGAATAGCCAGGGGAATTTTAAAAAAGAAAACCATATCTGGGGGCATCACAATGCCAGATTTCAGGTTGTACTACAAAGCTGTGGTCATCAAGACAGTGTGGTCCTGGCACAAAAACAGACACATAGATCAGTGGAACAGAATAGAGAATCCAGAAGTGGACCCTGAACTTTATGGGCAACTAATATTCGATAAAGGAGGAAAGACTATCCATTGGAAGAAAGACAGTCTCTTCAATAAATGGTGCTGGGAAAATTGGACATCCACATGCAGAAGAATGAAACTAGACCACTCTCTTTCACCACACACAAAGATAAACTCAAAATGGATGAAAGATCTAAATGTGAGACAAGATTCCATCAAAATCCTAGAGGAGAACACAGGCAACACCCTTTTTGAACTCGGCCATAGTAACTTCTTGCAAGATACATCCACGAAGGCAAAAGAAACAAAAGCAAAAATGAACTATTGGGACTTCATCAAGATAAGAAGCTTTTGCACAGCAAAGGATACAGTCAACAAAACTCAAAGACAACCTACAGAATGGGAGAAGATATTTGCAAATGACGTATCAGATAAAGGGCTAGTTTCCAAGATCTATAAAGAACTTATTAAACTCAACACCAAAGAAACAAACAATCCAATCATGAAATGGGCAAAAGACATGAACAGAAATCTCACAGAGGAAGACATAGACATGGCCAACAAGCACATGAGAAAATGCTCTGCATCACTTGCCATCAGGGAAATACAAATCAAAACCACAGTGAGATACCACCTCACACCAGTGAGAATGGGGAAAATTAACAAGGCAGGAAACAACAAATGTTGGAGAGGATGCGGAGAAAAGGGAACCCTCTTACACTGTTGGTGGGAATGTGAACTGGTGCAGCCACTCTGGAAAACTGTGTGGAGGTTCCTCAAACAGTTAAAAATAGACCTGCCCTACGACCCAGCAATTGCACTGTTGGGGATTTACCCCAAAGATACAAATGCAATGAAACGCCGGGACACCTGCACCCCGATGTTTATTGAGGTTTTTAAATGCATTATCATAAAACTTGTCACTACATCTGAAGATGTTTATGATAATACAGTTAAGAGCATGGGCTTGGGGTGCCTGGGTGGCTGGGTCGGTTAAGTGCCTCCCTCCAGCTCAGGTCATGATCCCAGGGTTCTGGGATTGAGCCCAGATCAGGCTCCCTGCTCAGCAGGAGCCTGCTTGTCCCTCTCCCAGTCCCACTCCCCAGCTCATGCACTCCCGTGTTCTTTCTCTCAAATAAATAAATAAAAATATTTTTAAAAAAGAGTAAGGGCTTTATAGCTAGATGGATTTGAATCACTGGCTCTCTTACCGGCTGTGTGATCTTTGTAAAATCTTATGAGCTTTCTGGTCTGTATTCATTTCCTCTATAACATGAGCATAATATAACCGACTTTAGAATTAGGATGTGAGCACAGAATGAGAGTGTTTATAAAGTGGTTAGCACACTACTTTCTTCTGCTCCTGCTGCTTCTTTTATATGTTCACTCTTTTTTCTTGATTTTGTCAGATGTCTATATATTAATGCTTTCAACAAATTATATTCAAGATGTGTTGATCAACTTATTGTCTAAGTTCCTTTCATCAACATTCTTAATTGAATATTGAGCTAATTTAACTTCATTATTTCTTATTTACTAGTGCAAACATTTATAGCTGTGAATCTTCCTCTGTCATGTTGGCCATATTCATTGAGCTTTGATGTATAGGATTTTATTATTTTATAAATATATTAAATATCTTTCAACTTCCCCTTGACTCATTTGGAGTGTAAGGGTGTTTTTCTTTTTGATTTCGTAAGCAATTTTGTTTAAATATGATTTAACATTGATTTCTAACTTATAATTTGATCGGAAAACGTACATGAACTGCTTATTTTGTGATTTTAAAATATATTGAGGTTGGGTTTTTTTCTTCGCAATTTTTATTTAAATTCTAGTTAGCATACAGTGTAATGTTGATTTCATGAGTCAAATTTAGTGATTCATCACTTACATATAACACCCAGTGCTTATCATAACGTGCCCTCAGTACTCATCACCCATGTAGACCATCTCCTGCCCACCTCCCTCCATCAACCCTCAGTTTGTTCTCTATAATTAAGACTCTCTTATGGTTTGCTTCCCTCTTTTTTTCCCTCCCCACATGTTCATCTGTTTTGTTTCTTAAATTCCACTTATGGGTCAAATTATACAGTATTTGTCTTTCTTTGACTTATTTCATTTAGCATAATACACTCTAGCTCCATCTGTGTCTCTGCAAATGGCAAGATTTTTCTTTTTGATGGCTGAGTAATGTTCCATTGTTTATATATACTACATCTTCTTCATCTGTTCATTGGTCAATAGACACTTGGGCTCTTTCCATAGCTTGGCCATTGTTTATAATACTGCTATAAACATTAGGGTACATGTATCCCTCTGAATCTCTTTTTGCATCCTTTCAAACTGGTGCAACAACTCTGGAAAGTAGTATGGAAGTTACTCAAAAAGTTAAAAATAGAACTACCCTATGATTCAGAAATTGTACTACTAGGTATTTACCCAAAGGATACAAAATACAGAGGCTATGTTTTGATCTTGGATATGAATCCATTTTATTCACACAGACTTTGTTTTTAGAGCAGTTTAATGTTCACAGCAAAATAGAGCTGAAATTAAGGAGATTTCACTTTTTCTTTTTTCAATATTTTATTTAAATTCCAGTTAGTTGACATATAGTAATATTAGCTTCAACTGTAGACTTTATCTACTCATCACTTACACATAACACTCAGTGATCATCTCAACAAGTACTCTCCTTTTTTGAAAAAATATTTTATGTATTTATGTACTTATTTATTTAGAGCAAAGGGAAAGGGAGAGAGAGAGAATCTTCAGCAGACTCCCTGCTGAGCATGGAGCCCAAGGCAGGGCTTGATCTCACAGTCCTAAGATCATGACCTGAGCTGAAATCAAGAGTCAGACACCCAAATGACTGAGCCACCCAGATGCCCCAAGTGCCCTCGTTAATACCCATCACCAATGTAACCCATCCCACTGCCTACCTCCCCTCCAGTAGCCTTCAGTTTGTTCTCTATAGTTGAGAACTGGTTTGCCTCTCTTTTTTCACCCATGTCCATCTGTTTTGTATCTTAAATTCCACATATGAGTGAAATCATATGGTAATTGTCTTTCTGATTTATTTCACTTAGCATAATACTCTGTAGCTCCATCCACGTGATTGCAAATGGCAAGATTTCATTCTTTTTGATCACTAAGTAGTATTTCATTGTGTACGTATACCACATCTTCTTTATTCATACATCAGTTGATGGGCATTTGGGTTCTTTCCATAAAAAAAATAGATTTCATATATAACCCCTGCCACCATATACTCACAGTCTTCCCCACTACCAACATCATGTACCATGATGGTACATTTGTCATAATCAAAAATCTATACTGACACATCATCATTACCCAAAGTTGATATTCATATTAGAATTCACTATTGTTGATGTACATTCTATGGTTTTGGTAAATGTATAATGACATAAATACATCATTGTAGTTTCATACAGAATAGTTTTACTGCTCTGAAAATTATATGTGCTCCTCCAAATCATACCTCCTTGCCCCAATACCCCAGGCAATGACAGATCCTTTTATGGTCTACAAAGTTTTGTCTTGTCCAGAATCTCATAGTTAGGATCATACAGTATGTAGTCTTTGCAGATTGGCTTCTTTCACTTACTAATATATCTTTAGTTTTCCTCCCTATTTTCTCAATGCTTGGTAGCCCATTTCCTTTAGCACTGAATGATGTTCCCTTGTCTGGATGTACCACAGTTTATTTATCCATTTACCTACTGAAGGATATCTTGGTTGCTTCCAAGTTTTGACAGTTATGAGTAAAGCTGCTGTAAGCATTCATGTGCAGGTTTTTGTGTGGACAGAAGTTTTCAACTCCTTTGAGTAAATACTGAGGAGTGTAATTGCTGGAACATATGGTAAGAATATGTTTAGTTTTGCAAGAAGGCGCCAAACACTCTTCCAAAGTGGCTATACCATTTTGCATTTCCACCAGCAATGATGAGAATTTCTGTTGTTCCACATTCTCACCAACACTCGGTGTCAGTATTTTGGATTTTGGCCATTTTAGTAGGTGTAGAATGAAATCTTATTGTTGTTTTAATTTGCATTCCCTGATGGTATATGATGTGGAGCATCTTTTCATATGCTTATTTGCCATCTGTATGTCTTTTTTGATGAAGTGCCTTTTAAGATCTTTGACTCATTTTTTAAATTGGGTTTTTAATTTTCTTATTGTTGAAGTTTAAGAGTTCTTTGTATATTTTGGATAACAGTCCTTTATCAGATGTGTCTTAAGCAAATATGTTCTCTTAGTTTGTGACTTGTCTTCTCATTCTCTTGATGTTGCACTTTGCAGAGCAGGAATATTTAATTTTGATGAGTCTAGCTTGTCAATTATTTATTTTATAGATATTCTTTTGGTGTTGTATTTAGGAAGCCATCATCATATCCAGATTATCCTAGGTTTCCTCCTATGTTATCTTCCAAGAGTTTTGTATTTTTGTATTTCACATTTAGATCTATGATTCATTATGAGTTAATTTTTGTGAAGAATGTAAGATCTGTCTAGATTCTTTCTTTTTTTTTGCATGTTGATGTCCAGTTGTTCCAGCACCATTTGTTGAAAAGACTGTCTTTGCTTCATTGCATTGCCTTTGTTCCTTTGACAAAGGTTAATTGACTTTATTTATATGGGTCTATTTCTGAACTCTCTGTTCTGTTCCATTGATGTATTTGTCTATTTCACCAATTCCACACTGTATTATTGTAGCTTTACAGTAAGTCTTGAAGTTGGGTAGTGTCAGTCCTCTTTTTCAATATTGTTAGAACATTCTACTTCTTTTTCTTTTCCATATATATTTTAATTTATTTTGTCAATATCCAGAAAATAAGTTGCTGGGAGTTTGATTAGGATTGCACTGAATCTATAGATCAAGCTGTTAAGAACTGACATTTTGATGGTATTGTCTCTAATAAATTTTTGAAGTATTTTACTTCTTATCATGTATTAAATGATTTTCAGAAGCATAATGGATCATTAAGATGAAATTCCATTTCTTTTTTTGTTTTTTTTTAAGATTTTATTTTTTTATCAGAGGCACAGAGAGAGAGAGGCAGAGACATAGGCAGAGGGAGAAGTGGGATCCCGGACTCAATCCCAGGACCCCGGGATCACGACCTGGGCCTATGGTAGACGCTCAACCACTGAGATACCCAGGTGCTCACATTTCTTTGTTTCTATATTGTTTTATCAGAAATCCAAAGTAGATTTCTTTCTGCTTATTCAATGTGAAACAAGAACATAACGATGCAGATCCCATGCTTATCAACAAACAGAATCTGCAATGTATTCTCTTTCATGGCCCCACTCTCTTTCCATATGAATAGTGTTGCCATATAATCTCAAGGTTATATTAAACTATAAAGTCTATGGTCTCATGTGAAAGCAGCAAATCAGCAGAATAATGAATCTCAAAACACCAGAGTAAGAACATTTGCATGAAAGTCACGATAGAGCATGTCTTTACTTGATAAAATACTTAGCTACGATAATCAGACCTAAAATTTACACCTGGAAAACCCTACACTTGGATGTTGGTAGAATGCCTTTGGCATATTTATGGCTAGATGACAGATGGATGTGCATAAGAGCCCAATTTTCAGTGAATGTTCTTCTAGTATGTCTCATTGGAATTGAGTTGAAACATGTACTGATTTCCACCATTTCTCTTTATCTTACTGAACCAAAGAAGCACGTGCAACCCAAAGGCCCCCATCATGTGAAGAAACTAGGATTCTTCCTCTTTCTATCCCATTCATTAGAAATTTACAGGTGATTATTCTCCCCTTCCAGAAGCAACAATTAGTTATCACTCCCCTCAATCTCCTGCTGTATCTTAAGTATGAGTGATTGTATCTCACTCTGTGGGGAATAACCAGAGATCTGAGAGGAAGAGTCCATAGTACTTTGGACCACCTTCCAAAACCATATCCATGAATATTGCCTTTCGATCATAACAGAGTGTCTGAAATCTGACTTGCATTGAACTGGAAACAAGTGGAAAAATGGACAAAATATATGAAACATTTGTTTTCAGATATTGAAAAAGATGCACATCATGACAGTGATACCTGAGGGAAGGAAAACAAAGGAGGTGAAACTTTTGATCACCCAGGCTTCCTGCCCGGGAACACCTGCACTATTGTGCAGCAATGGGAGATCAATGCATAACATAGAGGTTGTGTTGAATTGAGGCAGATATTAGAGTTAAAAGAAGCCAATGCAGCTAAAATATGAGGGTAGAATCTTGGAAAGAGGGGTCTATATAGACTAAGAGCTCCAGAAGTCTGCACTAGATCTCCATGAGTATATTGCTGAATATGGAATTTCACATACATGTGGCAAAACTTCCCAAGTTTAGGCAAATTAATACTGGGATGCTGAAGGTGAACAATTATAAAAGTTCACACGGGACTGGAATCCATTCGAGTTTTGACCAGCCAGGGTGGAGAGACTTTCCTGGACACCTGCCACTTTTTAGTAGAAATCTCAGAAGAATTACTCTTCAATAGCAGGGATATGGTAGGCTTAGGGTAAAGGCAACTATAGAAGTTGTTCTAAAAGGCATAAAAACAATCCTCAAAGGGACCTCGCCCAGATTTTTACCCAAGGGAAATGAAAACGTGTTTATACAAAGACGTGCACAGATTTTATAGCAGTTTTTTGAAAATTCCTATATTTTGAAAACTACTGATTTCCACAGCACATAAATGTTTTAATATGTTGATACAATTAATACCACTATGCAAAGGAAATGAACTACTGATGCACACACACATAAGCATAGATGGATCTCAGAAACATTATGGTGAGCTTAAGAAGCCAGATACAAAGAGCACTTACTGCATAATATCATTTATATGGAGTTTAAATAGAGGAAAATTCAATTTGGTTGATAAATATTAAATCAATAATTGCCTATGGGAGGGATCGATACTGACTAAGGCAAAGCATCTTTCTTCCAGGCTTTCAGATTTCCTTTATATGGGGATGTATGCTATATTAGTTGAATGAGTCTTAACTCAGTGCTGTGGGTCTTGAAGTAAATAGAAAATTTTCTGGAGTGATAGAAATGTTAGATATCTTGATTGTGGGGCTGATGATGGAAGTGTATGCACCTGTCAAAGCTGAGTTAACAGCATAGTTAAAATAGGTTCATTTTATTATGTGTAAATATATTATGCCCAATAAAATTGCTGTAAAATGTAAAAAATATATATAGAGAGATGGCTGTTCAGGTTTCTGATTGTTACAAACCCTGGATACCTCAGTCACAGCACAGGCAGGGGGAGAAGGGCAAAGCATCTTCCTTGCAGGCTTTCAGATCTCCTTTATACAGGGATGTTTAAGTTATATTAGTTGAGTGAGTCTTAACTCAGTGCTGTGGGTCTTGAAGTAAACAGAAAATTCTCTTAAATTAGGACAATAGACAATAGACTCTTTTTTAATGGGGTTTTTAAAAAGTTATCATGTGTATTTTAAGAAAAGGTGTAGTGGTGCACTATTAGGTAAATGCCATCTTAGTCCAAAGTGTGAGGTGCAAGGATATTCATCTCCATTGCCTTTCTACTAGGAAGAGTTTCTCTCAGTTCTTATGTTTTCCTCTCATATTGACTCCTATATATTTATCCATTTCTTTTTTATTTTTTGCAATCAGCATGTATTACCCTATATAATTTCTCCTCTACTCATCATCCTCTCTCTACTCGCTATCCCCTCTACCACCTAATAAATCCTATACTAAAGAGTGCCCCCAAGTAAAAAATCTACTTTGGCTGATAAGGTCCATCAAATCAACTACAGATTTTCTACAATGAAAACAAACCTATGAGGGGTCCATTAGTTGGATGATAAAATTAGAAATAACTGATAGTTTGCTGATGGATAATGCAGTGGAAAAATCCTGGGCTTTAGAGTCTTGGCTTTCCTATTGGTAAAAAGAGAATTATCTCCATGGTCTCATATAATTTTATGAGAGTTATATGAGCCTAAATGTGTGATATGCCCATAAATATGTGGTATACCTTCAAATAATCAAATATTCTGTGCCTTGCAAATTATGTATGTAATATATATGTATATATGTACAGAATATATATTCATATATATTTGTGTGTGAATATTTAAAATGTTTTATATGTGATGAATCCACACATATATAGGTATTGTAAATACGCATACAGTAGCATTAGAAAATAAACAAAATAATGGCTTTATCATATATCTCATTAAACTTCAAGGTTATACAGAGAAAATTCCCATAGAGCTATAATTTTTTTGTTCTACTGAAATGTTTGTAATTTGTCATTTTATTTCATAGGCGTGTGCATATCAAGATCACAGAATTTGCAATACATTAATGAAGGTGTTAGGTTACCCTGTACAAGCCTCTTGACATCTTAGCACATAATCGATATTGATGCAACCTTGCTAAGAAGTATAACCTAACAAGGAACATTGGATTCTTGTACCATTTCCAATTTGGATAAGACACGAATATTTGACAGTAATTTTTATAATCAGCTGCAAGACTTTTGTTCCGGTTTAGTTAAGCTGAATATCTGGCCTAATCAGTGGATATTCTAGTTAAAAACATCAGTATTACATAGACATTTGCTGCCATATCAGCTTAAGAGTCTTGTTTTTTTTGATATCACAGTATGCATGTTGATGATATGTGTAGATTCTATAACCCCAAAAAATAGAAGCCTCATATAAATAAAGCACAAAAAAGAGGCAGCGAATATTTCTTTTTAAAATTATAACTAAACAACAGTTATTGCTTTTGTTAGCTCTGACACAACTTATTCATTAGAGAGCAACAAGTGTGCACATCTGTATATTTGCATACTAAAAATAGTTGTTCAAGAAACAAAAGGTTGCTTAGAATACATAACCTCTTACTCGTTTAAATTATATGTTTCCGAGTGTAGTATTATGATCTTGTTTTCAGCTACATGTATGTGACTACCTAATTACAAAGCAGACATTTTAAACATAGTGTTTATTTCAAAGCATTGTATCTCAGAATAAAAATGCATTAGAAGCAGTGATCAGGAAGGAGAGGCTGACATGTTCAGAGTATTAGACACAGACATCAAGATCTTCACCCTCCATTCTCAAGAAGTTTCATTGTGACCAGGAACCATGCAGGATGGATTAAATGCAGTTGTTTAGCTATGAAAATACTGACCGCATGATCAATCCATGAAGAATCATGTCAAGTATTTTTATTTTACCTGAGATTCATTATCACTGAAAATGTTGAGGGTGGGCAGAGAATGGGACCAGGGGAAAGCTGTTGCATTGTTAAAATCTGTATTTATTATCTTTTGGTTAGCTTTGTCAAGTAGGGGATAAGGTTTAGTGGTGGTGCTTGCTGCTGGGGAGAAGGAAAGGTAACTAGGGGGGAGGGATTTTAGTGGGGCTGAGCCTCGGGATAGGACTAGACACTGAGAATCATGGCCAAACTATCCAGTGTATAAAGTCCAAAGGGATGAGATCATTTTGAGCTGGTTTTTAGCAAATGTGGTTTCAGTCCTTTCCCAGCAATATCCCAGCGAGTGTTTGAGGAATGGAGAAGAGGATGGGGAACATGGGAGGGGCATGCAAAATCCAGCCCTCAAGGAAGAGGATAACAGGAACTAAGTTAAATATCAGGCACCAGGGTTTAGAGGTGTCCAGTGGTAAGTGTAGGACTTGGCAAATAAACTGGAGGAAAACCCTAACCATCACAGAAAGTGCACTGATAGGGTGGTTCATACAGGTATACAAGCACCTATTAAGTTGAGAGCAAACATGTAGCTCTAGGCCCCACTCCGTGGTTTGTGGTGGCTCTCTTTTTAGTCCTTCCCTCAGCAGGATTGGCTCAGGGATTGTGCCGGTGGAGAGATCAGTGCCTCCAACTGTAAGGGGTTGGAGGAGACAGGTCAAGACAAAAGAGAACATGTCTCATAATATATGTCTGTGCAAACAGTGGCACATCTACTCTGAGAATAGATAATGACATCTCTCAGTTCTTGTCATCTTGCATTTAGCTCCAAAGGATGTGGAAGGAAGAATTCAAATGGAGCGTTACGTGGTATTTTGGGTTAGCTAATAAACACAACAAATGTGACCTAAGGATAATTTTTAATGTAGAAACAGGTATCAGCATTTAGTTGACATTTAAGTACCAATGGCACTTAATCTGTGCAATGTTTGAGATGTCCTCGCATTTAAGATAAGTACTTTCAAATAAAGATGATGGGAGCAATTCCACACACATATTAATATAAGCCATGACAAATCCACATGTAAAGACAGCTTTACATGCCACAGCAAATAATCTCTGGCATAATCAATTAGATGGTGTTTAGTTACCTGTAATTTTATTTATTTTTAAGAGTTGAATATATTGCTATAATTCTTCTGAGGCCATGGTATGAACACATTGGATTCCTAATTAGTCATCACATTGGTTAGTGAAATTTGACAGAACAAAACCTGGAATCTGAATCCCTTTTTAAACAGTTTATGCAAATTTACTCTTTATTCTCAAGCTATTTGCAATCACAATTGAATTTTTAAGTGGAGTAATAATTTTATTTAATAAAGTACGCATGCTTCTAGCATCTATCCCTGCTCTTTCACTTATTTATTCTATAACAAAATGATAGTGTCATCACAGCATACATTTTTAGTTCTTCTTAAACCCATATTGCTAGAAAACATGTTGGTCCCCAAGGTTCAGCTTTGGTGCTGCAGACAGAACTTTTTCCCTTATAGATGACATTTGACAACAGTTGGCTGAAACCTTCTCTCCATGCCACAGTTACAGAAGCTAAATGGGCCTTCTGCCTCTTTTTCCAGTTGAATTTAAAGGAAAAGCAAAAGGTATTTTCCCACACACACTGTCAGGCCTGTGATTCTAGTCTACTCTGGCCTATTCTAGTTCTATTCTCTAATCCCCCTCTTTCTTTCTAGATCACATCATTTGATTTCAGTCAAATACAGTGAAATCAATGCAATCTCTAGCCATAACTTTAAGTGAAAAGTATTGCCTTCGCATGTTTGCAAATTGTGAGCAACAGAGAAATAACTGAAGAAGTAGCTTTGCTTTAGAACAGTGTCTTTGTTTTAAACAATGTTGGTTTTCTTTTTCTATAAGTAAGGATGCTAAAAGATGGTGACAGAGATGAGAAGTGGAAAGTCACAGGCAGGAAAATGTTACAGTCCAAGGGAAACTTAATCTGAATTATTAGGAAGGAAGAGTTAGCATTTGCTGGAGAAGATGAGTAATGTAGCTCTTGGTGAGATGGATGGTATGCAAAAAGAAGGTAGGGCCAAGTGCTCAGAATGAGTGATATTTTGCACTGGGTAGAGATCCAGGTCAGAATTTACTAAGTGATATTGGTTAAGAGTATGAGGACACAAAAACAAATTACAGACTAAAGCCATAGGGAAAGCAAACCTTTGAGGTCCCTGAGTAAGTGGACAGTGTCTCCTCTTCAGTAAGTTTCCAACAGTCTTGACTTGTAGTCTGGGAGAACTAGGATGAATTAGCATTGACTGATTCTTTAAAACTGCTTTGAGGGATCCCTGGGTGGCGCAGCGGTTTGGCGCCTGCCTTTGGCCCAGGGCGCGATCCTGGAGACCCAGGATCGAATCCCACATCGGGGTCCCGGTGCATGGAGCCTGCTTCTCCCTCTGCCTGTGTCTCTGCCTCTCTCTCTCTCTCTCTCTGTGACTATCATAAATAAATAAAAAAAAAAATTAAAAAAAAACTGCTTTGAAAAAAATAAAATAAATAAAATAAAACTGCTTTGAATGAAGAATCTAAATAGGTTGTGATGGTGGAGGCTCATCTGACTCAAGGGTGAAAGTGGTTTTGCCTAGTAAAAGCTGCATCTACCCTGAAGTTGAATGCCACGATCCTTAAGAACCACTCAACTGTAGCAGTCACCATCAGTATAGAAAATCAAAGGGTTCTGTTGTCCAGAGGTTTAATTTGATAAAAACAATTTATAGAGGTGAAATAAGCCACTGGACAGAGCTCATTTTCTATTCTGGTTGCATTAAAATATATTGAATGTTCTCCTATAATGAATTAATAAAAGAATACAAATAAGGGCTACAGAATCAAATAAAGTGTATCTGCTTCCCACATCTACATTCAGGCCAAAAATCAATCAACAAAATGAGCAAAAAGAATACATCTCCGAGGGAGTGGACACCTCTTAAGCGATTTCTGTAATGTTAGAATACTTTGATTCATGTTCAGATAGCAATTCAGGTTATAATTTTAATTCCTATCGTGGTTATGGGCATCCCAAATTCCCCATCAACTTCAATTTTGCAGAGGGAGTAAATCAGTATGCATGACGTTTCTCTCATTTGCCTGGAATTACAGATGATGACTCCAACACCAGTGTTCTGGGCTTTATCTTGCAAATGGGACATTGACTAGAATATGAAGACCATTGTGGCCCTTGCACTCATACAATTTGCATTCTGGACACAATAAGTTCTGCTTATATAAGGATGGCCTGATCAGTTCTCAGATGCAGCATTTTTGAAAATAACCACATCAGTGCACATTTTGGAAGAGAAGTAAACAGTGTCCCAGAAGAAAGAACATAGAGATAACAAGGGTTCTAAACCAGCCTCTAACACTATCTTGCAATATGCGCTTTGGCTAAATCACTTCCTGTCTGTTGGCATAGTGTTGCAACTCTTTCATTTTTATTTTGTTTTGTTTTGGGGTTTTTAATTTCTTTTATTTATTTGAGATAGAGAGAGTGAGAGTGAGAGCATGAGCCAGGGGGCGAAGGGAGAGGGAGAAGCAGGCTCCCCACACTGGGCAGAGAGCCCCACATCGGGCTCCATCCCAGGACTCCAGGATCATGACCTGAGCCAAAGGCAGATGCTTAACTGACTGGGCCACCAGGTGCCCCACAACTGTTTCATTTGTAATGAAAGAATATTCAACTACTTCATGATTCTCACATGGGGGTGGCAGGTAGAGCGTTGGAGAGGTAAGGAATATGCCTCCAAAAGAGTGTATCAAAAAATCCTGGATGATTTTTTTTTCTTCTTCAAACCACATGCTCCCACCCCCAATTCTACTCTCTTCAGATCTTTTGGTTATTAACAAGACCTAATATTAGTGATAATATGTTACCTATATTGCCAGTACTGAGGCCAAACTGCTTTAGAACCTCTGGACTAGATGATCTCTAAAATTTCTTCCAAGACTAGTATTTTATGGTTCTATGAAGACAATGATTGCTTACTTGTACTACTAAACACGTATATCCAAGTGTTCTCTTGCTTCATAATACTGTACTAGGAGAATTAAATAGTATCGACGATGTATGAAACAGCAAGGTGTTATACCTGGTACATAGTTCTGCCCTCCAAAAGCGGAACTTGCCTTCCTTCTATCCACAGCAATAGATAAAATTTTACTTATACATAATGTGTTCTGTGATGGGAGATATAAAAACAGGAAGAAGATGAACAATAGCTTCTCACGAGGGACCTAATAAGTTGGAAATTACTCTGTCTGGACACTGAGGTAGCTCTAAGCCCGCTTGATTCATGCCAAAATTTAATGGTTTTCACTGTACCACTGTTATTTAGGGAGGAGATATGACTATTTCACATACTGTGATATGCAGGCAAATAGCCATATTTTTGCATGTAAGCTGATACTCATTTTTGTTTAACATATATCCTTCCCCAAAATGAGTCCTACCTCGTTCATTATGCAGGAAATACCCCCCCACCATTGTTTAGGGAGTAGTTATGTATGTTTTTCACATATTAGAAGGACAAGTGATCAGATACAATTCTTTTATATTGGGTAGCTTTATTCACATGCCTTAAGCATATAGTCTACACACATTTGTTACATAGAAGCATATATGTTTGGCATACGTGAACATTGAGTTTTATAAATAGATACGTATCTGCATTGGGAGAACTTTTAAAATGCCACATATACATTTATTATACAATGGTATCTATCTAAATATAATAAATGCATGTTTATTTAGACTCAATTTATTTAGGTGCAAATCTAAAAGGACGGGACCAAGACCTAGAGAAAGAAAGGAATTAAGACTATAGAAGGAGAGCACTTGATGTACTGAGCATTGGGTATTGTATGAAATTGACGAATCACTGAATTCTATCTCTGAAAATAATAATACACTCTATGTTTACTAATTATTTTTAAATTAAAAAAAATTAAAAGAGTATATGGGAGAGCAAGAGAATGAAAGTGAAAAATACGAGGGCCCCCAAATATACCTGAAACAATTATGTATGTTTCCAAAGTTAAACTTAAATTAGGTATAATGAGAAATTATCATTGCCTTAATATAAAAAAAAATGAGCACTTCTTTAATGAAATTCAATAATAACTAGCTGTGCTTGTTTTGGTGAGCACTGTACTATGTGCTTTACTGTTCAGTCCTTATATAGTATGTATTCTGATTATTATTGTTGCATAACAAATGACCCCAAATTTAGAGTAAAACAAAAATGTTTACTATGCTCATGATTTAACTAGTCAGGAAATCAAGAAGGGCTTCACTGTCTAGTTCTTCAGGTTTCTTATGCCACTGCAGCCAGATGTCAGTGTGGACTTCAGTCATTTGAAGGTTCAACTAGATTGAACATTCAAAATGGTTTGCTCATGTGGCTGGCAATAGATGCTGGCTACTGTGTCTAGTAGATGTAGGCTGAAATCCCAGCTAGCTACCAGTTCACCACAGAAGTCACAGAGAAGTTGGACTTCTTACATGGCAGCAACCTTCCTTCAAGCAAGTGTCTCAACAGAAGTTGGTAGAAAGTTCTGTTTCAGCATCAGAAATCATATAACATGACTCAGTTGTCCTCTACTGCTCAAAACAGTCATATATCCAATCTGATTAGAGAGGACAGGTACAAAGATCTACCTACCGAGAGTAGGAATCTTCAAGTCACATTATAGAAGAGCATGAAGAATGAGAGATGTTATTGTGGCCATATTTGAAAAACATAATCTTCCACAATTGATATTGCCATGTTTTTCATGTGGGGAAAATAAGGCTCAAGATGTTTAAGAAACTAGAAAAAGATCTAACTGGAACTTGAACCCAGATCTATCTTCCTCTAAAACCTATATTCTTTCTACTGTGCTGCACTGCCTCATTGGGAATATTATTCTTAGATGATTATATATTTTTTAAAATGTGAATAAAGTAAAATTAAGCATCAAAGACAGATAATGTAATTAAGAGTTATAGCCCTGATTTCCATTCTTGTTTGTACTACTTTAATGATTTGGGTTAGTTGTTTCCTTTCCCTGGGCTTCTTTTCCACATCTGACGAGCAGAAAACTTGTGCCATGTTGTCTCCAAACTCCCTGACACTTCTTGAATCCTATGTTTCATGATGTGAAAACATTACAAAAGTGTGTGTGTGTGTGTGCGTGATAGAACAGTATTAAAAGCCTTAATAATTTTTAATAGCAAGATTACAATACCTATTTATCTCACTTCTAAAATGTCTAATTTTGGTTTTGTGATCCCTGCTTGGGATGCTCATTAACCTCTGAGGCAAGAGGCAAATGATTTAATTAGTTGTACAATTGTGTCTTTCCTCTCTGAATATTTCCTTTCATATTCAATCACATTTCCTGAAGCAAGAGGTTCCCTCAGCAAGAGAAAGGCTATGGATTTTATGGGTTTATTTGGGTTACCAACTAAAATGGAATGAAACTATCATGGGTTTGAAGAACAGTTTAAGGAATATAGTATTCTAATTCTGCAGGCATGACATAGTAATTTGTTTCTAGGCAGCAGGATATGCACTCTTGGAAAAAAATGTGTCCTCTTAGAAATAGCTTACTGAATGATTGTCTCATACAGTAATGTAAATGGTCTGGTGAATTGTCTGAAAATGTTCTAAGTCTGGCACAAACCTCTTTGAAGACCCTCTGTATGTAGACTAGAGTCTAATTCCTTCATCTAACATTATTCTAATCATTAAATTCATTGCAATTTCACAAAATCACAGAATTCAGAGTTTTCAGGGATCTTTAATATCATGGACCTCAGTTGTTTCTCAAACTTTTTTTTCTCACCAAAACCTTTATTCAAACAAAAATCAGAAGCAAAAATGTAGCTTCTGTATCTGAAGTGGGGTTGAAGCTCCAGAAGCCCTCCTTCTGTTACCTCTTCCTCTCCTTTATACTCTTTCTTCAAGTTATCTGTAAGGAGCTTTTAGAACTTTGAAGAATCTTGCCTGAAAATCACTTATCCGGTTCATTATCTGATTCATAAAAGATTTGGTAAGATTTCCCTGTGCGATTATATTGTACTAGTGTTGTGTGGTGAGAGATGTTAGCTACACTTGTCATGAGCAGAGCAAAATGTATAGAGTTGTCAAATCACTGTGTTGTAGACCTGAAACTAATGTAACATTGTGTGTCAACTCTACTCAAAAAAAAAAATTAAGTACATATCTATGTTAGACAGAGGTAAATAAAATGGACAGAATTGCTAGTCTTGAAGACCATAGTTCTTAGACTATAGGGGACCTAAACCTGTAAACAAACCATTTTAGCCCTATTGTTGATGTGCTAATTATAGTTTATCGTAGGGATACCTAATGTGATCTGGGGGCTAGTGGTCAGAAATGGCTTCCTAACATAAAAGAAAATATTGACACCTGAAATAAAAGTAAGAGCAAGCCATAAAAAAATGGAAGTAGGAGAGGGAAATGCTTCAGTAACAAATAAAAGCATGTATAAAGCCCATGTGAGGAGGGGCATGGCATATTAGAGATTTTCTTGAGTATAAAATGTGAAAAGATCCAAAGGTAAGGGATAACCCTGTAGATATAATCAGAAGCCACATCGTGATGACCCTTGTAAGTTGTTTTATAAAATCTGAAGTGTAACCAAAGGGTAATTGGGAAGGGCCACTGTAGGAGGTTAAAGGAGAATGATATAATATGAAATGTATTTCCAAAAGAGCACTCTAGCTGATGTTTAGAGACGGGATTGGAGAAGGCCAAGATAGAAAAAAGAGGGATCTGTTTTGGAGATGGATTTGGCATAATTGCTGATGGATTGGATGTCATCCAGGAAGAAAAGAGAGAAGTTAAGAAAGATCCTTAGGTTTTGGTCTGAGAAATAGGTGGATATTGATGTTATTTACTTATACATGGAAAACTGGCAGATGAGCAGTTTGGGGAGAAAACCAAGCACTTTTTATAAGTGTAAGATATATATTCAAGATCACAGTCAAAAGGAACTAAAACACAAGGTAGGCAGTTAGATATGAGAGCGAGAGCGAGAGCGAGAGGGCGAGAGAGAGAGAGAGAGATGAGAAGCAATACATATTTCTCCAGATCTTGATCATGGAAAATGGCATTTTTCTGAGAATATTTGAACAAATACTGAAGGACTCAGCCAATTAAACTTTACCTGGATCAGTGAGAATTAGAATTGTAATCAGGCCACACAATAGAGTGGCAAAGGATATGGGACATAAGGAGCAATATTAGAAGGAGAAAGGTCTTCCTAGATAGGAGAGGAACCATAAAGGAAAACACTGATAAAATGGATGGCTCAAAAATTGTAAACTTTTATATAACAAGAAATAGTACAGACATTTCAAAAGACTATGTCTTGGAAAGTTGTAACTCTTTAATAGATGGATGACTGTTATGGTTAATATACAAATAGCTCTTACAAATATATGACGGAAACACACAGATAAACTGGGGGGAGGGTCAATAATGGGAATAAGAAATGCACAGAAGGAAAATAGTGAACATATGAAGTGATGTTTAACCTATAAAAATCCATGAAATACACTGTATTTTGCCTATCACATATGAAAAAAAAGAACAAGGTAAAAAGATGGTAAACTACGTTATTGGCAAGGATATGAGGAAATTGTGTCATTGTTGGTTGACTGTAAAATGCCATATCTTTTCAGAAGGCAACACAGAAATTACTCTGAACATTAAAAGCATACCCTAAACTCAGAAATTATATTTTTAAGAAACCTATCACATAGAAATGCATGCACGAATATTTACAGATGCGTTTACAGGAGTTAAAATAGCTGAGTAGTGGGGAGCCCTGAGCTTACCTAGTCCCTTGAACACAGCTAGATCAACATCAAATCATTTTGAACAATTAGGAAATCAATCTGAGGATTAAGAAAATAATCTGCACAGTTGGACGGAGAGAACATGGCAGAGGCGAGGTCCAAAGCTGTGAATTGGGGGAGAGAAAAGCCTAGGTGCTGTGAATGGGAGGGAACTCTTCACAGAGTGAAGTCAGGGAGAGAGGGAGATAATGGGAGAGGTAATAGCATGTAGGGTTCATACAACACGCCCTAGTGAAGGGCTCCCCTGAGTTGCACTGGGAGAGATCACTCTCCCTCCTGGAGTACATAAGAGGGAATTTTGCCTCTCCAAAGACAAAAGGCCCATTGGGAGCCATTGAGTGGCCGTTCAATAGGAGGGGAAAGAGGTGCACATAACCAAGTCGCAGCTTTTCCCTGTGCACCACAATAGACCCCAGCCACCATGTACAAGTGGTGACTGCTTTTCTGAGACAGAATGATGCCAGGAGAGCTGAAAGGCTCTCCTCTGGGGGAGGGGAGTGCCTTGCTGGGCCCTTTAAGATTTAGAATCTTGAATCCTAGCCACCAGCCAGAGATAACACACAGGAGAAATATGGCACTGAGCAGCCATCAGCCAAGCACAGAGAGGTTAAAGGCAAGGATCAAACAAAGGCCTGGGACATAGGAGATATTGCTCACTTTTTTTGGGAGGGCCCCCTGAACAGCAACAGCTGCCCTGGGATGGGACAAGAGGGTCGGGTGATGCCATCTTCCACCCTCCAGCATAGCCAGACTTCAGAGAGATACACAGTACTTCCAGTGGAGGCTGGAGTCTCTTACACCAAGCCCTACCCCCTGTACCCCAGCAGAGGCATCTTTACTAGGGCAGGTGTAACTTTTACCAGCACAACTGGCCTCTCCCTCAGAAGACCAACACAGGTCCTCTGCATGTACCAAGTCTACTAATCACAGAAGGCTCCAAAGCATCAGCTTCAGTTCTGGTGGGAATAGGACTAGGTTTTCTTTCTTTTTTTCTGTTTTCTTTTTTCCTTTTTTATATTTCTTTTCTTTTTTTCTTTCTCTTTGTTATCAGACTTATAATTTTTGTTCATTTGTTTGTTTCCTTGTCTCTTTATTGGATAAGCATTCTTTTTTTCCACTTGTTTCCTTCCTTCTTTCTTACTCTTTGGAATCAGGCTTATGGATTTTTCTTTGTAGTTTGTATGGTTTTTTTGTTTCTTTTCCTTTTCTCTTTCCTGGATCAGACTTTTTTCTTTTCCTTTCCTTTTATTCTTCTAGGTTTATCTTAACAAACAAATCAAAATACATCTAGTTAAAGGCCTAAATGTTCCCCACTGTAAGCAAGGAGGAACTCTATAGAGCACTGATCTGTGGGAAAGAGCAGCCAAAACACAACAGCAGAGAGCACAGAGATTTGCTCAAAACAGATATAAGCAATATATCTGAACAAGATTTTAGAATAACAGTCATAAGAATACTACCTGGGCTTGAAAGAAGTATAGAAGACACCAAACAAACCCTGACTACAGAAATAAAAGTCTTAAAAACTAGTCAGACTGAAATAAAAAATGCTATAACTGAGATGCAAAACTGACTGGAAATAGTCACAATGAGGATAGAAGAAGTAGGGGTCAAATAGGTGATACAGAAGGTAAAATTATGGAAAATAATGAAGCTGAAAAGAAAAGAGAAAGGAAACTATTATATCATGAATATAGACTTAGGGAACTCAGGGATTCCACAAAGCACAATAATATCCATATCATAGGAGTACCAGAAGAAGAAGAGCAAGAAAAGGAGGCAGAAGGTCTAGTCGAACAAATTATAGCTGAGAACTTCCCTAATCTGAGGGAGGAAATAGGCATTCAAGTCCAAAAGGCACAGAGAACTCTCCTCAAAGATCAACAAAAACAGGTCAACACCAAGACATAGTCTAGTGAAACTTGCAAAACACAAAGGTAAAGAGAGAAATCTGGAAGCAACTAAGGACAAAAGATTCTTATCCTACAAGGTAGACACATAAGGTCAGCAGCACACCTGTTCACAGAAACTTGGTGGCCAGAAAAGCAATGACATGATATATTAAACATGCCAAATGACAAAAATATGCAGCCAAAAACACTTTATCCAGGAAGGCTGTCATTCAGGATAAGAGAGATAAAGAGTCACCAAGACAAACAAAAACTTAAAGTCTTTATGAACACAAAACCAGCTCTACAAGAAATAATAAAAAGGACACTTTGATTGAGAAAAAGAGACCCAAACCAACAAAGACCAGAAAGGAACAGAGGTAATCTACAGAAACAATGACTTTACAGGTAATACAATGGAACTAAATCCATGCCTATCAATAATCACTCTGAATGTGCATGAACTCAGTGCTCCAATCAAAAGACACAGGGTGCCAAAATGGATAGAAAAAAACAAGACATTGACATGCAGCTTACAAAAGACTCATTTTAGATCCAAAGACATCTCCAGACTGAACGTGAGGGGTTAGAGAACCATCTTTCATGCTAATGGCCATGAAAAGAAAGCTGGAGTTGCCATATTTATATCGGCAAACTAGATTTTACACTAAGACTAATTAGAGATGAAGAAGGGCACTATATAATAATAAGGGGGTCTAGCCAACAAGAAGATCTATTAATTATAAATCTTTATTCCCTCAACTTCAGAGCAGTCAAATATATAAATCAATCAATGACAAACTTAAAGAGGGGCAGCTGGGTGGCTCAGTCATTTGGACATCTGACTCTTGATTTTGGCTCAGGTCATGCTCCTCAAGGTCACAGGCTTAGGCCCAGTGTCAGATTCTGTACTCAGCAGGTAGTCTGCTGGAGATTCTCTTGCTCTCTCTCTCTCTCTCTTTCTCTCTCTGCCCCTCTGCTTTCTCTCTCCATCTCTCTTTTTCTCTCTCAAATAGACAAATAAGTCTTTGAAAACCAAAAACCAACAAAAATAACAAGCTTAAAGAAACTCATTCATAATAATACATTAATAGTAGAGGACATTAGCACCCCACTCCCAGCAACGGACGGACACATCATCTAAGCAGATCATCAGGGAAACGACAGCTTTGAATGACATGCTGGACCAGATGGACTTAACAGATATTTTCAGAACATTTCATCCTAAAGTAGCAGAAAACACATTCTTTTCAAGGGCACATGTAACATTCTCCAGAATAGATTACATGCTGGGTCATGAATCAGGACATAACCAGTACAAAAAGACTGAGATCTTACAATACATATTTTCAAATTACAACTCAATGAAACTTGAAGTCAATGATAAGAAGAAATTTGGAAGGACCACAAATATGTGGAAGTTAAAGAACATCCCACTGAAGAATGAATGGGTCAACCAGGAAATTAAAGCAGAAATAACAAAAATACATGGAAGCCAATGAAAACGAAAACACAACAGTCCAAAGCCTTCAAGACACAGCAAAGGTGGTCAAAAGAGGGAAGTATAATAGCAATACAAACCTTCCTTAAGAAGCAAGAAAAGTCTCAAATACTCAGCCTAACCTTATACCTAAAGGAGCTGGAGAAAGAACAGCAAATAAAGCCTAAAACCAGGAGAACAAGGGAAATAATTAAGATTAGAGCAGAAATTAATGATGTAGAAATTAAAAAATAAAAACAGTAGAACAGATCAATGAAACTAGGAGCTGGTTCTTTGAAAGAATTAACAAAACTGATAACTCCCTAGCCAGACTTATCAAAAAGAAAAGAAAAAGGACTGAAATAAAATTCTGAGTGAAAGAAGAGAAACCACAACCAACACTCTAGAAATAAAAACAATCAAAAGAACATATTATGAACAACTTTGTGTCAACAACTGGGCACAGTTTGGAAGGAATGGATACATATCCTAGAAACATATAAAGTACCAAAACTGAAACAGAAAGAAATAAAAGATTTGGACAGACCCATAACCAGTAAAGAAACGGAATCAGTAATCAAAAAATCTCCCAACAAACAAGAGTCCAGGGCCAGATGCCCTCCTAGGGGAATTTTACTAAATATTTAAAGAAGAATTAATACCTATTCTTCTGACACTGTTCCACAAAAATAGAAATGAAGGGAAAACTTCCAAACTTATTCTATGAGGCCAGCATTACCTTGATTCCAAAATGAGACAAAGACCCTACTAAAAAGGATAATTACAGGCCAATATCCCTGATGAACATGGTTACAAAAATTCCCAACAGGATACTAGCTAATCGAATCCAACAGTACATGAAAAGGATTATTCACCTTGATCAAGTGGGATTTATTCTTGGGCCGCAGGGGTGGTTCAGTATTCACAAATCAATGTGATACACCATGTTAATAAAAGAAAGGATAAGAATCATATGATACTCTTAATAGAAGCAGGAAAAGCATTTGACAAGCTACAGCATCCTTTCTTGATAAAAACCCTTAAGAAAGTAGGGCTAGAAGGAACATACCTCAACATGATAAAGGCCATATATGAAAGACCCAGAGCTAATATCATCCTCAATGGGGAAAACTGAGAGCTTTCCCCCTAAGGTCAGGAGCATGACAGGGATGTCCACTCTCACCACTGTTATTCTACATAGTAGTGGAAGCCCCAACCTCAGCAATCAGACAACAAAAAGAAATAAAAGGAATCTAAATCAGCAAGGAAGAAGTCAAACTTTCACTCTGCATAGACAGACAACATGATACTCTTTGTAGAAACCCCAAAAGACTCCACCAAAAAATTGCTAGAACTTATACATGAATTCAGCAAAGTCATAGGACATAAAATCAATGTACAGAAATCTGTTGCATTTCTATAGCACCAATAATGAAGCAGCAGAAAGAGAAATCAAGGAATCCGTCCCATTTACAATTGCACCAAAGACCATAAGATACCTAGGAATAAACCTAACCAAAGAGGTGAAAGACGTGTATTCTGAAAACCATAGAACACTTCAGAGAGAAATTGAAGAAGACATAAAGAAATGGAAAAGGCATTCCATGCTCATGGATTGGAAGAACAAATACTGTTGAAAGGGCTGTACTATCCAAAGCAATCTGCACATTCAATGCCATCCCCATCAAAATACCATTAGCATTTTTCACAGAGCTAGAACAAACCATTCTAAAATTTGTATGGAACCAGAAAAGACACCAAATAGCGAAAATAATGTTAAAAAAGGAAAACCAAAGTAGGATGCATCACAATTCCAAACTCCAAGCTATATTACAAAGCTGTGATCATCAAGACAGTATAGTACTGGCACAGAAGCAGACACATAGATCAATGGAACAGAGTAGAAAGCCCAGAAATAGACCCACAACTGTATGGCCAACGAATCATCAACAAAGCAGGAAAGAACATCCAATGGAATATAGATAGTCTCTTCAACAAATGGAGCTGGGAACATTGGACAGCCACATGCAGAAAAATGAAACTGTACCACTTTCTCTCACCATACACAAAAATAAATTCAAAATGGATGAAAGGCTTAAATGTAAGACATGAAACCATCACAATCCTGGATGAGAAGGCAGGCAGCAGCCTCTTTTACCTTGGCTGCAGCAACTTCTCACCAGACAGGTCTCCAGAAGCAAGGAAAACTAAAGCAAAGCTGACCTACTGGATCTTCATCAAGATAAAAAGCTTCCACAGAGCAAAGGAGCAATCAACAAAACTAAAAGGCAACCAATGGAATTGGAAGAAGCTATTTGCAAATGACATATAGGATAAAGGGCTAGTATCCAAAATCTATAATTTATCAAACTCAACAAATAATCAGTTCAACCAAATAACCAACCAAATAACAAATAATCAACCAAAAACAAATAATCTAGTTAAGAAATGGGTTAGAAGAGATGAAAAGACACTTTCCCAAAGAAGACATCCAGACGGCCAACAGACACATGAAAAGAGGCTCAATATCACTCAACATGAGAGAAATACAAATCAAAACCACCACGAGACACCTGTCAGAATGGGTAAAAATAACAATGCAAGAAAAACGTGTGTTGGTGAGGATGCGGAGAAAGCAGGACCCTCTTGCACTGTCAGTGGGAATACAAACTGGTGCAGCCACTCTGGAGAACAATTTGGAGGTTCCTCAAGTAATTAAAAATAGAACTGTCCTATTATCTAGCAATGAACTACTAGGTATTTATCCAAAGCATACAAATGCTGATTCAAGGGGACACACGCACCCCAGTGTTTATAGTAGCACTACCAACCAGAGCCAAATTATGGAAAGAGCCTGAATGTCCATTGATGGATGAATGGATAAAGAAGTGGCATATGTACAAAATGGGATACTACTTGGTGATCAAAAAGAATGAAATCCTGCCATTTGCAATGACATGAATGGAACCAGAGGGCATTATGCTAAGGGAAAGGAGTCAGTCAGAGAAAGGTAAATGCCATATAATTTCACTCATATGTGGAATTTAAGAATCAAAATAGATGCACATGGGGAAGGAAAAAAAATAAAATAAGATAAAAACAGAGAGGGAGGCAAACCATAAGAGACTCTTAACTATAGAGAACAAACTGAGGGTTGCTGGAGGGGAGATGATTGGGAGAGGGGGTAAATGAGTGATGGGCATTAATTAGGGCACCTTCTGGGATGAGCACTGGGTGTTGTATGTAAGTAATGAATCACTAAATTCTACTCCTGAAACCAACAGTCCTCTATAAGTTAACCAACTTGAATATAAACCTTAAAAAATAAAAATAAAATGTATTTTAGAGGATATCCAATGCTATATTATGAAACCTTTAAAAAGTAGAGAACATTCTAGTCTCAGTCAATGAGGTATTCAATAAGTAAATTAGGAAATGCTAATACACTGGTGCAATGGAATATTATGCACCAATTGAAAGGAATGATGAGAGATATACAGGAATGACACATGTGTACAATGCATATTAAGTAAAAACAAAAAATCAAGAAGCAATGTGTATCATATGACCCCATATTTGTAGAAAAGGAAAAATTTCACAGTAAATGTTACATGTCTTCAGTAACATTTGAAATGACACAATGTGAATAATAAATTGCATTACACATGTTACATGTCATCTGACCCGCCTGTTTTGTGTCAGTCTCAGCCTATCCATCGTGATGCTATTGGCTAGGAATGCCTGGGACAGTCACCTGGGCTGTGCTCCTTGTGGTGACTTCTATAGACATTTCCCCAACAGGACCCAATGTTGTGGCTGGATTGACCCTTGTAGTTTGTATTACGATTGTAAGACATACCTCAGCAACAACCATCAGGGGGTTTTGAAAATACAAGGTTTATTACTCACAAGTCCTGTACATGACATGCCCGAGGCCACACATTGCGGTCATGGGAAGAGAGAAAGAGAAAGATCATGCTGGAATGTTCTTCCTTTATTAAGGTTGAGGGTGGAGGCCTAGGGCTTTGCAGGTTCACTCTACTGGTGAATTTTATTTTATTTTATTTTTATTTATAAATTTATTTTTTATTGGTGTTCAATTTGCCAACATATAGAATAACACCCAGTGCTCATCCCATCAAGTGCCCCCCTCAGTGCCCGTCACCCAGTCACCCCCACCCCCCACCCACCTCCCCTTCCACCACCCCTAGTTCGTTTCCCAGAGTTAGGAGTCTCTCATGGTCTGTCTCCCTTTCTGATATTCCCCACTCATTTTCTCTCCTTTCCCCTTTATTCCCTTTCACTAATTTTTATATTCCCCAAATGAATGAGAACATATAATGTTTGTCCTTCTCCGATCGACTTACTTCACTCAGCATAACACCCTCCAGTTCCATCCACGTTGAAGCAAATGGTGGGTATTTGTCGTTTTACTGGTGAATTTTAAACATGAAAGCAGGAATTGAAGTGTGGGAAGGGAAAAGCAAGGCCGTTGAACAGGTGAGTTATCTAGGCCACTCAGAGTTTTCTAAAAATGGAACTTCATGGATGGGGTGGACTGGCTCTTTATCTAGTTGTGTAGCTGGCAATGTGTTTCTTCCAGATAGATATCATTAAAATGAAGGCCTCGGCAGTCAGAAGCTTATTGTCAAGCACTTACATTACAATCAAAAACTCTAATTGTTAGCTACTTACAATTCATTGTCATATGGCATAATATAGATGACTTTTTTTTAAAGATTTTATTTATTTATTCATGAGAGACACAGAGCTAGAGAGAGGCAGAGACACAGGCAGAGGGAGAAGCAGGCTCCATGCAGGGAGCCCGACGTGGGACTCGATCCCGGGTCTCCAGGATCAAGCCCCAGGCCGAAGGCAGGCTAAACCGCTGAGCCACCCAGGGATCCCCAATATAGATGACTTTTTAAGAATATAAATTTTTAGTAGTACTTATCCTTGAGGACTACAATTAGGGGGCACATTGGGGTTACTTCCTTTTATCTCTAATTTCAAATACTTATGTATTTTTTGAGAGTTTATACTCATTGTAATTTTGTCTTTTTTAAGTTTTTATTTTAATTCCAGTTAGTTAACATGCAATGTTATATTAGTTTTAGGTATACAATATAGTGATTCAAAACTTCCACACTTTACACCCTGTGTTCATCAAGACAGCTACCCTCCTTAATCCCCATCACCTATTTCACCCGTTCCCCAACCCCCACTTATGTATATATTTTAAAATATTTTTATAGACAGTATAATTCTGAAAACATAATTTTTAAAAAATCAGTTACAAATACTACAGAGGGAACAGGACAAGGGCTAACAACCGGCCTTTTTGCTTTAGCAGCATTGGTCTTCTTCATGGCACTTTCAGTTTTAAGTTAATATATTCTTAAAAACCCAAAATAATAAAAGTATAATCTGTAGTCATATAAATCACTCTCAAGAACACCTTCAGGATTTTGAAGTCAATGTAGTACCTGTATCTCTTGCAGCTGTCCATTTTGAACACCCTCTATTTAATTGGTTTTAATACCTCTCCTGTCACTTTTTTCAAAAAATTATCATTCGTGGATCCTACTACCTTCAACTTTCTTTCAGTTGAGGTATAATTAAGATAGTATCTATGGGGGCATGGGGTGACTGGGTGACGAGCACTGAGGGGGGCACTTGACGGGATGAGCACTGCGTGTTATGCTATATGTTGGCAAATCGAACTCCAATAAAAAAATATACAAAAAAAGATAGTTTGTACTGAAGAGGGAACAGGAATTATGTTTTCTGAATCCTTGCACACCTGAGAAGAGAGCTTCCCAACTCGTGTGCCACAGCATAAGGTTGCACCAAAAGCAGGTGACGTGTGCTGAGGAATTGACCCCCTTAAAGTATGAGGCGGCTGATCATAGCTTGGGGCAGACAGAGCCTCAGGTCAATAGTTTCTCGTTATGAGCAGCCATATCTACTTACCTTATTATGCCATAAAAACATCTTTTTCCATATGTGTTATGAGGTGGGAAAAGGGCAGGATAGAGGTATCACTACTTTAGAACATCATTGTGTTCTTTCCACCTGCATCACGGGTCAGTTGGGTACAAGCTTTAGGTTACATTTTTTTATTCCCCAAAATATGGTAGGAATTTCTTCATTTTCTTCTTGTATTTAGTTTTTTACTGAATAGAAAACTGTTCAGGTTGAGTTTTCTGCATTTGCCAGTAAACATTTTTCCTGCTTTGATGATTGGAAACTTTATAAATATGATATTAAAATTTACAGGTTTTGCAAAGGTATCCCAAGGTCTGAGTTTCTTTTTCATTAATTTTGCCTGAATATTTATGAGTACTTTCAATCTGCACATCTGTTTATCAGCAAGGGACTATTTTCTTTTATTTTGTTTTTCTTTACTGTTTGGGTTCCTATTGTTCTAGTCTCTTCTGAACACCTACACTTCCCTGGTCCTCCAAATTCCATTGATTTTGTGTTATTAACATTTCTTACATTTTCTTCTACTTTACTGATTGAATTTTCTTTCAGATTTTATCAATTATTACCTCCTATGCAAAGTTTTCTTTATTGAATTATTTTTATGTGTCATCATCGGCTTATTTTAGTCATGCATTCGTAAATTTTCCTTTTTCTCAGCTTGATCTCTCTGTTTTTGTCCTTATTCATGTTTCATAGATGTTCTCTTTTGCTCTTGCAAACAATCATGAAGTTTTCACCATTTGTCTGAAAAACAAAATATTTTGCAGGCATTAAAATTATTTCCTGTGGCGATGCCTCCTCTGCCTTTTTTCCCTGCCATATTGTTTTAGATGTGTTTCAATATTTGAGAAAGTGCTAGTAGAATGGAAACAAACCTTGGCTAGTTCAGAATTGACACAGCATCATCCAAAATGTATATGCTTTTCAGGTGAGCCAAAAAATTCTCATGTTATTAGAGGGAGCAATTGTGTGGCTTTAAGATAAACTTATTAAAAGATATACAAATATATGTTAAGAGGCCATTGATAAATTTTGTATGTTTTATTGAGGCACTCAGCAGTCCTAGAGAAACTATATGTCGTCCAAACTGGGACTGTTTTGACAGTGAAAGGGGCACTATATTAATACTTAGACCAGAAAAAATGGGTATCAACTGAGACAGTTGTAAGCAAAGTGAGATAAGTAGACACTCTGTGTAGTTATGCAGCAATTGGTTGCATCTTCAATATCTGTGTGAACCCAGCATGTGGGAAAAAGTAATTCTTCCCTTCTTCCAACCATCCTTTAATCACTTCCCACAAAAGATACATTTAGTGGCTCTTCCATCAAGATGGAACGTTCAGCATTTGGACTGCTCTTCTCTGTAGTCTAGCTTCTGTTTCTGTGTGCTTTTCTGATATTTTAATAGGATGTTGGAAAGGAGGTACAACAGGGGTAACTTGCTTTCTGCCTTGCTCACTGACGAGCCTTAAAGGTTATATTTAGTGAATTGCACCAGTGACGTGTTTTATTTGGCTCAGAAAGCACGTGTTTTATTTGGCTCAAAAGCACTTCCGTAAGGAAGTATGCCAGTTTCTCACCTAGGCATAATTTGAGGAACATACTCCGTGAAAGGGGTCAATGTTTTGTCAGGTTGAGCACCATGATTACCAGTGCCACAGCTGTTATCACTTAGGTAGGCTTTGATGAGAAACATAGGCTTTCATGCTGGGGAAAGGTAGGATAAAATGTGTAGAACAGGTGTTGGGAAAGAGACAAATCCTGGATCAGTTGGACCCCTCTGTCAAAAAGTCAAATAAAGCATATGCGAATTTGCTCTAAGTAGAGAACATATAATCTAGAGGGTGTAAAGAGCTCGTGATAGCCAGAAATTTTAGGGCCTACGTAATCCCCCAATTTAAATGTGGAAATATCATGGTTCTGTGTAGTCAGTGAATTTTAGTAGTTCGTATTAATGAGCACTTACTGAATGCCATGTACTGTTATAGGTGCATTATCTTCATTAACTCATTCATTCTTCACAATAACCCTATGAGAACAGATAGTATTATCTCACTTTACTTGTGAGGAAATCAGGGCTCCAAGAGAATACTTGTGGCAAGCGAGGCAGCTGAGATTTATACAAAGGTCCATGGTGCAGTAGCCCAAGTCCTTAACCCCTCTATGTGATATGCTGCATTTGTAGTACTAACTCACACAGATAATGATGATCCAGTCCCTTGAGATAAGTGTCTTACAAGACCTAATAGGATGCCAGGTTTTCAGTCAATCTGATGGAGTTTTACGGGTTTTTTGTTTCAAGTTTCTATTTAAATTCTAGTTAGTTAACATATAGTGTAATATTGATTTCAGGAGTAGAATTTAGTGACTCATCACTTACATATCATACCCAGTGCTCATCCCAACAAGTGCCCTCCTTAATGCCCATCACCCATCCAACCCATCCCTCCATCATCCTTCAGTTTGTTCTCTATAATTAAGAATCTCTTATGATTTCCTTCCCTCTCTTTTTTCCCTCTTCCTCTATGTTTATCTTTTTTGTTCCTTAAATTCCACACATGAGTACAATCACATGGTATTTATCTTTCTATGACTGACTTGTTTTGCTTAGCATAAAACACTCTAGCTCCATCCACATCATTACAAATAGCAAAATTTCCTTCTTTTTGATGGCCAAGTAATATTCCACTGTATATAGGTATATATGTGTGTACATATGTATATATAAATTTATATATATGTATATAAAATATATAAATATATATTATATATTGTTATATATATTTATATGTACATACGAATTTCCTTCTTTTGATAGCTGAGTAATATTCCACTGTATGTATGTGTGTATATGTATACACACACGTATGTATATATACACACGCCACATATATATACATGTATGATATATATACACACATATATATACCACATCTTCTTTTTTTAAGATTTTATTTATTTATTCATGAGAGACATGGAGAGAGAGGCAGAGACATAGGCAGAGGGAGGAGCAGGCTCCATGCAGGGAGCCCAATGCAAGACTCGATCCTGGCACTCCAGGGTCAGCAGAAGGCAGATGCTCAACCTCTGAGCCATCCAGGTGTCCCAACCACATCTTGTTTATCCATTCAATCAGATGGAGTTTCATCACAGGATAGTGTTAATATCTGATAAGAGGGAGGGTTAGCAAAACAGCAAAAATCTGAAGGCCAGTTGTATGGATGAACGAATAAAACAGTGAAGGGAGCACTAGGGAAAACTTGTACTCAAAGGCCACACAGATCTGGCTATAGGGCTTACCAAAACATGCCATGCCTTGGATAACATGACAGATCCCAGATCCTGGATGAGTTGGGTCATGCTCATACATCTAATGTCAGTCTGGTCAAAATTAACTCAGGATCAGGCAGGATGGGTAAAGAGGTGCCCCTGATCTTGAAATTAGAAGTAATAGACTGACTCAGGGTGCCTGGGTGGCTCAGTTGGTTGAGTATCTGCCTTCAGCTCAGGTCATGATCTCGGGGTCTTCGATCAAGCCCCGAGCTGGGTTCCCTGCTCAGCAGGGAGTCTGCTTCTCCCTGTGCCCCTCACTCTGCTCATGTTTGCTCTCTCTCGCTCTCAAATAAATAAAATTTTTAAAAAAGAAGTGATAGTACTGATTCTAGCTTGCAGGAGCTGAGAAATCAACAATTTTAATATCTTCAGAGAACTTCCCTTGTTAAAGACTTCTCTAAAGTTTGAAATTGAAGACAAAAGAGAAGTCATTCATGAGTAAGAGACACACTGGGGCAATGAAAGTCTTATATTGAAACATTGTTTCAAATGTTTTGGAAGGAAAACATTAGATTTAAAATTCAGTTACATCATGTAATTATATTTAATATTGTCTATGAATAGAGATCTATTTAATGATTCCAAGTTGAGAAAATAATTTTTGACATCTGTTTCAATATTTTGGCTGTATTCCTGACAAGTAGAATTTCAAAGATAGTTCAGTGGAGGCTCACTCATCATGAGAAAGAAAGAAGCTAGAAAAGACAATGAATTGAGGTATTGAAGCATCCTTTGGGACATATGGCAAATGACTTTTTCTAAAGAAAGAAAGAAATTGAACCATTATACAAAAGAAAGGTGTATTTGAGGATCAAAATTCAAAGAGAGCATCTTCCCTGTTCTTCACATTCGGGTGAAGCCCAGGAAAGCAGGAATTCATGGATAGAGATGGGATTTCATGGTGACAAAAATGTTCAACTATGGCTAGTCATGTAGGGGAAGGCAAGCAGTAGAGTCAGCGAGGTATGTGTGCAACGAAGTAAAAGTTGGGTCAGTCATGTTTTACAGATCCATCCTAGGAAGTGCCCAGGGCCATCAAAGCCAGATTGACATTATTGCAGACATTTTCAGGTTTGTTTGTAGAAACAGTGAAGAGGAAGACATTACTCAGTGTCAAAAAAATATAGATTAGTATTTTCAAAATGACTCAGTGGGGTGGGCTGCTGTAGGGGTGGTGAAAACTTTATTTTCTGAAGTATAAGCCACAATATACAACCCCATTAAGGTATTCTCACATTTTATCCTCACAACCCTTTGTGGTAGGATACTGCCATTATCTGCATTTTAGAGATGAAGAACCTGAGGCTCAGAGAGGTAAAGTAACTTGCTTAAGCACACATACATGGTAATTTGGAATTTGGTTCTACTACAAAGGTCAGTGATAAAGATTAAATTAACATATCTAAAATGTTCAGAATGGTGCATATTACCTAAGTGTGCAAAGAATGTCTTTACTGTTGCTGTTGTTTGTTGTTATGGTTATTTTTGTTGTGAACATAAAGAGCTTAAGAGACCAAAAAAAAAAAAAAGAAAAAAAGAAAGAAATTTGGTTCTATATGATGAAAGCCTATAGTCAAAGTCTGTTGTTATGAAAAGTTACATTGACTCCTAAAGAATTCCTCATCTTTATGGGGTTCTCTGTTTACGATGTTTTCTCTTGGCCCTGTCTTTGGGAGCAAATCCCTAGTTCTAAGGAAACTTAGTGATTAGATCAGCATTAATTTTGTAGAACAAGTAGATATGTGTAGTTAGTTAATCTGGGGTCCTTCTGGATAAGATTCTGAGGGTCAAACCAAACCCCATGGACAGGTGTACGAAGTTTATGCAATGCCTCACGTGGATTCCAGGGGTTCAGATACTAAGATGTGCAGTGTACAGCCTTCTATCTTAAGGGAAGTTCAACCCTCAAGGCAAGGCAAGAGATCCAGGTACAGGTTATCTCAATACTTTAAAATGCACCCTCTAGGGATCCCTGGGTGGCGCAGCGGTTTGGCGCCTGCCTTTGGCCCAGGGCGCGATACTGGAGACCCGGGATCGAATCCCACGTCGGGCTCCCTGCATGGAGCCTGCTTCTCCCTCTGCCTGTGTCTCTGCCTCTCTCTCTCTCTCTCTCTGTGACTATCACAAAAAAATAAAATAAAATAAAATCCACCCTCTAATAAATCCACTCTTTGCCTTTCCTATCCTCCACTCTACTGCAATGAATACCTCACCATTTGTTTTCAACCCTCCCCATCTTTATTTTTTTCCTCTCCATCTTTAAACAACGTAGCTCTCTGCAAGAAATATCCATAATTTATTAACCTCTCAGTTAATTTCTATTTATCCTTCAAGAACGAGCTCGAATGACGTATCATGAGTGGAGAACTTCTTAATTCCCAAGGCAAATGCAATGACTTTGTCTTCTGAAGACCTCCAATAGTTTGTCCAGACTTCTGCTATAATATTTTCTAGGTAGCATAGCATAGGTCACAAACCTGTAAGCCATTCCAGGTCATCATCCATTTATCCTCTTCCTAAATCAACATCTACATCATAGTAAGTATCAAATAATATTTGATGAATAAAATTTATAACACACAAGCACTTAAAATGATGTGTTATTAACCAGAAATTTTACTTATAAATAAGGCTTACTTGTGGCAAATTTGGTGATAGTATAGTCATTTAAGTTTCTAAAATGCACTCACTTTGGGGGTATGTGGGTGGCATAGTCAGTTAAAAGATGACTCGGGCAGCCCGGGTGGCTCAGTGGTTTAGCGCCACCTTCGGCCCAGGGTGTGACCTGAGGACCCGGGATCGAGTCCCACGTCGGGCTCCCTGCCTGGAGCCTGCTTCTCCCTCTGCCTGTGTCTCTGCCTCTCTCTCTCTCTCTCTCTCTCTCTCATGAATAAATAAATAAAATCTTTAAAAAAAAAAGATGACTCTTGGTTTCAGCTCAGGTCGTGATCTCAGGGTTGTAAGACTGAGCTTCCCATCAGGCTCTGTGCTCAGCATGGAGTCTATTTAAGACTCTCTCCTTCTCCCTCTGTCTCCCCTCCTCTCTCTCTCTCTCTCTCTCTCAAATAAATAAATAAAATCTTTAAAGTGCACTCACTTTTGAGTAACTGTAGTGAGAGGGCAGGAATATAAATTTAGGACTGAAATGGAGATGATCGTAAGATCTTACAAAGGAGACATGGTTACATGGCACATAGAAATGTGGATTCTGGGGTGAAAGAAACCCAAGTTTAAAACCCTGCTAATAGAGCAAAGTGACAGAATCGGAAGCTGCAAGGCTTCTTTCTTCCACCAGAGATACCAAGTTAAGAACAATATACAGACTAGAATACCTTTCTGAGAACTCTAGACAACAGTTGAGAAACTACAACATCCAAGGCCACTATAAAATCAAGAAGGGATTCCAGTGAAGGGGCAGTAGGAAAAGTCATAGCACTTGGGGCATCTGCTTATACCCCTTCCTCTGTGCAGCATAGCAAAGAGCAACCAAGTAGGAAGACCCCCCATACCAGGGCTCCTCTCACAGGACAGAAACAAACAAACAAACAAATGGATCATGTGTCCAATGCTTTGTCTTGTCTGGGGGTTTCTCAAGGGACTGATTTGTGTTTCACTTAACTTGAAGTACTGATGGGACTGGCACCAGGGTTTGGAAGCCACTGAAAACAGAGGTGAGCATCAGTTCTTCGGGCAGATGCTAGAGGATACAGGAGATAAGAAAAGGTTCAGGAAGTTCCTAAAAACTTCCAGCCAGACAGATTGGTGGTCTTTCCTTGCAGGAAGTCAGCAGGCAAAGACTGAGAGAGATGGTTGTTTTATCAACTGCCAAATTCCCAGCAAAAAATTACAAGGCATACAACTTTAAATAGGAAAATATGGCCCAACTAAGAGACCAAAATAAAACTCCAGAAACTGACTCTAAAGAAATGCAGATCTATGAGCTGCCTGACAAAAAATTTAATGTAACTGCCATAAAGATGCTCAGTGAGGTAAAAGAGAACACAGATATACAACAAAACAAATTCAGAAAAACGATGCATAAACAAAATGAGAATATCAACCAAGAGGTAAAAACTAAAAAAAAAAAAAATAATAACCACATAGAAATTCTGAAGTTGAAAAATTCAATAACTGAACTGAAAAAATCATTAGTAGGATTCAACATCAGAATTCATCAGGCAAAAGGAAGAATCACCAAACTGGAACATAGATTATTTGAAATCATCATGTCAAAGAAGCAAAGAGAAAATAGAATGAAGAAAAGTGAGGAGAGGCTAAAATAACTTATGGGATACAATCAAGTTATCAATATCTGCATTATGAAAATCTCGGAAAGAAAAGAGGAAGACAAAAAAAGGAGGATCCCTGGGTGGCTCAGCGGTTAAGCATCTGCCTTCAGCCCAAAGCGTGATCCTGGAGTCCTGCGATGGAGTCCCACATTGGGCTCCCTGCACAGAGCCTGCTTCTGTCTCGGCCTGTGTCTCTGCCTCTCTCTCTGTGTCTCTCATGAATAAATAAATAAAATCTTTTAAAAACAGAGGAAAAGAAACCAGAGAGCTTATTTCAAGAAATGATGACTGAAAATTTCCCAAATATGAGGAAAAGAATTGACATACAGATTCAAGAAGTAGAAAGAACTCCAACTAGAATAAATTAAAAGACATTTGGGCTTTCCATAATTTGGCTCTTGTTGACAATGCTGCTATGAACATCAGGGTGCACGTATCCCTTTGATTTAGTATTCTTGTATTCTTTGAGTAAATATCTAGTAGTGCAATTGCTGGATCATAGGGTAGTTCTATTTTTAACTTTTTGAAGAAACTCCATACTGTTTTCCACAGTGGCTACACCAGTTTGCCCTGCCACCAACACTGCACAAGGGTTCCTCTTTCCCTGCATCCTCTCCAACACCTGTCATTTCCTGTGTTGTTAATTTTAGCCCTTCTGACAGGTGTGAGGTGATATCTCATTGTAGTTTTGATTTGTATTTCCCTGATGGTAGGTTATGTTGAACATCTTTTCATGGCTCTATTGGCCATCTGGCTGTCTTCTTTGGAAAAATGTCTATTCATGTCTTCTGCCCATTTCTTAACTGGATTATTTGTTTTTTGGGCATTGAGTTTTGTAAGTTCTTTATATATTTTGGATACTAACCCTTTATCAGATATGTCATTTGCAAATATCTTTTCCCATTTTATGGATGACCATTTATTTGTTACTGTTTCTTTTGCTGTTTATTTTATTTTGATGAATGAAGAAGATGTGATACACACACACACACACACACACACAGTGGAATATTACTCAACCATAAAAAGAATGAAATCTTGCCATTTGCAACATGGATGGAGCTAGAGTATTATGCTAAACAAAATAAATCAGTCAGAGAAAGACAAATACCATGTGATTTGACTCATATGTGAATTTAAGAAACAAAACAAGTGAACATGGGGGGGTGGTGGAGAAAGGAAAACCAAGAAACAGACTTAATTATACAGAAAAAATTGATGATTGCCAGAGGGGAGGTGGATAGGGAGATGGGTTAAATAGATGATGGATATTAAAGAGGGCACTTGTGATGAGCACCAGTTGTGGTATGTAAGTGTTAAATCATCAAATTCTACACCTGAAACTAATAATACACTGTATGTTAACTAACAGGAATCTATTTTAGAGAGGGAGGGGACAGAGAGAGAAAACCTTAGGCAGACTCTGCACTGAGCATGAAGTCCAACACAGAGATCAATCTCATAACCGTGAGATCATGACCTAAGCCAAAATCAAGAGTCAGTCACCCAACCGACTAAGCCATCCAGGCACCCCAAGTAACTGGAATTTAAATAAAAACTTAAGTTACAAAAAAGAATAGATTAAAAGAAAACGATACTAGGCCCATTATAATCAAGTTGTCTAAATAAAGTCAAACAAAAAGAGAAATTTGAAAGCAGCAAGAGAAATTGATTTGTCACATATGAGGAAACTTACATAAGATTTTCAGTAGAAACTTTGCACTCCAGAAAGGACATATTTAAAATCTGAAAGAAAAAAACTAACAACCAAGAATACTATATCTGGCAAAAAAAAAAAAAAATCTTTCAAAAATGAAGAAGATTTCCCAGATAAAAACTGAGGAAGTCCATTACCATTAGACCTACTCTGCAAGAAATGGTAAGGAGAATCCTCTATGTTGAAATGAATAGACATAGCCTAAAACCATAGAAAAACTGAAAGTTCTTCCATAAAAGTAAATTCATGAACAAATACAGTAACCTATAATATTATAGTTTTGGTGCATAGAATTTATTTTTTTAAGATTTTATTTATTCATTCATGGCAGAGAGAGAGAGAGAGAGCGAGGCAGAGGGAGAAGCAGGCTCCATGCAGGGAACCCGACGTGGGACTTGATCCCGGGTTTCCAGGATCACACCCCAGGCTGAAGGTGGCGCTAAACCGCTGACCACCGTGGCTGCCCGGTGCATAGAATTTAAATGGAAAAATTTAAAAATCATAAATCTGTGTTAAAGGGTATACAATATGTAGATGTAGTTTTTGACATTCATAACAAAGTGTTGGGAAGGTCTTCAAAAGCACTGGAGGTTTTGTACGTGATTGAAGTTAAGGTATTATTAGTTTATAAAGATTTATAAAGACTATGTTTCATTTCAGTAATTGATACAACAACCAGACAGAAAATCAACAAGGCAATGGAGGACTTGGACAGAAATATACAAACCATTCCAACCAACAACAGCAAAATATACAATCTTCTCAAGTGTACATGGAACATTCTTTAGTATAGACATATTTTAGGCCACGAAAAAAATCTTAAAAAATTCATGAATGCTAAAATCATACCCTTTTTTTAAAATCATACCCTTTTTGATCACAATGGAATGAAACTAGAAATCAGCAGCACAAGGAAAAGTGAAAAATCCACAAATATGTGAATATTAAGCAATACACTCATAAACAACCAATGGGTCAAAGAAAAAATCACAAGAGACATTGGAAAATACCTTAAGACAAATGAAAATGGAAATACGACATACAAAAATTATGGGATACATCAAAAGCATCGCTACAAGGGAGGTTTAGAGCTGTAAATGCATACTTTAAAAATATCTTGGGTAAGTCGTGGGAATAAAAGGCAGAACGTAAGGACTATAATCAATGATATTGTAATAGGGCTGTATAGGGACAGGGGTAGCTACACTTGCAGTGAACACAGCATAATGTATAAACTTGTCAAATCACTACATTGTACACCTAAAACTAATGTATCATCGTGTGTCAACTATACTCAAAAATAATAATAAAAATAAAAAATAAATCAACATAACAAAGAAGAACAGGATGAACCCAAAACTAACTGAAGAAAAGAAATAATAAAGATTAGAGCCAAGATAAGTGAAGTAGGAAATAGACAAGCAATAGAAAAAAAAATCAATGAAACTAAGAGCATTTTTTAAAGATAAAATTGGCAAACTCTTAGCTAGAAGAATAAGAAAAAATAAGACTCACATAACTAAAACCGGGAATGAAAGAGGGACATTGCAACTGATGCAACAATAATAAAAGAGGATTATAAAAGAACACTGTGGATAGTTGTATGCCAACAAATTGGATAACCCAGAAGAAATGTATAAATTCCAATAGCCACACAACCTAGCAAGACTGAATCATAAAGAAATAGAAAATCTGAACAGAACAATAGGTAGAAAGGCATTTGCTAGCTGAGACTCTGCTATTGTAACCAAGAATGCTTAGAAAATCAACTGCTCCCACTTCAGAACTTTCCCAAATGTACAAAACTGATCAAAGTGGCAAGAGACCAACCAATTGTAAATTGTTTACTATGTTCAATTCGTTTCATAATAACATCCTACATTTAGAACATGTTCTGAAGAGTAGGGGACTTCTGGCTTTTAAATACATTTTATCATTCTTTCTTGAAACGTACTGGGATTTTCACATCCTGTCTGTCCCAAACATGCATTCACTGGTTAAAGACCATCCAAACCCAGTATTAATCTGGGCCATTCTTGGTGCAGACAGTAGGTAGGGGCACTAGTGAGAGTTTGACTGATTCATAAAGAAATTAGGAGAAAAAAGGTAACTCTCAGTCTTAGGTGGTGAATTTAAAAGTGCCTGAGCCCTGTCAGTGGCCACAAATCAAAAGGGCAGTGATTGATTTAGGATACTTAGAAAGTGTATATGAATTCATCATTTGGTTAGGAGTACAATCATAACTTACAGGAGTTTCTTGGGAAATGCACTTACCATTCAATTCCTAGTACTATTGATCAATTCTAAGTTTAGCTGCTCAGAATATTTCTTGTTAGGAAAGTCTTTTACCTTTTTCTCATATTCCTCAATGTAACTTTATGAGCTTAAACCTGACTCCATGGAGTTAGGTTCATTCCCCCGCCTATGACATTCTGTGCGCTATCTCCTCTCTTGTGCATGCAGCAGGTAACTCTGCTGACAACTAAATTCAACCTGTTGCCTCTGTTCAACAGTGGACAGTAAACATTTGTTGTATCTGCAGTTTATTTTCTTATCATATAGGTTACAAATTCTCAATATGATTAACCTCACTACAAGCCTAGAGATTAAACTAAAAGAAGATAGAAAATGGAGACTGTAAATAGGAAAAAATGCAAAATACAAAAAATACAAAAAAAGAAAATGCAAAAAAAGAAAATACAAAAAAAAAAAGAATTCTTAAAACTAAGTACTCATGAGAAGCTGAAAGAAAACATAATGTAAAAAAAAAAAAAAGAAAAAAAAAAGAAAACATAATGTAATGATGAATGGACCTTTTTCCATGAAAAAGTTCAGGAACTTCAAGGAGAGCAATGTTATATGGAACACAGTGCTAGTCTTTACTCAGTGCTGGAACTTTCCCTGACCTCCTGGGTAGATTTAATTGTTCCTTCTTTAATACCACAACATTGCTTTGATCCCATCCTCATCCTGGGGGAACCTATGATTTTCAGTTTGGTTGCCTTTCCTACTAAATATTGAGATCCCTGATACTCTCCTGGAGCCCCAGGGCTGGGCACAGAACCTGGTATATGATAGGTACACCATAAATATTCCATGAGAGAATGAATGAATGGCAAGAAAAAGCAACATAAGAGCTTTTTGAAATATGAGGTCATAATCCACTAAGAATTTCAGAGATAGTAGTTCATGGCCCAAAGACATAAATCAGCCATACCTTACTACTAATTCATTCTGCTTCTTTCCCTCATGTTTTTAAGTACCAATGCAGACACTGTTGCTGTCTTCTTGGAGCTTGGGTAATAATAATAGTAATTATAATATTATTAAGTAATACTATTAAAGTGATAATAATAATGATAAATGCTAATTGTCAAGTGCCTACTGCATGCTGAGCACCGTCCTAGAAACTTCAAATACACAAAGTGTAACCCAGACACAGCATCAACCCTCATGAAGTTTATATCACAGTTTGGAAGCCAGGCACACTGCGGATGTCCAATATAGAACTCATATTCTCCACTCTTACTCCAAGCCTGCTCCATGTATGTATAAACCATTTACTCAGAAGTCCTGGTACTCAGAACAAAATTTAAAACAAAAAAATGAAAGAAGAAAGAAAGAAAGAAAGAAAGAAAGAAAGAAAGAAAGAAAGAAAGAAAAGAAAGCAAGCAAGCAAACAGCCCCCTCCCATTATTTCAGAGTCTCCTGGATCAATTTGTTTAGTCAGAGAACAACACTGAGATAGAAGACTAGTGGGTCTGACATGTAGTTCAGCTTCCGCCTCTGGTTAGCTGTGTAATGTTAACTAAATTGATCTACCGTCTTTGTAGTTTCCTCAACTGGATAATGTGGGGATTAGTGTAGACAATATCTATAAAGGCTCAAACAGCTTAAACATCCCATAGTTCTATGAAGTGGCAGATGACAATGACCTTTGAAAGTGAGAAGATGGGGCATCTGGGTGGCTTAGTGGCTGAGCATCTGTCTTCAGCTCAGGTCATGATCCCAGGATTCTGGGATTGAGTCTCACATCAGGCTCCCCGCAGGGAGCCAGCCTGCTTCTCCCTCTGCCCATGTCTCTGCCTCTCTCTGTGTGTCTCTCATGAATTAATAAATAAAAATCTTTAAACAAAATGTTTAAAAAGTGGAGAAGACCCAGTTACTACACTCTCATTTTTTTGTGGATACAGAATTGTTCTGAAATGGCAAGAAATAGGCTGAAATTAGTACATATGGTTAGATTATAATAATGTAAATATATTCCATGAGATATATACAATTACTAACACTACAGCAGAACCTCATCTAGATTTCAGATTTTACAAAAGAGTGCCTTGGGTATGTCAGTTTCTTGATTCACAACCTCGCCTACACGGTCAAATACATGTACTAGTTTTCTTTACTGGTTGACGGGCACTGAGAGGGGGCACTTGACAGGATGACGGGTGTTCATGCTGTATGTTGTCAAATCGAACTCCAATAAAAACATACAAAAAAAAAAGTCATCTGTGATCCTGTTGTAAGTTCCCCTATAACATTCTTACTCTATCACATTGCTAATACCCTTTGCTTCACCCAAATTAATGTAGTCCTTGTTCTTGGAAGAAATCAGTGTAACACTTCTAAGCTGCTATTTATGCCATTCCCCTTGCTTATTTAGTGGGATGTTAAATGGGACTTTAAATATATCTTGTAATTTCCAAAACAGGAGAGAGTGGATGTCAAGTTCCCAAATATTGCAATAAAAGTGGATGGACATGCCCTTATAGAACATTTGAAAGCTGGATAAAACTGCTCCTGAAATTTTATACCATCACCCACTTCCATAGAATATAAGAGAAGTCAAGAGATTCAAAATATTCATATAATTAAACAATTATTTCTTTGAAGATGGTCATATGTGTAGTAGGGAGTACTATAACATTTCAGTACCCTTTACCATAACCCATCCCCAGCCATATGAAAAGGCCCAGCAGGCTCCGAATGATGCCATATGGCCAAAGTGGTATTAAGATTTGTGTGGTAACTTAGCTCACGTTCCCTAGAATTTGAGGGAACACGGAGACTGGTGCCTGATTCTTACCTGGCAAAATCTAAAAGGCTACTTCTGAGGCCTTTAGCAGAAAGAGCTCCCCTGAAAACCATTTGCACTTTCACCAAATTAAGAAAATGTTTCTGTGTCCAATGGGCCAAGTAGACACTGTGAGTAGTAGAGAGGCTAAAATAACCTTGGCAGGAGAGGCTAGAATAATCTTGATAGAAAAAGAAAAATAATCTTGATAGGAGGGCTGTTTTCATCAGCACAAATTGGGGTTGGGGGGTAGGAAGTAATAATTGCAATGGAATGAGTGATAATGGATACAATTAATTTTGATTGTACTGGACATTTAAACACTATCAAATGACATTATTCTAAATAAACAAACATGGCTGGAAAAAATATGGACTCCTCCGTGATATTAAGAGGGCAATGAAAGAAGATCTTAGGAGTTTATATGAAAAAAAAATGCAGTGATAAGCTTTGTTGTTTATATCCCCACCATGTTCAGCCCATAACATAAATGGGTTACATTTGGAAGATCCTCCTGACCCCTTTTCTATTCTGAGCTTTTCTTTCTTTTAAGAAGCTTCTCCTGACCTCAGTCTTTGGACTTTTCCTCTGAACTCTTACTGTGTCCACTATGTATGCCATTCACATGACTCTGTCTATGTTTTATTATTCCTATGTTTTATTATTTACATCCTAGCATCTATACTCTGTTTCCTCAACTGAGTGGTAAGGCCAAATGAAGGGAAAGGAAACTACCATTTCTTAAGCACCTACTCTGTGCCAGGAACTTTATCTACTTTACTTTATCTACTTTGCTCAGTAACTCCTAGCAATGGGCATTATCTCCACTTGTTACGGATAAATACATAGAAGTTCAGTGAATTCATATAGTTTGGTCATTGAATCATTTTGTACTTTTAAGTAAACCTCGTCATTTTTTCTGAATTTTCCAGGTTGACAATTTGAGTAGATTATCTTTATCCTTTTCAAGATGTATACTTTTTTTTTCTTGTAATGGCTCTAACTTCCAAAACAGTTAAGTTTTAGAGATGATGGTAATCAATCTTGCATTGCTCCAGTTTTTTTTTTAATTGAAGCATAGTTGACACAATTAGTTTCAGGTGCACAACGTAGTGATTCAACAAGTCTGTACATCATGCTACGCTCTTCACAAATTTAACTTCCATCTGTCACCATACAACACTATTACATACCTTTGGGTATTGCTCCAGTTTTTAATAAGAATGTTTTTATTTTATTTTATTTTATTTTATTTTATTTATTTATTTTATTTTATTTTATTTATTTTATTTTATTTTATTTTATTTATTCAGACACACACACACACACACACAGAGAAAGAGAGAGGCAGAGACACAGGCAGAGGGAGAAGCAGGCTCCATGCAGGGAGCCCGATGTAGGACTCAATCCTGGGTCCCCAGGATCACACCCTGGGCCGAAGGCGGCGCTAAACCACTGAGCCACCAGGGCTGCCCAATAAGAGTGTTTTTATATTACAGCATTTGAGTTATAACATTTAATCCACATGTAAGTTTTAGATATATGTATTTTATCATTTTAATCTAAGAATATTTTTAGTTACCTATGATATTAGAGGGGGATAGATACTAAATTCCTTTTACTTATGCCTTATGGGAATCTATCAAGATGATCATATGGTTTTGGTCCTTGTCAGCTTGATGTGATGAACAGAAGTTTCATGAATAAAAAACACATACTTCTCTGAAATAAATTCTACTGGCTCTTTAACTATAGCTGTGTTTGAATTGGTAGTATTTTATTCAATACATGTATTCTGGGGTGCATAGATAGGATTAAAGCAAAAAATATACTTTTGTATTTTGTGTCAAGAACATATTATTTTTCTAAAATAAATGGAAAAGTAGCTTTTTTTATGCGTTGTATAATAGCATACATTGGCGATAATTGGCTATTCGATAATTTAGAAGAAATCACCTCCTATAAAATTTCTAGAGTGGGTACCATTTTTTAATGCAGTCCTTTTCTTCTTAATTCAGTTGGTACACCTAAGTTTTCTATTTCTGAATGCATTTGTACAACTGACTTTTTTCTAAAATCATTTCAAGATTTTCACTTTTTTAGCGTAAAATTGTACATAACTACTTATAATTGTACAACTTCTATTATTTGTGGTTATGTTTCTTTTTATATCTACACATATTTTATGTACCCATTTTCTCTCCTTTTTCCCTTGGTCAGGCTTGCCAGAAGTTGCTCTCTTTATTGATATCTTCACCTATCCTATGCTTTTATGTTTTCAAATTCATTAACTTTCTATTTTACCTTTCTTAATTCATTCTTCCTGCAACATTTGATACTTGTTTTTATTACTGCTTTTAATGCTTAGACCATGTAGCTCATTTTAAACATTTTCTGTAATAATGAAATCAATTGACACTAATTATGTTTTACTGAACACTGTGAGTATTTATGGTTTGGCCAGGAATGTTTCAGTGAATACCACTTTAGGCACTTCTTAAAGGTTTGACGTGTCCTTTTCTCCTTGTATTTACTTTTAGAATCCTCTATAACTGAAATTATGATTTCTTCTTTGACCAAAGAAATAGTTTTGTAAAGATGTTTATATCTAAATGCTTAAGGTCCAAATTTTTGGCCTTTCCTATTTCTGAATTTTAGAATTAATGAAGTTTCTATACAGCATAATAAATAACAGTTCATTAAACTGATATTTGTAGACCAAAAAATAATTTTACAGTTTGATGGCCAAATGGATAGATATATACATAAAACTTCCCATTAACTGAGTTATTTACACTCAATTCATCTATGTCATTTGTATTCATCAGTTTGACTTATCAAAGACAAAGCAAGTTGTGTAACACACTCCAAGTATGGTGGTATTTTATCAGTTTTTACTATCAATAAAAACTATTGTTTTATATTTTGAAATAATACTATTCACTACATAAATGCTTAGCATTGGCAGGTCTTCATTATTCTGTGTGACTTTTGAATATGAAATAAACATCTTATACCCATTGAATGCTTTAAGGTTTGCATTCACCTTTATCTCTAAGTAATATTAAAGTATCTGTTTTCATTATATTGTGATTTCATTATATCTTTGCCTAGATACTCGTTTGTATCCTCTCTAGGAAATCTGTGTTTTATGTGCTTCTCCTTGTATTAGTCTATATAGGCTTTTTTTTTTTTTTAACAAACTCAAACATCTGTTTGTTAACAACAATACCTCATTTCTAACACATTCCCTTGACCAGTACTACTATTCACAAGGTCTCATTTAGATGCAAGGGAAGAGGCTGAGAAATGTCATTTTCCTATGTTGCCAGGCAGATAGCATTGCTTCTGTCATAGTCTGTCCTTCTGGCTGCCAAATATCCATTTTGCTCTCCTCCCCATAAAATTAAAAATGTTCCTCTAACTCCCTAATGAAGACAAACCAAAGACCCATCTGTGTAATGAATCCAGCTTAAATTTCAGAATCTCCAGGCTATGCCCAGTACTCTCCCTTAGGATGAGATGTGACTGTTTTCAATTTGGTGACCTATGAACTATCTGGCCACCACCACCACACATATCGAAAATACAATAGTGGAGCAAGTAAAAGGATATTGGAGGGAAAAAGGAAAGAAGGAAGGAAGTGAGCAAGCAGAGGAAGAAAGGACTTTCCATTCACAAAAAGGAATAAAGGAATACATACCCATTAGTCACTAGTACAATGTAAGGATGAAATCCTGAAAATCAGGCATTATGAAAGCCCCCTAGCCTGTGGGTGCGAGAACTCTCTTGATTAAGGCCCAGTTCTACTCCCTGAGAGGGAATCCTTGTTGATTATCACTGAGCGCTCTATCAGTTCTTCTACCCTCTATCAGTTCTTCTTTTACGTTATCTTCCTTGGTCACATCTGAAATACATGGGAATGTGTTTGGTGGCTTCACAGCTGTCTTAACTTACTACAGCTACTGAAAGACGAGACTGAAATTTCTTCTGACTTTCCAGTTATCAGAGACTTTGAGGGATTTTGATCTATTCGCTTCAAGTCAGTTCCATGTACCAGTAACCATACGAACGAGCATTGCCTACATACAATTCTCAAGTCTGATTTATTTTGCTTCCTTACTCAAAAAACATACACACACTGTCTCTCATTAATAGTAGGTATCTTAAGGCTATCTGTAAAAATAGGTGGGGAACCATCTCGTTAATTCCATCATTGTCCTGAATCACTTTATTCATCACTTTATTCATTTAATCACTTTATTCATCACTTTATTTTACTGAAATCTTATCCCCTCAACATTTTTTTTTCATTCCCAATTCCCTCCCTAGTCAGGTTGCAAGGTAACTGTATTCTGAGTTCATCTCTTTGGTATATTATCTTGCCAAATATTTGCAGGCAATACCCAGCAGCACACACTACAAAGTTTTCCAACCTTTTTCTCTAGGATTGCTGGCTACGTATGCATCTGATTATGGTTCCAAATTACGGAAGGTAGTGACTTATTAAAAGATTTACACTGCATACCATACATTGTCATCTCTCTAGCTTCTTTTATCTGTTACCTTGCTTCCTGGCACCCAAACATGTGTTTTAGGATTTTGTTACAGCCGCACTCCAAGATATCAATTTATGTGTTAGTAGCTCAGGGTCTTACAATAACAAGTGTCACATACTTCTTGCTCCTGCAAAATCCAATGCAAATGATTCTGAGTGGTTATCCTCTGGGTACTGATTCAAGAATCTAGGCTCCTTGAATTGTTTTGCACTCCAAAATGAAACTTTTTTCATATTTTTTTCTTAGAAATAATACATCTATTTTGATGCTTCCTTTGTCATCCGGTTTGATGCTTTATGTTTTTAAAAAGATTTGTATATTTATTTGAGAGAGATTCAGAGAAAGTGCACACAAGTGGGAGGGATAGAGGAAGAGAGAATCTGAAGGAGACTCTGTGTCGAGTGTGGAGCCAGTCACTGGGCTCGATCTCATGATCCTGAGATCAGGATCTGAGCTGAAACCAAGAGTTAGATGCTGAGCCGACTGCACCACCCAGGCACCCTTTGATGCTTTATATATTTTTATGGCTTGTTTGTCATTGATGTGCTTTTCTGCTTTATTAAATAAAATACCTTTCTCAGTTTATTTGGAAGGTATACATACACCCTGTTTTTATTCAAGAGGTTACCATTAATATTGAAATATATATATTTAATTATAATTATTTTAACAATGAAACCATGTCTCTCATATCTTATCTGATGAGAGATTTATTCCTTGGCAATTTCTATTTATTCCCTATGAAATTTTATATTCAGGTTATTACTTATTGTCACAGAAGTATCTTATAAAATCTATCATCTTTTAAGAGGTATTTTTAGCATAGCTTTTACATTTTATTACCAAACTTAAATTATTTAGACTTAAGTCTATATGTTTTAACAGCTTTAGTGCTCACAGCAACTCTTTTCGTATAAACAACTCATCTTGAGTTCTTTGCTTTGGTTATTTCCAGAGGAAACTAGAGCAAATCTTCAAGTTCTAGCAATTTGAGAGGAGGAGTACACTTCTGGGAATCATGTAGGTGGCATTCTTTCTGCACCCTTGGATATCTGAGAAAGTGTTGTGGCTAAGTTCCCATAAGCGCCACCTTGACTATGTATATAATTTCTCATTCACAAAATCTTTTCTCTTAGCCTTCAATAGAACTAGTTCCTCTAGTGTTTAAAAAATAAAGAAAAGAAAAAGAAAAAGCAACTGAATTTGATCATTTACCATCAACTTGTTTTTTTCTACTAAACTGATTATAAGGACAAAGAAAATCTTAGAAGTTCAAGGATTTTTCCAATACAAATAAAAATTGTGGTTACTTTTCACTATTTGCCATTTCATGGTACACAGTTTTATTAATCTTAATTGGATCTTTTTCACCTCAAGATTTTCTTCCATACTTTTTTGATCCTTAATTTCATTAACAATTTTAATATTTGCTCTTCCTTCTGGGAATCAGATTATGTATAATTCAGATTTCAACAATCTGTTCTCTGTGTCTCTTAGAGGTTATTTTATTATTTTAATGTCTTCTTTTGTTCAGGGTTCTGGTGAAATATAACAAATTTGTGTTCTACTTCAGTGATTTGATTATGCATCAATCTCGTTTACGCTTCCCTTGTGGTATATTTTTATTTGACAATTGTGAATTTTCATTTCTGGAAAATTGTTCCTAATTTCACATTTTCCCTTATGGTTGGTTATTCTTAGTTCATAAATGCCATGTACTCTAAAATCTTATTAAGAACACAAAACCTATTTTTACTTTGAATTTTTATTACTTCAAATATTCTATTTTATAAGAATTATAAAACATTACAGGAAAAGTCCTTAGACACGTTCCTATCACTATCACAGATTCTGTGTGTATTTTACCAGTCATAATTTTTACTACATACAGAGCTGTATAGCTTATAAAAGTTACATGAATGCTTTAATTTTATATTGTTGTACTTGATTTTCTCCATAGTCTGTTTATGAAATCTGTGTTGTTATATATTTTTCATCCATATTTAATTCTGTATAGTCTCCCATTGCAAGAATGTACCATAACATATTTGTCCTTTTGCTTGTTGTTGGACATTATGCCACTTGATGCTATTATAATTATTCAGTGAGCATTCTTTTATTCTTAATTTTTTCCCTTTAACCAACATCTATTAAGTACTAATATGGCCAACATCCTCCGCTACTCTATTTATGCAGGCATATCTCATCTTTTAAAAGTTTTTAATCACCCAGTGCTCATCACAAGTGCACTCCTTAATCTCCATCACCTAGTCAACCCATTACCCCACCTGCCTCCCCTCTGGTAACCATCAGTTTGTTTTCTAGAGTTCAGAGTCTGTTTTTTGGTTTCTCTCTCTCTCTCTCTCTTTTTTCCCCTTTGCTCCTTTGTTTTATTTCTTAAATTCCACATATGAGTGAAATCATATGGCATTTGTTTTTCTCTGACTGACTTGTTTCACTTGGCCTAATATTCTCTAGTTCCACCCATGTCACTGCAAATGGCAGGATTTCATTTTTTTTATGGCTGAGTACTATTCCATTATATATATTTCCCACATCTTCTTTATCCATCAATCAGTGGGTACTTAGCTGTTTCCATAATTTGGCTATTGTAGATAATGCTACTACTATAAACATAAGGATGCATGTATCCCTTTGAATTAGTATTTTTGTATTCTTTGGGTAAACACCCAGCAGAGTGATTGTTGGATTATAGCATAGTTCTACTGGTAACTTTTTGAGAAAACTCCATACTATTATCCACAGTGGCTGCACCAGTATGCACTCCTACCAATTGGGCAAGAGGGTTCCTTTATCTCTATATCCTTGCCAAAACCTGTTGTTGCTTGTACTGCTGATTTTAGACATTCTGACTCATGCAAGGTGAAAACATTGTAGTTTTCAATGGCAATTCCCTGGTAAGTGATGATGAGCATCTTTTCATGTGGCCATTGGCCATCTGCCTTCTTAGGAAAAATGTGTATTCATGTCTTCTACACATTCCTTGAACTAGATTATTTGGGTTTGTTTGTTTTTCTTTTTTGAGTATTGAGTTTGGTAAGTTCTTTATAGATTTTGAATACTAACCCTTTATCAAATATGTCATTTGTAAATATCTCCTCCCATCCATGCATTGTCTCTTAGTTCTGTCAATTGTTTCCTTTGCTATGCAGAAGCTTTTTATTTTGATATAGTTCCAATAGTTTAGTTTTCCTGTTGTTTACCTTGCCTCAAGGGACTAGATAGAAAAAAGTTGTCGCCAGTATCAAAGAGGTTACTATCTGTGTTCTCCCCTAGGATTTTAATGGGTTTCTGTCTCACACTTGGGTCTTTCATCATTGTGAGTGTGTTATTTGTGTCTGGTGTAAGAAAGTGGTCCAGTCTCTTTCTTTTGCATGTTGCTGTCCGGTTTTCCTACCACCAGTTGTTGTAGAGACCATCTTTTCCCCATTAGATATTCTTTCCTCCCTTGTCAAAGATTGACTAAAAAATAAGATTGACTATATAACTGCAGGTTCATTTCTGTCCTTTTTATCTACATGTCTACTTTTGTGCCCATACCACACTGTTTTGATTACTATAGCTTTGTAATATAACCTGAAGTCCAGAATTGTGATACCTCCAGCTTTGCTTTTCTTTTTCAAGATTTATTTGGCTATTCAGGGTCCTTTGTGCTTCCATAAACATTTTAGAATTATTTGTTCTAGTTCTGTGACAAATGCTGTTGGTATTTTGATAGGAATGGCATTAAATGTGTAGATTGTCTTGGGTGTTACAGACGTATTAGCAATATTTGTTCTTACAATCCATAAGCATGGAAGATCTTTTCATTTCTTTGTGTCATCTTCAATTTCATCAGTGTTTTATAGTTTTCAGAGTACAGGTCTTTTACCTCTTTTATTAGGTTTATTTCTAGCTATATTATTGTTTTGGGTACAATTGTAAATGGGATTATTTTCTTATTGTTGCTTTCTGCTGCTTCATTATTGTTATCTAGAGTATGTAGAACAACAATAACATTATTGTTAGGTAGAAATGCAGCCAATTTCTGTACACTGATTTTTGTATCCTACAACATTACTGAAGTCATTTATTAGTTCTATCCATTTTTTGATGGAGTCTTTTGGGCTTTCTATATATAGAGTATCATGTCATCTGTAAATAGTGAAAGTTTTACCTCTTCCTTACCAATTTGGATGCCTTTTATTTACTTTTCTTGTCTTATATTGCTGTTGCTAGGAATTCCAGTACTATGTTAAATACAAGTGGTGAGAGTGGACATGCTTGTCTTGTTCCTGACCTTAGGAAAAAGGCTCTCGGTTTTTCTACATTAAAGATAATATTAGCTGTGGGTTTTTCATATATTGCCTCTATTATGTTGAGGTATGTTCCCTCTAAACCTACTTCACTGAAGGTTTTAATCATGAATGGAAGTTTTACTTTGCCAAATGCTTTTCCTGCATCTTTTGAAATGATCATATGGTTCTTATCCTTTCTCTTATTGATGTGATAAATCATGGTGATTGATTTGTAAATATTGAACCACCCTTTCAATTCAGGAATAAACCCTTCTTAATCCTGGTGAATGATTTTTTAAAAGATTTTATTTATTTATTCATGATAAACAGAGGGCGGGGGGACAGAGGGAGAATCAGGCTCCACACCGGGAGCCAGACGTGGGACTCGATCCCGGGACTCCAGGATCGCGCCCTGGACCAAAGGCAGGCACCAAACTGCTGAGCCACCCAGGGATCCCCGGTGAATGATTTTTTAAATGTATTGTTGGATCTGGTTTGCTAGTATTTTCTTGAGGATTTTTGTATCTATTCATCAGATATATTGGCCTGTGGTTCTCTTTTTTAGTAGAGTCTTTATCTGGTTCTAATATGAGGGTAATGCTGGCCTCACAGACTGAATTTGGCAGCTTGCCTTCCTTTTCTATTTTTTTTAATAGTTTATGAAGAATAGGTATTAACTCTTTAAATGTTTGGTAGAATTTGCCTGTGAAGTCATCTGATCTTGGACTTTCATTTCTTGGGAGGATTTTTTTTTTCCCCACACAATACTAATCTTATTAGAAATACTCTTGATTGGACAGCCTGGTGGCTCGGTGGTTTAGTGACGCCTTCAGCCCAGGGCGTGATCCTATAGACCGGGGATCGAATCCCACCTCAGGCTCCCTGCATGGAGCCTGCTTCTCCCTCTGCCTGTGTCTCTGCATCTCTCTCTGTGTGTCTCTCATGAATAAATAAATAAAATATTAAAAAAAATAAAAGAAATACTCTTAATTGCAGCATTCACTTCTACAGCATGGATTTTATTCTATACTTTATTTGAAACAACATTAGTCCCAACCCTAAGAATTATTACATGCTGGGAAATCAGACAGAACAATAAAATACAGTAGTTTGTTTCTTACTTTATATGCTAGAAGGATCACTTCCACTTCTCACTGCACTAATTTTTATCCAAAATCTTATAGGTTCATTACACTTTCTAATAATTCAATACTGAACTCAAAAATGTTCAGTTCTTTATCTAATATTCCCCTCTGACTGGCATGCATAAAAGCATTTAAGATAAAAATACCCCTTTATGGCTACACCTTTGATCACCAAAAGCACATGTAGAAGCCCCCAGCATGCTACTGAAACTAGGCAGCTATGTCTTAACACAAATTAAGACACTAAATCCGTTGACATATTATATGGTATATCATTTCCTTATACTCTCTTTATGAAGAAGAATCATAGCAAGCTCCATCTGTCTATATAAAACAAATTAAAAATCACTCTTCGCATATTCATCCATGAGCCACATAGCACTATTCATTGTAACAATTCTTATTGTAATACCATGAGGTTATATAGAAGCTTCAGCTCCTGGGAGTTTTTTAATTACCAATTCAATTTCTTTGCTGGTAATCTGTCTATTCCAATTTTCTATTTCTTCCTGTTTCACTTTTGGTAGGTTATATGTTTCTAGGAATTTATCCATTTGTTTTAAGTTGTCCAGTTTGTTTTTATACAGTTTTTCATGATAACCTCTTATAATTGTTCATATTTCTGTTGTGTTGGTTGTTATTTCTCCTCTCCCATTTGTGATTTTATTATTGGATCCTTTTTCTTTTAGTCTTGATGTGTCTGGCTTGAGGTTTACCAATTTTACTGATTTTTTTCTCAAAGAATTAGTGCCTGGTTTCATTGATCTGTTATGTTGTTGTTTTTGTTGTTTTAATTTCTATATCACTTATTTTTGCTCTAATATTTACTATTTCTTTCTTTCTGCTGGCTTCTGGTTTTATTTGTTGTTCTTTTTCTAGCTCCGTTAGGTGAAAGGTTAGATTGTTTAAGATCTTTCTTGCTTCTTGAGGTAAGTGTGTATTGCTTACAAGTTCCTTCTTAGAAACACTTTTGCTGTATCTCAAAGGTTTTGGACCATTGTGTTTTCATTTCTTTTTGTTTCCATGTACTTTTTTATTTCCTGTTTTATGGTCTGGTTGAGTCATTCATTCTTTAGCAGAATGTTATTTAACTTCCATGGATTTGTGGTCTTTCCCAATTTTTTCTTGTGGTTGACTTCTAGTTTCATAGCATTTTGGTCAAAAATGATGCATGGCATGATCTTTTTAAATTTGATGAGGTTTGTTTTGTGGCCTAATCTGTGATCTGTTCTGGAGAATGTTCCATGTGCACTTGAAAAGAATGTGTATTCTGCTGTTTTAGGATAGAAAATTCTGAATATATGTGTTAAATCCATTTGCTCCAGCACATCATTCAAAGCTATTGTTTCCTTCTTGATTTTCTGTTTAGATGATCTCCCCATTGATAGGAATGCAGTGTTAAAGCCCCCTACTATTATTTTATTATTTTGATTAGTTCCTTTATGTTTCTTATCAACTGTTTTATGTATTTGGGTGTTCCCATGTTGAGTGCATAAATATTTATATGTGTTATATATAAATAAATATATATATAAACATATATATATTGTTTGATTGTCCTCTTTATTATTATATCATCTTTCTGTGTCTCTTGTTACAGTCTTTCTTTTAGTCTATTTTGTCCAATATAAGTATTGCTACTCTGGCTTTCTTTTGACATCCATTTGTGTGACAGATATTTCTCTGTCCCCTCACTTTCAATCTGCAGGTGTCTTTAGGTCTAAAATGACTCGCTTGTAGTCATTAATTTTGTTTTTTATCCATTATAGGCATGGGTTTTGTTTTTTTTTATCCATTCTATCACCCTAAGTATTATTTATGATTGGAGTGTTTAGTTCATTTATATTCAAAGCAATTATTGATAAATATGTAGCTACTGCCACTTTATTATTTGTTTCGTGGTTGTTTCTGAAAATTTTCTCTGATCCTTTCTCATTTGTCTTTTATGGTTTGCTAGTATTCTTTAGTGATTTGTTTGCATTTCTCTTTATTGTTTGCATATTTATTATTGTTTTTTTTTTATTTGTGGTTACTGTTAGGTTTGTACGTACCGTCTTCTGCACATGGAAGTCTATGTTAAGTTGATGGTCATTTGAGTTTGAACCTATTCTTTACTCCTCTCCTCACATTTTAGGTATATGGTGTTATATTTTACATCCTTTTATTTTGTGAGTTCCTTGACTGATTTTTTAATGGAAGTATTCATTTTTACTGCTTGGTGTTTCCTACCTTCATATTGTCAATTTTGGTCTTTCCTTTCCACTCAAAAAGTCCCCTTTAAGATTTATTGCAGGGTTGTTTTAGAGGTCATGAACTCTTTTAGTTTTTGTTCATCTGGGAAACTCTGTCTCTCCTATCCTGAATGATAGGCTTCCTGGATAAAGTATTCATGGCTGCACATTTTTCTCATTCAACACTTTGAATATATCATGCTACGCCTTTGTGGCTTGGAAAGTTTCTGCTGAAAGGTACACTGATAGTGTTATGGGGTTTCCTTTGTATGCACCTGACTTCTTTTGTCTTGCTCCTATTAATTTTTTTCTTTATCACCATATTTTGCCATTTTAATTACTTGGCATGGATCTGCTTTTGTTGATGTTGTTGGGGTTCTCTATGCCTCCTGGGTCTGGATATCTGTTTCCTTCTGTAGATTAGGGAAGTTTTCACAAGACAGGGATGTCCACTCTCACGTTTTCAGCTATTATTTCTTTAATTAAATTATCTGCCCCCTTCCCTCTCTCTTCTTCTTCTGGGACTCCTATAATACAAATGTTACTATGTTTGATGAAGTCACTGAGTTCCCTAAGTCTAATCTCATTTTGCATAATTCTTTTTTCTCTCTTTTGCTCAGCTTGATTACTTTGCATTACTCTGTCTTCTAGGTCATTAATTCATTCCTTTGCTTCTTCTAGCCTGCTGTTTATTCCATCAAGTGTATTTCTTATTTATTGGAGCCTTTATCTGTGCTATTTTTTATCTCTATGTTAATGATCTTATTTATGTCCTCCACTCTTTTCTCAACTCCACTGAGTATCTTTATGATCATTGCTTTAAATTCTCCATCAAGCATGTTACACATGTCTGTTTTTGCTAGATCTTTGGCCGTGACCTTGTCCTGCGCTTTCATTTGGGACAAATTCCTCTGTTTTCTCCTCTTATCTAAATTTCTGTGCCTGTTTCTCTGTGTTAGGGAAGTTCAGCTACATCTCCTGTTCCTGCAAGTAATATCTTTATTGAAGAAGAGGTTCTGTGGTGCCCTGCTGTATAGTGTTCCCTGTTCCCCAGGGCCAGGCACTTCAGTGTGTGTTGCTTGTGTTCTGGTCTTGTATCCTGGCCACTTTGTCCATCAGGCCAGTCATCCACAGACTCTCTCTTTACCTACTTTGGTCAGGGTTTGTTCCCTGGCCTGAATGTGGCAAGTTTTAACTAGGTGTGCTCTGGTCTGTTTGTGAAATGAAAGCTGTTGCTGCCACCACCAGAATCAAGGCCTCACAAAACTCAAGCATCAGGAGACACGATGCTAGCAGGGGTTTGTGCCAGTCTTCTGGGGAAGCGCAGATCTGGAACTGAGGCAAGTGTGACTGGGAAGGGAAGTTTCACAAGAGCACAGGGAGTGGGACTTGGCATAAGCAGGTTAGGTAGGGAGTATAGGCATTGTGCTGGTTCCCACAGGTGGCACTTTGTTCATGCTAAAGAGCAGGGGAGGGAAATGGCTCCTGCCAGTTCCTTTGTTCCCAAAGGGGTCTCTTATGAATGCTGCCTCCCTGAGGCATGCTCTGAGATGAACAACTAACCTCCCCATTTTGTGCTCCAGGTACTCTTCAGATCACTTTTTCCCTTGCTGTTTATCTGTGGGCTGTTTGCCTGCTTTCTCTCCAAAAGTAGCGCACTGCTTTCCCAGGCTCTATCCCAGCCAAACTCATTGACCTTTAAAACTCAAGGCTTTAAGCCCTGCTGATTGCCAAAACTCATGAAATTCGACCCTTCTCTGTCCAAGCCAGTTGCTATGGGGATTTATTTTCCCTGTGCACTCTGCTGTGTGCTGGGCTTTCTCTGGCTCTTCTCTGAGACTGTGGCTCCCTCCCCACTGCAGGGACCATAATCCGTTTCTCTCCCAAATCTCATCTCCTCACTTCCTACCTTCTTCAATATGGCCTCTTCTCTACCTTTAGTTGTGGAGTTTGTTCTTTGGTCTTCAGATTGATTTCGAGGGTATTTAGGATGATTTAATAGATGAGGCAAGCCTAGAATCTGCCACCATCTTCCTCTCTGACCTCTGTAACCTGCTTTTAAGTTTCACTGATTTCTGCCCTAATTTTTATCATTTATTTTATTCTGCCTGCTTTAGGCTTTAATGACTTTTCTTTCTTTCGTTTCCTAAGGTAGAAATTTAGATTATTGATTTCAGATCTTTTGTCTTTAATACATTCATTTAATGCTGTAAGTTTCCCTCTATTCATATATCCTATAAATTTTGATAAGATGCCCTTTACTTAGATTGAAATATTCTTAAATTTCTCTTGAAAATGCTGTTTTGACCCATGTGTTATTTCCATCTCCAACTATTTTGTAATTTTTCAGCTCTAGTTCAATTGTTGATTTCTAGTTTAATTCTATGGTGGTCTGAGAGCTGGTTTTGTATCATTTTATTTTTTTTAAATTTATTAAGATGTCTTTTATGGCCCAGAATATAGTCTTAGTGAGTGTTTATGTGAGCTTGAGAAGAATGTGCATGCTGCTATTGTTGCATGAAGTTCTTTGTAAATGTCAATTAGACACTGTTGATTGATAGTGATGTTCAGGTAAATTGCATCCTTACTGATTTTCTGCCTGTCTGATCTATCAATTATCTATCAGTTTTTGCCTCACATTTTTTATTGTTTTTTTGTTACATGTATACACACCAAGGATTGTTACATTTTCTTGGAGAATGGACCCCTTTATCATTATGCAGTGCTTCTCATTATCCCTGATAATTTTCCTTGCTCTGAAATCTGCTTTACTGAAATTAATATAGTGATTCCAGCTTTCTTTTGATTAGTGAAAGCATGGTATATCATTATTCACCCCTTTACTTCATTTTATTTTATTTTATTTTATTTATTCATGATAGTTACAGAGAGAGAGAGGCAGAGACACAGGCAGAGGGAGAAGCAGGCTCCATGCAGGGAGCCCGAAGTGAGATTTGATCCCAGGATCGCGCCCTGGGCCAAAGGCAGGCACCAAACCGCTGCGCCACCCAGGGATCCACGCCCCTTTACTTTTAATCTATATTTGTTGTTATACTTAAACTGTGTTTCTGTGGATAACATAAGTAAGGTAATGTTTTTTTTTTCAATCCACTATAATAATCACTGCTTTTTAATGTCTGTATTTACACCATTTCACATTAAAAGTGATTATTGATATACTTGGCATAATATTTTCTGTGTGTGTAGTTCTTTTCTACTTCTTGCCTTTTTAATATGTGCATTTAGACCAATCACATTACCAATTCACATTAATGGTGACTTTATATGTACAATATCACTTATACTTCTTTTTTAAAATTTCAAAGTTTTTTCTTTGCCTTTGGTTTCCTGCGGGTGTAGATTATTTGATATTTATTCTACTTGGTATTCCCTGAGCTTCCTGAATCTTTGGTTTGGTGTATCATTAATTTTTGAAAAAATTTGTCAAAATTTTGACCATTATTACTTAATTTTTCTGCCCTCTTATCCCTTGAGTTCTTGACCATTATTACTTAAAATAATTTTTCTGCTCTTTTCTCCCTTCCTTCTCCCTCGGGTATTTCGATTATGCATATGTTACACATTTAGAAATTATCACTACAGATCTTGGATATTTTGCTATTTTCATTGGTTTTTTTTCACTCTGTATTTCAGTTTTGAAACTTTCAACTGACAGACATTCAAGCTCATTTATTGTTTTCTTGTCCATGTCCATGGCCATTAAAAGCATTCTTTAATTTTGCTTACTTTTATAGTTTCTATCTCTCTGCTTAAATTGCCCATCTGTTCTTGTACATTAACTCTTTTTTGTTAGAGCCATTTCTTAACATATTAATCATATTTATTTTAAAGTTCCTGTCTGAAATTCCAACATGTGTGCCTTATCTAAGTCTGATTTTGATGCTGGCTATGTCTCCTTAAACTGTAGTTTTTTTTCTTGGCTGTTAGCATGCCTTATAAGTTTTTTGTTGAAATCCAGACATGATGTATCAAGTAATAGGAACTGAGGTAAATATGCCTCTACTATACCTTGGCAGGGATTTGGGCTATGTTTAATGTTTGCCATAGCCACAGGTACCAGAACTTTTAGTTACCTCTAATGACCTTGTTTGACCCTCTGTTGTCTTTCAGTTTCCCCTAAGAACTCCTTCAAAAATAAAAGTCTAAGCCTTCCAGTTCTTTCAGCAATAATCCACTGTTATTATACTGCAACCCTGTTGATGTAGTGGTAAGATGTGGGAGGGGACAAGCGGCCTCTACTGTTTGATTAAATTTCAGTCTTTTTAGTAGAACTGAAAACCTGGGCCGTAGCCTTCAGAAATGTTTCTTAGCCTTTTATTTTTCTCTAGAAAGCTTAGAGGAGCCTGAAATTGGTGAATTGCCCTGACCCTAAGTTGGATAAGGCTCTAGTAAAGTCTTTTCTCCTAAAGAGTAGGTCTTTGTTATAGAGGACACTCTGGGTACATTTCAAAGTGTTCACTTTTTTCCCTCAAACTGCCAGAAACTTGAAGGAATTTTTTTTTTTTTTTCATCTTCATCGTGAGAACATGGCATGGGGATTCTAGCAGTGAAAGCCCATGAAAATGTCAATAATATTGGACTCCAGGAGTTTATTTCCCTCACACTAGTCCACATAAATCCTCCAGCAATTCATTAATATTACAATTTAATAGTTCCTATCACTCTGCAGCTACAGTGTCTTCTGATCCAGATGAACTCATCTCAGCAATAGCCTCTGTATTTCCCTGTCTCTCCAGATCTCAGAGTGGTTTGTCCTATGACTTCAGTTCCCTGATGAGTCAAATAATGTCATTTATCTTTGTTGTGCTCCACTTTTTCCCTATTCTAAAAATTTGATTGACAATGTCTAAGCTCTTGAAATGTCAGAGCTGAAACCAGAAGTCCTAATAGTCTTAGTATTAGTTTATATAATCCAAGTCTATGTTACCAGGTAAATAGTAGTTTATGGTTGCCATATTTTTGGCAGTGTCCATGTATATCCCTAGCAATGTCTTGGAATTAAAATGTGTTCTCTTTTAAATTAATAATGCTGCACTACCTTTCACTGGTTATGCATTGCTTAGAATGTATTTTCCTCTATCTTGTTTTAACGTTTATGTATGATTTTGATTTTAGTGTATCTCTTTTAAGAAGAATATAAATGCATTTTCCCCTCATCTGTCACATAATAGATGAACTGAAACTTTTACATTTAATGTGATCACTGATAGAACTCATTTCTGCTTTTTTGGTGGTTTATCTAGTTGTTATTTTCTTTTTCCTTTTTCTTCCTGCTTTACAGCTTTCTACTGAGTTTATCAGACTTTCTTTACTTTTGTGTTTTCTTTAGCACTGCCTTTGAATTAGCCATCCTATTTTTAAATCTGTAGTAATTACACTTAGCTTTTCTGATGTAGTTGTGGTGGTGGTTTGTTTTTGGTTTGTTTTACTATTAACTTTTAGTATGTATATTTATATTAAGAAAGTCTAAAGCTAATATATTTCTCTTCCTCCTCAAAAAACAAAGACCATAGAAATATTTAAATACAATCACTCATCTTGGTCTCATCCCACCCACACCTTTCATGATACTTTGTCTAATATTTTTTATCCCTTTAGTTCCAGCTTTTGAAGACATGCATTTTCAAAGCCCTTCATGTTTTGTGAGCTCATAGTTTGGTAGTGAATCATTATTCATGGAACTCTGATAAGGTATATAAAATCTCATAGTGGTTTGTGGGAATTTGCTATATGTCTAAGATCCCCAATACAGAGCCTTGACCTAAAGAGGACGATGGCATTAATAAGTTGATGGCTAAGCACTTTATTTCACCAATGCACAGTATAATAGGTTTTCCTGCATTCCCAGAGATTCTCTGCTGACAGGAATTTGGAATGTCTCAGGGCTTTCTGAATGTGTAATAGAGAATTCACTTGATCCTGCTTCAATTAAAGACTTCTTTGAGATCCAAGGCAAAATGCATTTAACTGGGGGTGAAAGTAAGAAAGAACACACTGCTCAGAATAAAAAAAAAAATAATTCAGTTTGGGGAGATTTTGATGTTCCTCTGACCTGGAAATGGAATAATATTTATTGGTCCTATTGACTAAAATTGTACTCTTGATGTGTTTTACGTACTGGGATATGCTAGCAGTTTGAACTTTCATACAAGACTTGCTTCTACTCTGAGCTCTACTGTGTATTAGCATTTTGACTTCAAGCACAATATTTAACCTTGCTTAAGCTTAGGTTCTTTTATATGCCAAAAGGTGACAATACTTGCCCTTGGAGCATTATATAATTGCTGTAGGACTCAAAAAGAATGGTAAAGGATAGTATTTTCTGGATTGTAAAACATTATACAAATATAAATAATTATTAAGAAAAGGGAAACTACTGGAAAACCACATACAACTTATGTCATGGTTCTGGTGAGTCATCTTGTCAGGAGAAACAAGAGTTATTATAAAATCAGGGGATTCTGAAGATGTTCAATGTCTTCTAAACATAACCTATTCAAAGCAGAATAGTGATAAAAACCGAAAAATATTAAGGCACCAAGGATACTAGGTCATTTTTGACTGCTTTTAATTTATGTCTGACATAAAATGCTGGGGATGAAACTTGCCTCATATAGACTGCAAATCTAGACAGATGTAGTAAGATCTTAGGGAAATCTAAATTTAGAATAATTCTATTTAACATTGAAAGTGTAAGGAAGGTCTTCCCTGTAATATGGTGCCACTTAAGAAGCGAGATACAAAGAAAACTGGGTCAAAGAAAGTGATCAAACAATGTATGTGCATACAACATGCTGAACAGGACCCTGACCACTCCAATCAAAGTCACTGATTAGTTCCTTGCAGCTCTGGCACTCTGATTCAGAGATTAAATGAATTATAAGGTTTTTCACCTAACATGCATTTCTTATACCATTTTTTCACTTTTCATAATAGGGTTAAATGCACCAAAGTTTATTATTTTTGAGGAGGGTTTAGGAATAGAAGGCACATAAATTTAGTACTGGCTATGGCCAGACAGTGAGAAAGATTATTACCGACAGTATCTCATTTAAACTTCTGGACAGTCCTATCAGATAGTCATTCTTATTCTCATTTTACACATAAGGAAGCTGAGAGTCAGCAGAGTTCAGTAACTTTACAAGGGTCATGCATTAAATTACAGAGCTGAAATTTAAACCCACGTGTGTCTGATGCAAACATTTCTTCATTGTGCAATTGAGAGACCTTGGTAGAATGAAGAAGAATTCTTCTAGGAAATTTATGTATTGTAAAAATGGAATATGAACAATCATCTATGTGGTATGAGTTCAGAGAGAATGAGTGTGATTCCAAACACCTTTATCAGCTGGACTTTCTAAGCCGAAAAAACATTCCATTAAGACCACAGGTGGCAAATAAGTTTCATTTTAAGCACCAATTCTGAGGAGTTAACAGTCACTGCCTGAATCACTGTGTTGAGAAAGATTCTGAGGAGGGTGCTTCCTGCCTCAGCAGGAGAGAGTCTTATGATCAATCAGTGATGACTGCTATGGATGTGGGAGGCAAGAGTGGTGGCATAAGTGCCAAGTTTCGCCCATTATGGAACTAGACATATGTTACCTTGATTTAAGTGAAGTTAGCTTCAGCTGTGAATAGTCCAGCTCCTTGGGAGGAGGCCTACATTCAGCCTCATCAGTTCTTGCACCTCATTCTGTGAGGAAGTTAATGCGATTATTATCCTAAGAGAAGTATTTGTTTGTCAGAAGGGAAAGGAGATTGTAGGAGTGCTATATTCATGGGGAAGGAGAGAAGCAGTGTGGAGAACAGTGGGAAAGACCGGGCATGTAATCAAACTGTTCATTTCATGAATGTGTCCAGGGAGGCATTGTTTAAAATCACCAAAGGTTAATCACAAAGCTTTATTGAATGGCTTCATTGTTGGTTCAGTGGTGGTATTTAGTGTTAGATAGGTACCTACAGTCTTATAAAAATAAAAATTGGAATGAATTAGAATTCATTTCCATTTGAGCAATAAAATTGCTCTGTAGTCTTTGCTAGAATCAGCAGGAATTAATCTGAATTGTGGTAGCTTGCTAGAGGAGAATTATAAAATCATGTTTACATTTTTATGAGATAAGGGAGAGATCTAAGAAATCTATTCTAGGTGGAAAGGGCAAAAAGTGAGTTCAAGCCACATTAGTTAGCCTCCATCAGTGAGCACCTTGCGGTGACAGACCAGGAGAAAAAAGGTAAGGCGATTTAGAGGGAAAGATAAGGATAGTGACTGGGGATCAGTATGAAAGCAAATATCTAAGAGCCAAACAAGGACCAGGAATTAAACTGTATCCTATTAACTGTTTTATTTACTCAAAGGCCTGACAAACCAGATACTACCGGTTTAGCCAACTTCGTCCACATGTTGCGTTAGTCAAAAAGTTGATTGGACTGGTATTTTGCTTGAGCTGATGGATATTTGGCTGAATGCTACATTTGCCTGAATTTCATACTAGCACAGTTTAGTTCACATTGTAAATCTTAATTTGTCGCCTGTCTTGATTTTCTACCACTAATAGGATCTACACATCTGAAAATTATGTTTTCAATATCATCATTCAAATAATTCATGTAAGCAAAATTAAACTTGATATGATTTCCCATGGGAAATAAGAATATGAAATGAGCTCCCTTATACTAATCTCATTTTGCCCTTAGCCACCACACAATTGAACAAGAAACATCTCTAATATCTTCACAGAATTTAATTGGCCTCAATAATAGCAACTTCATAATATTTGTAGGATGCCCCTTCAGGGTGGTAAGTCTCCTTAGAGAGGTCAATAAGTGAAGTGTGGAAGAGGGAGTAAATACATTCTCATAGATCAGTAATCAAGTCAGATATCCAAGTCAAGTAAACCTGATGCTTATTACAAGGTTTGAGGAATCAAAGAATTCTGAAATGTGCCTCATGGTATATAGCAGGGTTATAGTTTAACTCCACACAAGTCTCAGGGCAGGGGCAGGCACCTTTGAGCCCAGAGGTGACTGCAGAGTAGCGTTAACAAATGGCTTCATGAAAGAATAATGTTTATGTGACATTTTGCTATTCAAAAAAAAAAAACATTTTACTATTCTGGAGACCTTTTCAAAATGTTTCATTTATGAATAATCAAAGATTTGCAAAATAATCAAAGATATGCAAAATAAAATAATTTTAATAAAAATTTTAAGGGCAAAATTTCAGCAAAGTTGCTGTAAGACACTCTCATAATGACCTAGTGGATGGATCAAGTGGTTTAAACTTTCTGTGGACAATTTGGCAGCGTACATGATCGTTTAAAAAATGTTCATAGTCTTTGACCCAATAATTCCACTTCTGGGAATTGGTCTAGAGAAAGAAACTAAAATTCAATAAAAGATTTACATATAAAGATTTTCACTGAATCATTGTATAGAAAAACAAAAATATATAGAGAAAGGACCAGATGACCAAATATCATTTAAAGAAAAAATTAACAGCATAAATATGTAGCACTTAAAATTATGTCTAAAAATATTTCTAGGGCTCCTGGGCGGCTCAGTCGGTTAAGCATCTGCCTTCAGTTCAGGTCATGATCCCAGGGTCCTGGGATCGAGTCCCACATCAGGCTCCTTGCTCAGCTTTTGCTTCTCCCTCTCCTTCTGCCTGCTGCTCCCCCTGCTTGTGCTCTCGCTCCCTCTCTGTCAAGTAAGCAATTAACAACTTAAAAAATATGTATTTCTAAAGTCCTAAGAAAATCATTATCATAGCACATTAGATCAAAATAAAGAACAGACAATTTCATATTTAGGGTGATCTCAATTGTATTAAAAAATACATCAAAAGAGACAAATGCATTAGCATCAATAGCAATTATCTCAACATGGTATGCATATAGAAGACTTTCTGTTTTGTCAGAATAGTGTTCCGTATTTATGGATATCATGTAATAAGTGTGTAATATTTCAAACTAGTAATAAAAATAATCAGCAATTTGATATGTGTTATTACATTTGACTAAAAACCAGGTTTAAGGAGTATTAACATTATTCCCACTGACAGATGAGAACAGAGATGCAGAGCAATTAAATGGGTCACAGTGTCTGCAATTTGTAGAGCTAGAATTACAGTCCACTTCTGATTCCTCATCTCAGATTCCTCCTTCTATGACATTATCTTTCAGAAAGATATTGTAAGAGAGGCAGGTGCCATAACAATAGCTTATGTCTGCTAATGACCAGAGGAATAGTTTAATAAGATGCTTGACACAGAACTGTATATGAGCTTTGCTTAGTTAAAACTTTGGTTTTCAAGTTGACTCCATATCTGATCTTCTACTATTTAAGCTGCCCCTAGTTTCTTTTTTTTTAAGATTTTATTTATTTATTCATGAGAATACACAGAGAGGAGAGAGAGAGAGAGAGAGGCAGAGACACAGGCACAGGGAGAAGCAGGCTCCACGCAGGGAGCCCGAGCCCGACGTGGGACTCGATCCGGGGTCTCCAGGATCACTCCCTGGGCTATAGGCGGCGCTAAACCGCTGAGCCACCGGAGCTGCCCTGTCCCTAGTTTCTAAGTTAAAGCAAACAATCTCTCATGTCATGCCTTTCTTCTTTTTCAAATATCATAATTATCCTTGGTCACTTTCCCATATTTGGGGAAGTTTTTTTTTTTTTCCAAACTAAATATATCAAAATATAAAGTGAAATATTTTTCTGATTGTATTCTTTCTTTTTACCTGGGTTATGTGATTTCACTTTCGTTCCCTAAAAGTAAAAGTTTTTTGGCACATTAAATGCTTTGAAGTGCGTTTTAAGCCATTCCTTATGATATACATTTGTTGAAAGTACTTTAAGAAAACAACCTGTGAATTATTTTGGACCCCTGAGGAAATGGTGCCAGTGACTAAATTTGCAAGATATTAGATGTCTTTTGGTTTAGAAACTTCTGGATGCATGGTGGGGGTTATAAAGCATAAACCTTAGAACTCATTCAGTTCTAATCTTGGTCTTATTTTCCTGAAATTTATCACCTCTGAGTTAATTTTAAGGTCTGAGGTAAGCCACATCAAAAGTCCTGCCATTCACATAGATTAGACAACTGTAAGCTGTCTGCCTACCTCTAAACCAATCATTGTGACCAGAGCTAATTGTGCACTGAGCTTATTGGCCTAAGCCATCTAACTCAGCTAAGCTTCCTTCCCCTCACCAGCCCCTGTGTGCTAGTTTTCCCCCATTAAGCATGCACAAATGAAAAGGATAATCTGAACCAAGCATCTCTCTAAATTATGACCTTGGGCAGATAGATGAAGTTGCTCATGACTTGAATGAGTTAATATTCTTTTTGATGTGGAAACAAACCTAAGTCAGATTCGTCCTTCAGGTTCTGCATCAAACTGATCCAAGTTTTAGTGAATTCAATCTGGACATAAACCAAAGCAGTGACGTAGCAGACCTCATCCTTATTTTCGTGAACAAATACCTGCGCAGTATGTGAACACAATTGGTCTATACTTCAGGCTTCATGGAGAGGTTAACTGGGAAGTGCCGGAGAGGGGTGTGAGCTGGGCATGAATGTGCAGGTGTGGTTTCAAGACAGCTACTATCTGTAGACTTTAAAATTCATTCTCTCAATGCTCTCTAGTCCTTTTTCTCCATTTCAGTGTATGCACTTACCTGTCACAAAGCCTACTATTATATGTCTGCCTCTGAATTATAACATCAGGCAATTAAGATTCACAAAGTGCTGAGAGATTTATAAACAAAAGGAAAGAAAATGTGTTCTATTGAAAAGCCAGGAAGTAAGCATCTCCTCAATGAATTATCTAAAGCCTATATTCTTCTTTTATTGAGGTTAAAGTTTCCTTTATTTGTATGGGAGAAATTTATTCCTATGAATTGATATTTCAGATACTCCTGAAGACTAGTTAAAAAGGTCTGCCTATTGGAATTTCTGTATGGCCAAATGGTAGAAATGATGAAAAGAGTTTTCAGTTTGAAATAACAATGGATTTGACTCACCTGTTAAAACATTTCTATAATCAATAAAAGGAAAGCTCAAAGAATAAATTTTTAAAACTCAGTTATTTTTGACCAATGTACTTTGAGTTATGTCTTATTACATAAGGCATGGGAATTTTTATGCACAATGTCTACTGTATCCAGTGGGAATTGAGTGCATTAATTTTTCATTTCTGAAAGCCTGAGGGAGGATCTTACTGGAGGAAGGCACTAACTGCTTTATAGACGAAACCATCTACTTTCCACTTGCCCTGCACATTTGCTTTTAATGTTAAGGGAGCACCTCTCTATATCTTTCTTGTGCTCATTCCTTTTGAAAGGGTATTAGAAGAGAATGTACATTACCGTGTGTCTTGTAGACCTCTCCATTCAGCATAAGGTCAATCCCTTAGTGTATATTGACTGTGCTCTCAGGGACTGCACTTCACTGAAGTGCCCAATACTACCATTTCAACAGACATTTATTTAGTGTCATATTCTGAACCAAACTCAGTTTGCAATGAGCATTTAATACACATTGGGCCTATGGACACAAAAGGGAATCGGGAAACTCAATTTGACAGGAGAGACCGCCTTCTTAAACTCAAAATAGTATATTCTCACATAACACATAACACTACAGGTAGGTACATTTGAATGTAAAAGCTCTTAGGAAGTCTTTTCTGGAAAAGTCAGGGAAATGTTATAGGAGAGGCTGCATTTGAGCTATGGCTGTATCTTAAAAGATAGGTATGACTTTGCCAGACTGAGGAAAGTTAGGAAGGGAGAGGAAAGATGTTAAATCAGAAGATGATGTTGTACAAGGTGACCTACACAAAAAAACCTACGAGCCCTAGGTATTCTCTAGAGAGTCCTGATATCCATGTATTGCAGATGCAGTGTGTGCAGACTGGAAGGGAGATGTGACCTGCCCGGTCTTACAAAGTGGAACCAGCGGCTCTCAATTAAGTGTTCTCAGTCCACACTGCCTCTGTGCAAATAGAAAATGTCATGACATTTAGAATTTCTAGAATGCTCCATTCCCACCCTCATCACTTTTTGCTTGTCTAGATCCTTACATTTTTAATCCAGACTGGATGAACAGCCCCACACTCTGATGCATATTTAGTATTATAGAGTGGTGGGGAAAGACACAGATATGCATAGCAGGAGGTTTCTTCCCAGCCATTTCTTCAAGTGTGCACCCTTTCTTCTCAGATCCCTGCAGAGAACTAACTCCTTACAGTTACCTTGATTTAAATATCTATTCATTTAGTACATGTAGATACCTTTTAAAATTTGCAGTGTTGAGAACATAGCAGAGAAGATAGCAGACCAAACCATGGTAGCAGGAATATACCCAGATATGTATAAGTATTGTCATTTATTTTGCCATTTTAATGAAACACATTAAATCAATGATAATAAAAAATTGGGTAAGTGAAAGAAAATCTCTACTTAAAATATGTAAAATCTGGAATAGAATATGCCCCAATACATATATCTTTAATAAGTTAATCATGATGCTTAGTCCAATGATTTGGGGAGGAAGAAAGCTGGCTTTTAGTTCAATTCTGCCATTTACCAGCAGTGATAGCCTTGATAACCTCTCAAAATCTCCAATTTCTTACTACTAAACTAAAATAAATAACTGCTGGGGGCGAGTGTGAAAATCAAAGAGTAATGCAAGTGAAAATATTTTTTCAATTATGAAATGTTATCCTAATATAAGGTATTAATGTCATTAAGATTCATTTTTTAAAATGGTGTACTTAGAATTTTAAGTTCCAATTGCCTTATTGTGATCTGTATTTATTTTATTTCCACGTCTTAAATGTTGGTCTATTAAATGCTAGCATGCTTTTCAAGGTGCTCTGGCTAATATCAACAGATATATTTTAAAATATAAATATGCAAAATAGAAGGTTGCAGAAATTCATGGGCAAGCAAATAAATGCAATGTTATACAGTCCTCTTAAAAACACATTTTTGTAAACAAATGGGTAACCAAACAAAAAGCAGAATCAAACCTATAAATACAGAGAACAAAATAATGGTTGCCAGAGGGGCAGGGATGGAGTGTTGGGCAAAATGCATGAAGGGGAGTGGGACATACAGGCTTCCAGTTATGGAATGAGTAAGTCATGCGAACGAAAGGCACAACATAAGGAATACAGTCAATGATACTGTAATAGTGTTGTGTGGTGACAGAAGGTAGCTACACTCATGGTGGGCACAGCATAAGGTTGAACCGCTATGTTGTACACCTAAAACTAACATAACATTGGGTTGAGTATACTCACATAAAAAAAATATGTTTTTATGGGCTTAACTGAGCACACAATGCAACATACTTCACTTGCATTTGTTTCCTCTTGTATTCTTCCAAAAAATATATTCAGTTGTTAGAGCAAAACTACTTCTTCATAAAATAAAACGATAATAGTCCACATATGTAACTTCACAAAATGCAAAGCACTTTCACATCCACTGATCTCCAAAATAACCTTGCAGGTTGGAAAGAACCATTCAACACAAAATATCTTGGTACCGTTATGTCTCTTTTACAGATAAGACAATGGTGCTCAGGAAGGTGAAGTGACTGGGTCTAGGCCCCAGGCCTCTGCTTTCCTTGTTCAGTAACTCTTTGTCCAGTGCCATAAGAGTACAGCTTGACTTAATATCCAGTGTCATATCGCAATAAGGACTATGTTCCCTCCCAAATGTCTCAGCTGCCCTACTTTTCAGAATTTCGGGATTCAGCAATCCTTTATGAAGAAAGCTGACCACCAAGGACAGATAGATTCATTTGTAGGGCTATATGTAGGGCAATTTCAAATATAAGAACACATTTAGTTAAGATTTTTTTCTATTAGTTCAAACAAACATCTAAAGTAATTTTCAACAAGTGACGCTTTTCATGCAGCTTATAGTGTTTTTATTCTGTTCAGCATTATAAATATGATATCAAATGCATGTTCTTAGCAGGTATTAAAGGATTCTTGTAATGAGTCACACAAAGCTGATTAACCATCTCCTGGTGATTCATTTGTTTATGCAACTTCTTTCCTCCTTAAATCAAGTCAGTTTTTTTTTTAACAACAGTCTCCTTGAGCATGCTTTTTGCTTTTAATTAAAAATAATAAGTCTTAATGGATTCTTCCCCACTCCAGAACACCACAGATTCTCATATTATAAGTATGTGAAACCTGTAATTCCCTCCCAAAAGCCTGCTACTTGTATTCAATATTTTAAGCCTTAACAGTAGACTGTTTTAAAGAGGTTCTATTCTATAAGGAGCTCCTGACTTTAGCATAATACCCTGTGAAGGCTTACTGTAATTGATACAAAAGTTTACATACAGAAAAAGAAGTGAGCAAGGTATAATCTGTAAGAGAGTGGCTTTAATGGTTTTTGTTAAATTATTATTAATTCTCTAAGTTTCAAAAGCAAATACTTCTCTCTTATTGGCCTAATACAGTTCAGCTCTCAGTTCTCCATAAATCCCTAATAGAAAGCAAAAGATCCAGTGTGAAGTGAAAAGTGATGTCTAGATTTATTACCTCCTCAAACTGTTGCCATTAAATGACTTTAAAGACAATATTCCTAAATATATATTTTTAGTTGTCAGGTGTTTGTATCAGTTTTTTAGGCTATAGCAGCAAATTACCACAAACTGGGTGACTTAAAACAGAAGAAATTATTATTAAATTATTGTCTCACAGGTCGGAGTTCTGGAGTCTAGAGGTCCAAAATCAAAATGTTGTTAGGGTCATGCTCCCTTTGAAATTTCTATGGGAAGATGCTTCTTTGCATCTTTCAACTTCTGATAGCCTCAAGTGTTCCTTGGCTTCCGGCAGCATCACTCTAGTCTCTACTCTAGTAGAGTCACACTAGAGTCTCATTCTAGTCAAGGGCGTCTCATGGCCTTCTCCCTGTGTGTCTCAGAGTCTGTATCTCTTCTCTTCTTACAAGAACACCAGTCATATTGGATTGCATATTAGGCCTACCCTCCTCCAGTATGACTGCATTCTAACGTAAATAGTTACGTCCACAATGACCTTAGTTCCAAATAAGGTCACATTTTGAGGTACGTGGGGTTAGGACATTAACATATCTCTTTGAGAGGACACAATTCAACCCCTTCATATGGTTCAAAACTATATATACACTATATAAACTGTCTGGTGGAAGTACCTCTTTCACTCCTGTACCTTATTTTCCCAATCTCTATCCTACCTCCAAATGTAATTACTGTTTCTTATGTAGAAATAAGTAATTCATTCTAATTTCTTACAAATTGTATTATAGATAGGTAGGTAGGTATAGTACTTATGAATGGAAAAGATAGACATATTGACTCATAATACAAGAAATGCAAGTTAAAACTAATCAAGTTCCAATTTTTCAATTGTCACATTGGCTAAAATCAAAAGGCTTGATAATACACTCATTCCCAAAGATTTATGCAAACAGGCATTTTAATTTATTGCTGGGAGTACTATACATATTCAAGGGAAATAAGCAATATCTATCAAAATTTCAAATGCATATATCCTTTGACCCAACAATTCCATTTTGGGAGTTAAGCCCATAGATGTCTGTGTGTGTGTGTGTAAAATGTTATATACATGTGAATCATTTGTAAAAGCAAATATTGCTAAGAATTTAAATGAGAATCGATAGGAAAATGAATAAGTAAATTTTGCTACATCCATACAGTGGAATATGATCTTGCCTTAAAAAGAATGGGAACCAAAAGCAACACAGACTAGAAAGGAACAGGCCAATCTACAAGACCAGCAATTTTACAGGTAATAAAACTGCACTAAATGCATATCTATCAATAATTACTCTAAATGAAAATGGACTCAATGCTCTAATCAAAAGATCTATGGTATCAAAAAGGATAAAAGACAAGACCCATTGACATGCAGCTTACGAGAGACTCATTTTAGATCTGAAGATACCTCCAAATTGAAAGAGAAGGGATGGAGAACCACTTATCATGCTAATTGTCCATGAGAAGAAAGTTGGAGCAGCCATATTCAGAAATACTAGATTTTAAATTAAAGACCGTAATAAGAGAGGAAGAAGGACACTATATCATAATAAAGGGCTCTATCCAACAAGAAGAACTAACAGTTTTAAATATTTATGCCCCCAACTTGGAGGCAGCCAGATATATGAATCAATTGATAACAAGCATAAAGAAACTGATAATAATACAATAATATAGGGGACTTGTACACCCCACTCCCAGCAATGGACAGATCATCTAAAGCAGAAGATCACCAGGGAAACAATGGCTTTGAATGACATGCCAGACCAGATGAACTTAACAGACATTTTCAGAACTTTTCATCCTAAAGCAGCAGAATACACATTCTTTTCAAATGCACGTGGAACATTCTCCAGGATAGATTATATACTGGGTCACACATCAGTGACCTCAACAAAAAAGACTGAGAGCACACCACGCATATTTTCACACCACAATGCTATGAAACTTGAAGTCAACCACAAGAAAAAATTTAGGAAGATCACAAATGCATGGAGGTTAAAGAACATCCTACTAAAGAATGAATGGGTTAACCAAGAAATTAAAGAAGAAATAAAAAATACATGGAGGCAAATGAAAATGAAAACATGATAGTCCAAAATGTTTGGGATGCAGCAAAGGCCATCATAAAAGGGAAGTAGATAGCAATACAGGCCTTTCTCAAGAAACAAGAAAGGTCTCAAATATGCAACCTAACCTTCTAACCTAAAGGAGCTGGAGAAAAAACAGAAAATACAGCCTAAAACCAGCAGAACAAGGGAAAGAATTAAAATTAGAGCAGAAATAAATGATGTAGAAATAAAAAAAAATGGTAGAACAGATCAACAAAACTAGGAGCTGGTACTTTGAGAGAATCAATGAAATTGATAACCCGCTAACCAGACTTATCAAAAAGAAAAAGGACCGAAATAAAATTCTGAGTGAAAGAAGAGAAATAACAACCAACACTGTAGAAAAAAAAACAATTTATAAGAACATATTATGGGCAATTATATGCCAACAAACTGGGCAATTTGGAAGGAATAGATACATATTCTAGAAACATATAAAGTACCAAAACTGAAACAGAAAGAAATAGAACATTTGGACAGACCCATAACCAGTAAAGAAATGGAATCAGTAATCAAAAAATCTCCCAACAAACAAGAGTCCAGGGCCAGATGGCCTCTTTGGGGAATACTCCAAATATTTAAAGAAGAATTAATACCTATTCTTCTGACGCTGTTCCACAAAAATAGAAATGAAGGGAAATCTTCCAAACTTATTCTATGAGGCCAGCATTACCTTGATTCCAAAATGAGACAAAGACTCCACTAAGAAAGATAGTTACAGGCCAATATCCCTGATGAACATGGTTACAAAAAATCCCAACAGGATACTAGCTAATTGAATCCAACAGTACATGAAAAGGATTATTCACCTTGATCAAGTGGGATTTATTCTTGGGCCGCAGGGATGGTTCAGTATTCACAAATCAATGTGATACACCATGTTAATAAAAGAAAGGATAAGAATCATATGATACCCTTAATAGAAGCAGGAAAAGCATTTGACAAGCTACAGCATCCTTTCTTGATAAAAACCCTTAAGAAAGTAGGGCTAGAAGGAACATACCTCAACATGATAAAGGCCATATATGAAAGACCCACAGCTAATATCATCCTCAGTGGGGAACACTGAGAGCTTTCCCCCTAAGGTCAGGAGCATGACAGGGATGTCCACTCTCACCACTGTTATTCTACATAGTACTGGAAGCCCCAACCTCAGCAATCAGACAACAAAAAGTAATAAAATGAATCTAAATCAGCAAGGAAAAAGTCAAACTTTCACTCTGTGTAAACGACATAATACTCTGTAGAAACCCCAAAAGACGCCACCAAAAAAATTGCTAGAACTGATATATGAATTCAGCAAAGTCATAGGACATAAAAATCAATGTACAGAAATCTGTTGCATTTCTATAGCACCAATAATGAAGCAGCAGAAAGAGAAATCAAGGAATCCGTCCCATTTACAATTGCACCAAAGACCATAAGATACCTAGGAATAAACCTAGCCAAAGAGGTGAAAGATGTGTATTCTGAAAACTATAGAACGCTTCAGAGAGAAATTGAGAAGACATAAAGAAATGGAAAAGACATTCCACGCTCATGGATTGGAAGAACAAATATTGCTGGAATGGCTATACCACCTGGGTGCCTGGGTGGCCCAGTTAGTTAAGCATCTGCCTTCGGCTCAGGTCATTATCCAGGGTCCTGGAATCTAGCCCTGTGTTAGGCTCCCTGCCCTGCAGGGAGTCTCTTCTCCCTCTCCCTCGGCCCTTGCCCTGGTCGTGCTCTCTTGTGTGCACTCTCTTTCTCACAAATAAATTTTTAAAAATACTTAAAATGGCTGTACTACACAATGCAATCTGCACATCAATACCATCCCTATCAAAATACCAACAGCATTTTTCACAGAGCTAGAACAAACCATTCTAACATTTGTATGGAACCAGAAAAGTCCCCAAATGGCCAAAGTAATGTTGAAAAAGAAAACCAAAGCAGGAGGCATGACAATTCCAGACTTCAAGTTGTACCACAAAGCTGTGATCATCAAGACAGTGTGGTACTGGCACAAAAGCAGACACATAGATCAATGGAACAGAATAGAGAACCCAGAAATGGACCCACAACTCTATGGCCAACGAATCGTCAACAAAGCAGGAAAGAACATCCAATAGAATACAGATAGTCTCTTCAACAAATGGAGCTGGGAACATTGGACAGCCACATGCTGAAGAATGAAACTGGACCACTTTCTCTCACCATACACAAAAATAAATTCAAAATGGATGAAAGATTCAAATGTAAGACATAAAACCATCACAATCCTAGATGAGAAGGCAGGCAGCAGCCTCTTTTACCTTGGCTGCAGCGACTTCTTACTAGACAAGTCTCCAGAAGCAAGACAAAAAAAAAGCAAAAATGAACTATTGGGTCTTCATCAAGATAAAAAGCTTCTGCGCAGCAAAGCAAACAGTCAACAAAACTAAAAGACAACCAAAAAAAAAAAAAAACTAAAAGACAACCAATGCTATTGGGAGAAGCTATTTGCAAATGACATATTGGATAAAGGGCTAGTATCAAGAATCTATAAAGAACTCATCAAAATCAACACCCAAAAAATAATAATCCCATTAAGACATGGGCAGACATTTCTCCAAAGAAGACAACCAAAAAAAAAAAAAAAAAAAACTAAAAGACAACCAATGCTATTGGGAGAAGCTATTTGCAAATGACATATTGGATAAAGGGCTAGTATCAAGAATCTATAAAGAACTCATCAAAATCAACACCCAAAAAATAAATAATCCCATTAAGACATGAACAGACATTTCTCCAAAGAAGACATACACATGGCTAACAAACACACATGGAAAAATGTTCAACATCACTCATTATCAAGGAGATACAAATCAAAACCACAATGAGATACCACCTCACACTTCTCAGAATAGCTAAAATTAAAACTCAGGAAACAACAGATGTTGAAAGGGAACCTTCTTACACTGTTGGTGGGAATGCAAACAGGTACACCCACTGTGGAAAACAGTATGGAGATTCTTCAAAAAGTTAAAAATAGATCTACCCTGTGACCCAGCAATTGCACTACTAGGTATTTAGCCAAATGATACAAAGTACTGGTTCAACAGAGCACATGCACCCCAATGTTTATAATAGCACTATTAACAATAGCCAAATTATGAAAGGAGCCCAAATGTCCATCAACTGATGAATGGATAAAGAAGATGTGAGATATAGATAGATAGAGAGATGATAGATAGATAGATAGATAGATAGATAGATAGATGATAGATTTGTGTATATAGAAATAAATATAGATTATATAACATATAGAGATTATATACACACACACAAAATGGAATATTAATCAACCATCAAAATGGAATATTAATTAGCCATCAAAATGAATGACACTTGTCATTTGCAACAATGCAGATGGAACTAGACTGTATTTTGCTAAGCAAAATAAGTCAGTTAGAGAAAGGAAAATGATTTCATTCATATGTGGAATTTAAGAAACAAAACAGTGAACATAGGGGAAAGGAAAGAAAAATAAGGTAAAAACAGAGAAGGAGGCAAACTATAAGAGACTCTTAGGTATAGAGAACAAACTGAGGATTGCTGGAAGGGAGGTGGGTGGGGGAATGGGCTAAATGGGTGATGGGTATTAAAGAGGGCACTTGTGATGAGCACTGGGTGTTATATGTAAGTGATGAGTCACTAAATTCTTTTTTTTTAATTTTTATTTATTTATGATAGTCACACACACAGAGAGAGAGAGAGAGGCAGAGACACAGGCAGAGGAAGAAGCAGGCTCCATGCACCGGGAGCCCGACGTGGGATTCGATCCCGGGTCTCCAGGATCGTGCCCTGGGCCAAAGGCAGGCGCTAAACCGCTGCACCACCCAGGGATCCCCGAGTCACTAAATTCTACTCCTGAAACCAATACTATACTATATGTTAACTGTATTTAAAATAAATTTTTTAAAAAGAATGAGGATGCTCTCTAGACAGTTTAGTGCAGTATGTTAGGACACTAAGATTAAAACAGCTCTTCTGGGAAAAAACAAAAAAAACAAAAAAACAAAAAAACAGCTCTTCTGAGTTCCTCCCAAAGCTCTGCCATGTATTAACTGTGTAGGCTTATGTGTTTTGAGGAGCTTGTATTAAATTTATAGGTTTATTTAGGGAGAATTAATAACATGCTTTTTTTGGACGATTCCTATTCAGGACAGGGGTTATTGTCTACCCTCTTTTGCGTCCTTCAAGAGTGATTTTAAAGTGTTTTCTTTATATAAAACTTGCCCATTACTTTCCTTTTTTTTCTAAAAATAAATTTATTTTTTTATTCGTGTTCAACTTGCCAACATACAGAATAACACCCAGTGCTCATCCCGTTGCCCATTACTTTTAATACTTATCCTAAATGTCTTATCTTTTTTTGTTACTATTGTAAATGTGTGGCTTCTTTCATTATGTCATTCATTGCATTAAAACAATAATATTGGGATGCCTGAAAGGCTCGGTGGTTGAGCGCCTGCCTTCGGCCCAGGTCCTGATCCTGGAGACCCGGGATCAAGTCCCACATGGAGCCTGCTTCTGCCTCTGCCTGGGTCTCTGCCTCTCTGTGTGTCTCTCATGAATAAATAAATAAGATCTTTAAAAAATAAGACAACAATCTTGCTGGTAGTTGTGTATATATATGAAAGTTACTGATGTCTGTATATTGTACTTCACTAATTTACTGATTTATATATTTTGTTTTTGAATTGTTTCTGTCGGATTTTCTATTAATACAATCATATCATTTCCAAATAGGGATAGTTTTACCTTATCCCTTTTCATTTATAACTAATTTCTTTTACTTGTCTATTGTTTTAGTCAGTATTTCCAAAATAACATTAAATAATAATAGTAATAGTAATAGTAGATATTTGTATCGAGTTCCTTACTTTAGTGGGAATTTATCTAGTATCTCCCCATTAAACATGATGCTGCCAGGGATCCCTGGGTGGCTTAGCAGTTTGGCACCTGCCTTTGGCCCGGGGCGCGATCCTGGAGTCCCGGGATTGAGTTCCGCGTCGGGCTCCCGGCATGGAGCCTGCTTCTCCCTCTGCCTGTGTCTCTGCCTCTCTCTCTCTCTCTCTCTCTCTCTCTCTCTCTGTCTATCATGAATAAATAAAAAAAAAATAAAAAAAAAAACCATGATGCTGCCTTTGGGGTGAGATAGATATATTCTATTATGTTAAGAACATGGTCACACACTCATATTTTATTAACTGTTTTTTTTTAAATTAAGAGCTTGTTGAAGTTTGCCATGTGTCTTCCAGCATTTTTAGAGTTAATACAAATTTTTTTCTTAGATCTATTATGATGATGAAGTATATTAGATTTCCTATTAGTACATCATCTTTGCATTCCTCAAACTACTCCCTATGTATCTGTTCTTTTAATGTCCTTTTGGATTGTTAATATTGTATTTTGATTTTTTGCATCAACTTTCCAAAATTATCTTGGTCTATTAGTTCTATTTTTTCTGTGCCAATTTTTGAAATTTTGGTATTAGTTTAAAATAATTTCATGGAAAATAAGTATCTTTTGGCTCTGTTCATTTTATATGTTGTGATCTAAAATAGTTGTTCTTTAAAAGCTACATAGAATTTGACACTGAATCTGAACTGGATATATTTTTGTGTTTTTGTTTTTGTCTAGTGGCATAATCTGATAATTTTCTCATATTTTATGGAAATTAGTCTGTTGTGATTTTGTAACAATTTTGTGGTCAGTTTTGGTAAAGTATGTTTTTCTAGAAAATTAGCCGTTCCATCCAGGTTTTCACATTTATTAGGATAAAGTTGAAAAAATAGTTTATTATAGTTTTAGTTTTATCTGTTCATATGATTATTTCCCAATTATTATTTTTATTTCATTAAAATGCATGCTTTCTCTCTTTCTCTTCTCATTAAGTTAGCTAAATATTTGCCTATTATTTTTAAATCAACTAATCATAATTCAGAATTATTATAATTTACATTTTATTTATAATCATTAGTCCTGTTATTTTTCTAATTCATTTTTGCTTTTATCTCTATTAATACTTTCTACTTTTTGCTTATTGTTCTTTTTTGTATATTTTATTGGTCATTGTTCTTTATCTAATTCAGTCAGATGCTTATTTCAATTATCTTTTATTCTTGCTTTTTTACCAACATATACATTTAATGTTATGAATTTTCCTCTGATCACTACTTGAGCTGTATCCTACAGGTTCTGATATTGTTTTCATTATAATTTATTCTATGAATTCTCAAATGTCAGTGAATATTACCTCTTACCCTAGAGTTTCTTAAAAATTATTATTGTTTTATTAAAATTTGAGATATAAGTTACCTTGTATTTTCTGTAATTAGAGAATACCATCTATCTCTAGTTTTATTTTTTGGAATTAAAGAGACTCAATTTGCAGCATTATATACTCTTAATTTTGTAAAGGATATATAATTAGGTAACTAATAATCATGTAGAGTACCTCTGTTTGCAATTTTGCCTTGGGTCTGAAATATTTAAAGAGGGGGACGGTCTGCTTCTACTCTTGCTAACATTTATCCCTATTTTGTAGTATCTTTTTTTAACATTATCATTAGATAGATACCTCCAATATAATGTAAGCTTCATGAGGGCAGAGATCATATTTGTTTTACCGAAAACTGTATTCTTAACTATTAGAAGAATTCTGGGCATAGAGTGGGAGTTTGATCAACATTTGTTAAATGAATGCATATTCCTAGAAGTAGAAGTTCTGAGTCATAGGCAGTTGGTTCTGGAGGCTAGGAATGCCTTAAAGACCAGGAAAAAGAAACCTCATTAGGTATTTCTGATATAAATCTAAGACTGTGAAATTGGCTTTTGGACATACAGTGGCAGTTATTGCTATTTGCCAGTAAAAATCTTCTCTTTCTTAAAGTCAGTGAATTTACCTGACCATATAGACATGCAGCTAAAGATTAAATTTCCCACTCTCACTCTGAATTAAGTGTGGCTATGTCATTAAGTTATCACCAAAGAAAGAGGAGTGGAAACAATTAGTGTAAGCTCTGTCTCACCTAAAAGGAAATTGCTTGCCCTGAGCTTATTCTTTTTGCTTTCCACATGAACTGAATTAGAGAGATGATTACAAGCCAGTCTTGACCTTGCAGGATAAGGTCTTCTTTTTTGTTCATATACCCTCTAAAGGTGTTTGCACATTTTTACACTGCCATCTGATTTATTTTCAAATTTGAAGTAAAAACTTTAAGTAAGAGTTTGATTTCTGGTATGTTTTAAATATTGATTTTTAAAATAGTCACATCAACTTGTAAATTTGTTCAGTGGAATCTAAATATCCAAAGCCATCCATTGTGTACTGACCCTGAAAAATACAGAGAATTTGGGGACACCTATGTTGCTGCTCCTGTTAGATCCAGTGCCCACGATCACTCTACGACCAAGACTACTAGAGCATAAGCTGACATATGACCCCTGGAATTGCATTGTCAAGCAGAACCCAGAAGCCTAGGTCATCTGGTTTGCTTAAAACTTTCTCAGAAGCACTGTAAGAAACCTAAGAAAGAAAAGAAAACATGCATTCTCTCTTTCTCTTGCCATCCAGTCTCCCATGTGGAAGCTAACTGGCAAGAAAATCGTGAGAATTAGTTTTTAAGTGTCCAACATTGTGTGATACATGGAAATCCATGGGAAATGAAGCTGAAAGCAAATAAAACTGTCTGGCACAGTCTACCCATTCATTTGCTTAGCATCCATTCTCATCTTTATTCGCATATTTGAGTTTACATTTAATGAAACTAACAAGAATGTCATGCTTCTTTCTAGTAATTTCCTCACGGAGACAAAGATGCTCTCTCATACACTCTCCCTCCCCTTAAAACAAGGACACAGGACCCCCATATCAATTACAGGAGATGCTAATTCTTCTTCTAGCTCGGTAATAATCCCACCTACATAATCAAAAACTTGAATTTTAAGATTAACCACTACCAGTATGTCTGAAATAAAATAATAAGGAAATGGATTTAAAAAAAAATATATATATATAATTATATATCATATAACAAATAAGGAAACTCATATTTCCAGCTACTACATCTCTTGTTTCTGTAAGAGTCCTGAGGCCATAATTGATATTTAAAACTCCATTTGTCCCCTGCCTATTCTGTGTTCCCTTCACTTTTAAACCACTCCTCTGCTAGCTGGAGTTTTTAATGGGTCATTATTGCCTTTTACTAATATTTACTAGTAGATATGGAAGTACTAAGATACATTGATACTCTGAATCAGTCACTCCAGCAAGGAAGTTAACCCCTCCTATAGCTGTCAATTCAATGTCATTAGGAACCAAAAATAGGTGGTAGTCTCATCTTCCGAATCAGTGAAATCCTTGTGTCTACTACTAGAAGCATTAATTCCTTAGGGATTAAGACCTCTAAATTAACAGAACTTAGAGTTGCCAGAATAGGAAGTAAAAATTCTGTTCTTGTGTTATTAGCTGTATTAGTGAGAGGGGTCACTCCTACTTGTAACCCTCATTCATAGGTCCTTATTAACAAAATGGTTTCACTGCTCTTTCAAAAATATCCAATAAATTCTGGACACCATGTTGATTTGAAGCAAGCCATCTATTTAAACATATGTGAACAGTTATTTTTTATAAGCAAGATATATGTATCTTTACTTTTTCTCCTGAATATGATGTTATCATTCCATTTCTGTCATGAGATTTTATCCTGATCAAATATATTTTATGTTTGAAAGTCATACTCCTTTGATTTTTTTAATACCCTATGACTAAACCCAAGTTTTAAAAATCGCATGTGGCATAAGTTGTCATTACAATTCTTAGTGTACAGTTGATCAAAATAACAAAATTATAGTACAAATTTGATAAATTACAATTAAACATGAAAAGGGTATTTTAATTGGAGATACATCTCTTAATGAGATGTATCGAACATTGTTTCAAGTAATTCTTTTATCTGTAAAAGGAAAGAATCACATCAAATGAATGTCATTTTTTGAGCCCTCAATGAAATAGGGCTCAGCATCTATTTTTTTGTGCTATTGTTTGTTTGTTTGTTTGTTTGGATATGTGTTCTGAGAAAACTTGCACACCCAATTTTTTAAAGTTCTGAGTAATATGCAAATAATTTGTCAGCTGAACACTCCAACTGGTCTCTTTCAATTTTGTTTTAAGTAAAGAAGTGAAAACCATCTAATTTACAAAAGAACTAGCTATTCGGTCTCCTCATTCATTCAATTTCTCAATACTAACACCAGTATTTCAAGTTGTCTCTCTATTTAGTGCCATTTACTATGGGCCAATGAACCATAGTAAAGTAGAGATGGGAAAGAGGTATGCCTTTCTTTTGTAAAGTAGGATAGGGAATCCTGAAAGGAAAGCTGTAGGGAAAAGTGCTATGTAGGAAATTAAATTGATGCAAAGGTGATTTTCAAGTTTACCACCAAGTGAGTCATGGAAGTCAGAAGTCATGGAACACTGGGGTGCATGGATGGCACAGTCGGTCAAGCATTGGACTCTTGGTTTCGGCTGGGTCACGGTCTCAGGGTTGTGGGATTGGGCTCCACATTGGACTCTGTGCTCAGAGGAGACTCTGCTTCGGATTCTCTTACTCTCCTTTTCCCTCTGTCCCTTCCTCACTCTCTCTCTCTCAAAAATGAACAAATACATCTTTATTAAAAAAGAAGTAATGGGACATAAAGGCTCACAGAACAAATGATGTAGCTCAAATCACATGGATCATTACATTTATTTACAACGAACAGTAAGAAATAGGGACAAAGGATGGAAAGTTATCATACGTAGGAGACAATGCAAGTGGGATGGAATAATCACACTATCATAAACCAGGGACCATATAAGACCTCTCCTCCAACACATATCAGCTACTCCTGCTGATAGTATGAATAAGAAATATCAGAGATTTGGGAGGTGCCTGGCTGGCTCAGTCAGAAGAGCTTATTACGCTTGATCTCAAGGTCATGAGTTCAAGCCCCGTGTTGGGTGTGGTAATTACTTAAACAAATAAGTTTTAAAAGAAAAAAATTAAAGAATATCAGCGATTTGATATGATTGAGGAAGAACAACTGGCAAAAGTTCCCAGGAACCATCACATGCTCTATCTGGGAGACACAATGGTGTGGGAGTGAATATGCCTGGCCACAGCTGTAGCCTGCCAATTAACTTGCTGAGCACCTGTGAATTTTGTATACATTTCTTTAGTAGAACACATATAGGGCCATGATGGAATCAAACTAAGTGTCACCAATGGGTGGCCAATTTACAGGTGGCATAGCTGTTGCCTTAGGAGTGGCATGATTATAAATTATGACTTGGTCTTTCTATTCCTTTCTATGTATAACTAGCTTTCTTTGTTCCATCGTGAAGATCTTATTTGTATCATATTGTTCACGTGTATTATATGTAACTAACTTACATGTTATTTCTATTTAACAAATATTACACATTCTATGTCTCATAAGTTAATTGCTTACCCAGTATGAGTATCTAACATGTATATAGTTTGTGCCTATGTACTATAAGCTACTATTTTACTTTCTATCCTTAATACTCCTTATGAGTTTTATTCATTATTTTGTTTGCTTCTTATTTATCCCATTAATGAAGGAGAGATTCCCACCCTAGTTATTGAGATGGCTGAACACAAGACATTTGACACTGGATAATAGCAGGTTATTAGTCACATATATTCACAGCCCAAGAAGGGAGGACACTGCGTGAACACATGGGGGTTGCATTCAGGAACAGATTAAACAAGCAGGGACTGTGGGGGTGGGCAGGCTTTGTAGTATCAAGAGGGTGAGATGCTCCATCAGAAGGATGTGATTGGCTTGTTTGGATAATTCCATGAACTGTGAGGAAACAGAAATGTGCACCTTGAAGGGTAAGCAGGTGCTATACCTGTTCCCCTCAAAGGAGTTTTGTTTGGTTAGGGAACCTTATCCACAGGAGTAGAGGGTAGTTTCAGTGGGAAATTTATTAAATCCATTCAGTAATTCAAACGTTGTCTTCAGTATTCAAAGCATTTTGGCTACTAATGTTAAACAGTTTTCCATGTATCACAGCAATAACTATGGATACACATTTTTAGGTCATCATTTCTCTAGATGTTGATTGCATTTATCTAATGTTATTTAGGAAGTTGTGACCTTGTAAAATAGAGGTTCTTTAAAAAGAAACGCATTTCTAGCTCTACTTCTAAGATATTGCTGTTTTGTTCAAAAAGTGATGAAAAATGGGTTGATAAGAAAGGAAAAAATTTCTATATGTGTGTATGAAAATGTCATTATGCAAATCTAATTGCAGTTAATTTCTGAATGGCTAACTTTCTGCTACTGTGATCTTACATTTTTTAGTTGCTAACATTTTCTTTCCTTCAGGAGTTAAAAGGCTATGAAAATATATCCTTCTGAGGAGGATACAGAGTGATTAGTTTCTGTTAAGGAAGGAATGAAATATGAAAACCCCAAGTCTATCAAAAAGTTAACATATTGATAACGATTAAATTCACCTGAACAGTGTCAAGATGCACTAGTTATTTTGCCCACTTAATTCTTTCAGTGTTTGCTTAATTGCATTTTTGAAAAGAAATGGAATACAAAATGATTACTGACATGACTGTGGTCTTGATTTTATTAAAATCGTAAGTTTAAACACTTACGACCAAATAAGACCAAAGAGGGGAAAAGTCCCAAGGTGGAAAACCAAATTCTTTTTTTCACTGATATTCCTTGCATCATCAGCAAAAAGAAAGTGATGCCCACAAGTTGGCATCTTTCTTCCCTTGAAATTTAACAGTTCTCAAGTCCTTCATTCAGTCATCTGTTGATGATGACCAAATGCGAAGGAACATACTAGGAGGTGGTCCTGCCAAAGGGTCTGCCATATTTAAGACTTTGAATATATACTAACACATCTCCCTACAACTGTGGTGTATAAACAGCCTGGTTGCTCTAGTCTTCACCAACATTCAGTCTTTAAAACTGTTTTTGGCTATTTCCCCAGTATAAAAGTACAGTTTATACTGTTTCAATTTGGACTTCTATTATTAGTATGGCATATTTCACATATATTCTTTCTGACTTCTTCTATTACTTAAATACAACTGTATTCTATTTTTTTAAATTTTTATTTATTTATGATAGTCATAGAGAGAGAGAGAGAGGCAGAGACACAGGCAGAGGGAGAAGCAGGCTCCATGCACCGGGAGCCCGACGTGGGATTCGATCCTGGGTCTCCAGGATTGTGCCCTGGGCCAAAGGCAGGCGCCAAACCGCTGCGCCACCCAGGGATCCCACAACTGTATTCTAAATTACAGCAACATTTTTATTTTAATATCCTGTAGGCCAAGTCCCGTCTGATTAAGTTTTGATTGATTCTTGGCTGTGGTGAAATTTTTTTCCAGATAAACTTTAGAACCTTTTTTGTTAATTCTCAGTGGCTTTGGGGACTTTTATTGGCATTTTTATTTTTTTAAATTTTTTAAAAAGATTTATTTATTTATTTATTTATTTATTTATTTATTTATTTATTTATGATAGACATAGAGAGAGAGAGAGGCAGAGACACAAGAGGAGGGAGGGACAGGCTCCATGCCGGGAGTCCAAAGTGGGACTCCATCTCGGGACTCCAGGATCCCGCCCTGGGCCAAAGGCAGGCGCTAAACCACTGAGCCACCCAGGGATCCCCTTATTGGCATTTTTAAACATACACATTAATTAGAGAAGAATTAAGACTTTTTAAAATAGTCAGTCTTCTCATATCAAAAGCATACCTTGACTTTACATTCAAATTATCCAAATAGAGATAGTAAGTAGGCTTCACACCCAATGTGGGCCTTGAACTCACAACCCTGAGACCAAGAGTTATGTGCTCTACTGACCCAAGCAGCCAGGAGCCTTATAATTAGTATTCCTAATTACATAATTTTGGTTAATTACATTTGTTTTTAATTCTTTCTCTCATTATTTGATTTCAATTGGCTTATTTCTTTTGTTTTCTATAACTTCCCCTGAGCAGTGATGTCATGGAAATGGTGGAGTAGGGAGTAGATAATTACTCAAAGTCGTACAAAAAAAAAAAAAAACTCTGGTAAAAATAACTATATAGGTAAATATAAAAGCCAATATTATTGTGGTTTTGGTTTGTTTTCTTTTTTTCCCCTATTTGATCTAAAAGACAAACCATAAAAGATTAATTATGATTTTATGTTAATAGGCACACAATTTTAAAGATATATTTTGTAACGATAGCAACATAAGGAGAGGTGGAGGTATATAGGGGCAGGGGCTTTCTATACTATTGAAGCTAACTTGGTATCACTCCAGAACTGATTGTTATTAATTTACGATGTTAATTGCAATCTTCATGGTTAACACTAAGAAAATAACTGAAATTATATACAGAATAGAAAATGAAGAGAGAATGAAAATAGTAGGCTAAAAAAATATCAAATGAAAAAGAAGACAGTATTAGAAGAAATAAGAAACAAAAATATATGACGTAAGGAAACAAATAGCAAAGATGGAAAAATGGTGGGAGTATGTCCTTCTTTATCCGTAATCACTTAAATATAAAACATGTAAGAAACAGAGACTGGTAGAAAAAATAAAAACATTGATCCTAATACAGTCTGTCTAAACAGACTCACTTTGCATCCAAAGTACAAATAATTTGAACTTGCACGGATGGAAAAACATATTCCATGCAAATAATAACCAAAGAGCGTGGGTGGCTATGCTAATAACAGATAAAATAGACTTTAAATCAAATTGTTACAAGAGACAAACAAGGTCATTATATATGTATAAAAGGATCCAGTCATCAAGAAGATATAACAGCTGTAAACATATACACACCATACAGCAAAACCCCAAAATATATTAAGCAGACATTGACAGAATTGGAAGCAGAAATAGACAGTTTTACAATAATATAGAGACTTAAATACCCCCATTTTCATTAGTAGATAGAACATCTAAACAGAAGATCACTAAAGAAGTAGAGGACTTGAACAACATATAAACTTACTAGACCTTACAAAAATATATATAGAACACCCTACCCAACAACAGTAGAATACACATTCTTCTCAAGTGCACATGGAACATTCTGCATGATGGACGATATGTTAGGCCCCAAAACAAGCTTCAATGAATTTTTAAAAGATTCAAATCATATAAAGTATCTTCTGTGAGTACAATGAAATGAAACTAGAAAATAATAACAGAGGAAAACTGAAAAAAAGTAAGTTTTAAACAAGCAATGGGTCAAAGGATAAATCACAATGAAATTATAAAATACTTAGAGACAAGTGAAAACAAAACCACAACTTACTAAAAGCTACATGATGCACTGCAGGAGATGTTGAGAGGGAAATTTATACATTAAAAATTCCTAATTTGGGGTGCCTGAGTGACTCAAACCATTAAGCGTCCATCTCTTGATTGCGGTTCAGGTCATGATCTCAGGGTCATGAGATGGAGCCCTGCATTGGGCTCCCAGCTCAGCACTGAATATGCTTTTCCATCTCCCTCCCACCCACCACCCTTCCCCCACTTGCTCTCTCTCTCTCTCTCTCTCTCTCAAATAAATGTTTTAAAATAATGCCTACATTAAAAAATGAAAGATATTTCAAATTAATAACCAAATCTTACACTTTGTGTAACTAGAAAAAGAGTAAATTAAACCCAAAGCTAATAAAAAGAAGCACATAATAAAGTTTAGAGTGGAGAGAAATGAAAAAGAGAATAGAAAAACAAAAGAGAGTCTAGGACACCAAAGTTGCTTCTTTGAAAACATCAACAATTTTGACAAATCTTTAGCTAGACTGATAAGGAAAAGAGAGAGAGAGAAGAGTCAAATTAATAAAATCCAGAATGAAAGTGAAACATTACTATTAACTTCAGGGAAATAAAAAGATTATACTTTTACATAAATGGAGAATACTAATAATAATTGTACAACAAAAATTCAGATAACATAGATGAAATGGACTAATTCCTAGAAACACATAAATTACTGGTATTGACTCAAAGAGAAATAAAAAATCTAAATAGATCCATAGGTTTATAGTTTAGTTTAGTAAAGAAAATGACTTAGTAATCAAAATTCCTCAACAAAATAAGTCCAGAACTGTATTTCTTCACTGGTGAATCCTACCAAACATTTAAAGAATTATCACCCGTATTTCTCAAACTCTCCCAGATAATGGAAGAGAAGACACTTCCTGACTCCTTCTATGAGGTCAGCATTACCCGATAACAAAATACGATAAAAACTCCACGAGAAACCAAAACTGCAGACCAGTATTCCCTATGAATATAAATGCAAAAATCCTCAACATCATTATCGTCTGATAATGTTGGTTAGTGAAGATAAGGACTACACTTATTGTGTGAGCACTGAGAAATGTACAGAATTGTCGAATCATTGTATTGTACACCTGGAATTAATATAACACAATATGTTCATTACACTTCAATTTTAAAAAAAGAATAAATTAGAGATTAGCAACACAAGCATATTACCCAGTTATATGACAAAACAGATCAAGAGAAATAGCAAAAGGATTTAACATGGGTCTGGGACTGAGGGCTTGGAAAGGTAATGCAGAAGCCTGACTTTTTTATTGTTATTGTTGTTATAAGCCTTTCTAATTTAAAAAAATCAAGAAAAATTGATCAAAGATTAAAAATCTTTTAATACTTATTTTGAAAAAATACATTTTGAATATAAATAAAATTCTTGAAAAAAATCCTCAACAAAATACTAGCACACTGAATCCAACAGCATATTTAAAGGGTTATATATGCAACGAACAAGGAAAATCTACCTCAGGATTGCAAAGGTGGTTCAACACAGGAAAATTAGAATATGCAATATATCACATTAATAGAACCAAGGAAAAACTCCACATGATAAGCTCAATTGGTGCTGGGAAAGCATTTGATAAAATCCAAAATCCTGTCATGATTTAAAAAAATTCTCATAAAACTAGGAATAGAAGAGAACTTCTTCAACATGATAAAGGCCATTTATGAAAAGCCCATAGTCAGTATCTTATGCAACGGTGAAACATCGAAAGCCTGCTTTACCCGTGCTGTTCAACTTGGTGTTGGAAGTTCTAGACAGAGCAATTAGGTAATGAAAAGAAATAAAAGACATCCAAAAGGGAAAGGAAGAGGTAAAACTACCTCTATTTGCGGATAGCACGATCCTATATATGCAAAATACAAAGAATTCCTAAAAAACAAAACACATGGAGCTAATAAGTCATTTCAGCAAAGTTGCAGGATACAAGATGAACACACAAAAAAAATCACTTGTCTTCCTACACATTAGCAATGAACAACCAAAAGGGAAATTGAAAAAAAATGTACCCATTTAAAATAGCATCAAAAAGAGGGGCACTGGGATCCCTTGGTGGCGCAGCGGTTTGGCGCCTGCCTTTGGCCCAGGGCGCGATCCTGGAGACCCGGGATCGAATCCCACGTCGGGCTCCCGGTGCATGGAGCCTGCTTCTCCCTCTGCCTATGTCTCTGCCTCTCTCTCTTTCTATCATAAAAAAAAAAAAAAAAAAAAAAAGAGGGGCACTTGGGTGGCACAGTCAGTTAGGCATCCAACTCTTGGCTTCAGCTTAGGTTGTGATCTCAGAGTTGTCAGATTGAGTCCCACATGAGGCTCCGCACTAGGTGTGTAGTCTGTTTGAGATTCTCTCTCCCTCTCCCTCCGCCCCTCCTGCTGGTGCTCTCTCTCTTTTGCTCTGAAATAATCTTTATAAAGAACGATACTAATAAATAGCATCCAAAATAATAAAATACCTAGAAAAAATTAATCAAGGAGCTGAAAGATTTGTGCACTGAAAACAATACATTCCTTAAAGAAGTTAAGGAAAACCTAAATAAATGGAAAAACATTCTATGTTTATGGATTAGAAAACTTAATATTGAGGTCACAGTACTATCTGAAGCAGAGTCAATGCCATCCTTAAAAAAATTGGCTTTCATTTGTATTTCGTTGATGTTTCTGAACTTCTATTCATAAGATATATGGATCTATAATACTCTTTTTTGTGATTTTTCCTCTGAACTTAAAATCAGGGCAATACCAGTCTCAGAATGGATTGGGAATTATTCTCTTGTACTTTTTGAAAGTTTGTGAGGAACTGTTATTAATTCATATTTAAATATTTGGTAATTCACTAGTGAAACCATTTTTCCAGCTATTTTCTTTGTATGAAGTTTTATTATTATTATTATTATTATTATTATTATTATTTCAGTCTCATGCTTGTTATAGTTTTATTCACATCTGATGGCTCTTCCTAAGTCAGTTTGGTAGTGTGTCTTTCTCAAATCTGTACATTCAATACACGTTAACAAATATTTTACACATAGTAGTCCATAATATTCTCTTACACTCCTTTGCATTTTTGTAAAATCAGGAGCGTTGACTCTACTATGTTTCCAAGTCTAGTAATTTGATTTATCTTTCTATTTTTCATAGCCAGTGTATCTGAAAGTTCATCAGTTTTATTAATCTTTCCAAATAACAAACATTTAGTTTTGTTGATGTCCTCTACTTTCTATTTAATCTCTATTATATATATTTTTAAAGATTTTATTTATTTATTCATGAGAGACACAGAAAGAGAGAGAAAGAGGCAGAGACACAGGCAGAGGGAAAAGGAGGATCCATGCAGGGAGCCCGATGTGGGACTCGATCCTGGGACTCAGGGATCATGCCCTGGGCTGAAGGCAGACGGTTAACCACTGAACCGCCCAGGCATCCCTAATCTCTATTCTATTAATTTCCATTCTAATCTAGATTATCTTTTTTCTTCTGCTTGCTTTAGTTTTTTTTTTAATTTTTATTTAAATTCCAGCCAGTTAACATACAGTGGAACATTAGTTTCAGATGTACAATATAGTGATTCAACACATCCACACATCACCGCTGCTCATCACGACACATACACTCCTTATTCCCCATCACCTATTTCACCCATCCTCCCACCCACCTCCCCTCTGGTAGCCATCAGTTTGTTCTCTAGAGGTAAGAGTCTGTTTCTTGGTTTGCCTTTTTTCCCCTCTTTCCTCTTTTGTTTCATTTCTTAAATTCTACATATGAGTTAAATCATATGGTATTTGTCTTTCTTTGACTTCACTTGGCCTAATGCTTTGCAGCTCCATCCATGTCTTTGCAAGTGGCAAAATTTCATTCTTTTTTATGAATTAAAAATATTCCATTGTGTATATATATACATATACACACACACACATACACAAATATATATATATATATATATATATATATATATATATACCATATCTTCCTTATCCATTGATCTGTTGATGGACATTTGGGCTGTTTCCATAATTTGGCTAGTGTAGATAATGCTGCAATAAACATAGGGGTGCATGTATCCCTTTGAAGTAATGTCTTTGTACTCTTTGAGTAAATACCTAGTAGTGCAATTGATGGATGTCGGGGTGGTTCTATTTATATCTTCTTGAGGACCCTCCATACTGTTTTCCAGAGTGGCTGCATCAGTTTGCATTCTCCCAACAGTGCAAGAAGATTCCCTTTTCTCCATGTCCTCGCCAACATCTGTTGTTTCCTGAGTTGTTATTTTTAGCCATTCTGATAGGTGTGAGGTGGTATCTCATTGTAGGTTTGATTTGCATTTCCCTGATGATGAGTGATGAGCATCTTTTCATGTGTCTGTTAGCCATCTGGATGTCTTCTTTGGAAAAATGTCTATTCATTCTTCTGACCATTTTTTAATTGGATTATTCATTTTTCGGGTGTTGAGCTTTATAAGTTCTTTAGAGATTTTGGATACTAACCCTTTATCAGCTATGCCATTTGCAAATACCTTCCCCCATTCTGTAGGTTGCCTTTTAGTTTCGTTGACTGTTTCCTTCACTGTGCAGAAGCCTTTTATTTTGATGAAGTCCCAATAGGGTTTGTTTGTTTTTTTCTTTTGTTTCTCTTGCCTCCAGCAACATTTCTAGAAAGAAGTCACCGTGGCTGATGTCAAAGAAGTTACTGCCTGTGTTCTCCTCAAGAATTTTGATTATTTCCAGAAAGGGAGACAGAACATGAGAGACTCATAACTCTGGGAAACGAACTAGGGGGGGTGGAAGGGGAGGAGGGCAGGGGGTGGGGGTAACTGGGTGATGGGCACTGAGGAGGGCGCTTGATGGGATGAGCACTGGGTGTTATTCTATATGTTGGCAAATTTAACACCAATAAAAAATAAATTTATAAAGAAAAAAGAGAAAAAAATTATACTGAAATTAAAATAAAAGTAAATAAATAAAAAGAATTTTGATGATTTCCTGTCTCACATTTAGGTCTTTCATCCATTTTAAATTATTTTTGTGTATGGTATACGAAAATGGTCCAGTTTCATTCTTCTGCATGTTGCTGTCCAGTTTTCCCACCACCATTTGTTGAAGAGATTTTTCCCCATTGGATATTATTTCCTGCTTTCTCAAAGATTGACTATATTGTTGTGGGTTCATTTCTGGATTTTCTACCCTATTCTGTTGATCTATTTGTCCATTTTTCTGCCAGTACCATATTTTCATTACTACAGGTTTGTAATATAACCTAAAGTCCAGAACTGTGATACCTCCAGCCTTGCTTTTCTTTTTCAACTTTGGCTATTTGAAGTCTTTTGTGGTTCCACACAAATTTTAGGTTGTTTGTTCTAGTTCGGTGAAAAATGCTACTGATGTTTTGATGGGGATTGCATTAGATGTGTAGATTGCTTAGGTAATACAGACATTTTAACAGTATTTGTTCTTCTAATTCATGGGCATGGAATGTCTTCCCATTTGGGTCATCTTCAATTTCTTTCATCAGTGTGTTATAGTCTTCAGAGTACAAGTGTTTCCCCTCTTTGGTTAGGTTTAGTCCCAGGTATCTTATTATTTCTGGTGCAATTGTAAATGCGATTGAGTCCTTAACTTCTCTTTGTGCTACATCATTAATTGATGTATAGAAATGAAACAGATTTCTATATATTGATTTTGTATTCTGTGACTTTACTGAATTCATGTATCAGTTCTAGCAATTTTTTTCAGATTCTTTCAGGTTTTCTATATATAGTATCATGTCATCTGCAAATAGTGAAAGTCTTACTTCTTTCTTGCTGATTTGGATGACTTTTATTTCTTTTTGTTGTCTTATTGCTGTGGCTAGGACTTCCAGTACTCTGTTAAATAGTAATGGTGAGAGTGGTCATCCCTGTATTGTTACTGACCATAGAGGAAAAGCTCTGTTTTTCCCCATTGAGGATGATATTACCTGTGAGGTTTTCATACATGGCCTTTATCATGTTGAAGTATGTTCTCTCTAAACCCACTTTGTTGAGTTCTTTATCTTGAATGAATGTTGTACTTTGTCAAATGCTTTTCCTGCATCTATTGAAATGATATGGCTCCTATTCTTTCTTTTATTCATGTGGTATATCACATTGACTGTGAATATTGAACACGCCTTGCAATCCAGGAATAAATCCCATTCAATCATGGTGAATGATTTTTTTAATGTATTGTTGGATTTGATTTGCTAGTATTTTATTGAAAATTTTTGCACCTTTTTTTCATCAGGGATGTTGGCCTGTAGTTCTCCTTTCTAGTGGAGTCTCTATCTGGTTTTGGTATTAGGGTAATGCTGGCCTCATAGAATGAATTTGGAAATTTTCCTTCCTTCTGTTTTTTTTTTTTTTTTTTTTTAGAATGGCTTGAGAAGAAAAAAAAAGAATAGCTTGAGGAGAACCATATTAACGCTTCCTTAAATGTTTAGTAGAATTTGCCTGTGAAACCATTGGGCCCTGACTTTTGTTTGTTGGGAGATTTTTGATTACCAATTCAATTTTTTTGCTGGCTATCAGTCTGTTCACGTTTTGACAGTTTATATGTTTCTAGGAATTTATCCATTTCTTCCAGGTTGCCCAATTTGTTGGCATATAGCTTTTCATAATATTCTCTTATAATTGTATTTCTGTGATGTTGGCTCTGATTTCTCTGTTATTTTATTTATTTGGGTCCTTTCTCTTTACTTTTTGATAAGTCTAGCTAGAGGTTTACCAATTCTATTAATTTTTTTTCAAAGAGCCAGCTCCTGGTTTCCTTGATCTATTGTTGTTTAAGTTTCTATATCATTTATTTCTGCTCTAATCTTTATTATTTCCTTCCTTCTGCTGGCTTTATAGATCATTTATTTATGCTCTAATATTTATTATTTTCCTCCTTCCGCTGGATTAGGCTTCTGTTTTTCTTTTCTAGCTCCTTTAGGTGTAAGGTTAGGTTGTTTAAGATTTTTCTTGCTTCTTGAGGTAGGCCTGTATTGTTATATATTTTCCTCTTAGGACTGCTTTTGCTGCATCCCAAAGGTGTTGTACTACTGTGTTTTCATTTATATTTCTTTAAATGTATTTTTTTCTGTGCAAAGGTCATCTTTTCAGCCATTTTAAAATAAGGCTGTATTTAATTAAGAAAAGTCTAAGTAGATCATGACATGCATTCCAGGTTATTTTTTCTCAATAGGTTCCTATATGCTTAAAGTAACTGGAAACTCCTCTCACATTTGTCAAATGGTTTTCTAAAAGGATTGTTTTTCAATGAAACTGTCAGTTTTTAAATGTTTTATCTTTTGTTGTTCTACATTGTGTCAGGAGCTGTTAATACAATGCTATTTTTAAATGTGTCAATCACACAGTTAAATACACTGGAAACACATAAACTGAGTAAAAAGCAACATGAAACTAGTAAGTGAAATCCCTATACATGTTTACAGTGTCATCAAGAATGATGCTTATGCATTTAGCCAATAATATTTATGAGAAAAGTCTCAACATTTCATTGAGCTGTGTTTTGGAATGTGAGAGAAAAATAACTGAAGGCCAACAACCATTATATCAGGAGTCTTACCAAAAGACCTTATCAATGGCTTCTATGTCTCCATAATATTTTTTATTCGACAATATTTTTCATCTTCCTTCACTGTTTCATGTTCACTGATTATTCTTTCATCATGATTGCTTGGTCTAGCTGTATAGATTCCATGTTTTCTTGATTTTCTTTTGTTTCTTAGAGTAAATCTCTTTTAGATTAAAATATCGGTTTTAATTTTTGAGAGAAACTTTTGTGTTTTTTTTAAGATTTTATTTATTTATTCATGAGAGACACGGAGAGAGAGGCAGAGACATGGGCAGAGGGAGAAGCAGGCTCCATCCAGGACTCTGGGATCACAACGTGAGCCAAAAGCAGACACACAACCGCTGAGCCACCCAGCATCCTTGAGAGGAGCTTTTGAATTTCAATACATTTCCCTGGATCTATCAATTTTCCTCCAATTATGTATACTTACAAAGAAGTATCTAGGCATGCAAAGTATTCTTTTATTCTCAATAAAGTTCTTTTAGATGGATCTTTTGGAAAACAGACTGGGTCTCTGCCAAATTCTAAAGCAAGGGGAAATGGGGGAAATCTATTCACTAAATATTTCTCCTTCTGACTCCTAGATCTAGTTCATTGACAGAAGCATGGAGAGAGTCAAAAACAAGAATATGCCCAGCAGGGAGTTTCATGTCTATGCAGAAAAACCTCCTCTCTGTTTTTTGCCAAGGATTTTCATGTCAGGAAGCAATGTTCAACTCTCAGCCCAGCCCTACTGTTACTTTCACAGAGATTGCTGCTTAGCACAGGAGCTTTTGCCAGGAATAATTGTAGGTACAACAGGTGACACTATTGGACTTCAGATTGTGTTGTTTTGGCCTCATTGTCAAGGGGAAGTCTAGGTAGTATGTTCTGACTGCCCCACAGCATGGCTTTCATCTACAGATGTGAGGTACCTAAAGTAAGTGGTATCTGGTTTCTTTCTAGACATACCGCTCTTCTATTAGAAGTGCTTCAAGAGTCAGCCCTATGTCTTTCTTTAGATTACATTTGTACTATATGGAGTAGAAATTGACATTTACCCTTCCCTCATCTCTACCATTCATATAATTTTTCTCCATTCATATATACCTTTAGTCATTGTGTTAGTTTTCTATAACAAATTGTTGCTATAACAAATTACCAAAAACTGGGTGGCTTATTCAACACAACTTGATTCTCCTACAATTCTGAGGGCCAGAAATTTGACATGGGTTTCATGAGACCAAAATCAAGGTGTCAGCTAGGCTCTGTTCACATTGAAGTCTCTGTGGATGAATCCAATCCTTGTCTTTTCTAGCTACTAGAGGCTGTCCTTCCTGGGCTCATACCTTCATATTATATTGCATTTCCTGCCCCCTGCTTCCATCATCACATAGCTTCCTTCCTCTTCTATCTTAAAATCTCTTTCTGCCTCATTCTTCTAGGACACTTGTGGTTTCATTTAGGGCTCACTCAGATAATTCAGAGAATCTTCTATCTCAAAATCCTTAATTCAACCACATGTGCAAAGTCCTTTTTGCCATATACAGTAACATGTATGGGTTCCAGGAATGAGTATTGGATATATTTGGGGGACTTTATTCACTTTATTCATATTGCAGTCATTTGGATGGAAATTCAGAAAATGAAGTATTAGATTTTAGTGCTAAATTTACATTCTTACTTAGAAGTCTCTCATGCAAAGAAACAATTATTCTTTTAAATTATTTTGTATTTAGTATATATTTATTTAGGTTTACTATGCATCAGATACCATTTTGATCTCTTCACAAATATCAATTTATTTTTATCTCATAACAGCTCCATTTTGCACATGTGGAAAACAAGGCAAGGAAAGGGTAAGTAATTTGGTGAAAGTTATACAATTTTTTTAAGTTATACCATTTATAATTAGAGGAAATGGAATTTGAAGCCAGGCATTCTGGCTCTAGATACTGAGTTCTTAATAAACACATTCTTGATGATGATATTGCTCATTTTAATGAGGTGAAGGTGGTTTCCTTATTTAATCCAAGTTTAAAAAAATTAAAAGGTCCCTAATCAAGTAGAACCATGAACACCAACATACTTCCTTCATAAATTAGATTTCCTCATATTTTTACGCTTCTTTGGTCATTTCAGTGGGAATCTAGATGCAAGGTGACAAATACATATGTTCACATTGTGATCTTGGCTGTAAGTCTATTTAAATCTTGTTTTTGCCTCCCTTTGGCCTTGAACTACCAAAGCAACATTTTGTAGCAGAATGAAAAATAATGGAATTAGAGATATTTGATTATAAATACCGCCTCAAAGAATTTAATGAAGTATGGAGCCTTGAGTACGATGTTTCTTTTCCCTCAGCTTTAATTTCTTTATGCGTATAAAAAAGGATGACTGAATCTAACCTCTCAGGTTTGTTGAGAAATTGAAACAAAATACTATCCATCACTTACCAAGCATAGTGCTTCATAAATAGAAGGTGTTACTTAATATTACTTCTCATTCCTAGATCAGTTTTCTTTATATACACATACATGGATGTGTATGAAATTTGTCTTCCATCTTTTTATTAATATTTTAACATGGTACAATATTTCATGCCTTTTTTCTATCTCACTTCTCTTTATCTTCTCAATCTATGGCTGTCTGCCAAGCCAAGAGTCCATGCTTAGAAACCCCATAGGAGGTGTTCCTGCTGTTCTCTGAACGTAAGTCCCAAGCCCTCTTCTTACTTATGATGCTGCCAGTTAGCTGGTGAGCAGCTGATTTTACATCTGCATCTGCTGAGAGACTGCATGATAGGCAATGTCGAGGATGGATAGGAGGATTAGACAAAAACTCATAGGGAGACACCAAACTGCATGGACTCTTAATACAAAATTCCCAATGACAGTGTTATGTATAATGCATTTTTCTACAATTCTTTGATGTTGTAAATGGAGAGGAGGACTCCTGCCTTTCCAGGTAAATAGATACAAAATTATTTTTTATTTCCCCTCCATACAGCTGAGTAATGCTTTTGAGGGGACATGTGTCATCAATGTGGGCTACTAACATCTTTCTTAGAAAGCTCAAATAAATTACAACTCTTATTTCAGAGTAGACATTCGGTGAGAATGGTCTATTTCCCGTCCAATGTGTTATCTGATCTACCTGCCCATAATAACAAAAGGTTTTTTAAAAAGTCATTTTTTTATGATTTTAGACATTGAGAAGAAATCATCTTTTCTTTCTTTCTTTCTTTCTTTTTGTTGTTGTTTTTAGTGTTGTCTCCAAATTTTCCAGTCTTCAAGATTTATACTTTATTACCTAAGGAAAGTATAAGCTCCATTTTGCTTGAGTTTAGCAAGTCCAATATATTTTATTTTATTTTTTAAGGTTGTATTTACTCATGAGAGACACACACAGAGAGAGAGGCAGAGACACAGGCAGAGGGAGAAACAGGCTCCATGCAGGGAGCCCAATGCGGGACTCAATCCCAGGACTCCAGGATCATGCCCTGAGCCGAAGGCAGATGCTTAACAGCTGAGCCACCCAGGGATCCCAGTCCAATATATTTTAAAGCTTCTCTTCACCCAATATTTTTGGGCCTGACAGAGTGTGAATGACTCATCTTTCCTGCACATCAGATCAGTCAGCTGCCTTGCTATGAACTTTTGCTCCATACTCTGCATTTCACCTCCTATCCCTTCTTAACTGGCTTTCCCAAAGTCTTTCTCATTGGCATGATCATGTGCCTTTTCCTGCATTTCTCTAAAGCCCAACTCTTATCATGGTGTCAAAATTGGCAATCTTCACTGAGTTGAAGTCCAAAGCAGAGAAATACTTAAAACCAGCTATTAAATATCACTGCATCTATAGTCAATGGCTCATGGTCCTCCACAAGGGATCCCTCACAGGTCTCCAGTCTGCCATTATGAAATGAATCAACTCACCTCCCACCAATGAACGGAAATATTTTTGATATCTTCACTGTCTGATCCAAGGCCCCTTCAACTCCACTAAAATGCCCATGATAAGTAGCTCTTTCTCTACTATCAGCCCTACTCTACTGTAATTTTCTTCTGAAATGTAATTTCATCTAGTGATGGCAGATTGCTATACATACTATATGTGTAAAAAATCATAATAACAATCATTTCATACTCTACTGCTATTTTCTTAACAACCTATCATGGGAATTTTTCCATGTCAAGGTTTTTAATGACTACCCCATTTCCCACTGTATTGATGTTAATAATTTATCTAGGGATCCCTGGGTGGCGCAGCGGTTTGGCGCCTGCCTTTGGCCCAGGGCGCGATCCTGGAGACCCGGGATCGAATCCCACATCGGGCTCCCGGTGCATGGAGCCTGCTTCTCCCTCTGCCTGTGTCTCTGTGCCTCTCTCTCTGTGACTATCATAAATAAAAAAAAAAAAAAAAAAAAAAAAAAAATAATTTATCTAATAAATATCTGTTGATAGACATTTAGATGATTTCAAACGCTTTGTTAATACAAAAGTCCTGGTGTACATATATCTTTGTTCCTTTTTTTCATTTATTTCCTTAGGATGAGATCCTGAAGTTATCTTATTATTTCTGAAAGATATACATATATTAAACTTTAATAGGTATTACTGAATTGCCCTCCATAAATGTCATAAAAATGCACGTTTACTCATACCTTCATAAAATTAAGTAGTTTGATCAACATAAAATTTTTTTGCAACCTTTAAATTACCTATGCTGATGAACCATCAGGAAGTATTTGCTATTGGGGATGATTTGAGGTCTAGCTCTTGTGCCCATTTTTATTTGTGAGAGCATGGCTCATGTTTTGATCTCTGGCCATTGATAAGATTGGAGGCAACAGAACATGCTTGCTAATAAGGATGTTGATGAAGGGGGAGCTGTCAAGGCAATTGTAGGTTTCAGGATTTTGCAACGGTGATAAGGATAGGAAGGATGGTATTTTAAAAAGAGTTATTCTGGAGGCAGAAATGCTAGATAATGAAGGGTTTTATAGGCAAAGGTAACAAATTAGAGTAGAATGCAAAATGGAATGAGCAAGCACTTATATCAGTTAGCTATTGCTAAAAAATAAACTGCTCTAAAACTTAATGTCTTAAAACTGTAATAATGTATTATTCCTCACGATTCTGTAGGTTAACTGGTCAGGTCCTTTGCTGGTTTTTTCCATAATTAATTCATGTAGAAGCATTGGGCTGTTTGATCTGATGGGCTACAAGTTCCAAGATGGTTTCACTTTACACACCTTGAAGCTTCTGAGGGCTTTTGGCTATGAAGGCTCTGTTACACAGCATGATTTGTTATCATTCAATAAGCTAGACCAGCTTCTTTACATGACACACTCAGCAGCATTCCAAGAGTTTGAAAATAGTAGCTGTAAGGGTCTCCTGAGCTGGCGAATTGAGTGCTGCTCTTCCGCCCTGGAGCTGCTGCACCGCTGCCGGGATCATGGTGTTCTACTTCACCAGCAGCAGCGTTAACTCATCAGCTTACACTATTTACATGGGAAAGGATAAATATGAAAATGAAGATCTAATAAAGCGTGGCTGGCCTGAAGATATTTGGTTTCATGTGGACAAACTCTCTTTGGCTCATGTATACCTTCGATTACATAAGAGGGAGAAGATAGAAGACATTCCAAAGGAAGTCCTGATGGACTGTGCCCACCTTGTGAAGGCGAATAGCATTCAAGGCTGCAAGATGAACAATGTTAATGTGGTATATACACCGTGGGCTAACCTGAAGAAAACAGCTGACATGGATGTGGGACAGATAGGCTTTCACAGGCAGAAGGATGTGAAAATTGTGACTGTGGAGAAGAAAGTGAATGAGATCCTGAACCGGTTGGAAAAGACCAAAATGGAGAGGTTCCCTGACCTAGCAGCAGAGAAGGAATGCAGGGACTGGGAAGAGAGGAATGAGAAAAAAGCCCAAATTCAGGAAATTAAAAGGAAAGAAAAGGAAGAGATGAAGAAGAAGCGGGAAATGGACGAATTAAGGAGCTATTCATCATTGATGAAAGTTGAGAACATGTCTTCAAATCAGGACAGCAATGACTCTGATGAATTCATGTGAATGGAGGAAAAGACCTTTGAAAGATGTGAATTGCAGGACAGTTTCGGATGGTCTGATTTCACCTGTATTCAGAGTTACAAAAAAACAACTAAAATTCTACCTTCATTCTGCACAAATACTACCAACGTTGGAGTTAAAAAAAAAAAAGTGTTCCCTTTTTTGCTGACAGAAAATGATCAGATATTTATAATATATTTGGACTTGAAAACAGCATATAACTTTAGGAAAGTGAAAATATTTTTGCTGAAACATGTCTTGGTACCTCATGAAAGTTGGCTGCCCCTGTTCCTGGGATAGACTTTAGAACGAACCAGCTCTGCAAAGTATTTGTTACTGTGATCTGTCCCTGAAAACAGAGGTCTTGAAAAACTTTTCATATTTCTTAAAATAGCTTCACTTCTGTTAAGAAGAATGTATCAGTGTGTATCAGTGAGCAATATATGCGAATGTTGCCCTCAACCCTGATTTCCTGACTAGAACAAAAATGCTTATGGGTTAAAAAAAAAAAAAAAAAAAAGAAAGAAAATAGTAGCTGTAAGTCATGGCTCCTGAACTTGTGTTACATCATTCTTACCACATTCTTGGGCACAAAGCAAGGCAGAAAGCTATTCCAGATTCAAGAGTGTAGGTAAATACATTTTACCTCTTAATAAAAGGAGTAACAAAGCCATTGAATAGGGATATACATACCAGGATGTGAAATTCGTAGCCCTTAATCTACACATACCAAATTATCTTAAGAAGGAGAATCATGGGTTTTGAATTTTTAAAAGTTTATTCTGGCTATTGTGAGGTGAATGGATTTTACTGGGACATAACATCAGGGAGAAAGATTAGTTCCAAAAGAAAGACCAATTTCTTAGAGATTTTTAATAAATAGCACTAGATATTTCTGAGTGAACACTATCAGGGACATTGTTACAAAAATAGACAAGGTGCTGTAATATAATCTGGACTGGTTATCTTTCTGGACTCAATCCATCCTAGCTAAAGAAAAATGAACAATGATAAATCTCTATTGGAAAAGGGCTTCAGAAGAAAATGTTCAGAATCATAACCTCAAAAATATAATCAATGAGTTCACACAATTTATATCTACAGTGGAGAAAGTCAAATGTGTATAGTCACTATTAAGAAAGTATTCTAATAAAAGCAAATTGTTTAAAATGCAATTTATTGTCCATTGGTTTCTCCTTAAATTTTATAAAAGTTGGATTACTACTTTGCAAAGGAACTCTGAGTTTGTACTCCTTGAAAGTCAAAAAAGATATTCCTGTGACCTAATTAAAATGTAAAACTTAAGAATTGGATGAATCAATTTACAGTCATGAAGAACTGATAATGAGAATGCTGTTTCTAAAAATGGCTCCATTAGAAAGATAAAGGGGGTTGATGTTGTATGTGATGACGTGAAATGATATGCTGTTCTACCACAAAGAAAAGGTAACAAATGAAGCAGCCAGGGAAAAGAGAAAGAATCCATTAATTCTAAATAAAGAATTACAGAGAATTGAGCTCAATAAAGATATTTGGAAAAGCAACTCAAAAAATGCTGAATCTTTTCAATTATCTAGTGCATATATTTTTAATATTAATTCCCAAAATGGATGAGGGTATAGAATGACAAACACTCTCCTACAGTGCTGGGGAAGGCATAAATTGTTATGGTCTTGAAAGATTTTGGCAAGATGTATTTCTAACCTTTAAAAGCTTATATTTTTGACTCAATAACTCCAATTATAGAAATGTCTTAAGGAAAGAGAGATTCACATGCAAAAATATTCATGGCATTTCAAAGGCAAAAAAAAATGGAACCTAAATTGCCAACAGTGGATAGTTAAATAAATAATGATGCCGTAACACAAAGAACTACCATACAGTTATTAATTATGTAAGAAACATAATCATATGGGAGAGGGTGCTTTTTACTATGGAGCAGTGAACAAGTTGAAAAATCCTATCCCCAAAACAACTAAAAGTTTGGACAAATGACTGATATCAACCTTTTAAGGGTTATGGAAATTGACCTAATGCAAACAACATATTGAGAAGAGTTTATTCACAAAAAATTCACTGCAATTCAATTAAGAACTGTAGGAGTCTATGGTGTTCTGGCCCGAGGCTGTCCCCATCCCCCATGAGCTCAGTCAGAACAGTAGTGATACCAGTATGGGGCTGGCTGTGAAACTGCAATAGCAACTTTATTGGTACTGAGGGCCTACTTGATTTATAGCACAGGATGGAAAACACATACTCAGGGACAAATAGGGAAGATCTGTAGCTTTGCTAACCAGAGGCTGTAGTCCCTGTTGGGGTGGGTATCAGATTGGAAGGCAGGCTAGAAAATTAACAGAGAAATCCTGGAAACAAGCAAATCATGGAAAAGCTCAATAAGCAGTCCACACATACTTGGTTGACTCATCCAAATACACAGGAGAGACTGAAAAAAAAAAACAGGTTATTTAAATAACTCAGGCCAGCTGAGAAACTGTATGCTTGTATAAGGAAGACTTGAGGACACAAAGTCTCTACATATTCCTAGTTGACTGAGAGACTATGCAAATGTACACAAGAAAACTAAGAGAGCCCTGAGGAAAATAAAAGCTAGAAACTTGAAAACTTCCTGAACTTTAAAATAAATCTCTCAAGCCACACACAAATCTACTGGCAAAGGATGGAGGACTTACTGACTCAAGGTGTTTGATAAAAACTCTGATCAAGCGTTGCCAAACAACTAAGCCGTGTACAAATAAGAGTTACCTACAGGAAGTCGGGAAGATAAAATTCAAATTAAACAAGATGAAATGAAATCATTTTTCAAGGGATGCCTGGGTGGCTCAGTGGTTGAGCACCTGCATTCGGCCCAGGGCATGATCCTGGAGTCCTGGGATCGAGTCCCACATAGAGCTCCCTGCATGGAGCCTGCTTCTCTCTCTGCCTATGTCTCTTCCTCTCTTTGTGTGTCTCTCATGAACAAATAAATAAAGTCTCAAAAAAAGAAAGAATTTTTCAATGAAGTAAAATAAAAACAGAGTATAAATACCAGTGACCACAGAGTGCAAGGGAAAGAGATACCACAGATTAAGTCCAGGAAAGCCACTTAAATAGGAAAATGAATAAAACATCAACAACTGTTAGAAGAATAAAAACAAAAACAAAATCCAGACTTGCTAAATATATAAAATATCCACTATTTAAAGAAAAATTGTGAAACAATATGGAAATGTGAGTCATATTCAGGGGGGAAAAGGCAAACAGAAGGAGCTACCTCTCATTGGACACAGATTTTGAACTAAGCAGATAATTATTTCAAAGCATCTATTATAAGTATGTCCTTTAAAAAAATAAAGAAAACCATATCTAAAGAATGAAATAAAGGTGTGATGATAATGTCTCATCAAATAGAGAATACCAATAAAGAGACACAAAACAGGCAAAGAACCAAATAGAAATTCAAGCGTTGAAAACCACAGTAACCAAAATGAAAATTGTACTATAGTAGCTGGTATGAAAAAGAATCAGTGAACTCAAAGATCTGTTAACAGAGACGCGGTCTAAAAAATGAAAGGGAAAGGGATGGATGAAAATGAACAGTACATCAGAGAAACGTGGGACAGCATAGGTACTCCAATGTACATGTAATGGAGGAGAATAAAGAAGGAATAACACCTGAAAATATCCCCAGATTTGAAGAAAAACAAACCTAAAAAGCTTAACACACTATAAGTAGGATAAAAGGAGAAATCTATATCCTAATACAGCATTGTCAAAATGTTAAAATCGAGACAAAGAGAAAATCTTGAAAGGGTGAAGAAAAACGTGACTCATTATGTGCAAGGGAACCCCAATAAGAATCATATTTGACTTCTCACAAGAAGTTATGGAGAACAGGAAGCAGAGGAGTGTCATTCTCAAAGTGCTGGAAAAAAAAACAACAACCAAGAATCTTATAGCCAGAAAAACTACATATGAAAGCAGAGAGAGAGAGAGAGAGAGAGAGAGAATATTCCCAGATAAACAAAACCTATAAGAGTTTTGGCTAGCAGACCCTGCTTATAAAACATAAGTTCTTTAGGCTGAAAGCAAATGAACCCAGATGAAAATTTAAATTCACACACAAGAAAGAATATACTAAAAGTAATTATGTAGGGAATCATACAATTGAATAAAAATATTACAAATTTAATGATACTAATGGGTCTACAGCATATAAAAATGTACTGTATTTGACAATAATGATATGCAGGCAGTTGGTGGGAATAAATGTTCAGTAGTGTAAGGAAATGACAAGAGATGATAATGAATCCACAGGTAGAAATTAAGAGAATCAGAAATGTAAATAAGAAGAGAACCAATGTAAATAAATGCTAGATCTTTTTTCTTCTCTTGGTCCCTTTAAGACACAAAATTATATAACATTATAATTACAAAAATGTATTGTTGAGATTTAGCATATACAGATGTAATGTGTATATAGATAACAGCACCGAGTAGGGGCAGAAGGGAACAGAGCTATTTAGGAGTAATAACTTTTCTATATCACCCTGGAATTTAGTTATTGTAAGTCTGAAGTTGATTCTGATCAGATAAGTAAGCTCTAAAGAAACTTGTTGGAAAAAATACCTATCATGTAAATACCATTAATAAATAAAGATGTCCTAGAAAATATTCACATAATGCATAAAAAACAATAAATGAGGAAAAGAGAAACAAAAAGACATGAAGCATATAGAAAATAAAAAGCAAAATGACAGATATAAATGCAAAGTTACCAATAAAAATATTAAATGTGAATGGATGGATCCTTCAAATTAAAATTCAGAGATTATCAAAATGGATAAAAGTGATGCAACCATATTCTGTATATAGGAGATGCACCTAAGATTCAAAGATATAATTTTTATTAAGATTTATTTATTTGACTCTGGGAAACGAACTAGGGGTGGTGGAAGGGGAGGTGGGCGGGGGGTGAGGGTGACTGAGTGATGGGCACTGAGGGGGGCACTTGATGGGATGAGCACTGGGTGTTATTCTATATGTTGGCAAATTGAACACCAATAAAAAATAAATTTATATATAAAAAGATGTATTTATTTGAGAGAGAGAGTGCATACACAAGTGGGGAGAGGGACAGAGAGAGAATCTCAAGCAGAGTCCCCACTGAGCAGGGAGCCACACGCAGGGCCCAATCTCATGAGCCTGAGATCATGACCTGAGCCAAAATCAAGAGTCGGACACCTAACTAACTGAGCCACCCAGGTGCGACAAGATATAAGTTTTTAAAAGAAAAATTTGGGAATATATACCACACAATCTTAAGAGAGCAGGACTATCTACCAATTACTGACAAAACAAATTTCTTTAAAGTTACTAGAGGTAAAGTGGATATTTTTTTTATTTATTTTTTTATTGGTGTTCAATTTGCCAACATATAGCATAACACCCAGTGCTCATCCCATCAAGTGCCCCCCTCAGTGCCCATCACCCAGTCACCCCCACCCCCCGCCCACCTCCCCTTCCATCACCCCTAGTTCATTTCCCAGAGTTAGGTAAAGTGGGTATTTTATAATCATGAAAGGGTCAACTATTTAGAAATATGTAATGATTCATAAACATACATGCCCAAAATTTAAAAAGTAAAAACTTACAAAATTGAGGGGAGAGGTGGACAATTCAACAATAATAAAAATGTCTTTTTTTAAGATTTTATTTATTCATTCATGAGACACAGAGAGAGAGAGAGAGAGAGAGAGAGAGAGAGGCAGACACACAGGCAGAGGGAGAAGCAGGCTCCAAGCAGGGAGCCCGACGTGGGACTCGATCCCGGGTCTCCAGGATCACACCCTGGGCTGAAGGTGGTGCTAAACCTCTGAGCCACCCAGGGATTCCCAAAATTTCAATTCCCCACTGTCAACAACGGATGAAACAACTAAGCAGAAGATGAATAAGTAGATAAGAAACTTGAATAATGTTACAACCAACTAGACATCTATAGAAAGCTCTACCAATACATTTAAAAAGCTTGAAATTGTGCATAGTATGTTCTCTGATCACCATGGAGTAAAATTAAAAATTAAAAAGGAATTTGGGTGATTATTATATATGAAAGTTAAATAGTATACTGCTAAATTATCAATGATCGAAAAAGATATCACAAGGGAAATTAAATTAGTAAATACTTAAGAGATGAAAGTAAATGAAGATACAACATAATAAGACTTATTTGATATAGGGGCACCTGGGTGGCTCAGTCAGTTAAGCGTCTGCCTTTGGCTCGGGTCATGATCCCGGGGTCCTGGGATGGAACCCCACATCATCTCCCTGCTCAGCGAGGAGTCTGCTTCTCCCTCTCCCTCTGCCACTACCTCTTCTTGTGCTCTCTCGCTCTCTCTCTCTCTGTGTCAAACAAATAAATAAAATCTTTTTTAAAAAACTTATTGTATATAGCTAAAACAGTGCTTAGAGGGAAAGGTATAGGCATAAACACTTACATTTTAAAAAGAAATATTTAAAAAAATAACCTAACAGGTATACCTTGAAGAGTCCTGTAAAGAAGATTAAATAGAGAATAAAAGAGTAGAGAAAATCAACAAAAGCACAAGTTACTACTTAGAGAAGTTAAACAAAATTGATCAACTTTTAGCTAGACCGACCAAGCATAACGAAGAAAAAATACTCAAATATGAACTATTTTTTTTATCTCTGGGAGGTGCTATTTTATGATTTTTGTTTTTATATTTTTCTGTATTTTCTGACTTCTTATACTGATTATATATTACAACTATTATAAAAAATATCAGTGGAGGAGTTAGCCATAAATAATAAGGACAGTAGTTGTCACGGTGAATATCTGTTATTCCCTCATTGAGCAAATATGTATGAAACAGCTACTCTGGCGGAAGCCCTATGGTAGTGAGGGGAGAAAGAGAATGGAAATGTGAACAGGAATTTGACCCCTGCCCTTGAGCAAACATTGTGGCCAACCCTGCACTGGGAATGTGAGGGCATCATGGGAACCCATAACTCCCAGCTCCCGTGATATCGTTCTTCCTTCCAACTACCCACCTGACTTGAAGTTCATAACGCTAAAACAAAAGGACGGGGGATAGGCAAGAGTTTTGAATGCACTCATAGAGAAGCTGGTATTTTGGATAGGTCTTCATCAAGAATAGTTCAATCCAAAAAAAAAAAAAAAAGAATAGTTCAATCCTGGCAGGGGAAATGGTATACAGAAGGCATGCCAGAAGCACGAGAGAACACTGAGGACTGTCCCCTTGAGTGATAGGAAGTTGACGTGCACAAGTAAATGGGGGGTGCAAGGGAAGAAGCTGAAGGGTAGGCTTGGGTCAGAGTAAGGAGGACCGTGTTGCCCCTGCTATGAATTGCAGGCTTTGTTCTGAAAGATATTAACAGACATTTGTTTGGAAAAAGGGACGTAACACAGTCTGACTTGAGCCTTAGAGATTTTCAGGGCTACCTACTACTGGAGAGAATCAGCATTATTATTCTTTTTTCCTGCTTACTTAGGAGTTTTTGTCTTAAGCCGGTAAAAACAAAACTGTGATAATAAACTCCATGTGTTGTATTTCTCTAAGAGACTTCTTGTAAATTAATACGTTAAATCCCCAAGAATGGGACTAAAGTGACATTACAAATTAGGATTACCATGTGCTACAAAGGAAGGAAATAACTTACAAATTGTTTAAGAGGCTCTAGAGAGAGAGGAAGTTGTTTAAGACAGCACAGAGTCTTGAGAAAATTATGCTATGGCCCTATTCTGTTTTTTTGGTTCTGTTGTTTAAATTTTAACCATTACTGTGTTGTCTCCTTGTATAGCTACACGGAATAAAAAAGCTAAATGGTTAATGTAAGCACTGGAGATAATACGCCTTGTAGTGTTGATTTAAAAGTGATAATAGCTCAAAGTTGTTCAAAGCTAACAATCAGAGAATGAGGTATCCCTTGGAATAGGAATAATATTAATAATAATATATGTGCTGCCAAAGCGAGCACAGTAATATTAATAATAATATTAACAGCTCTCACTTATGTGTTATCATATATCAGGCATGGTTCTTAGTTAAGGTGACCACATAAATTCTCATCTAAACAAGGATACTTTCGAGAGTGAAAGGGCGGCACTAATAACATTTACACACGTGCAGTAGGTGATATTTAAATGTCACATAGAGAAATCAAAGACAGGTCCCTGCTGTCTAGAGGCTCATAAGCCCAGTGATGTTTTTTGCTATGATCTTGAGGTTCAGTTGCTTATTGGTGCCAAAATGCCTGTGCTTTCCAAAAGACAGGTGGAACTTTTTTTTCATGGCTACTGCCCTGTGTTCTGGGCCCTTCTCCCCAGTCCCTGACATGTGGCTTTGAAGCCATTGACTTATACTAAGACACTACTGTAAACCGTCAGGGTTTAACATCAGGACTGGGCCTTCCCATAGCCAAGCAAAGCCTGTGGTTGAGCTTCTCTCTTTTGAAAGGCCTTCACCTTAAAAACGTTTCAGCAATCAGCCTGAATGGCAGTGAGAAAAATAGATTAGGCAAAAGGAAAAGTCACAGTAGTAAATCCTCTTGAGGACGGGGATTGTCTCCTTGGGTTGGAGGAGAGGTAGCCAGTGAACTGACACTTGAATCCTTTGGGATATCCTTTGCTTCATGTGTCCTCTATATCATGGGAGCTTAAAAATGGTCACCTTAATATTCTGAGCAGTATCACGCAGCTGCAGAGATTTGGCAAGGCCTACGCTGGGTGATGCAAACCTTAGAGCTATGGCGTCATACCACTTGTAGCAAATTCCCTTGCTTTCAGGAACATTGACTTCATTTTAATTTTTAGTGTAAATATTGAAAACCTGTAACTGTCTTCTAGGGGACTATGGAATTGCAAAGTCAGACCACGCCCACATCACGGAAGTGGGTGGATGTTCACCATGGTCAGGCTCCTTCAGTGGATTTAAAAAATAAAAAAATTCATTGTGATATAGTTCACTTACCAGATTCACAACTTGAAAGTGCACACCCTAGTGGTTTTAAGTATATTCACAAAGTTGTACATGACCACGAAAGTATAGCTTAATACTATCTCATTTTAGGACATCTTCTCATTTAGGACATCTTTAGGACATGATTATATATTTCCTTGATAAATAGCTTCAAGGGTCTCATGTGTGTAAAACATGTTGCTGAACATGGTTAAGAAATGCGTTATACTTGTGATTTGCTTAACTTTTTCAGAGAAACCCTCCTGACCTCTTAAGTCTGGATACCCCCAAAAGAAATCCCATTCCTCCACGAATGGTTGTTCAATACAACAGGTTCTCTTAGGTAGTGAGGACTTGAAGTTCCAGAAATTTGCCTCAAATCACTCTCTTATTTGTTCATGAAATCAGTGGTTCCAGTAATAGGCTCATGAATTTATTCATTCATGGAAAATTTATTGAGTGCCTACTATTTACCAGGCACTGTGCTAGGTGTTGAGAATATAACAGTAAACCAGACAGCCATAATTTCTACACTACTGGACCTTACAATCTCGTGAAAGAAAAAGACATTAACTCTACTAGTAAAGAATAGAATTAAAATGTCTTTCCTTTAGGAAAAGGAAATGCATAGCAAGCATCAGGGAGTTTAGAGCTGGGAGTCAGGTGAAGTTTTTTAAAAAATATCCATGTTTTTTAGAAATAATTTGGGCAGCCCGGATGGCTTAGTGGTTTAGCGCTGCCTTCAACCCAGGGTGTGGTCCTGGAGACCCAGGATCACGTCCCACGTCAGGCTCCCTGCATGGAGCCTGCTTCTCCCTCTGCCTGTGTCTCTGCCTCTCTCTCTCTCTCTCTCTCTCTCTCTATATATATATATATATATATATATATATATATATATATGTGTGTGTGTGTGTGTGTGTGTATCTCTCATGAATAAATAAATTAAATCTTTTTAAAAAAGAAATATTTTTAAGAGATGAGGTTTTTTAACCCCCGTGTATTTGAGGTTAAGGCTTTTTTAGAGTATTAGGCACCTATCTAGTTCTTTTTTTAAGATTGTATTTATTTATTTTAGAGAGGGAGCATGGTGGGGGGCAGAGGAAGACAGAGAGAGAGAACCTCAAGCAGACTCCGCATTCAGTGTAGAGCCTGACTCAGGGCTCGATCTCACAATCCTGAGATCATGATAGGAGCCAAAATCAATAGTCAGATGCTTAACCGACTGAGCCACCCAGGGGCCCCAAATTTATCTGGTTCTTAAATGTGCCACATGGCTCAATTTATTTATTCCTATTCCTTAACGGGAGCTTCTGTGCTTGTTCATCCACTTAGATAACGTGTTCTGGTTCACTGGCTTCAGTTCTCTATCAGATAAGGTGCCTTTGGACAATATTTGTAAGCCTCTTTTAGCTCCAAAAGAACAGCGCTCCAAAATAAAGACCCCTCCTGAAGTGCTGCCTAAGGTGTGGTGATAGATTTAAATGAAATTCTGGGGTTTTTTTCTGCCTCAAGAACAATTTCAAAAATCATCTTCAGTGAATTTCCTAAGCAATTCAGAAGTATCCGTTTTCTTTTCTATACCCCAGGATGTCAGTTTTGCATCGAAATGAACTGAAATGCGATGCTGCAAGCATACGCCATTTGAAACCTATTCCCAGAAGGATGGTTGTGAAAAACATGCATTCGTGCACTTAGTGAAAATGGGCACAAATGACAGACATGCACACTTGTGTACATACCTGCACACATGTACCCAGACATGCAAAAAATCCCTTTCTGGGAAGGGGAACAGCTAACTTAAAATCAAAAGTTGAGGACCAACAACAAAGCTGTTTGCAGAAGCAGTTTCAGGTAGCTAGAGATGCCAGAGATAAATAGGCGTATATAATTAGTGAATTCTCTATGTGTCTATGTGTGCATGGGTGGGGATATTTGTTCAGATTTATAACTTTTTAAATAGTATCCAATGCTTAGGCCAACAATTATACTGCCATGATTATATACTTTCCTTGATAAATATCTTCAAGGGTCTCATGTGTGTAAAACATGTTGCTGAACATGGTTAAGAAACGCGTTATACTTGTGATTTGCTTAACTTTTTCAGAGAAACCCCCCTGACCTCTTAAGTCTGGATAAAATCCCCCTGCTCTGTACTTTTACACTGGTCAGTGACTCCAAATTCTCCTGTCATTACATTCATCGGGCTATATTGCAATTACTTCTTCAACGTCTGTCTTTCCTGCCAGGGTGTGAGTTACCTGAAGAAATGAATGAATAAGTGCCAAGAAAATTTAAAAACTGAAACCCTAATTCTGAGGGGCTTGGCTTCTTGAAGTGGTTTATAAGATCTCCTCCTTGGAGGGCACCTGAGCGGCTCAGTCAGTGAAGCATCTGCCTTTGGCTCAGGTCATGATCTCAGGGTCCTGGGATCGAGCCCACATCGAAATCCCTGCTCAGCAGGAAGTCTGCTTGTCCCTCTCCCTCCCTTTGCTCATGCTCTCTCTCTCAAATAAATAAATATAATCTTTAAAAAAGCTCCCCATTGTTGTAATGACACCTCTTTATTTATTCAATTTCAAAAGCCTCCATCCTACTTGCTAATTTGTTTTTGAAAAACTTCATGACACACTGTGGCATGAGTGGAGACCTGTTCGTTTTGGTGTCAATTCATTGGATGTCTCCCTTGTGCCAGCCATGCCGGGAGCACAGCACTGAGCAAGATCATGGAGTAGTATGTACTATGTAGCTGGCCAAGCTTTCTAAGAGGGAAGTACAAGGTGCCGTGGGGGCTCATAGCAGGGGCACCCAAGTGAGACTCTAATGTGTGCTCAACTAACTGAAGGTAGTTCATTATGCTTACATATACCTGTGGGCAATAATAGGAAACCAGAAATTAAAATCATTAGCCTAGCATGCTTACTAGTTAACAAATTTCTCATCTTGCCTTGCTAGCCCTCAGAAGGTCCAATGAATTAATAGAAAATTCTCCTGGCAAATTTTTAGAAATAAAAAATAATCCATGCATCTGTATCTTTGATTCTATTCCTAGAGGTAGTTTAGTGCTCTTGTGTCTTGATACTTTCAGGATAATATGAGAATAGTATCTAAAACCAAAGTCTCGCCTTTCAAATTTTTTTAATGTTCTTTCAATAGATATCTTTCCAATAAGCAATCTGTGTCTATTTCAGGAATCATGGCAAACAGCATTGGCTTAGTATTAAACTGGCTGGGGGGGGGGGGGCGGGAAACAGCCATGGAAGAGCCTGGGCTCATTTTAAATATTGTCTTTTATAGAGAGCACTGTGTGTGCTTCCACACTTTCTCGCTTTCTGAACATACTGGCTGCTGGTTGAGGCAGGAAGAAGGGATAGTTTTCAAGAGATCATTAAATCGTGGTAAACATTCACAGATTTCTCCCACTCCTCTCCATTCATCTGCATCATGGTGTGCCGAAAGCTGTTTTTCATGCTTCTGGGAAGCAAGCATCATGTCTTTGGTTAATAGTTCGTGTCATCACCACCCAGGAATGAAACTTTTCAAATCAAAGAAAATTTTAAATGATGCAACGGAAATCAAGAAAAATCTAGGACTGATTTGGGGTGGAAAATCATTCATATAAATTTATAGTCTTGAAAGAAATTGCAGGGTAATTTTTTCCAATGTTAAAATTTTAAAAACTGTAATTTGGAACAAATTAAATTTTAAAGACATTAAAAACTCCTACAAATGGAAATTCGCAAACTGGAACGGTATAGAAAACTCAACTCAATGTCAAAAATATTTCTTAACATCCAGCAAATCTGTACTTTCTAAATATCTCGATTGAAATAATGAATAAATATTGGAATTCCATCTTTGAATGTCATATGCTTGATCTTCAGGTTTTCAAATATAAACTGTTTATGAAGACAGAGGAAAGTATATGCATATATTTATCCATACATATAAATATATATGTACATATGTATGTATATGTACACAAACCACAAAGTACATGTGTGCACATATGTGTATATGAAAAGAACTTGTAAATTGTAATTGCAGTGAGAATTTAGTGACGATTGGATAGGATACACTTAACGCCAGTTATATATCCTTAAGGATAGATTTCTGCATGTGATTTTGCATTTCATTGGTTGCAATCATAAATCGTAAGCATTGCAGATGCTTTGAGTTTTTATAGGGCAGGAGCTCCCAATTACCATTTCAGCATTGTGTCAGGTAATACTGCCAAAGACACAAAATCTGAGACTCTTAGGGATGTCGGCATCCTCCTATATAATATAGGATAACATCATTTTAATGGTGTAATTGAATAAAATGACATTCAACTTCAGAGCGTGAGGCAGGTAGCGCCAAGTTGCAAGGACAGGCCTAACTGTATGAAGCCAACCCAGCCACGTAAGCCACTGTACATTAATGGCAGTTCTGTTACAGAATGAGGACAGATTGCCCTTTATATCTTTTCAAATTATTTATATGTATCCGTGGCATACATGCAGTCTGGCAGCTTCTTCACCAATGTGTGTGTACATGATATGCCTTAAGTGTTTTGTATTATACGTGCTTGGCAGAGGAAAAGTATCATAATGTCTCAAAGACAACTGGGCAGGCACCGTTGCCTATCTCATAAATTTTCCTGTTACTTGGTGGTATAAAATGTGTCATTTTGTATGTCAAACTTATTCTTCCTCTTATCAAGTCAGAATACTATTGTGATGGGGAAAAAGTCACAGGCTTTTATAGTAGAAAAGGCCTGCATTCCAGTCGCTGCTTTGCCAGGACCAGCTGGGCTCAATTTCACCAACTCTGAAATAGGGACAATATTAACAGCAGACAAAACTTGTGTCAGAAAACCATGACTCTGAAACTCACTTAATCATAAGGAAATGCATTATTTCTCATCACAAGAAGTCGTGGAGTAGGGCAGCCTCCAGGCAAGGTGTGTCAGGGTTTGGCTCCACTTCTTTGCATCCTCTCCATCCTCTTTCCTCTATTGCCTTTACTTCCCCCAGGGTCAGAGCAGTGTGTCTGCAGCATATCGAGGCATCACATGCAGACCAGTCAGTATCAGATAAAGAAATGTGTGGGAAATATCAGAAAGGGAGACAGAACATGAAGACTCCTAACTCTGGGAAACGAACTAGGGGTGGTGGAAGGGGAGTAGGGTGGGGGGTGGGGGTGACTGTGTGACGGGCACTGAGGGGGGCACTTGACGGGATGAGCACTGGGTGTTATTCTGTACGTTGGCAAATTGAACACCAATAAAAAATAAATTTATTATAAAAAAAGAAGAAGAAGAGAGACCATTTCTCCTAGTATCCCCTTTTCACGAGAGAAACTCTCACAAAAGAAGTCCTTCAGGTTTCATTGGCCAGAATTAGATCATATGTCCACTTCTGATGCCTATTGACATGGGAACCGGGACTTCCCTGGGAGCTAAGCAGACCATGGGGTTGGTTGTCTCCTACCACGTTACATGGGGGGTTGGGGGCTAGGTGTCGGAACAAACTATGAGTACTTTTTGGAAAGAAAGAAAAAGAAGAAAGAAAAAGAAAGAAAGAAAGAAAGAAAGAAAGAAAGAAAGAAAGAAAGAAGAAAGAGAGAGAGAAAGAAAAAGAAAGAAAGAAAGAAAGAAAGAAAGAAAGAAAGAAAGGAAGGAAGGAAGGAAGGAAGGAAGGAAGGAAGGAAGGAAATGGAGGCTGAGTGGGTCAATGACTGGAAAGCACCTTCATAGGGTGCTCTGAGTAGTAAATGAAACCGTGTATTATGGGAAGACTATCCTTATGTGTCTGACACAAAGGAAACACTGAAAGCTACTGATATCACTGTTGTTGCTGCTGTTGTTGTTGTTGTTGCTATTATTATTAAGCTCTAGGTGAAACAATCTAATAGGAACCATGCTTGGATGGCTGGAATTCATAACTTCATTACTTACTATCTCCATGACTTGGACTCTATACGAAGGATTGGAAGACTTTTTCTCCAAAGAAAAGCAAATATTTTAAGCTCTGTGGGGAACATAGTTTTTGTTTGTTGTTGTTGTTGTTGTTGTTTTGTCACATACTTTGCTTTACTTTATCCAACCCTTTAAACATGTCGAAACCATTCTTTGCTCTCACATGGTACTAAAAAAAAAAAAAAAAAAAAAAAAAAAAAGACCAGTAGTGGGTTTTCCAGCCCCTAACTTAAAGCAGCTACTCTCAGGGCACCTGAGTGGCTTGGTCAGTTGAGCTGATTTCAGCTCAGGTCTTGATCTCAGGGTCCTGGGATCGAGCCCCACATCGGGCTCCCTGCTCATCGGGGAGTCTCTCTATCACTTGAGGATTCTCTCTATTTCTCTCCCCTCCATCCCTTCCCCTACTTGTGTGTCTGCAAGCTCATGGGTGCACTCTCTCTCTCAAATAAATAAATCTTTAAAAAAAATAAAGCAACTATTCTTTAGCTTCTCTGTGCCCCAGTTATTCCATCTGTACCATGGGCTTACTTGTAGTGCTTCCTTTGGAGGGTTGTGCGGTGGTGAGGATTAAATAATTTATGTATACAAGTTAGAACCAGGACTGACAGATGGCACTCAATAAATATTAGTGATCGGGGTGACGGTGGTGCTCGTGGTTTTAATGCACCACGTGTGCTCATCAACCGACAAACAAATTCAGAGGTAAAGCACACCAACAACCACAAGTGACTACATGATAAGCTAGTAACAGACTCTGTGGAGTTAAGGTATGTAACAAGTGACACAGAACTGGCTTCCAGGGAGAGGAAGCTTGGCACACGTATGCGTCAGGCAGACCTGGGTTTCAATTCCGAGTCTACTTCTTTGCAGTTGTGGTGACCTCGGGGAAATCATTGCCCCTCTCTGTACCTCACGTTCCTCATCTATCAAAATTAGATACAAATAAGGCCTGCCTCGGGATTGATCTGAGCACTAAATAGGATGCACATCAAGAACCTGGCACATGGCAAGCGCTCAGAAAATGGCAGTAACTATCATTTTCCACTCTCTTTTCATTTATATTAAATGCCTCTGAGGCTTTGTCTTCAAAATAGCCAGTCCACTGCACAGTGGAAAATAGCAATTTCTGGATTGTGATTTGACTATTGGTTTTGACTGCCATAGCCAATCCAGTAACTGAGAACAACCACTGTATGTAGAAAAACAAGAACTGACTGGTTAATTAAGCCTTAAATGATGATCCAATAGCCTTGCGTATATACACAGCTTGATTATGATTTCTTTCAGTTATGTACTGCCTTCCTTAATATAACTGACAGGAAAATGATTGAATTTTAATTATTCAATTTTAAACTTTATGCCCAGAGGCTACTAAGCTTCAGTTTAACTTTGAACTGAGCTGATTGGGCATTCCCACCCCAACTAGGCTAATACTCCATTTCACCTGCTTGTCTTACATGCCTGCTAATACAGATACTAATTTAGGTAAATCTTGGAGCTCCTGACAAAAGCCATCCAGATCTGGGACAAGAAGTCCCACCATAGGGACGCCGGGGTGGCTCAGCAGTTGAGCCTCTGCCAAAGCTCAGGGCGTGACCCCAGAGTCCTGGGATCGAGTCCCACATTGGGCTCCCCGCAAGGAGCCTGCTTCTCCCTCTGCCCATGTCTCTGCCTCTCTCTCTGGGTCTCTCATGAATAAATAAATAAAATCTTTTTTAAAAAGTCACACCATAATGTGGGTATTATATATATATTGAAGACACGGGGGGCAAGGTAGCAGAGGGATGCTGTTTGCAAAGAAATTGAAAGGAGAAATGTATAGTTCTGAATTTCCTTCAAGTATCAAATTTGACTTTTAACGTAATATGGACTAACATTGCAAAGCTACCTACTTGTGCCGCACACAGTTGAGGGAGCTGAATCATGTAGAGGCCAAGTAACTTATCCAAACTCATGTAACTAATCATGTATCAAGGAACAAGTCAGCTGGCCCTCCCTACCAATTATCCATTCAGTTTTTGTGCTGAATCAATGACATATTAAACTGTAGTCTCTCAAATCCTCCCAAAATACTTAAGCAGTGTCCCATTTATAACTCTCTTGTTTCAGCCTGTTTAGCCCTCAAGGATAAGAATAACTAATATTTACCAAATTACTGGGATTAGCTATTTAATAAGAAAATTTGATCCCTCTATGCTCTGTAGGTTCCTAGAAGGTGAGAACCATGTCTGCCTTGTTTACTTCTATAATCCCCAGTGTCTAGAGAAATGCTTGGAACATTTTAGATATTTAATATGTATTTCTTAGATGAATGCAAATTCGAAATCCTAGAAAAAGGAACATGAGATTTAAACTTCTGACCTTGACTCCTTCACAATGAAGCATCAGATACCTGAGAGCACTGAAAGCAATTCAAGGTCTACCTCACTTAACCTTTAGGGAGTAGATTGCTGCAAATCCCAGCTGAGGAATGCTCCAGCATAGGGAGAATTGTCCTACAACGAATGGTTCACTCAGTGAACCCATGGTTCACAAATGCTCCACTCAGATCTCCCTCTTTCAGAACTGAAAGACCTATTCCTCCAACTGCTGGGAGTACTGGCTGTAGCATCACCCTCAATTGTTAGCTCTCAATGGAAATTGCCTCCGCTGAAGAGATCCACCTTGGCCAAAGTCACAGCCTCTCCCTGAAGTAGCCAATACCCAGTGAATACTCACTGAAGGGGTATAAAAACCTAGTCCCCTTGCCCAAGCTCAGACAACTCTAAAGGGCCTTCCTAGCTTCAAAACACCTTATATTTCATTTACTCCTCACAATAGCCCAGAGAGGTAGTGATCACTGAGGATACCAGAATTGGCATAAAACAGGCAAATGACAATCCTGGGATGGATATGCAAGTCTTCTGATTCTGATTTTTTCCCTACAATACTGTCCTACCTAGTTTTTAGTGTCTAACGGCTATATGTCAATAAAGACCTCCCTATGTTGTTTATACCATCTGTCTTCTAAACATGTCTGAAATGCCTTACCTCCTATGATTAGGTCTTCAGCCTTCTGTTAGAAGAAATTATTCTCTATTAAAGCACAAATATAGAGAACTATACTTTTTTTTTTTTCAAATCCTTGACCCAGTAATTCAATTCTTGAGAATGATTTAACTGAAGCAAACTACTAAATACGTGAGCCACGTGGTGCAGAATGTTCTGTGATAACAAAAAGAAAAAGAAAGAGAAAACAAATTCTGGAAATAATCCAAATGCCCAGCAAGAGGGGAGTAAACTTCAGTATATCAAAGTCTAGAACAGTGGTTTTCAGACCACAGATTGCAATCCACAGGGAGTGGTAAAAATATTGTAGTTGATCAAAACCAGCATTTTTTTTAATGGAAAAGGTAAAAAAGAAAACAGAATGAAATGGAATAAAAGGAATGAAAAATATCAGAGTGCATCACCTCTTGTGAAGGTCACATGTAACCTTATTTCTATGTAAATATGTATGTGTGTATGTGCACCTATGTATGTTTACCAAGTACAATGTAGAATTTATTTCTTAGTGTGGAACATACAAAATTTTTAAGTGTACTGGCCTAGGTTATTATCCATTAATTGAAATTTATTGCAAGAAAAAAAGCACCTTATAGTATTGCTTGAGGCCTTTAAAACTCTATCACCCACCAACTTCTTCCTCTATCCAATCCTGCTTCTTGCTCTACCTTCCCTTCTACCAGTGTTGATCCCAGAGACACTTTTTTTTATTTTTTTATTTTTTTATGATAATTACACAGAGAGAGAGAGGCAGAGACACAGACAGAGGGAGAAGCAGGCTCCATGCACCGGGAGCCCGACATGGGACTCGATCCTGGGGCCTCCAGGATCGCTCCCTGGGCCAAAGGCAGGCGCTAAACCGCTGTGCCACCCAGGGATCCCGAGACACTTCTTAATAAACATTCTACATGTGCATCTCTCTATGTGCCAGCCAACTGGAGAATCCAACCTACAACAGATCCCACCATATTCTCCTTTTTCATTACATACTTTCCAGGCAGGCACTTTTCCCTGGCATTCCAAGTCCTCCCCTTCCCAGGATTTATGTAAATGTTCTAATCAAGTATGGGACACAGCACACAGTATGGGATACAGGCACAAATGGGAAGAAGAAGCTTCTACTCTTTCTTGTTAGATCCAAGCACTGTGGGGTTAATAAATTCCTTCTCCAGACACCTAAGAAATATTTTTCAAACTCCCTTTAAGTTAGGAAGAGTGAACACATTCTCCAGGAGAACTAAAGATATAGCCTTCAGTGGCCAGGAACCTCACTATCCTTTTGAAGTCTCAAGTTTTATTCCTAGAGATATTTGTGAATTTGTCATTCAGATCAATAATATGCCATGTTTTTCTTTAAAAGTAATGTCCCCACCAACTTTCTTAAATGAGTAAAATTACCTCTCCAGGAAGGTGAGCATTATTCGCCCCGTGGCTTTTCAAGCAAGAATATATCTTGAGTTAAAATGTGGCCTGTGATCAAAATTCCTGGTCAACTGGTAGAGATATACTGGGGAAATACAGCATACTCATTCTGACTAGTCAGTTTCTACACCTTCCTGCTTATTAAGTATTTTGAATATCATCCCCACCTAAAATATGTGGCTTTTAGGGCAAATGGGTTAGATCACATTTTGTCATACCAATTATTTTTCATTTTCTTCCTTTTAGAGTTTTTTTTCTCTTTCTTCTTTTGCATTTCTTCTACCCCTCCTTCTGTCTCACCTCATTCCTCCATCTCCTCACCTCTGGCCTTCCTTTCTATCTTCATTCGCCACCTGCTTTTTATTTTTTGCTCTCCGTCTACACATCTTTATGACTCTTTTAGGTTAAGTTTGAAGCAGACAGTTTAGTCATGCTGATGCAGGGCTCACATTTTGCATCTTGATTAATATTCAAACTTGGAATTAGGGATCCCTGGGTGGTGCAGTGGTTTGGCGCCTGCCTTTGGCCCAGGGCGCGATCCTGGAGACCCGGGATCGAGTCCCATGTCGGGCTCCCGGTGCATGGAGCCTGCTTCTCCCTCTGCCTGTGTCTCTGCCTCTCTCTCTCTCTGTGTGTGTGACTATCATAAATAAATAAAAATTAAAAAAAAAAACTTGGAATTATGCTAAATCCTTCAAACACTGGTTTCAGGTAATCCTGCTTTATGGAATCTAAAAGGCTTGATCAATTAATCTACACAGTACTGTTTAATTCTGGTACTATGATACTTTGGTCAGATTCCTGTCCAATGGCCTAAAGCCCATCGAGCCTAGAACACTTCCCATATCCTGGTTGAGCTCAGAAAGGAGTCTAGGTGAAACATAGTCCAAATTTTGAAGAGTATCATATAAAAATCTAAGTAGCTGTTATATCCATAATAGCTATAGCAACATTATCAACAGAAACAACAATAATAATAGCTAAGGTTTTTTGAGTACCACCATAAACCTGGCAATGTGCTATGAGGTCTTCATATATTAAACCACTTAACTTTCACAACACCTCAATGAGACAGGAACTGTCATTTTCCTGTTATTCACAAATGTTGACAATGAAGCTTGGTGAGGTTATGGTTTTTTGCTGAATATCATACATCTATTAAGAGATAAAACCAAGATGTGAACCCATGTAGTCAATCAATAGAAGCACGTTTTCTAGAATCTTCCAAGTTTCCCTCAGCAACATCATAGGGAACCCAATGACTATGCTGTGTGCCAGTTTCAGTACAATGTTGATAGATTGTAGTGTTCTGTATTCTTGCACATACTCACATATACACACATGTAAACATCTATACTGCAATGTAATGCACGCAATCACAGAGACCCCCACCCCATAGAAGTTTTCATAGTCTTGCCAGGTTGACTTGTTTGTCCTCGATACTACCAGAGTCTACACATTCCTTTAGTAAGGATTTATTCCATTATATTCAGTCATAGTTAACACCATCTATTTTCCTAACTACATGATGAATTCTTTCCAAAATGTCTACTCAGTTCACCTTGGGATCAACAGCTCTTAGCATCATGGCTGTTCCATAGGAAGAACTATAGAAATGAAGAAATAGCATAAGGGCAAAAAGAGGGGAGCTACTGACTCTTACTAGAGATGTCATGGAAAGATTTGCAGATGAGGTGGCATTCTGGTTAGGAATGCCCTGAGTATATAAGAGCAGAAAACACATTACAGGCAAAGGGAATAGACTCTTTCTAGCACCAAAGAAAATGTTGAAAACTCTGAGGGATGGAGCACAAGGTGCATGGAAGAGGATGCTGTGTGACATGGATAACAATCTAAAGAAACCTACAGTATAAATAAACAAATAATAAATAAATATATATATACTTTATATATATTTTTTACTTTAACAATACTATATATATATAATAGATTGCACCCACTTTTTTTTTACCACAGTTGAGACATGTAGCTTAAATTTTCCATAGAATAAAAGCAATATGACATATGACCACCAAGTTCTTCAAACCCCTCTTTTTACTATCAGTTCCTCTTAACAGAAATGAAATTCTTCAGATTGAGGTAATATTTTAAATCCTATTTCCTGAACAGAATTATCTGCCACATTCTGAATAGATCATTTTACTCCCTCAAAAAAGGTCTCTTATTATTTTCTTGCATTTTATCAGGGAGGCTTTTCTTCTATTACAGATTCTTACAATTCATGTGCATGGTTTGCTAATTCATGTAATGTTGAACATGTTCTTGCCAGCATGTTTCATTACATGAAGCCAATTTGCAATCATGGATACTTGAAAAATTTATGAATGCTAAAGTTTGATTCTCTTTCCTTTGCAATTGCTTGTTTTTCAAATGCTTATTTTAGGCTTTTACTCTTCCTCAAATTTACTTTAGCTATGTTTTGTCAGAAGCCTAAATGCATTCAGGGTCTAAACAAGTATGCTAAATGAGCGAAGCAGGCCAGTTATAAGACAATATAGAGAGGTGACGCCTATAGTGAAAGGAGCGATAAGCCTTATTGAATGACATTCAAAAAAGGAAGAGAAAACAAGAAAATTAAAACCCTGTTCAAGCAGAATCAAAATATATTTGCTGGCAAATTCCTAATTTTTCACAATGCTTTAATGATTATATGGAATAGAGATTTCCATAGCATGGATAGTGTCTCCGCTACAACCAGAGACTATTCTATGTTGACAAGAAGATTAAGTATAAAAAATCATGGGTATGAAACATAGGGCCAGAACAGAGCTAACAGCATGCATCTGGCTCCAGAGCTGGCTATGTATATGGTTATAGCATCCAAACCACAATATTCAGGGGGACATGATTAACTCAGTTGGGAGTGATCAGTGTTGATAGTCAATAGAGCCTAATACGATGGGTAGGACATGGCAGTAGGCATTCTGAGGTGTAATGATGCTGAATCACACCAGCATGCGTTCTAGGGGTGGGAGGGCCCATCTGGTTGAGAATTTAGGCATAAAGGAAACTAGATCCAACTCTTCAGGGAAGTTGGCTTACATGAAATTAGTAGAACATCAGGGTTTTAGGGGAGTATATTAGGGTTCTGCACAGGTTTCTGTGGATTCAGTGTACAAATTAATAAAAAAAATAAGGAACACTGTGATATGGGCTGAGCATAAAGGAAGAATGGGAGAATGGCTGTGAAGAAGTGAGTACTTACGTACCCAAGACACATCCAGGCACGTGAGGTACAAGATGACAGCACTCAGTCTACCAATTTGTAAAGCTTGACACCAGGCTGGTTCTACTACAGACTCATATAGTAGGTGGGGCTAAACTTATGGGTCAGAAGTATTAGGGAAGCAACTAAATGGGGCTGGGGCTGAAGCTGGGAAAGTTAGAGGATGACTTTGAATTTGTCCTTGCTGGTTACCTAGATAAAAACTCTATCTTTGTCCTGTTGGTGCCCACAGGATTCTATAATTCCATTTTCTTCTCTGAAATCCTTGAGCTTTTCCTATGAAAGTCTGATACAATCCCCAATACACCTTCCAACTGCTGACATGCTAGCTTGAAAGGAGAAGAAGCTGTTACAGATGATCTGTGCTAGGGTTAAGGGGGTTAATCCAACTTTAACACTGGGCTCTGAGGAATGCAGTATTCAGTGAATATGGTAAACTCAGGGGTAGTGTGAGCCAATTATGATATTGACAGTGCTTATGACATAGTGGGTGGAGCACAAGAACATGATCCCCCAGTAGATAGTCTGTATTCAAATAGAAGGGAATTCTTAGGGCTGAGTAGTGTGTCTTGTTTGCCATAGGATCCAAACTAGAACCTGGGAAGAGAAGACAGGGCCCCATTACTGGATGAGGGGTTGGCAAGGACTAAGTAGAGAACTAGGGCTGCATCCAAGTGGAGAAGGGGCTGGGGGCATGGCTCCAAAGAGGGACTAAACTAGCTATAAAGGAATGGAGCTAGATGCCCAGTGTTTATGGTGAGGTAGATATTTAGGTGCCCAGAATAGCAAGACCAGTACCAGACTCCACTCACTGATGTGACTAGGTGTGCCAGTCTGGCCTCATATTGCAATATTGGCCCATGACCTAGTGGCACAAAGCCTGTAGCTTGATGAAATGGTACCTGTAGCTGGGTAGGGCCTGGAAAGTCAGGGCTTGACACTGGTTTTGCAAAAGCAAAAGAATATTTAGCATAATTATGAAAATTGATCTGCTGCCAAATCAGCATATACCTAGATCTTACTATATTGAGAATTAGAGACGATGGCATAGACTATTGCACTTTACTATTAACCTGCACTCCCCAAAGAAAATAATCATAAATTGTAGAAGAAACAATAAAGGAACTGCGTATCACACTGTAAATTGAATGAACCTTGGCTCACTGTTATTAGGAATGATTTAATGAAAGCTGCTCTCCAGAAATGGAGCTTTGTAATCAACCGAGAGCAGAGATAGAAAAGAAATACTTTCAAATCGGTCACTTGACAGTAAGGAGGTAATGAATGAGATCACAGAGGCTGACTCAGAGAAAGCAGTAAACTGAGCCAAAGTCTCTGACTTACAAGGAACGGGGAGACATGGAAAGGGTCCCATTGCTCCCACTTCCTCCCAAGCATCAGTTTTCCCATCTGCTTAATGACAATGGTAATAGCTCAGGTCTGTGTTTCTTGAACATTTTGATTATAAAATAAATGAAGCTCAGTAGCTTTCCTACTCTCTGTGGTCAACATTTTGAGCAATCGAGCGGGGTTCTGTAAGTAGGGATGCAAGCTCCTAACAAGGCACTTTGACAATTGCCTCTGAATCTAGTCTTTCTTCGCATTGCATGGCAAAAGGTGGGTGATCCCGGTCTGTCCCAGTTGTCTCCTTTAAATGATTCAAACATGACTTTTACAATGGCACAAAGAGCCATCATGGATGCCTGTGTTCCACCTGGGTCACATCCCAGATCTATCTGCATCTGTACCACTTTCTCGGGGCTTTTCTTATTCTTCTCTCTGCCCTGTTTAGGGTCTAGGCTTCAATTTGCTGTCAATGCAGGACCCTCATATTGGAGACAGTTCAGGCCTGTTTACCTTGTTTTTGACACTGTTGAGTACACAACCCCTGGCACGTATTACTTTGGGTGCACATACCACTAATTGCTCACCACCATCCGACCTCAAACTTGCACAAGGACACCGAGCCCATCTCTAAGGACTCTGCTCAGGTTGGCCTTCCCTTAGGTTCAGCTGGAAAGGAATAAGACCACCATATTCCTCTTCAGCACTAGCAGGCTATATTCTATTTCAGGGGCTCAACGTGGTAAAAGTTGGTCTATCTTCACCTTTGGGCGAGCTTATTTTGCCTCAGATGGAAAGCTTAACAGAAAACACCACATGAGCATTTGACTCTGTTTTGAATATTAATGGTGCTATACGAAAAAAAAAAGAGAGAGAGAGAAAGAGAGATTCCATTCCTTCCACAGTGGCTGAGAAGCAATGCCATGCAGTGTTTACTAGCCAGCTGTTAGCATGCACGGGTGCAGACTGACAGCAGAATCAGCAAACAATTGGCTCAATCTTTGAAACATGTTTTTGTGCCAAGCACATGAAGTTTTAATTATAAGCACTTTGAAATATTCATGGTTATTGAATTTCCTTATTCCCATGCAGAAACAAGATAAAAAGTTCTTTTGAAATCTGATGACAGAAAACACTTGATGCTGACAACACACAGTTGTGTAATGCCTAATTAATCACTCATAGGAAATAAGCATTTTGCCCTGAGATGGTTATTATGCTCAATGCCAAAGTATAACAAACCAAAATGTGGCCTCTATCATACTTCCACATCTTTGTAAAGGATCTTATCGACATACGCAAAGGTGACTTTCGTTGACATGACATGTGTCAGCATGCTTGGTCATGAAATCTTCGGTTACCCAGCTTTGCCAACGTCCTCTTATTTCATCATTCCTATGTCCACTGAAACTTATACACTGTTCCCTGAAACTCAATGTTCAGTATTCCACTTCCCCTTGAATTCTGGCCTCAGTGAAATTCAGACATCTGTTCATTAAAGAAAAACCATACCAGGTACGTAGACTACTGAGAAAAACATGACATAGCCTCTGCCATGAAGAATTTCGCGGTTCAGAGGCCACATTAGCCATGTAAACAAACAAGAGTAACACGAAGTTAAAAATGAGAAGTGCAAAAAATGTAAAAAAAAACAAAAGGTTTAAACAGAATTGAAGTAGTATTAAAGCATGCTTCGAGAACTCAGCGATTCAGTGGCATCAGCCAGACCTTCCCCCGTCACACCTGTTCCAATCTAGTCGACTCGTCTTTTCTAACTAACCACCTCCTATAGCCCATACTTTTGTGTGGTGGCCCCAGATACTCACGCTTGCCCTTCTGCCGATGTTCACTACAGCCTCCCTGTCTCTCCACTACCAGTGTTGATCTCAAGGTTCATGCTATAGGTCGCTACTGGAGGTCTGTAGAGAAAGGAGTGGCCAACCCTATTACAAAGATTGGCCTTCCTTTTTGGGATGCAAGGATTCCTCTATGATTCCTTTTGATTCTTTCCACAATATAAACACTTGGGAAAAAATAATTCTCAATGTGTGAACCAGGGAATATCTACATTAGAGTTATTTGGGACACTTGTTAAAACCTCAGATTCTTAGGCCCCACTCCCAGAAGAATTCATCAAAAGTTCTTGGGAAGTCCAGTCACCTCCAAGAATTCTGCTATACTCTGTAGTTTACATGTTTCGAGACTACGTACCCTAGCGAACCCTCTCAGCATCACATCCTGGGCTTCCTCTCCCTTGATCCAGCCTTCAAATTCTCTTTACATTCATTCATTCATTTTGTTGATAAGACTGGCAAGATCCCTAGGTTCGTGGATCTTACCTTCTAGTGGAATTCCAGGGACACATAGGGACAAGGTCTTGAGAGTTCTCTTAACATTTTTATACAAATATAAAATACAAACAGTAAAGTGCGTAAATCTTAATGCGTAGCTTGATGAATATGTTGAACATATTTTCATATACTTACCATCTGGATATTCTTTTTTGTGAAGTTCCTATTCAGGTAGTCTGTTCATTTTTCATTGAGTTGCCTTATTAACATGGAAGTATTCTTCTGTGATTCCTGAAACTTTCAATACCACAAACCTATCCCATATACTTCGTAGTGGTTGGATTCACCTTCTACAAACCTGCCCACTTTTTTCTTCATTCCTTCCAGCTGGAATTGAGGTGTGCTTCACCTCATCTAAACTATATCACTCACACTGTGCTTGGGATTCACACTCTCCCACCTTTTCATTGTTCATGTATCTCAACCTTTCCTTCTCTACTGAACTGTTCCCATCAACAATTACATATTTTTTAGAGATTTATTTACTTGTTTGAGAGAGAGAGAAAGAAAGAGAGAGCAGAGGGAGAGGAGAGAAAGAATCCTCAAGCGGACTCCCTGCTAAGTGCAGAGCCCAACGTGGGGCTCAAACCCAGGACCCCGAGATCATGACCTGAGCCAAGATCAAGAGTTGGATGCTTAACCTACTGAGCCACCAGGTGCCCCACCAATTACATACTCTTATTTTTCACCTGTCTTTATTTTTTAAAATTTATCCCCTTGACTTCACTGCCCGAGTCATCCTTACGTACAAACTTCTCTAAAGAGTCGTCTGTACTCGCTGTTTCAATACACCTTTAAAGAGTGTTTCATTCACTCTTCAACCAAAATCCAGTCTGAATTCCACTCCGATCACTACAACGATTCTGCTCAAAATGAGGTTGCTAAATGAACTCTATTTCAAGAAATGTAATAGATACGTTTAGTCCTCATGCCACTGCATTTCTCAGTCACACTTTTATGATTTGATTCCCCACCCTTCCATCTTGAAAGATTCTCTCCCTTCGACTTCTCTGACATACTCTCCTGATATCCTTCCTCTGTCTTCCCCTGGAACGTATAGTTCCTCATAGATCTGCCCTATACATTCTTCACTCACATGCTTCCTGGATGATGTCATCAAATTTATGGCTTTAATTACCATAGGTATTCTGATGACTTCAAAATGTTAATGTCCAATCAAAATCTCTCTTCTGTATACCAGATTCATATAAATGACTTCCTATTTGACATCTTCCTATTGAGTTTTCACAGTCCTTAGACTCAACATGATAAAAGAGAATGTTCTTTCTGTCACCTAAAACTTGTTCTTTTTTCCTGTGCTCTTACTCACAATAAAAGATAAAATGTTCTACAGAAGCCAAAAACATGGGCCTTTTTTTGATTCCTCTCCTCACTTTATCTTTATCATGTCCCATAGATTTAGCACCTACCCTTGTATCCATGCATTAAACTAAATCTCCACTGCAACTTTCTTACCCACACAATTGTCATGTTTCTCGTGAACTACTGAAAAATCTCCAACCTTGTCTCTATTCAAGCATTCTTGCCTCCCTTGTGTCCCTTTTATGCCCGTCATGCATAATGACATTTAAATTAATTCTGACCATATATATTCCTATTTTATAAAATAACACTATTTTAGTCTATAGTCTACAAATGTGACTTTTTCACCAGAAATCTACATCTATCTGACTTATACATTGACTGAGCCAGATGGTCAGTTTCTTTTCTTACTCTTTATTTATTTAAAATTATAAAATCTTAACTCACAGTTTTAGGATATTGGAGACTGCAGCAAGTATTTCATGGCCTTTTCAGATTAATTGGGATATTAAGACAAAATGAGGAGCCCAAAATTAGGGAGACATGTCTCAATAAAAACTATTATCAGTGCGCCATCAGATTCAAAGTTGACAAGCACATTGCACTCAATAGCTGGAACATTGGATATTTCAACTTGTCAGAGAATAGGTTCCAATTCTAGTCTCCAGTTTCATTTGGCTCTCAAAAATATTCTACATGTTCTAGTAAAGCATTTAAGTATGAGTTTTAACTATGCCTAATGATATGTCATTAGTTTCTTTCTCCAATGCGTTTAGGAAGATCTTTAGATTTGGGGGAACAGTCAAATTCTTGCCAATCCTTTTGGAAACCATTTGCACTTAAGATATTTTCATAGGTTCTCCACGGTATTATACATAATGATGCTTTGTCCATGAAATCATAGGCTTAGGCTGTTCAAAATACTGTGTCTGCTGTGAAGACAAGATTTTATTTCATCTTTCCCTTAAAAAATTCATATGTGCTTATTTTTCCTCAAGGCTAATCATTCTTAACTGAATGTTCTTTTTCTTTTGCCATTTCTATACACAGCATGCAGAAAACATGTTTTCAATATCCATAGTTTCATCACTTTCACAACTTTCACTAACTTCACTTCAGGAGGTATAACTATTTTTTCTGTGATTACAGCAATTTGTAGAATGACATTCAGGTGCCAGGTCTTTATTTTCGAAATAAACTGCGACTTTCTTCACACAGAGCTGGTCCTCCTTCAGGTGGGCTCCTAATGCAGCTTCTCTAGTCTTTTTTTTTTTTTTTAAATGTTTATTTATTTATGATAGTCACAGAGAGAGAGAGAGAGAGAGGCAGAGACATAGGCAGAGGGAGAAGCAGGCTCCATGCACCGGGAGCCCGACGTGGGATTCGATCCCGGGTCTCCAGGATCGCGCCCTGGGCCAAAGGCAGGCGCCAAACCGCTGCGCCACCCAGGGATCCAGCTTCTCTAGTCTTAATCACGAGTTACAAAATAACCACGAGTTACAAAATTTTCCTTCTTCCATTGTATGTGGGCTTTGAGCAATAAACAAAACAAAATGTGATCTAGCATTTCTTCCAGAGGTACACGTGACACATATACAGGGGACTGGTTCATACCTTACACATCAGTAAAGCAAATTTTAAAGAAAAATATCTTCATGTTTGATAGATATTTACTCTTCCACTTTGGGTGTCACTGATATCATGTGATCTCCTATGTTCTCTGTCATATTTTGCCCAACCAGCCTTCTGCTTTTTCACTAGATATAACTCTTATTATTAACTTTGCAGGGTTTTTTAGCTTATAAGCTGTACCTTCTTGATTTACTTTTTAAAGTTGGTTCCTAAAGATTTGATTTTTAAAAATGATTTTATTTATTTACTTGAGACAGAGGGCATGAGAGAGCACGAGTGGAGTCGGAGGTGGTAAGGGACAGAGGGACAGGGCGAAGCAGACTCCTCGCGGAGCAGGGAGCCTAATGTGGGGCTCCATCCCAGGACCCCAGGATCCTGACTTGACCAAAGGCAGATGCTTAGCCCACTGAGCCACCCAGGCGGCCCAAGGTTTGTTTTTCTGTAAATTATCACGTTCTCCCTTCAAATAACCTTACACAGTTTCCCAAAGAATGTAAGAACTTAAAGTAATATTTTTCTATTTCCCCACTTCATTCTTTGTGCTGTTGCTCTCATACCTTCTACTTATGCATGTTAAAAATCCAAGAATACAATAGCATTTTTTGTTTTAAAGTCAGCTATAAAATAAAAATTTAAAAATAGGAAAACAAAAAAATAAAATAAAATAAAAATAAAATAAAATAAAAAATAAATAAAAATAGGAAAACATTTTATTTTACCCACATATTAACTATTACTAGTACTATTCAGCTCTTTAGAAAGAGATCAAATTTTCCATCTGGTGTTGTTTTCCTTCTGTCCGAAGAAAGTCTTTTTATCAATCCCTGTACTGCAAGTCTGCTGGAGATAAGTTCTCTCACCTACTGGTTGTCTGAAAAATCTATATTCTGCATTCATTTGGAAGACATTTTTGCTGGATATAAGTATTGGTTGCTAGATATTTTTTTTTCTTTTAGTACTTTAAAAATGCCACTCCAATATCTGTGGCTTGCATAGATTCTGATGAGTCCACTATACCCATTCTCATGCTCTTTAAGTGATATCTTTCTTCCCTCTGAGTTCTTTTAATATTTTTTCATGCGATCCCTCCTTTAATTAGGATGTACATTGGTATGGTTTTCTTTATTTCGTTTGGCTTTTGTTGCATTTCTTGCATCTTTAGATTATCATTAAATCTTGACAATTTTAGCCAACATATATTCAAACATTTTTTCCCTTTGGGAAACTGCAGTTACACATGTTAGATTGTGGGACGCTTTTCTACAAGTCAGTGAGGGCAGTGTTCATTTTTTGTGTTCAGTGTTTTTATTTATCTGTACTTTATTTTGGCTGATTTTTATTACTGTAACTTCTATTTCACTAAAATTTTCTTCTGAAGTACCCAATCTGCTCTTAAACATTTTCAGATATTACGGTTTCCAGCTACAGAAGTACTACTTGGAGTTTTAAAAATAGCTTTTTAATCCTTTCTTAGTTTTGTTCATGCTTTCCTTTAAGTCTTTGAGCAAATTTAAATAAGCTCTCTTATACTTCGTGTCAGTTAATTTCATCTTCTTTGCCAATTTTGGGCCAGCTACTATTGCCTCTATTTTTTCTCTAAGTTATGATTCACATTTTTTTGTTTTGTCCCATATCTAATAATTTGTCATTGATTGCTAGCCATTGTAATATTTCATTTTTAGTTATTTGGGGGTTTTCTTTCTTCTTTTAAGCATTGTTGAATTCTGTTTTGGAAAGCAGTTAACCTGCTTGTAGATAAGCATGATCCCTTTGAGTCTTATACTTAAGAATTGCTGGAATAGCTCTAGAAGGGACTTTTTTCTAGGCCTAGGTTATCCCTGCTACTAAGGTTGACCATTCTTGGTTCTCTACTACATAGTCTAGTTTTGCAAGGAAGTCTCTTCACTATAGGTGGTAGGAATTAAAATGTCTTGGGGAGTTTTGTAAGCTCTGAAATTTGTTCAGTTTGTCATCTCCCTGAAAATTGGATTTTGCTTGGCTCCTCAAAGAGTTTCACTCTAAACATGCTAAGATTAATATTCATTCAAATACCTTTCTAGCCATCTTTCTTGCATAGCTCTTTGTTCTCTGGTATCTCCCAGAGTTCTAGCCCCCTCAGTTTCCTTGAGCAATTATATCTGTCTCCTCAACTGAGCAAGGCTTCTAAGTATTTCTTGGGTTTCCCATTCCTGTGTAGTAGACTAGAAATTGCATCCAGATAGAAACTCATGGAAAAAGTAGGATTCAATTTGTCTGTTTCCTTTCTCTCTGGGCTCAAACTCCTGTGCTGGCTCTTACCTACTGTTTGCAAACAGTTATTTCATATATACTATTTATTCCCACTTCTCTAGTAAGTTATAGCAGGAACACAATTCCCATACCAGTTATGCTTTCATGAGAAATACCTGTAACTGATTTTAACAACTTTCTTCAGAGTGTTACTTACATCTCATTGCACCTCTTTTGCCATAATGAGTATGATATTGAAAGATACCCATGTATTCTTTGTGTTTCCTCTGGTTTAAGTAGCACATTTATCCATACCCTTCTGGATACATATATGTCAGATTTGGTTGGGAAAAGATTGGTTTACCAGTGACATCATTATGTCTTGTTGAAAAACAATATAAAATTGTTGATGGATTTAGGCTGTCACTTAGCAAAATTTGTAACACTGAATATAACTAGGGGAAATTTTACCACTGGTTCAATAAAATCTAATCTTTCAAATATTCCTTTTCATTATTCTTGGTTTCAATTTTCCTTTCTGCATGCTTTAGTGAAACCAGCACTTTCACAGATTTCTTTTTTTCCTACTTAAACTCACAGATACATGTTCCCTGTTCTCACTGGAGTCCTATTTTCTAGGTATGTTTATGATGCTATTCTGGATCGTACTATTTATATTACCATTTCTTTCATTGCTACATTTACACTTTAGTACACTGTTTGCAGCCACTGATCCATTTTTTTGTGAATTGGGGATATATCTTAATGGATTAATTACAATGAAAAACGCATATACTGCAGACATTAAAAATACTATTAAAGTGACGTGACAGTGTATTTCTACTTACATAAAGGCTAAAAAAAAATCTATGCTGACACATATGAGAAAACAATTACCTTTTTAGGGATGATGAGCTGGAAGGGGCACTCATGAGGTTTAAGGGATGCTGGTGGTAATGTATATCTATATATGGGTGCTAGTTATGTGGGTGTGTTTACTTAGTAAAATTTCACTGAATTGTTCAAGTATGTTTAATGTTTGTTCTTTTTATTGTGTGCATGTTACAGATTGCAAAAATGTTTTCTTAATGACATTCAAGTATGTTAACTGAGATGAACTGTGACTATTAAAGGAAGGGCCGTTAATATTAAATGATCAATGCAGTCTTATACATGTGAAATCTTTAAAAATATAATAATGAAATTTGAAAGAGAATTTCTGTGAAATTCATCTTACTTTAAAATTTTTACTTCATTTATTATTCTTTTAAAACTGCTAAACCAGGGGTGCCTGAGTGGCTCAGCTAGTTAAGCATCTGCCTTCAGCTCATGTGATGATCCAAGGGTCCTGGGATAAAGCCCCATGTCAGGCTCCCTGCTCAGTGGAGAGTCTGCTTCTCCTCCTCCCTTTTCTCCTTCCCCTGCTTGTGCTCTCTCTGTCTCTCACCCTGCTCTGTCTCTCTCTCTTTCTCTCTCTCAAATAAATAAAATCTTTTTTAAAAAAACCACTAAACCACTTATGGAATAGTTAATACATACAAGGCAACCAATGTTCCATGGACCGTACATTGAAGAATTCTGATTTAGAGAATGGGTTTCAGGTACTTTGCTTTCTGCTAATTTTGCCTAATGCAGCAATAGAATGTGGATAATCTAAAGTAATCAACCATGTTGTTTAATGAATAGGAAGAATGCTTATTTCTGAAGAGCAAATTCTGAAGAGCAAAGTATTATATTCATATTAAATTTTCTGGCAGATATGAGTTATGTGGATATAGTTTGTTTATAGTTAAACTGGGAGTTAAACAATTTAACTTTTTCTATATAACGTTTAAAATAAATATATGAATATGGTCACATTTTAAAAGGCAAATAATAAAGAAGACTTTGTGAAGAAAAGCATCCACTTTAACTGACCCTTCACACCTCCAATCCTATTTTCATCTATTAAAGTATTAAATGTATTAACCACCTAATATGTGTCAGATACTTTTCTAGGAGCAGGAGAAGCAGATATATTGTATCATTATTTCATGATTTATCATCTTTAGTATTATCTATTGACAGCCAGAGATTGAAAAAAAAATAATGATAGAGCTCACTTACCCTACCCTGGCTTCATGAAAAGAGCTTCTGGGAGTTTCAGAGTCGAAGGGGAATTTGGAGTTTGCACAATGCTGACAGGGACTTCAGTGGAAACACTGAAAAATAAAAAATTAATGAACTAGATAAGTGGCAATAGAAAATTTTCAAAACAAAATAGATAGGGAAAAGGAAATGGAAAAAAACCTCCACATTGTAAGAGATCTATGACAACAAAAAGTAACCTAGCATATATGAATTTAAAGTTCTAGAATAAAATAATAACAGGGTTTGAAAAATTAAGCCCAAAATATTCCCAGATTTGATGAAAATTATAATCCCTGAGATCCAAGAAGCTCAAAGCCCAAGCAAGATCATGAAGAAAACGGACAGACATCATAATCAAACAGCTGAGAATCAGAGATCAGGGTAAAATCTTTTAAAATAAATAAGAAAAAATGTATTAGGTATAACAAAATAAAAGTCAGAAATGGTAGCAGACCTCTTGGAATCAGTCCAAAACAGAAACATTGGAGTGAGATCTTTAGAGTATTAAAAGCACAAAATCCTCTCAACCTAGAATTCTATACCCAGTACAAAATATTTTTTTCAAAACTGAAAACAAAATAAAGACTATTTCAGGGGGAAAAAAAACACTGAAACAATTCATCACCATCCGACTGTCACTACCAAACAATATGGAAGGTATTCTGTAAACGGGAGGAAAATCCTACCAGATGAAAATATGGATCCATACAACCCAATTCAAAGCACTGAAAACACTAACTTTGGGGGTAAACAACTCTTTTCCCCCTATTTTTAAGTCTCTTTAAAACATATTTGAAAGCAGGATGGCAAAATAGGAGGTCCCCCATCTAAATCCTCCCACAGCAACAATAGTTTGACAGCCATCCACAGACAAAAACATTTACCTTTGTAAGACTGTTGGGATTCAAGTAGGAGCTTGTGAAACCCTGGTGGAGCAAAAACCAAAGCAAGGCCATTTTTTTAAGATTTTATTTATTTGAGAGAGAGAGAGAGAGAGAGCACAAGCAGGGGGAGGGGCAGAGGGAGAAGCAGGCTCCTCTCTGATTAGGGAGCCCAAACTGAGGCTGGGTCCCAGGACCCTGGGATCATGAACTGAGCCCAAGGCAGATGCCTAACCGACTGAGCCACCCAGGAGCCCCTAAAGCAAGGCCATTTTGACAAGGCTGGTCCATGCTCTGGTGGCATACCAACTGTGGTCCAGCTAACAGACTCAGACACAGCTCCATTCATCCCCTTGTGAATTCAGCTACAACCCCTTTTGGTTTTGGTCCTGCCACCAGCACCACCTGTGTGGGGACCACCATGATACTGAGATTTACCTCTAGGAGTTAGACCAGGTCCCCACAATAAATATCAGAAAAAAATCCCCTTGTGCTTCTGGCAGGAGGAAGGGAAAAAAATCATTTTGAAGTATACTAGAGCATTATGTTATTTGTGTAAAGTTTTGCCCTCAGAGAAAATTAGTTAACCAAAGCCTGACCTTCTGGGGTATTATCAGAACGGTATCACCTAGGGGAAGGGAAATAACAAACTCCAATTCATTCTAATCAACCTGCCCCACCTAAGGGGGGAGGAAATTCAAATTCATGGGAAGTTCATAATCCAGAGCATTGGCTCACTAAAAGATTGAGAATTAATCATAGAAACATAGAACCCTTCCCTCCCCTACACCTCACCACCACATAACTATTGGGGAAAAATAGTAGATACACAAAGATGAGGAGGACTGAGAATTGTCCAAAATTAATTAAAGACACCAAACCACAGATCCAGGACTCTTAGAGAACAATAAGCAGAATAAATTTGTTAAGAATCTCACCTAGGTATTCATATTCAAATTATAAAAAAAAAAACAAAGACAAAATCTTTAAAGAAGCCATGGAAGGGGAGCAAAACAATTTACCTATAGCAAAACAAAGATAAGAATTATATCCAACTTCTCTTCATAGACTATGCAAGCAACAAGAGAGTGAAGTACAGTATTTAAAGTGTTGGGGGTGGGGCACTTGGGTGGCTCAGTGGGTTAAGCCTTTGCCTTTAGCTCAGGTCATGATCTCAGGGTCCTGGGATCAAGCCCCACATCAAGCCCTATATCAAGCTCTGCACAGCCACCCTTGCTCAGCAGGAAGCCTGCTTTTCCCTCTCCCTCTGCCTCTGCCTGCCACTCCCCTGCTTGTGCTCGTGCTCTCTCTGTCAAATAAATAAACAAAATCTTTAAAAATAATAAAATGAAAAATAAAGTGTTGGGGGGGGAACATAACCTAGAAATCTGTACTCAAGCAAAATTATCCTTCATAATTGAAGGAAAAATAAAATGGTCAATTAATTCATCAAGAGTACAGAGTTTCCAAATACATGGAGCAAAACTTGATAGAACTGAAAGGAATAACAAACAAATCCACAATTAGAATTGGAGATTTTAAGAACCCTCTTTCAATTGATACAATGAGTAAACAGAAAATTATGAAAGAAACAGAATACTTGAACAATTCTCAATTGACCTGACCTAATTAACAATTTAGAATATCTATTCAACAATAGAAAAATATACATTCTTTTAAAAAATAATGAAACATTTATCAAGGCAGACCATGCTTGGGGCTATAAAACAAATACCAATATATTTAAGAGCATTCAAACCATGAAAAGTATGTATTCTGGCTATAATTGAATTCTGAATCAATAACAGAAAAATATCTGGAAAATCCACAATATTTGAAAAATAACATGCTTCTAAATAAGCCATGGGTCAAAGAGATAAAAAAAAATCAGAAAACATTTTAAATTGAATGAAAACACAATATATGTGGGATGCTGCTAAGCATTACATACGGTGAAATTTAGAACTCTAAACATCTATATTAGGAAAGGTTTCAATTCAATGATATCAACTGTCATGTTAAGGAAGATCAAAATAAGCCCAAAATTAGCAGAACAGAAGAAATATAAGAGAAACAGTTGGTCAGTCTGAAGATAGTATATAAAATTTCAGTATTTATGCCACTTTTTCTGTAAGTTTGAAGATACATAAAAATGTTTAAAAATGGGGCACCTGGGTGGCTCAGTCAGTTAGGCCTCCAACTCTTGGTTTCTGCTCAAGTCATGATCTCAGGGTTGTGAGATTGAGCCCCGTTTCAGGCTCCATGCTCAGCAGGGAGTCTACTTGAGATCCTCTCTCTTTCTCCCTCTCCCCCTGTCCCTACTCCCACTCACACTCATACACACACACTCTTTCTCTCCCTCTAAAGAAATTGATAAAATCTTTATAAATAAATAAATAAATCCAAATAAATAAATAAATAAACAAATAAAATATAAAGACAAGGTTTTCCCATGTAAGTCAAATGGATTCCCCTTTTTTACACTGTACTTGAAACATTTCTCCATTTTCATTTGCTTTACATTTGTGAGTATGACTTTCTTGTACAGGATTTTGTTTTCTGTTGTTTCCCAGGGCCTTTAAGTATCCTTTTGTTTTTGTTATCAAAAGAATAAAGTTCTTCCATTATTCTATAATACTTTCTGTTTTTTCATTCTTACAGTTTGTTTCACATCGTTGTCTTTTTTTTTTCCTGAAAATATCTCTTTTGTTTGTTGTTTCAAGTTTTTATTTAAACTCTATTTGGAAAAATAAAAATTAAAAATTAAAAAAAAAACTCTATTTGGTTAACATATAGTATAATATTGGTCTCAGGTATGGAATTTAGTGATTCATCATTCACATATAACACCCTGCGCTCATTCCAACATGTGCCCTCCTTAATACCCATCACCCATCTAGCCCACCGGCCCCCCCCACCTCCCTCTATCAACCCTCAGTTTGTTCTCTATCATTAAGAGTCTCTTATGGTTTGTTTCCCTCTCTTTTTCCCCCTTCCCCTATGTTCCTCTGTTTTGTTTCTTAAATTCCACAAATGAGTGAAATCATATGGTATTTGTCCTTTGTCTGACTGATTTGTTTGGAGACATCTCTTTTAAAGCCCTCTGCAGTCTCCTTTTGCTTCAAACTGTACCAATTTTTCTTTAACCCTACTACTGCTTCTATCACTACTACTATTATACACAATGACCCATCTGCACATGTGCACACAGATACACACACACGCGTGTGTGTGCGTATACACATGCACACACAGGTTTTTCTTGTTTGCTCTTGATTTAACAGTCATAATTGCATTATGGTCTGAAAACAAGGCCTATAAAATTTAGACTTTTTGGAATCTATTAAAATGTTCTCTTAGTTCAACAACATGATTCATTTTTTAAAAAGTCCTATAAGTGTGTTAACTACATACTTCAATTCTTTAAAAAGTTTTAATTTAAAAAATAGAAGTCCCCTAGGCATGTGGGGAAAATATACATTCTTTGTTGTTAGAAAAACTGCTCTCTTCTTATTAAATCAACCTCATTTACACCTATCTGATTCTTTTATATCATTATTGATTTTGTCCTACTTATCCTGTGTTAATGTCTTTCAATGCGATTGTGTTTTTCATCAAATTCTTGATTCTTAAAGCATTTACCTTATGGATTTTGCTGATATATTGTTCTGAGCACAATACTATTGGCTTAAAATTTTATTGCTTCTGATATTAATATTGCTTGTCCTACTTTCTGATTTGTATTTTCCTAATATGTGTTTAATTATGTCTTTATTTTTAATCTTTCTATATAATTTAATTTCGGTATTTTCTTTGTGAGCAGTACATTTAATCACAACTTTTATTTTAAGCAGGTAAATTCCACTCATTCACATTTATTATAATTACCAATATGTCTGGTCTTATTTCTAAAACTTTATTGTTTAATTTTCTATTTAATTAGTATACTTTTTTATCTTTTTCTAAATGCTTCATTTTTTCCTTTTGCATTCTTTTCCCTTTGCTACTAATTTCAAAGAGGCACTGCATAATTCCTCTATACCCTAAATGTTGTAAAACACCTACTTGAAGAGAATATTGATGTATTAATGTACAAAAACTGAAGATGACTACATATCCACAATGCACTGAGTTGAGAACCTTTGAATATTTTTATTCTTTCCCCACTTCTTATCTTTGGTGTCATTTATTTGAAATGTGGGTTCTAAGTTACTATATTTTACAGAGCTAATTTATTTTCTCTGTCCAGAAACTGCTCTTAACATTTTCATGATAATTCACATGTACATTAGCAACAATTACTCAATTTTATCTATGTTTTATTGTCACTATTGCTCCTTGTATATTTAATCTTCTCCCAACTTTAGTTTTTTTCTGATTCATCTTTCAGTAAGCTGGAGTGGTTCCTTAAAGTTGTGTTTTGTTTTCCAAGCCCTCATATATCAAAAATGCCCTTTTTCCTTTCTCACATACGAAAAATATATGTGAGGATCAAATTGTAAAATCAAAGTCCTTTATTCTTATGAATATGTAAATAAAATTCTTCTCACATAGCCTCCACTGTTGCAGATTGGATTATCTTATAATGATCTGAGTCACTTCCTTCTTTAAGTTACCTATTATTTTTCTGTAGAAGCTTATAAGATTTTGTTTTTATCCATGAAATTTATAAGTGTCACCAGGAGCCCCCAGGGTTACTGTCGTTAATTCTGTCTAGAGGTCAAATGCATGCCCTTCCCTCTAAGGAATGCAGGTGCACCAAGATGGTCTAGCCATCAACTATAAGCAGGGATCTAGTGAAGACAAATCATCAGTATTAGGGAGGTCTAGCACTAGGCAACCAGTCTGAACCATGGGCCTAAGTTGCAGCAACTGAACTCCTGGAGGGATTGAGTGGGGACAAAGCAGAACCCTAATTCCTAACCCTAAGCCCTCTGAGACTAGTGGGAAAGGAAACAAATTGGAAATACATAAGCAGGGATATAAATAATGGATCCAGTCACTGAAACTGGTGTATAAAATAACAGTGTGACCAGGGTGAGTAGGCACTGTCACAGAGTTTCAGCATTAGAAAACAAGAAAAAGTGCCCTTTCAAGAATGTAGGTGTACCAAAAGGGTCCAGTCATCAACAGACATTAATCTTGAAGGATCAGCCTCAGAAATCAGGGTAATAGGATTCCATTCCTGCTATTCTTGAAGTTCAGACCTAATTACTAGGTTTAATTTAGAAGGTATTTTCTATGTTTTTCTTCCTTTCTCTAGAATATATGTGACTACAATTCATGTTAAGCTCTCCACACATACCTCAGTCTAAGCCTCCTCATCTCTCCATTAATAGTAGCTGAAAAAGTGATTTTCTTTTTTTTTTAACTTATCTATTCATGAGAGACACACACAGAGAAAGAGGCAGAGATGTAGCCGGAGGGAGAAGCAGGCTCCCTGAGGGGAGCCTGATGTGGGACTTGATCTCAGAACCCTGAGATCATGCCCTGAGCTGAAGGCAGGTGCTCAACCGCTGAGCCATCCAGGTGTCCCTGAAAAAGTGATTTTCACACAACTTATCAGAGAGAAATTTAGCCTCCACCCCACAGTGTGAGTGAACAAAATAGGACTGTTCTCAGAGTGTGTGTCTATGAGACAATAAAATTAGTCCATAGAGTTAAACGAAGTCATCTTCAAGTGGCTCTACCTCCCAGGCCCTTAGGCTGCAGACTGGATATCTTCACTGCCTTGGAGGGGAAGTGACATAATCACTTCCACTTATATTTCATTAGCTAGACTTACTCACATGATCCCACCTAGCCTCAAGGGAAAGTGGGAATGCAGTTGCTCCTATGAGAGGCAACAGTAACGCATATACCAAGGCAATTGTCGCCCCCCGCCCCATGCCAATGTAAAGAAGAATCTCTGACACTAAGGCTGAAGGTCAGACATGGGACTGGTAGTGAATTCACTGAAGTTTTATGCTTCTCCAGCAAGATTTCTCTTGGCAACACCAAAATATCAGGTTGCGCTTCCATTAACACACACACACACACACACACACACACACACACACCTGCCTGACACCCCTGACATAAGAGCAGTACACTTTATCAACAATGATCATGAACATTAGTTTCTAGACTAGCACATTGGATTGTCATTTTCCAAGGCTGACATTTACAACTCTCTTAACTTAGTGATGTTAGATACTCAGAATAATGGTACTGGGGCCTTGGAAATAATCGAAATGAGTTAAGTGCAGATATTGTTAAGCACCCTTTAGAATCATTGTCTGAAGTTTGTAGCTCATAGTTTTCCTTTAATTAAACTGCCTGCTCTATTCGGGTGTTTAAATTACACTGAATATGATGTACTGTCAGATGCTCTTAAGGTTAATGTAGAATTTCCCTCACTAATTTCCGTCTTTCATTCAACGTTTCTGTTCTGCTAACACAATGAGATGCAGTAAAATGAGGTTCCTTTCTTGTTGCTTTCTTAGCAATGTGAAGAGCACAGTGCATGCAATGCATGAACAGAAAATGAATTGTAAGAAAAGTTGCTGTGAAGACATCCAGAGCCCTCATTTGTTGTAACCCTTCATGTTTTGGAAATTGAAAGAGTTTTCTTGAAAAGGTTCAAGTGCTTCTACAAACCCGAAACCTCTCATCCAAAGCTAGCTCTCATCTCTGAGTTAGCCCCTAAACGCATCAGACGAGGAGATTCACTACAGCTTTGGCCTGAGATAAACAGCAGGCACACAGCCTGCCTTTGAGGGTCCTTGGTATGCTTCAAGGCCTCAAAAACAGTGACCTAGGCAACTGGCTCAGTGGGAAAGGGTGAAATCCAGACCATACAAAATGAGGAATTAAGGGAGGAAAAAGAAGATCTTAAACCAACAAGCACTGAAGAAGCTACAGCCTTCGTGCTGAAGTGAGATACTTTGTGTTAAATTTGAGGACCCAAATGACTGAACTTGAACTTCACAGGAATAGGCATGAGAATTTTTGCTAAGCCCCTCTCTACTAATCAGTGTAACAAATATTTTATCGTTTTATCTCTTTTCCATTTCCTATTTCTTATCCTCTCTTCCTCTTCTGTGGCATTTTCCTTTCTGTGACTTTCTGGATTTGCTGCTTTGTGAGTTGGCCTCACTGGTGACCAGAGGCACCAGACATGATTTAGCCTACTTGGGAGTAATCAAACTAAAGCTGTCACTGAAATTCTTGTCTTCCTTAAAATTCTGCATTACCCTTGGCACACCTAATTTGTCTGACTAAATGCTTTATGAGAAAACATTGAAGAAGTGTTCACTGAGTCTTCTAGAAGTATTCAAGTACTACACGCCCTGAAACTGGGCCCTCTTGTGGGTCCATTGTCAAATGAGAATGGAGTGTCCAAGGGAGACAGAACATGAGAGACTCCTAACTCTGGAAAATGAACAAGGGGTGGTAGAAAGGGAGGTGGGCAGGGGGTGGGGGTGACTGGGTGACAGACACTGAGGGGGGCACTTGATGGGATGAGCACTGGGTATTATGCTATATTGAACTCCAGTAAATAAATAAATAAATAAATAAATAAATAAATAAATAAAATAAAAAGTAAAAAAAAAGAGAGAGAATGGAGTGTCCCCGATTTCTGAGCTGCCACCCTTGCTGGAGCAGAGATATCAGTAGACATCCCCATGTACGAGCCTGGGATTCCAAGTCTGGATTGCAGAGTTCTCCTACTCCTAGTTCTGACGCTATCTCCCCGAGGGTAGCCTTGGACAGGCTCTTCCTTCTGGACCTCGGTTTTCTCGTGTGATTTAAGACAGTTGAAAATAAATTTTGGTCACTGTCAATACCTTCCAATCAGCACTGATTGGAAGTGTTTGCTTGGGTCACGGTGTTCAGAAAGATTCTAAGTGTCCAGGTTCAATATTGTCACTGCACTCTGTTGTCACTGCATTATTTCTTTTTTTTTTTAAGATTTTATTTATTTATGCATGAGAGACATAGAGAGAGAGGCAGAGACACAGGCAGAGGGAGAAGCAGGCTCCACGCAGGGAGCCCGACACGGGACTCAATCCCGGGTTTCCAGGATCCTATCCTGGGCCGAAAGTGGTGCTAAACCACTGAGCCACTGGGGCTGCCCTTTTTTTTTTTTTTTTTTTTGACTGCATTATTTCATAATGGCTAAGAGCAGTAGTTAAGAGTATTGGATTTGGAATCAAAATTTCCTGGACCCCCTTACTAGGTGTGTAGCCATTAGCATGATACTTAACTTCCCTAAGGTTGTGTTCCCTCACCTGTAAAATGAGAATAATATTACATGCCTTAATATCGTAAGGAATGCATTAGACAAATCATATAAAGTTGATAGCACAAAACCTTACTGTGTGAGCCCATGGTCTGTATAGAAAACTATCTGCATGGCCCTCAACTCACAAGCCCAAATAAATATATAGCAAAATATCTGCCACAGGCAGAGGACTGAGGAGTAGTGCTCTACTAGTTAACATCCCAAGACCAAATACTTTCTAAGATGTTTTCTAGCTTTCAGGTTATGTTTCTGTGGATACCAGAACAGCACAGATTGAGGTTAACCACCTTAGCGGCATGTGCAGTGGAATTTATAGTAGGCATATGTGGGATGTTGACAGCTTTCCTTGATTGGCTACTTCAATTCAGTTCAGCCAGCTTTTAGAATTCTTTTAACTAGGCATGTCTCCCTACTTAAGAAACAGTTAAACAAAGAGGAAAAAAAAAAAAAAACAGGTGATCATGTTGAACTTGTGGATTAACTTTACACCAAACTGATGTATATCAGTTGACTTATTATCAACTGGTTATATCTTTTTTATCTAATAAATTTAGTATTTTTGCAGTTTGGGTGCAGATATCACTTCCAATTCCAACAACTCAAACTCTCACTCTTCTATGGATTCCGGGAAAATCGTCATTCAAACAAAAATTTTTTGAATGCCTATGTGTCAGGCCTTGTCATATCCACTAAAGATATGAAATCATATAAGCCATGGCTCTTGGAGCTAAAGCACGTAGAATCTAAAAAACAAATTCTAATGGCATGCCTGGATTTGTCCTGCTCTGATTTTATATATTTAACAATTAGCCCTTTATTCTTTATGGTCAGTATTCCAGCATTCACAAACATCCAGTTCCCCTCTCCTTTCTGAACGCAGACAACTGCATTCCCACTCTCCCTCGCTACGTGGGAGCATGTGCTTAAAGCTAACCAATGAAATATGAGTGGAAATGATTCTATCACTTCCTTCCAAAACAGAACATGAGAGACTCCTAACTCTGGGAAACGAACAAGGGGTGGTAGAAAGGGAGGTGGGCGGGGGGTGGGGGTGACTGGGTGACGGGCACTGAGAGGGGCACTTGATGGGATGAGCATTGGGTGTTATTCTATATGTTGGCAAGTTGAACACCAATAAAAAAATTTTTTTAAATAAAAAAGATTAGGAGAAAGTCTTCATGCTTTCTCTTTCCTTGACGTTGGTGCTCCAGAAGTCCCCAGTTGAAATAGCCGCATCACAAGGTAGACCATCCATTGATCTGTGAACCTACCATACCCAATCTCACTGCCTGTTTGTATGGGATATGTAGAATGAGCAAATATGAGGCCTTCTTGTGTTAAATCACTGAGATTTTTAACATTCTTACTATAGCATAATGCAGATTACACTTTTTTTAAAGAGTTTATTTTTTAAGGAACTTCTACACCCAACATCAGCTCGAACTCACAACCCTGAAGTCAAGAGTCGCATGCTGTACCGATTGAGTCAGCAAAGTGGCTCACTTTTTTATTTTAAATAAAGGCTTCCAACCACAGACAGAGCATACATTCACCCATGCATATTAACTACCTTATCTTCTTTTAACCAAATGTTTGAGGTTGAAGAATATTTAAAACATTGCTTGTGCAATATGGGGCACAGGCTAAAACATCAAGAACATTTCAGTCCTATCACATAGAACTAGGCATGTCTCCCTACTTAAGAAACAGTTAAACAAAATATGTCTCCATTCTCTATTTTTCACGCAGCAGTGCTTTTATATACTTGCTTAGCTTATTTGTTAATGCTAGTAAATTGGGTGAATTATTTTTAGTATATTTAACACTGAAGTGGGCACATATTATGTTGTGATGAATAAATCCAATACTTCAAATCCTTTCTAAAGAAAACGCTGTTTTACTGAATTTTAGAGTCGAGAAATAACCTGTGTTGATAATATAGGGCTTCGTTATCGGAAGCTGATTTGAGAATAGAACACAATGTCACAAATCCCAGAGCACAGTCAAATCAAAGGTCATTTTCTCTGTAGCATACACGTGTTATTATAAACCACCGCAATTGATTTCCAAGTATTATTAAAACAACACAACTACTCTTTCATAATTAGAAATTTTCTGAGTGCAGATGGTGCCCAACTCACAATGGTTCAACTTTGACTAGCAACATGCAGTCTGATCCCGTCTTGTGAAGCTGAGCAGTGGCAGCAAGCTGCAACTTTCAATCAGCCATGCGATCACAAGGGTCAACAACAGAGACACTTAAAACCTTCTGAACCCACACAACCCTTCTGTTTTTCATTTTCAGCACCGTATTCAATCAATTACATGAGACAGTCAACACTTTGTTACCAAATAGGCTTTGTGTTAGATAATTTTGCCCAACCATAGATAGGATCATGTAAGTGTTCTGCGCACATTTAAGGTAGGCGAGTCTAAGCTATGATGTTCAGGAGGTTAGGTGTATTAAATCCATTATTGACTTAATATTTTTGACTTACAATAGATTTATTGAGACATCGTAAGTCGAGAGAGATCTGTATTCAAAATCTTTGCTCTTTTGCCAAGAAAGAGACATTAATGTATAAATAACTGGTAAATGTTAGATGAAATTAGAGATATCCAACATTTCTGTATACTAATAAGTGATGTAATAAGTTTGATAATACATTTACATGTTCATGTTGATTTTGCATGTATTTTTAATTGAAAAATGACTAAACAAAGGAAGTGCTTTTCCTTTTATTATTATTTGTTTTAAGTATCATATGGGGGTATAGCTACATAAAATCAAACTCCAGGTGGAAATGGAATCATTCAATAAAATACAGGCATATTTTTCTTCTCCCTACCACCACATGACTGTTCAGAGACAGCTGTGTAATTGGAAACATTCTAAACTTCCATATTCTACTCATGAAACTTACAAACTAGTTGTATATACCTGACAGGAAACTAGAAACCAATCCACAAACAAGCTCATAACTTTATTAAAGCCTTACAGCCTGTATCAAAGTAAATCCTATGCTTACAGGAATGTATAAGCTCCTTGAGTTTTGCCCAATATCTGTCTCTACCCCCAGCCTATCCCCATCTCATCTAAAAGCATTCTTTGCCCTGGATCCAATAATTTCCAACCCTTTGAGGTCCTTCATTAACAATGGGGGTAATGTATAAGCTCCTAACCATGCTATTCAAGTTCCTCTAGAACGTGGTCCCTGATTGCCTCTCTAAACTCAGCTATTCTTCTGCCCCCAGCAAAATACCCCATGTGAGGTTTATCAAAGTGTGACCCATAGATTTGCCCTAGGAGATTCAGCTTAGATACCACCACCTCAGGGAAGCCTTCTCTGAATCCCCATATAGGATTGCATGACCCGCTTTGGTGCTCATTCTCTTTAAAGTACTTAGGACAGAACAACTGTCTTTCTCCTTATCCATTTTCTCCATAAAGGCTGAGAGCTCTTTGAGAGCAGGAATCTTTTCCTCTTCTCTTTTTTTCCCCCACTTCCTAGCAGTGATCCTGGCTGTCATAGAATGAGGAGGTAAGATGGAACTGTGCCTTGCTTACCAGTTGGTAGCTATAACCATAAAACACACAGCCAGTGGTGTGCTGGAACCAGATCATGCCAGCTTGTGAGAGGCAACTATGTACAACGCTTCTCAACTCTTCAGATAGTGACATCAGTTTGGTGGTTTGAAATTAGCTATGGTAGTTGAAAATGCCACAAAACATGGCTAAATGATACAAATCATATTTCTTTTCCCCTAGAGATGTGGTTATTTCCATTTACCATCACAGTGCTGCAAACAATTTATGTCTACTTTGGTAAAGTGGCAAATGGTGCAAATATACCACCTGATTACTTGATAATACTTTCTCCCCATCACATCTTCATGACTGGCTTGAAGATCTGTAGTTTTCTTCTGTAATAATTGCCTAAAAATCTGGGTAACTGATGATTCTATGTGTAGTAACTACATTGATTTTGTTAACTTTGTCATCTTAAGAACTGCATCAGATGAGTTGTGCATAAATTCCATAAATATTAGCGTGTTTTTTGGTGAGTGGTAGTGTTTATGACAAATGGGACAATACATTTATTTAGTTCCAACAAAAAGCAGTGAGTCTGTACCCAATCAGCTATTTCTGAAACATCCTCCAAATAAAAGTTTCAGGTCAATAGGCCTTCTACCAGATAGAAAGGGTTTTTTCCCCCAAGTTTTTTATTTAAATTCCAGCTAGTTAACATGTAGTGCAATATTAGTTTCAGGTATAGAACCAGGTAAAAGTTTGCACAGATCTTAAAGTACCCACTTCTCTTGTTGTGCTGCTATGAAAATACCAGATGGGGACTGCTCTAATCAGGAATTTTAATGGGAATGGTTCTCTCCCTACTACTTTCCATGGCTTATAAATAGACTCAGAAAAGAATTCAGGTTTTAAAAAGCATGATTTCAGACTATGAAAAATATTAGAGAAGTCCTAGAGAACCTTAGCAGCTAAATGTTTGCTATTGCACAGTTTAGTGGTTCCCCAAAATCACTGGGACTGGCCAGCCTAGATGCATCAGAATCACTTGGGAAGCCAGTTACAAATACATATCCCTGTACTCCATAACAGAAGGGTCTATGGTGAGCCCAGGGAATCTATTTTTTTTTTAAAGATCCCCAGATAATTCCAGTCTATTGATTGTAGTTTTTAACCCTCAGTCCCCTCTTGGAAACATTTTGTTTTAGTTTACAAGTTTGTCTTCCTTTGACTTTAAAATATATGCTCTCAGATTTGAATAAAGACCATGAAGAGAAGTCAGAATTCATCAGTAACATCAACAAATGGCCAAAAAAGGTTTTTAATATAGAACGCAAGGTATTGAGCTTACACATGAAAAATGAGTAGGGAAATGGAAGAAATTATCTCAGTAATTTAGCTTCTCTTCCCCTTGGAGTATTTTCTGTGATGACCCACCCACATAATTGAAAGACAGGTGCTCTAATCATTGATTTTTCTGATAATTTTTCCAATTCTTTTTGAATGTGTACAACTGTTCTTAAATTGAAATAACAAAAATCAGAGGTATGGGCTTCCTGTGACTCTTCTTCTGGGAAAATCTTTGCTTATTGCCACATGATAGAACCACTCCTTAATGATTTTAAAGCCAGTTGCAAATTTGGAATTATTAGCAGAATCACAACCTAGTGTGTCACAAAATATATTATTGCTTTTTTTTCTTTTTTTCTTTTTTCTTAGAGATGTAGGGAGATGGATGTGGGCAGAAGGATGGAGGAGCAAAGGGAGAGAGAGAGTATCTTAAGCACGCTTCACATCCAGTGCAGAGCCCAACATAGGGCTCCATCTCACAACCCTGAGAACATGACCAAAATCAAGAGTCAGACACATACCTGACTGGGCCACTCAGGCGCCCCTACCATTGCTTTTCTGAACAGAATTTTTACTTATCTCAGTTGACTTTGCCTTTGCATCCACCTCTCAAGTATTACATGTAGATTTAAAAAGAATTAGATACATGAAGACTCCTGACTCTGGGAAACGAACTAGGGGTGGTGGAAGGGGAGGAGGGAGGGGGGTGGGGGTGAATGGGTGACGGGCACTGAGGGGGGCACTTGACGGGGTGAGCACTGGGTGTTATTCTGTATGTTGGCAAATTGAACACCAATAAAAAATAAATTTATTATTAAAAAAATTAAAAGAATTAGACTACACAGGAGCTATGAGTTAATACTTTGCTTTACTTTAGACTGTATCATTCTCTTAGAACATAAACACTTGTAACAGAAACAGAGGGTGTTTTCTTTAACACCCCTCAAGTACATAACCATTCTCACTTTTGTATTTGGTTACACATTTTCTTTGACAATGAGGTTTCTCTGGTCTATAGCCATAGATTTATTATGCTATTGTGTTGTTGAATGCCTCCAAATGTCATTATAACAACATGTAATCTTTGTCCTAATTCATAAAACATTTAAAAAATTCATGCCAACATTTGGAGTCCCTAGGAGTACCCTATTTCTAAAAATAATGATATTAAGACTTAAAATCATGGGCAACAATATTTAAATATAGGAAGTATTTTGACTGTGGGTTGTGTTTTTCAGGTTTTGTTTTTTGTTTTAGTGGGTTTGTTATGTTGTGTTTTGTTTTTTCGGATCTGCATCATTGACTTTATCACCTTGGTTCTATGGTTCTAATGTCTTGTCCAGAGCCACTCATTTAATTACTTTTTCAAAACATTCATAACACAACATGGCTATAACTATATAGCTGCTGGCCTTTACTGGAATTATAATGAAGATCAATTATAGTATTTGATCTGGCCTTCCTTTCTAAATGCTACCATTAATTCAAATTAAAATGCTATGTCAATGTGCTTCCTACCATACAAGGAAATGAAGACATCTTTTATGACAATAGAGATAATTTGGGATGATCAGGATAAGAATAGATACTGTTATCTTTATTTTCACAAAAACTTAAGTCAAAGGTTAAAATAACCAGAATATTACAAATATTTTGGAACTTAAAATAAGTTAAGTTGACTCTAGTGAACTAGAATTAGACACTAGTCATATAAATAAGTATACTATGATAGAGTGGAAAAGGCCTTGTGGCAAAAGTAAAGAGTCTTGAGTTCTAATTTAGGCTAGGCTACTATCAAGCTATATGGCTTTGGAAAAAATTTTTAATTTTGGGGGGCATCAGTTTTGTTGGTCATGATATAAGGATATTGAATTGGATGATCCTTTCAATCTTATGAAACACTAGTGATTTGGATGGTGGAAAGTAAAATCACTTAAAATTGGTAAACTCTAATGGTTGGGAGTCATTTCAGCATGATAGTTTGAGGCCACAGAGGGCTGGAAACATGAGAGCGTGTTTTCAAAGATTTTATTCAAGAACAAGCTGGAAATAGTTGTTGATCATGACACCGTACAGTTATCTATATCCCAGAATTACAGCTAGCAAGGTCCTCAGAATAAGAGCAAACATATCTAGAAAGAAACCCATAAAGCAGAAATAGTGGGGAAAAAATACTTTTAAGTTGATTAGAGACAAAAATAGCACTGCGACCCAATTTGGATTCAGTTTACAAAAATAATTGTAATGCGGTTCAATCTAAAGTGGTTGTTCCTCCCGGGCAAAGGCAAAAGTTGAAAAAAAATTGACAAAATTTAAAAATAGGTCAAGAACTACCAAATGTATGGTTCCCATCCCAGACTGTGAAAGTGTGAAAAATGAATCGGAATACAGATACAGAAAATGCATATATAATTTGAAGAAGAGACTCAGCTGAGAAACATGAGGTGCAGATTTAGAATCTAGCTCATCTTTGAGATTTAAATACTTATGATGGATTTCCACTAGCTGGAAATAATAGGATGGAGAAGTATTTAATAAAAAGAGCTCTTTTGGAAAAAAAAAAGTACTTAAGCAATGCTACAGAATGACTTCAGCTCAGCACAAACACATGTAAATTTCTTAATTTTGCTTCCCTTCCTAGATGGATCATCTTTTTGTTGGGTGGGAGGGGCCAAGGAGGGAGTAACATAATTCAGTCAAAAGGTAACTGGCCACATTTAAGACCTACATAGATCCTTTCAATTACAAAATATACTCTTATTTCAGGAAATGTTAAATTGTGAATGTCAGAAATACAGTGATTGGTCCACTTTTCCTCTCTCCCTCTTCCCCAGCTCATTTATTCTATTCAATACCTTCATCCTTCTGTAATTGTTTTTGGTGAGATAGGGGTCACCATTGGCCCCTTGAGTATGATCAATCCCCAATCAATCTTAGTCAAAATAACATTTATCTTTGAACCACATCCTTAAACCTTTAAATTATTTTCTTTTTTTTTTAATTTTTATTTATTTATGATAGTCACAGAGAGAGAGAGAGAGAGAGAGAGAGAGAGGCAGAGACACAGGCAGAGGGAGAAGCAGGCTCCATGCACCGGGAGCCCGACGTGGGATTCGATCCCGGGTCTCCAGGATCGCGCCCTGGGCCAAAGGCAGGCGCCAAACCGCTGCGCCACCCAGGGATCCCTCTTAGCTTCTCTCTTTCATACTGTATAGTAGATTGGATTGAAAACCTAGCTCTGGCACTAAATAGTTTGATGACCCTGGGAAATCATTTTCATACGTTCCTCAATTCCCTCATCTATAAAATGAACATCCATAAGGTCCCATTTCAGTCCACAGTTTGCTGGATTATATTCATGTCTTCTCATGTGGATATCACTTGCATGCTTTGATCACCATCTTTATACTTCTGCAGTCCTTTTTGGGATTCAGTATGCATTTATTCATGGGCAACATCCCAAGAGAAGCATAATATTCCAAATAAGAAAAATTAGCACAATCCAGGTATTTAAATCACACATTATTTAACCATTTGCTCATTGAATAAATATTACTTAGGAGAACAAAGATTCTACTAAGGGCCGTTAGGATAGAGAGCTCCAAGTACAATGAAGGAACAGACAAGAAAACATAAAATTATAGTATGACGAGTGCTGTGATAAGGACACAGGGCCTAAAGAACAGAAAAGGAGCAAAAGTTGAAGGTTTTCTGATTACATAAAATTCAGGAGAGTTTTTTGAAATATACCACTAGCTTATAAATTTGTTTTGAAAATTTATAGCCAAAATGGTGAAGAGATGGCTTTTATTTTATAGACATTTAAATGGAAATACATATAAAGTAAGGCTAATGTGAATATTCAGCAGGCTCACTGGAGTCAATAAATCATGTTTCTTTGAAAGTATCAACCATAAACAAACTAGAACAGACTAACCAGAAGCTATGACAAGAAGACAGAAAAGAGGATATGGCTGCACTATCACAGAACCACACTGAATATGCACTTTGAAAGGTACACTAAGGATGTATTTATTAAGGCCACAAAGAGAACCATACATTATGTTTGCTGGATTTGAGTACCTTGCCTCTTTGTGTGATTAATTATTCCTGTCAACTTCAAATCTGAAAATGTGGAAGGAAAATATAGGGTGCCTCAAGAGAAGGACTATGGAGAATTCCTACAGATCATCCCCTCACCTCATTTTTAATAACTAATAAACACATTTCTCTGTTAAGTCTGTCAGCTAAAGAAAGAAAGGAATGATAACTGAACACTTCAATAATGTCTACAGAAGTAGAGCACTGAGATCATTATCTAATAGGATCTGGGGATGAAGACTTCTAGAAAAGCAGAAGGAACTTGGGCTGGGTCATCTGGATACGTGGTCTACAGTGATTACATTGCTTAAGCAAATGTTCACCTCCCCCCTTTTACTTTCCAGTTGATTCTGTAGTCCAAAAATACAACCCCTATTTGCTTCTCATAGGAAAGTCATATGCAGCATTAAAACAATTATCCAGGTGATTCCAGACCGTAGCTCCTAACTAGGACATCTTTGAAGAAAAGGTGCTCATTTCCTTAATTTTTGTAAGTTTGTGATGCCTCTGATTCTTCATGTCACATGTTCAGAACACATCTGATTTCACCTGAAGGAGCAGTGGACACTCTCGTGTGAACTCAGAGTCATCTCATGGGGGCAGCATCCTACCTCAAGAGCTTGCCATGTTGTCTTTCTGCTTTCTTTCAAGGGCCTTCCCCAGTGGTAAGAGGATAAGAATGTTCTTTCCACATAGAGAAATATGAGATTGTTATCTCCAAGAATAGTTCTTAACCAACAGAACACAAAAACCAATGGATATGTTATCCTGCCTCTGTCATGTAGACAGTTCTAACAGGAATTCTGTACACTTTTCAGGAGATCCCAACACAATTGAACCCCTATTGCCCACAACGGTGGTCCCAATCTATATATTGGTTTTTCCTCCTACCGTGACTTCCTCTCTCTGGTCCCTTATTCCTGCTCCTGGAATTAACTCCCAAATAAACTACCTGTACTTGGATCTCCGTCTTCAGCTCTACATTCAGGAGAACCTAAAATAAGATCGTGTGATAGAGAAATTGTTCTGTGTTCATCATAGTTAACCCTTCCTGAGTGCAAATGAAAAAAGCACTCACTAGCTTCCTTGAAGTAATGCTAGGGTGCCTATGACACAATTCTGAACTGTGCAATGTCAACAGAAGTGACTGAACCTGTTAAAAACTTCCTGCACAGTATTTCAACCCACTTTTCCTCTGTCTTGGAAACCTTGGGTATTACATGTTCCAAATGGCATAGTCATAAGATGGAGGACAGCCATCTGACCTGTATAGGCCTTTGCTTGAATAAGAAATTTTTATTATCATAAATTGCTGATATTCCATGTTTGTTACTCAAAATAGTATTTCTTATCCTAACATACTTGGTTAATTGTAGCATATCCTATACCATATCCTAGATGGCAAAAAATGATCTGCATATTTAAACTTTAGAACCGGGCACAGCAAGTGTTCAAACCATGTTTGTTTAGTTGAAAGTACGAATAAATGAATGAACCCTACCCTGTATCTATCTGAATACATACATATACACAGTTTCGTTTTATATACATATATTTATATTAATTTGTATATATATATTATAGTATATATGTATTTTTATATATTATCTATGTAAGTATACATATAGTATTACATTATGTGTGTGTATATATATATATATATGTATATATAATATTATCATTTTGTTGCTAGCAACCTGCAAGCAGAGGTAAAGTCTCAAAAATTTTATCCTTAACATGGAATGATCTCAATAGTTTCTTGAGGAGTGATGAATAATCTCAGCACCCAAAACACCTCTCTAAAGAGAACCACATTATTCGTTTAAAAAAATACTGTTGGTTCAAATAAATATATATTTTAAAAAAACAAATGAATTTGGGGTATTTTGAGGGTATGGGATCAGCTGGTTTGAAAAAATATAAAAGACTAGTCAGTTCTATTAAACAAACTGAGCAGTTTCTGTTTGTTTTATTTTGTTTCAACAAAATATCTTAGTTTGATCTAACCGACCCGTTATTTTGGTACTGTCTGGAGAGAGTAAAATAGAATTTTGCTAGATTTCTAGTTCTTTTTAATTTTTTTCCAATACTTCTGAAATTTTGTCTCGCATACAATCAATTCACTATGAAGATTTTTTTCTCTTTTTTAAGATTGACTTATTTATTTGAGAGAGAGTGAATGACAGCATGAGCAGGGGCAGGGGCACAAGGAGGGAGAAAGGGGAAGCAGACTTCTTGCTGAGCAGGGAGCCCACACAGGGCTCAATATCATGACCTCGAGATCACGACCTGAGCTGAAACCAAGAGTCAGACACTTAAGCAACTCAGCCACCCAGGAGCCCCTGAAGAATTTTTCAAAAAGTCACTCAAATTTTAATTATCGAATCTTAAGATGACTTAAAGAATTATGGACATTCCTATTCTGTGCTATCTATGCAGAAAAGGTTTGGCACACCTATTCAAAATGTCAATAAAAAATGTTGAAGGATAGTAAACTGCTTAGAGAAACAAATGCTTCCAAGGACATGAGCAAAATCTACCTGAATACAAACAAGGAGTCGGTTACAAATTATCCTTATCTATTAATTAAAATAAAGCTCATTAAACGTTCTATTAGATTATGCTTTACTGATATTATTGAAATTAGTTTAGAGCAATAAAATTTATATAGATTAAAGTGAATTCTAAATACTGAAGGCATTTCACCAGTTCAGACTGGCCCTCTCTCTAATGAGTCTACTTACCAGTGCTTTACAATGTCTGAAGAAAGGTAATTTTGAGGAAATAATGTGTTCTTTATTGATTTTGTGCAGTGCAAGTTTTTATCTTCAGAATACTTAGGCCTTATCTCTATAGATATGTGCATACATTTACTTTTATTGAAATACTCAGAAATTTCTACTTAACGAATTTCCAATGTAGTCTACATGTCTTTACCAAAAGGACAAATCTTTGACTATTTGGCCTTTCGTCCATGGGACCATTTTTATTAGTAAGTAGTGATTGATTTGAATGAAAGTTTCCATTTTCTTTAGATCACTTGCAAAGCGCTCTCTCTCTCTCTCTCTCTCTCTCTCTCTCTCTCTCTCTTTCTCTCATAGTTAGACACAAGAGAGAAGGAAAGTGTCCTGGAGAGTTAGAGTATTTGGTTACCCCAAAGTAAGGCAGATGCTGTGCTGTTGCACTTTAGAGGACTCCTTCTCTATCATTGGCCTTCCATTCTAGTAGGTTCCATCCTGGCCGTATTTGCACAGGGATTCACATGAAAAGCATTATCGGAGACCAACAACATGGACTTGTTTTGAATGTTGCCTGCAAGTCACATCAGTATAATGTGGATGTGGATCATCCACAGTGTGGATGGAAGACTTGCTGCCAACATCTGCCATCCAATTTGATCTTGGGAGTTTTCTGGCACATTGAACATGACATTTATTTAAGTGTTAGACATCTATTATTCTTTTCTGACCAAAAGCTCAAAGAACCAAGTACAGTGGCATGATTTGACCCTAGACATCTGGTCTATAAGTATAAGCATGATGACACGTTCCACGAAGCTATCAAATTGGAATTCCTGACTGTGTGGCTAAGGGTGCCACCACTGAAAAGTCTAAGGATTTTGAAGGAGTCCAGCTTCACAAATTAATCAATGTAATACAACTTGACAAAAGATAAACATTAAAAGGCTAGAACTCTGTGTTTTGTTACCGCTTGGCTTAGCTTCTTTGTTGTTAGGCATTTTGCTCAGGTAAGCATATCTAGGAAGGCCTTACTCTCCAAAGAAAAGCAATCTTGTGTGGACTCTGGCAAAAACAAGCCACAAGTAAAGCAAATTACATGCTAGGGCATATAAATTTACAGTAAGTCATGTAAATTAGAAGGTGATACACCTGCAAGGCAATGAGGAAGCTATAATAAAATCTTCTCAGGGACAGCAAGACTGTGAAGATTAGGAAGGGGATGGATAACATAATGAATATTGATTGCACATGAATAAATGTGCTGCAGAATTTTCAGCTACCATATGCAGTTATGAAGTCATAGACTGCGTACCATGTGGTCTCAATTGTCATAATTTTGGTCCAGAAAGTGCTCTACGAAATAATCAGCTAAAATCTATCAATGTAACTGTAGTTTAAAATACAGTTTTGCGAGAGATGCTTTAAAAAGTTAGCAAAAATTCTTGATGCTTTATGAAGGACAACGTTATAGAGTGAAATTGAGTAATGAATGTGCATTTGTGGACAGATTCTAGAACATCAAGTCATTCAGGAATCTGTATCTCTTAAAACCCCAAACCTCAAAAATGCAAGAATAATAATGCATTCAACAGGACCATTCTGAAATGATAAGAAGGAAAGGAAGTGGTACAACCAACACTGGACTTCACTTGCCTTCTCCTGTTCTCCAGGGTTCATCTCTGTTTGCTGAAAAACTGATATGTTACACATTTGGAGGATCCTGTTGCTGTAGTTCTCTTACTCAAATATCATAATGTCTGTGATGATATAGTTGCCGTCACCAACACTGTCATTTTTAATTAACCTCCTTAAAAATGTCTGTGTTACAAGTCACAAGAAACTAGTATGAAGTCATACCAGGGTGTATTTGAGTCTTCACATTTGACATGGGCCAAGTTACTTAACCTTCCCACAAGTGGTTTGTTCATCAGTAGCTTGGTGGTGATAGCACCTACATCAATGGGTTAGTATGAGAATTATGTGAGATGATCCACACAAAGGGTGAAGCTGTTTCTGGCACTCTCCACCTTGTTTGTTGTTTTTTTTTTAAGATTTTATTTATTTAACTGAGAGAGAGAGAGAGAGACCACAAGCAAGGGGGAGGGACAGAGAGAGAGAGGGAGAAGCAGGCTCCCCACTGAGCAGGGAGCCCAACTCAGGACTTATTCCCAGGATTCCGGGATCATGACCTGAGCCCAAAGCAGATGCTCAACCCACTGAGTCACCCAGGTGCCCCTCCACCCTGTTTTTTATACCATTTCATTTTAATAGATGTCCCTGAGAGGAACGAAGTCTCTGCTTCCATGTATCTCCAGCTACGTAACTGCACGTTTCATTCGGACAGCAAGTGCCTTCAACAACAGTTTGCCAATTTTATTTAAAGTGCAGACCCTGGAGTCAGGATGCTGGGGATTCAAGCTGTGACTTACTAGCTGCGTGGCTTATATAAGGTGGTCGGTCTTGCTTAGCCTCGGTATCTTCATTTGTAATGAGGGATGACACTGGCCCCTCCATCACTGAATTCTCATGAGGAGTAACTTCAGTTCTGTAGTTATATAAAGCACTTACCACTTTCTGCCACATGGTTAGCCCTCAGTCCATGGCAGGCATGTTGTGATTACTATTATCATGAGTTTTATTATTACTGGATACTTATTATGTGCAGTACTGTAATAGGTGGGTAAATAAAAGGAGTGAGAGCCCTAGCGGTCGAAGCACTTAGAAATTTCTTTCAATGTTTTTTTTTGGTTTGGGGGTTTTGTTTTGTTTTTGTTTTTGTTTTTGTTTCTGGTCAAGTACTTCTGTACTGGGTACTGCCGTAGGCACAGGGGATTTGGCGGAAAGCAAAAAAGACAAAATTCCTACCTTAAAAAAACTTGTATTGGCCAATTGAGGACTATCTTCATGATGCATCACTTCAGTAGGGGAGCCCTAAAAACAATTTACATTTAAAGTGCAGTGCACTTGATGGGATGAGCACTGGGTGTTATGCTATATGTTGCAAATTGAACTCCAATAAAAAAAATGCTCAAAAATAAATAAATAAATAAATAAATAAATAAATAAATAAAGTGAGTGTGATGACAAGCCAGGGCCCAGGGAGGAGGTAAACAAAGAGAAGGGGCACTTAACCCAGTTTTGTGGAAGGAAAACTGAGGAAAGTATCCTGGTGGTAGTAATGTCTATGCAGAGCCTTGTAGCACTCATTTATTGACTTAACAAGTTCTTACATAATGCCTGCTATGTGCCAGGGGAATGGTTCTAAGCACTTTACAAATGAGCTATTACTCTTTTAATTTAATTTAATTCATTTACTTCTTCTAATAACTCCATGAAGTGGGGAAAATGAACCACACATGGGTTAAGTAACTTGCCCAAAGTCAGGAAACTAGAAAGTGGTTCCATAGTTTGTGCTCTTAACTGCACTGTGCTATGCTGTTTCTCCCTCTGGCTATGTTTGTATAAGGTGTGCGTTGGGGTGAGCTGGGGTGCAAAGGAATCAAGCATAGTAGGAGCAGTCAGTAGTCCACGAAAGGCTTGGAGACTTTTGACTTTAACGGAGCAATGTTATGAAATCAGAAGAAGATCAAGAAAGAAAAGGGAGAGCGATTCGGAAGATTCTAGAAAGCCAGGAATTTCGGATAATCTGTTCCCAGTTGGCACTCCAGTCAGTGTTATGTGACTCCACATTACAATACACTGATGTGATGGAAGTATATTTTATAGGTTCTAATATAGATCAAGGGACATGATTATTTTATTAAGGATACGCATTGCATGTGAGGTCCTAGAATTGAAATACTTAATGTCCTCTCCTGGATCTTACAGTTAATTTTTTTACAGATTCAATCGCGGTTATTTGTACTTAAGGTATCTTTTTTGTAAGTAGCCACGAATTATGTTCTTGTTAGGAACGCCTAGCACGCTCAGATAAAGTGTTGTCAAAAGTTTATAAATAACAGAAGTAAAATGAATGAATCGCTGAAGTAGGACTTAGTAAAAATTTATTGTGCACACACCAAAAAGACAGTTTGCCAACCAAGAACACTCAAACCAAAACATGGAAAAAGGCTGAAGTGTGTGTTGTTATAAAGCAGCTTATATAGTAAGAAGGCAGTGGCTGTTTCTTCCTCACAGTGATTGGTCATAATATTTGAATTTTCTTAAATGATAGGGAATTGGTCAGTGGTTATCTCACAATCGACCTTGAGAAACATTTTAAGTTTTGCTTATGACTTCCAGAGGCATAAGCAAGAAATGACCCGGGTCAACTCAGTCGTACAAAAATAAGCTAAATTAAGCTTTGTGTGTATGAGCAAACTGGTTTTCTCTGCTCAGGGAATTTTCAAGGTTAGACACTGTTTGTTTTTGTGTTTATTTTAACAATGGGATTGCCAAAGGGTAACCCAAATGATCGACATAGAGCTACATGTTCAGGAAAAAGCCTAATTCTAGTTTTCTTTTTTCCCATGAGAAATTTTATATTTCCTCAGTAGATGCCAGTAGCCTAGAGTAGGTTCTCACTAACTATTCTTTGAACGACTGGAATTTCTACTTCACGAAGGCTCTGGCTAGAACAGTCAATGTCTACAAATAAGACTTGTAACTAATGTACCTTCAATAGATACTCAATAAAATACAAGCTACTTTTGTCTAAAAAGAAAGAAATGGTCATGGAAAAATAATCAAATTGCCTTATGATGTATAAAATATAAAAAGTCACTTCCTTCCCCTCACCAGAAACGCTAATCCTAGTGTCAGAAAAAATGGCTAAAGTTTTTAGTGTAATTTGCCCAGAAATAATGTATACAGATAGAAAGCTAAACTTATATATAAAATGGTATCATACCACACATACTCTTCTGCAACTTTTCTTTTGCACTTCACAGTGTATGTTAGGCATCTTTCTTATACATTTCCCTGAATATTATAAATAGTATTATCTTGCAGATGTGCCATGATGTACATAACCAATAAGACATTGAAAATGCTGTCGTTTTCCCCTCTAACATGGATGTTGCAACAGACACAGTTCTATACATGTAGTTGATCACAGGTGCAAATTTATCTGTATAGTAAATGCTTAAAGAACAAATCAAAATGTGAGACAAGATTCCATCAAAGTCCTAGAGGAGAACACAGGCAACACCCTTTTTGAACTTGGCCACAGCAACTTCTGGCAAGATACATCCATGAAGGCAAGAGAAACAAAAGCAAAAATGAACTATTGGGACTTCATCAAGATAAGAAGCTTTTGCACAGCAAAGGATACAGTCAACAAAACTCAAAGACAACCTACAGAATGGGAGAAGATATTTGCAAATGACATATCAGATAAAGGGCTAGTTTCCAAGATCTATAAAGAACTTATTAAACTCAACACCAAAGAAACAAAGAATCCAATCATGAAATGGGCAAAAGACATGAAGAGAAATCTCACAGATGAAGACAGAGACATGGCCAACAAGCACATGAGAACATGCTCCGCATCACTTGCCATCAGGGAAATACAAATCAAAACCACAAGGAGATACCACCTCACACCAGTGAGAATGGGGAAAATTAACAAGGCAGGAAACTACAGATGTTGGAGACGATGTGGAGAAAGGGGAACCCTCTTGCACTGTTGGTGGAATGTGAACTGGTGCAGCCACTCTGGAAAACTGTGTGGAGGTTCCTCAAAGAGTTAAGAGTAGACCTGCCCTACGACCCAGCAATTGCACTGCTGGGGATTTACCCCAAAGATTCAGATGCAATGAAACGCCGGGACACCTGCACCCCGATGTTTATAGCAGCAATGTCCACAATAGCCACACTGTGGAAGGAGCCTCGGTGTCCATCAAAAGATGAATGGATAAAGAAGATGTGGTCTATGTATACAATGGAATATTCCTCAGCCATTAGAAATGACAAATACCCACCATTTGCTTCAACATGGATGGAACTGGAGGGTATTATGCTGAGTGAAATAAGTTAATCGGAGAAGGACAAACAGTGTATGTTCTCATTCATTTGGGGAATATAAATAATAGTGAAAGGGAATATAAGGGAAGGGAGAAGAAATGTGTAGGAAATATCAGAAAGGGAGACAGAACATAAAGACTCCTAACTCTGGGAAACGAATTAGGGGTGGTGGAAGGGGAGGAGGGTGGGGGGTGGGGGTGAATGGGTGACGGGCACTGAGGGGGGGCACTTGACGGGATGAGCACTGGGTATGTTGGCAAATTGAACACCAATAAAAAATAAATTATTATTAAAAAAAAAGAAAGAGAAAGAAGAAAAAAGAAAGAAAGAAAGAAAGAAAGAAAGAAAGAAAGAAAGAAAGAAAGAAAGAAAGAAAGAGAGAGAAAGAGAGAAAGAAAGAAAGAGTGGCACCTGGGTGGCTCAGTCAGTTAAGTGTTTGGCGCAGGTGGTGATCTCCGGGTCCTGGGATCGAACTCTGTGTTTAGAAGTGAGTCCACTTGTCCCTCTCCCTCTGCCCCTCCCCTCATTGTGTCCAGCTCACTCTCTCTCTCTCTCTTTCTCTCTCTTTTAAATAAATAAATAAATAAATAAATAAATAAATAAATAAATAAAATCTCTCTCAAATAAATAAATAAAATAAAAAGTAATCTCTCTTTTCGAATATGTCATCTTTCTTTAGACTGTTGTAATATCTTTGTCACGCAGAAATTTTTAAGATTTATTATAATCAAATTACCATCCTTTTCTTTTGTCACTTAACGGATTTTTTTTCATATTGGATAGGTCTTCTCTCCAAGTGTACACATAGATTTTCACATGTTTCCATCTGGTCTATTTCTGCTTTTTCCCATTTAAATATTTGATCTATCTGCTATACACCTCAGAGTAAAGAGGGAAGTAGGAAATAAGATTTACAACTACGTACAAACACAGCTAGCCGGTTGCCCCAATATCATTTATTTTTTCCAGATACTGAAATATAATTGACATTTAACACTACGTGAGTGTAAGGTGCACAATGTGATGATTCGACGCACATATATATTGTGATATGATCGCCACAATACGGTTAGCTAACCCAGCCTTCATCTCATATATACTCATATAATTTACATCTCATATAACATTTTGTTGTGGCGGTGGTGAGAATATTTAAGATTTACTCTTAGCCACTTTCAAGTATACAATATAGTATTGTTAACTATAGTCACCATGCTGTACATTACATCCTCTTATAACTGAAAGTTTGTACCCTTTGACCAACATCCCATTTCCCTCACTGCCTAGCACCCGATGACTACCAATCTCCTCTCTGTTTCTATGAATTCAGCTTTTTTTTTCTTTTTAGATTCCACATATAAGTGAAATCATACAATATTTGTCTCTCTCTGTCTAGCTCATTTCACTTTAGCATAATGTCCTCTAGGTTCATTCACATTGTCACCGATGGCAAGGTTTCTTTCTTTTTTTCTGGTGAAATAATATTTCATTGTATACACATTGAGTAATCTATTTTCCCCATTGTTAAAGATATTACTTTACCACATACTAAATTCCAGAAGTGTTTGGATCTATCAGTCAGTTCAGCCCCATAATCAGTTATGATTATTGTTGTTTTATACAACGTTGTCGTATATATAGTAATCCTAGTTCCCTTTCTTTGCTCTTCTTTTTCAGAGGATTCCTTGCTGTTCTCATATTTTCTTATCCAGATGAACTTTAGAATAGTTTTGTTAAGTTGTATTTAAAATAATACTAGTTTTGATTAGACTTACCTATAACAAATTGATTGATTTAAACAGAATCAATAATTTTGAATATTGAAGCTCACTGCCCAACAATTTGATGTATGTTTCCACTTGTTTAAAGCTAATTTTTTTTAATAATAAATTTATTTTTTATTGGTGTTCAATTTGCCAACATACAGAATAACACCCAGTGCTCATCCCGTCAAGTGTCCAGAGCCTCGGTAAATTTTTATAGCTTCAAGTTGATATGAATGCTGTGCATTTCTTATATTTATGCTAGATTTTTTAAAATTTTCTTTTTTTAAAAAAAGATTTTACTTACTTACTTATTAATTAATTAATTAATTTATTTATTTATTTACTTACTTACTTACTTACTTACTTACTTACTTATTTGACAGAGAGAGAGCACAAGCAGGGGGAGCAGCAAGCAGAGGGAGAGGGAGAAGAAGCAGGCTTTCCACTGAGCATGGGGTCATGACCTGAGCCAAAGGTAGACCACGGTTAACCAACTGAGCTACCCAGGCTCCCCTAAATTTTATTTTCAATAAAAATATATATATTTAAGTTGTACAACACTGATGACTTGATACATACATACATACATATATATATACACACACAGTGAAATGATTACTCCAGCCAAGCTAATTAACACATCCTCTCCACATGTAGTTACCATGTTTTGTGTATGAGAGCTCTGAAATCTACTATTTGAGCAAATTTCCAGTATTTAATACAGTATTATTAACTATAGTCACCATACTGCACATCAGATCTCTAGACTGATTCATCCTACACAACTACAACTTTGTACCCTTTGATCGATAGCTCCCCAATTTCCCCCCAGGTCTCCATCCCTGGTAACCACTATTCTACTCTCTGCCTCTGTGTACCTGACTTTTTGAGATTCCACGTATAAGTGAGATCATACAGTTTTTTCCTTTTTCTGTGTAGCTTATTTCACTTAGCACTATATCCTGCAGGTTCATCTATGCTGCTGCAAATGTTAGGATCACTTTCTTAAAAAAAAAAAGATTTTATTTATTTATTCATGAGAGACACACAGAGAGAGAGAGAGAGGCAGAGACATAGGCAGAGGGAGAAACAGGCTCCATGCTGGAAGCCAGATATGAGACTCGATCCCGGGACTCTGGGATCACGACCTGAGCCAAAGGCAGACGCTCAATCACTAAGCCACCCAGGTGTCCCAGGATCTTTCTTTCTTAAGGCTGAATAATATGCCTAGATGTTTTAGATCATATAGCTACAGATGATTGGGAGTTTTCCTCCATTTTATTTTGTACCTGATTAGCTTTTATATACAGAAAAACCATTAGTTAATTTTATTGATTTTGTAATCAGAACCTCACTAAATTCTCTTATTGTTTCTTTTTTTAATTTTTATTTATTTATGATAGTCACACACACACACACACACAGAGAGAGAGAGGGAGGCAGAGACACAGGCAGAGGGAGAAGCAGGCTCCATGCACCGGGAGCCCGACGTGGGATTCAATCCCGGGTCTCCAGGATCGTGCCCTGGGCCAAAGGCAGGCGCTAAACTGCTGCGCTACCCAGGGATCCCTCTCTTATTGTTTCTAATAGGGTTTCAGTTTATCTTCTTGGATTTCCCAGATGAATAACCATATTATTAGCAAATGTGGGTAATTTTGTCACTGCTTTTCATTTCTTTCATTTGACGAGTTGTGTTGGCTAGTACATCTAGAAATGTATGTTACCGTGATAGTCTTAGCTTTGCCTTGTTCATCATCAGGCTATTTTTCTTTCCATTTTATTTACTTTATTACTGTTTTGGTATGCTGGAGGGATTGCTTATACCATTTATAAGGTTATAAAATTCTAGATTTAATTCAGTTTGTGTTTTTTCTCCTTTTGGTAATATTGAAGGTTTATAGTCTTTGTTTTCATACTTCTCTTTAACTTTCTAAATTTAAATAATATGATTAAACACCTACTCATTGACGTATCAAGTTAAATGATATCTCTTGGTGTCTCTCCAAGGATAAGGAAGATATTCTTAAATATCTTCCCATTCTCCTCCTACCTTACACCTCCACATTTTTGTCAGCTCTATTATAATTTTTACATTGTCAGTGTTCATAACATTTGCCTTCTGTTCTATAATTCCTACCATTTTTCATTTTAAATTCCAAATATTAATGGACTCAATACTTGATGATGTCTCTTTCATACCATGGCTTCTCCTTTTTTTTTTTTTTTTTTTTTTCGGTCCTTAATTTTGCTTTGCTGTCTGGGTTGACTGGATTTTTGCCTTCAGTACATTTTTGCAAAAGGGATTTATGAGCACTACTGTTCTGGCAGAAATTCTACATATGTTTGAGGATCACTTCTTAGTTTCATTAAAGATGGAGGGTCTCTTCTCTTAATCTTTTTACTATTTTGTGGAGGATTTTATTGAAGGAAATAGAGTGGAAATGTTATTAATCTGTCATCTTGTAGCAAAAGTCTCCTGAATTACTGCTTCTTAATTAACTGCTTACTCCATGAAATGGTAAGTTCAAAAATGTTGGACTCCTAGATCTGCCGTCTTCTAGCCATGGAGATTGGGAATGTTACTTAATCCCTCTGAACCTCAGTTTCCTTATTTTAACATAGGGGTTATAAAAGAGTGACCATATTTACAGTTTTCCTAGAAAGGCTCCAGGTTATACCTGTTGTCTGAGCTTAATTGTTAATATCTGTCATTTTATTCTCCAAAGTGTTCTAATACGGAAAATAAATTGAATGGGCATTCTAATTATCATGGTGCCTACCTCATAGTGGTGCTGTGATAATTAAATGAAACACCATTTAGTGATTAACATAGTGCCTGGCACATCACTTATTCAATACGTGTTAGTTTTTCTATTTTATCAGGATGCTTTCTCCATTCAGACTCTCTATTTGAAAATAAATGTACCGTATCCCTTGAGGAGGAGCACTCTTCAGTCTGGCTGCCAAGCAGTAGAAATTCATAACTCTTGTCAGTTTGGAAAGTCCCCATCATGGTGTGCTCTGAGCCCTACCTCTCTGGCTGATTCAGGTTCCTAGGACCAGGCCAGCTGCAGTACCTATGCAGAAGGAATCCACAGAAATCCTCTCTAATTACCATCCTGGGCTGTTTATATACATTTCCACAGGGTAGAGAGAACATGGATTATGCAAATTCTGCTTTTGTACAGAAATGAAAAATAGATTTCAGTTTCAAAATCTGAGTACACAAGAAGAGTTCAGGAAAGTTCAATGAGGGCATGAAGTAGAAATGTATGGACATTTACCTTTCCCTAGATAAACAGTGAAATGTAAGTCATCCAAATAATAAGAAACTATTTGAAACTATTTATCACTCCAATTTGTGAATATGGGACTGAGAAGGCATTAGAAGTGGCAGGAGTTGGTCAAGCATCAAGGACCTTACTTCTATTTATTATGCTCATTTATCTATGTAAACCTCCTGGTGGAAATGGAAATTATTTTCCTGAGAACTGTGATGACTCTACTATTGTTACATAATTTGCATATCCTTTTGAATATGTTAGCATAAGGGAAGGATTGAGTTATATGGTACATTTGCCTCTGGATGGAATATTGCTCATTAGCTAGTAGATATAAAGAAAACCGGATGGGCAAATCTAGAAATAGACAAAAGACTTCTCTGTCCTTTCTTGCTTCTAGATTTTCAAAATGTATATACTCTAATGTATTTTAAAGATACCCAAATAATATCATTAAAACTAAATGTAGGTGTATATACTTATGCATATGTAATGAAAATGAACATAAACAATTTGCATACTAGTGCATACTACATAACTGCTTCCTGGCTTGCTCATACTTACCACTTCTGCATATGTTTATCTCTGCTTCACTTATTTCATGAATACTCAAATAGAGTTAAGATGCTTACCAGTGGACAAAATATTGAAAGAACTTTTGCTCGCCACTATCTCTTCTTCCTCAATTATGTAGACTGTCTCCAGAGAGCTCATGTGTGATTCCATTTAATAAAACGCCAGTATGGTTCCTAAAAATTAAATTGTTCTAAATATACTTTGAGATGATAACTAAAAAGAACGTACATAGAATCATTTTAGTGGGTCTTCTTGGATTATTTCAGATAGATCTATGTATTAAGATCAATATGATAAGACATTCCATGGATAAATTAATTGTGGAAAGCAAAATATATAACTATATCACCCATCCCTTAAGTTAGAGGCTAATTTTATTACTATTTTTTATTTTTTATAAATTTATTTTTTATTGGTGTTCAATTTGCCAACATATAGTATAACACCCAGTGCTCATCCCATCAAGTGCCCCCCTCAGTGCCCACCACCCAGTCACCCCCACCCCCTGCCCACCTCCCCTTCCACCACCCCTAGTTCATTTCCCAGAGTTAGGGGTCTCTCATGTTCTGTCTCCCTTTCTGATATTTCCCACTCATTTTCTCTCCTTTCCCCTCTATTCCCTTTCACTATTTTTTATATTCCCCAAATGAATGAGACCATATAATGTTTGTCCTTCTCCGATTGACTTATTTCCCTCAGCATAATACCCTCCAGTTCCATCCACATCGAAGCAAATGGTGGGTATTTGTCGTTTCTAATAGCTGAGGAATATTCCATTGTATACACAAACCATATCTTCTTTATCCATTCATCTTTCGATGGACACCGAGGCTCCTTCCACAGTTTGCCTATTGTGGACATTGCTGCTATAAACATCGGGTGCAGGTGTCCTGGCATTTCATTGCATCTGAATCTTTGGGGTAAATCCCCAGCAGTGCAATTGCTGGGTCGTAGGGCAGGTCTATTTTTAACTCTTTGAGGAACCTCCACACAGTTTTCCAGAGTGGCTGCACCAGTTCACATTCCCACCAACAGTGCAGGAGGGTTCCCCTTTCTCCGCATCCTCTCCAACATTTGTGGTTTCCTGTCTTGTTAATTGTCCCCATTCTCACTGGTGTGAGGTGGTATCTCATTGTGGTTTTGATTTGTATTTCCCTGATGGCAAGTGATGCAGAGCATTTTCTCATGTGCTTGTTGGCCATGTCTATGTCTTAGAGGCTAATTTTAGTATATTTTAAAGCATATTCTAAAAGTAGGGTAATTAAAAACAGTGGCATTGGCATGAGAATCAACAATGGAATAATAGAAAAATAAGCATTCTTGGAATAAGTCAGTGTATATATAAGAATTTAGCATTTAATGAAAGAAGCCAATTTGGACATGAAAGGACATTTATTACACCATGATGAGTTAAATTATTGTCTATTTCTATAAAGTATTGTTCAAATATTTAAAATTCTGTTTTTGAAGAACATTTAGTAACATAAGAAGTTCTGTCTGTGATGGACAAGCTCTAAGGTAGCCCCCCCCTTGACTCCTTTCCTCTGGTTTCAACACCTTTGTATAATCCCCTCCCCTTGAGTATGGGGAGAACCTATGACTTTCATCTCTCTAATAAAACAGTGTAGGTGATGGGATATCACTTCTTTGATAATGTTAGTTTGTAGCACCAGTCTTGCTTGGAGACACCTTCTCCTTTCTGGTTTTGAAGAAGAAAGCTGGCATGTTTTGAAATTTCCCTATGGAGAGAGCCACATGGCAAGGAAATGAAAGGGGTTTGTTTCCAGCAAATAGCCAGTGAGAAATCTTGACCCTCAGTCTAGCAGCCTGCAAGAAAGCAAATGCTACCAACAGCTAATTGAGCTGGAAGACACATTCTTCCCCAGTTGAGCCCCAGATGAACCCACACACCGGCCAACATCTTGACTGCAACTTTCTGAGACTGTGAAACAGAGGCTCCAGTTAAGCTATGACCAAATTCCTGATCCACAGAAAGTGTGTGCTAACTATGTGCTGTTTTAAGTTAACCATGAAGGTTGTGGTGATGCCATCATTTGGCAGTAGATAACTAATACACTATCAAAATACTAAATTAAAAAAGCAAGACAAAAAACTCTATATATTGTGCATGTCACTCAGCTTTGCTGCATAACAGCCCCCCAACCTCAGTAGCTTACGAAAAAAAGCACTATTTTTAAGTTGTGCTACGTGTTGGTGGTTGTAGGGCAGCTATGGCTGCTGTGACTCTGCTTCATTTTCCTTACTCCTGCTCGACTCAGTTCCATGTACTGATTCTGGGATCCTGACTAAATGAGCAGCCCCTATGTCAGGCATTCCCATTTTTGTGCCAAAGATAAAGAGCATGAACCTTGAGCTGTATCTGAACCATACAATTGCATTGAAAGCTTCTGCTCAGATGTGGTTTATATTACATCAGTTTGTTACAGTTGTTGGACCCAAAGCCCCATTTCCTGGTTGTTAGCTGGGGGGTCGTTCTAATCTCTTAGAGGCTTCTTGCAGTTCCTGTCTTCAGGCCTTCCCACAGGCCCTCTCACAGCACCACTGTGAGCAGTAGGATTCCTTGCGTTGAATCTCCTTCAGGCTTCAAATCTCTCTGCACTTCTGCTACCAGCCAGAGAAACTCGCTGCTTTTAAGGGGCTCACCTGATTGGGCCAGGCTCACCCAGATAATCTTCATATTCTTTAAGGTCATTTTCTTTAGGATTTTCATTAGATGTGCAAAATCCTTTCACAGCGGTATCTAGATTAGTGCCTTGAAATCAGATCAAGCCGTTTTCAAGTCATGGTTCATTCACTTACCTATGTGTACTTTGAATAACTTAACATGTGAGTAGAATAGTCACTAACTCATTTGGTGGTTTTGAAGACTTAAGTGGGATAAAGTCTGTAATGCCCTTAGCAAAGCTTCTGATATATGGCTCTCCAGAATTGGAAGATTTTATATTGATTTTATAGTAAATTTTGCATCAGATAAAGTCCTGATATCGATCATGTGAGTAAAGGAAGTCAATAGGCTATGTCTCTCTCTTCTTCTCCTCCTCCACGCTCCCTTCCTTCCTCTCTCCAGCCCTCTCCCCTCCCACCCTACCCCCCACCTGGGTCTGGAAATATATACTTTGTATGTTTTTGGTATCCAGATTGTCACCTGTTTGCCAAGACTTCACAATTTTAAATTATTATAAAAAGTCCAAGGACGCCTGGGTGGCTCAGTGGTTGAGCGTCTGCCTTTGGCTCAGAGTGTGGTCCCGGAGTCCCGGGATCGAGTCCCACATCGGGCTCCCTGCATGGAGCCTGCTTCTCCCTCTGCCTGTGTTTCTGCCTCTCTTTCTAGCTGTGTCTCTCATGAATAAATAAATAAAATCTTTTTAAAAAGAAATTTTAAAAAGTGCAGGACTGCATCTGTATCACATCGGTGTATTTCTTACTGTTGGCAAGGTGGTCGGATGCAAAGATAGGAGGTGTTTCCTTACCCAGGCTATGAGGTTTTCTTCACAGCGCCTTGCAGCCTGTGCCAAAACAGGCACGAGACACCAGGTCTGAAAATCAACTCCATCTTTTTCATAAAGGATTACAAATCACTGTCATTTCATTTCCAAGACTACTGCTTCAAGTTTTTAAAATAAATTTTGCTTGGAATATGATCAACAATCAATGAAGGAAAGACACCGAAACGCCGCATCAATGCCTCTGATACATGGTTTTCTAACTAACACAAAGCCCAGAAAACAGCCTAAAATATGTTTCATCTTATTTATTCAGAATAACGACTTTTACATCACCGAAAAGAAATATTATCGCCACAGGTTAAAAACGTGAAAATACATATGGAAGGGTCCTTAGAGATACTCAAATCCATTGCTATCACTTCTTAGATGGAAAAATTGTGAAGCGGCAAGCAGATGGGATCTATATGATCCGTGTCCCACATCCATTTCTTTCCTTGAGTTATTTTTAGAGTTGTGGGGTAAATAAGAACTTTCTGACCCTTAAAAAGGTAATATACTGGATCATTATTTCCCTTGTGAACAAGATATTTGTCTACTTAGAACATTTCTTCCTCAGAGTAACTTGCTGCCAGCTAGGTTGGGCCTATGATCAACCTCAAGAAGTCCATCTTCAATGACATTATCTTCTACTTTCTGTTCTCCTTTCCTTATTCTGGGCCCATAATACCTGCCCATTCCCCAGGTCACTAGAATACCAATAAGCACACGTTCTCTTCTGTACCCCTCTTATCTCATCTGAATTTCAGGAAGGGTCAAAATATACTCATCCACAGTGAGATATTATCATTTGAAGATCTTTATTTATTTGAGAGAGAGAGAGAGAGATCATGAGCAGAGGGAGAAACATACTCCCTGCTAAGCAGGGAGCCCGATGCGGGGCTCCATCCCAGGACTCTGGGATCATGACCTGACCTGAAAGCAGACACTTAACTGACTGAACCACACAGGTGCCCTGAGAGATTATCACTTGATGATAAGGCTTTAGAGTCAGTTCTTATGGACATGTCTATGTATTAAGAGAAGACAATGGAATGGACTTTATGAGTATAGAATCATCAGTCATCAATTAGGTCAATTGGGAGGAGAAGGAATTATTTAAAGTGGAAAAGGGTCTTTTTTTTAATTTTTTATTTATTTATTGATAGTCACACAGAGAGAGAGAGAGGCAGAGACATAGGCAGAGGGAGAAGCAGGCTCCATGCACCGGGAGCCCGATGTGGGATTCGATCCCGGGTCTCCAGGATCGCGCCCTGGGCCAAAGGCAGGCGCTAAACCACTGTGCCACCCAGGGATCCCGGAAAAGGGTCTTATACAAGTAGAAATCACGGACTGGAAATTGTAGGGAAACACCATCTTCTCAAGCTCATTGCTAAAGCAGGCTAACATTTGGCAGGTTACAAATCTATGATTTATATAAGCTGAGGCTTTGCCAAAGGGCAGTTCTCTGGCAACATTTACTTTTGGACACACGCACGTTACCTCATGGGAATTCTTGCACAGCCAATTCTCCTGGATGAAGGCCAAGCCATGGAATGAGGAAGGATCATGATCTTTTGGAGAGAAAAGTAGCTCAATCAGAAAGAAGTGCCCTAAAGAAGCTGTCATATGGTTGGATCAATGTTAACTGACTCACCTCAGACATAAAGAGGGAAGGAAGCTAAAAAGAAAGCACATATTTTCCCTCACATAGCACTCTTTGGACCGCATCTCCTCCAGGTAAGCCTCTCCTTTTCTCAAGGTACAGATTAAGCCCTACCTCTTCCAGGTTTCTCACCTCCTTCCCAGAGTTGGCTTGTTGGGTTACGGGAGGGAGCTGGAAGTATTTCAAGGGCTTAACCTTGGTATAAAGTGCCTCCTGCCCAGCATTACAGTTGCCATAGCAGTGACTTACAAGGTGGTGTGGTCTGTTCCAAGGTAAATAGCGTAGACTGAGTGACCAAATCAAAAAAAAAAAAAAAAAAAAAAAAGTATGAGTTGAAAAAAATTCTGCTTCTACTTAGGACACAGAAAGCTATATGGGAATGTTGTTTCCATCCAAGAAATAAGAAAAAGGCAGAAAATCTACAAACCTGTAGCTATTCCTGAATCACTCGGATTGCTGAGGTCACAAAGCAACGTGCTGAACCAAATTTCAGAGTGACAAGCCCCTTTGAAAAGAGAGACGACTTGCAAACGTTTTTATCTTTAGGAGAGCATGACAGGAAGAAGTAGCCAATAAAAAGCAGGTAAGAAGACAATAACTGAAATTTTAATGAATTCTTAAAGGTCTACTTTGGGCTAGTGATTAATTTATAATGCTTGAAAGACCCAGACAAACGAGGAGGCTGAGTGCACTTATTTGCAAGCTCTTTTCCCAGGGCTCCCCCACCCCAGGCTGTGCACTAGAGAGAGCTCCCTCTGTTGGACTGCAGGCAGGTAGGTGGTGATGGGCTGCTACTGTGGGACAGGCAAGAAACTCTGCCTACTTCCCTAGACTCTTCTCTCATTCCAAATGCAAGCCATCTGCCCCAGGGAAGGAAAGGAAACCCTCCTGTTCTCAGGGCCCAAGCGAAGTCACACAGCCTCTGGAGGAATGGGAGACTCAAATCCCATCTGCCTTTGGAGGAAAACTAGGAAACTCTTGGACCCAGAAGACCAGCTACCACTAGAGGAGTGGCCAAAAGCTCTCTTCCATCCAATCCACCAAGCAGATACATGACAGACCTTGACTGTCAGCAGGAGGAGGAACGTGGTGAAATCCCTACCTCTGAGGCTCAGGTGCACAGTGTCTGCCCGAGACTGAGGCTGGAATTGGAGAATTGAGAGCCCCCAGTCCCCAGCACTGGCTCTCACTGACTAACAAGGAGACTCCTCTGTTATATAGGTACATCAGTCCTGCCAACAGCTGAAGGTGGGGCAGGAACACTGAGAAAAGACTTCCAGTCCTCTGTCCTCACAAGGAAGCAACCCATCACTGAAGAAATGTGTCAGTTCCTCTGGGCAGATGTATTGCAACAGCAAAACCTAAACTGAGCTCACCTCCTGCCTAGATTGGCTCACCCGCACACTAACAGCCCGACAGAAGCAGCATGCACATTTCTGGGCATAAATACTATTGTCTCATTAAGGAAATGCAAGTTCAAACCACAATTAGGTATCACTACATACCTACCAGAAGGGCTATAAATAAAAGGCCTGACATGCCAAATGCTGCTGTAGATGCAAAGTGAACAGATCTCTCATAGATTGCCGGTGGGAATGCAAAACCATACAGCTACTTTGGAGAACAGCTAGGCATTTTTCGGATAAAGTGACATATATTATTATCATATGACCCAGCAATCCCACTCCCAGGTAAAAGAAGTGAACAACATTGACAGGAAAACTTCTGTATGACTGGTTATGGAAGCTTTACTCATAATCACAAAAAACTGGAAGCAATCAAGATGTCCATCAACTGGGGAAAAGCTTAACAAAATACGGCATATTCAAACAATGAGAAAATGCTCAACTTTACAATAATATACTATAGATGAGAACATGAAGGCATCTAGAAAGCATTATGCTAGGTGAGAGAAGCCAAACACAAAAGACTATATCATGTACTATTGCATGTATATGAAAATCTAGGAAAGACAAAACAACGGTTGATAGAAAGTAGATCGGTGCTTGCCTGGGCCCAGCAGGCCAAAGGATGGAAATTGACTTCAAAGAGACATGAGGGGGATCCCTGGGTGGCGCAGCGGTTTGGCGCCTGCCTTTGGCCCAGGGCGCGATCCTGGAGACCCAGGATCGAATCCCACATCAGGCTCCCGGTGCATGGAGCCTGCTTCTCCCTCTGCCTGTGTCTCTGCCTCTCTCTCTCTCTCTGTGACTATCATAAATAAATAAAAATTAAAAAAAAAAAAAAAAAGAGACATGAGGGAATTTGGGAAGGCTAGTGGTGGATAGAATTTCTGTCATAATTGTGGTGATTACATGACATTTGTCAAGATCCATCTAACTATAAACACTAACATGAGCTGAATTTTACTGTAGGTTAACTATACCTCAATAAACCGAAGGATTTTTTTTTTAAGGAAATAAGAAGGGAGTCAGAATGGAAAATTAAAGAGTTGTAAAGGTATAAAGTTTTATGTGATTTAGAGCAGACAGAAAGGAGTCTGAAAGACTATCCTGTACTGTGGTTCAGAGATTCACAGCAGCTTTGCAAGTAGTGCCATTGACTCCTGTAGAACCATTCTAGAAGCCTTTAGCAGAGAAGACAGAATGGTCAGTTAGAGCCACAATAACAGTGAAGTACAGGACAAATGTTTCTGATCTCATTCATCCCTGAATCCCTGTCGTGTACATACATTGAGTTTACATGGATGACCACCAGAAATTTCCCAGGACTCCTCAATGTCATGTCATTCGACTTCTAATTATTTTAATTAAGAGAATTCCTTAAATGCACAATAGAATTTAATTTTAATGCAGTCATATGAATTTTCCCATAAATAAACTCACAAATCTGAAGAAAAGTCTTTTCTCATATACTATCTCCTGATTTGTGGTTTGAAAAAAGATAATCACAAGTTCCCATGCTCTAGTAATTCCCTGATGAGATCTTTCTTAATCTCCTCAAATGAAATGGTAAGTTACTTGAATTTCAGTAGAACTGCCATATGATCTAGTAGGAAATTGACATGAATCATCTTATAATAATGCTTTGAAGTATATCTTACCTTTAAAATGAGGAAATTGAGGTTTTTCAATCTTAAATGACTTTTCAATTTTCATATAAGGAGTAAGTGGTAAAGTCACACTAGGCTTCCATTTTTATTTGTTGCCTCAGCCTGTGCTCTGCTTTGCCATTGAGCTCTCCCATGAGGCAAGGACAGGGCCAGCCACTTGAAAAAATTGCTGTGATTCCCTCAGTAATGCTATGATATTTCAGGAGAGAAAAAGACTTTTTCCATCAACTGACCCAACATCTTTTTTTGACAGATGAGATACTTAAGCGGGGGTTGGCAACTTGACCAAAGTCATGGGTCACATATTGAAACAGTTCAATTAGAACCCAGATTTTATAACTCCCAATCTATTACTCTTTCCAATTTCTGTCATCAGAAACCAATGACAGCTTAACAAGGTGCTGATTGGAACAAGAGGAAAAGCTTGATTCCAGTGTAGCCATTGAGCAGTTTCCCTGGCAACAACAACAACAACAACAAACAAAAACAAAACAAAAAAGACTGCTTCTGGTCATGAGGGGTCTAGGTAAGAAAATACAATAAGACAAATACATGGTGTAAAAAGAAGCTCTGTCAGGAACCTGGGTGGCTCAGTCGGTTAAGCTTTTGGCTCTTGATTTCAGCTCAGGTTTTGATCTCAGGACCATGAGTTCAGGCCCCATGTTGGACTTCATGCCTAGCATGGAGCCTACTTAAAAAAATTAAAAATAAAAAGAAGCTCCGTATCATAGAAATAAGCATAGGTTACGTGAAGCTATCCTCACCATGAAACCATATTTACCTACCTAACAATTACAGTAAAAGAGACCATTTAGCAATAAGAAACCTAAAAGGTCAAAGAAGGGATATAAGTAGATGCTCATAAGGGTTACCTTCCTTCTAGTATGTTAAATAAAAAGAAATTGAGGAAGACACAAAGAGATGGAAAAATATTCCATGCTCATGGATCAGAAGAATTAATATTGTGAAAATGTCAACGTTACCCAGGGCAATTTACACGTTCAATGCAATCCCTATCAAAATACCATGGACTTTCTTCAGAGAGTTAGAACAAATTATTTTAAGATTTGTATGGAATCAGAAAAGACCCCGAATAGCCAGGGGAATTTTAAAAAAGAAAACCATATCTGGGGGCATCACAATGCCAGATTTCAGGTTGTACTACAAAGCTGTGGTCATCAAGACAGTGTGGTACTGGCACAAAAAAAGACACATAGATCAATGGAACAGAATAGAGAACCCAGAAGTGGACCCTCCACTTACGGCCAACTAATATTCGACAAAGCAGGAAAGACTATCCACTGGAAAAAGGACAGTCTCTTCAATAAATGGTGCTGGGAAAATTGGACAGCCACGTGCAGAAGAATGAAACTAGACCACTCTCTTGCCTCATACATAAAGATAAACTCAAAATGGATGAAAGATCTAAATGTGAGACAAGATTCCATCAAAATCCTAGAGGAGAACACAGGCAACACCCTTTTTGAACTTGGCCACAGTAACTTCTTGCAAGATACATCCATGAAGGCAAGAGAAACAAAAGCAAAAATGAACTATTGGGACTTCAAGATAAGAAGCTTTTGCACAGCAAAGGATACAGTCAACAAAACTCAAAGACAACCTACAGAATGGGAGAAGACATTTGCAAATGACATATCAGATAAAGGGCTAGTTTCCAAGATCTATAAAGAACTTAGTAAACTCAACACCAAAGAAACAAACAATCCAATCATGAACTGGGCAAAAGACATGAACAGAAATCTCCCAGAGGAAGACATAGACATGGCCAACACGCACATGAGGAAATGCTCCGCATCACTGGCCATCAGGGAAATACAAATCAAAACCGCAATGAGATACCGCCTCACCCCAGTGAGAATGAGGAAAATTAACAAGGCAGGAAACAACAAATGTTGGAGAGGATGCGGAGAAAAGGGAACCCTCTTACACTGCTGGTGGGAATGTGAACTGGTGCAGCCACTCTGGAAAACTGTGTGGAGGTTCCTCAAAGAGTTAAAAATAGAGCTACCCTACGACCCAGCAATTGCACTGTTGGGGATTTACCCCAAAGATACAGATGCAGTGAAACGGTGGGACACCTGCACCCCAATGTCTATAGCTCCAATGTCCACAATAGCCAAATGGTGGAAGGAGCCTCAGTGTCCATCGAAAGATGAATGGATAAAGAAGATGTGGTCTATATACACAATGGAATATTCCTCAACCATTAGAAACGACAAATACCCACCATTTGCTTCGACGTGGATGGAACTGGAGGGTATTGTGCTGAGTGAAATAAATCAATCGGAGAAGGACAAACATTATATGGTCTCATTCATTTGGGGATATAAAAATTAGTGAAAGGGAATAAAGGGGAAAGGAGAAAAAATGAGTGGGGAAATATCAGAAAGGGAGACAGAACATGAGACACTCCTAACTCTGGGAAACGAACTAAGGGTGGTGGAAGGGGAGGTGGGCGGGGGGTGGGGTGACTGGGTGACGGGCACTGAGGGGGGCACTTGATGTGATGAGCACTGGTTGTTATGCTATATGTTGGCAAATTGAACACCAATAAAAAATAAGTTTATATACTAAAAAATAAATAAATAAATAAATTTGTAAAGTTCAAAAAAAAAAGAAATACACAGGAGAAGCTGCTCATTTTGTTTCTGATCTCTAGAAAGTAGAGGGATTCTCTTTGTGAGAATCAGCTCTATAAGTTTTGAAGCAACAGAAGTGGCTACATTCAAGTCAATAATAACAATAAGTACATTTATTGACCCCTTACCATGGGTCATGCACTGTTCTAAGAACTTTACATATATTAGCTCATTTCATCCTTTCCATGATTCTATGAAGTTGGCACCATTACTAATCTAATTTTATTATTGAGGAAATTGAGGCAAAAAGAATCCAAGTAACTTACCCAAAGTCACACAGTGATAACAGATGGAGAGTCAGGCAGCGACTTCAGATTTCACATTCTTCACCATCACACCCCACCTGAAACCCTTTACTGTAGCTATAGAACATTTGAAGGGAGATTTGATTGAATTTCAAAATGAGTCATGCTCGTTTAAATCCATTCTGAAATACATCCCCTCTTCAGTCAGATTTCTAGTTTTCCTGTGGATATAGCTAACAGGCTGCAGCTTATGTAACCAGCTCCGAGTAAAAGAAAGAGCCAATGCTTGAAAGTTTTTAAGAAAATAATGTAGTTCGATTTCTGCCTCTGTCACTTTCTGATTGGAATCCTGGTCAAGATTCAGTTCTTCAACAACAAAACCAACATAATTTTATTGACCTTACAGAATTGCTGTGTATCATTCAGAGTCCTGCTATGATTCACCCTCAAAAAGAGTGATTGGAGAGATTCAATAAACAGACTATTTACAAGCTGTGGGCAGAGTTAAGGGGAACCAGCAGGGGTTTCAAGCAATAGTGGGTAGCCATTATCACTCTGGGGCCTGAAGGATCAAAGGGAAGGAGGAGTTATAGAACCAAAGGAAATATCTGTCACTGCAGGTAAGATAAGGCTCCCTGAGAGGAGCTGGAAGCTTTAGTTGGTGGACACCACCAGTTCTTGATGACCATATGGGGGAAAGCCAGGGAATAAATCACCTGCCCTTTCACTCCTCCCTTGTTCTATTCTTTTATTCACTGAACCTAACAGAAGACAGAGGCCCAGGGACTCAAGTTGTTGTAGCCCATACAGGGCGGATGCCTAGAGTACCAGGTAGATACGAGTGAAGAATGGATTTGTAGGGCACACTGATACCATAACAGGATGGATGATATGTGTGAAAATGCCTGGCATGTAGCATGGGCTTAATAATTGATAATTTATTTTTTTCCTCGTATGGAGGTCTTATGTTGTTTTTGCCAGCTCAGTGTTGCTTCTCTCTTCTGTTAACATTCTTCCTTTGGTAAACACACTAACCCCAGAATAAGAGATGGAATGTGAAAAAATACAAGTGTCTGAAAAATCCATTTTTAGAGAGAGATTCTGTAGCATAGTGATTAAAAGTATGGACTTTAGAACAAGATTGCCAGAGTCTGAATCACAGTTCTTCCATTTACTAGCCGTGACCTTGGGCAATTTCCTTAACCTTGATGATCCTCTGTTCCCATTTCTATATAATGGATGTATAATGCTAATAGTCATGTAATAGGGTGATTTTAAAGATTAAATAAGTCAGTAAATGTAAAGCACTTAGCATAGTGACTGGTACAGACTAAATGAGCCTGTGTGCTAGGCCTCACTATTATTATTATTACAGGCAGGCTGGTTAGTACTGACAACCAGGGCACTCACTCACCCACTGAATCCACTCCCACTGGATGGGCGTGGCAGTTCATGCTAGACCAATCTGACTTTTTCTCCTAAAAAGTTGAATTCTGTATTGAATGATACAAAAAAAAAAACTGTTAATGCTATAAAACTGTTGACTCTGAAAGCCAGATTCTTAAGAAATTGCCCCATTACTTCTTGCTACCTCATCCCTGGAACTGCCTTGGTTCTATACTTCCAGATTGATTAAGTCTTCCTTTGATTTTTTTTTATAAATTTATTTTTTATTGGTGTTCAATTTGCCAACATACAGAATGAGCACACCCAGTGCTCATCCCGTCAAGTGCCCCCCTCAGTGCCCGTCACCCAGTCACCCTCACCCCCCGCCCACCTCCCCTTCCACCACCCTTCGTTCATTTCCCAGAGCTAGGAGTCTTCCATGTTCTGTCTCCCTTTCTGATATTTCCTACTCATTTTTTCTCCTTTCCCCTTTATTCCCTTTCACTGTTTTTATATTCCCCAAATGAATGAGACCATATAATGTTTGTCCTTCTCTGATTGACTTATTTCCCTCAGCATAATACCCTCCAGGTCCATCCACCTCGAAGCAAATGGTGGGTATTTGTCGTTTCTAATGGCTGAGGAATATTCCATTGGATACATAGACCACAGCTTCTTTATCCATTCATCCTTTGATGGACACCGAGGCTCCTTCCACAGTTTGGCTATTGTGGACATTGCTGCTAGAAACATCGGGTGCAGGTGTCCCGGCGTTTCATTGCATCTGTATCTTTGGGGTAAATCCCCAGCAGTGCAATTGCTGGGTCCTTTGATTTTTTTTAATTTAAATTCAAGTTAGTTAACATATAGCATAGTATTGGTTTCAGGAATAGAATTTAGTGATTCATCACTTACATATAATACCCAGTGCTCATCCCAACAAATGCCCTCCTTAATGCCCATCACCCACTTAGCTCATTCCCCCACCAAACTCCCCTCCTTCTTTTGATTTTTTAACAGATTGTTATTTTGTAAAATCCTTAATAGCTTTATTGAGATAATTATTATAGTGTACAATTCACCTACTAAAGACATACTATTCAATGCTTTTTAATATATTCACAGAACTGTGAAACCATCACCACTAATTTTAGAACACTTTTGCTATTCCCCCAGAGACACCCTACCCTTTTGCAGTCACTCCCCATTCCTCCAAACTCCCTCTCCCCAGCATCTGACAACCACTAATCTACCTCCTGTCTCTAAAGATTTTTGACAAGGGTGCCAAGATAATTCATTGGGGAAAGAGTAATCTTTTCAACATATGGTGGTGAGACCACTGTATGTCCATATGCAGAAGAATGAAGCTGGACCCCTACCTCACACCCTATACAAAAATTAATTCAAAATGGATCAAAGACCTAAGTAAAGGAAGTAAAACTATAAAACTCTTAGAAGAAAGTATAGGTGTAAATTGTTTTCCTTTGATATTTGGAGTCACCTACCATCAACAATTTCCTTATGGAGCTTAGATTTGTCTGAAGTTTTGTTTTGTTTTGTCGTTGGTTTGCTTGCTTGCAAACACAGAACTCTACTCTTCTTCCCTGACCCTCTTGCAGTTAGAATATAATATTCCTGATAAAAGTAATGGATTGTTTTCTTCCTTAGTGCCTTCCTCCACACTCCCACACTCCCACTCCCATAAACAAGAATTAATGGCGTGCATTAATTAGAATGTGTTCTAGAATGCAGTTGATCAGATTTGAGAAGGCCATTATTGGTATCTTCACCTAAGTGGTAACTGACTAGGTTCTCTTTTTTAAGATTTGATTTATTTATTCATGAGAGACACACACAGAGAGAGACAGAGACACAGGCAGAGGGAGAAGCAGGCTCCATGCAGGGAGCCTGACGTGGGACTCGATTCCAGGTCTCCAGGATCACCCCTGGGCTGAAGGCGGCGCTAAACCGCTGAGCCACCCGGGCTGCCCCCTGACTAGGTTCTTGTGTAAAAGACCATATTGCCAAGAATATTCATCAAAGTTTTTATTTTTATTTTACAACTTGACTGTCATGCTCTTGCCTAATACTCTGAACGGGAACATTTTTTGCCCTCTGGGGGAGCAGATCAATCTTTCAGAGTTGTTGGCTTTAGGTTATCACCCTTATTGACATGCTAAATTTAGGCTTAAACTAAAGGACAATTTTGCTCTTTGCTCTGGGTTTGACTGCTTCTACAAAGCTAACCTCCATGGTACTTAGCTAGCCAATCTCTGGCAGTGTTTCAGCATGTGTTTTTGTAGGGCTAAATTAAGTTGCAGTGAACTTAAAATAAAAAAGAAATAAAAGTTAACGAGTTGTTCAATTGGCTCTGTGGCCATCAAACTCCATGTATGGAACCAGACAAGACTGCTATGAATTATAAAATATTACTGAAGAATAGAATTAAAAGAATTCATCACAAACAATACTAGTGACTTGCAATTTAGTGATAATCTATTATCATTAGGCATTCTAGTTTTACCTTTCTGTGAATTTTAATTTTCCAAACAAACCAAATAAGTATATGAAAACACTTTTTTTCAAAAAGTAAAACCGTGCGTGTGTGTGTGTGTGTGTGCATGTGCGCGCACACATGTGAACATATCTCTGTGTGGTGTGGGGAGGAGGAAGGCTTGGAGGAAGAAATCTGTTATTTGCAGCAATAATATGACATTTTTACTTCAAGAGGATCAAGGGAGAATACACACACACACACAGCCAAACAGATCTACACCAAACTGGACAAATGACGATAGTCCTTGCTACTTTCCCCCTTTAATCATAAATGCTAACATTCTTTTACTTTACACACTGCCACAGTTCATTAAATTAAAGAAAATGCAAATTGCCATCCCTATAAAGTGAATGCAAGAGTGTGCTCAAGGTTAGACCATCTTGAATATTAAAATTAGTGAAAGGGAATAAAGGGAAAGGAGAGAAAATGAGTGAAAATATCAGTGAGGGTGACAAAACATGAGACACCTAACTCTGGGAAATGAACAAGGGGTAATGGAAGGGGAAGTGGGCGGGGGGTTGGGGTGACTGGATGATGGGCACTGAGGGGGGCACTTGGCGGGATGAGCCCTGGGTGTTATGTTATATGTTGGCAAATTGAACTCCAATAAATTTTTTCAATTAAAAAAAAAAAGGTTAGACCATCTTCCTGAGAAAGTATCCAACACTGACGAATTTAAGTAATAAGAAAATAACAGTAACAATGCCTTCTGTTGTATAGGGTAGAAGGTGCAGTTTCAACCATTTGCTGGGATCCTTTTTTTTCCTCTCACCAAGCCAGTTGTACCACATGCTTCAGAAAGTGTCTTTCTGACATTCCAGAGGAATGAATACAGAGTTTTCAAGTAAGAAAAATGCAGATGAAAGGGACAGCAATGAGTGCACCGATATCCACCTGAAACAGAGGCCAAGCTTGCTGATTGGTATTAAGTCTAGGCAATAAGAAAGATAAGGATGTCAGGTAATGCGTCAACACACGTGGTAAAAGAAAAAGATGTAAAAATAAGAAGCGAACTAACCTTCCTCATCTCCTGGAGCTTCCTCATATCCCTTGCTGCTTCTGCACTGATTCATTTTCTTCTACCTAAACACTAAATGCTGCAATTCCTCATTCCCAGTCCTAGATCCTCCTATCTTTGACTCTACATTCTTCTTAGATCATTCATTCCACTCCTATGGCTTCAATTATGATCCATACACAGCTAATGTCCACGGGTGTAACTCTGGTTCAGATATTTCTTCTGAACTCCAGGAAGTCTCCATCTGTTTCCTGAATATCTCTACACGGGACTCTCAAAGTTATTTTTTTTATAAATTTATTTTTTATTGGTGTTCAATTTGCCAACATATAGAATAACACCCAGTGCTCATCCCGTCAAGTGCCCACCTCAGTGCCCGTCACCCAGTCACCCCCACCCCCCGCCCACCTCCCCTTCCACCACCCCTAGTTCGTTTCCCAGAGTTAGGAGTCTCTCATGTTCTGTCTCCCTTTCTGATATTTCCCACTCAATTCGGCATGCCCCAAACTAAACTCATGATCTTCTTCCTCTAACCCGCCCCTCTGGCATCCCCATCTCAGTAAATGACACCACACCCATACATTTGTAGAGTCAAAAACTTAAGGTTCATCCTTGATACTTCCATCTCATTCAGGCTTTTAGTGGCAGAAGCACAATTTAAACCGATATATTGACTTCAAGTCTGGTACCACCTCACTATTCCACAGAGTAACAAAGACCCCCAGAGTCTAATAAGCAAACATTTCATGATTTTGAACTTATCAGACCTATTTTCTCTATATTTAGTCACCAGTATTTGTTCATAATGCATTCCCAGGGGGAGGGGGAGGGAAGGAAATACATACTAAAGTAGAATTGTGAAAACTGGGCACTATTCCCAGGGAGCTAATTAAAAAATGTTAAAAGTTCCTAATTACCTCTCACACTGAAACTAGATTTTTCAGTATGATGTTATAGGATGCTGAATGAGACTTTTCTTATTACCCCAGAAAGACAACCTGGAACTTAGAGCTGAGAACAGAGAGGCATTAACTACCCTGTCTTCTTAAGATACATGCCAACAATCATGGCCAGACACCTCTGCAAGGACTCACTAAATTTGTCAAGTGGTAGTGTGTCTTGTCCTGGTACCTCCAACCATCATCTCAAAATGTTTCCTTTCCATAGCTTCCCAAAATGTTTACAAAGGCTGGTAAAGGGAGAGAGAACAAAGGAATCAGAGTCAAGAATACTTGTTGCAAGGATGATTGGGCTTATGTGCAGGCATCATGCAACCAGAATGGACTCTGGCCTTGGTGGGGATCATGTTGTGCCAAACATGATCTCTATATTCACTAGATCATGGAGGATACGGGGCTAGGGGCTGAGCTGGCTACTGCAGAGGACCACTGGTGGGGCAGGGGGTGAGGCAAGGGAGATGTCAGGTTAGTGGTTACTTGCTAGTGAATAAAAAGTATTTTAGTATTTCAACAGTGTTTCTTAAAGAGGGAAGGATATTGGCATTGAGGTACCACTATTCTCCAAGGACTGTTTGTTCATTACATGCATTGTTCTTGACCCCAATCTCCTTGTGTATTACATCTAATATCACTGGTCCCTGGACACTAAATGTTGTCTCAGTTACCCTGACAACCAATAATGCCTTCACACATTTTTAAGGATTTCTTGGGTGGTAGGAAAGCACTGTACCACACAAGTTGAGAACCACCTCCTCATCTTCCACACTAGGGAACTATGTAAATAAACAAATTCAGGGGCACCTGGCTGACTCAGCTGGAAGAGCATGCAACTTTTGATCTTGGGGTCATGAGTTGGAGTCCCATGTTAGGTGTAAAGATTATTAAAAATCAATCATCAATCAATCAATCACAAATCCACTGAGCTCTTGCAAAACTTAAACAGGCCCACAAGGGAGCCAGCAATTCAATGTCTTTCTTGCAGAGAACCTTGATGGCCAGGAGATTACAGAGAAGCAACAATAACAAAAAAAAAAAAAAAAAGGAATATAATCACAGCCGGAAAGTAAGGAGAGATTTGTTCATGTGTCCATTTCCCCCCAATTCCTGTTCACTTCAACATACTGTTAGACTTGGAAGAAGGAGGAGAGAAGAAGTATCTTCTTCAGACTCTGTCTTGCCACCCCTAAATTATCAGGGTCCCAGTTTAAATCTATTCAAAAGGGAAGGGAAGAGAACTGCAAGTTAGAGATTGAGATTGAAACTGTAAACTGTGCTGAGTTTTAATAACCAAAAGTGACCAGATACTTATGGAATCTGTCCAAGACTTTATTAAAGGACAGGAAGGAGAGATTCAATAGAGTGTGATTGAACGCAGTGACTAGAGAAAAAAAATAAATCCATTTCATGTTTATATCCCACTAAGTCCAGACTCCACAAAAAAACATGATTGCGATGCATCTTTATCATTTCATGTATTCTAATTTGGTTCTTTTTCTTCATATTTGGATACACAGTTATTGGGTTGAAGTTTGATTGAGGTTAAAGATTTATAGCTTTGAGAGGCTACCATGATTTCTTTTCTCTCACTTACATTAAGTTTATGAGAGCTATGCATTAGCATATTTTACTTTCTCTTTTCCTCTCATTGTATTAGCTAATAAGGACAAAATAAAATAAATGTAAAACATTCAAATAATGGTACAATAAGCCCTGATGTTCACTAAGAACTGCTCAAATTGAACTGATGTCTGGCTGGAAGTGCTGCTATATGATAGCTCAAAATATATGGTACAATACTCTTCTCTTGGCTGTTTTATAACAACTCAGAATTTGATATATGATAGACAGTTTAGGGAAGTAAGAGTAGAATGTGCTAAAGTGTGAATTAGATAAAAGTTGAGCCATGAAGTATGAATGCCATATACGGTTATTAATGCACCTATTTGGTGCTATGAGTGGAGAGAACAAGGGCCCCACCTGTTCTGCTTTATCAGCTATATTTGCACAATTAGTTGAGTCCTAAAAATCCACCTGAAGGCCTTTATTCTTATAAATTAATATTTGAAGCCCCTTATTATAGAATTCCCACCCTTCCAAGAGATGACATAGAATTATCAGTCACTTAAAGTTTAAAGCCTTTAAATTTTACGTTTTTTGACTTTTCACCAAATAAACACCATTATGTATCTGATTAAAACTATAGACCCTCTCCTCAAAAAAATGAACATATGTTCAATTTTGATTACAATTGCAATTCATGAATCAGCTCTCAGATTGTTCAGTGACCCCAATTAGGACATGTTGTATTCCACAAAGATGGCAGCGTTGAATATTTATCACGTCCTGCATACTCTTCTTCCAATATGAAGTTGATGCTCTGCCATTGAAAGACTGGGGCTGTGTTCCCTCCCTTTAAATATGGGCAGACCTTCATAATGGCTTTAATGGAGCAAAAGGTGAATTTGGACCCCTACCTCTCTCCATACAAAGTTAACATAAAATGAATCAAAAATCTAAAAATAATAGCCAAAGCTATAAAACTGTTAGAAGAAAATGTAGTTGTAAATATATGTGACCTTGAGTTAGGTAGGAGTTTCTTGACAACTAAAGCACAAGTAAACTAGAACAAATACTTAAATGGGACTTCATCAAAATTAAAAGATTTTGTGTTTTAAAGGACACCATAAGAAAGCGAAAAGACAACCCAAAGAACGAGAGAGAAATTTGGCAAATCACATGTCTTCTTAGGGACTAGTATCTAAAATAATTAGAAAATTCTTATAACTCAATAATAAAAAGCCAAATAGCCCAATTTTAAAAACTGGCCAAAGTATTTGAATAGATATTACTCCAAAGATGATATATAAATGACCAATAAGAACATGAAAAATGTTCAATGAAAAAAAAATGTTCAATGTAAATTGTCATCAGGAAAATGCAAATCACACATGATGAAATGAGCACTGGGTGTTATACTATATATTGGCAAGTTGAATTTAAATAAAATTTTAAGAATAAAATTTTGTGCAAACCAAAACCACAGTATCATACCCACTAGCATAGCTGTGGGAAAAAATACAGGGGTGCCTGGGTGGCTCAGTCAATTAAGCGTCTAACTCTTGATTTTGGCTCAGGTCATGATATCAGAGTTGTGGGATTGAGCTCCAAGTTGGGCTCCATGTTCAGCAGGGAATCTACTTCTCTCACTCTGCTCCTGCCCACTCTCAAGCATGCTCTCTCTCTAAAATAAATAAGTCTTTTAAAAAATACAGATAAGAATAAGAATTGGTGAGAATGTGGAGAAATTGGAACCCTTGTGCATTGCTGGTGGGAATGGAACATTGTACAGCTACTTTGGAAACCAGTTTGTAAGAAAAAGAACAGTAAAGCAAGCTCAAAGTAAAAGAAAAAAGAAGAAGAGGAAGAAGAAGAAGAAGAAGAAGAAGAAGAAGAAGAAGAAGAAGAAGAAAATTAAGAGCCAAAATAAGTGAAATTAAAAAATTATTATGGAGAGGATCAACACAATAAAGTTTGTTTTTAGAAAACAAACAATAAAATTGACAAATCTTTGGTGGGATTCATAAAAGAAGAAGAAGAAGAAGAAGAAGAAGAAGAAGAAGCAGCCCGTAATAACGTTAGGAATGAGAAGGGGACAAATTCTATAGATAAAGCAATATTTTGATTAATTTTATGCCAATGTCTTTTTGAAAAGTAGATCAAAGGAAAAAAAACTCGAAAACAATAAATATAATATGGGCTCAGAAAAGAATATTTCTTAAATAATTAAAAATACTGAATTTGCCATCTACCAAATAGTAAAGGAAGAAAGAATTCCAATCTTCCACAAACTCTTCTAGAAAATAGAAACATAGTGAGAGGAGCACATCCCAACTCTTTTTTTATGTGACTAGCATATAATAGATACCAAATCCTAATAAGGAGAAAGAAAGAAAAAATCTTGTCTGTTTCACTCATTAACATAATGTAAAAAATCATAAGCAAAACATTAACAAAGGGAATAAAGCAATATCTCCGAAGGATAATACATCACATCTAAGTTGCATTTATTGCAGAAATGCATGGTTATTCTATCATTAGAAATTCACATAAGTAGAGCAGCACATGAGCAGATGAAAAATGAATTTATAATCCTCTCAATAGATGAAGAAATAACATTTGATAAAATTTAGAAGCCATTCATGATTTCAAAAAGAATAATAAACTTCTCAGCAAATTACAAATATAAGAAAATCTCCCTTAGTTTGACAAAGAGATTTCAAACAACCAAAGTAAACATATACTTGTTAGAAAAGTTGAACTGTTTCCTCTCTGAGACGAGGATTAAGACAAGGATGTACGCACAGTATTATCACCTATAGTCAACACAGTGTTGGGTGTTCTAGCCAGTGGAGAAAGCGATCAAAAAGAAGGATTTGATGAGGAGTGTAGAAAAAGGAACAAGCTTGTTACATTTTTGTGTTTAGAGAATCCTAATGAATCTACAGATAAATTATCAGAATTAATGTGAGTGTTGCAAGATTGTTGGGAGAAAATAAATATTCAAAAATTGATTGTATCCCTGCCCCTTCCCCCTGCCTTTCCCGTCTCTTCTCCCCCCTCCTTGTCCCTATGTGCACAGAACGCTACACAAACTGCTGCCACACATCAGAGTTAATGAATCATCTCACAAACCAAATGGAGGGTGAAAAAAGTAAGTCACGTTATACACTACTCCATTTAAATAAAGTGCAAAACCCAGCAAAACTAAATTATATATTTAAGAGTGCAAACATAGGAAATTAGACCATAAAGAAAAGCAAAAGATCACATCTATATAATATTTATGCATTTTTCTAAGTGCACTATATATTACAATAAAAGAACAAAGTGTCTCAAAACAATTTATGCATGGGACAGGGGTGGCAATGATAAAGAGGCTCTTTCGCATTTGGCTCCATGTTGTTTAAATCTATTACAAAGAGAATACACTTCTCACGTGTCATACATGTAATTTATTTTTATTTTTAAATTTATTTTCCTGTAATTTATTTTTAAATATCAATACAGATTTTTAAAGCCTCCAAAAATCTCAAAAATTACGTAGATTCTAAGCGGATGGGAGGGTTTCTGAATGAGAGAAGCTATACAATGGATGGAGGCCAAAGAGTTGAGAGATTGGAGGGCCTTCAGGTAGTTGGTGTAGCAAGGGCAACAGGTACATGTGTGGGAACGAATCTGAGCTCTAGAATCTGATCTCTGAAGAGCTAGCTAGGGCTGTAACCATTTAAATGTGGTGTGAGGTCACACATCGTATCACATGACAGTATTCTTTTTACTTTGACCCTGGTGCACAGACTATGACCCAAACCCCATCAGAGCTGGTAATAAATTCCACAATTATTAGCAATTCTAACTACTGAGAGCCAAAGAATTGATGAGGCCAGGAGGAAAGGTCTGCCCTTTAACCAGAAGCTATACATTCAAGTCACCTTCAAGGCAATTTTCTGGGGCAAACTACTGCCCATGCATTTATATGTGGTTAATGAGTAGTGAAAAGCCCTTTTGAATGTTCAGAGACCCTTTTCATTTGCACACAATTAGGATAAAAATGAAATGTGCAGATTAACATTGAATGACATTCTTCTGTTATCTTTTTTCTATCACATCATGCGTGAAAACCAAAGGTCTCTTTGTCATAATAGGGTCTAATTTGCTTAATACCCAAATTTATAAACTTGAATGTTTTTTCCCCCTCCGAGAATTTGCCATGGTTTCTGAGCTCTTGAATATCTCAGAGATTGTGAATGCAATGAATCGCACATATAAACTCAGAATTCAGAGCAGAAGACTGGTAAGGAAATCTCTGTTCAGAGGAGGAAGTATGAAAGGTAAATGGTAAATGTTTAATGTGGCAATTGAACTTTAAAAGATATTTGTTTCCCGAGGGTAAAGGCAGTGGACAAACTTTCTCAGCACATCTTAGCTTTAAGTCGACTTGCAAATTACTGTGGATATGAAAATGGTATCTCAAGACATCTTGCCGAGGAAAGATACGGAAGCACACAAGTGGTGAGCTTGTCTGTAGAAGGCGATTTAGGGCCACTGTGATATCACATCTTCTGTTCCTTCCCTCTGGGAGCAGTCTGCGTGGTGCTTACGAGGAAAAACGGTGCAGAAGTATCTGGATTCAAAATCCCAGGGGCATCACCTAGAACAAATTAGTCCATGCCTTTCTGCTTCAGTGTCTTCATCTGGAAAATGGGGATGAAAGTAAGAATGTTGGGATCCCCGGGTGGCTCAGCGGTTGAGCGCCTGCCTGTGGCCCAGGGCCTGATCCTGGGGGCCTGGGATCGAGTCCCACTCTGGGCTCCTGCATAGGGCCTGCTTCTTCCTCTGCCTGTGTCTCTACCTCTCTCTCTGTGTGTCTCTAGTGAATAAATAAATAAAATCTTAAAAAAAAAAAAAAAGAAATGGCTCAGTGGTTTGGCACCTGCCTTCAGCCCGGGGTGTGATCCTGGAGGCCCAGGATCCAGTCCCACATCGGACTCCCTGCATGGAGCCTGCTTCTCCCTCTGCCTCTGTGTGTGTGTGTGTGTGTGTGTGTGTGTGTGTGTGTGTGTGTGTGTGTCTCATGAATGAATAAATGAAACCTTAAAAAAATAAAATAAAAATAAAATAATCTAAAAAAAGAAAGTAAGTAAGTAAGAATGTCTGCTTCCGAGGGCCATGAGGAGGTTTCGGGAAAACATGTCATGCCCTTCAAATGGTGCCCAGCACATTGTAGACATTCACCCGATCGAAGTTATCATTGGTGTTCCAATAGCTCTCATGGCATATAGAATGAAAAAAGTTTTAAGTCATAAGGAGATAGAGTTCTTTTAAAAAAAAAACTAACCTGTTTTATGGTTTCAAGCATGGTTTCATATGTGTTTCTAGAGAATGGGGCCTTAAATGGTCTGCTTCTCCAACTGTCTGCCCTGCATCTGTCCTTGTAACTGCTTCCAGCTCACCCACACCGAGGCCATGGGTTTCCTACAAAAAGCTTGCTGAACACCTCACGGAAGTCCTGCGAGCCCCTCAGCCTCATCTGGCCAGCTGCACTCGTGGAACCACTCCCGTGCCACCTCAGCCTGTCTACATCCTTGATGGTGGAGCTGGCCCCCAAACCCCAAGCATGCTGCCTCTGCTCCAGATGTCCTCTCAGCAGCCCATGCCTCAAAACAAGGCTTCAGTGCCCTAACCTACAACCCTGCCAGTCAGAACCAAGGCCTCACGGGTCTCCACCTCGCCACTCCCACCCCCAACACTCTAAGGAGACAAAAACTGGACAGTGTCTGCGATGACTTCACACTTCCAAACCACTGTCTTCTAAATCTTTTTTTTTTAAGATTTTATTTTTTGAGACAGACAGAGGGCCAGCGGGCAAGGGGAGGGGCAGAGGGAGAAGCAGGCTCCCCACTGAGCAGGGAGCCCAATATGGGGCTTGATCCCAGGACCTCAGGACCATGACCTGAGCTGAAGGCAGATGTTTAACTGACTGAGCCACCCAGGTGCCCCTTGCCCACATAGAAAACTCTTCATGAAGGTTCAGCTACTTTATCACCTTCTCCCTGAAGCTTTCCCTGCCTCCCCAGAGCAGAATTTAAGGCATCCCCCTCTTCTGTACACCCGCCAGCACTCAGTTACGCTCTCTACTACTGCACTTAATATACTGCTGTCTGAGCCACCACTCTCAGCTGGGCACTGACATGTTTTTCATTTCCTTCTGGCTGTTTATATCATGTGGACAGCCTAAAAACAGTCCTGTGTTTGAATTTACTTCTGCTCCTGTTTACTGTTTACTTAATTCAGGAAAACAGAAAGGGTAGACCAATAGTCCCCCAATAGAAACACCGTCAAGAATATAGTCCAGGTCCAGAAAATGATTTGAGAAATCATCGAAACATTACACGCATTCCTAAGACATCTTAAAGATATTCTTGGGAGAAAATGAGCCTTCATTTTATAGATATATGAGGCACTCGACTCCAAGAAAATTGATGCTATTTTAGGAAGTCTCTTACCTGGAGTTCCTATATGATTTAAGGGATAAAAGGGGAAATGGACAAAGATAAAACAAGTGGCCAGGGAATGGGAGGGAAATGAAAAAATCCACATGAATGACTACGGTGCTCTAAATGACATGATCATTCACTCTTAAAGACTAATTAATTAAACAGATTACAGTACATGAATACTATTGAATTCCATGGATAATTAAATGAGATATTAATATGGAGAAAGGTTCATGGTGGAAAATATGCTGAAAATCAATATATCCTATGACTTTTTATGTCATTTACTCATAATAAAAGACAACAGACCTTCTGTGTGTGTATTTGTACCTGTAAATGTCTTTAAAAATGTACAGGGTATGCCTGGCTAGTTAAAAAGTTTCCTCTGTGAGGAAGGGAGGGGAATGGGGAGGATGTTCGGGGTGCTAGGAATCCAGGACAGTTAAAGGGCACTTTAACTGCTACTCTACTTGAATTGCTTGAATTTTTTAATGAGCGCATATTTTTCCTTTTGTCAATTTAAATTAAAACTAATAGAATATCCATTCAAATCACATCCAGATCCTGCAATATATTACATCTCAATAGGGCCTAGAAATACAGGTGAGGGGCAGCCCCGGTGGCTCAGCGGTTTAGCACTGCCTTCAGTCCAGGGCTTGATCCTGGAGACCCGGGATCAAGTCCCACGTCGGGCTCCCTGCACGGAGCCTGCTTCTCCCTCTGCCTTTGTCTTTGCCCCTCTCTCTCTCTCTCTCTCTCTCTCTCTCTGTGTGTGTGTGTCTCATGACTAAATAAATAAAATCTTTTTTAAAAAAAAAAGAAATACAGATGATATATTCTAAGTCAGTTAACTTAAAAGGTATCTTTCTTGGAATATATATATATGTAATGAAAGAAAATCATAGGTGCTGAATTGGGAAGTCTGGGTCTCAAAGACAAGTTGGGAAAATCAGAATTAAACTGGACAGACTGAAGCGCTTTCTATGAAAGTTGCATGAGAAAGGCAGGAAATAAAGGTCAAGTGTCCGTGGAAGCAATAGAGATGAACATGTGGCCAAAAAGTGGGGGTGGATGGGTTATGATTGGCCACCACTAGAGATACCAAGTTAGATCGAATCTGCAGAACTATCATATTTTTTATCTTTGAAAATTAATAAGGTTGTATGGTTAACTTCAGTCTAAATGGAGATATAAAGTGATTTTCTCCTGTGTGATTCATTAATCCATTTATTTATCCATTCATCAAAAATTTACTGAATGTCTCTGATATGCCAGGCCCTGTACTCAGTATGGAGGATGACAGGGGAAAAGTGGCTCATGCTCTTTCTTGCAGTTACAAAGTTCAGGGTCTAGCAATGGACTTACGTTGAGCCAGTGACCTCTAAGGGACTTGTGGCTATCTGGGGCAACCTTGGTCTTGTTAATTCCTCAAAGGGTTGGCAGAGATCCCCCTAAATATACCACAGATTCAATTCCTTTTATGTATCAAAGACAGGCAATGTGGAATGAAGCTGTTCACTCACTGTCTACTGGCTCAGCTCTCTAAGTTCCAGGACAGGGAGCAAACTTTTTCTGTAAAGGGCCAGATACGAGGTATGTTAGGTTTTCCAAGCTAAGAGGTAAAACATGGGTTTTACCATTTTAAAATGTCAAAACCAGGGGCACCTGGGTTGCTCAGTCGGTCAGGTGTCTGCCTTCAGCTCAGGTCATGATCTCAGGGTCCCGGGATTGAGCCCCACATCAGGTTCCCAGCTCAGAGGGGAGTCAGCGTCTCCCTCTCTCTCTGCCCCTGCTCATGTGCTCTCTCTCTCTCTCTTGCTCACACTCTCTCTTCCTCTCAAATATATAAAATCTTTTTAAAAAATAGATAAGTAAAATAAAATGGCAAAACCATTCTGAGCTTGTGAGCCATACAAAAACATGGCAGGATTTGGTCCATCATTTTACGACCCCTGTTCTAGATGAAGCAGCAGGATGGGGGAGGGGGACAACAAAGTCGCCCTTGCTCTCACTTAAAGCCAGGGAGTTGACTCAAGTTCTGGTTATACAGTGGAGGGTAAAAGAGTCATGGCCCTTGCCTTTACAGAGTTTGCAGATGGGGCACAAGCCTGGACATAAAGGAGATCCTTGTACCTCGTAGCAACTCCAGGACATTGAGGGTATATGTTTATCCCACCTTCCCTCCATGTCACAAATACAGCAGCTCTTGGAAAGCATCTCTTATACTAACCCATTATACTAAAATGAACCGTTTTCATGCCTGCATACCCAATAGGGGAAAACCTGTGATGAGCCAAGAAGCATGCTTTGCTTAACTTTTGTTTAATGATTTCATAGAGAGAGAGCGAGAAAAAGGGAGAGAACATGAGCAGGGGGAGGGGCAGAAGGAGAGGGAGAGAGAGAATCTCAAGCAGACTCTGCGCTGAGTGCAGAGCCCGACAGGGAGATTGACCCCACAACCCTGAGATTATTTCCTGAGCTTAAACCAAGAATCAGTCACTTGCCCGACTGAGCCACCCAGGCGTACCTGTTCATCTTTACATTCTTAGCGCCTAGCCCTCCCTGCCCCTAGTACGCGTCATGCACTCAATAAATTCTTGTCAGGATGAATGGAATTTAACTGCTTTTTATCAAGTTATTTGGGTGCCTTTTTAGGTGACCATCCTTCCTTTGCTACATTTAACTGTGTTGTAAGAAAGGCTTTGAATTCAAAGCCCTCATGTTTGAGAATGGAAGGGGGTGTATTTTCACTGCAGTTGACATCATCATAAGGTCTAAAAAAATCCTCGTGACATCCTATATTTTCAGCTGGAGTTTGCGGCAAACTATTGTATTCTTCTTCTCCAAGGAATACTCTATTTAACCACAATTTTCTTGTTGGTTTCACCAGGAGGCTGTTTGTTTGCACACCCCTCTTGTGAGATCAATCATGTCTTACATCTTTTTTTATTCTTTATTATTTCATAAAGAAAAAGGACAGCTTTTTCTGGTGTTGACTGTTCTGTCTTTGTGCCCTGTGGGCAAAACTGCATACACAGATAGTGACTACTCAAATGTCCATCTGGATGGCTGAAGCTGACACTTGTCTTCTATACGAGCAGGTGTGAAGCTAAACGTGTGTCCCAGTCAGCACGAAAGATGCAAAAGCTTTTAAAAGCATACTCTATTTTTACCAGTGTAAAAGGAATGCATGTTTATAAGAGAAAATTTGAAAATATAGAAAAAATGGAAAATAGGGGTCTCCGCTATCCAAATACATCTCTTATAACCTTTTATGTCTCTGTTTCTTCACCTATAAAATAGAGTTATAAGAGTACTTACTGAGGGGTAGCAGAATACGCCACCCCCAAATATGCCATTTTGACATACTGATTATTTTGGGCTACAGGCACTCGAGGACAGCAAATGCAGGGAGATGCTTTCTCTGACCTTCCCTTACATGCCTGAGGACAGGATCCTCCAGAAGGAACTCAACTGTCCTAGAACCTCTCCCTGGGAGTTTCATCCACCAGGGAGGATTGGCTGTTATTATGGGAGAGGAGACTAGAAGTCAACACTATACTCAGTTAAACTCTGTCACCAACCATCATACCTTCCATCTGTTCTCAGGGCCTAGTCAATGTTCCTAAAAAGTATTTACCCTCCCCTGAGAGGCCTATATTCCCTCTTCCCTATTAAGATGATATTAATTAATTAATTAAGCCATCTCTCTGAGCTACTTAGTTGTCCTGGGCACCTGCTCTGTATACCTGAGGTGCACATGCTAATAAACTTCTGTTTGTTCTTCCCTGTTGATCTGTCTTTTATTATAGGGAATCTCAGCCAATAACTCAGAAGGGTACAGGAAAATTATTTGCCCTCCCTTATACTACTTTGTAGTGTCATGATGAGCATTAAAAGAATTAATACATGAGCAATGTCTAGAAGAGCACAAATATGGCTCATCACACTGAATATTATATTGAAGCACCTTGTTTATTATTAAAACACACATTTTCTATATAATTCTGTTTTTTTAGCTAACATGATCATGACCCAAGGCCTCCAACATATTATTACTATTAGTAGTAGCAGTACATGATATGCTGTGTAAAAGAAACCCAATTCTTGCACATTTTGTAAAATAACCTGAAGTCAGTCTACAAAACCTAGGAATATTAACATCTTTTGAAATCTTAACTGATCCCATCCAACCACAATTGCCAAAATAGCCTAGAAAAGTCCGTTCATGAAATATTTACAGCCAAAACCCATGCTTTCAATTGTACCTACATGACTCTAAAACCACTTCCAGAGAACATGCTTTGAAATTGTCCAAAGAAATCTTCATTTGAGCTAAGCTTCAAATAGGTAATTGAATATTTGAATATTTATGGAAATGGAATCTGAATATTCAACTCTACAGTAGCCCATCACAGTTGCATAGTAATGTCATAATTATTTAAACTGTTGTCATAATATTCTTTTGTTTTCTTGAATCATAAAAGGTCGACGATTCTTGTTCATCACTTATTAACTTCCTTAATGATGGCATTTCTAAAAAGTCTACATGCTGCTTGTCCCCACCCTTCTACATACTTTTCAATTTCAAGAATGACTTCCTTAATGGGAAAAGTAGCCAGTGGAGAATAGATATGCATTAAAACTGCATCTGTGAATGCAAAGTGTAATGGATAATTGTGGTAGCTACCCAGATGAGAGCCGTATAAATGAAGAAAGGTAGGCAATGACACCAAAATCCCAGGCAATAAATTATCAACTGACCTGAAGCGTTCTCGCAAGAAATACAAATAGTAAATATACATGAAATATAAGTCCAACTTGGTTAAGGACTTAAAGAAATGCAAAATCTAACAAAATGAGACCCCAATTTTTATATAATAAAGAAATGAAAATAATTGTAATAATAAATCCCAGTGCTGGCCAGGCTGTGAGAAGTCTGCTCATTTATGGCTAGCACCATGCGAATGCAGCCCTTTCAGTGGAGAATGTGTGACACCTATCAAGAGACATAAAATACTTATATACACTTTTGCCCAACAATTCCACACCTGGAAATTTATTCTAAGTGACTAATCAAAAAAAAAAAAAAACAAAGTTATGTAAGTTTATTAAAATGTCTATGGTCACCTTATTTATTCCTGAAAAAAAAAACTAAACAACTTAAATGCTCAGCCAAAGATTTTAGTATTAAGAATTTGGGTGTAAGAATTAAATTAATGATTAAAAAAAATTAAATTAATATAACATAATATTAAGCAGTTACCATAAAGGATACATCTGAGGATGATGTAAACCCTTGGAAAACAACTCGAAGTTAATATTTTGTGAGACACAGTGGGACACAAAATTGGATTATAACAGACCCTTTACATTTTTGAGAAATCAAGCCTGAGACTTACAGTATTCCAACTTTGCAAGCTATTATTGTAAATAATTTCCCTCTTAACATGCAGTAAAGAGTAACTAAAACATCTAACTGTAAGTTAAATACCACTTTTTCAAATTTCACTGAATTGTTACTGGAGTGCATGATGAGTGGTTCTTTGAATCACTTTTTTTTGTTCCCATATTGAGCATTTAGTGGACCTATTTATGTCACAAGTTCAAATAGCTACTAAATCCACATACCATTAACTATTTTGCTCACAATTTCTATTTTTGGACTAAGGAACATGACTTTACTAGATTCTACAGTTCCGTCACCAGCTCTAGCATTTGGCTCTTTTATAGCCTTTTTCTTCCATAGAGAAACCTTATTTTTACCACTCTTTGAGCGCTACTATATAAGTAACGATGAGTAGGGAACCACAGGGGTTGGGGTGGAGAGGCTGGGCAGCCAGCTAGGCTCATTCACTGGCTAAATGATTTGCTTTGGTTCATCAGTCTCAGGGTGTACATATGTCAAGTGCATCCCTCTTCAAAAACATCCGCTTTGCTATACGTGATGAACCCAATATTTGCCATTCCTAAAATAAGCCACAGGCTCTTGTTCTAGGAACATTCCTTTATATATACCACTCGCTCTGGTGAGCTATTCTCATCTCCACCCATTACATCAAATTGCAACTCACCTTTTTAAGTCAAAGTTCAAGTATGACTTTATTTATGAGGCCTTCTCTGACATCTCCAGGAATGGCTAATCCTAGTATTATCCCTATGATATTGAGCGTGAAGTGAGTACACAGTCAAGTGCTAAACTAATGCTTGCTTGGGGAGATTTTACTGGTGTTGACTATGAAATGTCATGACAGCAAAAGCAGGGATCTATTTTCAGTTTCAGTTGAAATTAAAGGAGGCCCTTCATGTAAGAGACCCACACATAGTGTGGGATGAGTATTAAAATAATTTATACATGTATAATGCCTAGAAGACATTCTTACACGTAGTTCATACTCGACAAATGTTAAACAACTCTTTCTACTACTGCAGTTTCAGAGAAAAGGGCCGCCAATCCTGAGGTACTCGGGTTAGAGACATGGCATTATGTAGCCGTCCCTGGTGTTGGTAAGCAAAGATTTTTTTTTTATGTTTTTTAAAGATTTATTTATTTATTTATGATAGACATAGAGAGAGAGAGAGGTGCAGAGACACAGGAGGAGGGAGAAGCAGGCTCCATGCCGGGAGCCCGACGTGGGACTCGATCCTGGGACTCCAAGATCACGCCCTGGGCCAAAGGCAGGCGCCAACCCGCTGAGCCACCCAGGGATCCCGATAAGCAAAGATTAAGAACCTTCCAAGACTAGTAACTAGGTAGCCCAAATAAGATATGGGTATTCCAACACAAACCAGGATTCATGGGACCGAAGAATCGATTGAGAAAGGACAAGAATTCCTCTCTTCACCATACTGGAAACCAAGATCAGGGCCCCCTCTAGTCCCTGCAGAGTTTATTATAAATAATTAGGTTGACATGAGATTTCTAATTCCAGAGTGTGGGTACGTCTCCACAAGCATTCTTGTCATTCTCATGAAGCCTCAAGTTCGATAACCCCTTGAATATTGTTATAGTTATACATCTAGATTGAAGGGACCCTACTGGTTACGTCCAGGAGCACAAAACTACATAAATTACCCCACATACACCCGAACACACGTACTCCCAAGTACTGACAGCTACAGACAATCGAAGCATATGTGGGTGAGACTCACTTCTCTCGGGGGGTGTTACATAGCTCTCCTTATTTCTTCCCAAGCTTTGGCAATATCTTGTTGCTAATCTCTACCTGGGCATTTGTCAGACTCAATTATAATAAGTTCCGTACATGTTGATTGGCACAACTGTTTCCCCTTGTAGAAAATAGTTCAGGCCATGGAAAAGGACCATTTGTCCTCAGCACCGAGGACCCTTTCTGCTGTCTCCCTGCTACTCTGAGGCCGACAAATCTCTGTGAGGCTGTCTCTAAGGCACCGTGTGTCTAAACACACCACACAACCATTCATTCTCTTGAGTTTGGAACCTCCCCAGGGCTCCACCTGGGAAGTGGAAGTGGAGCATTGACACTCTTTGCTGGGAGCTGCAAATGCCTCAGTCCTCTCTACCCATGAAGATCTATTTTAGCCCCTTAGAAAAACCTGTTTCCTCAGCTCCCTTGCTCCTACAATGCTATTTTTCCCTCATGTATCTTTTTTTTTTTCCCTATGTCAGTAGTCATATGCATTCCCTAGGAGTATAAGTTTTTGGAAAGCAAAACTAAGAAAACCATTTCCTCTGCTTTGTGCCTTGTCAGACGGCTCTCCTGAATGGTGAATACAGAAAGGGTTAGCTACTTTGGGATCGGAGGTAGAAAGAAAAGTAAACTAGTGAGAGGGGAAAAAATGGTTGATTTTTATCTTGCCACATTCCCAAAGACTCCTCCAGCCCCAAAGGGCTGGTACAACTTCATAAGCACCTGGTTGGCCTCTTTCCCTTTTTCAGGATGTCAGATGAAAAGCTAAAATCAAAAATTCGCTCTGGAAAGCAATGTTGCTGTGAATCCTTTTGTAGAGTGACTTTTTAAAATAAAATGAATTGCCTCCTGTTTTTTCTTAATGTTTGGCGGTTTTCTTAATGTGAAGCATACCTTTACTTTTATTGGGTCTGATACTTAGATACTAGTGTGTGGTTTCACCACAGATAAGCAGGGTTGCAAATTATAATAGAATTGAGAAAAAAGATTTGTTTTACCTCCATCTTACAAGACCAGGTCACTAATGAAATTAATTCCTTGAGAAAGGACAATTTTAAACAATTATGCTCAACTGTTTTAAATCAGCTATAAATTTTATTTGTGAGCTCTTTGCTAGGATAAATGTCTACCCTAAAGCTCCTAAGGTCTTTATGTGAGGTACACATAACCGTCAAATCTATTAGCACGTAGGTTACTGTTGATTGAATTCATGATAAAATCCACTATCATTATTTTTTTTGTTAGATATGTAAGACTTGATATAATTTCTCTCTTCAGGATACATTTTTATTGTGTATTTCAGCAGCAAAGCACATGCCACCTGGTGGCTGAAAGAAATATATAACATAATAGATTTTGAAAACACTTTGTGGAAAGCTCAAGGTTCCAAAATTATCACTTTGAATGTGTTTCTAAATCAGTAGCAAATATGTATTTTGGGGCAAGGCACACCACAGTAGGAAATCCTACGGGTTCAAAACTACACATTCAGTGGAGGCTATATCAAGAGACATTTAATGATGACGCTCCGTTTTAGATATTTTTTTTTTACCTCTTTCCAGAATTGTTTTGTATTTTGAAATATTTTAGTGCCATTTTGTCATGTGCATTTTATTAGGCAGTGGTCACATTATTTACATGCAGAATTGCTTGGTCTGGTACCTATCTAGAAGCCTGAGGAAAATATTTACTTTTCTTGCAACTAACAAAGGAGGGAAGTGATTAGGTAATGGAGGAGCCATTCATTTATTCCAGAATTTTTACTAGAGTAGTAGTCTCTGTGCCAGGTGCCAGGCAAGCAGAGGGTGAGTTGAAGGAGAGAAAACTCTGGAGGAAAGCGCTTTGGAAAGACAAGCAGGTCTGGCCTCCAGCTCACAGCCAAAGATTGTGTGACCGTTTAAGTGTTAAGCCACCTGGTTCACATAAGTCACATATGCAAGCCCTTCTTTTTAAGGTTTTAGGATCGATTTTGTTGGCTATGGTCGTTATTGCTTGGAAAAAATGAACCTGACAAATGACAATCCCTCATTTTTTCTTTCCCCAACCCCTAACAACCAACCATTCTACTTTGTTTCCATGGCTTTGAATTCTCTGGATACCTCATATAAATGGAATTATACAGTATGTGAGTTTTGGCAACTGGTTTATTTCACTCATCAAAATGTCCTCGAGGTTCATCCATGTTGTAGCATATGACAGGATCTTCTTCCTTTTTAAAGGATGAATAATATTCCATTGTTTGTTTATATCCCATTTTCTTGATCCATTCACCAGAAAATGGACATTTAGAGGGCTTCTACCTCTTGGATATTGTGAATAATGCTGCAGTGAAATGGTTGTATTTGAGATCTTGATTTCAACTCTGTGTATATATGTATCCAGATGTGGGATTGCTGAACCACATGGTAATTCTATTTTCAATTTTTTAAGGAGCCCTCATAATATTTCCCATTGTGGCTGCACCATTTCCCATTCCCACCAGCAATGCACAAGTTTCCATTTTCTCCACATCCTTGCCAACACTTGTTAGTCTCTGTTTCTTCCATGGTGGCCATCCTAATGGGTGTGAGGCAAACATCGCACTGTAGTTTTGATTTGCATTTCTCTAGTGATTATGATGTTTATGATGTTGGCCACATTTTCATACGCTTGTTCATCATTTGTATGTTTTCTTTAGAGAAATGTCTATTTGGGTCCTTTGCCCATTTTTAAAACCAGGTTACTTGGTTTTTGTTGCTGAATTGTGGCAGTTCTTGATATATTCTGGATATTAACCACTTATCAGAAACATTATTTTCTCTCATTCCATACATTACCTTTTCACTCTGTTATTTCCTTTAATGTTCAGAGGTTTTTAAGCCTGATGAAGTCCTATTTATCTTTTTTTTAAAAAAGATTCATTTGTTTAAGAGGGAGAGGAGGGTCAGAGGAAGAGGGTGAGAGATAATCTCAAGCAGACTCCCTGCTGAGCACAAAGCCCAATGTGGAGCTTGATCCCAGGACCCTGAAATCATGACCTGAGCCAAAGTCAAGGGTTGGCCACTTAACTGACTGAGCCACACAGGGGTCCCCACCCCCATCTATCTCTTTTTGCTTTTGTTGCTTATGCTCTTGGTATCATATCCAAGAAACTATTACCAACACCAATGTCATGAAGATTTCCCCCTCTGGTGTCTCCTAGGAATGCTACTGTTTTAGGTCTTACGTTTAGCTCTCTAATTCATTTTAAGTTAATTTTTGTATATGGTATAAGGTAAGGATCCAACCTCAATCTTTGGTATGTGGATATCCAGTGTTCCCCACACCATTTGTTGAAGAGACTGTTCTTTTCCCATTTGTGTGGCCTTAGTACTCTTGTTGAAGATAATTTCTTTATACACATTAGTTTATTTTTAGGTTTCTTATTCTGTTCCATTGATATGCTTGTGTGTGTTTATGTTAGTACCACTCCACTTCACTTATTGTAGCTTTGTAATACGTTTTAAAATCAGGAAGTGTGAGACCTCCAACTTTGCTCTTCCCTTTCAAGATTGTTTGACAATTCAAGGTCCCTTGAGATGACATACGAATGTTTGGATTTGTTTTTTTCTATTCCTGCAAAGGACCCAGAACAATATGACATAAAAATTTAGGCTGTGATGTGTAGCAGTGTTTTCTTAACCTCCTGGTTCATCCTGTCAAAGGATGCGGGTTATGCCATGATTAAACTTCTTTACTCACATTTCTCACTTCCACTCCTATCTGATCAAAGCAGATTCACCTCTCATTTTGAAAAGATCTCCAGCACTGATCATCCATACCGGCAACTTAATCATCCCATTTGTAGCCGTGGGATTTCCCTATCATGGCTTACACCCCTAGAAGCACTGTCTCATTTTACTTTCTATCTGTGCCTTTTATTCTGGTTAGCTAGCCATTTCTTTCTCCTTGGGCTGGCCTTGTGTGTTATCCTCTATGTCCCTGGGCAATCCCTAATCTTTCACTAACTAACCAATAACTAATCTGCTGAAGCTTCCTTCATGAGGATTATGCTTCATCACCCTGGCTTTGGGCCTAAGGCACTGGACACTCTCCCTCCCTGAAAGTGTCACAGAATAGGCCTCTACTAAATATAGTATCTGAGAGAATCACTGTACCATACAATGCAATCTTTAAATGTATGGTCTTCCTGAGTAACCCTTGGACCCTTTCTCAGACTGTGTCAAGTCTGCTACATCTGCCTACAGCAGGATCCAAAGGCTGACTAAGTCTTATTCTTCTATTGTGTTCATTGATGAATGACCCGAGGTCACCTGAGAGGACACATCTACCCAATGCAGCAATGTAATGACTTCCAAATGTAATCAAGAGAGTTTGGAAGTTCCATTTGTTGTGGCTCATGAGACCAACCCATGAATAGTGGAAATGACATCTTATCCCTATTATCTGATAACTTACCTTAGTTGAGTGTCCCTTGGTTCTTCTGTTAGGTTTGAGCAGCATAGTAAAATACACATCACAAAGTAACTGTGATGATGTGTTTACAAAAGTAAATAAATTGTCAGGTAATGCTTACTGTCAGGTGATAAGATCACGAGCTGGCAAATAGCATATTGATCAACAATAAGATATTCTCTATTTTTAAAAAGTCAAATACTTAGAAGCAGAGAGTAGTATGGTGGTTACCAAGGGTGGAGAGGAGGGGGAAAATAGGGAGATGCTGACCAAAGGGTACAAAGTTGCAGTTATGTGGGATGAATAAGTCTGGAGATCTTATGTGCACCATGGTGACTATAGGAGCAACCCTGTGTTGGATACTGGAAATTTACAAAGAAAGTAGATTTCAGATGCTCTCATCACAAAAAAAATAATGGTGTGAGGAGATGATATGTTAATTAGCTTGGCTGTAGTAATCCTTTCACTGGGTACATGGATATCAATTCATGATGTTGTATACTTTAAATATACACAATTTTTACTTTTTAACAAATTTTTAATTTTTAAAAAACAGTAGAGATTCCAAACAACAGAATTGCATCAGGTTTTTAAGCATATAGATTTTAAGATGATTTTGGAAAATTAAAAAAAAATGCTCCTGAGATCAAGATTTATGGGCTTGAAAAAGAGACTCTCACAGCTCCATGTGTAAACATTTTGTGGTGAACAGATACGAGGAGACAAGCATGCCCTGGAAAACGATAATATGGTAGGTGATTTACATATATGACTTCACTTAATCATCACCATAAGCCTGTGGTATGGATGGTGTTATTGTCCTACGTCATATGTAAAGCTATTGAACCCCAAAGAGGCTATGTGTAGTTATGTGTCCAAGGCCACACAGCAAATAAAAGGAAGGGCCAAAATTAAAACCCAGATCTGTATGCACTATACCAAGAGTTACATTATAGCTTTTAGGGAAAAGGACACTGTGATATCCACGTAGCTGCAAGATGATGGAGAAATTCAGTATATAGCTGATGGCGAATGTTATCAGAACTTGTTTCTTGAAGCTATATGCTGAAGATTTCCAACATGAATATTTTTATTATAAGTATATGCATACATAAAACTTAGAGCATGAATATACATGTATGAGTCTGTCATTCAAGGGACTCTACATTTTTAGACATGTGATATATTTTTTGTCACTCTTGAGAAATATACCTTTTTAAGGGCTCAGTCCATGCTTGTTACACAGCTGACTTGATCTCTGGCTTATGTAGAAATGTATGCAAAGTTCATGTTCCCCAGGGGGATACAGAAAAAGGTGAGTAAACACTTAGCATCTATGTACCGTACCCCTGCTCTGGACAGATCTTGGACTCCTAGAGACCCATTCACTCCTTCAGCAAACCTTATTTGACTACTTGGTAGTAGGTGCAATAAGAGGTATACAAAGATAAAAAAAAATTAAATAAAATGAAATAAAAGTAAAATAAAACACATGGCCTTTTTAATTTATGCTATATGACATACTGATCTCACTTGAGAATTTCCTAGCTGTCTTAGGTTCATCAAATTCATCCCAGATAATTTGTAAAGGTGGCTAAATATTGCAGTCATTCATTTTTCTCAAGAAGGTTGTGAGGGCAATGAGATACCACCTCACACCAGTGAGGATGGTGCAAATTAACAAGGCAGAAAACAACAAACGTTGGAGAGGATGTAGAGAAAGGGGAACCCTCTTGCACTGTTGGTGGGAATGTGATCTGGTGCAGCCACTCTGGAAAACTGTGTGGAGGTTCCTCAAAGAGTTAAAAATAGACCTGCCCTACGACCCAGCAATTGCACTGTTGGGGATTTACCCCAAAGATTCAGATGCAGTAAAACGCCAGGACACCTGCACCCCGATGTTTCTAGCAGCAATGTCCACAATAGCCCAACTGTGGAAGGAGCCTCGGTGTCCATCGAAAGATGAATGGATAAAGAAGATGTGGTCTGTGTATACAATGGAATATTCCTCAGCCGTTAGAAACGACAAATACCCACCATTTGCTTCAAGGTGGATGGAACTGGAGGGTATTATGCTGAGTGAAGTAAGTCAATCGGAGAAGGACAAACATTATATGGTCTCATTCATTTGGGGAATATAAATAATAGTGAAAGGGACTATAAGGGAAGGGAGAAGAAATATGTGGGAAATATCAGAAAGGGAGACAGAACGTAAAGACTGCTAACTCAGGGTAACGAACAAGGGGTGGTAGAAAGAGAGGTGGGCGGAGGGTTGGGGTGACTGGGTGACAGGCACTAAGGGGGCACTTGGAAGGATGAGCGCTGGGTGTTATGCTATATGTTGGCAAATTGAACTCCAATAAAAAAAATATACAAAAAAAGAACAAAAAAAAAAAAAGAGAAAGGTTGTGAGGGCCATACCACCGCCACCATACTATAAAAGTATAGAAATCTAACTTCAACTCATTTATAATTATTATTACTACGACAAGAACATTTAAAACTCTCCCAGTGAATTACCAGTGGTAGCAGTTCTACTCTTTAACACTAAGCAGCAGTTAGGAAATCATATTAGGTGCTCTGGCAATCTGTTTTAATACTAATTAGCTAATAAAGTAATTACCAAAGTAAGAACTATATTACTACCATGCTGTATTATGATTTAGCTGAAATTGCATATGCAGATGCATAATGTGGAATTTCTAAAAATTCCATTTAGAAAATTTAGCAGTGTATTTAAATATTTCTCATTCACAGGCAACCAGCTGTGATAGAGGAAGCTGTATTTAAATAGTTAGTCAAAATTGAAGGTGCCAGCAGATTTCAAACAGAACACGTGAAAAGGAACTTTTTATAAACTTTGTTTACCTTCTTGGCGTGGATTATGACAACACACCAAAATTGAGGCACTGGGCTGATTTTAACCATCTAACTATGTCTAAGAGTTACGTGGTGTGCACTCTTCTCCAAGTGCACAACTGTCTGATAACATTCACTGAATGTACCTGTGCACCTATACCAGACACTATGAGCATGAGTGGTCATGACATTAGTGTACATAGTGGAATACACCTTGAGCATAGCTCTAGCTAACATCTGAGCATAGTTACTCAAAGATAACATGCTTTTCAACCCGACTATCTTTGGTCCAGAATCTGGTTATATGACTAAAGGGCAAGCTTCCTAATGTTAAGTCAGCCATAGAACAAACAAAGCAAGAAATCTGTGAAGACATTTTCCTTCTCTTTTCTTTTCTGAAAACACCCAGTAACAAGTCGTAAAAGGACAAATACTAATTCAGTCAAATCCCTTACAGCACAAGGAAGCAAACCTCTTCTATCCTCCAATAGATATTAAATTGAAAGAAGCATTGTTCTTGTTTGCCTTTTTAACGTAATATTCATCATTAAAAATTATTGGGAGCCAGGGCACCTGGGTGGCTCAGTTGCTTAAGTGTCCAACTCTTGGTTTCAGCTCAGGTCATGATTTCAGGGTTGTGAGTTTTAGCCCCTCGTTGAGCTCTGCACTCAATGTGGAGTCTGCTTGTCCCTCTCCCTCTGCTTCTCCCCGTCTCGAATAAAAAAAATGAAATTTAAAAAAAATTATTGGGAGCCTAATTTTGTATGGTCTTGTACAAAGTGAATGACGTGGATGGTTTCTTGGAACCTAGCAACTTTCATCAGACAATAAAAAAAAGAACTAAAATCAGAAAAATGGAATCAAACCACCAAACCAAGATGTACAGAGTGAAATGATCACAAAACATCATCCAATAGCATTTTAGGAAACTGCATTGGGGCTGGAAGAGTAAAGGTTGGCTCTCTTGACTCCTAATTCTGGGAAACAAACAAGGGATAGTGGAAGGGGAGGTGGGCAAGGGGATGGGGTGATTGGGTGATGGGCACTGAGAGGGGGCACTTGATGGGATGAGCACTAGGTGTTATAGTATAACAAATACAAATCGAACTCCAATACAAAATATATCTAAAAAAAGGTTAGCCCTCTTTAAGCTATCTTGGTAAACTCTGCAGAAATTGTGGAACTTTAGGGTTATTTAATGGGCTAGGGTAGCCAAAAACATTTAATGTTAAAAAAGCGTAGATTGGGCAGCCCAGGTGGCTCAGCGGTTTAGCGCCGCCTTCAGCCCAGGGCCTGATCCTGGAGACCTGGGATCGAGTCCCTCATCAGGCTCCCTGCATGTTGCCTGCTTCTCCCTCTGCCTGTGTTTCTGACTCTCTCTCTCTCTCTGTCTGTCTCTCATAAATAAATAAATAAATAAATAAATAAATAAATAAATAAATAAAATCTTTTTAAAAAGCGTAGATAAGGGAAAATAGAAACAGAGAGTAAAGAATGAAATAAGATCTGTTGCAAAGATGAAAAAATAATATTTTGTGCTTCGTGATAGAATTGATTATTGCAAAATAAAAAGAACCTTTGCTAAATTAGGTTGTAATTTTATATGCCTAAATGAAAGTAAATACAAATGAATATACAGTAATAAGTCATGGCCTTAACTCTATTACCTATAACACTTGCTAATCTTCCCAACTGATCTTGCCTGATTCCTATCATAAGCTTGAAATAGATGAAGCAACAAAAGCACTGGGATTTAACAGAAAACTCTAAGCCAAAAATAGATTTTTAAAATGCTGAAACATAAAGATTCCTCAACCACTATCTATGACATTTTTAATTGCATGCAAGATTGTATAATGTTGGCTGATTAAAAATTATTTAAAGAAAAGATGATTCAAGTACTTTGAATTTACCACCAGAAACCTTCTACAATAATTTGCATGGAATTACAATGGCATTTATTTTGAGGGGCAACATAAATCATTTAAAATTCTGATGCTGGGCAGCCCAGGTGGCTCAGCGGTTTAGCGCCACCTTCCGGCCAGGGTGTGATCCTGGAGACCCGGAATCGAGTCCCACATCGGGCTCCCTGCATGGAGCCTGCTTCTCCCTCTGCCTGTGTCTCTGCCTCTCTCTCTCTCTCTCTGTCTCTCATGAATAAATAAATAAAATCATAAATAAATAAATAAATAAATAAATAAATAAATAAATAAATCAAACTCTGATGCTGTCATCACCATAATTCGCTGTTAAGTATTAGAAGTTATCTAGGAAACAGTGGTTTAGCTTTCTTTGTGAGATACCTTAATTTAGTATGGGGCATGGAACCTGTAATTATTCACCAAGTGGCAAAGGGAATAAGAGAAAAATACTCCCTGCAGGTCATTGGCCACTGGCAAGAAAAATCCAAGTGAAGAGAAATAAGCCCTTGCTTATTATGTGTGAACAGTTCAGGTGTGGAAACCTAAACTGCCTCTGACTTGTTTTTCTTTATTTTCCAGTTCTTTTACTGGACCTTTCTGGATGTATCTAGAGACGGGTGTTCTAGAGAAAAGTACCCACATATCTATTAGCTACTCACTCCAACTGACGCTTACAGTCTTAGGACTTCTGACCAGTTACCACTGAGTCAGGTCCACGTATTGTCTTAGTCAACATTTTAACCCAACGACCTATAATTCTATTCCATTCCATTCAACCGACATATATCCAGCAAGCAGATTGTGCCCGGTACTGGGATATATAACCTACATGCTGCTGAATGGGGATAAGAGGAGGCAAATACCAAAATGGATTAAGACAACAGTCCCACGAGAAGTCTACAATTTGATGGAGAAGGATTTAGGTACGACCGACTCTAAAAGGTAGTGAAGTACTTACACTGTTTTTGAGGAAGCATGATGGGTTGGAAAGCTCAATTAAAGGCTTTGTTGAGAGGATGACATTTAGGATCCAGCTTGAAGTATTTTCTCAGGACTCCCAAAGGCATGAATGGGACTAGGTAAGGCTTCTAGGCAAAGGGAGCAACAGAGGCAAATACCTAAAGATGCAGGGGGAAAAAAAGAGATAATAGGAAGTGGTCAGGTTTAGCGAAAGAGTAAAGAAAGGTTCAGGCAGTGAGTGATTAAAGATGAGAACTGCGAAGGGATGGAATCTGCCTCTTGGAAAGAGTGGGCATAAACAGGGACATTTGTTGCATGCCTATGTGCTAGGTATTTATCATGTATCAATGCATTTCATTGGATGTGACTAATCAATAGGGCTCTCTTCTCCAACATTCCCCAAAAGCGATTTCCCAGCTGATTGAATCCTGCAAGAAACAGGCAGCTAACAATCTTCTGCAGTAGCCCATTCATTCCACTTGTGGACAATTCTGACTCTACCTGACTGTGAGTTCAAATACATTCTTCTCACATGCATTTACTGTGCATAGTTCTCCCCTCTGGAAATGTACAGAAACGTTAATCCCTTTTCTCTAAGAATGCTCTCCAAATGACTCAAAACACCTAAGCTTCCAGTTTTACAGGTAGGACACCATCCCTCAGTCCTTTCAGTGGCTTCTCAGCTGACGTGCTTTCCAAACCTAAAGGTTTCCTCCTGGACACTTTCTAGTTTGAATATTCCTCATGAAAGATGGAATTCAGAATGGAATACGTGGCTCCACATATGGCAAGTCCAACAGAGAACAGGACAAAATGATCACCTTCTTTATTACCAGCACTGCATTTTAATAAATGAAGCCTATTTGCATTTCCGGTAACCACATATACTATTGACTCACATTGCTCTTGAACCCAGTCAAATCTTGCAAAGAACTGATATAGTGCAGCTGGGAGTTATATCTTACAAGACTGAAGAGAGGGACGCCTGGTGGCTGAGTCAGTTAAGCATCTGACTTGATTTCGGCTCAGGTCATGATCTCGGGATTGTGAGATCGAGCCCCACATCAGGCTCTGCCCTAGAAGTGGAGCCTGCCTCATATTCTCTCTCTCCTTCTTCCTCTCGCCTTTCTCTCTCTCTCTCTCTCTTCCCCTTCCTCCTTCCCTCCCTCTCTTGAAAAAACAAAAAAGATGGTAGGAGAAAGATCTTGAGAAAAAAAATACACCAGCCACTAGAATCACACAGGCTCGCCTCCATATGGCCTGGAGCAACTGATCTTACTCTCTCTGGACCTCAGTTCCTTCTTCTATAAAAGAGAGATAATAAAATCACCTTCATAGGGCTCTTAGAAGGATAGGGTCAAATTACACATAAAACCCACCTGAAAAAAAAACCCACCTGAAGCAGAGCCTAACACAAAGTAAGTTCCATGAAAATGAATGAGAGACAGAGAGAAATCAGGCTCATGGAAGAAGGTCCATTAACCTAGAACAATAAGGGGGGGGGATCACAGTTTGCTTGAATACAGAACTAGTCTTGAAATATGGTTACTTAATGTTTTTTAGGAAAATTATTCATTCAGTGTAGAGGTCAGAAACAGGGAAGAGAGTAAGACTTCTTGGATTTGGAGACTTCCCAGAGAGATGAAAGAAATGAAGTCAGGCAGGAAGCCACTTGCCTTAGGCAAGGAGATCATAAAAGTAAACTTCAGGTGGCAGAGAGGGACATACTCAGAGATTATGAAAATGATCCTGGAAGCGAGAGAAATCTCCACAGACTCAAAATCATAATCAAATTCCCCAAGTAGAACGATGGTGCAAGCCTGAAACCACTGCTTTGGGCTGGAGCCTAAGCAGTTAAGCCTAACTTCCAATGACCATAGGTTGCGGGTTTTCTGAAACCACTCTTATTTCAAATGATCTTTTCATTTCAAACTAGGTGGCAGTGATTTTTTTTTTTCTTTTTCTTTTTTTTTTTTTTTTTTTAGAAAACACAGATAGTATCCTAATCTAGCAGAACAGTAAGAAATTACAGAGCAGAGACAATCATTCTAGTAACTGAAAGAAATCTGAGATCTATATAACCATCATCACATGATTTCCTAAAGCTGTAATCTCCATGAGGGCAGGGCCCGTCCAGTTCCACTGCTAAAACCCTGGCACAAAGTAAGTGTTCAAAAATGATTTGCTAAATGAATTGAAGCAGTGACGCTTCTCATTTTATTTTATTTTTTTAAATAAATTTATTTTTTATTGGTGTTCAATTTACCAACATACAGAATAACACCCAGTGCTCATCCCGTCAAGTGCCCCCCCTCAGTGCCCGTTTGTTTGTTTTAAATATTTATTTGAAAGGGGAGGGATGGGGCGGTGATGGGGGAGCGAAAGAGAGAATCTCCAGCAGACTCCTCGCTGAGCAGGAAGCCCAACAGGGTTGGGGGGGGGAGTGGGGGCTCCTTTTCATGACCCTGAGATCCTGACCTGAGCTGAAATCAAGAGTCAGACGCACAACCGACTGAGCCACCCATGCGCCCCCCTACAATGGTACTTCCGTTTGCCTCAGTCTTTTTTCTCATAGTAATTAACAGAAGAACATTTTAATTAAGAAGAATATTCAAGGAGACAGAAAATAGAGGAACTGCTAAATCCTATTCTGCAGCTAGTCTTACAGAGAAGAGGACGCTCATGGACTACAGTGTATGGCAGAAATGAAAAGGATGAGAGAAACACAAAGTAAGGTGTGAAGCCTCCATAAAGGAAAGAAGAGGAACATTCGGAGAGCCCGCCTGGGCCAAAGATATTTGACTTGTGGAAAGCCTGTGTGGTTTCCCTAAACTGATCCATTATTTAACTGTCAAATCTCCCTGCTGTCCTGTAATCAACTAGTCTTAGTTTCTGACTGTCACAAATGAAAGGTGAATGCAGTCTTGGAAATCAGTACAGTCACATCACATCTTTATCAAAAAAGTCTAACCAAAATCAATCTGCTGAATTATCCCCATTTTTCACTAGGGTGCCCTGACAGTGTGTGCTACTGATCCTTCCAGTGCGCCATTCTGCAGGATACAGCCCATGTTGTTGCCTCCTGTGGCCATAATGGGCCAAGAGATCTGGAAGATTGACATCAGAAACAGTTGTAGTTTAATTAACTGATATTATTGAACAATATGCCAGTGAAAGTCACCTGACACCTGTACCTTTTCCCTTGCAGAGAATAAAACCTGATTACCAAGGATAAGTTTGATTGCCGCTATACAACAGAAGTAGAAGGCTTTGTGTTTGGAACCGCCTTCTTTGTACGCCCATGCTGCCTCTTGAGATTTTTATGACCAATACAAGAGGTTAATGGAAAGCAGATACTTTAAATAAGAGTTGAAGGACAAGACTAAGAATTCAGAGCTTTCAAGAGTGAAGGTTTGGGACACCGCATCAGGGAAAGGACAATAACTAGTCGAGTCCTGACTTAGGGCAAAGGAACCCTGGAAGGGGTGGTATAGAAAGTACCTACGTGATGGAACTGGAGGGTATTATGCTGAGTGAAGTAAGTCAATCGGAGAAGGACAAACATTATATGGTCTCATTCATTTGGGGAATATAAAAAATAGTGAAAGGGAATAAAGGGGAAAGGAGAAAAAATGAGTGGGAAATACCAGAAAGGGAGACAGAACATGAAGACTCCTAACTCTGGGAAACGAACTAGGGGTGGTGGAAGGGGAGGGGGACGGGAAGTGGGGGTGACTGGGTGATGGGCACTGAGGGGGGCACTTGACGGGATGAGCACTGGGTGTTATTCTGTAGGTTGGCAAGTTGAACACCAATAAAAAATAAATTTATTATTAAAAAAAAGAAAGTACCTATGTTACTTACAGCCTCATGAAAGAAAAAAAGTACTGTAGCAGCTATGCAGAACAACCTGGCTTGCTGTGTGTGTGTGTGTGTGTGTGTGTGCACACACACATATATTGCATAGTAATAATTTTATATATATTCACACACACAATTTGTTTTTCCTCCATCCTCTTTTCCCCCTTCTGATTTTATATAAGGATGGTTGTCGGCAGTTAACTACAGGTTAGTCTTTAGATTGCATCATGCTTAGGCGGAATTAGAAGAGTATTTAATAGCAGCTAGAGATGGACAACATGACTTTTGGAACCTCACACTGGAGGAAAGGACGAAGGATCTTCATTGGAGGAAGGACAAAAAGCATAGAGTGTTGTATGGAAGGTAAATATGTGTACAAGGGTGGATATGGAATACTGAGTACCAACGAGTGGGGCAGGGGGGGTTCAAATACACACTTCTATACACTGCTCTGTGATCCTGGCCCTGGGACTCCACACATTTCCTTTCTCCTTTGCTAGCTGGTGCATTCTTCAGTTTTGCCAGTGGGGTAAATTCTGTTAGAGAGAGACTGCAAGTCCGGAGGAGCGACAAGGGATGTAGGTCCTGATGGCTTGCCGCTCCTGCCAGCAGCGCCCAACAACTGCTCTTTCCCCAGGCAGCAGCAGCTGGTTCCAGTTCCAGTTTCTATCAGCATCCAAGAACCTTCTTCTGTTCACCCATGATGACAATATTACAGTTATCTGTCTTATAAAGTCACAGAAGAACATCATAGCACGTCTGAGAACCAGCAGACCCAGGATTTTTTTTTTTTAATTTTTGTTCTTTCCTAGCTCCTAACTTATCAACTAATACCGCCTTAATCAGATTTGCTTTATTCAGTTTCTTATATTATAAATCATGTTACTGTAGTGTCTTTTGTTATAATATATAAGAATATTGTGAGCATGAATAAGAAAATATCTGTGGGGCACCTGTGTGGCTCAGTCGCTTAAGCGTTTGCCTTGGACTCAGGTCATGATCCCGGGGTCCTGGGATGGAGCCTACTTCTCCCTCTCCCTCTGCCTGCCACTCCCCCTGCTTGTGCTTGCTCTCTCTCTCTCTCTTTCTCTCTCTCTCTGTCAAATAAATAAATAAAACCTTTTTTTAAAAAAGAAAAAATATCTGTGAGGCTTCTTAGATATGAAAAAGATACAATTTTGAGCTAAGATTCAATATGGCCAAAGAAATAATTTTCCATATTAAACCTTTGGGAAAATATACAGGCACCAATCCAGATGAATGACTAATAAACTGAAAATCAGTCAAATAATAATATAGCAGGGCAACAGCAGGGAAAATTTTTTTTTCTCCCCAAATAATTTCGTAAAGAAAGAAATTAAACCTCAAGTAGATTGAATAGCAAAACAGGATTTCAGTGTAAGATGCCAATGGCTGCTTTTCTGGCAATCCTTCTACCTTTCTTCCTTTTTGGAAGAGGGAGAAAGTAGAGGTGGGGCGAGGGGTTATTTATTCAGTAAAGCATCAGAAATAAGAATAGTGGCAACTCCTGACTAGGAAAGTTCTGATGGAATCTCCTCGAATTCAAATGCAACATTCCCTCAAGGATTGTTTATTGGTGGTGGACTGAGAAAAAAACACAAATTAAATACCACATTGAAAAAGAGAATCAGAGCAAACCAAAGACAAAAAAAAAAAAAGGTGTAAAATCTCTTGATATCCATAAACAACAATTAGAAGGCATCACTGTCAGACTGCAGTAGGAGTCCCAAGGCTAACCGGCTCTAAGAAGTAAATTTACAGTCTGTCTTGACCTACTAAAACAGTAAAAAAAAAAAATACAAAGGAACCCACTTTTCAGTCTTGGGAAAACAGTTTCAGTAAGATTCTTCTCTTTCTTGAAATATTTTTCAAATGATCCGTTTAAATATAGTGGCAATTTGTATATATCAGTAAAAAGAAAAGTAATAATGTAAAACCAGACATGCTTATATTTAGGATATTAGTGCCAGAAGCCATTATTTCCTGAGAATAGGTTGGTTTTTTTTATTGTTGTTTCATTATATATTATATTATATTATATTATATTATATTATATTATATTATTATATTATATTATTATGTTATATTATATATAGTATATATAATGTCTATAAAGAAAAAATTAAATGTATAAATTTTATATATATATAAAATTGTATATATATACACACCACACACACACACACACACACACACACACACACACTAAGTAGAGGAGATAGTTATTATATTTTGCTCTCAGTTCCACTTGAAAAGTAAAACAACATGAGCTTCTCTTCCTTTGTATGTCACCCTTCTTGCAGCTTTCACGGTTTGGACATCAAATATGAAAAGATTTTTAACTGTTTTGGTGCCTCCTTTCATTTTGTTTCCCTTGGTTATCTTGGTCGTTTCAATTCCTGGCCCTCCTAAATGATTTAATTTCTTACTTTATAGAACATTTCCTGTTAATGTCCTCTCCAAATATGTCTGGCACACCGTAAATTTTGAGTCTGTATTCTGGAGGAATATCAAAGTTTTGGACTATGTCATCTCCAGAAGGACATACAAGTTGTTGACCTTGCCATTTGATGGAAGGCAATGTTCTGATTTTCTTAATTTCCTTGAATATGTGCCATGGAAGCCTATCACTACTGCATTCAACTCTAGGACTTTACAGTGTTAATGAAAGTGAGAAATTTGGTAAAGTTTAAAAACGAGCATTTGGTGGTTCAAGGGCATCTCCATCCAATACGTTATAGAATATTATTTATTACAACATGGTCTCATCTGCTTTACCACTAAACTAAGAGATCTTGGAGGACAGAGGCAGTGCCTTTCACCTTGGGATTCAGGGCCTTGGTGTGTAATAGGTATTTAATAAAGATTTGAAATGAGCTGAATGTTATGGTTGAGCAGATTATTTGCAGTCAGGCTATCTTAACTCAACTTCATATGTTCTTGAATTCATAGAGTTCTTGGAATCTGAAAGGAAAGGCAGTTTTCTATTCCTAGAACAGATAGAGTGAAATATGTTAATTTATTTTCCGTATACATTTTGACTCTTTCGATGTGCAGCTACCAAATCAACAATTGGGGTGGGGATGGGAAGAGAGAGTGGTATTGGTTTCTTTTAATTTTGGAGAATTTATGTCCATGAGACATAAGATGCAATGTGGCTCTCTAGGAACTCTGAGGAGTAAGCTTGCCTTTTTCCAGAAAAGCTCTGAGTGCAATTGTTTTACAATCAGTGGGAAAGAAGGGAAAATGCGTGGTTAAGAAGAAAATAATTACTTGAAGTGGGTAATGATTTGAATTATGTGTAATTTATAGATCATATGCATGGATATGCTAGTTTCTCCTTCATCCATTCTTCCCCTCTAGGCCAATCTGTTCTTGCCACTAGTCTTAATAAACGATAAAAGCAGAATTTCTAATGAATTGGAGATATCTTACATAATAATATTTAGTAATGATCCAGAAAAGAGAGCCAAAAATATTTACCTTTTGGGCTAAAGTCCACTTAATCACCAGTTCTTACTAGTCCTTCCTTACTATGGAATTAATATATGAAATTATTTCCTTATAGTTCCCAGTATGTTTACCAAATTCAACTTCTTTTATTGCAAGACATACCCCCCCTTTAGAAATTTCTCTTCTATAACATCTTACAACTTTTTACAAACACTTATTGACAAAATAGAAGCTTCTTTTGTCAATATATTTAATTTCAAGTTGAAGTGTTAGTGCTTAGAGACATTCAACCTATGTCACAGGTCTTTGGTTTTGCACAACATGACTGATCAACTGACCAGCACAAGACTGACCATTCACCAAATTTTAAACTGAAGAATGGCATTTCCTACACTTTTGACCAGAAACTCTCTTTAAGTGTACATGGAGGGGTAAAATGGAAGATCAGGCTCCCAAGACCACCGCCCCAACACAGGCATTCCCTGCCACTTGTCACGTAGGACAGATTCTCAAGGAGAAGTAAGAGTGGCTATCAATGAGATTCTTCTCCCTTCAAGGTTCAGGAAACTCATATCTCTTGAAACACAGGCAGAGAAATGAGAGGAGTCATCATTATATGGTCCATTTATAATTTTTTTTCTCATTGCCCTGAGTACTTGGATCCTATAGTTTTGGTTTTGGTTTTCTGGATATTCTTTCATCCATAAAGATAATAAAAATGAAATTTTATTGAATAGCTTCAGCTATAAGAAGTAAAATGCCCAACAACTTTTACTCTGTGAAAAATACTTTGGTTAGAGGTCATACCTTGAACAATTTTTTTAGCTTAGAATATTTTTGCTAAAAAAAAAATTTAAAAAAAAGAATTTTTTTGCTACGGGAAATGACAAACAGAATCCAGATAATATAAGTTAGAGTCCAACATTTCCAACAATGAGTATTCTAAGAAGAGTCAATTAACAGTAGCTCAGACTCATGCCTGTAGTCATCATATCTGTCTGAATAGTTATCAGATGATTGAGATTGAATTAATTCATACATAATTTATCCTTCAGTGGTGATCTTAGATTAATTGTATCACATCTTGTCAAATCTGACTTTCTTTTCTCTAAAAACAACACATGTCACTCTCATGACAAAGTAATCTTATGGACAGAAGAATGCTAGTTCTTTAGGTCATTATGTTTCTAAAAATACATGTTTTCTATAGAGAAAATGATAAAATCAGTGCCCCTAAGTGACTTGAACTTTTTTTTTTTTTGCACATATGGTACAAACAATGCTACAAATAACAGCTATATATACTGTGGTTCCTTTCCCCTTCTTTTCTGTCTCCCTCTCTGTTTTCCCCAAAACATATTCAGTAACAGGCTTCCGGAAAACTTATTTTTAATATTCTCTCCAGGGCCATTGTGAGGAACTTCATTGAAATAATAGTATTTCCCATTTCTTGTGGCTCTGGAGCACAGTAGATGAGATTCTGGACTGTAAGCTAGACTGGAACAAAACTCAAAAAAAATAATGATGGTGTTGGTAATGCTCGGCTCTACAGAGGTTGTTGATGGAATTAATGGTTAAAAAAAAAACCTAATTGATGAAAATAGAAAAGTAACTAAAACATACGAGGAAGTGTAAACACTCATGTATTTATTTTGACATAATGGTTTCTATCTTTTGAAATAATTAAAAATAATCAAAACAAGCAAATAATCCCATCATCCTCTTCTACTCATCATCCTTATAGAGACTCAAGCAGAAAATGCACTAGTCTTAACAAGTGATACAATTACCATTCTTTGTTTTTGTGTGTGTATCTAGGAGTTTCTTCTACTTATGAATACAAGGAAATAATAATTCTCTGTGCCAGAAAGGCACCATTCTAGGAATTTTCTAAACATTATCTTAGCTAATCCTCATAAAACTCAGGGAGATTGAGTTTGTCACACCCATTTTACAGAGGAGGCAATGAATGCTGAGAACAGTTAACCGCCCTATATCATAGAACTACTAACCCCAAATCCATCTGGTTCCAAAATTGGGGTATTCTTTAAAATCCTCATACAACTAATTTTATGTTTGTTTCACATTTATAAATCAGTAGAGATTGCAAAAACTCCATAATTAATTTTCTAGGTGACTCACTGGAACTTCTACCAGTAGGCTCCCCATCACTGAGTGTATTCAAACACTGAGTGTTCATCTGATGAAGATTTCAGCTTTGGGAATGGTTAACCAGGCCATAAGAATTTTAAGGTCCTTTTCAACCCTGAAATTCTATGATTAACAACAATGCTATGCGCATACAACCGATACAGCGGGAATTCTCCGTGATGACCCTTTTTCCTATACTGTGATCCCTGGACACAAGACTAGGGACAGTTTTCTCATGAAGACCTTATATGGGTACACATTACTCAATTTGAGTCAGATCAGAGAAATAGAAGCTCTGATTTTGAGCTGAAAAAGAAGGTAGTCAATCACAGATACATGACACTGGCTTACACAGATAGATGTTCTGCTTTCCTCTGACTCACCCTTTGAGCTTCAGAAAGAGATAAATTTTATTTTTGATATAGTAATTGGGATACAGTCACACCATAGCTCCTATCTTCATATTATGCCTTTTCTGCCTTGTTTTATGCCCCTGATTTTGACCTACGTTTTGAACTGTCCAAAGGGAATCTCTAAAGCAAAAGAGAAGGGGCTGGAAACATGATCAATTTTGAAGGAAAGTTTCCAGTTTAAATTTCTAAGGCAAAATAATATTCTTATAAAAGCACTGGACAAAGAGACCCTCAATATTTTTGCAAAATTAAAAAAAAATGTTTTGCTGGCTGGGGATAGTACTCTGGTTCCCTAGATAGAATTGGGCATGGTAAAAAAAGGAAGGATTCTCATCAACTTTCTGTCTTCCTGACAAAGCTTTGGTTGGTGTTTTGGAACTTGTACAGCCCATGGGAGTAATTCTCACAGTAGATTGTTTGGCTATTAACTTCTTATTTTTTTTATTTCACGATCTTTATTATCTTTGAGTTGTCTGAGAGCAGTGGAGCTTGTTTCCGGACTCTAATCTTTGACAGTGAGTGAGAAAGATGATATTTTTTCAAGTTAAAGAAAACTCAGTAAGAAAGTGGGTAAACAGAACACACGCTATTATATCAGCATCTGTGGCTTAGGAAAAAAAAATGTTATTCTAGAGAATATAGGCGATATGAGTGAGCTATACGAACGAGTACTCATTAGGAGCCAAAATCACAAAGATCCTTTGAAACGAGATACTCTTTATTAATCCTTCAGAAGTAATTTGTGAAAAATCAGTCAATGCCTGGAATACTCAGATTTCAATACATTAATAGCTCACACCGTAGATTCTGGGGGCGGGGGGAACAGGTTACCAGCTATAATATGAAGAAGTACCCCGGGAAAATGGAAGGTCACATTGGTTGGTATAATCTAATCAATTAACCGACTAATCTCACCTTTCCCATTTACTCAGTGCTCTACTGGATAGCAGAGTAAGTTTAGAGATGAACACTACTGCTTTACATGGCTCCATTTAGCCAGTAGCAAAGGCAACTGTCTCTAATAAGAGACAGTTGAGACATCACAGGTTTCAGAATCAACTCAGGTATGAAAGTTGAAAGAGCAAGATGAATGGAACAAGTCCACTATTGGCAGAGGGGGAAATCAGCTGATTTAAGAAACCCAGTCACACGCAATTGATCGAACCCGATTTCCATGTCCTCTATTGGTTGAATCTAGTGTTGAGTCTTAATACTTCATTACTTGCAAACAAACATCTGTGTCCCAAATGTCTATCTCTGAGGGAAAAATCTATGATGCTTTCCAAATTAAAAGTGCCTTGGTTCCTCTGTGGACAAGGAAGTGTGGAGTGTCGAGAAGGCCTCAGATGAATGGGGTCCAATCTTGACCGTCCCTTACTGCCATGTGACCTTGAGCAAAAACACTTGACTTAACTTAACACTTAACTTCCCTGAACCCTGGTTTTTAAAGAAGAAGAATCTCTCCCTTGCAGTATTGCTCAGAGAACTAAAGGAAATACTGTTTGGAGGCAATATGGCACTCAATAGATAGTAGCTTCTACGGTATGGATTAGATTGTGATCTGAAAGCTATCCTTCAGCTCCCGGTTTCCACCAAATGGGCAAAACTGAGCAAGTACTACATGGTTTCTCTAAGTGTATGTGATGAAAACAAACAAAAAGGGCTCCCACAGTCAAATAAGTTTGGGAGATGTCGCATGCTGTACCACTTGACCCTTGTAAGTCAGAATTCATTTTTAATAGAATTGAATTTGCTGAGAAATCCCAAAGTTGACGAAACTGCTTAGCTTTATGGACGCAAGGGTCTTCTAAACTACTTTGATCTTAAAAATGTGTCTTCCCAGAAGATACGTTAACATCCCCCGAACTTTCTTGTATTCCACTTCGAGAGATGCCAAATTTGTAACTTCTTGAAATGCCAGGGTATAAATACATTTTCGAAATTAGGATCCACTGAAAGATCTGGATGTGATACCTGGATACCAGAATGAAGGCCAATTTGATTTAAAACAGCAACAAAACAGGGTGTGCCTGGCTCGCTCGGTTGACAGAGCATGTGACTCCTGATCTGGGTCTCAGGTTCCTGAGTTTGAGCCCCACGTGAGGCGCGGAGATTACTTAAGGAAATAATAAAATATAAAAACCAGCAGCAAGACAAGGTAGGGTAAGTGGGGAATATGGGTGCGAGACCATTGACAAGGGACAAGTTTACTGTTTATTTGCCCTGAAAGAGGGAGACACAGCAAATCGGCATATAGTCCCATTGTAGTCCCAGTTGTACTCCTGGCAAAGCCACGATTAAGTATGATGGGACATTTGTAGAAAGACAATGAGGCTATTGCAAATCTGTCTCACAATATTTGCATCCATATATTTCAGGAAGAACACCAACTTTGTGTTTCCCCCATTGCCATAAATAGTGCTGGCGTTTTCTTAACACTTTTATTAATTTATATATTTACCTCCCTTTTTTTAAGCTAGCAATTTAGTTTACTATTGTTCTCTATGGATATCACGTGTCATTCTAGGAGCTAGAGAAGACACTGCAGGACTAAAGGATTGGGTTTTTAAATTTGAAAGCAAAAGAAGCAGAAGGCACGGAAGCTGTTACTTTATGCTATTTTCAGGAGTTGCCACTTTATCATTTTTAAGCAGCAAAATATTTTATTTGAAAGCATTAATTTTAATGACTTGGATATTAATCACCGGTATGTTTTCAGCACTATTATTAATTGTAGCTTATTGATGTCCTCGCTGTACTTGTTTTCAGACTTCTGTGTCTATACCCATATGAAAAAGAACATTTCACAGTTATTACAGTCAAATATAGTCAACTCTCAGAACAGTTTCTAGAGTTGAATAAAGGCAGGCATTTAAATCATCTGATATTTACTGTCCAAATCTGGCCTTTTCAGCTATCACAGTGCTTGGAATGTGCATTATATTTTCAGGTAAAACAATTTTTGTTCATTCTATTGAATCTTGTTAACATTTATAGTAAAGGACAAACAATTCCTCTATCCTGATAAAATATATTGTAGCTTCCTGAATCCTTTGCATTTAGAATAAATGCCAACTTGTTTTGGTATCCATTACCACTTTCAAATTGCATTATACAATATAATGCAAATGTGAGTTCTTAATTAGCAGGATCTGTTTTGTTCAAATGTACAACAGTAGAGGGATTTTTCAACATACTGCAGCTGTTACCTATGGAGGAAACAAATTTCACCTTACTAAGAGGAGCTGCACAAGTTGCCTATGTTGTTATGGACGGATCCTTTAGTGTTTCCTTAAGTGACGCTATTTCGTAACGGATTTCACATGGAATAGAGCAAAATTTACCATTGCTGCCCACTCAATTTCTTCCTCTAGGTTTTTAAAAAAGAGGAGGACGTAATTTCTAAGGGCAGTGGGGAGTGGGGGTAGAGAAAGGATTCTTTATGAAAGATGCAATATTTACCAAGGTCATAAGAAAACATGCCTCTACACACATATCTATTTAAATATTCATTTACATATTGTACATGCATCTCTATATACATGCTGTGCCCAGCAAACATTTGCATGAATATAACCTGAAGGCAGCCCCATGCAATGACAAAAATGAAAAAAATCGAACTTATATATGAATAGATATCACAGATAACATAGAGGACAGGACAGCATCCACAAATAATGTGATAAATCCTTTGCTCATCAGATTTTTTTTTGCCTAGATTTGAGGCCTTTAAACATCAACCAATTATGGTAAATGTTTAACTGTAGGAGTTCAGGCAGCCAGCCAAATTCTGGTTTCAAAGCTATCGCTAGTTTTAGTTTAAAGAGTTTTTCATTTTTAAGTAAAAGCATTTCTGGGTACTGGCTATACCCCAGTGTGGCTAGAGCGACTGGAATTTGAGTAAGTGGATTAGGCGAGAACATAGGTCCTGAAGAAACGGGCCCTGCAGTATCACCTGAAATGTGGCAAAGAATGGGCTCGGAAAAGACTTGCCATTTATAACTTAGCTCTATTTACCTAAAGCCAGTTTATCCCCACAGACACAAAGTAAAGAGAGTTGTTTTTCTTAGCCAAGCACCTACAAAAACAGTAAGGTGGGGTGGGGGGGGGCAGGGAGTAAACGACCGCTTTAGCCTTTCCTCCTTAGGAAAGCCAGCTATTTGCAACACGTACAGGATAGCCCAAGTCCCCCAACCCCACAGGTACATCCGCTTTCGTGCCAAGCTTGTTAACTAAATTCCCAGTCTGCAGGAGACTGCTTGGAACATTAGCCTCTCCCCCGGGATATTCCTAGTCGCTCGTGGAAGCCCTAGCGAATGGGTAGAAGAAAGGGGCCTAGACAATCCACACGCTGGATTTGCAGCCTCTGGATATTTGAGATTCAATTGCTAAAGCCTCTTCGGTATAGACACGACAGGGCGGGGGGGGGGGGGGGGCTACTGAAGTGACTTTTCGTAGTCCCCTCTGTTGCCTCCTTCCCTGCCTCCCCAAGGGATCCCAAGGGTCTCCTCCCGCACAACCCCAGAGCTCCAAACCTCGTCCCCCTTCCCTAAAGCCTCTCATTCACCACCACCCTCCCCAACCAAAGTCCCCTCCCGGTCACCACCAAAGCCCGGAGAAGTGGAACGCACACAATGCCTCCCTTATAGGGCTCGAGCTGGGAACTGGGCATGCTCAGTAGCCAAAGCTGATTTTTTTTTTTTCTTCTTTCGGTCGCAAGTGCGGCATCCCTCCGGGTCCCACACCTCTCTTTCCTCTATCCCTATCCCCTCTCCCCACCCCCAGCTCCCTAAGCGTCCTGCTCCCGCTTAACCCGTTCTACGCCGGAGGCACGCGGAGTTCCGAGGCGCGGAGAATTAACCCGTCTCCCCCTAAACCCACTAAATAAGTCTCACTCTGGGCTAAAGCTCCACACTTTTGCCTTAAAGCCCCCGGCCCCTTGCGCGCAGACAGGTAGGGGGAGCGAGGACGCTGCTGGATCCCGGGAAACCGGTCCCAAGAAGCCTCCATCCAGGATCGCCCGCCGCCTGCCGAAGAAGTGTCCCCGGAGCCCTCTGATCTGCGGGGTGACAACTAGCCCAAGGTACCGTGCCCGAGCTACAAAGCCCAAGTGCGAGTGTAGCCTTTGGATGTCATTGTTGTTGACTCACCCCCCTGGATCCTGGAATTATTCAATCCCGCGTAGACTCGACGACCCCATCTACCTCCCTCGGCCCCCCACCCCCGCCTCCGACGTTCCTTTGGCTTCGCCGGGGTTCTTGGTTGCTCCTCAAAGGAACGCCCCGGGCGTGTGTGTGTGTGTGTGTGTGTGTGTGTGTGTGTGTGTGCGCCTCCGTTCCTGGGGACTGAGGGAGGAGAAAGGACTCGAGTGTGCGTGGATGCGGTGGGAGGATGGAGGTTGGCGCGCTCGCGCGTGGGGACTGGGGTCTCTGCGCTGGAGGAAAGGGGTCGCTCCTCCCCGGGGGGGGGCTTTGAGGCATAAAGAGGGGGCGGATGCCGGGAGGAAAGTGCGCTTTCTCGGCGCGTGGGTAGAAGAGGGATCCAGTGGAGGCGTGTGGACGGGGGACGGGGGCCCCCCGGCATGTGCGGGGGTCGGGGGTTCTGAGTTTCGGGAGGGAGGCTGCGTGTGTGCGGGGCGGGGGGCGGGGGCGGGGACTCGGCGCGTGTATGTAAAGGTGCAGCCCGTGTGCGAGGGGCTGGGTGCGCGCGCGGTGTCTGGCCGGGTGCGCGCGCGCCGCTGCCCGCCGCTCGCCTGCGAGGGCTGCTCGGCGGGTTTGACGGGCGAGCCGGCGCGGAGCAGCGCGGTCGCGGATCGCGGGGACACGAGCGCGGAAACCGCAGAGCGGATCGCGGCGCGGCGGGCCCTGCGACAGCTGCTGGGCTCCGGAGGTGGGTGAATTTCCAGCGGGGCCGCGCGGGCCGCGCTGACACTCGCTGCCTCTTCCCCGATCGGCTCGGCAGCGCGAGCGTGTGTGTGTGTGTGTGTGTGTGCGTGTGTGCGCGCGCGCGTGCGCGCGGAGGGGGGCAGGTAGCTTATTATTTTTAGTTTGGGTCGTGTTGGTTTGGGGCCGGCGGAGTGGCCAGAGCGACCATAGTGGCTACCCCACCAGCAGCCGCTTGCCGACCCGGCGCGCTCGCAAGTCCCCGAGGACCCAAAGATCCGGTGTCCTTAATCCCGTGCCTCCCCCGGCGGCGGCCGGGGCGCCGGGGCAAGTGTCCGGGTCTAGGGCGGCTCGGGCTGTCGGGGCCGCTGCGCTGGCTTTGTCTTCTGCGCCCCCCTCGCAAGCACCCCGGGCGGACGTGGATCCGTGGCTCAGGGCAGTGGCCCCCGAGCTGGTCGGAGACCCCAGGCAGCCGGCGACGCGGGATCGGGAGAAGCCGGTGGCTAACTCCAAAAGCCCTGCGAAGCCGGGCAAGTGCTGGCAGCGCGACTTTGCAAGATGCCCCAATGTTGAGCGGATTCCGGGCTTGGTGAGAGCAGCCCTCCTGTGGCTGGCGGTGTGGGGGGGGGGTCGGCAGGGTGGGGGGCAGGGGGCGCCGGGACCGCCGCTCTCGGCCACGGAGCCCCCGGCTCACTCCGCCAGTGACAGGCGGGCCAGTGACGCCCCGGGGACCCCGGCCGCGTGGCCCGAGCCGGCCGTCCCTCACCCCTCCAGCACCGCACGCCCGGGTCTGGGGAGGCCGCTGGAAACTCCAGTAGCTGCCCCGGGTGGGACGGGAGCGCGCGGAGAAATGCGTGCGCAGCGCGGCTGAAGGCCCCCGCGACATCCCGAGCGGTCCCCGCCTCCGCTGCGCGCCCCACGAGGCCGCCGCTGGGGCCCGGGACCCGGGAGGGGGCCGCGCGCCGGCCCCGGGCACCGGGATGCGGCAAAACGTTGCGGTACGCGCCACCGCCGGCAGCCCCTCCAGCCGCGGCGCCGCCGGCCCGAGGGAGCGCACCGGGGGCGACGAGGCCCGCGGCTCCCGGCCGAGCCCCCGCCCCCGCCCCCGCCCGGCGGCGTCGGTCCCCGCAGGCCCGCTCCTTCCGCACGGGCGCGGGCGCTCGGGGCGGCCGGGGGACCGGGCCCCTGCAGGGCGCAGGCACCGAGACGCGGAGACGGGCCGCTCTCGCCGCGGGGTACCCAACTCCTACTTTGCCGGGGTTGGTTGGGTTTTTTGGGGTTTTTTTTTTTTTTTTTTTTTTTTTTGCTTATTGACCTTTTTCCAATCCCCCCCCCCCCAGATTTGAAAATGTGCCTGCTTTAGCGGCAGCCTGTGAATGGGAGGTTTCTTTCGCTTCCATTCCGCGCCCCCTTCCCCTCTTTCGAGCTCCCTCCTGGCTCCCTTCCCTGGGCTCGGCACCCTCCGCGGTCGCCTGCCCTTTCGGTCCCCCGTCCTCGGCGATCCGCCCGCCCTGTCCCCTGCCCCACACTCCGGCTGCCTGCGGCTTTCTCCGTTGCACGGGAGATGCATTTGGGAACTTCCTAGCTCGTCCTTGTGGCTTTTTTCCCCCCGTGCTATTTAAAGTAGAAATTCCGAGGAGGAGGGCAGCTCCTTATGCAATTTCAGATCTGCTGATGCTCCTCGTTCTTGTTTTTGTACGGAATTCGGGTTCTTTGGGTTTTTTTTTTTTTTTTTTTTTTTTGGCTTGTTTGGTTTCTAGTTCGGTTGATTTTTGGTTGGGGGGTCGTACCACGAAATGACTCAACTGAACCAGAATAGCTGCTGAAAACCACATCTATAGGAAGGCAAAACGATCATGTGAAATCTTGATTTTACAATGAAAGTTGGCTTGGATGATGTCATACTTGAGAATTTATGACTTCTTTTTTGCACTGCCAATCAAACTATCACGGTGAATAGGGGAAATGCGTGTCTGCATGGCAGGCAAGGAGCATCTCGGCAGTGCCAGGCTGTATTCTGAACCAAACTACTTAAAATGCAAATCTTTCTGGGTCGTGGCAAATGGATTGTCTACCTTGAGACATGTTTGCTTTTACCACTAGCTGATTCCTCGTGGGCAAAATAAACAAAGGAGTTTCTGTGCGACACTTCTTTGTATCATTCCCTCATCGTGTGTTCCTGGGTAATTTATTTATTTCATTAATATTTGGTGGTAACCATATTGAAATTGCAGCCAGCTTCCCATTCAAGATGGAAAAAAGGCTCACATGCCTAAAATTGCATCAGTAAAACGCACAGTGCTTGTGTTTCCTTTTAGGCTTTTCCGTGAAACACTGCATATGTTTGTATGTGCATGCGGTATTTAAGGAAGTGGCTACAACGGGTTAATTTGCAAAGCATTAAACTCCACTAAGTGATTCGTGATTTGTTTAGAGACCGAGACTTGGGGTGGTGATATTGGGAGGGGACGTTGGGGAAGTGATGATTTTAGGACAGACGTTTGCTGCACTAAATGCATCTGGTGCTGCAGCTAAAGCCCCTCCAGGACTGTAGCGTGTGAACTCCTGTTCCTCAGCAGTGCTAGTCTGTGGTCCGAGTGAAGGAGAGGAGCATCCGAGCCAAGTGTCTGTCGGACCTGGGTTCAAAATGGCATGGAAAGGAATACAAATGGGCCAGGAAGGCAGGGGAGCCAGTTCTTGGGGGGGGGGGGTGTCAGGAAAGCCGTCTGGACGTCAGCTAGGCAATGCAGGAGCAAGCAGGTTTCTCTCCTGCTTTCAGGGACCCAAAGGCTCCCCCACCCCCATTTGGGAGATGACTGTCAGGAAACTAGATACCATTTATTTACTTGAAATTAAAATGTGGCCATTTCCTATTCAGTCGTTTTTCTAGAACCTCACTGGGTCATCTGTGTTTGTGCAAGGCAGCCATGTACAGGAGTGAACTGAGTCACGGCAGCGTGCTTACCTACAGGCTGAAGCTCGGGCACATCTCTTCCCAGGGCGCCCTCCGCCTTGATCTTTGGACTGTCCCTTCTAGAGCAACCAAATCCTCCCATCGCCATCCTCCTCTGAACCCAGGGCTCTAATATCTCCTTGGTTCGGCCTCTTGTCAAGCTGAGGCCCAGAGAGTAGACTTCTACAGACTGGAGCGCCTTGGGTGGTGCAAACTACAGAGACAGAGTTGATGGCCTGGGTCAGTCGTTAGAGTCACAGGAGGTCTGTGTGCAAGGGTGGAGTCTGATGGTCCGTGTAGAGAAGGTATTTTCAGATTGTTGAGGTTTAAGCACAGTCAAGCCTTTTTCTCCGGTCATTTGTTGTGTGTTCTTGCCCAGGGAAAATGTGCATAGACTCCAGGTACGGAAATAAAACTTAGGGCATATCTGGTGATTGCTTTTCAACTGAGTGAGAATACTTGCAGCATAATACAAAGCTAATCATTACAGCCACGTGTTCACTGTGGTAGGATGTAAACGCACATCATCTTGCAAGTAATGACCATTGAAAAAATGTTTTCTTTTTATTTTGTAGATTATTTCTCTTTATTCAGAAGCATAAAGTTGTTTGCTGATTGCAAGAAGATGTTTCTTTGGCTCTTTCTGATTTTGTCAGCCCTGATTTCTTCGACAAACGCAGATTCTGACGTATCGGTGGAAATTTGCAATGTGTGCTCCTGCGTGTCAGTCGAGAATGTGCTCTATGTCAACTGTGAGAAGGTTTCAGTCTACAGGCCAAATCAGCTGAAACCACCTTGGTCTAATTTTTACCACCTCAATTTCCAAAACAATTTTTTAAATATCCTCTATCCGAATACATTCTTGAATTTTTCACACGCAGTATCCCTGCAGCTGGGAAATAATAAACTGCAGAACATTGAGGGAGGAGCCTTTCTTGGGCTCAGTGCATTAAAGCAGTTGCACTTGAACAACAATGAATTAAAGATTCTCCGAGCTGACACTTTCCTTGGCATAGAGAACTTGGAGTATCTCCAGGCTGACTACAATTTAATCAAGTATATTGAACGAGGAGCCTTCAATAAGCTCCACAAACTGAAAGTTCTCATTCTTAACGACAATCTGATTTCATTCCTTCCTGATAATATTTTCCGATTCGCATCTTTGACCCATCTGGATATACGAGGGAACAGAATCCAGAAGCTCCCCTATATCGGAGTTCTGGAACACATAGGCCGTGTAGTTGAATTGCAACTGGAAGATAACCCTTGGAACTGTAGCTGTGATTTGTTGCCTTTGAAAGCTTGGCTGGAGAATATGCCATATAACATTTACATAGGGGAGGCTATCTGTGAAACTCCCAGCGACTTATACGGGAGGCTTCTGAAAGAAACCAACAAGCAAGAATTATGCCCCATGGGTACGGGCAGTGACTTCGATGTTCGAGTCCTGCCTCCGTCTCAGCTGGAGAACGGCTACACCACTCCCAATGGTCACACCACCCAAACATCCTTACACAGATTAGTGACCAAACCACCGAAAACAACCAATCCTTCCAAGATCTCCGGAATCGTGGCAGGCAAGTCCCTTTCCAACCGCAACCTCAGTCAGATTGTCTCTTACCAGACAAGGGTGCCACCTCTGACACCTTGCCCGGCACCTTGCTTTTGCAAAACACATCCTTCGGATTTGGGACTGAGCGTCAACTGCCAAGAGAAAAATATACAGTCCATGTCTGAACTGGTCCCGAAACCTCTAAATGCCAAGAAGTTGCACGTCAATGGCAATAGCATCAAAGACGTGGACGTCTCAGACTTCGCTGAGTTTGAGGGACTGGATTTGCTCCATTTAGGCAGCAATCAGATTACAGCGATCAAGGGAGATGTATTCCACAATCTCACTAATTTACGCAGGCTGTATCTCAATGGCAATCAGATCGAAAGACTCTATCCTGAAATCTTCTCAGGCCTTCATAACCTGCAGTATCTGTATTTGGAATACAATTTGATTAAGGAGATCTTAGCCGGCACCTTCGACTCGATGCCGAATTTGCAGCTACTGTATTTAAACAACAATCTCCTAAAAAGCCTGCCCGTGTACATTTTTGCGGGAGCCCCCCTTGCTAGGCTGAACCTGAGAAACAACAAGTTCATGTACTTACCCGTCAGCGGGGTCCTCGATCAGCTGCAGTCGCTTACACAGATTGACTTGGAGGGCAACCCGTGGGACTGCACCTGTGACTTGGTGGCGTTAAAGCTGTGGCTGGAGAAGTTGAATGACGGGATTGTCGTGAAAGAACTGAGATGTGAGACACCTGTTCAGTTTGCCAACATCGAACTGAAGTCCCTCAAAAATGAGATCTTATGTCCCAAACTCTTGAACAAGCCATCTGCGCCATTCACGAGCCCTGCACCTGCCATCACATTCACCACCCCGCTGGGTCCCATTCGAAGTCCTCCCGGTGGCCCGGTGCCTCTGTCTATTTTAATCCTAAGTATCCTAGTGGTCCTCATTTTGACTGTGTTCGTTGCTTTTTGTCTTCTTGTTTTTGTGCTGCGGCGGAACAAGAAGCCCACGGTGAAGCACGAGGGCCTGGGGAATCCCGAGTGTGGCTCCATGCAGCTGCAGCTGAGGAAGCATGACCACAAGACCAATAAAAAAGACGGACTGAGCACGGAAGCCTTCATCCCCCAAACCATAGAACAGATGAGCAAGAGCCACACCTGTGGCCTGAAAGAGTCAGAGACCGGGTTCATGTTTTCAGATCCTCCGGGACAGAAAGTCATTATGAGAAACGTTGCCGACAAGGAGAAAGATTTATTGCACGTGGATAGTAGGAAGAGACTGAGCACAATTGATGAGCTGGATGAGTTATTCCCGAGCAGGGATTCCAATGTGTTCATTCAGAATTTTCTGGAAAACAAAAAGGAGTACAACAGCATCGGCGTCAGTGGCTTTGAGATCCGCTACCCAGAGAAACAACAAGACAAAAAAACCAAGAAGTCCCTGATAGGCGGCAACCACAGTAAAATCGTCGTGGAGCAGAGGAAGAGCAGCGAGTATTTTGAACTGAAGGCGAAACTCCAGAGTTCCCCTGACTACCTACAGGTCCTTGAGGAGCAGACAGCTTTGAACAAGATCTAGGTCATGCAATCTCGCTTCATACAGAGGACATTTATTTAATGATGAAAGTGCCTTTTGTTGACTTCTAACTTCCAAATACTATATTATCAATAGGCATAGAGGCAGGTGTTTCCGAGGCTGTCTCATTAACTGTAGCTGCAGAGATGTGTCCAGTAGAAGAGAATTTCCTTAATAGATTTTACTACAGAAAACCTATACTGTGGAGTCCTGTGGGGATACTGCAAACTCTATTGCCAAAGGGATGCTTTATATAACAGAATACACTGAATTTAACCTCAAGAGGCAAATCTGTTTTGTACCCCAATGCAAAACCTTCGTCTCTTTGTGCTTTGTAAAGCAAACTCAAGAAAAACTGGTACCGATGTTTGTACCTCAGCTGGGTCCTTCATCTTGCACGTAGATTAAGCTGGTGGAACTGGAATAAATCCTTTTGATTTGTGGCATTGTAACAACTCTGTGTAAAGATTATCTGAAAAGTCTAAAAAAAAAAAAAAGCATGCAAAGAGAGAACATTCGATAGTATTTGTAAATCGGTAAACTTTATGGCCTGCATCTTGAAACCGCTGGATTTATAATGTTAAATTGTGCAAATATTTGTTTAAAATATACCATGCATTACATAACTATAAAATAAATTTGAACACTTTAAGCATTACCTGTCTATACATAAAACCTAAAAGAAAAAAGTCAACGTGAGTTACATAGCGTTTGTGGTGATCTGAAGAAATACATGATGTTTATCAGAATTAAACAAGGCTCAAACTAAACATTAGAGTTTGTTCTCAGTTACGTGAAATACCCACAATCCTTAAAGGTTGTCCAAAATTAGCAAAGTGCTTACCGTGTGAGCGCACCCAAAGCTATTTTTGTAACATAATTCATATTTATGAAGTACTTTGTATACTAAATAGGAAAATATGTACTCCTTAAGATGTATTTAATATGCCTGACTTGTTTTCCTGATCACAGGGAATTTATCAATGAGTATAAATCTAGGCAGAAAAAAAATATACCAAACCGAAACTGAAGCTTCTGTGTACAGAAATATTCTGGACATTGTGATCAGGTATGATTCAAAAACAAAACAAAACAAAAAAACCACAAAAACACAAAAATACAAAAAAAAAAAACAACAGTTCTGTGCTATTCTTGAGAAGTTAGCATATTATCTTCAGATTTGTTACCAACTGTGCATTTTAAAATAGGTTCCTTAGTTTTAAAGTATCGTGTCTGGGGCAGTTGTTATTTGCCATCAGTTGTCTTGCTTTTCAGGATTCTATGAGCTTAATTCCAATAGTTTTCACTACAAATATTTAAAAAAGAAATTAATGGGTAAGGTTAATAGTTATATCTCGTACGCATCAGTATCCTGTTCTGTCGTCATTCCAGCTACTATCAGATAATCCAGTAGAGCAGTGAACATCATGGTAATCTCTCGGCTCTCAAAGCCACACTGTAAAATGCTTTCATTGGTCTCAGATGAGTTCACAGTCTGCAACTACAAATGATATGCCACTGTGTTTGCTTGTGCTGTTAACTTCTAAGTCAAAATTGGTCAGAGGAAGGACTTGATAATGGGAGACATTCGAAGATTTGTAGGAGCTCCCAATTAGCAAAGTGACATCCTGAAACACATTACCTTCTTGGCCTGCCTGCATATGTATATTTCTTTGTGCTCCATCTCTTATAATTACTGTATTAATCAGATGACCAAGAAGGTAAACATAGACATTCTTCATGAACTTCAAGTGGCAGATGTTTTGGCGCAGCTTCCAAAATGACATTATGGTTGACGTTGTAACAGTAGTCCCTTTATTACGTACTAATTTCAGGGCTTTATATGTTTGTTCCAGGATTAAAAAAAAAAAAAAAAAAACTTGGCATTCTTAGAGGGTGTGTGTGTGTATGTGTGTGTGTGCCCGTGTGTGTGTATTTGAGTATATATGCATACATATAGATAATTTGGAGATTTTTTTTTTTAAATAGCGGAAAAAAAATTGTCTCCATATGTATGTGCTGGTGCTCTTAAAACTTTAATGTGTAATTTTAATTTTCATGACAATGTCTGTGAAAACTTTATATGAATATTAAAAAAAAATACAAACAAATACTTGCTTTCTGATCTTGAAAGAAAAGACATGAAGATGTGTGCCCAACAGTGTGTTTTCATCTACAATTTCATAAGGACTTTTAATATGCCATTACCATGCTTGCATGCATCCATGGATTAAAGGGCTCCTAATGCATACTGACAGGATAAAGACGCAAAGGCTTCAAAGAGAGTGTTTTAGTTTATCCTGTCAATAAAGTATGGATTGAGGAATCTTAAGTAGAAGCTTATGGGAGGAACCGGAAAGCTCTATCCATGATCTGGGGATAATAGGTCATTGGGATGACGCCTTTTATTCAGTGTGGTGATGCTTTGAAGATGTTTCATGGTTTCTGCAGTTGTCAATGGCAAGAGTACCTGCCATCATCTCAAAGCTTGCTGTAGCATATTGGCTATCTCATAACTCTTCTGCCGAAAGGTATAAAATGTTCAACTTTTTTAAAAAAGTAATTTAAATGTGTGTGGTTATTTGGAGGTTTTAATTGTAAGTGAATGACAGTAACAAATCCTTGGTTAAGGCTGATCTATTTTCCTTAACCGAAGTCATTGTGCCTACATTATACAGTGTATACTGTTTTGCACCTGTCTCTCATTAGTTCTACTTGTACATTTTATGATAATGTAGTTAGGCATAAGTTTTGAGTTGAGTACAAGAGCAGTTAAGACACTGTATCTACATTTTGTTGGCTTCAACTATAACCTTGATGTTAGTTTAACCCCTTGAGGGATGATCTATAGGTCAGTACAGCGTCTTTAGTAGAATTTGATTCAAATCTAGAAAAGCCAAGAAGTGCTCACTTCTAATGTGGTCTGACACATCATGGGCTTCTTGGCATTGTATCATGTGCTTGGACTCTGTTAGAAGGGTTGGAAAGAAGATTAGATCATATGAAATTAGTAGAGGGGTTGAGATAATATATTATGTCCGTGTACTATAAATCAAGTTTTAAATTATTTTTTTATGAAATCAATAAAGATGATTCAATTCTTTAAAAGTAAATCTTTGTGTAATTTTATGAGAAAGCAGCTATTAAAATACAGTGATTCAAGTCTGTAAGGCAATTTATATTCTATATTTAGTTTTCCATTCTGAAAAATAAACTGAATAAATATATTAATTAGAAAATCATTTAAGACCAGCTTTCTTTTGTTGCTTTTTTTAAAGCATTTTGTTTCTTTAAGCCATAAGGATGCATATACACAGGGCATGGCCTCATGAGTAACGTCAGCAGGTATTGCAGAAATAACAGAACACATCTAGAAATGTATGGCAGTAATATTAATCTATAATATCGTTTGCATGATTTGTACATTGACATTGTATGAAATGAGCACAGTGAGTTTTGGTTTTTGTTTTTTTGTTTTGTTTTGTTTTGTTTTTTTGTTTTTTTGTTATTGTCGCATCCAAAGAGCTGGGGAGAAAATATATTAAGAATGTATTTATAATCACTATTTTGAAATAAAGTAAAGAAAAATCATTGTATTGTTTTTACCCTGATTTGATTATTAGTATTTTAGGTTAGTTTATAAGATAAAAATCAAGTAATGCTATAAAAGCTAATGTAAATCACAGAAAGAAACTGTTTTAATGACTTTTGTTTGCTTTTAATAACATCAAGGTATTAGAGAGAATTTATTAAATGCCATTTTTATGAAAGTATTAATAAAATTGTTTGCTACAATGGTATTTCTGAAGCCACAGTTTGTTAAATATATTTATCTTTCCATTATCTTTCAGAAGAAATAAAGCAGTAACCAAATTGATCTTTTCACCTAGATTTGAGGGTAAGATTCAGAGCTTTAGAATACTATTTGTATTAAACTTAATTGCTAAATCTATATTACGAGATGCTTTTTTTTTTTTCAGACATCTTTGCAATCTGTGTCCCTTTCCACTGGCAGCCCAGTCCCACTAATCAGTTGGAATCTGACATAACTGCATATAAGCTTATATTAATATTCAATCTTACCTATCTATTTAAAAACTTTTGCACATTTCCTTATGGGAAGAGATGTAAAGAGAGAGGAAAACAGAGGAGATAAATGAAGAGTGTTGTGGTCTTCAGGCTATACCTAGCTATGCTGAAGAAGTGACCAGTATAGATCGCACATACAAGTGCTTTTGGACTAAGTGTTTTACGTAACACAGGATACACATCCCGTGATTGTATGACTTGTTTTAGTTCTTTGTGAGTCCTGAGCATAGGACTTTGGGTCCCAGCCACTCAGTTATGTAGACAAGCGGTATCAAATGAAAGTTTGGCTTCATTTCCAGTGCTCATTCAATTAGTCACTATGGTCAGATGGGCTGAACTAAAATATCCTGTTTGTGGCTTCACTCACCGGGAATAACTGGCAACAGATACTAAGTTCACCTGATAATTGTTAACCCTCAATTTCAGATTTGCTGGTTATCTGTCCTTTGTTAAATTAAAAGCAAACAGGAAGCTAAATGAATTTGAATAACTTATTTTGGACAAAATTGCCCTTAATCCAATTTCGATTGTTGTTTTGTCTCAGTTTCCACTGGTTGATAAGATTGCACTTTAGAAGGGGAAATCCGGGAAGGCAAACTGTGTTGTCTATCTTATATGATAGACTAGGACTTCTTACATTTTTTAAAGGTTTTGTTTAGCCTGTTGTTCCTATGTCTACAGAGGGAAAATGAAGTGGGGCTGTGAGACAACTGCTTAAATACTTCGAGCCAAATAATTGCTATTGAGAAGAAAAAGATTCAGATTTTTCATTAAATCCTAATAATTACCAGACTCATTGACTATAGTACCCAGAACCAGGAAAGGATCACTCAGCCCACCACCTTAATTTGCTTTTGTAGACACTGGCTAAACAGAAATCCTAGTGATGCCGTTAATACATCAGAAATGAGAAGTGACTTGTGTAACTTACAAAGCTCATGAATAAGGTCTTCAGAGAAATTATATGAGTATGTAATGAAAAAATACAAAATATCACTTTCAAATTAGCTATGGGAAGAAAATAGTCTTCTAAAGTTTCTGAACAACACATTTGTCTTAGTTGACGCCTCACAAATACTAGATCATGTCCTGTGTTGCTGGTAAACAACCTGAGGAAGCCATGTTGTGCAATGGATACTGCTCATGGAAGCCTTTGAAAATCATAATGAGCTCATTTCTCCTGACTACGAATTACAATGTATATTTTCATTATTGTTTCATGTAAACTGAACCATTGTGGTAAAACTCTGGAGTTGATATTCAGTAATTTTAATGCTGTTTTCACTAATAAAAGTCTTTTCTTATAGGTCATATTTGTAGCCATCTAGTGTGTTTTTTAGTGTGAAATCAGTAAAGCTCAACATCAAGAAGAAATGCAAATAATTTGTTTCTTGGCCAATGCGATTATTTTGTTAGCTTATACAATAGGGCAGGTCTAAAAGAAAAACCAAACCCAACAACAACAAAAAAATAGGCTAGGTCTACCTACCTGCCTCCTCTCCCCCCGCCACGCCACACACATACACATGCACACGCATACACATACACAGGAGTATATACAAATTATGAATTATGCACAAAGGGAATTACTTAGGTGATATAAACACATAAAATGTCTCTGCCTTGACTACCTACCTAGATTTTCCAAATCAAAGTGGATATTGGGGCCCAAATGATCAATGTTCACTTTTTTGTTCACTTTGAATGGAAACCTGACCACTGTATTCATAAAAACTGGAAATTTGGCCAAGTTTCCTCCCGGGACTTCCTTGGATTTCAGTAATGTCCACTGTCTTGATTTTTGGTTTTGATTTTCCTTGTTAACTTTATCATCGTTATCATCCTTCCATCTGTAAGCATATTTAAGATACAGTGCGGTATGGAACCTCCCAGGCAGCCAACCAAGGTACAAATCAATGCTGCTGCCGCCTTTCACAAATATCATTCAGAGAACCATGTAGAGACATCTAGATCCAAACTAAAGAACCCCAGGGTAAGGATTTGATTAGAAGGTATTAGAACATGGAGGTTAAAAGGAAGAAGAACAAGTAGGTTGCAAATTACCGACCAAAGAGCTCTGTACCTAAGTCAAGAGTTTTTCAGAGAAAAAACAAAAAAAGTTTATCAGATAGAATCTGATTACTGAACAAGAGTCGTGGCAACATATGTCAAATCACAGACTTCTTTCTCCTTATTCTCTCTCTCTGCTTTATTTCTTGCAAATATATATGAAATCCAGGATGTACCAACACAACACACGTAACACACATGTTTTCAAGGAACTCACAGGTCAATTAAAACAACTGGTTACCTTTTCAGCTTCCATGGAGTTGTTTCCCAGGATGACTGACATCTCGAACTGCCTGTCAGGGCCTCCTGGTAGAGCTCTGCTGTAAAAAACAATAAGCAGTATTTGTGCTTCATAAGAATAGCCAGTGAAACATGTGTAGTACATATAATGAATTTTGATAAGGAGAAACAGAAATCGATACAAACGTTTGGGTTCCTAATCCCATGGTGAAAAGCTGCTGAGCCTTTTGGTTTGTTTTCAGCAATTGTATTTCAATACAAATTACCAAGTGCATATTTCAAAAGCCATTTCCTGCGAGAACCCCCGGGAAGCCATGTCTCTGCCATGGGTCTCCTTGTTCCATAGCAGGATGTGTCACATTTGCCAAGTCCTCCCTGCTGGAAATTCTTCTCTTCTGCTGCTATAAACAGCCAACATCATCTATGGCACAGGCTAGCTCAGGGAAATATATATATATATTTTAACTGCTGTTTGGTCATTAGTGGCAATACACATAAAATAATCTAGGATTCTATGTCCAAGCATATATTTTCCATTGTAGTATTACCATGTCTAGAGGGCATTTCTTTTCTTTTTTAAGATTTTATTTATTCATGAGAGACACACACAGAGAGAGAGGCAGAGACACAGGCAGAGGGAGAAGCAGGCTCCCTGCGGGGAGCCGGACGCGGGACTCGATCCCAGGACCCCGGGATCATGACCCAAGCCAAGGGCAGATGCTCAACCACTGAGCCACCCACGCGTCCCCTGAGGGATTTCAATTGAATATATTTTCCACATTGCTGTCTTTGTTTTTACTTACCAGTTAACTTGCAGGCCACGACAGCTTCTAGTTGTCTTATGCCTAGCTCTCCTTCAAAGGGGAAAGTAATTCCATCCTAGAAACTCACAGTTTATTTATAGAAAGAATCATCACACTTCTATCTGCTCATTTCCTTCTATAACTTCCAGAAATATAGAAAATTTAGTACAGTAAGTGATTGATTTAAAAGGAAGTCCTGCTGACACAAAAATAATTATAGGAAGATAGAGTGAGTTATGGGGGGCGGAGGGAGCCAACTTTAGGAAGATATTTCTTGTGTTTCAGATCTCCTTGCAGTGGAATTGGAGTGCAGTGCTTTACCTCCTGAGCTGGACTCCGAGAAATCAGCTTGTCCTCTGGAGTCCCTGCAATAACTAAAGAAGTTTATTATTGCTGACATGTGGGCAGGTTTGCCATGTGTTGCCATAAACATGGCTGTTATTTTCTCCTTGCACTATTTCAGAAAATAGTCATTTGCTCAGATTTGGCACAGCTGCTGAAATGCTGCTGTATCAATTCTCACCGTGAAAATTCACAAAGCATTTTGTGTCTACATGTAAGAAATGCGCATTGGAAACTGGATAAAACCATCAGGCTTAAGAAGGGAACCAGCCTGCCCTTAGGAAAAGAGGGCTTTTAAGAGAACCAAAATGCAGACTTTTTTTTTTTTTTAATTACATCAAGGTGGAGATCGCCTTCCTTTGAACGTGTTGGCTTTTTGTAGGCTTCGATATGTGCGTTATGAGGGAAGTAGGACTCAGTTCCGGAACAGCATTTCCATTCTCTGCATAGTCATCTTGGTTGCTTAGATGCGACTGCAGTGTAGAATGTGTGAGCGCTCACTTGGTTATTTAATCTCAAATGTGTATCTGATTTCAGCTGCTCATTTGACTATAAACATATTGAAGAAGGCCAGTTTTGCTGACCTATCATAGTGTCCTTATGATAGAACTAAATGGTCTTTATTCCATCTTAAAGGTTATCGGAACAGGGTTAGGCCAAGAGCCTGTTGGTAAATACCTCCAACATTTAAGAACCATCACAGGAAGGCGAGAGTATACATGCTCCTTGAATTTGCAAATCAGATCATTTCATCCCAATTCCTTTTCTTTTGGAAGAGCAACGAGGGCTAGAGAGGGAAGGTGACTTGCCCAAAGCCAAGCAACATATTAAGACCAATCTGGTCTACAACCTGTTTCTCCTGACTCACAGGATAATGCTATTTCCATTACACTGTTCTATTTGGAAGTTCCAAGGAGGAGAATGAGGATCTGTGGGTGAGGCTTCAGGGAGACGTTCCAATGTAGCATAAGGACATTTTCCATAAGGTTTTATAGCAGCCCATAACTGGAGGAATGAGCTAGATTTCAAAATACGGAGTTCTTTATCCGTACAAGTATCCAAAGTGAGAATGGTTTTGACAAGGAGGATGGATGTTATTCAAGAAAATGTACTTGAATGCAAGCTTAGCCTAGCTGATCTTGGAGGACACTTCTAGCTCTAAGATCCTAGGATTCCCTGGTTTATACACCAAAGTCATTTTTCAAGCAAGCCAAGACTATCAAATGTGTATTTTGTCCCAAACATTCAAATCCTCAATCTATAGTAGCTCAATCGCTAATAGGTGATACCTACTGGATATTAGAATAACGAATCAATAACCCCAAGTACCAATTAGATATGAAGCATCATTTTGGAAGAGACACAAGTTTCCTTCTAATTTTTAGTGTTTTCATTTTGTGTCAGCATTCCAAAGAGAATACTCTCTGATGTTTAATTTTTTCTCACAAAGGAAAAAACAACCTCCTTTGTACATTGCACTGAAGATGGCACTCTAGTAACAACCTCACACTAGCAGTGATAAGATGTGCTTATATTTATTATTTCAGTCCTACATTTCAATTTTGAGGTTATTTCTTGAGCTTGGCAAATGGGACACAAAGGTTAGTGTATTGTTATATCGTCTTCCCTAATTAGAGTTGGGTCTATTTTTTTTATTATTTACCCTCAATTAGATAGAATTGAAAATTATTCCAAATAATTTTAACTCAGGTTATAGCTCAACAGACTATATTAAGAATAGCAACCACAAATTATCCGAATTACCAAAAAAAAAAAAAACTCTCAGAAATACTTACTTGAATTTCATTCCATAGAGTCAAAGTTTTCTTAAAAACAAGAACTTGGAAAGGAAAGACACCCTTGAAACCTCAAGGGTTTTTGGTTGTTTATTGGGTGCCGTTAGTTTTTAAAGATTCTGAATACATCCGAGATCACTCTGCAATGCAATTCTGAGTTTGTCTTCATTAAGTGTTATTAACCAGGGGCTCCTTCAAAGTGGCCACTGTGCATTCGCTGACCCCTTTAATCACAAAGAGTATTCCTTCAGGTACTAGTTAGCAATTCATTCAAAATTAGCAGTTTTACACATCCGGATCCTACTTCACTTCTAAATAGTCACCGTGTTAAATGTATAAATAACCTCTGCCTCATTAATGTTTAAGTAGAAAAGAATAGAAGGGAATAAAAAATACTTAGTTTGATTGGTTGCTGGCACATCATGATGTCTATTAGAGCACAGCACACTGACCCTCAGGCCTCCCCTCTTTCTTCATGTACGTGCCCACCCATGCCCGTGCAGCCCCCTAGCTCCTTGTTCAAAGTCCTCTTCTGTGACAGTGGCCGAGTGCTCCAAGTAAGTAACCTCCCCACTCCCATTAAAACTCTAATTCTGTTTGATGTTTTTCTTTCCACCTGATTCACATTTAAATACCAAATTCACACTGCAGCTAATTCACACGTACATTAGTATGTTAATACTCTCAGGGGTATTTTAAGAGGCTATTGAGGAGGAGAAGAGGAGACCATGTTCCTAGAACAAAGGCTGGCATTTCGGCCCGTGACAGTGGACTGAGGCCTCTCTTTGTACCCTTCCGGAATATCACATGTGAAGCTGTTGTAGCTCAGGTCGATTGGAACTGGCAGACTGACTTAAACCGACTCTCCTCAAGACCCACGTGTGTCCCCTAAGTGGCTTTCATTCATGCGACCTTGTTCATATTGGAGTGGGGGAAAGGGGGTGTGGCATCGGTTAATTAAGGCTGTCCTGTGGAAAAGACATTTGAATGAAAGACCTAAAGGGTGAGGTCAAGTTAGTTGTCAAAGAGTGGGGTTGGGCCAGGGCATGTGAAACTGAGGGGGCAACATGGCTAAGACCCCAGTGTGGGAATTAGCTCATCACGTGGTGCTGGTGGGGTAGGCAGAGACTAGACCAGGGGTTGCCACACCTATTTTGCACAGGGCCAGAGAGCAGATAACTTGAAGCTTTGCGGGCCACACAGTCTTTGCTGTAACTAGTCAGCTCGGCTGCTGTAGCATGGAAGTAGCTGTAGACAATGAGTTCAACAAACAGGTGTGGCTGTGTTTCAACGAAATTTCATTAATGAAACAGGTGGTGGGTCGGTTGGCCCACAAGCCCCGGGTGCCGTCGCTGAAGCTAAATTGTGAAAGGCCTGGTAGGATTCAGACTGCCGGATGCTTTGGGAGAAGTCAACGGAGGTTGAGAAAGCATTGAGGTGACATGGTTACGTTTCCTTAGGACAGACTACTGGCTGCTTTATTGAGGCCGAACGAGGGCGAGTGAGGACCAGAGTATATGTGGGGAACCCAGTCAGGAAGATCCTTCAGTAATACCGAAAAAAGACAAAGGTGAGCTAAGCTGTTAAAGATGAAGGAAGTACATGGTTGTGGCCTGTATTGCGAATGAAGACCCTGTGGGCCTTGCCCATACACTGGATATGTGAGTCAAGGGTGATGGGGCGGGGTGCAAGGAGGATTCTCAGAGTCCTCTGCGTGGGGCAGCTCGGTTGATGAGAATACCATTCACTGAGATGAGGAACTCTAGAAGAGTTGGAAGTGGCTCAAATTGTTGGGTGGGCGAGTGTCTTTGTCCAACAGGAGCTCCGAGGAGCATCTTGGGCCAGAGACAGAATTGACACTGAAGGTCCCAGAAGGAGGTCCCAGAAGGAAAATACAAAGGCCTAGCAAGGATTGCAGCTGTTTCAAGCTTTGGTTTTCAGTGTCCCCCGTGCATCAATGGTATGAAAAGCACCTGAGGCGCTTGTTAAACCTCAGCCTCTCAGACCCCTTCTGAACCAGAATATCTGTGGGCAGGGCCCAAGAATGTGCATTTTAAGCTTTCCAGGCTATTATTCTTTCCATTAAATTGGGGAAATCTCTGCTGTTGAAGTAACTTGGAAGAGGTAGCCCCTGCAAAAAAAAGAGAAATTGGGACCAGACAGCCAGAGGGAAATCCAGGAAGCTCTTGAGGGGGCCTGGGAGCAAAAGAAGAGCGTTTCGAGAGAGGGGGTGACCAACGGTGTTCAGTGTTGCCAAGAGACCTCAGTACTATCTCACCAGGGTTGTCTGGTACCAGTTCCACTTGGATTGCATCCAAGACAGATGTCAGAACAGCTGTGGGACTCCATGCCCTAACAGAACACAGAAACCACAGATGGAGATGGTCTGAGAAATGAGATGAGAATCGGGATCAGAAGACTAGGCTAACAAAAGATCAGTGCACGGGGAGACAGCAGGATTCCGGGGGGGAGGTGTATGCAAACAGAGCAAGGCCAGCAGCCAGATCCCATCCAGGGCAGGAGGTCAGAGTGGGCACCTCGAGTTAGCACCAGAGGGCATCAGGGCTGGGCTGTCATGGAAGGTCACCAAACCCCAACATTTCTGAGAGGCTCTCTCTGGGCTGAGGGCTGGAGCGTGCAAAATAGTGGGACCGTGTCCCAGTCCCCATAGAGACCACAGCCTAGGAAAGGAGGCAGACGTGAGAGTGACCAATGAGAAACCCCCATCCTCGCTGCTGTAATATAAAGATGATGCAAAAAATAAATAAATAAAATTAAAAAATTAAAAAAAAAAGATGATGCGCTGCATGAACAGGTGTTCAGCCATAGGGAGAAGAGAAGGCCTCGTTTGACCTTACCTTTGGACGATGGATGAGATTTTGATAGGTGGAGAGGGAAGTCCCAGCTGAGCGCACAGTTTGGGTGAAGGCAGAAAGGGACAGGAGAGCCTGGTGTTCTCCAGGTCGTGGACGGGTCAGTGTGGCTGGAGCAAGTGCCTCCTGAGGGATATCTCTAACTGCTTAGGGGTCACCCTTGCTCGTACCACCTCCCCATTACCTCATCCTTTCGAGCATCCTTTACCTTTGGCCTTCTCTCTCTTGCAAGGGCTCCCCTGTCTTTATTGCAGTTCCTCCTTCCCCCCACCCCGCCCTACATGCCATAAGTATTTCCAACAAATCCTCCAATAAATGAACACAAGAAGGAGCAAATACCATAGTCCAGGTGCTGAGGTATGTGCTTGGAAAAATAAGGGAGAACAAGTCCTGTTCCTTCCTTCAAAGAGCTTGCAGCTCGGGTCACTCCAGCAACGTTTCCCTTAACACAGAAGTTTGGCCCTGTTCGGGCAAAAATCTCACTTTGCAGGGATACCACCGACTTGGACTCCTCCATTCTGCACTGGCCTGTATTTCTGGCTGTTTATCTCCAATCTGAATGAGAAAGGACTGAAGTCAAGGTGTTTTTTTTTTTTTTTTTTTAATCAAGTGCAAGAGTTTGTGCTTCCTCCTAGCTCAGCAAAGCCCTTGAGGGAGTTTGGGGTTATTGTTTTGGAAACCTTGAGAGCTGGGCAGGCAGTTGCATTAGTCCTACTTCTATTGGTGGGTGCACGCCGCTGAGCTCAAATGAAGCTTTTGTTGCTGGGATTTGTGTTGTTCTACTTCTTTTCAGGCATCTCGGGGATGAAAGAATGGACTATCACAGATTTGTAAAAACAGCTCTCAACTATTCCATCCCAGGCAAAGTCTCTGCACCCTCCTAGCAATTTCCACATGAGGTCTTTATGTTTTCCAGGGCGCCCTCGCCGCTGCTTTCAGGAGATAGGGAGGGTGTCGTTTCATTTCTTTTTTTTCTTTTTTTTTTTTTTGCCTCCCTTTCCTGTTTTTCCTCTTTCTCTATAATAAGAGTCAGTTTTCATTTTCTTTTGTGCGTACGTCTGTTCTGTGTTTGAGGAAGGAGGGTCTTGGTGAGCTGTCACCTTTCTGTGAACAGAGCTCATACTCCGTTGTTCATCTCAGAAATAAAGCAACAGGCTGGGTGGTCTGCTCAGTTGCACTTGGGTCTCAATAATTAGAACCCCCTGGATGAAATAGTAACAGGGTTAAGAGAAGGAGCCTCCTCTTTCTAACTTGAAACCGAGTTTCCATTTCGGCCTCCAGGGTACCAACATAAAACTGGCAAAAAACAAGCCCCCCCCCCCCAACAAAAAACCCCAAACCACTCTTATTAAGGAAAACTCCTATCTTCCCCACCCTTCTTCCCAAGGTGCTTCTGTTCAGGGAGGTGGAGTTGATTGTGTCCCATGGGACGTGGATTTGGGGAAGAGGAGTCTCTACAGATGATTCCTTGCTCCATGAGGATGCAGCAAAGAAAGGCAGGAACCCCAGTCTTGAATGCAAAGTGGTAAGGAGGTAGCCTAGTTTAGGATCTCAGACTATAGTGACAAATGGGGGAGGAGGCCCTGGATACATTTGTTGAAGCTCCATGGTTTCACTCTTCTGAAGTTCTAGGGTTTCCTTTTCTTTCCTTTCCTTTCCCCTTTCCTTTCCCCTTTCCTTTCCCCTTTCCTTTCCTTTCCCCTTTCCTTTCCTTTCCCCTTTCCTTTCCCCTTTTCTTTCCCCTTTTCTTTCCCCTTTCCTTTCCCCTTTCCTTTCCCCTTTCCTTTCCCCTTTCCTTTCCCCTTTCCCTTTCCCTTTCCCTTTCTTTTTCTGTTTTGGGATGGAGGTTGGAGAAATCATTGCTACACTCTTTATCATATGACTTTGGAAAGGGTTGCTTCAATATGAAAAGCATCTGTCATGTTATGGTCAGCCACTACTACCGTCCCTTCTTGCTTCCTTATAGATGGACATTTCCTTGCTCCTAGTGGCAACACTCAAAATTATTTTTATACTCATGATGATCTCCTATGTAGCAGCCCAGGATAGGGCTGCAAACTTTTCAGGGCAAGTGGAAAGATGAGACCTAATAGCATTTTCTAGCCTTAAACATCATTACACACTTACACAGCAAAAATTGAGACATTTTACAGGGCACTGAATTTAGTTTTTCCTCACAGGGGAAAGGTCAGAGAAGAGGAGCAAAATTAATTTGGAAAGACACTGACTATAAATGAATTGAATTAAACAGAGTCAAAGGACTCCTCATCCTATAAAAGTTGAAAAACATTTTTAAAAGAGGACCTTTCCTGTGTTATGTTTTCATCTAAAAAAAAAAAAAGAACTGAATTTTTTTCTCCTCTCACCTTCCCGCTTCTACCTTCAACTTCCATATAAATACACTAAAAAAAACCCCACTTCAGGCTTTTCTTTGTAACCTAATATGTTCAGACACCATTGCTTGCTTGTTTCAGTTTTCTTTTAGGTTTCACTATTGAACACATAATGTCTGTCTCCACCTGGAGCTGCCCACCAGAGATCTCCCCTAATGTGGGCCTAGAAGACAAGGATAGAACATTCGAAAGGTCAAGTGTGGCTAATGCTTCTCTCGATCTGGTGGTGTATCTGGTTTGTTTCTTTATTCTTGCTGTCTCTCCATAGGGGTGCTGCTTAAAAACAAGAGTGATTAAGTACACTAAACTGTTCCACCTCTAGGGAATCCCAGCATATCAAAGAGGCTAATAACTTCTTGGCAAGTTTCCATGCCTGAGCAAAATAAACAGTTTTATCAGCACTGGTAGTTCAAGGTGAGAAAAAATAGATCAGCAACTTTAGAAAAGTCTAGTCTAGTGGGATATTCTAGAAAGCCTATATAGCTCTGGCACCAAGGATCCTAAAAACTCAGGGACACTGCTCTGTCAGACTCTATGTCTGTCTTTATGCCAACGCCATACTGTTTTAATTGCTGTAGCTTTAGGATATATTTTGAAATAAGGAAGTGTGATGCTTCCAGCTTTGTTCTCCTTTCTCAAGATTATTTTGGCATTTGGGGTCCTTTGTAGTGCTAGATGAATTTTTTTTAAGTTTCTTTTACTATATGTAATATAATTTCTTATCAGCAGAAATTGAGGAGGCCGTAAGAGCAGACCACCTGGGACAATAAAGGGTTTTTTTTTTTTTAATTTTTTATTGGAGTTCAATTTGCCGACACATAGATGAATTTTAGAATTGTTTTTTCTATTTCTCTTAAAAATGCCATTGGGATTTTGATAGGGATTGCATTAAATTCATAGATTGTTTTGGGTAGTCTGGACAATTTAAAAATATTCTTCCAATCCACGAACATAAGATATCTTCCCATTTCTCTGTGTCTCCTTATTTCTCTTTCATCAGTGTTTTGTCACTTTCGGGGTACAAGTCTTTTTATCTCCTCGGCTAAGTTTACTCCCAAGTAATTTATTCTTTTTGATGGTATTGTAGATGAGATTGTTAGTATATTAAAATGCAGATTTTTGTATGTTGATTTCCTATCCTACAACTTTACTGAATTCGTTGATTAGTTCTAACAGGTTTTTTTTGGTGGAGTTTTCTTTTTTTTAAGATTTTATCTATTTATTCACAAGAGACACAGAGAAAGAGAGAGAGGCAGAGATACAGGCAGAGGGAGAAGCAGGCTCCACACAGGGAGCCCAATGTGGGACTTGATCCTGGGACTCTAAGATCAGGGCCTGGGCCAAAGGTGGCACTGAACCACTGAGCCACCCGGGCTGCCCTGGAGTTTTCTATATGTAAGATCATATCATCTGCAAACAGAGACACTTTTCCTTCTTCCTTCCCTACTTGGATGCCTTTTATTTCTTTTTAATTGTTCTGGCTGGGACTTCCAGTACTATGTTGGATGGAAGTGGCCACAGTATGGGTGGGCTTACTTCCCTTGTTCTTGAGCTTAGTGGAAACACTTTCAGCTTTTCACTATTGAATATGATATTAGCTGTGGACCTGTCATATATGCTTTTATTATGTTGAAGTAGTTTCCTTCTATTCCTACATTATTTAGAGTTTTTATCATGGAAGTTTATTTAACTTAATCAAGCGCTTTCTCTATATCTATTGAGATGATTGATTATGTGATTTTTGTCCTTTATTCTGTTAGTGTAGTTTATCACATCAATTGATTTTCATATGTTGAACCATCTTTGCATCCCTGGAATAGATCCCACATGGTCATGGTGCATATGATCCTTTTAATGTGCTGTTAAATTCAGTTTGCTAGTATTACAAAGGAATTTTTTTAATATAGAAAGATAGATAGATAGATAGATAGATAGATTTATTTATTTATTTATTTATTTATTTATTTATTTATTTATTTATTTATTTATTTATGAGAGAGGCAGAGACACAGGCAGAGGGAGAAGCAGGCTCCATGCAGGGAGCCCGATGCGGGACTGGATCCCGGGACTCCAGGATTGTGCCCTGGGCCAAAGGCAGGCGCCAAACCACTGAGCCACCCAGGGATCCTCATTACAAAGGAATTTTAAACAAAGAATTTAGTTTTAAAAATACACAATATTTTTTAAAAAATTAAACAGATTAACATGAAGGGTGCCTGGGTGGCTCCGTTAGCTAAGCATCCAACTCTTGGTTTTGGCTCCGGTAATGATCTCAGGGTCCTGAGATGGAGCCCTGTATGGGGCTTCACGTTCAGTGAGGAGTCTGCTGTAGATTCTCTCTACCTCTCCATCTGCTCCTCCCTGCAACTCAAGTGTGCTCACGAGTTCTCTATCTCAAATAAATAAATCTTAAAAAAAAAAAAAGATTAACAATGAAACTGAAGTCTCTCTTATCTCTGACCCAGAGTCTCTGAGGGTCAGGGATTAGAGAACTAAGAAAGCTGAAAAAAAAAAAACAGATGAGGTTTGTGGTTCTTACTCATCCATAAATTGCCTCCTTGAACTCAGTGGGTCCTGTCCCCCTTCTCATCCTCAGCCTCCCAATCTATCGAATGAAGGTATTAGTTTCTTTTATTTTTACCCTAAAAAGATAGTTGCTCTTATAGTTACCAATCAATGAAAAGTAATTTAGGCAACAGATAAAGACAAACAAAACCAAAGAGATGAATGTGACCCAGAGCAACTCTTCCACCACCCCCCACCACCCCCACACACATACACATAGTCAACTACTGCTAACAGTTTCTTACATATCTTTCCCGGACTTGTTTTAGTCATATCTAGGCATACGTACATATTTTCTTTTATGTTTTCTTCCAATAGAAGAATATAGAGGCTTCTCTATAGGAAGAGGCAGAAAGGGGGATCCCTGGGTGGCTCAGCGGTTTGGCACCTGCCTTTGGCCCAGGGCGCGATCCTGGGGTCCCGGAATGGAGTCCCACGTCGGGCTCCCAGCATGGAGCCTGCTTCTCCCTCCTCCTGTCTCTCTCTCTCTCTCTCTCTCTCTCTCTGTCTATCATAAATAAATAAATAAATCTTAAAAAAAAAAAAGAAGAGGCAGAAAAACATAGCACTTGATATAGTGCAGTCTTGAGAAGCCAGACTACCTGGGTTTACAGCAGGCGTCTGTCACATATCCAGCTGTTTGAACATGGCCACGCCACTTAACCTTCTGTGTATCTATCTCCAGTTCCATATCTATAATACTGGGATCATGAGAGAGCCTACCTCATAGGGTTTGATGTAAAAGACTAAGTGAGGGGCAGCCCCGGTGGCGCCGCCTGCAGCCCAGGGCATGATCCTGGAGACCCTGGATCGAGTCCCATGTCAGGCTCTCTGCATGGAGCCTGCTTCTGTCTGTGCCTCTCTGTCTCTCTCTGTGTCTCTATGAATAAATAAATAAAATATTTTTAAAAAATGCAAAAAAAAGACTAAGTGAATTAATAAATAAAGGGCCAGTTCCAGTCACTCAGTAATTATCAGATATGAGTTAGCCCACCCCTCCTTTATCTCTTCACATCTAGTGTATATAGAGCATCTTGTGCCATGAACAGCTTCCCTACCTATCACCATCCTTTTTAATGCCCTTATAGTATTTGAACCAAAATTTATATAACCGGTCGTCTACTGATGAACATTGAGGTAGTTTCCAGGTTTTTACTGTTCAAAACATTACTGCAGGGAGATTCCTTACACATACCACATTTGCACACACATGCGAATGCGTTGTTAGGATAATTTTTGAGAAGTGGCGTTGCTAAGTTTAAGTGGATATGTACTTGAAATGTTGATCTGCAACGCCTAATTGACTTCCAATAAGCTATACCAATTTATTCTCCCATCAACATCGTATGAGAGTGTTAGTTTTTACACACCCACAAAAACTTCATGAACTATTAATTTTGTCTTATTTACTTACTGTTCCAATATGTGAAAAATAGTATCATTACTGTTTTAATTTGCATATCTTTAATTATGATTAAAGTTAAACATATTTTCCTATGTTTATAAGCTATTTATACTTCCTTTTATATTAACTGCCTGTTTATGCTCTTGACAATTGAGTGGTTTTTAAAGCTGATTATCATTTTAAAAGTTATCTTAAATCAATCCTATTATATGGAAGTTTCTAGAATTCGGATGCCAAATTAAATTAAAAAAAAAAAACACCCTCCCGCATTACCCATTTTATAGAGGAGGAAACGAAGTCTCAAATAATTTAATATTAGAGTTAGGTAATGACAGGGCTGGAATTTTAACACCTCCTTGTTTTTCTTTCTTTTTTTTTTTCCTGATGGGAGCAGCTGCACTGCTTTTTAAACAACACCACTTTTCATCTTTGCTAACACATAGGTACAGCCATAATTGTCTCCCTATTACACTCTTTGCTTCATTGTAAGGCAGCCATATGCTTCAGTATGTGGAACGTCCTATCGACTTAACTTCCCTATAAACGTGTAGTGTCAATGAGTAATTAATCCCACTGCAGTCACCACTAAATATTTCCAAGAAAAATCTTTTCACAGAACACACTGGTTCTTATAATAGCATCTCCTGCACCTCCCCACTTGTCCCACAAAGTTTGTTTCAGTGTTTCTTCATTTATCATGTCTTCTTAGAAGATTAATATGCTTACATTGTATTTCATTCCTTGGTGTTCTGAAAATAACATATTAGAGAATAATCGAGTCAATGGAATTGTTTTTATTAAAATGAAATTTGTTGGGATGTTACTATCAGACTGATATGAATCTGTACAGGTCAGGAAAATTGGGAGGGAAAGCACTGAGGAAAGGAGATTTGTATATGGGGCAGGATGTAGGGGCAAGAACAAGACAGAATTTCCTTCCCTCAGTATTGAAACTAAACACTTTGCATTCTCATCTGTAAATAAAATGAATACTGCTATTATTGGAGTGCTCACTGTGTTCCAGGCACCATGCTAGGCTTTTCATGGGCATTATCTCACTTAATTCTCACAACACTATGTGAGATGAATATTATTTTGTATATGAGAAAAATTATGAAAAAAAAATTATGTTCAGGAAGCCTAAATAGTTCCCAAGGTCAAATAATTAGTAGTTGGTAGAGCCAAGATTGAAGCCCAGGACTTCTGACAGTAAACTTCACATGCGTTCCACTGTCTTATGTTGTCTCCAAATATAAAACATATGGCCTGAAGTTAGGTTGTGAGAGAGATAGAAGACAAGATGCTGATCCATGTGTGAACCATTAGAGATGTTAGAAATGGAATTATTAGTCTCCAATTTTATTGGGTTCCTGCTAGAGCATTGGATAGGACATTGAGGCATCAGATAAACAATGCCATAGATCACTATTTGTCAAGATCATTCCATAGAACACTTATTCTTCAGGCTAAGGGTGATTTTTTAAAAATAGGTTCTATGCTTAAATAATTTTGGAAAATGTTGATTTTATTAAAGTCAAACAGTTTTATTTGCTGCAGTACTTCTCAGGGTGTTTAATTGTACTAATGTGCATTTTAACACTCCAAGACACATGATGGAGTGTTCTGTATTTCTCAGTCCAACTTCATTTGCAATTCCCTTTTTAAAGGTCTTATGTGCCATGGAACACATTTTGGGAAATCTTGACTAATCAGAATCTCAAGTCCCCTCTTACCTCCAAATATATATATGATTTCATGATTCTGTTAGTGGCCATGAAGACCAAAGCGAAGGCTGCTATGTACACGCATTCTTATCCTATGTTCTTGGCAATTAATCTGTAAGTGTTATACTGTGTAAGCTCTTCACTGAGCCCAAGGTGAACTTTTTGGCAGGATTATGGGTAGTTCAAACATTAGCTAGAAGGTTTAACTGGATCACAGGTTCCCGAATCTAACTGCACATCAGACTCAACTGAAATATTTGTTATAAATGTAAATTTCTGGACCCAATTCTCAGAAATTCTGATTCTATATTTTGTGGGAAGGCTCTAGAAACCATTTTAAACAAGTGCTCCAACTATTCTGAATTATATGTTTGGTCCATGGTGAACATTTGGAAATAACCTAAGATACAGAGTGAGAAACGGCTGTGGGGATGCTACAGAGAAGTCACCAAATTTGTCCCGGTACCAATTTCAAGAAATCAAAGGAGTCGGGCTCCTGAATGTCTCCTTATGAAACACTCTACAAACAAACCTAATGTTGCTGGTTCCTTAGGAACCACTGGTTTAAGTGGTCCAATGATAGCCTTTGATTTTATGAGTGTGACATGTCCCTAATTGCATGAAGAGAAACATGGTGTCCAGGATGAGGCCTGTTCTCATCTCATCAACATAGCACCAAGTTGAGATTATAACTTAGGACACTGTGCTCAGATATGACCATCACTCTAAGAGGAAGCAGAGACAAACTGGAACAAGGTTGGGGGGGGGACTGCTAATACGGATTGGCTAGATATCATAAGAAATAAACATTTCTCACTGGCCATGAAGGCCCAAGAGAGGGCTGCTATCTATCTACCTACCTACCTACCTACCTACCTACCTACCTACCTATCTCCTTAGTCTATGTTTTTGGTCTAAGCTGTAGATGTTCTGTTGTATAAAGTCTTTTTCATCACTGGGACTTTGGAGTTATTTATTACTGTAACATAGCCCATCCTGGCTGATTCAGCTATAAACAGAAGAGTCAGAGGTAGAACCTAGTCTATTCTACTCCTAAAATCTGTGTTATTTTTTGTAATACAAGGCCTCCCAGATGGCCAGTATAAGTTCTATAACAATGAAAAAGAGTATCTCATTAGTTAACTCACGCAAATATTTGATAATCACTCGGGAGAACTATCATAGATGGGATCGATAAGCCAGATAACTGAATTGGTCTCTTCCAACTCTGGTATTCCATGATTGCCTGATTCTGTGACAGGTTATAAGAACCCAAGTGCAAAACTAGTGCATGTGTCTGTGTCTGTATTTTCCCTTTTCTTCCTTTCTAGGCCTAAGACATATGTACTTTATACGGACTTTACTCAACCCCATCTCAATTGGTCTTTTTAAGAAAACCAAGGTTCTGCTCCTTTTCCAAACAGCTATGAAATTTGGCAATATGTCACAATGACCTGACTATTGGCTTTTATTCCTAATGACTTCCCTGAGGGGGAAAAAACAAAAGAGCATTTGCATTTTAGCCTTTTCTTTTCTAGCACATAAAATATTTTTACATTTATTTATATTTTGGGGGGTTGCACCTTCCTGTAGATTCTCTAAGGTTAGTGCTATCTCAAAATACCCCTTCTCCATTTGATGTCATAATAGGGATGTGGAATAATTTCTGGCTTGAGACCTCCTCATCACTATCATCACTTATGTGTCATCACTGAAAAAGAAATCATTTTAGGTGTCACCTCATTGGAGCTAAAATATGAAAATCAATAAATATATTTATCAGATTCTTATCCTCCCATGTTTTAAATATTCTCATTTCTTATCTTGGTTACTACTCATGTAACTCATTCAACCGCAGGGACACTCATGAAAGAAGTGAATGGACTACACTCACTTAGCTTTACATAAACAAAAACCACAAAATTACATCACAAGTGCTTGTCAGCACCCTTGAAGATGATTGTCAGTATGTTAGGGCATGGAATGCCTGCAAACAAAGACTTCCCCCTAACTTTGAGACCAAATCTGAAAACATCACTCTCTAAAACAACAAATATCGATTAGACATGATTGGACATCTTCAAAATAACTTACCATAATGAATGGCATGTAAATTTGGGATTGTTGAGAAAAGGCTACATCCTGCATCTCAGCCATGAAGATCAGTGTCTCCTAATTGAATACAGAAACCAGAAACCAGATTGCCTTTCAATCTAATTAAGGTCATCAGAGTATATGTGCTCAGGAATGTAGTTATGTAGTTAGACTAAGTATGTCCTATGCACTTGCTAGTAAGATGCTCTGAGAAAAAAAAAAAATTACATGGTTAAGTTGCTAAATACCCACCCTGCAAAGCTTCAAAAGGTACATTACCATATCAAAGGCATTGAAAAGACCTGTAGAGAAAAATACCTCTTAGTTTTGCTTAACCCAGCATTCTCCAAAGTATTTGCTAATGGAACACCCCACCCTTTAAAAAAAAAAACAAAAAACAAAAAAACATGCCTGTTGAAACAGACCATGGAACTCATTTTGGCAATTACTGAGTTAAGGAAAAAAAAAGCTCTAAATATATCAAGTGTTTTGTGAGTGTGGAAAGAGTAACAGGCTTTCCATGGAAATTATTTCTGTTTTCTATTTGTGTTACCTTGAAACCTTACTGATTCTTTGCTCTGAGCCTCGATTTTCCCTTCTATAAAATGGAGATTAAAATGTTGAGTGAAATAAGGTATGCTAGCCCCAGGATGGTATTAGAGCTTGGTGTTTAAGGGCCTAGATGCTGGAACCACACCACCTGGGTTCGATTCATGGCTCCATGGCTACCTATTTATGTGATGTTGGGCAAGTTATTTCAACATACTTTCCCTCTGTTTTCTCATTAGTAAATGAAAGGATAATAGTACCTACCAAAGAGATTTGTTGTGAGCATTGAATGGCCTTGAAGTACTTCCAGTGAGCATTCCACTAAACATAAGCTATTATTTTAGCTTAACCAATACTTGAGTCAGAGTAATTGCTCAATAAATGGTAGTTAAATTTTAATCAGAAGTAAACATGCTAACAGGAAGGCTAGAGTCGGTATGAAATTCAGTGGGGCGGGGTGGGGGCAAGTAGGGGGAGAATGAAAGCAGTAATGTTCTATATGTATCCAGTAACCTTGTAGATGGTTGCTTTGACCAGTGTCCACAAAGATTCTCTCCTCAACAGGTCAGCCCCTACCACATTAATCTGTCAAAGTTGAAGTATACTGTTAGAATTCTCCAGCACTAATTTACCCTCTGGCCAGCTTCACATTTACCAAATACTTCTCTGTAAGACTTTCCGAGCAACATTCTTACGTAGGAGAGACACAGGTTAGAATTACTTCCTTTTCAAAATTTCTAACTCAGCACTAGTTCTTAAAGTATGTATTGGGTGTAGTTGCATATTTCCAAAAGAGATTTACTATGAAAAAACTCATAGTAAAAGTACATTCACAAAGGGTGACTTAAATATCAGGAAGAGTTCAAAACCAAAGAAAGATGGGGGAGATAATTGTACCAGGAAAAAGGGAAGATGTAATTATTGTAATTATGCACTAATTTTAGCTTTGAAGTCATTAAAATTTGAATTCCACTTACTTTTCAAATTCAGTCACTTCATTCCTGGTTTTGTTTATTATTATTATTATTATTATTATTATTATTATTATTATTCCTGGTTTTAATCACCAACCTCACACCTTTATAAGAGTTAGAATTATACTGGTCATTCATTCAAATCTTCTTTAATGGTTAGCAATCTTTAGTTCCCTAAAGCTCAGTGGTTAAGTCTTTAAAGATTTATTTTTTTAATAATAAATTTATTTTTATTGGTGTTCAATTTGCCAACACATGCAATAATACCCAGTGCTCATCCCGTCAAGTGCCCCCCTTCAGTGCCCGTCACCCAGTCACCCCCACCCCCCGCCCTCCTCCCCTTCCACCACCCCTAGTTCGTTTCCCAGAGTGAGGAGTCTTCATGTTCTGTCTCCCTTTCTGATATTTCCTACCCATTTCTTCTCCCTTCCCTTCTATTCCCTTTCACTATTATTTATATTCCCCAAATGAATTATTTGAGAGAAAACGAGAGAGGAGGGGCAGAGGCAGAGGCAGAGGGAAAGAGAGAGAGAATCCCAAGCCGACTCCCAGACTGAGTGCAGAGCCCATGGAGGCAGAGCTTGATCTCAAGACCTTGCGATCATGACCTGAGCCCAAAGCGAGAGTCCGATGCTTCACTGACTCAGCCATCCAGGCGCCCTCCTGTGTTAACTCTTTAAATCCTTAATCCCTGGTGGTAATTTTTTAAAGGAACTATTATGGATTTTATGGTGCACGCACATGCACACACACACGTTTTCCCCTTCTGTATATGTCATTGGAGAGGATCTCCTCTTTCCTAGATCAATGTGCCTAATTACACCCTTATTCTTGGATCTTCTCAGCTTTCCCAACTTTCCTCAACACAGTATAAAATCATATTATCTTCTCCTATTCCACTGAAACATTGGAAACACCTCTATTGCAAGGAAAACAAGTTTCCATCTTTCCAAGCCCAATGGACTGACTTCATCCTACTTGCCTGCAAAGCAGCATTTGACATAGTTGACCACTGTGTCCTCTCCTGTCTTGGCTTCTGCATAAATACTTTCCTGGTTTTCCTTTCTACTTCATCAGTCCATCAGTCTTCTATGCTGTTTCCTTCTTCTCTCCTAGACCTCTAAATATTTGGATTCTTCAGAATTCTGGTTCTAGGATGATGGTTCCCCAGCTTGGAGTAAAACCCAAAGTGACTCATTCTGGCCTATGAAACCCTACCTGATTTGCACCCCACTCGCTTTCTGACCAAGTGGCCCATTTCTGTCTTCCCCCTTACATCAATACTCTTTGGAATATTAATTACCACATATTGTCTCCACTTTTTCTCTTCCCATTTTCTCTTGAACTCACTATAATCATGTTTACATCCAAACCACACTACTCCGCTGAACAGCTCTTGTCAAAGTCACAAGTGACTTCCTAGTAGCCAAATATAAAGATCAATGTTCAGCCCTCCCCTTACCTGACCTGTCCGCACCACTTGGCAAGTTGATTGTCCTCTCCTGTGCAAAATACTAATTCATTTGATTCGAGGACACCGCTATTTCTCATTTTTTTCTCCTACCTTAACCGATCTCTTTTGCTCTTTGCCTAGCTCTTTCCCATCCTGCTGCAAACTAAACATTGGAATGTCCCAAGGATTAGTCTTGGATCTATGTTTTTCTCTATTTATACTCATTTCCTGGGTGATCCAATCCAATTCTGTCCCGTGGATATAAATACCATGTATATACTGATGACTCCCAGGTTTTTATCTCCTGCCCAGAATTCTTACCTGAACTACAGATTTGTAAGCATAACTGCCAACTATACATCTACACTAACAGGCATTTCAAACTTAACACACGCAATACCAAACTACTGATACTCCAGCCTAAAACTTGCTCCACCTGTCATCTTTACCATTTCAGTAGATGGCAATGTTGTTGTTGTTCAACTGTGTGAACCAAATGCTCTGGAATCTGCTTTGCCTCCTTTTTTTTCTCTAGTAAATCCTGCCAGTTTTACTTTAAGAAAATAGACAAAAATCAAATAAAAAATCAACAAGATCAGAACCAAGCCCCTTCTTATCATGCCATCTCCACTGCTTTCACTTTTGTGCAAACCATTATGGTCTCTTGCTTAGATGGCTTCCAGAGTCTCCTAGCCTGTCTACTGGCGTCTACTCTTGCCTCTCTACAGACTATTCTCTATGCAGCAGAGTGATCCTGTTAAAACGAGTCAGACCATGTCACTTCTCTGCTAAAAATCATCCACTGAAGCTCTTTTCTTTGTACCATTCAAAGAAAAAGCCAAAGTCCTTACAGTAGCTTTTAAAGCTCTCCATAATCCAGTCCTTTAGTTTTTCTGACCTCATCTTCTACCCCTCTCCCTCTTGCTCACTTTCTGCAAGTCATACTTGCTTTCTTGCTATTCTTTGAATGTGAACATTGTTAGTCATGTTCCTGCCTTAGGATTTTTTCACTGGGTATTCCCTCTGCCTGGAATACATTTTTCCCCAGACAGCCACATTGCCTATTCCATTTTGTTCCATTCTCTGTTCAGATATCACCTTCTAAGAAAGACTACCCCAAACCATTTTATTGTAAAAGCATGTGGCCACTCTCTAATCCCATTACGCTGATTCATTTTTCTCCATGGTGCCCATCACTGACTGAAAAAAATATTTATTTGTTAGTTATATCTAAACTAAAATATAAGTTTATGAATATAGGCCCACCACTGTTTTGCTCACCAGTATATCCCCAGTACCTAAAATTCTACCTGGCATATAGTAGGTGCTCAATAACTATTACATCAAAGAATGAAATGAGCTTTCTTTTTACTCAACAGATTCAAATACCTTCAGTGGCATTTCAAATGCAATAATTCATTTCATTCATTCATTCCAGTATTTGTTGAGCTAGGCACTGTGGCTACAATGATGAAAAGTAAAGTGATTCATGCTTTCATGGAGTTTGATCAGTTTCCGACTTTCTTTTTCCCCATTTTTTACCCCTGCCACTACTCCCATTGAAATGTGTTCCCTCTGTGTTTTGTATCTTGATAAAATGTTATTATTCACTATAATCAGCCAAGGTAAAAACTGAGGGGTAGTTTTGACTTCTCTTTTCCTATGCCCCCAAACCCAATCATTTACCATGTCTACTCAACTCTGCCTAAGTATCTCTAAGATTAATCATTTCTGTTCCATTTCCACAGTTAAATAAATTTCACTTTCCCCAGCCTCCCCACCACTACCTTCTTAGGTCCTCATCATCTTTAGCTTAAAAACTAATTCAATGAATTTACCTCCCTTCTCACCTGCTCCCTTCCCCTCAAATCTATTTTCTACATTGTAGCCAGAGTGATCTTTCTGAAGTGCGAATATGACCACATCATTCCTCTGCTGAAAATCCTTTGACTGGCTCTCCATTGACCACAGGACAAAATTTGAATACCTTAATATGGTCTTTAAGACCTTAAATAATTAAGTCTCCACTGACCTCTCCATCTTTATTTTTTGTTGTTCTTTTTTTTTTTCTGGGGGGGGGTGGTGCAGAGGAAAAGATTGAGAGAATCTTAAGCAGGCTCCATGCCCAGCACCAGCACAGAGCTCATAGGGTTCAACACCGGGCTTAAGGCAGGGCTCAATTCCACAACCCTGCGATCATGACCTGAGCCAAAATCAAGAGTCAGACACATAACCGACTGAGCCACCCAGGCACCTCTATTCTGTTGTTCTTTAAGCCCAGCTCACATGGACTTACTTCGAGATTTTTCCCAGACCTCCTCAGGCTCCTGTAAATACTCCATTTAGACCACCAGCATAACATGATCGTACCAGCATGAGAGAGAATCACTAGGTGATTTCAAATATCTTCCCTGCTGAAATTGCTCTCGTCCCTCCCTAAACTACCATTATGTTTCATCTATCTCTTGCTTTAAGCGCCTTTTATTACAGTTACTTCTGCACTGCTGCCACCACTATTAGGTGATAGCTCCTGGATGGTGGACTCTTGCTTTAGTCAACTCTGCAACCTAGGTGCCATTGGACCTAGACCTGTTAGCTTGCATTCAATTGCAAGGCATTCAATCAATGCTTGTCAAATGACTAAATGTTATGTACGGACATTTTTACTTATATTGCATTTCTATCACACCCTTTCCCTTTGATGATATGGTTTCATCATTTAAAAGATGCTATTAGGGGATCCCTGGGTGGCGCAGCAGTTTGGCGCCTGCCTTTGGCCCAGGGTGCGATCCTGGAGACCCGGGATCGAATCCCACGTCGGGCTCCTGGTGCATGGAGCCTGCTTCTCCCTCTGCCTATGTCTCTGCCTCTCTCTCTCTCTGTGACTATCATAAATAAATAAAAAAATTTAAAAAATAAAAGATGCTATTATAATATTTAACCCTATTAGCTTTTCTGATAAAGAACTGCTTAGTGCTCCCTACTTTTCGAAATTTGGTAACAAAATTATCAAAAAAGCATTGAGTAAATTTCTCACAGAAAGCTGGATTCTTTTATTATGTGAGGGACTTGATTTGTTGTGTTTAAACTAAAGCAATATATGTTTGATCCCTAATTCACAGTTTTTTTTTTCTGTTTCTCTTTATCAAAAATCATCTTTTATGACTGATTTCACTATTGGTTGAACTAGCTTAGCGGTTGACCTTGGTCCGTTAGGGGAGCCCAAAATGGTACTATTATCAAGCATTTAGGTAAAAAATAAATGAAAAAATAAGCTAATACTTTGAATTGGTATTTTGAGATTTGAAGGTTTATATTTATTTGCTTTTCAATGGCATTGTTTTTGGTAAAATCAGTACCAAACTAATTTGATTTTTTTAAATATAGTCTAATATGAAGAGATATATTGAAGTCGCATAGAAACAATTAAATGCAGTTTCTCCTGGTGAAACCTCTAGTTCAATGTAATGCATCAATTCTGAATATCTGTCCAACAACTCTTAGGCACAAATTATGATTCTATTTTGCTCCTCATATTTGGCTCTGTTTGTAACTCAACAAGTGTCTTAGGTATGTCCCATGAGTCATAGAAGCTGAGTGAGTTGAATCAGAAATACTGGATATGGATGATCATTATAAAATGTACACTTTGACCTCTTAAATTATGCCAAGTGACAAGGCTCTTTTTGACACATTGAAATGATCTGGTCTTTTCAATATTTAATTTATTACTAATGAGGGACTGCAATTACTATGAATTAAGTAGACTGCATTTATCAGAAGATCTGGCACATTTCTGCTTCCATTTTAAAAAGAATATCTGAAAGAAAAAATGGAGAAAATTAGATGCGTGAAAATGCATTGTCTAATCAAGAACCATGATCATTACCAGCTGTCAAAGGATATCTTAAAATATTTAATGAGCTAAATTAAGCTACAAAGACATGCCAAATCTTTTTATAGGAATTTACCTGGATTTGACCCTTTGATCTCACTCCAGCACAGCATGAACCAAGGAAACAAGGGAGGAACCGAACATAATAGAAGAAAGAGCATCAATTCAGCAGGCAAGACACTCAGCTCAACCACTTATTTGCTGCCTGACTTTGGGCAAGTCACTCTCTTACTCTAAATTTCCATTTTCCCACCTGTAAAATGAGATGGTTGGACTAGATTGAGAGTTTCTGATAGCCTCCTAGTCCGTCCCTGTTTCGTGGCCGTAAGATTTATTTCGGTTCAAGGCAGTTCCATTCAACAACCTTGAGAGACAGCTACAGCAGCATATTACAATACTGTGAAGTATAATATAATATAAACATAGTACAAGGCCTTAGAATCAGATGGACAAGAATTTGACTCGGGACTCTCAACTTACTATTGATATGACCTTCAATAAACCTATTTATCTTTCTGAGCTTTAGTTTTCTATCTGTAAAATGGGGACGATGATACTACATGTTTCATGATTGCTGTAAAAACAAAATGGCATAATGGGTATTTTGAGTTATGCTATTTGTTGTCTTAGTGCTTAAGAATATGAAGATGAATCTTACTCTGATTACCCTTAAAAGTGATTATAAGTTGGGAAAAACAGCAAGTACACAATCACCTTAGACGCAATGCAGTCTGTGAAGATTGCCCAAGTGCTTTGGGAAACGCAAAGACCAAGAGAGCAATTTCACCTCGGAGAACCCGAGAAAGACACATATACCCCTTCCATGATCATTTACTGAGCACCACTTTGTGCTCTGCATGAGGGTAAAGAGATGGATAAGAACAAATGCCTGCATTTCAAGTGTTCACAAAACCAGTGAAGTGATTCTTAAACAGTTTTTGCTTCATAGACTCCCTTTAAGAAGCTTATCAAAGTAAGGATTCTGTTCCCCAAAATACAAGCACATAATTTTGCATTCAATTCAGAGGATTCAAGAACCCTTAGGAAGTTCATTCTTATACTCCTTGGGTCTATGGACTCCAGATATAAAGCCTTCAACTAAATCAGAAGTTTTAAAAAAGAGGTGGCAAATACATATATTAAAATATATATTAATATATATATATATAACTGGTGGTGCAGAAGAATAGTCTTGGTCTTTGAACCTGTCCTCTCCAATCCCATAGCTTATATTAACCACTTGCTTCTACATATTATTTGGCTCAGGACAAAGCGCCTACTTTCTGCTTTGCTGCCTTTCTTGACACTCATTACCTGTGTCCTCTCTGACACCTGGATATTTGCCTGACTCCTGAGTCCAGGATGCTCTTCTGTGCTAGCCTAGCCTGCCACCCTCCATCGAGGCACCTGTGCCCCCATACCTGGCCCATCACTTTTACAGCTGCCAATGTCTTTGTTCTCCCATCCTGCTTCCCATTCTCTCTCTCTGATCCACTGTCAGCAAAAGGCCCAATGGAATGGATAAACATGTAGTGAAGAGGCCATCTGTGGGCAGAAGGTCTCCCTCAGATCCAATGCCTACTCTAAAAAAGCCAGCCTGGTCTATCAGTTCTCCTTTTTCACTGCCCCAGTTCTTATCCTTTGACTTAATGTCTTACATCTATATATGACTGTGTTTCACAGAGTAGACTAACCGCAGTAGCAAATGACTCAAAAATGTCCAGTGGGTTAGCCCAATAAAGTTTGTTTCTTGTGCACCTTTCAGTCCAACACAGGTATATAGAGAGGAGGCTCAGCTCCAAGCAGTCTTTCAAGTCAAAGGCTGCCCATGTTCCACACATGGCTCTCAAGATTGCTCTGAGAATTGACATCTAGATGGTGAAAGGAAAAAGACGGTAGTGGTGAGGAATCTGGAGCAAAGCAACATATATCACCTGCTGGCCAGAACACAGCTACGGGGCCCCCCTAAGAGCAGCCGGGGGGCTAGGAAAAGCAGTTCAGCTGGGTGCTCACAAGGGAAGGGAAAAGAATTTTGTGAACACATGATATCTCTGCCATACATGGCCGTTGTCTAATTTGATCCTCCCAAGAACTCTGGGAGGTAGGTACATGATGAGGATTAATATTCTGTGTTTATAGATGAGAGAACAGGATCTGAGAGATGAAGTGATTTGCCCCAGCACCCAAACTCTTTCCTTTATACATGAATATATAATCCCTGAGTGTCGGGGGAAGAATCCTTAGGGCAAATTATACGAAGTGAAATCCGGGGACAATGTACATCAGAAACATTTGAGGGAGCTCATTAAAATGCAGATTCCTTGGTCCCAACCCGCACCTACTCCCTGATTTAGCACCTGGAGGTTGAGTCAAAGGATTTGCAGATAATTCTATGCAGGATATAGTTTGAGAACTCTCTGCCTTAGGACTTCGCTTGATTTTCACCTATATGCTTAAAGGAAAACAAAGGTCCTTATAGAAAGCTGCTTTCTCATGTGTTCATAATCTGGTCTCTGTTGGAAGACCTCCAAACCTGGCCTTGGTGATGAAAGAGTCAGTTGTATTTTAATTTTTAAAGACACGTGGATTTCTTTCTAAAAATAGGCACGTGGGGATAGGGACAGGAAAGGGCCTATAGCAACATTATCATTCAGATGGAGAAGTGCTTAATAAAACTCTGGCTATCTCTATTGGCAAAGTGACTAAAGACCTGAAGCAAATTCTATGGTAATTCAAGTAAAAATAATCTGACTTTCTCTTGAATTTAGAGCTTTATGTGCAATTCTGAGATAATGCCTTAAATTGAAGATAATTTTAGAATCCATTTAGGGGATAGGTTCTTTCCCCTGTCAAGTTGCCCAAATATTGAATATAGATTTCATTGCACATCTGGCATAAATACTGCATGGTCTATGACATCAGGGGTATAAATATTTCATAATTAAGAAACAGATATAGCAATCAGTCATCCAGTTTAATAAGCTTCTGAATTCATACCTTTGCATTCCACCCCAAAAATGTGAGAATGCCGATAAGCCTCTTAATTATATTTTATAATATTTCATTTTAATGTAAAAATTATACATATTTCACTTTCATGTAGACATCACTATTAATTTAAGGAATGTTAAGTAAGCTACCTAAAAGCCTGATAAAGTGTTATTTAGATAGTCAAAATGTTTGCTTTTCTCCCTTCAAGGTGGTTTTAGACACTAATTGTATAAATTTCAACTTTAGGCTTAAAATATCCTTCTAGTAGCTATAATTTAGTGTGAATTATTTATACTCTTTAGAAGAACCATGCAGAGAGAAATGCTGAATCATAAAATGGTAGATCTTACTTATGGCAGTGGCAATCATTGCCAAATTCCCTTCAGTGGTCCTACCTTCTGCCTTAGTAGATATAGGGGGGTTGTGGGTACAGTTATGGCCACACCAGAGGTAAGGAGGGCCCATTCCTCATCCCTTCTGAGGGAAGTAGATGATTGGGTATCCTGATGTTCAGAGAACTGAGGCCACAGTTTATTTTACTTGCAGCATGAATGCTAAAACCCTTGTTTTCTACCTCTCAGATACGAAGCCTCGGTGTTTCCACCTGGGCTTAGAGGCTCATGGTCATGAAGGATGCTGGGGGGATGGCCTTCATTATTTTGGAGCCAGCATGTGAGGCTAGCGGTTCTGCACATCCAGCTCCACTCTTGCAAAGTGACACCTGAATATCTTGCTACTTTTTTTTTTAATACCCTGCTACTTGAATAAACTTTGTATCTGAGTTCCATTCAGGTCTAGTTCATTTTAGTCTTACATGAAGTTGGAAGGGGCACTATTTGGGAACTCTACTACAATATAATGCAATGGCCAAGAGGGATTGTCTTAGAATTAGATAGGCATGGGTTCAAATCACGACTCTGTCAGTCACTTACTAGCAGGGTGACCTTGTAACTAATCCCTCTGAGCCCCAATTTCTCCATGTAAATGTAGATAATGATAGAATCCTAATATCTATCTCATAAGGCTATTGCTGAGATTTTTTTTTAAATCTATATCCATCCATCCATCCATCAATCCATCCATCCATCCATTATACACATATATGTTTAACAGTACTTGGCACTCGGCACATCATAGACACTTAAAAATGGCCTTTGAAGTCAGGAAAATGGATAAGGTTACACAGGTCAAGTGTGTAAAGTGAGATGAGAAGAGGGTCTAGGACAGTAACTTGAGGAACACGGAGTGTGAATCTGAATCTCGGGGCCATCACTCACTGGCTCTGTGACCTCTGGCAAGAGGCCCTGTTGGATGTGAACTGCAAGGTATTTATTAGCTTTAGCATAAGGGATGATGTTGATGACCTGGGTGGGAACTTTTTCAGTGGAAGGGCAGGTATAGAACAGAAAATAGTGAATGGACGGTGAGGAAGTACAAACAAGTATAACAACAACTACCACCACCACCACCACGAATGTGCCGTTTCCTTGAGCCAGGCTCACTTAAGCACTCCTCAGGGATGATCTCATTTACACGATATCTCCATCTTACAGATGAAGAAAGGTGAGGCCCAAGAGGCTTATGGAACACGGGCAGGGTTACAGTCAGTAGGAGGCATAACTAGGATACAAACTGCAATTTCTTCTCATACCCCCCATGCTAGCATAATGAAATGCTAGAAAGCTCTAAGGCATTTATTTAACAGCTCCTGCAGATTGAGGAGATACTGTGTACTTAGTTTTCTTAGCACTAGGGCTCTGAGGATAAAACAGATAATAAAGCAACCTTCTGACTCAAAGAGCTGTATCTCAAGTCTGGGGCTTTGAACCCAGGGCACTCCACATTTGCTGGGGTGACTAAGACTTTTTAGGTTTCCACCGATGACGCAACTATAATGCAGGGCTGCTTTAGCTGTGTGCCCCAAACTGACATTCTTGGAGCAATGCCAGACATTTAGCTGGAATCACAGAGAACACCTAGCAAAAGAAAACTCACAGTGAAGATTTTGCAAATGTGGCATAGGTCAGGGCTATGCTTTTCCTGTGTATTTTGGCATGCTCTCTTACATCTTCAATATGGATGGATATTTCAATTTGAACTTCCTCGATGCAGTTCCTATTGGGTTGGCCTCACAGTCACCTTCTCTGTTGGGTACCCAGTCACAGCCCAGCTGGTCACAGAGGCCAGTGAGGCTGCAATTACAATGACCAGCAGAAGGTCCTTGGGATGCTGCAGTCCTGTCTGCATAGCAGAAGGAGAGGGCAGAGAGGATGTTGGGGTTTAGGTCCAACATCTGTTCTAGTTCAGTAGCACATCACTAGGCCATGCCGCAGACCATATCCTAGACCTCATCATTACCCAAAAGGCGAGTTAAAATCACAAATCCAAACTCTCCTCTCTGGTGGGAAGCAGAGAAAAGCACTGACCAAAACCAAAAACCAGACTGACCATAGCTGTGCCATTTTTGAGTTATGTGACCTTGCACACATGATTTAACCACTTCCTACCTCAGTTTCCTCTTACATAAAACATGGAAAGTAACAGAATATCCTTCTTGGGGTTATTTTTGAATTAACTGCTTAGAAAGATGACCGGCCTATAGTAAGTGCTAGCTCTTGCTACAGTTTTTTTTTTTCTCTCTTTCTCCTTTAACACTTGCTTTTTAAATTTTTTTTTATTTTTTTTAAGTTTTTATTTTTATTTATGATAGTCACAGAGAGAGAGAGAGAGAGAGAGAGGGAGAAGCAGGCTCCATGCACCGGGAGCCCGATGTGGGATTCGATCCCGGGTCTCCAGGATCGTGCCCTGGGCCAAAGGCAGGCGCCAAACCGCTGCGCCACCCAGGGATCCCAACACTTGCTTTTTAAAACCTACTTGATATCTCCCAATTTCAGGCCCTTCCATTTTTTTTCCCTAGTTTTCTTCGGTTTTCACCCTCTCTTCTATTTTAATCTAGATGCTAGACCTATCTCCTCAACTCGTCACTGGCCAAATCCTTCAATTCCTTTCTTTTCTGTCCTGTGTATCTGGAAAAACCATAACCCTGAGTCAGTCCAACTGTCTAACTCGCTGGCCTCCTGCTCTAACCTCTCCCTTCCCCAGTCACAGCTGAACAGGTACTTTTCCTTTAGTATGAGGCAAATCCCATCTCTCCCCACCTCTCCTCAGGTAAATGATCCTATCTCCTCTATCTTCAATGTAGTCTAGTGGCTTCTTCCTTCCTTCTCATCAGCATTAAACATGCTCAGTTTCTCCCACTATAGGACAAAATGCAAAACAAGAGAACAAAACACATGTTCCCACCACCCTGTATCTCCACTGAGCTACCAACGTAGAACAGCAATGCTTCTAGATTCCAGATTTGCAGAATTTATTTTTTTATTTTTTTAATTTTTTTTGATTTGCAGAATTTAGAAAGAGCGGTTTGCACAAAGTACGTTTCATTAGCATTAGCTCCTCAGTTAACTGTGGACTGTATTTCGCCTCTCCCTTACCACTGACATTGCCCTAGCAAAGTTATCTGTGCCTTATGTGGCAGTAATCAAGGGTAGAAAGATACAGGAAAAAAAAAATTTTGTCTCCTCCACAGGGTATAGAATCATCCCTGACACAGAAGAGAACTCAGTAAGTGCTTCTTGGAAGAAGGAAAAAAGATGTACAAAGAATTCGACTCGCGATGACAAAAGAGTTACAATATTTCTGTCCCGAGCTCAAGTTGGTACAAATTCATACTCAATTCAGGAAGAAAAACCTCTCTTTGGAAAGAATGGAGAAACCTGGGCTGACATTGATTAAGTAGGAACAAATGGTGTCCGTTGACTTTTCAATTTTATTTTCATTAAATATCCATGAGTATATTGCTAATTCATTTCAGAAACAAAACCACAGACTGGCTTATCAAGTGTTAAAAAGAGCAAAAGGCCCAAAATGGAGCCAGTTTTGCTAAGCCCCACCAAGACTTAATACCTAACCTAATTGCAATATTAGCCTCTCCCAAGAGTGGAATTTCAAACCAATCAGTCTGGAATTTCCTGATCAGCACTAGTGAGGTACTCAGCAAGGTAAGACACCCCCCCCCCATGCCCTTCCCTGTGACGGAAGGTGATTTTGCCTGAAACAGTTCTTTCTTTCCTTTGCCTAATAATCTCTCCTTGTCTCACCCTGTATCTGTTTATAAAATCCTTCCATTTTGTACAGCTCCTTGGAACTCCTTTCTGCTTGCTAGATGGGATGGTGCCCGATTCATGAGTCGTGGAGTAAAGCCAATTAGATCTTCAAATTTACTCAGTTGAGTTTTGTTTTTTAACACAAGTTTAATGCATTAAGGTACTAGCAGCCCAGGAAAATCTGTGAACCACAGCTTGAGAAACACTCCTCCAGAGTTCTCAAACGTATGTAGAGGGCATGCCCGTCCGTTTTCCCCAGTTGTTCCTTGCTCTCCCTTGTATCTTAGCTTATCCCTTGTTCCTTGCTTATCCCTTGTATCCATCCCGGATTTGTTTGCATCTTTTTCATTCACTGATATTCATGGCGGATTTTGATTTTTAAGGTGAGGAGGGAGGCAATCTCCTTGAGGTCTGGAACAGGAGTACAGAGACGGGGAGGATCAGTGGCTAGTTTCCCATCGACGCAGTGGATGATTCGGCTCAGACCCGCTGCGCAGGCACCATCTTCAGCTACTTGGAGTCAGGCTGCTGGAAGCTCCCAGTTGCTTCTTCTCATTGGGAGTTACCCTGGGTTACACCCACCTCTGGGGGCTGAACAACTGGCTAACTCAGGGACACAGCCTTGGGCAGCCTTGCCTGAATTCCAGGGAACTCTGAAGGGCCACCCCAGCTCTGGAGCTCTCATGGAATCACCCGAGGCCCCATTTGCGACCCCACTGCAGGCCGGCATCTTCCACTGCTCAGCTCTACCTCCCACACCTCCTCGCAGGCCTATCACCCAGCAAAGACAGAAAGTAGGGCTCCTTCTACACAGGCATGTTGGCTCAGGGGAAGGTGGGAGCCGAGCAGCAGGGCAGTACGCGCAGGCGCAGTGGGGCGAGCGGACCAGCTTCGGCTGCCTGAGAGACCTCAAAACCGCCCAGGCGGAGCCTCTCCCTGTCTCAACATGGGTAACAGGAAGCGTTTGGCCTCCACCCATCTACATCCGGGTACTGCACCACCAGCTCTGGCACCTGGGGGGCCCCCACCCGATGCCCAGGAGAGTTTGGAAGGTGCAATCCAGTGACTGGAGACTCCTGGGCTGACGGTGTGGGGTAGGGGTGTTGCACTCCCTCAGATGCTTCCAGAAACACCTGAGGCAGCCGCCACAGGCAAGGAGATGCCGCAGGACGCCAAGAGCCCCGGAGCCAACCCTGCTTTCAGAGGAGCACTGGGCTGAGACACTGTGCCCCCCACCCGGAGGAAGCCTAGAAATCGTTGAGGCCGTGAGCCCTTGAGCGGAACCTGGCCGGTCGGGCACCGCCTACCTCTGCAACAGATGTGGCCTCCAGCAAACTCAGGAGCTCCTCGGGGACAGGGCAGGCCTTGACTGGGCCTACTGCATAGACGCGGCCTGCAGCAAAGCCCGAGGTGGGGTGGGCCTAGCCCTCTCCAGTTCAAAGGAGCACAGCCCAACCGTGGCCTAGACCAGAGACTCCAGAGCTGGATCCTCACAATGGGACCTACAAGTTGAAACTTCAAGATGGCGAGCGGAAGCTTGGAGAGAGCGTGTCCCATGGGAGGTGTTGGAGGCTGACCAACCCCAGCTTCAGGAGCGTGGCGCCAAACCTGAGGAGCTCCCAAGTTCAACAGCTGTAAGTGACAACCATCCCCCCCCCCATCTTCTTGTGGTTAAATATCTGTTTTTTTAAGTTTTATCATGGCAAAATGCGCGTTACATAAAATTTTACCATTTTAACATAAAAATTTACGACTCGGTCAGTGGCATGAGGTACAGTGGTTGTGCAACCCTCGCCGCCTTCTAATTCCAGAACATTCCATCACACCAAAAACAAGCCCTGGCCCCATTATGGTCACTTTCCAGCCCCCTTCCCAGACCCTGGCAACCACTAACCCCTCTTTCTGTCTCTGTGGATTTGTTGTTGTGGACATTTCACATAAATGCAATCACACTTAAAAAAAAAAAAGAAAAGAAAAGGATGTGCATGTCATGCAAGGCGATGTTTTTATTCCGGCTTTTGCAATAGGTAGAATATTCATTGATGAGAAACAAAAAAAGAGGGCTGGAGTTTTATAAAGGGAGGCAATGAGTCACTTGCTTTATAAAGGAGTAGTATAGACGCTGGGTGGAAGTGTACAGATGGTTTTATCTGGGTGATGCAAATAGGCCAGGCTGAGGTGGTCTTTGGTGGTCAGCCATTTACAGAGCAAAAAAGGGTGGTGGTGGTGATGGCCAGGTTCCTAACTGCCCTTGCCTTCTGGAAACCCTGGGCTCAGGTAAAGTTCAGCACTGTCACTTTTTTTTTTTTAAATTTATGATAGTCACACAGAGAGAGAGAGAGGGAGGCAGAGACACAGGCAGAGGGAGAAGCAGGCTCCATGCACCGGGAGCCCGACGTGGGACTCGATCCCGGGTCTCCAGGATCACACCCCAGGCCAAAGGCAGGCGCCAAACTGCTGCGCCACACAGGGATCCCAGCACTATCACTTTAAGAACTTTCCTCAGTCAGCCTCCAGGAACTCTCCATCTCAGATCTGCTTCCAGAGAGCCACTCAAAAGACAGTCTGCCATCTGGCCCTTTGGATGGGTTTGAGCTCCTCTGGTTAAAAGAGTTTGGGCACCAGGAATCTATAGAATTGTATTTTCATGAGATAATCAATGACATTCTGGGCAAGCAAGGGCTGAGATTCCAGCCAAAGTCTTCAGAACTCTGTGTGCGTTGAGACTAACTGCAAGATGAGCTGCTTCAGGGCTGTGCTGAAACCCTGAACTGAGGGCAGCCCGGGTGGTTCAGCGGTTTAGCGCCAACTTCAGCCCAGGGCATGATCCTGGAGACCCGGGATCGAGTCCCACATCAGGCTCCCTGCATGGAGCCTGCTTCTCCCTCTGCCTGTGTCTCTGCCTCTCTCTCTCTTTGTGTCTCTCATGAATAAATAAATAAATAAAATCTTTATATATATAAAAAAGAAACCCTGAACTGAAGCCCTTGGAGGCTTTTGTTACAGCAATGCCCTAATGGGAACTTGGGAAAGCATCTACGCATAGCAGCCTTGGTGGGGACCTTGGGCCTTGCAAGATGGGCAGCGATAATGGTGAAGTCTTTTCCCACTAGCTTGGAGGGCAGCCACCTGGGAGAGATCAAGCAGAGAAGTACAGAGCAGACCTTATGTGATGCCTGCAACTCAGAGTCTTGTGAGCGGCCCTGGAAAGCCCCAAGATACACAGAGGGAACATTTTTGAAATAGAGGTTGGATTTCTAGCAAGCAGGTTGGTGGAGGCGTAAGCTCCATGCTTTGGTCATGAAAAATAAAAGTAACCTCTCAGGCTGGCGAGGTCTGGGATATCTGTGTTACATTAAAGTATCTTTAAGGTCGTCTCATTTTTTTGTTTATTTATTTACTTTTAAAGATTTTATTTATTTATTCATGAGAAAGAGAAGCAGAGACACAGGCAGAGGGAGAAGCAGGCTCCTCGCAGGGAGCCTGATGTGGGACTCGATCCTGGGACCCTGGGGTCACGACCTGAGCCAAAGGCGGCGCTAAACTGCTGAGCCACCCGGGCTGCTCCGCATTATATGCTGCTCAACATTATATGGTGTCATTCATTTGGGGAATATAAAAAATACTGAAAGGCAATAAAGGGGAATACAGGTTGTCTCATTTAAACAGTAGTGTTGTTTCCTGGCAAGTTGGATCACATTTAAATAATATCACAGAGAAGAAATTTCCTTATAAACTACATGATACTTAAGGAATGTAAGATTTAAAAACGGATATTATTGTCCCTGTAAAGTCTACGGAAGGTACCTTTGTGGTTAAGTCTTCTGGTTTTAGGTTCCGGCAGATTGTGTGATTCTGGACTAGATTTTAATCAGTGGGGGAGCCAGAGAGAAGAGAGCGATTTGTAAAGACTTTAGCTTTCCAGGTGTGATGGGTCCGTAGCTCTGTACGTCACACAACCTGCCCCCAAAGGACACACCTAAGCATTAATAAAGACAGGTGGCATGGGATATAAGATAGAAATGAAACTTCAAGACCAGTACTCTGATCTTGAGTAACTTCTACAAACAATGCAAAAAAAAAATATATTAAAAAGCCAAAACCAACCAAACAAACAAACAAACAAAAAAACACTGGGTAAGAACAGTAGTCTAGGCAAATTTATTTATTTATTTATTTATTTATTTATTTATTTATTTATTTATTTATTTATTTATGATTTATTATTATTTATTTTTATTTTTTTATTGGAGTTCGATTTGCCAACATATAGCATAACACCCAGTGCTCATCCCATCAAGTGCCCCCCTCAGTCCCCGTCACCCAGTCACCCCATCCCCCTGCCCACCTCCCTTTCCACGGCCCCTTATTCGTTTCCCAGAGTTAGGAGTCTCTCATGTTCAGTCATCCTCACTGATATTTTCATCATTTTCTCTCCTTTCTAGGCAAATTTGACTTCAAAACAAGTCAGTCCTTTGGCCAACTTCCACTCTCAGCTTGTTCACTTTTGTGTTCTCTCTCTCACACACACATACACACACACTTATATGCTCATGCAGGAGATTGCAGTCCTAAATAAAACCTTCTGTATTTTCTCAACTAACAATATATAACTTTTAACTTTTCCAAGCCTCAATTTCCTCATCTTTAAGATGGAAGAAATAAGTATTCGAGATCTTGCACATACGGTGCTTAACAGTGGGTAACCCCTCGTCGGCATGCATATCTACGTAAGAAATACTATCTGAAAGAAAACCTTATAGGCGTTATATCTGCTAATTTTTGTTGCCTATAATTAAACATTTATTGTATTTTTCCATCTGCTTACAGGGAGAGTACAGAGAAGGCAATGTTTCTCTGTCTTTATCTCTCCCATTCTTCCCTATCTGAATTTGGGATCACTTGATCACAAGGAATAAGAAACAGAAACCTTTCAAAAGAACTGAAGTGTAAAGGGGATTTATTAACAAGGCAAATTTCTTTTCTGAAAAATAATAAATTAATTTTTTATTGGTGTTCAATTTGCCAACATACAGAATAACACCCAGTGCTCATCCCGTCAAGTGAACAAGGCAAATTTCATGGAACCTAATTTACCTATATTAATTAAATTAATCACCTAAAACAAGTAAATATCATTTCCAATTTATAGATAAGGAAACTGAGAGCTGGGGAGGTAACATAACTTATCCTTTAAAACTTTCCCTATTGGACATTTGAATTGTTCCCCTATGTTTGCTATTATGTTTATATCTCTATATATAAACTTCGGTAAATATTTCTGTGCATATCTGCCTTTTTTTTTGTTTTGATATGATTTTGTGGGACTCAATTCTGAGAATTCATATTACTTAGGGAAAGAGTACGTGCTTTTCAGTGACTCATGTGCTGCTCTGGTTTTTATTTTATGAGATGTTTACAGTAACCAAGAAATATACAATTATTTTGCAAAAGTAAAGATGCCTTTGGCTGCTAATTATTTGACATGTGTGTTGGATGATGAACATCAGATTTGCAACTATGGGCTCTTGTGTATTCATTTACTCATTGTCCTAATACTGAGCTTTTACAGAGTGTGGGCCTCGTCCTTGAATGTCCCTCGTCGTCACCCCTCAGTCAGGCAGCTCTGATCTCTAGAGTCAGGGATCTGCATCTTCAGAATGATAGATCCTCCTCTGAAGTCATTGCACAGACAATTTTAGGAAAGGAATTTGACTGAAAAAAATTGGAATTTTCCACTTGCTTTCCCAGCTGGTTTTGATTAATTGTAAGCTGGACCGATTGTAAGGGTACTTGGGTGCTTCCACACCTTGGGAATCAAGGTCGCATAGGAAGGACCGTGCAGTGAGAAGAAGACGCCGGCGGTGAGGACAGTGATCACGCGGGTGAGCGCGGGCGTGGCAGTGAGAGCTGATCACATTTCTGTCATTGCTGCACCTTTGCTTCATCCTGCGATCAGGGCACAGATGTTTAATGGAATTCATCGGTGCAGGTGAGAAGCCTTCTTCACACTAATACACTAACTGTGCGTCCTCGGCAGGCGCAGCCGGCGGCGTGTCGCGCGCGTGTGGCGGGGGCGGGCAGGCAGGCAGGCCGGCGGCCGAGGCGGGGGCGCGAGGGACGCCCCGGCAGCGTCTGCGCGTGGCCCCGGCCCCTCGTGGGGCGTCCACGGCGTGGCGGGCTCGCGCGACGGCCCGACTGGGGCTCCCGGGCAGCAGCGCCCCCGCCCCGAGGCCCGGCGGCCTGGCCCCGTGTGCGCCTCCAGCGCGGCAGCCGCGATGTCGGGGGAGCGGAGGGGGAGCCCCAGGGCGCCCCGGGGTGCGGAGCGCGGGCTGCGGGGTCGGGCCGGGTCGCCGGCGGGGGGGCGGGGAGGCGGGGGGCTGTGGTCCGCGGGGTGAGCGGGTGCGCCAGGGGCAGGGGCTGTCGGGGCGGGGGCGACGGGGGCGGGCGCCCCTGTGCCGGGAGCCCAGGCCGGGGGGGGGGGGGGGCTGCCGAGGACCGGGGGGCGCCCGGGGTCCACACGAGCCCCCCGGGAGGCGGCGGCGTGGCGGGATGGGCGCCTGATGGGGCCGCGGGGCCCGGGGCTTGGGGGGCGGCCCCTGGGCTGGGAGCGGGCGCCCCGCAGGCGGGTGGGCTTTGGGGGCTTCCAACCTTATTGTAAGATTTTACGTTTTCATGAGAGACAGAGAGAGGCCGAGATACGGGCAGGGGGAGGGGCGGGCCCCACGGAGGAAGCCGGATGCGGGCCTCGATCCCGGGTCCCCAGGGTCACGCCCGGGCCAACGAAGGCAGGCGCCCATCGGCTGCGCCCCCCGGGCGTCCCCGTAGCCCGTGTCCGTCGTCTGTGCCGGGTTCGGGGTCTGTCCCCGTAGGGAGAGGGAGAGGAGCGGGAGCGGGAGCGGGAGCCGGAGCGAGGCTCCCCCGCAGACCCCACCTGAGTGCGGAGCCCGACGCGGGGCGCGACCTGCCGGCCCTGGGATCACGCGCTGAGCCCAACCCGGCCCGGTGCAACCGGCTGAGCCTCCCGGGGGCCTCGCGGGTGCCTCCCATCCAGCCCTCGGAGGCCCGACGCCCGTGCGGAGGCTGGAGGAAGACCAGCGCCGGCTCGCGGGGACACGGACGCCCGCGGAGGGACACGGACGCCCGCAGGCCCTCATTAGTGAAAACCCCGTTCTCGTCCGTCGTCGTCGGTGCACGCGTGTCACTCGGCCCAGAGCGAGGCTTAGCCAGGCGAGAGCCCCGCCGGTTCGGAGCCCGTGTCGGGATTCTGGAACTCTCTCGGCCCGGCCTGGCCTCCTCGGCCCGGATGCCCCGGCGGAGCATGCGGGCCCCACGGTCCGCCCCAGGCCCCCCCGGCCGCCGTCGCGCACGGCGCCTCTTGCTTCTGAGCGGACTGGAAGGGCTTCGAGGGAGTGTGTGCGGCCCACGTGAAGGAGGATCGTGCCCCCGGGCAGGGGCGAAGCGGCTGCGTGGGCCCCGCAGGTCTGTCCGTGCGTCCAGCTGCGCGCTGCGGCCCGTGCACGGTCCTGCTGAATGTCCGCGTGAAAGGCGCCCCCCCCCACCCCCCGGGCTTCGGGTGCGGGTGCGGGTGCGGGAAACGTGCGCTTCCCCTCGTGCAAGCGGCCTCCGGGCACAGAGCGCTGCACCACAGAAAACACTGCATTCCCGCGTCGGCAAAGAGCAGGAAACGTTGCGTATCGCGTGACCACCGGAAAGGCGGTGCTAAAGCAGCATTTTCTTTTTTTTTTTTTTTTTCTAATTTATTTATGATAGTCACAGAGAGAGAGAGAGAGGCAGAGACACAGGCAGAGGGAGAAGCAGGCTCCATGCACCGGGAGCCCGACGTGGGATTCGATCCCGGGTCCCCAGGATCGCGCCCTGGGCCAAAGGCAGGCGCCAAACCGCTGCGCCACCCAGGGATCCCCTAAAGCAGCATTTTCGACGCCTCTTGAAATGCGAACGTGGCCGAGGTCGAGAACTGCACAGTCTTCGGCCGAAGCGCGCCTGGCGCGGGGCTGATGCCTGCCCGGGGCACACGCCCGCCAAGGCCGTGAGCGGGAACGAGGGAAGCAGGCCCCGGCCGCCCCCCGTGAGGAGCCCTTCCCCACGCTGGAGGGGGACAGTGCACGAGCGGCGGCGCGTGTGCGTGGGGCGAGGGGAAGCCGCCTCCGTGCCGGCCTGGCCGTTGTTGGCTTTATGGCATTTTTGCTTCGTATTATAATTCCCTGAAACTTACAAGTTGATTAAGGCTATAGAAATTGATTAAATGACTTTTTAAAGGTCAATCTTTATTGCTGCTAAAAAAAGGAGAAAAAGCTATCTGGTTGGATACACGTCAGTTCAAGGGACAGAGCACCGCAGCAGCTCCCTGGATACAAAGTACGGACAACGTGTCTCAGTTTCTCTGTTTGAACTGACCTTCAGACAGTGCTTTTCCACGGAGAATTCAGAAGACCTGGGAAGAATATTTGAATCTACAACGTGGATAAAAAAAAATAAAATAAAATAAAACGTGGATAAAACAGGGAACTCTTCCCATCGGGATAGGTGTGGGGGCAGAGAAAAATGTATGAAACATTAAAAAATAATAAAAAGGAAAAATGTAGAGGCAAAATTACAATTCTAATTATTTATAATTGTGCTATGTGAAGTTCTACGTTGTCGCTGGTAACATGACAAGATTAAAATAGACGTAAAACATGCTAACTATATATAGACAAAAAACTTTTGTGCTTGGAGTGATCTTTATTGGAATATAATTGACATACAACAAACCTTTATTAGCACCGTTTTCTTTTCTCACTCAAAATACCTCAACACCTAGCATTGTTTCCCCGGAAGAGGCTCCCCAAATAGCCTTTGTAGAAGAAAAGGATATTCTTTCAACTTGTCCGGCCGTGGGGTAAAAAAGATAAAAATAAAAATGCTTTTTTTCTCTTTCCTTGATATGTACAATTGAAGGTATTTCTTATTGCAAACTAATATTTCCACTTATCATGTAGCATTAAAGCATTTTTCACATTTGGCAGAGTAATAAAGGATCACACTCCTTAGCCTGGGGCATCTAAGAGGAAAAAAACCTTTAAACTGTTGAGCCTTGTAGAAAATGTCTGAAAGTTCAGAATGCTTTGATTTTAAGGGTTGAGGTTTACTTTCTAATAGGATGGAAATTACTTTTCACTGTGCCAGATATGGAAGTCTCCATTGGGAAGGCATGGGGCAGAGAGATTTTTAAAAAGTGCATGACAAGGACCATGTCTTAGCAGTCTATATGACCCTGTACTTAGTGCAGCCCTCAACATAGAACATGTGCTTCTTCAAGGGTAATCGAGTGAGTTAATGCTCTTTGTTTTATGGTTTCCTTCTGTCTAGACCACCTTGTTGTTGAACTAATCCTCCAGATTGAACCATGGGCTTTGTTCTCAGGTGCCAGCTAGGTCTGGTGCCCTCCCAGTGATGCCTGCCTCAGAAAGAGCAGGAGGGTAGTTCAAGCCAGGGTAGCCCCACACAGAGTTTTAGACGTGGGGGTCGTAAGCTGGTCGGCTGGAATCATAATGGGATTAAAAGCTTAAAGGAATTATAATATCATTAAAAGTGAGAATTATGGAATGATAGCATATTTTTAAGAATTAGTATCAGTTATTCCAACTTCCTCATTTTATCGATGGGGAGTTGGAATTGAGGGAGGATATACAATTTACTGAGTGTCCCGGGAAGAATGTGTGATTTGGGGACTGAAGAACGGGAGTTAGAAATCCTGATTCACAAGGTCGTACAAATTATTCTCAGGATCTCAATTCCCTAACCTGCCTTCTGAACGATAATTGGTACCCACCTCCTGGCATTGCTGTGCATCGTGCATCTCTGCTGGACGTGTTCCCTCTGCTCTTCCAGATCCACTCTCCACTCTTCCTGACCCCCGCCCTCTGTCCAGAGAAGCTGTTTCCTATGGATTATAACATTCCTGGACCCTCAGGAGTCCACTGGGTCTGATTACTGGGGAGCCCCAAGGAGAACTGAAGTAGGGAGGACAGTCGGCAGGGTGCTTAATCTCCTGTCTTTCTTCTGGTCACCTTGGGCTGGCTGGGTTTCTTGATAGACGTCACTGCTCTTTTCAAGATGGCTTTTTCCTCATGATTATTGATATTTCCATGTTGCAGGAAACACTCCCTCTTCTTATCTCTTTAGGTCTCAGGTAATAGCAGTGCAGCTATTAACACTGTGATTGCAGTCTCCCTGTACCCTCCTCTTTGTCAGATTATTCCACTTTGTGTGCACTGTTTCCTGTTTGGGCTCTGACTGGTAGTATATGCGGAGAACAGAGCTTGGCATGTAGTAGGTTCTTGGTGCATGGACTCTGTTGCCGTTAGCAGCAGTAGTGTTATAGGTGATACGAGTGGTTGTAGTGCAGGTGATGGTGTCGGTATTTTCCAAAGCAACTCACGTGCAAAGTTTTTAGGAAGTACCCCCCCCTTCCATGGCCCTCAACTCTTCCCAGTCTATTGCTCTTTAACTGAGAGGAACACGGATGGTTGACTTTTGACACCTTGGCCTTTGTGGTCAAAATGAAGCAAACTCTTAAGCAGATCCCATCCCGTGTCTGGTGGTCTGTGTAGTTTTTAAACTTGCCTTCTAAAGTTAAAACCTACAACAGTGTAAACAAAGTCATTGCAAATGTACTTGAGGGTTGTTATTATTATTATTATTATTATTATTATTATTATTATTATTATTATAGTGAAATACCACTTGTACAAAAGCCAAGAAAACAAGAGGCAAAAAGAGAAATAGGAGTCCCTGGTTTGGGGCCTGGGGATCTGTCTCCGCCTTGCAGTGTGACACGGGAGAGTCACTTTGAAAGTGTTCCTCAACCCAGTATGATGAAGAATAGTCTTGAAAAGTGAACACATCAGAAATGGGAAGTTTCAATAAAAATGACCTCAGTGTACACTGGTAGCCTTTAATTTTTTTCTCATTCATTTAGGTAGAAAATTTAAAAGAGAACAACCAAGGAGACCAACAGGGATTATTTTATAAAGTCAATTGCAATATTTCAGTACAACGTATGAACTGAATATGTTCCCAATACTTTGAGTTTTCATTGGGTAACAGTACACCCTTCAAGCTATTTTTGGTAAGCAAACTTAGAAAACAGTTACTTCAGAAAATGGAAGAATGTCATTTTCAACAATTTTAATCATTTTGACCTCTATTTGATATAGTCTTAAATAATTACATGACAGGGTGGTATTCTCACTATGAAATGCAGACAACAGTTGAAGAAAAAACCTTAAAAACTGTCCTGTGTGCGTTTAATACATGGAAGCGGTAATCACTAGACCTCATCTGGAGTTCCGTATGAAAAAGATATACCAAAAAAAAAAAAAAAAAGAAAAAGATATACCTTAGTAACAGCATTCTCTTTGTTTAGTAGTGTTTAGTCTGTGGTCATGGGAATGCTATAAACTTGTTGTGTCTGGAAGTCAGCAGGGCATATTACTAGGTCTTTCTTGATGTTCTGGTGTATGAGATGAAGATGTATGCGCTGGATGGAAACTGGATCAAGAATCAAGGCTCTGGTCCAATTATTTTCTCATTATGAAGTTGCGTGAATTCCTGTTAGAGGACTCCAGGGGTATAATGTTTCTACCCTCGGCGCTCTCTTGCTCTCTCTTTTAATTTTTTGATTTTTAATTTTGAAATAATTTTAGATTCAAAAGAAGTTTCAAAGTTACATACAAGACAATCCTGTGTGTAACCTAGCCTCTTTCAGTGATAAAACCTTACATAATCACAGTACATTTAAATTAGGACATTGACATTGACTCAATCCACAGAATTTAAGCAGAATCCATATTTTCAAAGTTATTTTGGCTCTTCTAGGTCTTTTGAATTTTTATATAAATGTTGGAATAATTGTCAATTTCTGTTAAAAAGAAACTTTTCTTTTCCGGGGCAGGGGGTGCTGTGGTGGTACAGTGGGTCATGCATGCGACTCTTGGTTTAGGCTCGGGTCATCATCTCAGGGTTGTAGGATTGAGCCATGCCATCAAGCTCTGTACTCAGTGCTGAGTCTGCTTGGGACTCTCTCCTCTCTCTCTGTTCCCCGCTACTTCTCTTTCTCTCTCAAGTAAATAAATAAATATTTAGACAAAGAAACCTTTCTGGGATTTTGATGGGTGTTGGGTTGATGAATTGGGGAAGAATTGACATCTTATAATATTGTTTTCCTACCCACAAAGTATATATCTCCATCTATTTCATTGTGTCATTCATTTATCTCTAGTGTTTTCTACCTTTTAGTGTGTAGGTCTTTTATACCTTTTGTCAAATTTATCCCTGAGTATTTCATATTTCCTAGAGAAATTTAAATTACAGTTTTAAATTTTAATTATTAATAAACTATTCTGATTGCTTTTTATAAACAATTCTAATTTATTATTAATATATAAATATACAATCGATATCGACATATTGATCCTGTATCCTACAACCTCAATAAATTCATTTATTAGTCATAGAAGATTTTTTTCACACTGATAAAATTTAATACATAAAGTGTCATAATCTGGGATGCCTGAGTGGCTCAGTGGTTGAGTGTCTGCTTCGGCTCTGGGCATAATCCTGGGGTCCTGAGATCGAGTCCTGCATCAGGCTCCCTGCAGGGAGCCTGCATCTCCCTCTGCCTATGTCTTTGCCTCTTTCTCTGTGTCTCTCATGAATAAATAAAATCTTTAAAAAAATTGTCATAATATTTGAAGGACATTTTTACTTCTCCTTTGCCAATCTGAGTATCTTTTTCCCTTATTGCAATGCACAGAACCTCCAGTAAAAAGTTGAGTAACCCCAACTTTGGGTGCACCAGTCAGGTTTAGCTTATAGTGTTTGTCATTTAAATACTCAGAACAACTTTTGTCCTACATATACCTGCCACTTTCCCTCTACACTGGTAAAACCGCATCAGGATACTATATCTACTAACATGAACATGCATTCCAGATTGAAATAAGATGAAGATACCAGTAGAGAAAGTTAGTCACTGAAGTGTTGACAGCTTGAAGGTAGTGATTTCAGACTGGAAACCAAAAACTGAAGAAATCTACATGGGCACTGGGGAAAAGGAGGTAGATGGAAAAGTTGCCTGGACTGGGGCACCTGGGTGGCTCAGTTGGTTAAGTGTCCAGCTCTTGATTTTGGCTTGTCATGATCTCGGGGTTGTGAAATTGAGCCCTGCATTGGGCTCTGTGCCTAGCACAGTCTGCTTGAGATTCTTTCCTCTCCCTTTCTCCCCCTCTCTGTTCTTCCTCCTGCTTGTGTGTTTTCTCCCCCCACATAAATAAATAAATAAATAAATAAATAAATAAATAAATAAATACAATCTTTTTTATTAAAAAAAAAGGGAAAATTGCCTGGCAGTAGCCAAGAAGTAACTAGTCTTCAGAGTGCACAGGAGGGATTTTTAGTGGGAACGTAGGGTGATCCAGATCTCATTATAGACTGCAAAAGAAGGAGAGACAGATAGATGGAAAAACCAAGAAACAGAAGAATACGGTTAAGAAACTCTAGAGAACAAACTGATGGTTACCAGAGGGGAGGTGGATGGGGAGATGGATGAAACAGGTGATGGGGATTTATGAGGGCAGTTGTTGTGATGAGCAATGGGCAATTAAAATAAAAAACAAGAAACAAATCTCTTCATAGACTTAAATATGGCCCCACTATTTTGGACAAATTTTAGGTAAGAAACTTGAAATGCTGAATAATGGTGAAGAATGAGAAAGAACAGAATGAACCATGGTATAGGAGTATCCATGGAGCATGGATGGGGGAAACTCCTTCTGTTTGCCATCAGAATTGTACATGGGAGATAAAGAATCATGATAGGTCATTTTGGGACCTACCTTTAGGGATGTTAAAGAAACAACCATAACATCAAACCTATATCCCCTCACCCACAGAGATGTCAGAAATAGTGCTTTGTGACGTTGATGCCATTGGCTGGAACAGTGCCTTGATGACCAAAGCCAAAGGGTGGGGCTCCTCATTGCCTGAGGGAGGGTGTGTATATGTATACACAGAGAGGTCAGGTTCCCTGGGGTAGATCACTGGGAGGCTTAAATATGGTGAGAAGATCTGCACACCAGAACAGCCTGCCATAAATATAGAACAACCAAGTATAAGGAAAAAACGTCCAACTCCATGCACCAAAGGAAGGAAGAAGCAGAACAATTCTTGTAACTCGAATAACAAGAAAAACGACAAGGTAAGATGTCTCTATTCATGTTTCTCTTCTTCTTTAGATTCCCATCCCATAACCCCTCCACTGCCCTTATCTAGCAAAAACCCCTTCCCTAATTCACGCCAGCTCTTTTCATAAAGCCTCCCTGCCATCTACCCTCCACCCTCTTCCCCCAAACTAATGTCCTTATGGCTTCATCCTCTTTTTCTACCAGGTGCAAAAGGGGATCATAAGGGCAACATTAGGCCGTCAACAGAATTTGAAAAAAAGCCAACAATGATAGTCTGTTACTACAGGATGAACAAGAAAATACATCAGGATCAGTTGGAGGATAAACAAGAGACCCCGGAGAGCTCCGACGATGACCTGTGAGTGGCAGGGGCCAGAGATCTGAACTTCTCTCCTGTGTCTCATGAGGATGCAATGGAGAAACAGCCGACTGCAGAGAGACCACCCCTGAAAAATAGCGGTTGTGATGACAATAAAATCAAGTTATCAACAAGAGATGTGTGTTTCTGTGAGTTTTGTGATGGTGGGGAGGGAAGGAAGGGAAGAGGCAGGTGTTGGAGAAGGGAGGAGGTGAGACAGGCCCCGGAGGGTTGGGAGACAGGCCAGAATGTCAGTTAGCCAGCCATCAGGACTAAAGACTGAGTCAGGACTGAGAACTGAAGACCGATTGACTTCTTAACATTTTTTTCTCACAGGTTAGGAGGAAAAGGACTTGGTATTTCTTCAAGTGTTTGTGTGTATGTGGGGGGGGGCAATAGATGAGGAGAGCTGTAATGGGTGTGGAGTGATGGGCGCTCTCACCAAAAGGCAGGCAACAAAATTGCCTTCAAGCCACCTACCTTGTAGTGGTGTATATTGTACTTCACCCTAGGCTATAAGGAACTGAAGCCCTCGGGTCCAAAAACTTATCCTCCAGAAAGTCACTGGCAGCACCCACACACACTAAAACAGTGATACTTGGATGCCACAGTAACAACACTAATTAGTGCACTTTCTTGTTAAGAAGCTTGGGTTGGAACAGTGGCCTAACAAGGGTGGGACCATGAGAGTGGTTATCCCCCTTCCCACAGGGAATCAAGGGGAGCTTTGCCTACAGAGAACTTTAATAGAATAGAGTAAGAATAAAATTGAGTAAAAGCTGATCTTTATGTTATCAGCATACTTCAGTCTGTGTAATGTCAGTGATTAAGTATTCTTCCCCTGAAAAAAAAAATCTGTGTGTGTGTGTGAGAGAGAGAGAGAGAGAGAGAGAGAGAGAGACAGATGGATAATGGAGTGGTTTTGATATCACATCTAGAGGGTTGAAGTAATTACGTTCCCTGAGCAACTTGCTCAAGACCCTCCCCTGTTTGTTTGCTCATTCATTCCTCTTATTTCTACCCTACAGCCCTATTTCCTTTTTCATAGGCAATTGTTCTAATGCGTTTCATGTGTGTACTTTTCTCTCTTTTTTTAAGATTTATTTATTTGAGAAAGAGGGAGAGAGCACGTTGGGGAGGGGGGCAGAGGAAGAGGGAGGGAGAGTCTCAAGCAGACTCCCTGCTGAGTGTAGAGCCCAACACAGGGCTTGATCTCACAACACTGGGATCATGACCTGAGCCAAAACCAAGAGTCGGTCACCCAACCAGCTGCACCATACATGCCCTCTTGATGTGTATACTTTTCTTAAGTGTTAATGAAATGTGTATTATTGTTTCCTGGGCATTTGCTTTTAATTTACATATCTGTTGCTAATATGATCTATCATTGTTTCTTGATGTTTCACTGAGCCCTGTTTTTAAGATCATCCATGTTCTACAAATACATCTTGTCTGTTGTTCCCTTGTAAATGCATATGTCGGACGAATTCTTTATTTTATAAATTTTAGATATTTGGATCTTTAATATTTGCACCTATCCCTTGGTACATGTTTTGTTTGATTTATACCACAATGTTTCATTTTCTTTGGAGCGACTTGTAAATAATGTCGTGAGTTTAATTTTGGTTTCCACATATTCTTTGTTAGTGTATAGAATTGTGATTGATTTTTTAAATTAAACTTTTCATTTTGATATAATTGTACAATATCACAACCAGGAAATTGACATCGATGCAATCCATCTACCTTATTCAGATTTCAACAGTTTTATACCTGCTCATCTGCATGTATATGTGTGCATATTTATGCAATCTTATCGCCTGTGGAGATTACTGTAAGAATCACCACAGTAAAGATACAGAAGAGTTTCATCAACACAGCAGCCCCTCCTGTTGCCCTTTAATCCCTCCCCCCCAACCCTTGAGTTCATAACTCCTAGCAGCCACTATTCTCTACCTCTATAATTTTGTCATTTCAAGAGCTTTTTTTTAATATTTTATTTATTTGTGATAGACAGAGAGAGAGAGAGAGAGAGGCAAAGACACGGGCAGAGGGAGAGACAGGTTCCATGCCAGGAGCCCGATGTGGGACTCGATCCTGGGGCCCCAGGATCACTCCCTGGGCCAAAGACAGGCACTAAACCACTGAGCCACCCAGGGATCCCTCAAGAGCTTTATATAAATAGAATCATTTCCTATGTAATCTCTCATGATTAGCTTCTTTTCACTCAGCATAAGTCTCTAGGGATTCACTTAGGTTGCTGCATGTATCAATAATTCATTCCTTTTTATCCGTAGCATAGTATTCCATGGCATAGATAAGATATAACGTGGTTTGTTTCATCATTCTACCCGTCAAAGGACATCTGGGCTGTATCCAGTGCTTAGCTATTAAGAAGCTGCTATAACCATTCACATACAGGATTTTGTGTGTGAACATAAGGTTTAATTTCTCTGGAATAAATACCCAGGAGTGTAATTGCTGAGTACTGTGGTAGTTCCATGTTTAGTTTTTTTTTTTAAGAGATTTTATTTATTTGTTTATTTGAGACAGAGACTGAGAAGGAGAGGCAGAGACATAGGCAGAGGAAGAAGCAGGCTCCATGCAGGAAGCCCGATGTGGGACTCGATCCTGGCACTCTGGGATCACTCCCTGAGCCAAAGGCAGACGCTCAACCACTGAGCCACCCAGGCATCCCTCCATGTTTAGTTTTATATAAGAAAATGCCAAACAGTTTTCTAGCATGACTGTATTATTTCACATTCCAACTAGCAATGTATCAAAAATCCAGTTTTTCCACATCCTCACTAGCATTTGGTTTCATCAGTATTTTCTGTTTTAGCCTTTCTGATAGATGTATAGTGATATCTTATTGTGGTCTTAATTTACTTGTCCCTGACAGCTGATGATGTTAGCGATCTTTTCATGTGCTTAATTGGCATCCATATATTCTCACGCCTCTTTTTTTTGACAGGTGCATGATAATGGCTTAGAGCAAGGATATAGTCAGTATATTGAACAAGTCTAAAAATAACACAAGGATTGGAAGATTGTTTCATAACAGAATCTAAATCCAGTAAGGGTTTCAGTAGGCTAGACTCCAGACCACTAGAATGATGGCTTTAATCAAACAAGGAAAAGTTTACTAGGGGAACAAATGGCATGTTCATATCTTGGTGTCCCAAACATAGTATCTTGTGACTAGGATAGGAAAGATTTGATTTAACAGTGGTATTAAAAAGTCAGCCTAGAGATTTCAAATGACAGTAAGCATAATCTGAGCTAAGGGTGCGAAAAGGCCGCCAAAACACAACTTGTAACTTTGACTAAGTTCCATGGAAGTGGAGTACCTAAAGCAAGAGGTGACATTCCCCTGTGTTGACAAGATCACACTCTGAGAACTATTTCCAGTTCCAGTGGGCCTTATACTTTTAAGAAGAATAGAGGCAAATTAAATAGTAACTAGAGGAAAGCAAGGCAGATGCTGTTGGGATTTGAAGTTGTTTGAAGGACAAATAATGAAAGGAACTGTAGCTGGCAGGGTCCTTGTGGGAGACAGATTATGCTCAAATTCAAATAGGATAATGAGAGAAGAGTTTAATGAATCATTGATTATGCAGGAAAGGAAGAGTATAGGGAAACTACAAGAAGTAGTGACATAACCTGGAGCTGGAAACTGAGTGACTGCTACCAACCCTAGGTCAGGTAGGGAGAAGGAGGAGATAATTACTGGAACCTGCAGAATGAGAGAGTTCTGTGGAAAGAACTGTCAAAAAAACAAAAAAACAAAAACAAGATGGTCTAGGTAAAAGTATGAAACAAGACCAGGAAAACCTTGCACAAAAGGAGCCAGGGCAATAAGTACTCTGACTTCATTCCTCTCCTTCCCCTCCGGTCATCTTCAAGGGTTTCCCATTGATCAAAAACAAGTGGAAGTCAGGAGATAAGAGAGTTCATTAATATAGTCCGTGGTTCACACAGGACAGAGCACTGGGCAGGATAGAGAAGAGTAGAAAATGCATCTGGCGATGTAAATGGAGGATATTCTAAGAACACTGAACTCAAGCCAACAGTATCTTTCTTCAGTTCTCTGACATGGGGTCATGATTGGACTTGGACTTGTTGAGTGTCATCACTCTGATGAGTAGTACCACAGTAAGGAACTTAGGGGGAAGTCACATAAACTCCCTCAGGCAGTTGATCTGGATGAGTTGGCCCTGGGAAGCTATTTACAAAATGTTCAATTGTAATTTAGGGACATTTTGCTCTTTCCTGTGGGCTAGAATGTCTACCACACCAACCATTCGTTACACCAAAATGTCCAACAACTGCAATTGTATTTCCCCTGGCAGAAATCATAAAGTTGTGTTTTTAAACTTGGTATCGCTTGAAAAAGAAGAGTTACTAAATGTAGAAAGCCGGACAGTAGCAAAGATGTGAGGTGGCTTGAGCACCAATATCCTCAATCTTGTTTGCTATGCCATCGTTGGGACTTAGCATGGAGCCTGACACAGCAGACAACCAGTAAATATTTGCTTGAATGATGGTACAGGCTTGGGGAGTGAGAATAGCAGAGTAGTGGAAAGAATTATGATAGTGACTCATGTTATATGTCATTCTAGTCCCAGCTCTAGCTATAACTCAATATATAATCTTGGGCTAGTCATACAAATTCCCTTGAAGGTCATTTCCAGATATCTAATTCTTTGACTGTAGATTTAGTCAGTAAAAGTTGGGGTCTTTAGCTCCTACTCCGTGGCATATTAATCTGAGTTCAGAAATATCCAAGGTAATAGATTGAATCTCTAGCTTAGGTTTCATTAGAACATACACAGAGGGATGCCTGGGTGGCTCAGCGGTTGAGCCTCTGTCTGCCTTTGGCTCAGGGCATGATCCCGGAGTCCTGGGATCGAGTCCCAAGTCGGGCTCCCTGCTTGGAGCCTGCTTCTCCCTCTGCCTATGTTTCTGCCTCTCTCTCTGTGTCTCTCATGAATGGATGAATAAAAAGTCTCTAAAAACATTAAAAAAAAAAATAGAACATACACAAAGGCTGATCTGTACCCAAAGAAGAGGTAGAGACAGTAGATATACTAATTTTAATTTAGATTATTTTTATATAAAGCCAGGTTGATATTAAAAAGACCCCAAATAATTAATTCATTTTAGCAAACCAATGGAAATTTAAACTAAAAATAATTCCTTGGATTGAAATGTTTCACTAACAGTGAAGAACACTTATACTAATAACAACTAACATTTTCAAATAATTATATCTGAATGTCTAGTATTGCTTAGCACTTATTAAATATCAAGCACTTCATATGCATAATGTAATTTAACCCTTACAACCAATTTACGAGCCTACTACTATTGCTGACACCATCCTTGGGAAATGAGGAACAGTGGCTACGTGATAAGTGAGTGAAATGGGGATTCAAACCCAGGCAGTCTTAAGAGTTTGAACTCTTTATCTACTCATTATAAATATTATCATCACTTGACTTTTCATCAGATACATAAGGGCAAAATATGCATATTTTCTGTAATGCAAATTCAAAGATATTATGATTACATACTTAGTTTTAGAGATTGCATTATGGAATTTTCCCTTTTATGGTACTGACATGTAAACATACTTGAGTTCATGCATTTCAGATATCACTTAGAGAAAACATATAGGGGGTGCCTGGGTGGCTCAATTAGTTGAGCTCAGGTCATAATCTCAGGATCCTGGGATTAAGCCCCAGGGAGTCATCTCTCTTCCCCTCTCCATGCTCATGCTCTCTCACTCTCTCAAATAAATAAATAAAATCTTAAAAAAAAAGAAAAGAAAAAAACCTACATTTGGAAAATTCTTTTGCAGAGCACAGCAGCTGGGTTAAATTAGAACAATTACCATGAACCAGTGGAGATAACTTTCAACTAGTTTAGCACCAGCTCTGTCAACTAACAGTGTGCACCTGGGTGAGCATGTGGCATGCTCTGTAATTTATGACATCCTACAAAGTGCTTATTTCATCACAGGGCCTGTCTTCCAGCCTCTGTGCCTTCACATGTGGGACTCCTCTCTTCCTGATTGTTGCTCTAATAAAAGAGATTCTTCCTTTAAGGAATCCCATACTTGCCCTATGCACTTTGAAACTGTGGAGTTTTGTAGGGCCCATTTTCAGTTAGGCCTTTGCTCTATATCATACTATTTTTTTCTTTTGCTTTCCACAATCCTAATAACCAGCTAGCAGAAGGAAAGCAAAATAGTGAATTCAGTAAGCATTCTTAACATTTAAAGGACTAGTATTAAATCAGATTTTTAAAAAATAATTATTTATTTGAGAGAGAGAAAGAGTGAGAAAGAGAGAGAGCACAGGTGGGGGGGTGGGGGGCGAGAGAGGAAGAAACAGGCTCCCTACTGAGCAGGGAGCCCAATGCAGGGCTCTATCCCAGGACCCTGGGATCATGACCTGAGCAGAAGGCAGATGCTTAACCGATTGAGCTATCCAGGTGCCCCTAAATTAGATATTTCTTAATTTATAATAATAATCAGAAAATTTTCATTGTTTATTTTTAATAACCTGTGATAACATTTTAGGGCCCAAATGTATTACCTCTATATAAAGTTAATAGAAAAAAACAAGGTAGACCAAATTAGACATAGAGGAGGCTATGTAGCCTTTGGATTTCAGGCACATACAGAGGAAAAGATGCTGAAAAATCATAGAGAGTTTCCTTCTTTAAATTTCTTTTTTTCCCACAATGTTCTCTTTAGTTAAGTAAAAAAAATTGCATTGCATATTACATATAGTGTATGATTTGCCAGCTAAAGTTTTGGAGTCTGGCATAGCTGGAGTCATGACTTTGGGCAAATAATTTCACCTCTCTGAGACTTGATGTTCTTATCTGTAAAGTGAGAATACTACTTATTGTCTCCACTCCCCTGAAGATTAAGTGAGAATATGACAATCTTCTAGATTAATGTATGACAGTTAGTATTCCAGAAATGGCTAGGAGGTTCTTTATTTTCTTAGTTTACCTTATTTTTTTTAGTAAACTGTGCCCAACATGTGGCTCAAACCCACAACTCTCAGATCAAGAGTCCCACACTCCACTGACTAGCCAGCCAGGTTCCTCTAGGAGGTTCTTTATTGCATGTGAGTTTTGCAGAGAAGAATGGAAGTTGTCCAGTGTCCTATTAACAATTATTGTGGGAAGAGGACACTTCAGGAAATTACAACTGGGGGAATCAGGGGCACTTGCTACAGATTTAAAGACCTCCCACAAAGGCACTTGTGGCTAGAGAGGGGAGCCACCTCTCCCTATTTAACTTTCTTGACAATAAAGAATTTTATACCAGCCAGAGTTACCCACCCACAAAACCAAAGGGCGAGAATAAATGACCATAAAAATATGCATCCCTTCCCCCAGGGTAGGAAAGCCTAAACTGTAGTTAAGTTGTTTCTGGAGGCTCTATGTGGACAAGTATGAGAGTAAAAGAGACTCCAGCCATGCAAAGTCTTGAAAGGGGCTTTTTTGTGTGAGCTTTACCTCCAGGAGCCCTAGGAGGTTCTCACAGTGAAAATTGGAGAAAAATCTCCAGCTTTGAGCTGTGAGGTTGGGAGGGGAGGGGTAGTAGCCATCTCAAAATATGCCCCAGCACTCTGTTCTTGTTAACAAGACGTGCTCTCAAAAGGTTGTTTTACCTGCATCTAAGATACTGGAGTTTTATGAAAGTGTAACTGGCCTGGGGGGGTGGTGGTGGTGGTGGGAAATATCCATCTCCATTCTTCAGTCTTTTTTAGCCCTCCTAAAGGGTGTGAGACTAAGAAGCACTTGTAAAGGTCACAGCCTAAGGACACAGGCTTATTCAAAGACTGAGACCTAATCATAGAAGTATGGAATGCTTACCTTCCCTCACTTTACCGCGCCAGTAAAGGCCTATTTGCCACAGTTCCTTTTATTCCCATACATTATGTCCAGCTTTTAACAAAAAATTACAAGGCATACTAAAGGGAAATTTAAAAACACAATTTGAAGAGGCAGAGCAAACATCAGAACCAGATGCATCTACGGCAGCAGTGCTGCAATTATCAGACTAGGAATTTAAAATCACTAAATATGCTAAGAGCTTTAGTGGAAAAATAGACAGCATGCAAGAACAGATGGGTAATGTAATCAGGGAGATAGAAATTCTAAGAAAGAATAAAGAAGAAATGCTAGAAATCAAAAACACTAACAAATTGAAGGATGCCTTTGATGGGCTGATCAGTAGACTGGACATAGCTGGGGAAAGAATCAGTGAGTTGAAGATATGTCAACAGAAAGTTCCATAAGTGAAAAACAAAGAAAAAAATTGCAAAAAACAATGAACAGAATTTTTGAGAACTGTGGGGCAACTACAAACGGTGTACCAGATGGATAATGGGAATACCAGAAGTTGAAGAGAGAAAGGAGCAGAAGAAATATTTAAAGCAGTAATGACTGAGAATTTACTTGAATTTGTGTTAGACACACCAAACCACAGATCCAGGGAGCTCAGAGAACACCAAAGAAGGTAAAAGCTTAAAAAAAACACACAAACAAACCAAAGCAAAGCAAACCAACCAAACAAACAAAAACCTACAACTAGGCATATCATAATTAAAGCTGCAGTAAATCAAGATAAAAAACCTTGAAGGAAACCAAAGAGGAAAAAAAACAGCTTACCTATAGAAGAGCAAAGATAAGAATTACATTTGAGTTCTCCTGAGAAACCATGCAAACAAGAAGAGAGAAAAGTGGAATATTTAGTGTTCCCAGAAAAAAACCCCCACCAGCTTAGACTTCTGTGCCCAGTGAAATTATCCTTCAAAAGTGAAGAACTTTCTTAAACAAAAATTGAATGAATTTGCTGCTAATAGACCTACCTTGTGAGAAATGTTGAAAGGAGTACTTCAAAGAGAAGGAAAATTACATGGGTCAGAAACTCAGACCTACATAAAACAAAGGAGTATAAAAAAAAAAGAGAAAATGAAGGCAAAAGAGATTTTACTTGTGTTTTCAATTGTTTTAATAAATAGTTTGTTTAAAATAATTGTAGAAACAATGAATTTGATGATTACAGCTTACAGATAAGTGAAATGAATGACAGTAGTAGTACAAGAGGTAGGAAGGATGAATTAGGAGTACTTTAAAGTAATTGCTCTACTCATGAAGCAAGCAGTATGCAGTTATTTGAAAATTTGCTTGGATTAGCTATGAATGTATATTGCAAAACTTAAGACAACTGCTAAAAAAAAAGTTTTTGTTTATTTATTTGGGAGAGAGAGTCTGTGTGTGTGAGAGAGAGAGCAGGGAGGGCGGGAGAGAGAGTCTCTAGCAGACTCCCCACTGAATGAGGAGCCTGATGCGGACTCAATCCCAGGACTCCAAGATCATGACTTGAGCTAAAATCAAGAGTCAGATACTTAACCAGCTAAGCACCCAGGCACCCCTAAAAGAAGTTTTTTAAAAACTGTAATTGACAAGCTAACCACAAAATGCTCAGTTACACAAAAGTCATAAATATGGTAAAAGACGAAAAATAGAAACAAAAAGTGCAATGAATAGAAAACAGGAACAAATATGATAGATGTTAATCCAACTTGGTCGATAACCATTTAAATCATAATTGTCTAAATAGGGACGCCTGGGTGGCTCAGTGGTTGTTGAGTGTCTGCCTTTGGCTCTGAGCGTGATCCCGGGGTCCGGGATCGAGTCCCACGTCAGGCTCCCTGCGAGGAGCCTGCTTCTCCCTCTGCCTATGTCTCTGCCTCTCTCCGTGTGTGTCTTTCATGAATAAATAAATAAAATCTTTTAAAAAATAATTGTCTAAATATACCAAGAGATAGAGGCTGCCAGAGTGGGTCAAAAATAAGACCCAATTATATGTTGTTGACCAGGAACCCACTTTAAATATAGAAACATATAGATTAAAACTGAAGGCTGAAGAAACATATACCATGCTAATACTAGTTAAAAGAAAGCTGGGAGTAGCTCTGTTAATTTCAGACAGAGCAGACTTTAGAACAAAAGTAATTATCAGTGATAAAAAGGGTATTACATAATGATAACACGGTCAATTATCCAAGAAGACGTAGCAAATCCATAGAAACAGAAAGCAGATTAGTGGTTGCCAGGAGCTGGCAGGGGAAGGGATGGGAGGTGACTGTTTGATGCCTTTGAGGTTTCCTTTTGGGGTGGTGAAACATCTTAGATCTAGATAGAAGTTATAGTTGAACATTCTAGATGTACTTCATTTTACCAAATTGTATACTTTTAAAAGGTTAGTAATTCATTGTATGTTAGGTGAATTTTACCCTAAGAATTAAAAAAAAGAGATGCAAATTATGTATTTTCAGAATGTTGTTTATTGAATAATTACCTCTAAATTGGCAACTGCCTGGCATGTGTGATGTCTCACCCTATCTCTTGTCCAAGATACACAATAATTGGCTGATCATAGGCTATGTCCTTCCCTAACCACTGACTTTGCCTCAAATCCTTCTCGCAGTATAGTACTCCAGAAAGTCACTAGAAAAAAAAAAAAAAAAGGAAAAAACCTCATTCTCTCATTCTGCTACAACAGCCTTTTCCAATATTCACCCTCAATCCTACTTTACCTGCTGGCTAATACCTGACACCCCAAGATTAAGGCTTTACTCTTTTTGCTTTGGTCTTTGACCTTTGTTAAATGGTCCACTGGGGGATGTGTTGCAGGGTGGGTTTCCAGAAAACAGACTAAGACATATTTATACAGGAGGTCTCATGGGGAGTGTTCTCAGGAACAACACCTATAAGGGAGGGAGGGAAGCAGGATTGGACAGAGGGAGAAGTTGAGCTGTGACATGATTGCCACAGAGGTTGCAGCCCACAGAGAGTTCTGGAGCTGAGCTATCTTGGAGGAACCCTGAAATGAGGCAAAGGCTTTGTATCCTAACCTGAAGCAGTCTCTGTATTTGAGCTGCCCGCAGGCCAGAATTGTGACCTTGGACCTGGAAAAGTAATTTTCATGGGTGGACTCAGTTCTGAACTATCAGCAGCCAGCACTGTGGCAATGGGGGAAATAAGTGTATGGGTTCTTATAGGAGGATCCGGGTGACAAGCCACAGCAGAGAAGCACCCATTTTAGTGATCAGCCAAATTTATACATCAGTATGAATGAATTTAACCTCATTATGGAGGCAGAGAAATTAAGCAAGCAATCAAGGGCCCCGAAGTGGGATAGAGGGTTATGAAGAGACATTAAGTATGTTGAGGAGAAGATGAATATTGCTATATAACATGAGGTAGTGATGCTCTTCAAAACTGTTTTCAACTACTTTGTCCCCAATAAAAATATCTGTAAAGAATTGCTTTGGGAATGATCATGGTAGTGGACTTTGAGATTGTTGTTTGTAGAGCTAGAACTTATTTTTGTATTTGTTGTGCTTCCCTTGCCCATCAGTTTCAAGTGTGCCTTTCTGGAAAACTCTTCCTGAGTCAAGGCCACTTGCTGGTTTTCTCAGCCAATCTTTACCCACTTATATGCTGTTAAAAAGAGCACCTTTGGGCAGCCCGGGTGGCTCAGCAGGTTTGGCGCCACCTCCAGCCCAGGGAGTGATCCCGGAGACCCAGGATTGAGTCACACATCAGGCTCCCTGCATGGAGCCTGCTTCTCCCTCTGCCTGTGTCTCTGCCTCTGTGTGTGTGTGTGTGTGTGTGTGTGTGTGTGTGTGTGTGTGTCTCTATGAATAAATGAATAAAATGTTTAAAAAAAAGAGCACCTTTCAATCATCTAGCTCATGTGCTATTAAAAAGAGCACCTTTCATCTCTGGTCAGCTAGTCTTCAACAAAGGAGGCAAGAATATCCAATGCAAAAAGGACAACGTATTGAACAAATGGTCTTGGGAAAATTGGACAGCCGCATGCAGAAAGATGACACTGGACCATTTCCTCACACCATACACAAAGATAGACTCAAAATGGATGAAAGATCTAAATGTGAGACAGGAATCCATCAAAATCCCAGAGGAGAACACAGGCAGCAACCTTTTTGACCTCGGCCACAGCAACTTCTTGCTAGACATGTCTCCAAAGGCAAGGGAATCAAAGGCAAACATGAACTATTGGTAGTTCATCAAGATAAAAAGCTTTTGTACGACGAAGGAAACAGTCGACAAAACCAAAAGACAGTCTACCGAGTGAGAGAAGATATTTGCAAATGACATATCAGATAAAGGGCTAGTATCCAAGATCTATAAAGAAAGAACAAATAATACAATCAAGAAATGGGCAGAAGACATGAACGGACATTTCTCCGAAGAAGACATACAAGTGGCCAACAGACACATGAAAAAATGCTCCACATCCCGGGCATCAGGGAAATACAAATCAAAACCACAATGAGATACTGCCTCACACCAGCCAGAATGGCTATAATTAAGCCAGGAAACGATACGTGTTGGCAAGGCTGCAGAGAAAGGGGAGCTCTCTTACCCTGTTGTTGGGAGTGCAAGCTGGGGCAGCCACTCTGGAAAACAGTATGGAGGTGCCAAAAAGTTGAAAATAGAGCTACTCTATGACCCAGCAATTGCACTACTTGGGATTTACCCCAAAGGTACAAACATAGTGCTCTGAAAGGGCACCTGCATCCCAATGCTTAGAGAAGCAATATCCACAATAACCAAACTATGGAAAGAGTCCAGGTGTCCACTGACAGATGAATGGATAAAGAAGATGTGGTAAATATATATACTACCCAGCCATCAAAAAAAAAAAGAAAGAAAAAAGAAATCTTGTCGTTTGCAATGATGTGGATAGAACTAGAGGATGTTATGCAAAGTGAAATAAGTCAATCAGAGACAGCCAATTATATGATCTCACTCGTATGTGGAATTTAATAAACAAAACAGAGGATCATAGGGGAAGAGAGGAAAAAAATAAAACAAGATGAAATCAGAGAAGGAGATGAACCATAAGAGACTCTGAATCATAGGAAACAAACTGAGGGTCGCTGGAGGGGAGGGGAGGAGAGGGGAGGGGAGGAGAGGGTAACTGGGTGATGGACATTAAAGATGGCATATGATGTCATGAGCACTAGGTGTTATTTAAGACTGACGAATCATTGACCGCTGTCTCTGAAACCAATAATACATCATATGCTAATTAACTGAATTTAAAAAAGGTAAAATCTCAAAAAAATCTCAAAAAAAAGAAGGTAAAATCTTATTTTAAAAAAAGAACACTTTTTTTTTTTAAATTTAAGCATACCTCATTTAAGAGAGCACCTTTCAATAGGAGGATAATCAAAGAATTGGTGAATTTTTCATTACAACCTACTTTATCTTCCTGTTGCAGTTACCATGGCTGTATAATGAACTATCCCAAAACTCAGTGGTGAAAAACAACCATTTGTTATATTCACAGTATCTGCAGTTCAGGTATTCAGACAGGGCACAGTGGGTATAGCTTGTCTCTGCTGCCTGCCTGGAGCCTCACTCAGCTGGAAGGCTCAAACGGATAGAGACTGGAATCATCTGAAAGCTCGCTCACACGTGTGCCTGGCAATGATGCTGCATGTAGGCTTAGACCTTTGCAGGAATCGTTGCCAGAACACTTACATGTGGTTTCTTCATGTAGCCCAGGATTACTCATGACACTGTGGCTGTGGTCCAAGGGTGCATGTCCCCAGAGAGAGCCAAGTAGAAGCTTCATGCATATTAAATCTAGTGTCAGGAGTTGTGGCATCTCTTCTGACATACTGTTGTTTGGGCAGTCACAGGCTTCCACTCAGATACAATGGGAGGGGAGTATAGACCCTGCCTCAGTGGGAGGGATGTCATTCACATTGAAATAGGGCATGTGAGATGAAGTAGATATATTGGTTTGGCCATCTTTGAAAAATACAGTCTGCCATGCTTCCTTTCCCCTATAAACTCATTCTTTCAGCTTGCAGAGGAATATATTTGGCCAAATATTCACTTCCAGAAAAATGTAATTGATATTGGAATCCTGGGATAGGGGAAGAACGTGCTTAATCTTTCTAGAGTCTTGTCCCATTCCATTGACAAAAAAAAAATCTTTCTAGAGTCTTGTATTGGTGACTGTCCTATATCCTTTCATTTTTTTTATAACTGCCCTGGAAATGAAAATCCTACATTCTGAGAAAAATTATTTCCCCTTTATATTTATTATGTGTTTCTAAATTGCTGATATTAATTGTAACTATGCAGAAAGTTGGGATATTCTCCTTAATGCTTTCTTGAAAATAAGATTACCAGGAAGAAGAGTGCCTAAAATGTCTTTACTGCACTATTGATTCTGAACTCCAGATGGCCTGACCACAACACTTGTCTACTCAGATAACGTATACATGTCAGTTGCAAGTGCCATGTTGAAAATATTCTATAAGTATTAATAATGTACATTCTTCATTGAGGTTCCGTAAGATTTAGCTTTTTTTAAAAAAAAGATTTTATTATTTATTTATTTGAGAAAGAGAGTACGCTTGGACATGCATGAACAGGGAGGGGCAGCGGGAGAATCTCCAGCAGACCCCCCCGTTGAGCACAGAGCCCAACATGGGGCTCAGTCCCAGGATCCTGAGATCATGACCTGAGCTGAAACTAAGAGTTGGACACATAACTGACTGAGCCACCCAGGCACCCCTGTAAAATTTAGCTACTAAAAGTAAGAGCATATGTGCTGTTTAATCAGACAACATAGACTATGAAAACCAAGGTGATATATATATATATATATATATATATATATATATATATATATATATATATATTTCTCTTGGCAAAAAACAAAACAAAACAAAACAAAAAACCCTAGAACTAACACTATTTACTTGTAATTATCTTATTTCAGGTATGTTATATCATCAATTCTTTATTCTCATAAGATTGTATTCTCCTCTTTAAAATTTTTTGAATATTTAATTGTCCTATTTTCTGTATGCTGAATCTTGGAAGCCACATTCTATCCATTTACAACCATTACAACAAGTAGTGGCATTAGTCATGATGATTGCGTAATTTGATGTATTTCAGCAAAGATGTGAACTAATATTAACAATACCAGCTTGATTGGACATCCACTACAGTCTAGGCATCATGCTTAGCACGGCACATTATCTCATTTAATCTTCACAACAACCCTGAGTTCTGCACTATTACTCTTCCAATTTTATAGATGAGAAAGTTGAAGTTGACAAAAGGCAAGTAACTTGTCTCGGTGAAGCTATTTCGACCTGGTTTGAATCCAGAGCTTTCACCTTTACCACTATACTATAGAAGGAATAAGAAAATAAATTGTTTTTGAACTTACGTAATGGCCAAAGACTTTGTTATATGAGGTGCTATTGCGGGGTGGGGGGGGGTGGATAACATTGCCACGTCATCTTGATACGTATCTTAATTGTATGAGATGTGACTGCTGTTGCTTTTCTCTTGTTTGGGAACCTTTGTTACTTTTCTGAAGTAGTTTCAAGGAAATTGCATTAATTGGAAAACATCTAAGAGCATTGATGCAAAGTGCATTTTTTAAAGATTTTATTTATTTGAAAGAGAGAGAGAGAGAGAGAGAATGAGCAGGGGGAGGAGCAGAGGGAGAGAGACAAGCAGACTCTGCACTGAGCACAGAGCCCCATGCAGGGCTCGATGCATGACCCTGAGATCATGACCTGAGCTGAAATCAAGAATTGGATGCTTAACTGACTGAGCCAACCAGTCGCCTCTTCTTCTTCTTCTTCCTCTTTCCTCTTTCCTCCTCCTCCTCCTCCTCCTCCTCCTCCTTCTTCAATAGAACTTTATTGAATACACCACAAGCGAGCAGTGGGCAGGACAGCAGAGGAGAGGCTGTCTGCCTCTTTTTTTTCTGTAGCAAGGAAAGCAATAGCATTGCCCTTCTTAGAATAGTAATTATGTAAAAACTTAAAATCGTGCATCTTATCAAATTTCTGGAGCACCTGACATAGGGGCTGGCAGTGCCTCAAGCTTTTCAGGACAACCAAAGCACATAACCTGGTTGGCACTGCTGAAGTGTTGGGATGGCTTTGCGAGTTGTATCACATCACTGAGAAACACTTCTCTTAGAGTTCATTCCAGAGGTGTGGTGGCTTACAAGGATATATAGAGGGAATCATAAGAAAGTAATCTGGGAATGTGGAAGAACAAAGGAAGTGTGAATGGAAGGCAGAGCAGAGCAAAGGCTTTTGAAAAACAGCCTTGGGAGAAAGAAAAGCTGAGAGAAATGGATGCCCTAGCATGCTTGAATGCATTTCTGCATCTGTCACAAGGTGACAGTAAAGTTGAGATGTGTGTAAAGAAGCTGATAGACCAGAAGAGAATGTTCTAGGATGTTCTGGCATTCTTTAATATGGATGAAGTCCTCCTATGCTAGGTTAGGGAAGCTATGTAGTCATAACCCAGTGGGCCTGAGAGAGGAATTGAAGCTGTACATCAGTATACAGACTTATCATGGGGAGACTCTGCTAGTAGAGGGACAAAGGAGCCAGGTCTTTGTAGCTCACAGTTTTAATTTTACTCAGTGTCTCTGAAACCCCATGTTGGCATTATAGATTAGAAGGAGGAGACAATGAGGGGGGCACTTGACGGGATGAACACTGGGTGTTACATTATATGTTGGCAAATTGAACTCCAATAAAAAAAAATATACCAAAAAAAAAAAAAGAAGTAGGAGATACAAATATGATTAGGAGCAAAAGCTGACAAGTAGGAATCCCTTGTGTGATATGCCTGTATGACATATATGTGCTTGCATGATGTATCCTGCTTCTGTGTCATAGCAATAATTAATGAGAATCAATGTGAATAAATATATCTACATTCCCATCACCTAGATCAGTTGTTTCCCTCTTCTCTGCCCACCACCAGTAGTTGAAAATATGTGTGCCTTTTTACCCAGTTAAAACATTGCTTTGGTAGTTTGCATAGTACTTTTGCCACCTACTGTTATGCCGCAATCATTTTTCCATGCTGCTAAAGTCTCCATAAATATCATTTTCATTGTTTTATACCGGTGCTGAAGTAGATAAACTATTTAACTTTTTTTCTATTGGTGAGCAAAGATGATCATTTCCTATTTTATATAAGGCAATCATAGATCATGGATTCATAAACATTGGGTTGGATTCTTTTGGATTCAGAGGATATGTGTGCCCAGTATAAGGTAAGATGAAAAGGGAGTGGTCCAAAAAACCTCATTTAATAAAGCCTTTTGTGTCTTGGGAGGTTTTTGATGACTGCTTCAATTTCCTCCCTGGTTATCGGCCTGTTCAGGTTTTCTACTTCTTCCAGTTCCAGTTTTGGTAGTTTGTGTTTCTCCAGGAATGTGTCCATTTCTTCTAGATTGCCTAATTTATTGGCGTATAGCTGCTCATGATATGTTTTAAAATCGTTTGTATTTCCTTGGTGTTGGTGGTGATCTCTCCTTTCTCATTCATGATTTTATTAATTTGAGTCTTTTCTCTCTTCTTTTTAATAAGACTGGCTAATGGTTTATCTATCTTATTAATTCTTTCAAAGAACTAACTCCTGGTTTTGTTAATCTGTTCCACTGTTCTTCTGGTCTCTATTTCATTGAGTTCTTCTCAAATCTTTATTAACTCTCTTCTTCTGTTGGGTGTAGGATCTATTTGCTGTTTTTTTTTTTCCCAGCTCCTTTAGGTGCAAGGTTAACTTTTGTATTTGGGTTCTTTCCAGTTTTTGGATGGATGCTTGTATTGCGATGTATTTCCCCCTCAGGACTGCTTTTGCTGCATCCCAAAGATTTTGAACGGTTGTATCTTCATTCTCATTAGTTTCCATGAATCTTTTTTAATTCTTCTCTAATTTCCTGGTTGACCCTTTCATCTTTTAGCAGGATGGTCCTTAACCTCCATGTGTTTGAAATCCTTCCAAACTTTTTCTTGTGATTTAGTTCTAATTTCAAAGCATTATGGTCTGAGAATACACAGGGGACGATCCCAATCTTTTGGTTATCGGTTAAGACCCGATTTGTGACCCAGTATGTGGTCTATTCTGGAGAAAGTTCCATGTGCACTTGAGAGGAATGTGTATTCAGTTGTGTTTGGATGCAAAGTTCTGTAAATATCTGTGAAATCCTTTGATGATGCTCACAAAAACTGCAGATCGTTTTCTTAAAGATTATGCCGCAACTTTACATTTTATTTTTTTGATGTTTGTTTATTTAAGTGATCTCTACACCCAACGTGGTGCTCAAACTCCCAACCCCAGGATCAGGAGTCACATGCTCTTCAGCCAGGCTCCCCGTGATCATTATATTTTAAATATAGATGGTGGTGTATTGCTTTCACAATAAGACACTGCAAGGAGCAAGTCTGAGGCTTTGTTGTGGATATTTTCAGAGAAGTCTGGGACTTTACCATTATTTTGTGAAACTAGATGAAAATTCTCCATCTTTCTCCAGGCAGGTTGCTTGGGGCTGATGGAGAGACCTACGACTGAGGTTCTCTGCTTCCACAAGCTTATCCATGAAGTAAATTCATATAAGGGCCTTCAAGCATTAGGCCCCTAAGAATGGTTAGGAGACTTAGGAAAAGCGTCAGACTGGATGATTGTCTGAAGTGTTTTCCATTTTGAAGCAGATGTCTTATATTCACTAGAGTAATTTAGGACATTTAAAGTATTTACAGAGCTGACAAAATGAGAGCATGACTGACTTATATGAAAACATCCAGTCAGTTCAGTCAGAAATCATGTTTCTTTCAGTATTGACTCAACTGACTTGATATTCCAATATCAAGTGGTCAGACACAGCTATACTTTTATGGATCTAAACAATAATTTTTAATATTCAGTACAAGCATGAGTCTAAGCACTTTGCATCGCTTAGCTTATTCAGTTCTCACTGATACAGTAGAAAGTGAGCCATCAATATACTACAATATTCATTTTGAAGTGAGTAGATTATAAAGATGTTTTTCGGCTTTATACTTTTTTACTTTAGGAATCTTTTAAGTGAACATGTATTAATTTTGTCATCATAAAAAGTTAAAGAAACGGCAATGTATATACTCTTAATTCTTAAACCCATCATTTAAGGAAAGCTGGAGTTAGGGGAGTGCAAGGAAGAAAAGGGATTTAAAACACACTTTTTATTAAGGAAAATGACAAACTTAGAATGGTATAATGAACTTCCACTTACCCATTGTCCAGTTTCAATATTCATCATCTCATGAACAATATCATTTTACCTATACCCCACCTACTTAGGAAGGATTAGTAAAAGTTGCTGCTGTGGGCCAGGTGAAAAGAGCATGGACTCTGAAGACATATCTGTATTTTAATTTTAACTCTGGGAGTCCAGACCCTTGGGTTTGAGTCCTAGTTCCCTTGACTGAGCAGCAGCAGCCTTGAGCTGGCTGCATAATCTCGGTTTCCTCCTCTGTCAAATATGATAAGCAAGTGTTCCTGAGCCATAAATGAAATGACATGGTAAAAAGAAACCTAAATGTATATGACATGGGTTATTGAATTAATTGTCTCGGCTATGTACTTTTTTTTACAACTGAATATAAGTCATGCAACCATAAATCTGGATTTTTAAAGGAAATTTATCTACAGAAGAGCTTATCCACATACATTTGGACAGAGAGACCCCATGTTGCAGGTGGCCTGAGGTAGTCTCATTTGGACCCTATAATAAATGAAAATTGTTATTGCACCCTGTCACTCTCAAAGCGTTCCGGTTTGAATAACACATTTTATAGTCACTGTTATATGGAGGAAATGTTGAGGTTTAAGAAAATGATATTCAAGGAGCTAAAAAAAAATTGCAACAAACAGATCTAATAAATGAGTATTATGTACTCTTTAAAAGCACAGACTTTCCAGTGTTGATGAATATTTTTAAAAATAAGCATTTTTGTATGTTAACTGAATTTCCTTGATATTCAGACATAATTTCACTTTTTTTTTTTGAATAGGATTCATGATTCTGGGTCATTCCCAGATGATTCTAGTTTGGTGTAAATATAAAGCTTTATAGGACTTAAGTCTTAAGCAGTGCCGTGATTTCATCTGTAATGCCCCTATCTTCCTATTCTGCAAAGGCAAAGAGGTTAATTCCCTCATAAGAGAAGGGCTGTTAGAGCCACATGAAGGAGCTCTTGTGGACAAATCAGATCACTGAATTAACCACAGTGCTAATGGCTTCCCCATTCAAATAAAATTCCAACTGCTACCATGCATGCTCCCGGTGCCTGACAATTGTAAAAAGTATTTTACAATCATCTTTAACAAGCCTGTCTCATATCAACCTAGGGGGCACAAGCTGAAATAGCTAGGTGTTCTTTCTAATGGTAAAATATGTTCATTCATTCAGCTTTTATTGAATACCTTACATGTCCCATGGTCTATTTTAGGCAGTAGAAATACAAAGTTGTGGAAGACAGAGTCGGTGGTCTAGCTGACACAAAGTTAGATGAGGAATGTAATTCGAACTCACAGATTCTGGGGATTTGAAATTGGTTTCACCAGCTACAGTATAATTACAATTTGTTTTTTTGCTTTTTATTTTTATTTATTTTTATTATTTATTTATTTATTTATTTTTGTTTTTTGCTTTTTAGAATCTGTCCTTTTTTTCATCCTTTTTTTTTTTTTTCAAGAAAAATTTATTGGGTTCCCACTCTGTTCCAGGTGCTATTGTAAGTACTAGAAATACAAATAATCCCTGCTGTCATGGTGCTTGCAGCCTAGAGGCAGGGAAGTAAGAAAAAGCACACACATATACACATGCTAGATAGTGATAAGTACTATGAAAATAAAATAATTTAGAGTAAACAGGGATAGAACTTGATGGGCTACATTATATTGGGTGGTCAGGGAAAGCTTCCTTCAAAAGAAGCCTTTAAGAAGAGACCTGAAGGAATGTGGGATGAAGTAAGAGCATTCCAAGCAACAAAAATGTGGTTGGTATATTCTCCCCTGACAGCAGAGGGGCCAGTGTGGGTGCCAACAGAAAGCAAGGGGCAGAGTGACTGTTTTTTTTTTAATTTTTTTATTTTTATTTATTTATGATAGTCACACACACACACAGAGAGAGAGAGAGAGAGGCAGTGACATAGGCAGAGGGAGAAGCAGGCTCCATGCACCAGGAGCCCGAAGTGGGATTCGATCCCAGGTCTCCAGGATTGCGCCCTGGGCCAAAGGCAGGCGCCAAACTGCTGCACCACCCAGGGATCCCCAGAGTGACTAGTTTTTGGAGAGGAACTCAGAAGGGTGGAAGCAGCCAGGCTATGAAGAGCCCATAAGGGATTATAGAGAAATTGGATTTTTTTCTGAAAGTATGCTTGGAAACCACTGGATGATTTTGAGCAGAGAAGTGATATGATCTGCTTTAGGTTTTGAAGAGATTACCCTGGACACTCTGTTGAGAATGGTTGTAACGGGGCAAAGGTTGAAATCGGGAGACCATTTGGGAGGATTTTGCAATAATTGAGGCAAGAGATTGATGATGGCTTGTTTCAGATTTGGACCCAATTTCAACTTGTAGAGTGGAGATTTACTCCCCTGCCAAAGACCAATGCTCCAGACACTACCTGGGTGTCCTAAAATTCAACTCGATTCTGACACTACCTGGAGACTGCATCATATTCCACAGATTAAGTGACAAGTCCCACAAGACTGCTCCCCAACCACTTCAGATACCAATAGCAAGCCCAGGTTGTTAACTGTGTTTCTGAATGAGTGGCTATACATTACAGTTCCCACAACCCCTTCCTTGGAATCAATTAATTTTTTTAGAATGTCTCACATAATTTAGGAAACCCATTTACTTATTAGATTACCAGTTCATTACAAATGATATTAGAGGATATGAACCAAACAGCTAGATGAAGACACATAGGGTAAGGTCTTGAGCAAAGGAGCTTCTGTCCTCATGGAGTTTGGAGCATGGCACTACAGCACATGGAAGTATTCTGGTTCCCTAACCAGGAAGCTCTCAAATTTCCCTCCTTTTGGGTTTTTATAGAGGCTTCATAACATAGGTTGATAGATATTTAATCAATCATAGATTGATTAAATCATTGGCCGTTGGTGATTGATTCAACCCCTAGCCCTGCCCCCCTCCCCAGAAATCGGGAGGTGGAACTGAAAATTCCAACCCTCTGATTATGGTTGGTGTCCCTGGCAACCAGCCTCCATCTTTATGTGCTTTCCAAAAGTCACCTCATTAACATAAACCCAGTTGGGTTACACGCATTTCAACTTTATGACTCTGAAGCATTTTTTTTTGGAGGGGGGGATGGGGACAAGAGAACAAATATAACAAAAGATGCTCTCATTGCTCTTATTTCTCAGGAAATTCCATAGATTTGGAGAGCTGTGAGCCAGGAACCATGGAAAAAGACCAAATATAAATGAAAGATACACTTTGGTCATCTGAATGACCAAATATATTTCTTATAAATCAATATTGCCGGCTTGAACTAGGATGGTTGTGATGGAGCTGGTGAAAAATGGTTGAATTAGGGGTAGAGTATGAAAGGAGAGACAATAGGACTTGCTTGACAGATTGGACATTGTTAAAAAAAAAAAAACAACTCTAATTTCTGGCCCTGAGCTATTAGAAAAGTGGTGTTGCCACTTACTAAGATGGGGAAGACTATAAGAGTAGAAGGTTGAGAAATAGAAGTCAAGGGTTAGACATTGGATATATTAGGTTTGTGTTTAGACACCTCAGTGGCATTTTGGAGTAGGCAGTTGGCTACCTGAATTTAGAGTTTAGGTGAATTATCTGGGTAAAGATAAAGGTTTTTGAATCATCAGCTTACTGATGGCATTTCAACTCATAAGACAGGAAAATCAACAAAGGAGTGAGTGTAGAACTTACGAAGACTAAAAGGGAATAGCCGGTAAGTGTAGCACAGGAGCCAGAAGAGAGTAGCATCCAGATACCAGGTTAGAAAGGTATTTAAGAAGGAAAGAGTGATCAGCTATGTGAAATGTCACTTCATTTTTTTAAAAATGTCACTTCATTTATCCAATAATCATTTACTTGGGGCTCACTCTTTTCTAAGCATTGTGCTAGATGCTTGGGATCCAAAGCTGAACAAAATATGATTTTTGCCCTGGAGAAACTTCTAGTCCACTGAGGGAGATGGCCAAGTAAGCAGACCATGGTGATATAGAGTCGCATGCACAGGTATGATACCATGGGAATATGTACTTACTCCATGTGGCTTTCCTCTCAAACCCATGGAGACAAGTGATAGATATGAATAGATCTATTAGCATAGTGCGTTGACTGATTGCTGCCAGAGATGTACTGAATGACATTCCAGGTTTTATTTTCTAAGAGGTGAGTTAAGTATAAGCCAGGTCTCTTGAGAGATATTTTTCAGAATAGGCAAGGTATTGTTACAGTCATGAAAGAGCTTGGTATTCCTACTTCTACTTCTTATTCAAACTAGAATTATACATTGAGAAAAAGTGTAAAAATATATACTGGTCTAAATATATGGAAGCATCAGACAAGTGTTCTTTATCTAAAGCAATTGGGGTTCCTTAAGGACACTTTCACAAGGATATAGTAAACTGCTTAGCAATATACACAACTTCCACGGGAAGCTGGCTGTTTGTGTAAGCAGCCTATTTTGATGGAGTTCACTCACATTATCAGTTCAGTTAAAAAAGAAATCATTTGCTTGACTTTGTTTGTTTACCTGTCCGTAGACAAATAGGCCACACGATTGACTTAGTGGATTTGACAGTTTTTTGAAAAGATTCAGTTATTTATCAGAGAGACACAAAGTGTGCAGGTGAGCTGGGGGAGGGGCAGAAGGAGAGGGAGAGAGAATCTCAAGCAGACTCCCGGCTGAGCGTGGAGCCCAATGCAGGGCTCAGTCTCATGACCCTGAAATCATGCCCTGAGCTGAAATCAAAAGTCGGACGCTTAACTGACTGTACCTCCCAGGGGCCCTGCATTTGCCAATTTTAATATTCCTTCTGGCCTTCAGGTCACAACACATACACCTCAGTGTGACACACAAAACCTTTCATAGAGAAAATAGAGGAATTCAGATCACTTTAGAGTCAGTCTTCCCTGATTTGAATCCTGGTTCCATTGTTCACTAGCTGGGTGACCTTGGGCAAGTTACTTGGCTTCTCTGTTAGTGTCCTCATCTGTAAAGTGGGGATAATAATCGACTGTGATTCATGAGGCTATTGTGAGTATTAAATATGTTATTCTGCAGGGTACTTCAGAAGTTACTAGAACATAGTGAGTGCAGTATATGTGTCTGCTATTATCTGGCTCAACTTTACCAGTCTTTCCTCACCAGCTGCCACATGCAAACATGCCACCTCCCTCCAGACAACCAGAGGTGCTCAACAGAGAAGAGCAGAGAGACAGAACAGAGCCAGGGGGCTGTTGCAGTGATCCAAGCCAGAGCTGATAGGACCAAAGGAGGGAGAGAGAAGTAGACTAACTCAGATTTTCATTTGAAAGTTGAGCTGACAGTATTTCCTAATGGATTACATGTGTATGTAGCGTGAGACAAAGAGAAGTTAAAAAAAAAAGACCCTTCACTTTTAGTTTTAGCAACTGGCTAGAAGCAGCTTGGGAGAGGAGCAAGTAGAGAAATCAGGTAAGCAGTTGGGTAACACCCTTGGAGTTCAGGGGACAAGTCGGAGCTGCAGATATAAATTTGAGAATCATCAGTATATAGATAAAATATCAAGTGCAGGGACACCTGGGTGGCTCAGTGGTTGAGTGTCTGCCTTTGGCCCAGGGTGTGATCCCGGGATCCAGGATCGAGTCCCACGTCGGGCTCCCTGCATGGAGCCTGCTTCTCCCTCTGCCTGTGTCTCTGTGTCTCTCATGAATAAATAAATGCAATCTTTGAAAAAAAAAACAATGCCTTTAAAAATAATATTTCAAGTGCAAAGCCATGGGAATAGTTGAAATCACCTAGGGGCTAATAACAGCATGTATCTTTTAGGATTGTTATAAGAATTATATGAGTAAGCCATGTAGAGTAAGTACTTGGCACAGTTCCTGGCACGTAGTAAAGGTGCAATAAATGACAGTTATTATTACTGTTATGATTACTCTTAAGAACAATTCATTGCTGATGGGAATTATGGTAAACCTCCATTATTACTTAGAGATGTGCCTCCAAACCTTTCCTCTATCATGGTACACAGAGAAAATGCTGATGTTTGTACAACACCCTGGAAAAACTTCACTGCCCAAGGCTCTGGTTCAGATTCTGCTCAGTGGCCCCAAGGGATATGGATATCAGTTGTCAGTGTAATACTGCATCACACTGGTTGGGAAGTTCTGGCCTAGAGCCTTGCTACTTAAAGTACAGTGTGTGGCCCAGAAGCATAGGCATCAACTGGGAGCTTGTTTTCTTTTTTTCTTTCTTTCTTTTTTTTTTTTTTTTTTCACTACAAAAAATGTTAAAGAATGTTTATTTTTTTTTATTGGTGTTCAATTTGCCAACATATAGCATAACACCCAGTGCTCATCCCATCAAGTGCCCCCCTCAGTGCCCATCACCCAGTCACCCCCACCCCCGCCCACCTCCCTTTCCACCACCCCTAGTTCGTTTCCCAGAGTTAGGAGTCTCTCATGTTCTGTCTCCCTTTCTGATATTTCCCACTCATTTTTTCTCCTTTCCCCTTTATTCCCTTTCACTATTTTTTATATTCCCCAAATGAATGAGACCATATAATGTGTGTCCTTCTCCGATTGACTTACTTCACTCAGCATAATACCCTCCAGTTCCATCCACGACAAAGCAAATGGTGGGTATTTGTCGTTTCTAATGGCTGAGGAATATTCCATTGTATACATAGACCACAGCTTCTTTATCCATTCATCTTTCAATGGACACCGAGACTCCTTCCACAGTTTGGCTATTGTGGACATTGTGCTAGAAACATCGGGGTGCAGGTGTCCTGGCGTTTCATTGCATCTGTATCTTTGGGGTAAATCCCCAGCAGTGCAATTGCTGGGTCGTAGGGTAGGTCTATTTTTAACTCTTTGAGGAACCTCCACAGAGTTTTCCAGAGTGGCTGCACCAGTTCACATTCCCACCAACAGTGCAGGAGGATTCCCCTTTCTCCGCATCCTCTCCAACATTTGTGGTTTCCTGCCTTGTTAATTGTCCCCATCCTCACCGGTGTGAGGTGGGATCTCATTGTGGTTTTGATCTGTATTTCCCTGATGGCCAGTGATGCGGAGCATTTTTCTCATGTGCGTGTTGGCCATGTCTATGTCTTCCTCTGTGAGATTTCTCTTCATGTCTTTTGCCCATTCCATGATGGGATTGTTTGTTTCTTTGCTGTGGAGTTTAATAAGTTCTTTATTGATCTTGAATACTAGCCCTTGATCTGATACGTCATTTGCAAATATCTTCTCCCATTCTGAAGGTTGCCTTTTAGTTTTCTTGACTGTATCCTTTGCTGTGCAAAAGCTTCTTATCTTGATGAAGTCCCAATAATTCATTTTTGCTTTTGTTTCTCTTGCCTTCATGGATGTATCTTGCAAGCTTGTTTTCTAATGCAGAATCTGTGGCCCACTGAATCTGAATCTGCATTTTTATAAGCTTCCCCACTGATTCTTGTGTACCGTAAAGTTTGAGAACACTGATCTATAAAATTGTAAATATACATTGTAAATACAATTGTACAATTGTAAATCCTAAATATACATTAAAACGGATATATATTATTTACCAAATTTGAGAAGATTATTTCTTCTTTTCTTGCTTTCAACACAATGTCTATGTACTGTGTCTATTATGTGAGGGCACATGGAGAAACTTAGAATAGGGTTGTTTTTATACTGGGAGACTTCTCTATAATGTGGAAAAAGCTCTGGGGTTCATTGTTTGCTTAATTAAGTGCTTTTCCTTTTACAAGGCACTTCATACCCACTTTGTGGCCATGTCTACAGTGATGACTGGCCTGGGACCATCACTTGCCTTTGCAGCTGTGACAGTTTATCTCAGTGTTAGAGTTCATGGTGGGAAACTTGACACCTCACTTGAAGCCACATTAATGCTGTTGCTGAATGGAGCAAACTCCATTTGGCCTGGAATAATGACCCTGAAGCACACTGAAGAAATGAGGCACTATTTACTAAATTTGGTTTAGACGGAGGGGAAATGTGGCTAATACAGGCCTCCACAAAAATTTGTTTCTTCCCAGATCAAAGATGTGTTTCCTAGTTAATTTTAGATGTGTTACCTAGTTAATTGTATTTTTCAAGATTCATCTGTCCCACATAGATCATACTAAAGACAAGGCTGACTTGTATGAAAATGACTCATATTTCTAATGTTAAAATATTTTTTTTAAATTGAGCTAATAGCTTCAATTAAAACACTATTCTTTTTTCCTTCTGTTTAGATGTCCAAACATCCTTCCCTAGCAAGTAGGACTCTGGTACTCTCACTCATTCCAGAGTGGGTCTGGTTAGACTCACAACAATTTCATAAGGAAATTCTCCCATTTAGACATTCTAGAAACATAAGAGGCCAGTCAGGATCCAAAGAGAAAGATCAAAGGAAATGTTAGCCCAGGAGGGGGAAAACAGACATTTCCTTCTTGATCTTCAACTGAGAACAGCCTGAGGAGCAAATAGGAAAGGAATCTAGTTGAACGTGTGGCTATCTGGGGTGGGGCAGAGTCTGGGGACATTCTTATGCATTTAACCTTAGAAAAAAAATAGTTTATTATAGTACTCACAGCTTTGTCACAATGAGGTCAAGGAGTTTTCAGAGGGTGAGTGGGTGTTGGCATAAGGAAGAACTGGCACATCTCTGAGCTCAATCACCCAGGAATTCCATCTCTAAATTCTACAGTATCTTATGGCTGTCCACCCCATAGTGCTTGTTGCAATGTGGCTAGTGAAGGGTTTGAAGGACCGTGGGCTGCATGGGAAAGAAACAGGAATCATATATTTATTTGGTCCTTGTCATGTTGATATATGACACAGTCAGGTGAGACAGCCAACACGAAACTTCTCCAGTGACAAAAGTTGACAAAGGGGGCTCACTGAGCAAAGGACATTCAGCAGAATAGGGCTCTGAATATAGGAGAAGGCAGCCACCAGTTTACTATATGACTGTGGACAAGGCCCTTCCTGTCTTAGATCCTCAGTTGGTCTATTTGTCAACGAGTTTGGAGCAAATAAACTCATGGGGCTCCATTGGCTCTGATATTCTATAATCCTAGGCAACCTGGTGATGTTGATCTGAGTTTCAGGAAGTGACATGTCAAAGGTTTTTTAAATTGCCATAAAATGAAAATCTCAACAGATATTATCCTCAAAAACATTTCTTTTTCAACAATCGCTGAAGGAAAGAAACCCAGGATACTCGAGTAATAGAATTCTGAACTGAGGATCTTTTAGGAGGAGAAATCAAATGAAGTCCTTGGTTCCATGCTCCATTCACCTTGAAACACTCCAGGCTGGAGCCACAGAAAATGCCTGTGGCATGGGGTAATGTATGGAAGGGAGATGATTCTTGATGCTCACTTCACAGTGCTCTCTAGATACCTTCTGTCACCATGACCAATCAGAAACAAATAGTAGTCAGAATTATCAGGGGGAAAGAGAAGCATTTGTATGTTGAAAATATACATGATGAAAAAAAAAAGCATGACATTTTTAATTACCTGTAGGAATTTCAAGAGAGCACTTATCATGCTTTTTAATTGGCTATCTTTGTTCACTGTGCATTTTCAGAGAACATAATGACATGGCAGTAATTTTCACTGTTGTAGAAAGATTATTTTTTCAGTACATATTGCCCTAATTAGATTTTTTTTCCCCAAATACTTTAAAAAACATGGGTTTAAATCACTGAGTACATTTCCCATTCCGATTAATATTCATGCAAGTGAGAAATCATAAAACTACAATGTGAAATTGAATAACAATAAAATGACTAAGATCAACTAAAATGAAATGTAAATATTGAACATGCTTCAGTTTTTCTTTTCAAGTAGTTAAAAACAACACTAACTCATAATTATGGTACAAACTATGGAAATCCATCAGCCAACCTCTTGGCAAAATTTGAAGTAAATCACACTTGCCTATACAATCTCTCTTTATGAAGGGTTTCGTGAACCCAAGAAAAAGCTGCATCATCATCAGTTTTTATATCATTCTTCTCTCTAAGTCCTTTACTCTTATGGGACTTAAGAGATATGGGATGGGCGATATGGATAGACCAACTTTTTAGCTTGAAACTGGAGGATCTGTGTTTGCATATTTGCTCTGCCAGTGCTCCCGGCTGTGTGACCTCTGGAAGATCACTTAACTTCTCAGATCTTCCATTTCCTTAGCCATAAAAGAAATGATAATGTCTATTTTCACGAGACCAGTTGTGTCAAATAAGATACAACCAGATATAAAAAAAAGGTCTTCCCATGTTATAAACCACAGTAAAACCATGGCATAGTGAATCTGGTATCTGAAACTGCGTAACAAACCACCCTAAAACTTAGTGGCTTAAAATAACCATTTTACTATTTCTCACTGTTTCTGAACTTCCAGAATTTGGGAAGGGCTTAACTGGGCCATTCTGGCTTAGGTTATCCTGTAGTCTTAGGACCTCTCCATATGTTTGTTCTCTCCACATAGGCTAGTTTGGGTTACCTCACAGCATGGCAGCCTCAGGGCAGTTCCAGGGTTGCATGGTGTCTGGCCTCCCCAAGACAGAGTGTCCCCCACAAATTAGGCAGAACTGCAAGGCATTTTCAGGACTTAGCTTTGGAAGTCCTATAGCTTGTCTAGTGGTAAAGGCAGTCACCAAGGCCCAAGTTCAAGGGGAGGGGACATATATCCTACCTCTACATTCTAGACATGTCAAAGTTCCATAGGAAGAAGGACATTTGACATTGGAGATATTACTGTGATAATCCTTGGAAAATACAATCTGCCACATGTGGTATTAAATCAAAATTTTTGGGACACTTGGGTGGCTCAGTGGTTGAACACCTGCCTTCGGCTCAGGGCATGATCCCGGAGTCCCGGGATCGAGTCCCACGTCAGGCTCCCTGCATGGAGCCTGCTTCTCCCTCTGCCTATGTCTCTTCCTCCCTCTCTCTCTCTCTCTCTCTCTCTCTCTCTCTCGCATGAATAAATAAAATATTTATAAATAAATAAATAAACAAATAAATAAATAAATAAATCCAATATTTTCTATCATTAATGCTGATCTGATTTAAAAGATACCTTAAATTCTTCAGTGAAACCACTCCCTTGAAGCCACTATCCCATTGATTAGTTTAGAATAATCCATAATGGTTAATGAAGGAGAATTTAGGGCTTCTTACATCCCACAATCTGTTTTTAAGTTGCAAAGAATAATTTTAATACAATGCCAGGCATCTTCTCTGCATCCGATAATATTCTAGATACTCTTATGTAGGATGTTGGTAATCCTTCATCTAACTTTGTAAAATAGAGAATATTCCCATTTTACCAAGGAGTCTGAGATTCAGAGAAATTAGGTAACTTGCTCAGGTCACAGAAAAAAAATCAGATCAAATCAATTCAACCAAATTGGTCAGATCCAAATTTGGATCTGGCACTTCCTTTACTATATTGTATGACCACTCTCTTTAAGCCAATACTTAAATAACACTAAATTCTAGGCACTTTGCTACACACACACACACACACACACACACAATTTTCACTCAACCTTGTGAAGTAAGTACTGATATCATCTCTATTCTATAAATGAGAAAAATGAAGCAAAGAAAAATTACATGACTTGTCTGTCCAAAGCCAGATAGTAAGTGGTGAAGCCTGATTTCTCACTAAGATCTGAATCCAAAATTATTACGGATTTTTTTGAGATTTTTATTTATTTGAGAGACAGAGAGAGAGTGCACGTGAGCATGCATGGGGTGGGGAGGGACAGAGGGTGAGGGACAAGCAGACTCCCCACTGAGCATGGAGCCCCACAAGGGCTGTATCCTAGGACTCCAAGATCATAAGCTGAGCCAAGGTCAGACACTTAAATGACTGAGCCACCCAGGCACCCCTATTCTGGAATTATTAAGAGCTTAAGAATTTAGCATAAATTAGCTTTTCAGTTTCTTCTTCTTCTTCTTCTTCTTCTTCTTCTTCTTCTTCTTCTTCTTTTTGAGTGGAAGGATGGGTCTACCTGGACATTTGTCAGAGGAAGAGATCACGAAGAGATGAAAAGGACTATTTTAAGATGCTCGTTGTTGCCTGGGAGTGATCACAGTGATGGTGGTGGCATGGAAGGACAGACAACACACAAAAGCCAAGGCTTGCCTACTCCCCAGTTTTTCTAGTGTGGGGCTCAGTAAGACCCTGATGGCCATAAATCATCACAAAGTATTGTATTAGCAAAGCACATTTTTTGTGGTGAAGGGGAAAATACAGATCTCTATCAAACATAGTACGCTGCTGTTACTATCAGAAGGAAGTCAGGCCGTTTTTGTTGATCATGCATTGTTATTATGCAGGTATTTATAAATCTGCTTCAAGTCTTTGCTTTATCTGTACAAAAGCAATATCACACAGCAGGTGTTCATTCTTTGCCCTTAACCTTTGTAATTCAGGGTGAGGAAAAAGTCACTATTTGCATACTTTCATTAATACAAGAAACTTGAAATTCAACTAGAAAGTAAGCAACTCATTAAATGACAGATACAAACTGAACACTGTTATTTTGCATATTCCAGGTGACTTCTGCATTTGTGACACTGCAACTGTAGTTGCTTTTTCTAGAACTGGGCTTCAGCGTTGGAATCATGCATTAGCAATGTTGTGCCAGGCAGCAAAGTAGAGTTAAAGCCTTCTCTACACTGGGTGTTATTCTATAGGTTGGCAAATCGAACACCAATAAAAAATAAATTTATAAAAAAAAAAGCCTTCTCTAACTTCCTTATAGGAAATGTGAGCTGAGAAAAAAAGGTCAAACTGTAAAATACACGTAGATTGCATAAAAGCTTCGTTATTATAGTATTTCATATTTGTAGAAGTATCTTTATTTTATAAGCATGCAAATATTATTCATTTTAAAAACACTTATTTATTGGAGCCCACTATGTACCAGGTGTAGTTCTAGGTGCCAAAGATAAGTCAGTGAACAAAGCACAACGAACCAGGCCTACTGTCCTTCAACTTGCATTCTAGTGGAGAAAGATAGAACATAAACAAATCAACAAGCGCAGATCCTCCTTGCCTTATGATGGGGTTATGTTCCAATAAACCCATTGTAAGTTGAGACTGTTGTAAATCGGAAATGCACTCAATACCCCTAACCTCCCTTAAAGGTGCTCGGAACACTTACATGAGCCTACCGTTGGGCAAAATCAGCTAACACAAAGCCTGCTCTATAATAAGGTGTTGGCCATCTCGTGTATTTGACTGAATACTAAACTGAGAGTGAAAAGCAGAACGCCTGGATGGGGACAGAATGATTGCATAGCTGCCTGGGAGCTGGGGCTCACTGCTGCTGCCCAGCATCACAAGACAGGATCCGACCACATCGCTAGCCCAGGAAAGGATCAAAATCCAAAATTCCAAGTACACTTTCTCCTGAATGCATATTGCTTCTGCACCATTGTAAAGTCAAAAAAAAATCCTAAGCCAAACCGTTGTTAAGTTGGGGACTGTGATTACCCAGTATGTCATATGTTGGTGATAGGTGCTGTGAAGAGCAGTAAAGGATAAGAGGGGGGTGAGGAGAACCACAGGAGTGGGATTGTCTGTGGGTTGGGTGGAGGAAAGGGTGCTAACTTATGTAGGACGACCTGAGAAGATCTTTCTGGTAAGGTAAATTTGAGAATTTTATGTCATGGCATTAAGGTAGTCTGGAGTAATTTTTTTTTTTCAAATGACTGCATTACAAATTAAAATGTGTTTTAAAAATAAGTTATTTTTATTTTATTTTTTTAAAGATTTTATTTATCTATGCATGAGAGACAGAGAGAGAGAGAGAGGCAGAGACACAGGCAGAGGGAGAAGCAGGCTCCACGCAAGGAGCCCGACATGAGACTCGATCCCAAGTCCCCAGGATCACACCCTGGGCCGAAGGCAGGTGCTAAACCACTGAGCCACCCGGGCTGCCCCAAAATAAGTTGTTTTTAAAACTACACACAGTATTAGTTTGAAAAGAAGTAGAATTTCATCAAAGGGGCTATAAGTCATTTCATATCGGCTTTATTTAAATAATTAGCTATAATAATGAGGTGAATAATTTTTCTCAATGATTTTTTTCCAGTTTTGTTGTAGAGAACAGGCCCAGGGTTTCCCTTCCTCCCAACAGCTCTCACGTGTTGGGTGTCTTCTGTGTGCCATACGTTTTACATCTGTTACTACGTCTTTCACCCCAGCAATGATCCTAAAAGGTAGATACTGTTGTACTCCCTGTGGGTGTTTGAGAAAGCTATGTTTAGTTATCCAATTCATCCTTAGACCAGTCCTGATGAGTCAAAGATTTCTTTTAAAAAAAAATTCTTTTTAAAAAAAAATAATAATTTCTAAATGAATTTTATTATTTTTTTTCTAAATGAATTTTATTATTTTTTTCTAAATGAATTTTAAACAAAAGAAAACACTTGCACAAATACCGTGCTTCAAGGTCACACACCCACTAGATGGCAGGACCAAGATTTTAACTTAGCTTTGTCTGACACCAAAGTTGCTGTTCCTCTACACCATGCTGCCTTCCCCATGCCTAGATAACTAAAATGAAATACTTCTGTCTTGGAGGATGTTGCATGGGTTCCAGTATCCTGCGTTTCTCATTCCCTGCTTTGTGGTTTCTGAAATAGGTTTAATAGGAATTGAGATTTAGCCATGGATAATTAATCCATAATGGTTAATGAAGGAGAACTTAGGGCTTCTTACATTTTAATTAGAATCTTTGAACATGACATCTAGAAAGTACTATGCCTTCTACAATATTGTATTTGTTATTCCTCTAGGTCGGCACAGAATGTCCTTTCTGGTCCTTGCAAAATGAAGAGGCCTTTCTTAAAGCTGAATGGTGTGTGAAGTGATGTGAACACATATATATCACTGGTCTGCAGGATGTAGGGAAAACTGATATTGGGCTGCTCTGTTGGTCTGATACAGGCACCCCTACAGAGGGAGTGAATTTGCTGTTAGGTCAAGTTCTAGATTACTCCATGCATGCTATCCTTACCACCTTATTTTCCCCCACCAATGCCCGTGATGTTTGATTAATCAGGAAATCCTGAAAAGTTCCGTCTCTAAAATCTTATTGCAGTTTTTCCACAATCACCACCTTTTTTTTTTAAACTGTCACCCTATCTTCCTGGGACTACTGCAGTGACCTCCTTTCTAGCTGATCCTCCTGTGTCCCCACTTATCCCCTCCAGTTACCCTGAACACAGCAGCCAGAGTGATCTTTGGTGTCATCACAACTCTTTCCATTCCAGATCTTCCAAAGGCTTTCTACTGCTCTTAGAATAAAGGCCAAACTCTTTAATGTAACCCATGAAGCTCTAGATGCTCTGGCCCCTGCTAACCTGTCACCACCACCTCCAGACACTTATCACTATGTCTATTTTTACTTACCATTGCATTCCCACTGCCTAGCGTGAGGCTTAGCATGTAGTAGAAACTCTAAAAAATTCTTGAATGAATGAAAACACTTTTTAAAAATAATTTATGCATTTACCATGTTTGTCAACCTAGTGGTCATGCTGGTATGAAAGGTGGGCCCCGCCATCCTGATAGCTGAGAACAATGTAGAAAAAAAGCAAATTCAACTATTTATACAAAGATATTATGCAGGTGAAAATATCTGAATCAAGACTGCTTTAGAATCCCGATTTTTAAATATTTCTTCAATATTTCTAGGAAGCACTCTACAATTAGAAAGAACTGCTTAGATCAGGCTGGAACTGGAGGGCTATTTTTATATGGATCAAATTAGATTTGTGAGCACGCTACGGGAAACTAGTCAGTATATTTCCCCACCCTGGATACTTCAGCCGGTTTACTCAATCTATTGCCAGCAATCTTATCTCTAGGATTTGTCCAGGGCATCTTCCTTTGCCAGTCATGACTCACGGTCTCTTGCTTTAATCTTCCTGGGTTATCTAAAACCTTTGGCTCCATACTGTGGTTCTGACTTTGGCATTCAGCCTTGCTAGTTCTCATGAACCATTAGAGACATATTCCTCTGGGGGTAATCTGGGAAGGCTCTCCCAGAGGCTGTCACTGCCCTCTGGCTCCATGCATGACACCTGTAGGCAACACTCTGCCCTGCTCATGGCAGCCTGGCCCTGTTGACCAGCACTAGTCGGTCCAAGAGTTCTACCCTGGGAAGGGGAATGGAGAGATAGCTCTAGTAACCTTACAGCTTTCATAATTCTGCGTAATTTAATTCATGATTATCAGGATAAAGATGGTCTTGATTGAACAGTATATTTGATGATATAATCACCAAATCAGAATAACTAGCCCAGTTAATGTAATCTAATTTAATGAAATATTTCACATCTACTCTTAAGTTTATTTGGAAATTAACTTAAATTAGAGATAAGAACTGTCACTGGATTCCTTCCAATTTGACTTACAAAAATAGCTAAGAATCCTGAGAATGTGGCTTCAAGAGTATATCTGACTTTAAGGGTCCTAAAATTTATCATTTCTCCCGTGTGCCTGGAATCCATGTGTACCAAGAGTTGGAGCTCCTTTTTCACCAACTCCTAGATTGTTCTCCAAGGAACTTTTATGGTCCCAAATAAAGTTGCGTGCATTATTTTTTTGAAGTTTATTTTTTATTTAAGTAATCTCTATACCCAATGTGGGATTCAAACTCACGACCCTGAGATCACAAGTCTCATGCTCTCCTGACTGAGCAGCTAGGTACCCCCATTTGTGTGCATTCTTGAAATGGGTCACTTTCACCCTTTGCATTTGTGATCTTTGGGGAGAGATTCCTCAGATTAGAAACATACTATGGAATCTACGGAAGGTGGATCATATCTAGGACCTTTACTCCTTGCTGCTATTACAAACCATAAGATGATTTTCTCAGCAATCTAAGAGATAATTCTGACAGCAAACCTATGGCATGACATTTTATTGTAATAGCTTGTTATCCATCCCTAGACTTTTGGGAACACAAATTGGAACTTCCTTTGGGACATTAGACTCACCTTACAGTCCATATGTGCACATGCCAGTATAGACATGTCCAATCAGAATGTTGTAGTGTCTCGGCAAATAGTTTTTGGCTTAGGGATGGGCACGTAATTCAGACAGAGCAAATGAAATGCACTCTTTAGACTTTTGGTTCTACTGTTAAGAGACATGCTCTCATTTTTTTCTGAGTTTGGGCCTATGAGGCTATCAACAGGGAATATGCAGATTTTGCTACTAGGAAGGGAAAGCCTGAATGACTATGGGGCCATGCAAAAGGAAGCAGAGCCAGGAGATGGAGGGCCAAGCCAGGTTTACCCTTAGACTTTTCATTTAGGGAAACCAGTATGGTCCCTTTATTTGCTAAGCCAGTCTGAGGTGATTTTCTTTCACCTGAAATTGCAAGAGTCCTGACTAAATCAAAACTATTTTAACTCTTTGAATCCCTCTACTGCATCTTAAAGAAGTGTATTCTCTAAGAGTCTACATTAGGTTATCTACCATGACTGTGGATACCAGCATTCACCCATGCATACATCAAACCTGTAATGAAGCATCTATCCCCAAACTTGGTGACATACTAGCTGCGTAAGGCTTTTGCGATGCTCAAATGCCCCATACTTTAGTATGAAAGTTTTCAAGCATACCTGAAAGAGTTCAAAGTATTTACAGCAAACAATCATGAACCTTCCACCTAGGTCCTATCATTAATTATGTTACTGCACTTGACTTATCATACCTATCCCTCTATCTGTTTTTCAATCCATCTTATTTTGGGGTGCATTTCCTACTAAGTTACAGATATCATTACCCCTTCTGAAACATGGTTCACATACAGCTCTGTTCTTAACTCAATGAAATCTATGGCAACTCACCCTCCCTGCACCTTGGTTTCCTCATATGAAAAAATGAAGGGGTTGTTTTAGATGATTGCCAAGTGCCCTTTCCAGCTTTGACATCCCGTAGTTCTCTGATATTTGCCTTTTTAATTGATTGACATGCTTCTGCAGAATGCTCTCTTGTTGGATTCAAAAAGGATTAAGATGGAAAATACATTTTGTTTATCTATGGGATATTCACCTAACCAAAGCCTGTTTGGCTTAGAATATCCTACTAACCAGTCTATTGTGATATCGAGCCAAAGAAGATGTCATCAGGATTCTAGGGAAAGAGAAGATAAAGTGCCAAGTGAACATTTAAAAAACTATGGAAAGAGTAATGTCTTATGCAGGAAAAGAGAAAAGGGAAAGAACATACAAGAGAAAATGAATTCTAATGAAAATTAAACTCTCCCAGTTCTGGGGAGGAGGGAGAACAAAGGTATGATGGCCAAACAGTCGAACAGCAGAAGTCAGAGGTCTGAGGCTACTGAACCTGACAGCATTATCCCTTGTATAGTTAATGTTGGGGCATCTCTGTCACATAGTCTTTTACACTGATGGTCTTTAGGGACTAAGAAAATGGCTTTTTAAAAAAGATTTTATTTATATATTCATGAGTGACACAGAGAGAGAGAATGAGAATCAGAGACACAGGCAGTGAGAGAAGCAGGCTCCATGCAGGGAGGCCGACATGGGACTCAATCCTGGGTCTCCAGGATCACACCGTGGGCTGAAGGCAGAGCTAAACCATTGAGCCTTAGCCCCATACTTTAGTATGAAAGTCCAGAAATGGACTTTCCCAGGGATCCCAGAAAATGGCTTTAAACAAACCCAAAAAAAAAAAAAAAGAGAAGAAGAAGAAGAACAAGAAGAAGAACAAGAACAAGAACAAGAAAGAGAGAAAGAAAGAGAAAGAAAGAAAGAAAGAAAGAAAGAAAGAAAGAAAGAGAAAGAAAGAAAGAAAGAAAGAAAAGAAAAAAGAAAAAAGAAGAAAAAAAAGAAAAGAAAAGAAAAGAAAAGAAAAGAAAAGAAAAGAAAAGAAAAGAAAAGAAAAGAAACCATGAAATCCAGTCTGACAGAGAAGTGGCTCTTTCTAGGAACAAGGAGCAAAAGGGTGGAAGCCAAGAGATAGCTTATTGCAGGAAACACCAAGCCAAAAGGAGACCACCACCCTGCCTCACCGTGGACTGCCTTTCTACCAAACCAGGCTGTATTGATACAGTCTCAACGTCTGATTTCCTTGGGGGCCTCTGAAGTGGCTCCTCCCGCAGGGATGCAAGTCCGTCATCATGGCTCTGGGTTGGGGCCCTTGGCATCTGACGCAAGTTCTAATTCCAACAGCAGCAGCCTTGCCCAGACTGAGCCCCCTCCCCAGATCCTGCTCTTGACTGCAAAGACTCTTCTAGATTGCATTGAATAATTCAGGTCAGAACAAAAGTATCAGTGAAATTCATCATAACTGCCATGAGCTTCCATGAAAAGACCTCTTTCATATGACTTTCAGCATTTACCTACATGTGCAAAATAAGAGGGCCACAGGGCTTCTTGGGACGGCCTTTATGCATGCCAGATGATTAGACCCACTAAATATAGACAAGTATTAAAATTCTTATGTGTATTTGGGATCAAGGAATTTGGGTAAAAAGTGATGTCTGGTTATTTGGTCACAGTGCATCAGTTTTAGATCTAAATTAGGAAGAAGTAGTCATTCCCATGCCATTTGCATTAGGGAAATAATACTGTGGAAAATCTAAAAATAATCAGGAAAACTGCATCTCAAACAGTATTTTCCTCTTTCCATTTTAACACTCTATTGCTTATGATGATGGCTCATTAGGCACTGTCAAACACTTCAAATTCTAATTCTCAAGTTTATTTGAAAATGGCTACATTAATTTGGCATTCAAGTACCCAGTTACTGTAGGCATGCCTAAATTTGTTAACCTTGTATAGACTTTGATTAGATTGTCATTCTTTTTATATGATCCATATTGGTCCAAGGCTATGTCTGTGTGTATATTCTATTTTTGCCTTAACAATATTTTGGGAACGTGGTGACCAAAATGGAAGATTGTGTGAAGGCACTGTGATACAGGATTTTGTATGAAGGCGCTGTGATACAGGATTTCGGAATAGAGTTGTGGTCTAGGATTTGAGCAGGAATATGCAGTATAGATTATGGAAATTAGCAGCTGTGTGGTCTCTTCATCTGATTGTTTCTTATTAGCAACATGCTTGATTAGCTCTCTACCCTTTTAAATGGAATTACAAAATAATTATGTGTTCTGCCTCCAAAGCCCTTTATTGAGGATAACAATGAACTGTCCAATGTTCAAATCAATGTATGATACATTTATATGATTATTAAATGCTTGTAAATTGCCAGTTAACACTGCATGTGTTTACTACCTAGTAAAACAAGTGTTGAACCATCTATTTAAACAACTGGGGAGCATTCATCTTAGCTTAAGTCATTGTTTCTTCTTGGGAAAACTCTGCTAGCATACCAGTCATCTAGCCAGCCAGCCAGCATATCATCTTTCGTCTGCATTTATTAACGGTTTAGAATGTCCATCTGTTGTCCTTAGTAAATGGAACGCCAAGAAAAAAAAGCATTCATCGAGTCTATCTATATATAACTGTTCTCTTTATGGAGAAAAGCTCCTTGGAATGTTCTTCATAAATTAGAAACAAGGGACAAGTGTTGGTCAGAGAAATAATCCAAGTCGCTGAACTTTTAAATGACATCCAGCAGATTCCTCTCATCCTGGGAGAAGATAAGTATGTTTGTTTCAGATAACATGAGCACCATCAATAGAGTAATTTCCCCAAATGTCTCAAATCCCCATTATTTAGACTTTGGTGATGGTTTGATCGGTGGTATAGAATACAACAAGAGAAAAAAAACTAACAAAATTTTCATGTGTATTTGTGTTCACATAATCTCATGCACTGATTCTATCTTGTTTGTGGTTGGGGTTGGATCTGAAATTCAGGAAAACTAGAGGGCATCAGTGTCCTACAGTTATGATTCCAAGAATGTTAGCATGTTTGTTTGTGGCGCTATCAAGGTGAAATGGCAGTTAAAGTGGGACCATTGGATAACAGTCTAGTTAAGAGGACTGAGGGGTAGTGTGAGGGCTCTAAGCACATACAAGTCGATCAGTCAGTTACCTTTGGAAAATACCGCAATCAGTCATGACGCATTCACAGAGAATCTTTAACTCATGAGAGTTAAATAACCCTCTGTGAAATTAGGGTTAGTAATGAGGTCTAATTTTACTTGAGCATATTGTTTTGAAATACAGTGTATAGGAAGAAGGAAACTATAAAAGTCATTGCTTGGAAGCCATAATTACATCACCTCGGTCTGATGCCATGGAGTCTAACAGCAATATAATTAGTATAATCATGTTGATCATGGTGGTGATATTAAGGGCTAGATTTCTGGGAATGTAAGCTGTCGACATGCAACACAATATATAAATGGAAGAACAGCATCTAGACATAGATAATATGGGAAAAAAGAGCTATTAGATAAAAATACATCATTTCTAGTAGAAAAGAAGCAAATTTGATTTGGAGACATGAGTTGCAAATTTACCATAATAAGACTCTCAGTTCATGCTATATACCATAATTCAGTCTGAAGTATCCTTGACAAATTAGCAATGCCTCTTTCTGGTTGCTTATTTGACTTGGAAAGAGAATTTGATAAGTGTTAGTTTTTAATATAAATGATCAAGAGTTGATGTCTTCACCTTACCTACAAGTTGTCATCTTCTGTTTAATTTCTTTCAAGTCTAACTCCATTCATCCCCTCCTCTGAGAGGTGAATAAAAGGGAAAAATAGGTCATGATAAAGAGGGTATTTTATTTTACTTTAAGTCAGCTTTGCAAAATCTCCCAGTTTTAGATAGACGCTTTCCCCCCTGATGGTAGCTTTACAATCGATAGTAAATAATGATGGAAATGCACTTCAGGATTCATCTTCTTTTGATAGAGAATTGAAGGCTTTTTATTTACATCTAATTTGAGAACATTTAAATTGCTATATTGGTAAATATTTACACTTCTGTAATCGATGTGAATGCTCATCTTCAGTGAACTATATATTATTGTGTGTGTGAAAAGAAATGGCTTAATGGTAATTTCATTTGCCTTAATCTCTCCTCTTCCCCTCAGGACAGCATTTATTATCACTGGCAGATTTAGCTAATATAGAAAAAAATGGAATTAAGTTTATGTGTCAAGTCTTTGTAATAATCTTTTAATAAACATCCTCAGGCGTCATATAGATAGTATAGAGCTACTTCTTTAGTGAAATATGAATAATGGGAGTGATGGGATGGATTTGTGTTTCACTTTATGCTTCCTCATCTTGTTCTCCTTCACTTTGCTTCTGAAGTCCTTATGTTCATCTTGGCCATAGTAGGGCAGATTTTATGGCCATATAAGGAGAAGGGATTGATTATGCATCCGGTTGTACCTGACATCAGTTTTCGTCTTTTGACACTTATTTTCTGGGGTGGCGAGTAGCATCTTGGGTTAGTTTTCCATATAGTCCATGACTCATTGAGAAGCTCTTCATTTCCTCTCAGAAAATAACAAATGTATTGAAATTTAAGATAAGAATTTGTATTTTTCAACCAGCTTTTTCTTCTGTAATTTTAACCTAAACCCAGATACTCATAGCCAGAAACCCTGAGAGTCAGTCATCCTTGACTCTACACCATCCTCTTCATGCTACTCCCACTCACAGTCAATCACTAAGCCCTGCTGGTTCAGCTCCTTGAATAGCTCTGGAAGCTGCCCTCTCCATTTCATTGGGACTACCCAATGGTAGTCTTAGCTCAGGCCTCCTCCTTGCTCATAGTCTCTGAACTGGTCCTCCTGTTGTTGGGGAGCAAGAATCCATGCCCTCTCAAAGGTCCTTCTAGCTGGACTAAAAAATTGACATGAGACAGATAAACAGGAGAAAATCAAATTTAATAGGGCATATGTATGGGGGATCCACATAGATGTGGAAATTACAAAGATAGGCAAAATGAGGTATATAGTCATTCTAAACTAAAGAGAAGGGGATATAGGGGCTGGGATTTCAGAGAAAAGGAATGCACTTCAAAGGGCAAGAAGAAGAGTAGATGTTTGGTAATTAGATGTTTGCCCTGCCATACAGAGGGGTCACTCAGATAATCCTTATTCTGGGAAAGGCTCCTAATTTATATTATTCTTTGTGGTTAAGGGAGGGACAAAAGTTTCTCTTGAGCTCCCAGAGTCTCAAGTGTCCTCAGCTCAGAATGATCCAAATGTCAAAGTGGCACATTCAGTGGTGTGTGTGTGTGGGGGGGGGTCACTGTCCTGAACCCCTTCACTGTCTTTGATCTTGTCTCTTTCCAATTCATACTTAATGATGTCCCTGTTATACTCTACCTTAAAAATACTCATGAAGCTTCCCAGTTTAAACATTTCGAGGAACTTTTTTAAAAATTTTATTTATTTGACATAGAGACAGAGAGAGAGAGAGCACAGCAGAGGGAGCAGCAGGCAGAGAGAGAGGGAGAAGCAGGCTCCCCACTGAGCAGGGAGCCCGTGGGATCAAGACCTGAGCCAAAGGCAGACGCTTAACCGACTGAGCCACCCAGGTGCCCCTCAGGGAACTTTTCATTACGTATAGCAAAAGGAACAATATCAGTTGTCTAGAGGAGTTAGGCAATAGAAATGAGTGAAGCTGGCCCAAGGAGCTGCCTGAAGCCTATTAGCCAATTAGCTCCCGCCTGGTGTTATCATGCAGAATTGTGGGCCCCTTTTGCCTGCACTCCTTTGTTTTTCTCAAGAGAAATCCAGATTTTTAAGTTAAATCTCTTGATCTTTAAATGTTGGCAACTAATTCATTTTCTTAATCCTTTGAGGGTGGGGAAAACAAAATAGGTCTGCAGGCTAGTGGGATTGTGGATCACCATTTTGCAACTTCTATCCTCTAGGATCATATCTGAGTCCCTTAATGTGGTGTCCAGAGTCCTTTATGAGCTCTTTCAGGCCTGCATCTTGAGCTTCATTTCTCACAGCTCCTGTCAGTTCTACCTTTGAAAATAGCTCTCAGAATCCCCCTATTTCTCTCTGTCCCTGGTGCCACTCCCCTATTTCAGGCCTTCATAATCTCTTCCCTGGATTACTACAATAGCCTCTTAACTGGTCTCTGTGCTTCAAATCTCGTCTTGTTCCAAACTATTTTTCAAACTTGGTCTTTATAAACGTAACGGCCTGATTTATTGAGAATTTCATGTAGCAGAGTGACCTATTGAGAAATTACCTAGTGCTTTGTTTTTCTCTTCTGCAACTCATCAGGAGGAGATGGAAGGCATTTTTCTATTTCCCAGGTGAAGAAGCAGCTAGGGCTGTGTATTCCAAAGAGAGATTCAGTAGAGTGGCTCTCAGCAAAATGTCTCTGCTGACCTGTCTAGGGAGTTGGGCTAGGGGACTCCACATGACTTCAGGAAACTCTTAGCTCATGGAGTTCAACACCTGATGCCTAGCGGGGCATTAGATTCTGGATTGCAGAGAGTTGGACATCTGCAAACTCCATCAGGCTGGCAGTTGTTTTATAGTCATCTTTGTACCTAGATTCTCTTATGGTGCCTATTATCTACTCTGCGATATTGTTGGGCTCCTTGTGGGATTAAACCAGAAACCTTACAGGGCTCTTTGTGAAGCTTTGGGTCCTCTCCTTAGAAATTTTAACATAATTTTGGAACATTTATGGACTACACATCTTATATCATCCGTAGAACTGTTCTGGGCTTAGCTTTCACCCAGAAAGTACCTCTTAAACCTCCCAAATCTCTGTACAGAACTAGAGATATGTACTTACTGATGACAAGCAGTTTTTCAATGTCCAAAAGGGACAAAATCTAGAGAGAGACCAAACCGACCAAGCAAATGTTTCCTATGCTTTGTGCAAGAGAACAAGAACTTGACAAGTATTATTTAAAAGAAAGGACCAAGTTCACCTTCTCCTTTAAAAGATGTTTCAGTTCTATCTCCATAAATTAAAAATAAGTTTCCTTAAAACTCTGGAATAAAACATTGTAACTTAGAAACGGGTACCCTGCTTGTGGCAACTTTCATTTTTTTGGTAAGGGATGAGCAAATAGTTTCATCTCACATGCTAACTCTGAGACGAGAGCTTTATGCTTGGTAGTCCTATGTGTAATGTATAAGTAAATGAAGAGAATCTCTGACTTGGGGTACTATGTTTAGGAAGATATTGAGGTTAAGTCCAGATTCAGTGGGAAAAAAATTCATGTTCACAGTAGAATGTTAGCCATGGACATGGGATTGGATTGGCTCTTGGCACTTGGGCCATATATTCTCCTTGGCCACATATCCCCTACGGGCCACATACTCTCTTTTGGGCCACGTATTGCCATGGACCCCATATCTCCCTTAGCTGCATCTCTCCCATGGCTTACATATACCCCGTATGCTGTCTTGATTAAGGACTCATGCCTCTTCAGTTTATTTCCTCCACAAATATCTGGAAAGAAGTTATTTTATTTGATCTTCAGTAAACCTCTCTACTTCAATTTATAGACAAAAATAAAGACCTGCCTGAGAGGTGAGGGACTTGATACTTAAGGGCTATAAATTATGGGTGAGCCTGTTTATCAATTCTAAGTCAGCCTAAAATAGTGTAGTCTAGTAGTTAATTGGCAGGTTCTGGAATATTATAGAAAAGGATTTAGGCCTGTTTGCTACTTATTGGTGGAGTGACTTTTGGCTAAAGTACCTTATTCTAAATCTCCTTCTTTTCATCTGGGGATGAGGATAGCAAGTTGTTTTGAGGATTAAGTGAAATAATAAATACAAAGTTCTTAGAATAGTACCTGGAACATAGTAGGTACTCTATTAATGTAAATAATCATAATAACTATTATCCTACAAGATGTAGGGACAACAGAGGATAATTTATACTGTAACTTTTCTCTGATAAGATTATCAAATTTATTAAACAAATCAGAGATCATTAGATTTAATATGACTCAATACTATATTACTTTCCAAAATGAATGTTGGGGTACCTGGGTGGTTCAGTCAGTTAAGTGTCTGACACTTGATCTCAGCTCAGGTCTTGATCTCAGGGTCATGAGCTTAAGCCCCACATAAGGCTCCATGCTGGGCATGGAGCCTACTTTAAGAATGAATAAAAATAAATACATAAATACATAAATAATAGAAATAATGTTGAAAACAATTTTATAACAATATAAAAATATTGTACCTTAATTTTTCATGTAACTGCATAACTGAATAAAATCTGTTTTTGCTTCATTATGAAGATATTTTCAACATTTATCATTAGAAGTCAGCCAGATCTTAGATTTGTTTAAAAAACATAGAGGCATTAAAAAGAAAAAAAAGAGGTGTCAAATTGAGGCCTTTGGATGGGTCATTTTGAATAAACAGCTGCCTGGTTGAAATGAGTGATTTTCCTTTCTTGTTTTTTTCAACACTTATAAGCCTAATGAATTTCAGATATGTTTTCTAATTTGGATATTACAACTATTCTGTGAAGTGGGCATCAGTAGCTTCATTTACAGATGAGGAAAGGAGGTCTGTCCCTGCTCTTCACATTCTCTCCTTTGTGTCCCCAGAGTCCTTCCATAGACAACAAGCTCAGCAAATACTTAGTGCTGAGTGAGGGAGTGAGCAAGCCAGAGCTCAAGAATGCAGGTGGCTCAGTGGTCTGGAGAAGGGGACTGTAAGTCTGCCAAGGATGATATTTTATCCATTCTCTGGTCTTTGGTTGGGCCATACTTAAATCTGCACTAAATGAGGAGCCTGTATGCTGATTTGGGAGACTGCAAGAGAAGATATTTTTTCAAAGTTTCTTTTAATAATGCCTCCAAAAATATAATGGCTTTTAAGGATAAGAACATCATCTGGTGTAAGAAAAGAGGAAAAGAGTCATTTTTCCATAAAAGCAAAAATAAAAAAAAAGAATTACTATTAGTAATAGAGAATGTCTAATCACCTGTTTTGTCACCCAAGTCTCTTACAGTTTGTCACCTGTAAATTGAAAGTACTGATTGTCTTTACTTCACATGCTCCTGGATGGATTTACATAAAAGGCATTTAGAGTAGAATTACTTACACCATGGTAAATATTCAATATGTTAATACACTTTTTTTGAGTATAGGTGACACTCAGTGTTACATTAGCTTCAAGTATACAACGTAGTGATTTGACAACTCTATACATCATGCTGTGCTCACTACAAGTGTAGCCACCATCTGTCACCATGTGACACTATTATAATACCATTGACTATACTCCCTGTGTTATACTTTCCATCCCTGTGATTTAGTCATCCCATAACTGGAAGCCTTTGTGTACCTTTCTTGATATCTCATTTGGCAAAATCAAGATGGCATGTACATCTGTAGGGAGAAAAAAAAATCAAAGAAAAATTACATTCAGTGAGGGGGGACATTTAAAGCCATGAATGTTTTCGAAGTAGTTTAACCTGAAAACCTAAAGACACAAGAGAACAGAAAATGAACAGCCAAATGATGTGTATTTGAAATAAAACAGTATCCTTAAAAAACAGTATACGCTATTTTCAGACAGCAAGGCCTTCAAAGGTTTTAGTCATCCCAAGTCTCTCATGGACTTGATCAGTATAAATTGTACAACTGCTGCATTTCAGTTGGTTTTGGAATCTACACAGCATCGAAATGAGCATGCGCATGCACACATGCACACACACATCCAGCTGTTGAGAGCTACTCAGTTAACTCAGACTGTAAATATTTTATTGACAAATTCAGGTCTTTCCCGTGGACCCTCTCCACAGTCATACTGTACAGTACAAGGGCTTTCATGATACTCAGTCATTTTTGGCAGCAGCTACTCCCAGTCTTTAGAGGATGCTGGATCCCTGGCATTATAAGAAGAGTTCTGGCCTCATATACAAGAAATACAAGGTCTTCATTATACCAGAGTTTAATACTCACAGCCAGAAGGCTTTATATACAATGTACACACAGAATCTCTGTCTTGCCTTCAGACTGAACAACTGTTTTTTTTCTGTGGTGTGTTGCAAAACTGCCATAATTACATGGACAGCTACGGAGACTCACACTCAAAATCAAAACAGACAAACCAATTAAATACATTTCACAAACAACTTTCAAAATGAGTCTAATCTACCCAAGTGCCCTAGTAATTGACTTAGATACCCACATAGTAACAATGACATTTTTTCTGATGAACGAGCCTGCCTTTTTTAGTTACTATCGTTGAAAACAGAGAGATCTTGCTTCAAAGAAACCTGGCGTAAAAATTCAGATTTATAGCTCAGCAAAATGGGGTGTTAGTGTTTTGAATATTTTTCATTACAAAAGGACCCTTTGCACTAATCACCCAGGAAGTCTGTTGATAAGAATCCAGAGGGTGGTTACCAACTATCTTTAGGCACTTTGGAGTTTCCCAAACACTTTCTCCAACCTGATCTCCTTTGTCCTTATAAGAGTTGTGTGAGGAAGTAGGGTGAGATTTATTCTCTTTTTTTCTATGCATGAAGCTCAGGGAGGACCCTCGGTCACTGGTTTCATAAATGACTAAGCCAAGACAAGGGGGGGCCTCATCACTTTACTCTTAGTTTAAGGGTCCTGGTGCCTTGGCCTGTCCACTTGGCAAGGATTCAGTTGAAAAACTGTATAAAGCCTACTGTCTTTTCCAGGAGCACTTACAGGCATAAAATCAAGTATTTCTGAATTGCCTGTGCCCTAGCCACCCCTTGTAGATGGAGAGATATGAGGAAGACCCAATTTTACCCATTTGGTACACAATATATGGGACCTAGGACTTAGGTGTTTTGCACATGACTATGAAAATGGTTGAGACTTGGAAAAAATACTGGTTCCAAATCAGGAAAAAAATGTTTAAATGGAAATGAATAAATGCTTAATTAAATGACTACTTAACATTAGGTGAGCTAGTCACCTGCAAATGAACTCAACTTCCCATACATAGAGACAAAGATATTAACGCAGATACATTTAAATATGTTTTGTATGCTATGAGATGCAACCTTAAAAAGTAAGCACGCCTAAGGCATACCAGGTCTTAAAGTGGTCTGGTTGAAAGGGATAGGAGTAAAGTCAATGGCACGTGAAAGAGTATCCTGGGAAAATGTTAATTTTTTTCTGCCTGAGGGATGCCAGTGGCTAGCTTTTATGTGTGTCTCAGTAGCTCCATACACAGTAGGTCAGGTTACTCAATGGGCAAAGATGAGAATGGGAGCAATATAGAGTTATATAATTATTAACCCATTTTCCCTGGAATCTAGGGTTGTCAGATTTAGCTACTTAAAAGTACAGGATGCCCAGTTAAATTTAAATTTCAGATAAATGGATAATTTTTTAGCATACCTACTAAATATAAGTAAGTATATTCAACATTAAGTATATCTCATGCAACATTTGAGATATATCATATTCGTGCTAAAATACTCACTGTTAAATATCAGTGAGGGTGACAAAACATGAGAGACAACTCTGGGAAATGATCAAGGGGTAGTGGAAGGGGAGGTGGGCGGGGGGTTGGGGTGACTGGATAATGGGCACTGAGGGGGGCACTTGGCGGGATGAGCACTGGGTGTTATGCTATATGTTGGCAAATTGAACTCCAATAAAAAAATATAAATAAATAAATAAATAAATAAATAAATAATGCTCACTGTTTATTGTAGTTTCAGGTATTACTGGGTGTGCTGGATTTAATGTGAGAACCCTACTTGAGGCATTTCAGTCTGATTCACTTATGCTTCTAGACCTTTAGGTTGAGAGTCCCGGCGTCATGGCCAGTATGGATTCTTCACTTAATTTCTCACCAATTTGCAGAAAGTACATATTCGAGTGGCTCCATTTATGAGGACTAGTCCCCACAGTGGTCAGCTGATTTCCTAACCACCCTTCTCTTGCCCCCAGGTACTGTCTCACCTGAGCCTAAGAAGCTCTAACCTTTCAAATCTGTGAGGAAAGCAGATGCACAGATCATGTGCAGGAGGGGCTGCTGTGGTGTGGTGATTCAGGCCATTTTTCTAGACTGTGGTTTGGCTGACATATGCCTGGTTGTCCTGGGCATCTAAGAGGTGTTTATAAAGATCTGTTGGACTGTTAAGATGTTTAAAGCCAGGATCATTTCTTTTTTCATCTTTATATACTCAAAGCTTTGCAAAGTGCCCAGACCTCTGAGAACATGGACTAGGTTTGCACCCTGATTTCTATTTCCAAGTGGCAAGGCCTCCATGTGTAGTTTTGTTTCTCTGCATCTCTATTCCCTTATGTAAAATGGTGATATGAATTCCTATAAAGCATGCACAGCTGTATCAGGGTTAAATGAAAAGAATATATATATTTATCAACACCTGATAAATAGTAGTCACTATATGGTTTTGACTAAATGGTAGCTTTCATTAGGTGCATAATGGACTGTTCTACCTTTAACTATTTATTGGCAAAAGCCAGCAACATGATGGTAAATGTAACAAACAGTCATCAAATTAATTTCCCATGTGTTTATGCTTCAGTTACGGAGGATTGTTTAGTCATATTGTAAGAAATTTGATTTCAGGTCCCCTTTGTACTTTATTTTTTTTATTTTTTATTTTTTAATTTATTTTTTATTGGTGTTCAATTTACTAACATACAGAATAACCCCCAGTGCCGTCCTTTGTACTTTAGAGGCAACATTAGAAATTCAAAGGCTGTACGTGCCTGCCTCTGAAAATGTAGCTACCCCCACCTCCACCACCCCCACCCCGCCCCCAGGCTTTAAGTGCAAGGACCATCCAGACTTGAGCTTGCTTCTGAAATGGAGAGATTAAGGGAATCTGTAAAATAAGACGGTGCCATCCCTGTTCTTTTTTTACTGATGGTGGGTTAGTAAGAACAAGGATCATTTTCACTACACAAACAAGCTAGATATGGAGGAGGTAAAAACTATTCCAAGTGAAGGGTTCAGGATCCGTTATTCAAAATACAATCAGCTGAGAAAATTGCATAGTGTTAGTATCAGTATTAAAATACAAGGGACAGAGGCCCTTCTATCAGCAAGTCCTATAATAAGTTGATTCAGAATCTTCATTTAAAAATTAAGAATAAAAAAATAAAAAATAAATAAAAATTAAGAATAGGGGAGCCTGGCTGGCTTAGTCGGTAGAGTGTGTGACTCTTGACCCTGGGGTTGTGAGTTTGAGCCTCGCATTGGGCATAGAAATTACTTAAAAATAAACTCTGTAACAAAAATTAAAAATAAATCCAAGAAAAGCTCTCAGGCTTATGTTTCGTAAGTCATCAGTGCCTTAAACGAGTCAATTGGTATCCATAGCTTTCTGTCAGTGGTGTGCTTGGAACTTGCTCAAAGTAGAGCAGGAGAACTGATTATTGAATCTTTAAAAATTTTGCAAACTGGTTATTAAGCCTCGGGTAGCTTGGAATCCGCTATGGTGGTAGTATTTACATCCAGCAAAGAAATCCACAAAGGCTACAAAATAGCACCAACCGCCTGCCTTCCGCCTATTTACTCATATGCTGCTCCTTTCTCCATACCCAATTGTGAAGAAAATTGTCCTGGGAGTCTTCCTCATTACAGGATCTTCTACAAGCTTATCAGAAAAAAACAATCTCATCTCATTCTCCCAACTGCCAGGAGAAGAGGAAATGAGATAAAAGTAATTCCTCTGCACAGGAAGCCTCACAGTACACAGTTTATTTGCGTATTCCAACATTTCTATTAGTACTAATAGTAATCCATGGCACTGTTTGAGTTCTTGCCACATGCCGTATCTTGTCCTATACGATATGCAGTATATCATGTTATCCTCACAATAATCACTGGAGTGAATTACTATTATTGACTCCAGCTTACCGATAAAAGTAAATGAAGCTCAGAAAAGTTGGGCATTTGCAAATGTTCACATAGCCAGGAAGAAGTAGATTTGATTGCTGATCTCTCTGACTCAACCAGGGCTGTGTTTTTCTGGCTTGCCAGGCATTGGCAGGCATGTCAGTGCCCAATTCAATGCTTGCGTATTGTACGATTTCAACATTTATTTGTAAAATTGAATCCTAATCTGTACTGCCTACACTGTTTAACTTCACACCTAATTTGGACACTGTGAGCTCCTAGTAACAGTGTTTTGTCTTATTTTCATAGCCTCGGCACTTGGCAGACTCCTGGGCACATAGATGGTGCTCAATAAGGATTTGTTGGATGGGAATGAACTTGTCAATTTTCATAGCAAGTAGGTTGACTCAGAAAAAGAATAGGAGCTGGTCTCAGGACTGAGGTTACACAGAGTTTAAGCTTTCATGGGATTTCTGAAGCTTTGTCCCTCTAAATCTGGTTTAAAATAGCAGTAACTGGAAAGGGGCATGATGTTGAGTGCAGTTCCTTTGGTGCTGGTAGACTGTTCTATTTCAAATCTTCTATAAAAGAAGCAAAGGAGAAAGGAAACATATTTTTTGATGAACAGTCATTTTTAAGGAGATTTCATATGTATACATTCATGTAAAGCAAACTTATGAGGTTGGGACCATATTTGTATTTTACAGATAAGGAAACTGAGAGTCAGAAAGGCTCCGCGGGTGTTATTAAATACAACAGATTGGGAATCAAACTCAGGACTCTTCAACTCAGACAGTGGCAGTTGACAATACCAGCTTTCTTTATTATTTGCCGATTTTTTTCCTAACACATTTTAAAAATTAACCAAGAATTTAGTTCTATTTAATCCGTATATTATTTGATAACTGCCATCTTCTGTAGATCGAAGGAGGGGGGTCTGTGTTACCTAATGAAAAGGTCTCCATCTAGTGGTTGCAAATCAAACTGCGTTCATATACCCCAAAGGTATTCTGGAGTCCAGACAGCCTGAGGTTAGGGATTCAAATTTACGTTGACTGAAAACAAAAACACAAACACAATCACAAAACAAAACAAATTTATATTGACTGGTGTAGGGCCAGGAGTAGGGCCAGATGAATGAGACAACTGCTTCTGGTACAAAATTTAAGGGAGTGCCCAAAACTTCAGTAAGATAATTTTTTAACGTAGTGTTTTTAAAAATCAGAATTAATGCAAAAAAAAAAAAAATCCACTATGAACAGACATCAACATTTTAAAGACAGGATCAATATTACTGATTTTTCTTGTTTCCTCAAGCTTCAATATGGCACTACATGGCACTGGACTGGTGTGAACAATATGAAATGTTCATGGGAACCATTCTGAAGCAAGATCCTAATGTCTTGACTTAACCACAGTATCAGACTACAGCAATCGCATACCCAGGGGAAAATCCCATTTTCTAAGGATTTCAAACATTATTGAAAATCTGGATGGTGGTGACTAAGAGGTACCAAGCTCAGTGACTTAACTGGTCATAGTCCAAATGTCTAAACTGCTTGCTTGTAAGGACACAACTTTAAAATTGCCCATTTGATCTGTTTTGCTCTTTGCGAAAACACAAACAAAATGTCTTTTCCATTATGTTTAATTCAACCAACTGTTTTAGTTTACCAATTGTTATAAAATTGGAAGCGTTTGAGTACAAACATGTCAATAGTGAATATCTCGAAAAGAGGTATTTGATTAGCATTTGAAAATTGAAATGACATTTGATCTAGCAGCATCTTAGTGGACTCTAGTTAATTGATTATTAGGATGGCAAAGTCAGTAATTTTAAAAGGAGAAATAGAAGATACTCTTGCTGGAACTTGATTGGTTGAGTTCCAGAATTGGTGAGCATCTATTAAAATAATCAGTTTACACACTGCCACGTATCAGGAAGAGGAGTAGGAAAATTCAGTCATCTAAATGTTTGTTTTTCTCATCTTTCAGCTATCCTATTTGGAAAGAGCCAGTGTGTCTAGGCTCTAAGTATTTCCTGACAGTTTCAGAATACTACTAAATGTAACTGTCTACTCACCAAGCAGCACAGTTTTAAACCAGTTTATAAATAATGCATACTCACAACTTTTTGCTTTGCAATTTCCAAAAGTTAAATGAACTTTGTCAACATTGGCATCTATTTACTCAGTCTGAACAATGAGTGATGTGATTTATTTTAGGGAAATAATTAAGCAGTTGATTGTTCAACGCTAATGGTTTACTATTAATGAGCTTGTCTAATTGTGGATTCCACAGAGCTAACTGACCCAGGTAACACCATCATAGACTTAACTGAAATCTGGGATATTCTCACAGATGAACGGAAGGGGGGTGTTGCCATGGTAACAGCAACAGGCAGGCCCAGGCATCTTTCTGTAGACTTTAAAGAAGAGATGAGGGAGTAAGGAGAAACTGTATCAGCTTGGCAAAGGTTGGGCTTCCAGTCAGATTGAATTTGAAGGAAGAAAGAGTAAAGGAGAATTCTGTTGCTACTTGACTCTAGGCAGAAGGTCTTTATACTGAGCGTCTCTGACAGCCAATAGTAGGAGTGATTTTCCTCAAAAACCAAAGATAAATTAATTCTTTGGGATGAATAGTGTACCTGAGACCATTTTACACTTAACGGCATAAAATTAAGACTACAAGAGAATATTCTTCTCTGTAACAGATTTGGGAGAGACATTTTAGTATACAAGCATTTAACTTCAATTCCTTTGATAGGTTTCATCATATCCCCTTAGTTTTAGTAATACAAATAAAATGATGTGCAGCAAATATATATACCACATGCACACACACACACACACACACACCATGGGGATTAGGGGCACCCACACCCATGCAGTAAAAAATCTGTGTATAACTTTTGACTCCACACAAATTTAACAACTCTAGCCTACTGTTGACCAGAAGCCTTCCTGATAACATAAATAGTTAACACATATTTTGATGTTGTATGTATTATATACTACGTTCTTACAACAAAGTGAGCTAGAGGAAAAAAAAATGTTATTAAGGAAGTCATAAGGGGGTGCCTGGGTGGCTCAGCCAGTTAGGTGTCTGACTCTTGATCTCAGCTCAGGTCTTGTTCTCGGGGTTGGGAGTTGACACTCAGTGTGGAGCCTATTTAATAACAAAAAAAAAAAGTCATAAGAGAAAATACATCACAATACTGTGCTGCATTTATTGGAAAAACTCCATGTATAAGTGGACCTGCACAGTTCAAACCCATGTTACTCAAAGGTCAATTGTACAGACAGTATATACACGTATGCATGCCACATGTATGTGTATGTATGTGTACATATGTGCATACCGTGTGTGTGTGTAGTATGCACGTGTTACCCACAGCTACACAATATTTCCATAGAAGTAGGTCATACACAGGAGATGCTCCCACCTTACCGAGTTGTGAGTCATTCAGAGGCAAGGATCATGTCTTCTTTGACTTACTTCTCCCAAGTCCCTGCACAGTGAGAGCTCAATAAATTTTCCAAGCACGTACTCTATATCAGGTATAGGTACTGAGGGTACAGTAGTGAACAAAACCAAATCTCTAGCCTCATGAAGTTTACGTTTTAGTGGGAAAGTAACATGAAACAGACAAGTCAAATATGTAGTGGGTCAAAGGATGATGCATTCTGTTAGACCAATAAATCAAGGAGGAGGCATGAATCAAAAGTACAGGGTCTGAGGAGATGGGTCCTATTTCGTATGGAGATCAATTCAGAGTGCTTAAAGGAATGAAGGGACAAGCCATGTGCACTGGGTAGAGCATACTAGGCAGAGAAAAGAGCAAGTGTAAAGGCCCTGAAGCAAGATCATGTTCAAAAGCTTCAGGAAGTTCAAGGATGCCAGTGGCTATAGCTAACGCCAACTGACATTGGTGGAGGGAGGAAGATAGGAGGTGAGGCCAGAGAGACTAATATTGGAATCTGATCATAAAGGGCTTGCAGTTCCCTATAAAAAACGTTGGCTTTAACTCTGAGATTGGAAGTCACTGAGGGGTTTCGGAGGAGAAGGATGACACATTCTGACATATTTTAAACCAACACGGAATTGCACTTGGGATACTTAGAATAGACTGTTATGTGGCCAAGGTAGAAGCAGGGAGTCCAGTTAGAAGGCAATTTCAGTAGTCTAGCTGAGAAGCTGCTCCATAAATGGTAGGTGATGATGATGGTTATCACAGTAATGATAGATGGTTAAAATATATTGACTATAGTTCATTATCTTTTATAAGGAAAAAAAGACAATTTAAAAACGGTATACAAAAGATTAAGAATTCATTTTTGTTAGAATGAAGACTATATGATAGTATAAAGTGACCCCCTCATCTTTGGGTACATTATAGCTATCTCTGCATGGTACCAAAATAGCTGGTGGAAAAGTTTAAATTTTAGTCATCAGATAAAAAAATAACAGAATACATTTGTTCAGCCATTTGAATACATTGATTCAACCATTTGTGGCTTTTAATTGAAGTCAAAATGAATTTAATGTCAAACCAAAAGACAGAAGAAAAGACGGGAAGGTGGAGGAAGAGGAAAAGGAAGAAGAGGAGGAAGTTCTTTCATCTGTTTGGTTTGTAGAAGACAAAGGAGGCAGTTTTCCAAAGGCTTATTGAAAAGTTGTTTTTAACATTTTTTAAAGTATGCTGCATGCCCAGCACAGAGCCCAACTTGGGGTTTGAACCCACAACCCCTGAGTTCAAGACCTGAGCTGAGATCAAGAGTTGGACACTCAACCAACTGAGTCACCCAGGTGCCCTGAAAAGTTTTTCTTTTTAATAAAATTGTTTTTTCCTATCCTATAAGAATATATGCTCATTACAAAAAAACCTAGGGAAATGGAAAATTAAGATATTGAGAGGCAAGAAATATTTCCCATCGTCTACCTCCCAAAGTCAACCTTGGCTTACATGGTATATTTCTTACTCTATTATTATTATTATTATTTTAAGCATTTTAATTGTAATTCTCATAGAGCATATAGATTTATATTTAATTTTTCACTTAATACAAAATAAAATGTATTTTCCTTATGTTCTCAAATTCTTATAAATCATTTTAATTTCCAAACAATATATTCAATATATGTGTCATGATTTGCTTTCCTAATTTTCTATGCATAGACCATTTTAAAGGTTATTTTTATATTTCTAGATAGTGTCAGAGTGGCTATCTTTGTGGATAAAACTTGTATTCTGTATTTAAGAGTATTTTCTTAGGGTAGGTACTCAATATTGGAGTTGTTGAAACATTTTAAGACTTTCAAGTGGAATTGTTAAGTATAAGAATTAAAAAATCTATGAATAAAGGAATGAAAATGACAGAACTGCTAAGCAATAACTATGGTAAGAAACATGAAACTAGTCAAGATAGGTCTGTGTAAACCCTAAATTAAAGACTTTCCAGAGAAAGAATTTAGAGATTAATTAAGCTAAATGTCAAGAAAGGAAATAATGTATGAACCCCAAAGTGATTAAAAAGTTGTCCTGCAGAGTTCTGAATCAGAATATCATAGATCATGTAATGTCAAAACAGAGTTGGTCTTTTGTATTTTTATTCTTTTTAGCAGATTTATTTATTTATTCATGAGAGACACACAGAGAGAGAGAGGGGCAGAGACACAGACAGAGGGAGAGGCAGGCTCCTCGCAGGAGCCCGATGTGGGACTTGATCCCGGATTCCGGAATCATTACCTGAGCCGAAGGCAGCCACCCAACCACTGAGCCACCCAGGTGCCCTGATCTTTTTTATTTTTAAGTGGGCTCCATGCCCAGCGCAGAGCCCAACGCAGAGCTTGAACCTATGACCCTGAGATCAAGACCTGAGCCGATATCAAGAGTTGGACACTTAACTGACTGATCCACCCAGGAAACCCAGAGTTGATCATTTTTTTTTTGAGTTGATCATTTTTAAATGATTGTTTCACTGAGATCAAATGATGACAGTCTAGGTTTATCTTGAATATAGTTTTAAAATTGTCAATAAATGCCACGTATGATGCTTATTAATGAAATTGAAAATGCTGGCATTTAGTAAGTAAAGTAGTCAATGTGAATTAAATAGTGTATCTGGATGTTAGATTATTTCTATTGTTTCAGATTTTGGCTGAAGCTCCAAAGCTGAGAACAGTGCAATGTACAGTACTGTGCGTACATTCTAAAGAAAGATGCTAGACGCATCCATGTAGGATTTGCTAAAAGAAAGAATAAGTCCAACCATCACCATCCGCCTCTAGCTTGTTTCAGAGAAGACAAGAAACTTTAAAAGGAATCATTTGAAGCACAGTTGTTAATATTGATGAGGCTTTGATTTTTTTTTCCTTCCTCTCCCCACACCAGGTAAAATGGTTCCTGAGATTAGAGATGCCTATAAGAAAGTCAGCTCACTGTCCCCCTCATCTGAAGGCTGGTGGGATAGCAAAAACTCTGTAGGCTCCTCATGGTGCGCTACCCAAGTGTCAGATGGTGGAAAAAAAAAATTATTGAAACAGCATAACTAGTCTTCCCTGGATTTTGAAGTGAGGTAATAGTTTTGACATGGAGCATCCCATGGTAGCAGTGAGGACAGCTAACTCATCCAACACCTTGGCATGGCACTCATGCGTGAGTTTTAGTTTGGTCGGGTGATGTTTTAGAGGTAGTTAGATATATATAAGCCATCTTAAATAGAACCCAATATCTGAAAATTAGATAGTTCTTATAAGTGACTAGAGAGCTATGTGGTCTGCAAGAGACGTTATCAAGCGATGGAGAAAGAAGCAGCTTGATCAGAATTGGCATGGGACTATTCCAGGCCATTTAATAAGCTGGCTATTACCCTAATTTAACTTTAAAAAATGAAGGTAAATTTGTTGACAACTACTACCTATGGGGACATTTTTGAAAGCGCTCTAGCTCTTTCATGAATAATTTCATCTTTCATCTAGCTCAATAAGGCAACCTAGTTACAGTTGCCAGATAAAATACAGGATGACCAATATGTTGTTTACGTGAAATTCAATTTATCTGGGCGTCATGTACTTTTTACCCGTAAAATCAAGGATTTACTAAATTCTGGTCAAACACCATGTGTGCACTAACAAGCACACATGTTACATATGTGTCTCCTATGTACAGTAGACATTTGCTGTTTGTATAGACACAAGCATCAGATTTTAGTTAATTCCACATATCGTTTTTATATTTGTAAATAATGTATCATATATTATAGTAACATAATATGAGTTTTTATAGCCGCCCATGAGATAGATGCTGTTATTATCTTTATTTTACAGAGGAGGAAACCATGGTTTAGAGAGGTAAAAGAACTGGACCATGGTCACACAGCCAAGAAAAGGGCAAAAAAGGATTTCTACATAGGCTCGTCAGACTGCAGAGGCTGTGCTCTAACCACTTGTCCTCTGCCTGCCCCTTTATGCAACGTAAGCCAGAAGAGGAAGTAAATTGCTTCATTAAAACGTTCTGTGCATAGGGGTGTTTTAAATAAGAAGGGAAGGGAAAGTACTCCAAATGTTGAACAATAGGATCACAAGTATGATTTTAATTTGGGACAGACATTTCATCTTTCTCATACCTTTAAAAATAAAGGTATGGCTCCAAGTATCTAATTTGTGAAAACATCAATTGTATAGACACATTTAAACCTCTTTTCTAAACAAGATTTCAAAAATAATGCCCCAGGTGAAATGTTCCTTTGATAATGGAGTGTTAGCTTCCCATGTCCAACAGAAAGGAGTTTGCATTTTGTATCTTAACCTTCATTGTTTATGTCTTTTTAAAAATTAATTCATGAATTTGCTGTTTCTTCCACACACAGATGCACTTGATTGTACTTGAATAAAAGGGGCCACACGTAAGAGCTGTAATTTTTCTGAAAGCATCCTCATTCTTTTCTTTTTCTGCTAAATAGGGTGGTATAATTTGTCCTTAATGGATATGAAATGAATATGGATTGTGAACAGGCAATTGAAATTGCCTTTATAATCATCAAATTATTCAGTCCCCAAAGATGTTATTTTTGTTACCCTCAAATAATTGAATGGAGTGAATGAAAACTCCCCTTCTCTTGCATTGCTAATTCACCAATCAAAGAATACATTAATCTCCATCTTGTAGTGGAAATGGAAGGAATTCTTTCAAGAGATGTTGACATAAGTATATACCATTGGGGATTCTTTTCTCCTTATTCTTTTGATATTTCTATTCATTCAGAATAATTTTAGTCCTATAGTGGTATTTTTTTCATAGTGGTATTTTTAAAGTTCAGATAATGACATGAATGTTGTTGTGTTCTTTCTGGCTCCATGTGCCATTTTTTTAAATTTTGCAATTCTGCTATTGTACGTTATTAAATATATGTCAAATTAAAAAACCCATTATTAACCAAATGATTTCTAGAATTACCTCCATCGTTCTGCTCTTCTTGCTCTTTAAGCCAGACTCCATCCCAAAAGTTGTTTCAAATGGAATATTGCTCAGCCATTAGAAATGACAGATACCCACCATTTGCTTCGACGGGGATGGAACTGGAAGGTATTATGCTGAGTGAAATAAGTCAATCGGAAAAGGATAAACATTATATGGTCTCATTCATTTGGGGAATATAAAATTAGTGGAAGGGAATAAAGGGGAAAGGAGAGAAAACGAGTGGGAAATATCAGTGAGGGTGATAAAACATGAGAGACTCCTAACTCTGGGAAACGAGCAAGGGGTAGTGGAAGGGGAGGTGGGCAGGCGGTTTGGGTGACTGGGTGACGGGCACTGAAGGGGGCACTTGGCGGGATGAGCACTGGGTGTTATGCTATATGTTAGCAAATTGAACTCCAATTTTTTTAAAAAGTTGTTTCAGTTGAGTTTCTGAAATACTAATTAACATACAGTTTTATTAGTTTTAGGTAATTAATATCGTGATTCAACAATTCTGTACATTTCTAAGTGCTTATCAAGATAAGTGTACTCTTAATCCCCATTATTTCACCCATCCCCCCACCCACCTTCCCTCTGGCAACCACCAGTTTGTTCTCTGTATTTAAGAGTATATTTTTGTCTTGTTTTTTTCTTTGTTTTATTTATTTTTGATTTTTTGTTCATTTGTGTTTTGTTTTTCAAATTCCACAATATGAGTGAAATTGTCCGGTGTTTGTCTTTTTCTGACTGACTTATTTCACTTAGCATTATACCCTCTAGGTCCATCCATGTTATGGCTGAGTAATATTCCATTGTGTGTGTGTGTGTGTGTGTGTGTGTGTGCGTGCGCGCGCGCATGCACGTAACCACCTCTTCTTTATCCATTTGTCTAGCGATGGACACTTGGGCTTCTCCCTTATTTTGGCGACTGTAAATAATTCTGCAGTAAACATAGGGTACATATATACTTTGGAATTAGTACTTTTATTTTCTTTGGGTAAATACCTGGTAATGGTATTACTGGATTATAGGGTAATTCTATTTTTAATTTTTTGAGGAATCTCCATACTGTTTTCCACAGGAGCTGTACCAATTTGCATTCCCATTAATGATGCATGAGGGTTCCTTTTTCTCTGTATCCTCTCCTGCACTTGTAATTTCTTGAGCTTTAGATTTCAGCCATGCTGACAGGTATAAAGTAATATCTCATTGCGGTTTTGATTTGCATTTCCCTCAAGTTAAGTGATGTTAAGCATCTTTTCATGTGTCTTTTGGCCATTGTATGTCTTCTTTGGGAGAATGTTGGCCTTCTGCCCATTTTTTATTAGATTATTTACTTGGTGTTGAGTTATATAAGTTCTTTATATATTTTGGATATTAACCCCTTATGAGATATATCACTAGCAAAAATCTACTCCCATTCAGTAGGTTGCCCTTTTGTTTTGTTGATGGCTTCCTTCACTGTTCAAAACCTTTTTATATTGGTGTAATCCCAATTGCTTAATTATACTTTTTTTTCCTTTGCCTCAGGAGACATATCTAGAAGAATGTTTCTATAGTCTTTTCTATGGTCAAGAAATTATTGCCTATGTTTTCTTCTAGGAATTTTATGGTTTCAGGTCTCACATTTAGGTCTTTAATCCATTTTGATTTTATTCTTGTATATGATTTCATTCTTTTGTATGGAGCTGTTCAGTTTTCCCAATACCATTTGTGGAAGAGACTTCCCATTTCATGTTCTTGCCTCCTTTGTCATAGATTGATTAATCATAAAAGCACAAGCTTATTTCTGGACTCTCCGTTCTGTTTCATTGGTCTATGTGTCTGTTTTTGTGCCAGTATCAAACTGTTTAGATTCCTACAAACTTTGAATTATATCTTGAAATCTGGGATTGTGGTACCTCCAGCTTTTGCAAGATGGTAGTTTCAATGACATGTATGGACATATAGCCTATTTCAAGCAAAAAAAAAAATGAACGTGATAGAACAAACTATCATGTATCATTGATAAAGCAAGCAATTGGTACTGTGAAAATTCTATTTGAACATCCCTTTCCAGTAGCAATATTTGTCCCCTGCCCTCCGTTCCCTGGATGGACATAGGTTTATTTCAGGTTGACTCCACCAATCTTGTCTATCTTTCTGAGTCATCAAAATTGTTAAAATGCATTAAGTTTCAATAGTTCTTTTTCTTAACCTACTAATGCAGTTTTTGTTTTTTTATCAAAGTATAGTTGATACACAATGTTACATTAGTTTAAGGTGTACAACATGGTGATTTGACACTAATGTAATTTTCGAAATTTTTTAATTGCTGTGTAATTTTTTATGTATCTGAATAATGATTGAAAAAAAAATAAACATTATTTGTAAAGGAAAGAATGTTATGTTTTAATGATTGTTGGCTAGATGCCAGGTGTTGTAGAATGTATTATGCATGTGGTGTCTCCTCTAATGCTTATATCAACCTTCTGAAATACATATCCGCAGATGAAGAAAAAAACAGGCTTAAAGACAACAAACCACTTGCTCAAGGTTACACAACTGCTAAGAAGTATAATCAGGAGTTGAGGTTTGGTCTCTCTGAGTAAATCTCTGTGTTTTATCTCCTACATAAAGCTGACTCTGAGTCATTCAAACTATGAAGCTTGAATCGACTGCCTACTGACCTTTTGTTCAAGGACACATTGTAGTGTCAAAACATGCCAAACTGTTCAATAAGTGCAATAAAAATTAGGTTCACCTAGTTTACATGAAAAATAACCAGTCGACTGATTTTTTTCCTTAGAATATATTTATAGATTGTACAGATGAAGCCCTGGTATGTATAGATCCAGAGAACATTATGCAAAATGACAAAAGTGATTCATGAATTCTCCTAAGTCTATATATCTGAAAGAGACACAAAAGATGCGCCATTGATTCTGTGTGTGTTGTCTCTCACTGCTGTGCCTGCAAATCTTTAGTAAGTGTTGGGGATTATGATAACTGTAATCCGTTGCCAGAGAGATTACTTGCTTAATGTCTTCATTTTGCTTGCATGTGTATATTTTTGATACCAGGTAAAGTTTTTTAGTAAGTGGTATCTAAGTTTGACCCTTTAAGCAAGGGGTTTGCTGAGTTTTATTTATTTATTTATTTATTTATTTATTTATTTATTTATTATTTATTTATCAGAGAGAGAGAGAGAATGTACAAGCAGGGAGAGTGACAGGCAGAGGGAGAGGAAGAAACAGACTCCCTGCTGAGCAGGGAGCCACTGGTGCAACCCCGGGCTTGGTCAAAGGACTCCAGGGTCATGACCTGAGCTGGAGGCAGATACTTAACCGACTTAGTCACCCAGGTGCCCTGGGGTTTGCAGAATTCTTTTGTAAAAGGCCAAATAGTAAATATTTTAGGGTTTGGGGTCAATACCGTATCTGTCGCAACTACTCAACTTTGCTTTTGAATTGCAAAAGCAGTCATGGACAGTACATAAATGAATGGGCATGGTTGTGTTCCAATAAATACAGGTGGTGATCTGGATGTGGCCAAAGAACCATAGCTTGTCAACTTTTGCTTTATACCATGATCTGATATGGTGTACGTTCACATACCCCACATATGTGCACACTCATACATAAACACACACCACACTTTTTACTGGAAATGAACTGTTACTGTGATGCCTTCTTGTAATAGCTATTATAACCTGAATCTTACATGAGATTGCTCATAACGTGCAGTTACAGATTGTTTAATTCTTTCCTAAAGTTAGCGCCATTCTTCTGAATAAACTCCTGGATAATTAAAATGAAAGTTGGTTTCATTGTATTTGAGAAAGGGATTGTAGGCAATAGGTTACAGTTCTCTTCAGTTTTAATTGAAAACCAAGTTAAATTAGCTCTACACTGGCATGGTTCTATAAAGGAGTTCATTATAAGCATTTGTAAAAGTAATGCATGGTCTAAGGGTTCTTTTCTATTTATACTATTGCCATAATTAAGAGTCTGTCCATATTTTAAAAGGCTAGTTTAAAGCTTTTCCAATTTAGCCTTATATATTCTCTTCAGTTTAAAACGTGGTAAATAAAAATGACCCTGGGTTGGGGTAGGGATGGAGAGTGGGGACTTGAGAACATTTGTTTTCTAAACTAATTAGTCTCCTGGGCTATTAGATATGGGTGCTTATGTTGTTTTATGTTTTATGGTTAAGAATTCTAAACATTAAGACCTGATTTTTAAGTTTAGCAAAAGTCCACATATTAAGTGACTTACTTAAACGTGAGCATTTCCGGCTTTTGTTCTAAATATGCGACTTTAGATTTTCAAAATGTTTCCAAGGGAATTCTAAGGAATACTCTGACAATGCACTTGGCTTTGAAATAATAGCTTGAAAACAATGCCCCAAAACAGATCTAGAGTGTAGAACTCTAAAAGGCAGAATTAGCATCATGCCTAAGGGAAGATGTAAGAAGCTTTTGGGTAAAATGGGCACATCAGTGAGGAATGTACATATGTGGCACTTTTCTCCGATCAAATATCTGCCAGTTTTAAGATATAAAGCGTAATGGAATGTTTGAGTTACTGGAAAAAAAATAGAGCATTAGAGTACTTTATAATGACAATCAACCTACACAATAAAGTTGGACAATGTCGTATATCTCCATTTCTTTTTCTTCAGACATATTTACAAGGTTATATAACTCAAAACATAATCAAACATACACGTAACATAAGCTTTGCTTAACATGCCAGCTCAAAATATTTGAAAACCCACTTCCATAGCATGGTGTTCAAGGCCCTCACAATCTAACTCCAGCCTTCCTTTCCTGCCTTATTTTTTGTTCAGGGCTACCCTGTACTGTTTACTCCAGCCAAGTAGGATTGATTTCCTTTTTATGAATATGCCCTGTTCTTGGCCCTTTCTTCTTCTTTCACATGGAAGCGAAATTTTAGAAAAAAAAAATGGATGAAGCTACTCTTAAAAGTGAGTGGAACTGATTAATTTTACCTCTAGGATCAAATGTCAATAAGACACATTTTACAGATACAGCTTCAGAATCAATCTTTGCTTGCTTGCCAGACATCAAAAGCATGAAATGTTTCAGTCACCACTACATAGTTGTTTTTTTTTTTTTTTATCCACTAGTGTATAAGACATTTTCTCCTTTATTCAGTGCTGTCAACTCTGCTATCTTGGCATGTAAATGCTTTTCAGACTTAAGGGGTTTATTTGTTAAAACTTGGGAAAGTCTCAATTGCGAGACTCTTGAATGGAAGCTTTTGAGGATATGGATGCATACTTGCATTAGGAACAAGTGTGATCTCTTATTTATGGCCTTCCTGGCTTGTTCCCTATTTTGTTCTCCGTCTATATGATGAAGACCATTTCTTGTGATGGCAATTGAGAAACGGGATATGAGAGCTGAAGAGAACATGTTCGTCAGAGTTGGCCAGCACCCTAGCTCCCAAGGAAACCTCAAGATTTTCTCGGCCTCAAGCTCTACCAGTAGTGGGCCAGTGATGGGAAGAGGAATCCTAAATGAGGTTTGGGAAGAGCAGAAAGTGTGCATGGCAGTAGGACATTTAGTGGGAGAAGGAAAGGGATTATAAAAAACAATCTCAACAGTAGATATTTACTGAATGTTTTACTATTTGCCAGGCAGAGTGCTCAGTGCTTTACCCAATTATCCCAATTAAAACTCGACAACAGCCCTAAGAGCTGGCTGCTTTTCGTTCATACTACTTTAGACCTAGGGAAATGGAGGCCTAGAGAGAATATACTCACTGAGTTCTTGCTACGTGCAAACACTGTTCTAAGTGATTTATGTCTATTATTTAATCTTCATAACAGCTCTGAGGTAGATGCTATTATCTCTGTTTTACAGATGAAAAAATTATGGAAATCTACACCTACTGATTCATGAGCTTGTACTCTTAATCCCTGTACTATCTGGTAGCTTAGCTTCAAGTTGTTTTTTTTTTTCTTTTATTGGAATCTTGTATTTTGTCTGTATTGCTTAGCACTATCTGATTATCTGTTCATGTCTGTATGTACATCTTTGGGCCCTCCTGAAACGAACATCTTACTACATCCTAGTAGTAAGCTTCCTCCTGGGGCACCCTAGTAGGACCAGGGTGGGGGACCCAGAGCAAGGAGGCCTTGACTGGTGGCATGTAGGCCTTTGAGAAAAGGATTCTTGCTTTCCCAGGCTGCCTCCCTCAGTCTGGTGGTAAGATTCAGAAGGATGATTAGGAGACATATTTCCCTATTTGGGATGGGTGAAGCTTAAACTTTTTCTGATTTTGCTTGATATGTTTTTTTTTTATTTAAATTCAATTTGCTAACATATAACACCCAGTACTCATCACATCACGTTTGTCTTAATCTTAGACGCTGCCTGCCATGTACCTGTTTTCTGTTCATTTGATAAATGTTAATCTTTGAATTGAGTGATCTTTCCTAAACAAAAAAGAATCAGGAAAATTATGAATTAATTTCTTTTTTAAAAAACAAAGATCATGGAACACAATCCAGAGTTAGACCAATTAGTATATGTGCCTTCTGCTATTAAGAAGCTGATTTCTCAGGCAGAGTTGTTTTCAAATAATGTAGTTGGGGACATTTTCATCAGTTTCACTCTGACAGACCATCTGTTGGCTGTCAGCCACGGGTTTTTGCCTCCAGTAAGTACTGTCATTTTATAAACTATGCACTATTTTTACTTGTAGTTATATGAATGACATTGAACACTTGAATGGAACTTCCTTGTTATTGTACTAAGATTCAAAGTTTCCTGATTATGAAGTTAGATAATGTAGTGGCTCAAATATAGAATGTGTTCAGAGTACTTTATTTTCCTTAAGTGTGTTTCCCTCTCTCTTCTTCCTCCCTCCCTCCCTCACTTCCTTCTTTCTCTCTCCCTTCCTTCCTTCCTTCCTTCCTTCCTTCCTTCCTTCCTTCCTTCCTTCCTTCCTTCCTTCCTTCCTTCCTTTCCCCCTACTGGGTGATAGATTTTTCTTTAAAAAAAATTTATTTTAACAACAAATTTTAAAGCATACAATCCCCAAATAACCTGAGTTACTTTACTATTGTTAATCACAAATTATATATTTTTTTTAAATTCTGTGACTTTTTGGGGCCCCAGGGTGGCTTAGTCAGTTAAGCATCCGACTCTTGATCTCAGCTCAGGTCTTGATCTCAGGGTTGTGAGTTCAAGCTTTGCATTGGGCTCCACACTGGGCATGGAGCCTACTTTAAAAAAAAAAAAAAAACTTCTATGACTTTTTAAAACTATTGAGGAATAATTGACAAATATAATTGTATATATTTAAAGTGTACAATGTGATGATTTGTTATACATTGTGTTTGTTACCAAGATCAAGATAATTAACAGATCCATCATTTCATATAGTTATTTTTTGTGTGTAGTGAGAAAGTTCTAGACCTACTCTCAGCAAGTATTTTAAGTATTTAATACTGTATTATTAACTGTAGTCACTATTTTGTGCATTAGATCCTCAGAACATATTCTTATAGTTGAAAGTTTGTACTCTTTGACCTGTATCACCCCATTTTCCCCTCCTTCCAGCCCCTGGCAACCACTATTCTATTCTCTATTTTTATGAAATATGCTTTGTTTTTAGATTCCATATATAAGTCATACTATATAATATTTGTCTCTATGTCTTATTTTGCTTAGCATAATGCCCTCAGGTTTCATCCATGTTGTCACAAATGGCAGGATTTCCTTCTTTCTATGGCTGAATAATACACGATCAGATAGACAGAAATCTCGCATTACTTTATCCACTCATCTGTCAAGGACCCTTTGGTTGCTCTTGTATCTTAGCTATTGTGAATAAAGCTTCAATGGACATGGGCATGCAAATAGCTCTTTAAGATACTGATTTCAGTTCCTTTGGATGTATACCTTAGGAGTAGGACTGTTGGATTATATGGTAGACTGAGTATCAAACTATCCCCTCCACAAAGGTTTCTGTTTTTCAAGTCACATAGCATTAATTTGTAGGTTTTGTCAGGACTGATAGCGTTTGGGCTACAATCTCTAAAAAAGAGTCATTTATGCTTTGCAAACTTGGGAGTGTCATTTATGGACAATCTTTATTTTTTTTAAAGATCTATTTATTTGTTTTAGGGAGAGAGAGAGCAGTGGGGAGGGGCAGAGGGAGAGGGAGAGAGAGAATCCTTAGCGGAGCCCAATGCAGGGGTGGATCTCAGGACTCCAAGATCATGACCTGAGCTGAAATCAAGAGTCAGCTGCCTAACTGACTGAGCCACCTAGGTGTCCCTGGACTATCTTTTAAATTATGCTAGTCACATACTGTTTATGTGTAAACAGAGATTAGAAACCAGGCGAAATAGTTGACTTTTTTGGTGAATATCATAATCATCTAAGACCTGCTTTTCTACTTCAAGGAATAGTGTATCGGGCAGGTTTTTTGATAGCAAGCAGCAGAAGCTGGCTCTTGCAAAAACAAACAAAAAACAGAGAAAGTCATTGGGAGGATCTCAGGGGCTCATAGAATTAATGAAACAGTGTAGGAGGATCAAACTTGGGAAATGGTGGGCAGGTAGGCATTTGTGGAAGAGCCAGTGAGAGGACAGCACATCTACTGTCTCCCCCTCATGTTATGTAAGACTCTCCTACTCTTGATCATTATTGCTACTCCTGATGGAACACCACAACATTCATTAGGAAATGATCTGAACTGAACTTTCATCTTTATGCCACTTATTCCAGATTCAAATTTTAGCTGGAAATGTCCTTTTAGCCCTCCCTTACTGTGTACCCAAAGCCACTGCCAGAGAATTAAAAGAGCAACACTGCCCCACTTGGTTCCTAATTAGGAGGGCAGGAAAAACAAAGAATTACATAAGGATTACATCTATTGGGGGGATTTACCCCTAAAAGGAAGATGCTAGGGGCTCTGGGGTGGCTTAGTTGTTTAAGTGTCTGATTCTTGATCTTAGCTTCAGGTCTTGATCTCAGGGTCATGGGTTCAAACCACACCTACTTAGAAAAAAAAAGGAAAGAAGCTAGATAGATAAAAAGAGATCTAATATTCACTACACACCAGTTGATAGTAATAATCAATCCCATTGAGTCTTATATAAAACTGACTCTATTCTTACAGAAACAAGTCATATTTAGATTTTTACTATGCAGGTTTTTTTCAGCTTGAAAAAGAGCAGTCTTAATTTGTGATTTTTTTCTGTTTATATGAATGCCTTAACAAACAGTGGGATACATTTAAAAGGGCTCAGTAGTTGGTAAACTTGAAAAAGCCATAATTAACAGTCAGACAAAACTAAGCTCTTTTATCTTTGCCAGCTGTGTGATCTTGAATAAGTTCCTTAATGTCTCTGGGCCTCAATTTCCCTATTTGTAAAATGCAAATAATGCTCCCTGTTCTATATTTATTATGAGGATCACATGATATAATGAACGTGTGCTAAGTACACTGTATTTGGCATACAACTTAATAAATGATAGTACTGTCCCCGTACAGTAAATATAAGTCACTCACTTCATATACACAAGTTCACAAATTAATGTCATTCAGTTTTTTTAGCTCAGTTTTTAAATGTATTTTATTCCATCTGACCATGTAATTGATAGGATTTTTCTACTTTCTCTAACTTTTAATATAATGTTTTATTGCCTTTAGTGACTTTTCTATGGGCTTAAGTAAAGTTGAGGAATAGTATCATCATGTTGAATTACTGCCGATTTACCTCCCTAACAGTCTGTTTTAACAAACTCCCAAAATACAGATGCAAGTAGTATTTTTTTGTTTTGGTTTTCTGGGAGAAAATGACTTCAGTGCAATTGTTATTATTCACAGGACTTAAGAACTCTTGTACTCTGTGCAGATTTTCTTTATTGTTTTTTCTTCTTTCCTATGTTTTTAGCCTCACATTTGATCAACCTTTTAATCTCTGCCTTGTTGAAAATCACTTCATGGGCCTTAATCATCTATGCTGAATAATAATTGCCTAGGAATTTTAGAAATTATTCCACGTTGAAACCATTTAAATCATCACTGTCTTCTTTGGTAAATTCCTTTAATATTTCTATTTTCCCCCTTTAATATTTCAATGATTCAAGAGTTCAGATTTTTCTAAAGGCTAAAGTGTTCTTGTTTGATATATTCTCCATCCCCTGCTTAAGTTCCTAACCTGCATCCCTATCTTAGACAACTAATTAGCAGTTTAGGAAATATTGTCTGATGCCGAACAAGTCTTCTGTGTTCTTTTTGTACCTTTCCTCCTGCTCAGGGACTCCTGTTCTTCCTTAATCTTTCTCTGAATTGTTACTGATACTTGGGAAGCTTGTTTGATGTGGCTTTGCTATACACAGTTGTGGAATTTGGGCATCAATAATGTGGTAACATGCATATTACTTATTATTGTGATATGCTTTGCTCTGGTCAATACCAAATAAAGAATATTACTGCTCAGATCACATTTACATCAGTCAAATATTTTCACAATACTGATAACAGAGTGTATTATGTTGAAGACAAAAATAGCAGTCTGAGGGCTTCAGAAGGCTGGAGATTAACTTCCTTCTCTACACAGCCACCTACCTCTTAGATCCCGGCATTAGAGATCCCTAGGAGATATGTTGCGAGGCTCAATCTAAATTGGTAAATAAAAATAAATAAATAAATAAATAAATTGGTAAATAATCAATGTCTAGTGGATTTCAGTATGCCATTTTATCACAAATTTGCAAAGGAAATGATGGATGCTGTGCTGGGAAATGTGTAGCAACTGGCTTGGGGGTTGAGTGGGTAAAGTCCTGATTTGTAGCATTTGCTGATTTTCATGGTATAAATATTTCCAACATAACCAATTTCAAGCTACCAATACGACATTGAACGTAGATTTGGAAAAATAATAACAGCCAAGACTCATGAAACAGTAAGAGCTGGCTTCAGCACGCCACTGCATATATATTTAAACCCCTCCATTTTTCAGGAAACAAAAACATCATACCATATATGATCAGCAAAGATAATAACCTCCACAGTCAATATCAAGTATTACAATTTAACTATTGCTCTTATGTTTAAAATCAAAAGCCACATATTATATTGCTCAATTCATGGTTCAAAATCTTTCAAAGGAGTGAAACAAAAAGGAGTACCTCTTTTTGAAGTGCAATCTACGGAAAAGCTACTTCACAGACTAAGTAGCAGAATGTTGTTATGATCATAAGCCAGATGTTGCTTTTTCGAAATGGGAAAAGGTCAGTGGGAAAATGAAGCCACTTTGATTGGGTTTTTCTTCACTTGAGATAATACAAAACTAGAGTATGTTAAGTGACTTTACATGTCATATAAAACAAAAACCCTTGCCTTGGACTTTTCAATCTGCTTAACACATTTTGTTAGTGAAGATACTACACAGTTTGAAGCTTACATGTATCCTTTTCATATTTGGTGTGCTAAGAATCTCCGGGCTACCAAGGGAAAACGTACCATGCAGACAGACAATAGTTTGAGCTTGTAGGAGAACAGGCTTTCCCTGATCTTACATGTTTTACACTCACTTGCATGGTAGGTGCTGTGGCGCTGACCAGTTGCATTGAGAGAGCCAACAATGTTTTGCAAGAGCTGTCCTCTCTGTAAGCCCCATCTCACCAATTTCTTTAAAGCTTCATTGCCAGAAACTTATAACACAGCAGGAATAGAAGGATTCTTGGAGCTTATGATTGTGTGGGGAATCTAATGGGAGGCATGATTGCTGAAATCACAAGTGACGTGATATGGACAGGCACTGAAAAAAAAAAGTTTCTCTTAAAGTCTAGTATTCCTTCCACCTTATTCAGTATTCCCTTTGTCCGGACCCTTGCCAACATAGTGGGGTAATGCGCAGTTTTGAATATCTCCCTACTACTCGTTCCATGTCAAAACTCCTCCTCAGTCTTTAGGTTGCTTAATTTGTAGCTGACTCTCACCAGTTAGCTGATTCCGAGTTTGGAATCCTCGTAGTGCATTGTCACAAATCCAGCATGCCCTCAATTCTGATTCCTGAAATGTGCTCAAAGCAAGTGCTCGTTTGCTTCAGGCTCACTTGCTTCATATAAATAATAACACCACCACCACAGTAATAGTATTCTCATTTGAGTGCTTGCTGGTATTATTTATTTTTAAAGTGCCCTCTAGTGTTATACGGTTCCTTTAAGTCCTCACCACAGCACTGCACACAGGTGTTATTATCTTGATTTTACACACAGAAAACTGAGACTTACTGGGGTTCAGCAGACAAATGAAGGAGCCCAAACCTGAATTCAGTTTTATCTGGCTCCAAAGCATGTCATCGTCAACTCCTTAAGTCACTAAACCCTTAGTGACCTGGGGGTCACAGCTTATAGCAATGGCATAGCTTCAGAAAGGAAAAATGGTGGCAGGAGACAATTTGTTTCCCACAATTCTCTTGGATAATGTCTAATTTTTTAAAAGTACGAGTAATACCAAGTTTTTGGGGGGCAAACAGCAGTTAACAAGATAGCTCCAAATGAGTTTGTGAAGAGAAAACTGAACTCTTTTAACGAACACAAGAGTGAGAGGTCAAGATGAATGTCTTCTCTGTTTTTTGGGGCATATTTGCTACTGTGACTTGTTTATTTTGAGCTGTCCTAGAATACCACAGAACATAGCTACAGAGTTCATTTTAATTTCTTGAGACCTCTCACTGGGGAAATCTCTGATGCATTCGAGGACTGTAGCACTACAAAGGTTCTTAGTTGATTTTGTCATTTGATATAAATGTAATGATGGTAAATACATTGATGTAATAGCATCCACCATCTCTCTGGCTCTTCACCTTGGGCAAGATGCACGTCTTTGTGACTGTTCATTGCACGCTTGTTTCAGAAAATAATAGAGAAAAGAGACGAACAGGAGGAGTAAAGATCAACTTTTCAAAGTTCCCTCCAAGACTACGTAGGACAATGTCATGTTGTTTGCTAGGGGGCAGTGGGCTGAGAGGGAGAATTTTTACAGTATGTCTTTTTCTACCCATTGAATTTGTAATCATTTAATGGATGTCCTATTCATACTCCAGCATTTCATAACATAAAATTAAACTTTATGAAATATAAATCTTCCTGGCTGAAAGATAGGACTATTGGAACTGGAGACCTTAAAACCATGCTGGGCACTGTTCTGTCTTCTGGTTTGTGACCAAATTCTTTTGTGTATCAAATAAAGAGGTACCTGGGGCTAAGGATATAATTGGCAGAAACATGATCTGCACACATTCTTAAAACCCACCATAAGTTGAAAACAATTTTTGAGTTAAACATTGCAGCTCGAAAACATGGAAAGGGCTTTGCACGTGGTAGATGTCATCAGATGTTTTGGGTCATTGGAGTAAATAAATAATCCCCTAAATCTGTGTTTTTCTATCCTCATTCTATCACTCCATATGTCTTCATTTTCATAAAACAACGGAAAACAAGACTTCATGAATGTTCACCGCAAGACATAAAATGATAATAAGGCCTTGGTTAGTTTTAGTCTTACTTCCCCCTTCATCTGATCTTTAAAAGAGAGTAGGAAAGAAACTAATTCTTTGAGATAGCTGAACCAGAGCCAGGCACCATAAGGGGCGCTTTACATAAATTACCTCATTTAATCTTCATAATACACTAAGAAGTAAATATAATCTTTTTACAGGTGATAAAACTTAGGCTCATAAATGTTCAGTTTAACATGACCCAGATCACACAGCTATTACATAGAACAGCTGAGGTTTGAGTTGAGTTTTAGCTGGTTTTCCAGTCAGTTACAATGATGACAAGGACCATAATAATTACTATTTATTTAGTGCTTTCTGTGACATGTCAGTTCTAATCTTCTCCCAAATCCTTGAAGTTATGTATTATTATCCACATTTCACAGATGACCCAAAAGTGAAGCTTAGATCATGTAAGCTGTCCAAGTTCACAGCTAATATGTTGATAGTGGATATATGAATCTAGATTTGTGTGTCTACAAAGCCTACGCTTTTCCACATAGTACTCTACCTCTAAATACAGGTATAAAGTAATTGGTAATAGCAAGAATCGTATCCAGACTCTAACCTCATACATATCTCCCACCCAACACACACATACTCACATACACAGATGGATGGAGGAAGAGTGGCCATTTAAAAAAAAAGGGGGGGGTGAGTTTATAATCTAATATCATGAAATAAAAACCAATATCATTATTCTAATTGGGCAATTAAATATAGAAAAATCCATTACATCTTCATTTTAGTATCTTCCCATTTGAAGGTTATTTTTATGTCCCTAAGAAAGAAAAAACATGTTATGAAATGTTAATTCTGTTTTGCATCATTTAGGTTTACAGAGTCTTGTGGTTTGAGAAAAATCATGTAACATATTGATATAGCAAGGTCTATAAGATAATATTATGGATAAAAACAGGAAATTAAAATGCTAGGTTTGTACAATATTTTTCAATGAGAATAAAGTGAATGAAGGAAATATATATATTTATTTTTATATATTTTTATTTTATTTTTATTATTATATTATTAAATATATATATTTATATTTATATATTTAAATATATTTCCTTCATTCACATATATATCCTTCATTCACACACACATATATATATATATATATATATATATATATATTTAAACTAGTTCAAAAATAGCAAAAGCCATTGTCAACGAAATACAGTTTCTTTTCTTTAAATTTTTTTTTTAGTATAGTTGACACACAATGTTAGTTTCAGGTGTATAACAGTGATGCAACATCTCTATACGTTATGCTATGCTTACCACAAGCATAGCTACCATCTGTCACCATACATAGCTATTACAGTACCATTGACTCCATTTCCTTATGCTGTGCTTTTTATACCCCTGACATTCATTCTATAACTGGAAGCCTAGACATCCCACTTTCCTTTACCTATTTTACCCATCCCCCTACCATGTTTCCCTCTGGCAACCATCAGTTTGTTTCCTGTATTTATGTCTGAGTCTACTTTTTGTTTGTGTATTCGTTTGTTTTTAGATTCCACATATGAGTAAAATCATATGGTATTTTTCTTTCTTAGTCTAACTTATTTCACTTAGCATGAAATGTACTTTCTTAATTCAGATCAATGACTCTTGATTACATCAAGTGTAATGGAAGGGAAAAAGGCCTTTGCATAAGTCATTTTCTAAACATTACTATCTCATAAGAATTATTTTGTTTTAAAATATAAGCAATTATGCCAGTATTGACAAAAATCCAATTTCTTGGTATATTTTCATTAATAGATCAGAGGAGTTACCCGGAATGACAAAAGCAAAAACAATAAAAAACTAATATTTGAAATATATCAAGATAAATGAAAATATAGTAACACTTCACCAAACTAGAAATCTCACTTAATGGATAATACAGTCAGGAACCCATCATTAAATCAAAAAGATTTGAAAGTGGCCAAAGAGAGGTTGTGATGTCCAATAAAGTTAATGAGTCTCAGTAATAGTATAGTTTCTCTTGTTTGTATTCAGTACCTCTTTATCTTATTTCAAGTACAATAATAATAAATGTGGGTTATCTCATTTCTGAATCCACCCTACCTTACAGGCACCAAATTAGAAGTGGGAAAAGTTTCTAAAGGTTGGGATGTTGACTGAAGTAAGTAGTAATAATTGTTAGTAAATAGAATCTAGGGAAACTATTAAAACATACCTCTAAGCTACCTAGGGCAAATAACTCTCTCTCCCAGTGAGAGAGAAAGATTATATATATATATATATATATCTCAATAGCCTACAGGAGCCCAAAATTATGTTCTATTGAAGAATAATAAGTGGTATTCATGGTACCCTAAGGCAGTGGGAAATGGTTAACTTCCATTCAGTTTTCTTATTTTACAAAGGCCCTAAGAGTACACTGTTTCAGAATATTTATATAGTAAATGATTAAAACCAAGTATTTGAGCTTAAAGTAATAAGCCTTCAACTATCTAGAAAACCACATGGTTTAGAACAACTGAGGCTGAAATATTGGCACTCACCGATGAACCCATACTTATGTCAAAGAAGTTTCTTTTAATATCGGAAGTGTTTTCTGTAATCACTAAAGAATTAGTGAACCACAAAGAAGTTGGATTAAGTGGTATGTGTGAAATTGTACTTGTTAGCAAAAGATGACACTTTGCAGTAGTCGCTGTGCATCTATGGCACTGCCTTGAATCCAAAGAAGTGGCTTGGCAGAGAGTGGAAGGGGGTTTGCATTTGGAAAAACAAATGGGAGACAATTGAAGAACACGTTCTTTCAGGTCCTAAGATTGCCACCCTGACTGTTCTGCATTAATCAGGAGTTAAGCTCTCTCTGCCTTTCAAGCTTCCTGGAGAGACAACAACTCTTCTTACAGGTGCTCTTGAACTCATTTTCCTGCTTTAGGGATAAATCCACCTAGCACTGCTGGCCATTGGACTTCACTGGCTGGCTCTGGGCTGGTCCAGTGCCCCTGTTGTTTTCCTGTGCAAACGTTATACCCTCCTAGTCTGCCCTCCATTGATTTGGGAGTTGTCATGATTTGAGAACTTGAGAAACCACTGTCCTTTTTATCTGTTTCAAAAGGGATATGTTTTGTTCTGTATAGTCAAATTATGCTTTGAAAGTTCAGAAGAGGATAAAGGGCAAAGTCCCCGAGAGGAGCAATGTGTCTGTGACTGCGAATCAAGTTATAAATTGCTAGTGAACTTTAACAGAAGCAGACAGATTGGTTTAAATAAAAGCAACAATAAAAATGCACATGTTTTTAAAAATGCACATGTTGCTGTGGGGGAGCTATGGGTGACCATGAATCAAGTGGTCTTTTCTGAGGAAAGAATATCAGGAAATGGTAGTGTTGGGAAGGACAAAGTGAGAAACAGAAAAGGTAAAAAAAAAATTGTGGCCATCGTAACACTGGGCCTCAGCTTGTATTATGCCATGGGGAGTACTGACATGACATTTTCTCAGTTTTGAATCAGAGAGGATGATATATTCCATTGTGTTGGCAGTTCAGTATGGATCAGCAGTAGTTACTATTTTTAACAGATATATGTGTGTGTGTGTGTGTGTGTGTATGTATATATATAATTGCTGTACGAAGAACAGAACATCTTTAACACATACAATTTGATAAGTTTGGACATATGCAAATATCGCTGATACCATCACCATAATCAAGGTGAGAGACATATGCAACACTTCCTAAAATTTCCTTATGTCTCCTTGTTTTTGTTTTTGCTTTGTTGTAATAATAATACTTAAATACAATTTGAACAACAGCATATTTGAACAACACTACAGACCAAATGGACCACACAGGCATCTACAGAGTTTCCATCTAGGAACAGCAGAATGCACATTCTTCTCAAGGGCACATGCAGCATTCTTTATGACAAATTGTTTGTTAGGCCACAAAACAAGTCTTAACAAACTAAAAAAGGTTGGAATGACATTCCCAACCACAACGGTGTGTAGCAGGAAATCAGTAACAGGAGCAAAACGGGAAAATTCACATGCATGTAGAGTTAAGCAACACATTCCTGAAAAACCAGTGGGTCAAAGAAGAAATAAAGGAGAAATTAAAATATATATATATATATATATATATATATATATCTTGAGACAAATGAAAATGGAAATACAACATACCAAAGCTTATGGGATGCAGCAAGAGCAGTTAGTTATAAGAGGAAAGTGTAAAGCTGTCAACACCTACATGAAGAAAAAAATAAAAATGTCAAATCAACAATCCAAATTTACATGTGAAGGAATTAGGACAGGAGAGGAGAACAAACTAAATGTGAGGTTAGCAGAAGAAAAGAAACGAAGATTCAGCAGGAAGAAATTAAATAGAGAATAGAAAAAAAATAGAAAAGATCGGTAAGATGAATAGTTGGCTTTTTGTTTAGAAGATAAAAATGACAAACTGTAGATTGACCAAATAAAAAAGCAAGAACTCAAAGGAAATTATGAATGAAAAAGAGACATTATAACTGATACCACAGAAATACAAAGGATCATAAGACACTACTGTGAATGACTAGATGCCAACAAATTAGATAACCCAGAAGAAAGGGATACATTGCTAGAAACATACCACTTACCAAGACTGAATCATGAGAAATAGAAAATGTGAACGGACTAATAATGAGTAATGAGGTAGAATCAGGAATTAAAAACCTCCTCGCAAAGAAACACCTAGGACCAGACGGTTTCACTGGTGAATGTTACCAAACAACTAAAGAAGAATGAACACCAATCTTTCTCAGACTCTTCCAAAAAATTGAGGAGTAGGAAACACTCTCAAAATACATTAGGAACTCATGCAACTCAGTTGCAAAAAAAACCCCACATCACAATCTGATTAAAAAATGGGCAAAGGACCTAGACATTTTTTGAGAGAAGACCTACAGATGGCCAATAGGTATATGTAAAGGTGTTCAACATCATTAATCATCAGGAAAATGCAAACCAAAACCACACTGAGATATCACCTCACATGTGTTAGAATTGTTGTTGAAAAGGCAAGAGAAAAAAAAAAAAAGTCAAGAGATAACAAATGTCGGCAAGGATGTGAAGAAAGGAGAACCCTTGTATGCCGCTGGTGGGAATGTAAATTGGTACAGCCAGTATGGGAAACAGTATGGAAGTTTCTTATTACATCAAAAATAGAACTACTATATGATTTTGCAATTCCACTTCTGGGTATTTATCTAAAGGAAATTAAATCACTATCTCGAAGAGGTATCTGCCCCCTACCCTGTTCATTGTAGGATTATTCAGAATAGCTAAGACACAGAAACAATCTGTCAGTTGACAGATGAATGGATAAAGATAAGTGGGTGTATGCCAATGGATGGCCACAATGGATATATCCAAGCATATATGCAATGGATTATTATTCAGCCTTAAAAAAGAAGGAAATCCTGCCATTTGTGACAACATGGATACAACTCGAGGGTATGGGGCTAAGTGAAATAAGTCATACAGAGAAAGGCAAATACTATGTGATGACACCTGTGAAATTAAAAAAAAAAAAGTACTCATAAAGACAAAGAGTAAATTGGTGGTTGGTTGCCAGGAGCTGCAGGGTGAGGGAAATGGGGCAATGTCGGTCAAAGAATACAAACTTCCATTTATAAGGTGAATAAGTTCTGGGTGACTATAGGTAACAATACTATATTGTCTACTTGAAAGTGTTAAGTGGCTCAGTGGTTGGGTGTCTGCCTTCAGCTCAGGGTGTGACCCCGGGGATCGAGTCCCACATCGGGCTTCCTTCATGAAGCCTACTTCTCCCTCTGCCTGTGCCTCTGTGTGTGTATGTGTGTGTCTCACATGAATAAATAAATAAAAATCTTTTAAAAAATGTTGTTACAACAGATCTTAAATGTTCTCATGCCGCACACACACACACACACACTCACACAGAAAGAAAAAGAAAATGGTAAGTATGTGAGGTATTGGATGTGTTAACTTACCTAGTGTGATAATCATTTCACAATGTTTATCAAATCATGTTGTACATCTTAACCCACACAGTATTATGTGTCAGTTATATCTCAATAAATCTGGAAAAAAATAAATTGCCGGCAAAAAAATTAAAAAAAAATCCATGAAGTCTATCCCTTTAAATTTGAAGTGCATAATCCCATACTGCTCCCTATAGGCACTGTGTTGTACAGCAGATCTCTAGAATTTTCTTCAGCATAACTGAGTCTCCGTATGTATTGAACAGCAACATCCTTCTTCTCCCAACCCCTCCGCCCGGCCACTGATACCCACTAGTTAACTGGGATTTTTCGTCAAGTAATTCTAGTTGACTGTACCTGGGCTACTTCCTCATTAGAGTGGCTGGCCTCTAGGGAAATTTCTGTCACCCTTCTGCCTAAAGGAGAACCTGCAGGTACTTTGGTCAATGAGCCAACCATATAGTAAACTGTGAACCAGTCATATTTTTGTTTTTGTTGTTTTTACCCATGGAAAATATGAGTTCTAAATAGAATCTAGTCGTTGGACTATAAGTATACTAACCTTAGAGTTACTTCTTAATTGAAAGCACTTGAAAGAGTGACAATTTAAGCTGAATTAAGTACAGTTAATAATGCAGCCTAGTTCTAAATACAAGTCCTTCTCTAGACACAAAAGCAGAAAACTGCCTCTTCCATAGCAATCCTTTTGGAAAATGTTTGGATTGAGTTTAAGAAGAAAAGATTAACTTAAAGATTAGGGAAGAGGGGTAGTGTTTAAACTGTTGAAATGACTAGACTGTTTCCAGTATCTTTGGCCACTCTCAAAGTAGCTCTTTACATAAAGTCATCTGCCTAAAGAAGATATTACGTAAAACTTTACATATTCACCAAGGGACCTGTACAGAGCAACATTTTGTTTTCCTAATTTGAGTTATGGTATGCCTCTGAAAATTACGTTCTCTTTTTTAAAAGTGCAATTTAGAGCACTATTTTTTTTAAGATGTGTTCTGTACAGCCCCAGGGGTTCCACTGAGCCCTATTAAGGCAGCAGACAGGGAAGGTGACTTATGGAACGGATGACTACAAGGAATAGAATTCAATTATTTGCATCTGACCCAGGTTTATGTTAACTATCATTTAAATGTGATATTTACTGCAGAATAATTTGTTAGTCACAAACCATCCTCTGGCATGTAATAAAAAACAATGCATGTAATGCATATTACTGGGAAAGCAGAAAGACTGGGAGTAAAGGATTTTGGAGTCAGAAGCATCTTATCCTCTAGAAGTCTAAGCTTCTGTTACACAGATTTGCAGAACAGATTTTAAAACTTGAGTTAGCAATTCTATGGTTGACTCAAACTACTTTATAGTTAACTATAAGCATTTGTTGTTCTTTACAACCACCAGACTGCCACATTATTTACAAATGGCAAAGTCATTAATTCAAGTTAAAAAGGGACATGAAATATGATGGAGACTGGCCTTCTTTCCATCTTCTTTTTAAAATGTACAGCTTAAAAAATACACTTACCTAAAGTCATTCTCAAAATCTGCCATCAGAGAAGACTTAGAAACTCTTGGGCACCATGCTCATGGGCTTGTTTTGATTTAAGAATTTAAAAAAGATTTTCCTCATTTGGTTTTAACAAGTGATAGTCTCAATTCCACAAAATAAGGTGAGCTCTCTAATTTTCTTTAACACTATTGTGAGCCCCTAGTCTGCAAAGTCAGAAAAATGTACTTAAATTGGGGTTTCCCCCATTTCCTTCATCTTAAGTTTTGGAGAGTTTATGTTGTGCCAAGAGATCGAGGGTGAGATGTGCATTTGCTCCTCATTGTTGGACTCTGAACACTGCCATGTACTGACACATCCTCAATCCTGCCTCTATCCTTCTCTATTTCGATTTCATGACCACTTGAGTCTTGCTACCTCTCTAGGCCTTGAGACTTTCCTATCCCCTCCTGGTTTCTAGTCTAGGCTTTCTCTGAATTTTACCATGGGACTCACTCCCTAGGTGGGCAGGTGGATGGACATGCCAAAGCATGTCTTCCCAAATCTTGGTTAGGTCATTGTCTTGCTTTCAAAGCTCAGAAACTAAGAACTGACTTCTCTGTTTCTTGTGTCCTGAAGTCATGGGGGTGGGGGAGATGCATCAGAGGGCCACAGGAAGTACAGGATTTGAAAAACAGTTAACACTTCAAAATCATTTTTCTGTTTCATTTATTTTTTTATTTTTATTTTTATTTTTATTTTTATTTTTTTATTTTTTTATTGGAGTTCAATTTGCCAGCATATAGCAGAACACCCAATGCTCATCCCACCAAGACCACATCTTCTTTATCCATTCATCTTTCGATGGACACCGAGGCTCCTTCCACAGTTTGGCTATCGTGGACATTGCTGCTAGAAACATCGGGGTGCAGGTGTTCCAGCGTTTCACTGCATCTGTATCTTTGGGGTAAATCCCCAGCAGTGCAATTGCTGGGTCATAGGGCAGGTCTATTGTTACCTCTTTGAGGAACCTCCACACAGTTTTCCAGAGTGGCTGCACCAGTTCACATTCCCACCAACCATGCAAGAGGGTTCCCCTTTCTCCACATCCTCTCCAACATATGTGGTTTTCTGTCGTGTTAATTTTCATGTTTCATTTGTTTTTGAGAGGGTACGTTGCAAAAAGGGAAGTTGGTCTAAACGAGAAGTCTTTGGGGGTAACGAAGGTAGCTAAACAGAGGCACTGAGATACATTTTGTAGGGATAGACAATATCCACCAATGAGACCATTTTGTGAAATGGTGAGTTTCTTACTATTTTATGACTCGGCTGACAATTGAGTTCAGCTCTCTTGTACTTCTGAGGGCTTCAAGGCACATTTCCCATCACGATTTGAGCAGAAGAAGCAAGAATGCATTTTCATGTGAGTATAGAAATAAGGAAACCTGACATCTATTCTCCAAGTTCAGGAATTTATGCCAAAATTCATTAACATTCAAATTACGAATTGACTGTCATAGAAGAGCACCTCAGCAAACAAAACAAGGGCCATACGGAGTATTCAACGTCTGGATAGCCCATTTTTGTTTTTAGAGTCTCTGGTAACACATTCAGCAGAGAGTAGTATGGCAATGTTTTCAAACATTTTCTAGGTTATTTGCAATCCTTGGAATCAGCTCATGCAATAATAGTAATATCCTGGACAAACAGCATGGGAAACACAACTTTCCTGCAGAAACAAAATAGAAAAAAGGAATTTGAGTAAATGGAGGGGAAAGTATTTTAAGTTCAGACTCAATCAACTAAATATTGCTTTTTCCAATATTCTTTGGAATTTTAAAGCATTGTTTCTCAAACTGTTTCAGACTTTGTATACTTTAGTGAAGTCTTCAGATCATTCCTGTGTATGTTTAACTTTGAGAACCATCGACCTCGAGAAATGTATGCATATATTCGTTTATTTACCTCTATGTAGAATTCTTTGTGTATAGATATACAGGTGTGAATACTCACATATTATTCTTAGAATTTTTAGTATTATCAATATATTAGTATCATTGAATATATTGGTATTACTGAGGAAAGACCAGACCAAATATAGCTACTAATAGGTTTCTGAACAGCTTTTTAAACTATCTTTATGATAATGTCATTGGAAAGGTTGGGTTTATAGTAGTAATAGTATATAATGTTTAGCGAACACTTACGTCTCTGAACTGTGCTGGGCTTTACAAATATTGTCTTACTAGGGCAGCCTGGGTGGCTCAGTGGTTTAGCGCCTGCCTTCAGCCCAGGGCGTGATCCTGGAGACCCGGGATCGAGTCCCGCATCGGGCTCCCTGCATGGAGCCTGCTTCTCCCTCTACCTGTGTCTCTGCCTCTCACTCCCTGTGTGTCTCTCATGAATAAATAAATGAAATATTTTTTAAAAACCAAAAAACAAATATTGTCTTACTCCATTCTCACCATATTCCTTTGAGTTAATTGGGGCTCTTATTATCCTTTTGTTGCAGAAGGGAAGGAAGTCACTTTTATGGGGCTGGTTGTTCACATTTATTTATCCAACTCGTATTTGTTCAAAGGTAGCTGAGGATCTAGGCTAATAATTACTGGGACTAGAACAAGAACAGCATGAATAATTATTATAAGAGTAGCAAATACTTATGGAGTGATTACTATGTGCTGGGTACTGGACTAAGCATTTTATATTAAAAGCCTTATTTCATTCTCAAATCAACATTATGTGAAATATACTGCCTCAATTCCTCTTTTCTAGGTGCTGAAATTGAGTCTCGGAGATTAATTTGTTAAAAGTCATATAGCTAAAAAAAAAAAGTCATATAGCTCATGCTAATGGGTGATAGAGTGCATTTCAAAATTTCAAAACCTTTTTCTTCCGTCGTTCCTGCCTGCCTCCCTGCCTGCTTTCCTGCCTTTCTTTTCCTTCCTTATTCCAACAAATATATTTGAGTTTGGTTGCCATCATTCTAAAAACGCAACACCCTCAGCCCTGAAACATTTCTGAGCTTACTTCTTTGTTTTCTGTCTTTCTTAGAGGTTTATTTTCACTGTTCCTATTTCCTCCCTTCACGTTAAATCCCTTATCCTCTGCAATTGGAAGTCAACCCTCATCAATTTCTAAAGCTGCTTCCTTCAAGGTCGCAAAAGGCTTCTTAATTATATATCTAACAAAGGTTTCTCAGTTCTCATCATCCTAGACTTCTTTGCTCAGGATGCTCAACAAAGACCACTGAGCAGAGAAGAATGGGCTAGTAACTTGGTTGTTTAAATGCATTACTAACCTGCTTTTTTGATTTGTTTGCTTTCTTTTGTCTTTTCAGTTTTTTCTTTTTCTTCCCCTCGGAGGCCAAGGCTTTTCAGTATCAAGCAGTGTTGCTTAACCAGGGGTGCACATAAGCAGTAGCTCCAGGGATTTTGATTCAGGGGTTCTGGGGTGAAACTAGGCATATGTATTTTCAACATGTTCTTCACATAATTCTGCTTTGTACCAAATTTTGGGACTTACTGCTGGATAATTAGAGTTGTTTGTGTTTCCTTCTGAGATGTACTATAAAAAATAATGATTTGCATTCTTTTATTTGAAGAATATGCTTTCTTACCTGCATATTTTCATATTTTTAGTTTTTAAAGTCGACTGATTCACAATTTAATTTTACCCTTGAGAGAAAATGAGTGAAAATATCAGTGAGGGTGACAAAACATGAGAGACACCTAACTCTGGGAAATGAACAAAGGGTAGGGGTTGGGGTGACTGGGTGATGGGCACTGAGGGGGATACTTGGCGGGATGAGCACTGGGTGTTATACTGTATGTTGGGAAAAAAATAAATAAGTAAATAAATAAATAAATAAATAAATAAATAATAAAGTTGAGACACTCAACCAAAAAAAAAAAAAAGAAAAGAAAAGAAAAAAACAAAATCCTCTCAAAAATCAGCAATTAAAATTATTTGTCATCTTACATTTGCCAAAGGGCGAACATTACTTTGCTGTTATCTTTTAAAAATAAAGTCGTTAAAAGCAAAAAAAAAAAAAAAACTTACCCTTGCAGCTTTAAATCTGTTGGCGTTATGGCTCAGAAAAAGACAACTAAAAAATTACAGATATTAACTCATGAAGTTTGGAGTTCTAAGTAGTAAATAAGGAGAGTATAAATATAACTCTTAGAAGTTTATTAGATCATATTGCACTTGACTTTTTTCAATTATAAATGATGATTTTTTTAAGAATTATTATGTAAAAGAAGCATATTATAATTTATCCTTGATGGCTAAGCTCATGGCTAAGAATGAGGTCTTTCGTGTCTTTTTACTCTATAAATGTACCTCTTGCTTCTCTAGATGACAAATTTTTTAAATGTTCCAGAATTACTTTACCCTACTTTAAGTAATATAGCTAATTCTTCAACCTAAACCAAACTGGCTATTGAAACCTATCATACATGATTTACTGGAGGAAATTTAAATTCTATACAAGAGCACCAAATAATAATTTTCCTACTAAAGTAAGGGTGTTATTTTAAAAAAATTTTTAAGAAAAATTTTTAATTTGTTTTATTCATTTGAGAGAGAGAAAGTGAGCAAGAGCATGAATGGTGGGGAGAGGGAGAGGGAGAAGGAAAAGAAGAGGGAGAAGCAGGCTCTCCACTGAGCAGGGAGCCCTATGCATGCCTCCATCCCAGGGCCCTGGGTTTATGACCTGAGCCAGAGGCACACACGTAACCGACTGAGCCACACAGGCACCCCTAAAATAAGAGTGTTTTGAAATGAATTAATGCAGGGCGCCTGGGTGGCTCAGTGGTTGGGTGTCTGGCTTTGGCTCAGGTTGAAATTCTGGGGCCCTGGGATTAAATCCTGCATCAGGCTCCCCGCAGGGAGCCTGCATCTCCTTCTGCTTATGTCTCTGACTCTATCTCATGAATAAGTAAATAAAATCCTTAAAAATAATAAAAAATAAAATGAATTAATGCTGTTGGTCAAGAATATTTTAGCTAATTTCAGAAAATATACCTTAGGGTAAATAGTGCTGTTCTCTGAGAACTCGTAGAGTTAGCAATAGTCCTTGAAATAAAAATTACCATTTATTTGCCTTCTTTTTGCAAAGAAGATGGTCTAAAGAAGTGATTTTTGTATTATCAATGCATATAGCTTATTTTTTTCTAGGATCAAAAAGCCTAGTCACTTTTTAACCCATTTGATAGAAGGTGGCTTTTGTGATTTCCAATATTGTAGAAGTGAGGTCAGTGTGGAGACAAAATAAGAATGGGTCTCCAACCCCAGATTTCCATAGAATCAGAGCATAAAGATGAATGAAAGATGAAATAGATAGTCAGAAATCTTTATTGTTATCCAAGCGAGATTAAGACTGAATGATTGCTTAATTTGTAATTACTTGGAAAACTAAGGCCTCAAAATATCTGCTGTTAAGGAAAAAAAAACAGATTTTTTTTTGGTTGTCTGGTTTGCTCACTTAGTTTTTATGTGGACAAGCAATCAGGAACAGGGGCACCTGGTTGAGCACCTGTCTTTGGTTCAGGTTGTGATCCTGGAGTCCTGGGATCAAGTCCCACATCAGCCTCTCTGTGGGGAGCCTGCTTCCCCCTCTGCCTATGTCTCTGCCTCTTTCTGTGTCTCTCATGAATAAATAAAATAAAACCTTTAAAAAAAAACCCAAACAATGTATATGCAAAAATCTGAGTGTCTGTTCAACATTTCTACCCTCACAAATCAAGGGTCATATCTAGGATAACCAACTCATCCTAGACTACCTGGAATCATTCCAGTTTTCAAACTGAAAGATCCATGTTCTAGGATCCCCCTAAATTTCAGGCAAACCAGGATGGTTTGTCACCCTACTTTCTTGTTTGCTCTTAAAGTAGAACTCAGTTTTACTCACTTCCTCATGGATTTGTCCATTTGTGATTTCAGTAAGTATTTACCAAGGGGCTAGTATGTGCCAGTCTCTGTACTAGCTGCTAAAGAGACCGTGGTAATTAAGGTATCATTTCTGTCCTTAAGGAAGTTACAGTCTAGTGGAGGAGGCACACATTAAACAAACGTGGTAACATCACCAAAGGGGAAGATTAAAATCATATAGGTGAGCTCAATTATGAGTCAGGATTCTGGGGACTCTAAGAAGGGCCTCTCTATGGTTGTAAGTGGATGGAGGGACAGGGGAATGACAGAAAATAAAGCTGAAGAGTAGTCAGAGGCTGGACAATATAGAGCATGATAAAGAGTTTGGATTTTATGGGGCACCTGGCTGACTGAATTGGAAGAACACTGACTATTGATCTTGGGGTCATGAGTTTGAGCCCCACATTGGGTGTGGAAATTCATAAACTTAAAAAAAAAGAGTTTGGATTTTATCATAAGAGCAGTGGAGAGTCAGATATTTGTTTTGAGAATAGTTAACCAATTATATATTTGGTGTCATTCATTCTACTCTTAAGAAGAAAGTCACCTGAATGGTTCAAGTAGACATTTCCAGGTTCCTGACTACACCTGACTAAAGTGGAACTAGCTCTTCTTTTGTCAGATCAAGTCAGCTGAGATCCATTTGGAATCAGTGAAGCTATTCCTAAGTGTGTCAGATGACTTACCAAAATAATTAATAATAATAATAATAATAATAATAATAAAACCCACACAAACCCAGAGGAATGGGCTGCCTTGCTACCTTCTATTTCTGACAGCATCTTCAGATTCTGTTGTCCTAGTCAATTTATTTCAACTGGCATCTAAGAGTGGAACGTCTGTGGTAAAGGTGAGGAATTCAGAAGTAAGGCTACTGACTAAAACAATCTTATATTTACTAGCAAGTAGACTTTCTTTCCATTTGCGAGAAATATGGACTGTTCTGCTCATTTGTCACACATTGGCCTCAACGTAAATATAAACATTTGCCTTTCCCTCCTGGGTCTCTAACTGCTAATTCTCCCAGAGGAACCCTATGTGTATCAACGGTAGGGTAGTGTGTTTCAGTGGCTCCGGTCAACCAAATTGGGACACTGAGTTTCCATCGTATTAATCTGGATCACTGAACTACGTTGATTGATAAAATAAGCAATTTAAAAGTTTTCTGAATTTTGAAATGCTTATGCTGTATAGACAAAGCATCTGAATACTTTTCAAAGTTTTCAACTTTTATCTAGAATTTGGTATCACAGACATAGCCTACATGTAACCACCCCGGCAGATCTATGAGGCCTTTGCAGCCATTCTCATAATTGGTGTCAATATCCATTGTCATATTAGCCCCACAGTGATGCCCACTGATCCCTCAGATGGGAGGAGTCTTTAGCTTGCCTTCATTATATTCTTCTGGTTGTTTTGAACACATAGATCTAGCCTAAGGAACAATTGGTGGTATTAATGCCATGCTTATTGAATCATCAGTCAACCTCTTAATGAAACATGATGACAGAAGAACAAAATAAACTGCTTTTAAGGAGAGCTCCAAGAAATATATAACTGCTTTTGCATTTTTGGTGAATATGCTAAAAATTTTAGCCATCAAGGCTATCAATCTTTCATAATTCCCAGATGCTTTCTTCAAAAAGAAAAAGACATTATAATTTTCCACAAAAAACCTGTTCTGCAGGCAGCTATCAATGTCAATCAAATTTTTCTTCTGCTTCAGTGGTTTCCTAATGGTGAAAAAATGGAACAGGGGGTATATGCATTTTAGATATATAAATAATTGCGTGAGAGTTATAGATTTCTCTAGAGGAAAGATTTTCTGTATTATTTGCTAAGCATGTATTGTTTTCTAGGCTGAAAATTACTATTATATGTATTTTTTTTTTCATTAGGATCCCACAAATGTTGCTAAATGGGAAAAAAAAAGGCTGGAAGAAATCAGGCTACATTCTGGGATCTATAAGTGTTCTGTTAAGCTAGAGGACACCTGACTCTTTGAACTCTGGTTCTCTTACCTGTAGCACAACACACTGCCATGAAATTGAATATGAAAGTAAAGACATTTTGTACAATTCCTGACACATAATAGGTACTCAAAAATGTTACTTAACTCAGAATACGTTTGAAAATTACTCTAGCTGGTTCTTGACATCTCTGATTGATTCTCCCATTTATCTTCATCATCTAGGAGCCCTTGCTACCTAGTATTTGAGCTTCTGTGGCACATGGGAAGCCATTTTGAAGTGTGTTGGAGGGAGCATTTCCTTCATCCATGAATCTAGTAAAGTAGTATTTGATTATCCTAAGTTCCTTTAATGTCAGATGAACTTATCTGGTACTACCAATGATAAACAATATCTAATATCGCTAATCTAAGTCATAATATCATCATATATTTTATTGGAATGAATTGCTTATAGTGACTACTCAATTGTCACTTAATTAATGTTAATGTAAGTTAATGTAAGTTTTTACAAATGAATGATTAGGTGATAATAAACAATTTAAACTTAAATAGTGTATTCAATGCCAAGATCTTGCCTCTGTTGGACTATTCATTTCACATGTCTCCATCAGAGTAGCCAACAATTTGTTGGATGTATATAAAAAAGTATTTTGTTTGAACCATTTTTACTGTTTTAAAAACCATTTCTTATTTTGGGCCACCTGGGTGGCTCAGTCTGTTAAGCTTCCAAATCTTGATTTCAGCTCAGGTCATGATCTCAGGGTCATGAGATGGAGTCCCACACTGGGTTTCATGTTGAATGTGGAGCCTGCTCAATATTCTCTCTCTTCCTCTCCCTATGCCCTTGCTCCCCACACTCTCTCTCTCTCTCTAAAAAAAAAAGAAATTTCTTATTTTAATGTGATTATAGATTTACATACAGTTGTAAGAAATAATGCAGAGAGATACTTTGTACCTTTACCCAGTGGTAATCTTGCAAAATTATACATCACAATTTAGGATTTTGACATTGATACAGTCAAGACATGGAACATTTTTATCATCACAAGGACTACTTATGTTGCCATTTCATGTCTACACCAAATCCCCCCCATCCTCAGTCCTCACCTCTTCCTTAAGCTCTGATAACTCTAATATGTGTTTTATAATTTAGTTATTTTAAGAATGTTATATAAATGGAATGATATGATGTCTAACCTTTTGGGATTGGCTTTTTTCACTCATTATAATTCTCTAGAGATTCATCAAAGTTGCTGCATGTATCAATAGTTAATTCCATTATATTGATGGGAAGTATTCTATGATATGGATGTGCCAGTTTGTTTAACTAGTCACTCATGGAAGTATAACTGGGTTGTTTCCAGTTTTGGACTATTATGAATAGCTGCCAAAAATACTCGGGTTTTTGTGTGCCCATACCTCTGTGATAAATGCCCAGGAATATAATTGCTGTGTTATATGAAAGTTGCATGTTTAGTTTTTTAAGAATCTGAGAAATGTTTTCGAGAGTACCATAGTGGCAGTACCACTTTTCATTCCTACCAGCAAGGTATGAGTGATCCAGTTTCTCTGCATCCTTACCAGCATTTTGGTTTTGTCATTATTTTTTATCATTTCTAATAGGTGTGAAGTGATACTCATTGTGGTTTTAATTTGCATTTCACTAATAGCTAATGATGTCGAACATCGTTTCATGTGCTCACTTGCCATCTGTATATCGTCTTTGGTGAATGAATCAATTCCCCAAAAAACACATCCTACCACAACTCACCCAATATGAAATACATAATTGGCATATCTTTATAAATATAAAAGAAATTGAATTTTTAATTTAAAAAAGCAAAATCTCCAGACCCAGATGGTTTCCCTGGAGAATACTACCGGACATTTGAAGAACTAACACTGATTCTGTACAGTCTCTTCTAGAAAAGAGAAAACATTTCCCAATTCATTTTATGAGTCTTCCATTAGAAGGATGCCAAAAACAAAGACAGTACCAAAACAAGCAAACTAACTATGGTGAAGATCTCTCATGAATTAGATGTAAACATTCTTAACAAAATATTAGCAAATAGTTTTGTGTGATACATTGAAACAATTATACACTATGACCCAACTGAAGTTTCCTCTGGAGATGGGGGGCTGGTTCGACATTTGAAAGTCATTCAGTATAATCCACCATATTAGCGAGGTAAGGGGGAAAAAAGCATATGATCATATCAACCGATTCAGAAGCATTTAACAAAATTCAATACTCATTCATCAAAAAAGCTCTCATAAAAATAGGAATAGAGGGAACTTTCTGAGCTTGGTAAAAATCATCTACAAAAACCACACTTGCGACCATTATACTTAATAGTGACTTTTCCTCTAAGATTGGGGGCAAGGCAAAAATGTCCACTTTGATTATGTTGAACCAGGTTTTTTTTTTTTTAGTGCCAATATCTTTGAACATTTCTAGTATATGAGAAAGAAAGTATCCTTGTAATTTTCAAAGAAAGTGTTCACTCCAAAGATCGCTATCTTAAAGATGAAAAACATATCAATAGAAATTAAAGTTGCATACCAGATAATTGTTTTCCTCCTTTGGAACAAAGGTCCACCAAACTGAATTTCCAAAACTGGCTTGCCAACACAATTTAAAATCTTTCTAAGAATTTTTGTAAATTAGGTATGCTCAGGAATAAAAAGCAAAAGTATACTTTTACCCATTTTTTAATATATACTTTACAGAGCAGAAATGAATATTTTTAAGCATTTACTATTGGAAAACTTTATGGAAACATATGCTTTGTTTGATTATAGAGTTCATTTTCATTTATTCATTCTTTTAATAAATTCCATATGATCATACATACCTTTGAGCAGAGTGGTTCTCTCATCTAGTTGTCAACTCTTAGAAGTGGAAAGAGGACACAGAAAATTAGGAGAGCTACTTTCTAAGAGACACCCTTGGCTACCATATTTTATTCGATCTTTAGTGTTTTATAATCATTCATATTTTATAGCAAAATGGTCAAGAGAAATAAATAATGGCAAATACTCTAGTTATCTATGTGTTCTAGCTGAGAAATGGACTTCTGGTCTAAGCGTATATATCACTATTCAATGTGCTATCAGTTCAAACTACTTACATATATATTTTTTAGATTATCCCCATAATCACAGAGTATAAGAAACCAATCCTCATTGTTATGGAGTAATATTCAATAATAGTATGGGTCTATTGATGTGTAACAAGCCACACCAAAATTTAATGGCTTAAGACAACAAGTATTTATTTGGAATAGTTTTCTGTGGGTTCATTGTATTTAGGGATCATCTCAGCTCACTGGTTCTTCTGTTCTTATCTGAGCTCCCTCATAAATCTGCAGTCAGCTATAAATCAGCTGGCTGTCTGCTCCGAAAACTGGTGTGACCTCTTGGCTGGGGCAGTGGGAGTCAGCAGCTGTCTTTCTTCCTATAGGAAGTTTCCCCAGGGTTATTCACAGGGCAGTGGGGTAGGGATCCAAAAAAACTGAGCAGTAATAGGCAACAATACTTCTTTAGGCTTAGGGTCAGAGTGGAACCCTATCATCTCTACCATGTTCTATTTGCACAGGCATACTGGAGCCAATTTATGCCAACTCTTGAGAGTGGGTATGTAATCCACTATATTAACAAGCTAAAGAAAAAAAATCATATGGTCATATCAGTTGATGCAGATAAGGATATGTGGATACCTTGAAATAGATCAAAGGGAATATTTTTAGACTTCAGAAATCAGCATATGCTATAATTAAGACTGCTTTTCCCTAGGAGAATGGATTATTGAACATTTATAAGCACACCACTATCTATTAGCCAAAGCAAGTAAGACCAGCCTAGATTTAAGAAATGGAGAAATAGATGGAATAGACCTCATCCCTTGAATAGAAGGTCTGGAAAGTTACATTGAAGAGACATGGTTATATGCAAGTAGTAATAGTGGCCATTTTTTTTTCCCTAAATGCATGGCATTCGAGAGTTTTGTTTTTGTTTTTGTTTTTAGAGAGAGTGAAAGAGAGTGGTAAGTGGCAGAAGGAGAGAAGGAGAGAGAGAGAATCTTTTTTTATGTCATTATTTTTACTTCTTTTAAAAATTTTTTATTCAATTTGCCAACATATAGCATAACACCCAGTGCTCATCCCATCAAGTGCCCCCCTCAGTGCTTGTCACCTAGTCACCCCCACCCCGCGCCCACCTCCCTTTCCACCACCCCTAGTTTGTTTCCCAGAGTTAGGAGTATCTCATGTTCTGTCTCCCTCTCTGATATTTCCCACTCATTTTTTCTCCTTTCCCCTTTATTCCCTTTCACTATTTTTTATATTCCCCAAATGAATGAGACCATATAATGTTTGTCCTTCTCCGATTGACTTATTTCACTCAGCATAATACCCTCCAGTTCCATCCATGTCGAAGCAAATGGTGGGTATTCGTCGTTTCTAATGGCTGAGGAATATTCCATTGTATACATAGACCACAGTTTCTTTATCCATTCATCTTTCGATGGACACCGAGGCTCCTTCCACAGTTTGCTATTGTGGACATTGCTGCTAGAAACATTGGGGTGCAGGTGTCCCAGCGTTTCATTGCATCTGTATCTTTGGGGTAAATCCCCAGCAGTGCAATTGCTGGGTCATAGGGCAGATCTATTTGTAACTCTTTCAGGAACCTCCACAGTCTTCCAGAGTGGCTGCATCAGTTCACATTCCCACCAACAATGCAGGAGGGTTCCCCTTTCTCCACATCCGAGAGAGAGAATCTTAAGCAGGCACTACACCCAGCATGGAGCCCAATGTGGGGCTCAGTCTAACAACTGTGAGATAATGACCTGAGCCAAAATCAAGAGTTGGACACCTAACAGACTGAGCCACACAGGTGTCCCAGCATTTGAGATTTTTCATGTTTTTTCCAAATCCCATAAATACTTCCCTCCAAAGTAGAGTAGGACAATAACATACTGCAACTGATAATTATGATACCCTATATTTGAATAGAATTTTTCTTTTATCAACGTATTTTCAACATTCATGACTTTATGTGTAAACTTTGGTGACTAAAAAGGTGGGTATTACTCCAATTTTACTGATGGGGAAATTGAGATACAGATTGTATATGACTTTTGCAAGCCATGAAGAGCAAGTAAGAAACACATCCAGAACCTGAATATAGGCCCTCTAACTTGCTATTCCCATGTCTCTACTTTATCCACCTTTATTAAATCAAATGTAAAGTGCATAGATATACTGGCCAAGAAATGTTAGTGGTAATGTCTACTGTCTGTGATATTATGTAATAAAGTTGTTCAATCAACTGACTATAGATGCCATAATGCCATATTAACACCTCTAAAAACTCATTCTAAAAATCTAACACTAAATAAAAAATAAATAAATAAATAAATAAATAAATAAATTACAAATCCAACACAACACCTTAAAAAAGGCATGACTCAAAAAAAAATCAGTTTAATATATTATATATTGAACAACAACTATGTAACTCCATGGAATACAATATTAAATAATGGGTAAATATTTTGCTTTTTATTTAGCAATTTCTATAAGGTAAAACTGTTTATGAGGCAACACCGTTTCTGGATTAACGTCTCAGGGTCATCCTTTAATCTATAAAACTCTATTTTGGCTTGTTTTTAAAGCCTGAGACTAGAACACAACTGCCTAAAAGACTAAACTTTTTTCTAACTCGATCAAATAATTATCCCTTACATAAGTTTGAAATTTTTCAGTCTCAATATGAATTTAGTTGTGATTTTAATCTTTTGAAAATTTAAGCATATTAGGCTATTTAAAAAAGATGCAATCTCCTATTTCAGTGTGTGTGTGTGTGTGTGTGTGTGTGTGTGTTGCATGGAACCATTCGGCCTGTTGAGTACCTCAGTGTTCATGATATTTTCTCTTATAAGATAAAGTACAAGGGATAATTAATAATGTCAAATTTACTTATCTGTGTCTATGCTCACCCATTAGTTTTAAGTAAAATATGGACTTCTTGAACAAATGGCTATCAACTGATTTATGCAGTTCAATGAATTGTTTTAGAATTATAATTTGAGTTGCTTTATTTTTAAACTCAGACTTTTTTGTGTTGATAGATATAACCACAGCTTCTTTTGAAACCAGGATTTTGGAGGAGAATTAAGAATTTTCACAAATGTAAGAAGGACAAAGCTTCTCGAAATGCCTTTGCTTTTTATCAGGTGGGGGAGTAGGAGTGTTGTTTTCAAAGCTAATTAAAATGAAAAATCACTACTAAACACCACCTCTAGTAAAACAACAAAAAAATATTGCTTCTTAGTAGAGAAGCACAAAGAAAGTTACTTAAGTAGGAGCCAGGCTGCCAAGATTCCACAATGTTACCTTGAATCTAACTCTGTCATTCACTAGACTTGTGATTACAAATGGAAGGAAGATGTATAGGTAAACACTTCAGGGAATTAAGAATGAAAAAAATGCATAAAAATGGATATTAAGTTCTTTGTAAATTGAATTCTTTTGCTTTGTTGTTTATAACAATGATTCTACATTTTTTCTTCAGATTTTCCAATGGTACATTTATTAGATTGTAATTGATTCTCCACAACCCATTAATTCTTAGTCAAAGTAGAATAATGTTCAAAGCAGAGATATAGTTGATACAATTATGGCTGTGTCAGCACATTTAACATAATTTACTTTAATAGGGTTTTCTACTTGGCTGTAATAGAGCTTCTGGATGGAGAATTTGAGTGCCAGGTTTTAGCCAGAATGACTGTTTTTCCTTTTAGTCGGTTTTATAAACATATGTTTATTGGCGATTTGAATATGGATATAGATGGCAAACAATTACCTCTGACATGATATGTCTCTGGGAGGCAATGCAGTTTAATTGAAAAAGCGCTGTACAAGAAGTCTGAATACTTGGTTCTAGATTCACTCCCCAATTTACCTGATATATGACATTGGAGAAGTCAATGTGTCTCAGTTTCCCTACTGTAAAGTGGGGAAAACTTGCCTCAGAGGGGTATTATAAACAAATGAAATGATGTGTGGGAAAGAGTTTAAAATGATTTTTACTATGTACTTTTTGATAGTACAGAGAATACTGATAATATGTAAAAATTATGAAGCATGGCCAAGAAATCACTGTCCAAATCATAACTGGATCATTAGCAATATTGTTGCAACTACCCATGTGCTCCTTCCATGTTCAGTCCCATGGCCTCCCTCTTTTTACTTTCAGCTGCTTTTAAAGCCCTCAGCTTGCCTTTTAGTTTTTGAAATTTTTCAGTGTTTCAGAGTCGGTGTATTTCTTTGTATGTGTCTTCATTTGCATCCATTGTTTTCCCAGTATATATAGACATAGTTAGCCTTTGTAATTGCTTTATCTATTTACCTCTTCTTCATTGTTTATTCATCTACCTCTCTTTCTATGGTTTATTCTCCATAATTTCTTCAGCTCTATTTCGAGATCAGTAATTCAGTTGTGGGCTGTGTCTCATCTACTATTTAACCAGTCTCCTTATATTTTGAATTTGACAATTATACACAGTCTAATTAAACTTTAAAAAAATTTTAAGTAGGCTCCATACCCAGCATGGAGCTCAACACAGGGCCCAAACTCATGACCCCGAGGTCAAGACCTGAGCTGAAAAGAAACAAACAATCCAACCATGAAATGGGCAAAAGACATGAACAGAAATCTCACAGAGGAAGACATAGACATGGCCAACATGCACATGAGAAAATGCTCTGCATCACTTGCCATCAGGGAAATACATTGAATTACCTTTGTCAAGATCTGTGGACTACATTTGTATGGGTCTATTTTGGGGCTCTCCTTCTTGTTCCATTTATCTATGTGTATATTTTTTGCTAATACTATATTGCCTTAATTTCTAGGCTTTGTAGCAAGTCTTGAAGTTGGATAGTGTTAGTATATTGACATTGTTCTTCCTCAGTATTGAATTGTCTGTTCTGAGTCTTTTGCCTTTGATATAAACTTTAGAATTAGTTTGTTAATATCTGCAAAATTACTTGCTGAGATTTTGAGTGAGATTGTATTGAATCTATAGATCAGGTTGGGAAAAGCTGACATCTTTACAATATTGTCTTCCTATCCATTAACATGGACTATGTCTCTATTTAGATCTTTGATTTTTTTATAATTTGCAGATTTCATCATATAGAACTTATACCTATTTTATCTAAGTATTTTATTTTTGATGCTGATATAAATGATGTTGAGTTTGTAATTTAAATTCCATGTTTTCACCTCTGATATATAAGAAAAGAATTGGTTTTTATCTATTAACTTTGTATCCTACAGCCTTGCTGTAATTGTTAATTTGTTCCAGGAGGTTTTTTATTTTCTGACTATTTGAGATTTTCTTGTATAAACAACCATGTCATCTGCAAACAAAGACAGTTTTATTGCTTCCTTCCCAGTCTGTATACATTTAACTTCCTTTTCTTGTCTTATTCATTAACTAAGACTTACAGTACAATATTGAATAGGAACCATGAGGGGTGAAATATTTGCCTTGCATCTGATCTTCAGGAGAAAGTGCATTGTTTCTCACCATGAAGTATGCTGTTAGCTGTAGGATTTTTGTAGTTGTTCTTTCCTCAAGTTGAGGATGTTCTCCTCATTCCTGGTTTACTCAGAGATTTTAGTCAAGAATGGATGTTGAATTTCATCAAGTTCTTTTTTTGAAACTATTGATATGATCATGAGAATTTTCTTCTTTAGCCTGTTAGTGTGATGAATTTTATTAATTGATTTTTGAATGTTAACCTATGGTTGTATACCTGGGGGGAAAAAACCCAATTGGTCATATTGAATAATTCTTATACATTGTTGAATTTGATTTGCAAATATTTTTTGAGGGTTTTTGCTTTTGTGTTCTTGAAAGATATTGGCTGTATTGAAAGATACAGTTCTTTTTCTTATAATGTTTTTTTAGAGATTTATTTACTTTAGAGAGAGAGAGAGCACATCTGGGAGAAAGGGGCAGAGAGAGAGGGAAAATGAAGATCTCAAGCAGACTCCCCGCTGAATGCAGAGCTTGACTCAGAGCTTGATCTCAAGACCCTGAGATTATGATCTAAGCCAAAATCCAGAATCAGGCACTTAACCGACTGAGCCACCCAAGGTGCCCCTCTTTCTTAGAATGTTTTTATCTCCCTCTAGTATAACTGTAATGCTGGCTTTGTGAAATGAGTTCAAACAGATTCCTTCTGCTTCTATTTTCTGGAAGAGATTGTATAGATTTGGCATCATTTCGTGCTTAAATGTTTGGTAGAATTAACCAGTGAAACCAGCTAGACTTGGTACTTTTGGGAAGATGATTAGTTATTAATTCAGTTTATTTAATAGATATAGGCTTATTCAGATTATTTCTCCTTTTGTGAGTTTTGTTAGATTATGTCTTTCAAGGAATTAGTCTATTTTTTCACCTAAGTTATCAAATATTGGGCATAGAGTTATTTATAATATTTTTTCATTATTCTTTTTAATGTCCATGGAATCAGTGGTGATGATGCTTATTTCAATTCTGATTTAGGAGCTTATGTCTTCTCTCTTTTTTCCTTGGTAACCCTGGCTGGAGATTTATCAATGTCATTATCTTTTCAAAGTATCATCTTTTGTTTTGGTTTGTTTTCTCTACTATTTTCTTGTTCTCAATTTCATTGATTTTTTGCTCTGATGGTTATTTCTTTTATTTGCAGTTGGTTTGCATTGCTCTTATTTCTCTAGTTGACTATGGTGGAAGTTTAGGTTAATGATTTTAGATATTTCTTGTTTTCTAGTATATTAATTCAATGCTATACATTGCCCTCTAAATTTTCCTCTAAGCACTGCTTTGCTGCATCCCACAACTTTAGTTTTTTCATTTAGTTTTATATATATATATATATATATATATATATATATATATATATATTCTAAAGATTGTATTTATTTGAGAGAACAAGAGAGAGAGCACAAGCAGGGGTAGAGACAGAGGGAGAAGGAGACTCAGACTCCCTCCTGAGTAGGTTGCCCAATGCAGGGCTCAATCCCAGGACCCCGGGATTATGATCTGAGCCAAAGCAGACCCTCAACCACTGAGCCACCCAGGTGCCCCTAGTTTGGTGTATTTTCAAATTTTAAATTTCTCCTGAGACTTTTTTTGACCCATGTATCACTTAGAAGTGGATTGTCCAACCTCTAAATATCTTTTATTTTCTGTCTTTCTACTGATTTCTTTCTAGTTTAATTAAATTGTGATCCGAGAATATATTCTTATATGATTTCTATTCTTTTACATTTGTCAAGATGTGTCTTATGGCCTAGAATATGGTATATCTGGGTGCATGTCCCATGTGAGTTTGAGAAAGATGTGTGTTCTGCTGTTGTTGAATGAAGTAGTCTATAAATGTCAATTAGACACTGTTGATTGATAGTACTGTTCTGTTCCACTGTCTCCATACTGCTTGCTGGGCCTGTGACTTGCTTATAGAGGGGCGCTGAAGTCTCCAATTAAAAAACTGGGTTTGTCTCTTTCTCCTTGCACTGCTGTTAGGTTTTACGCTACATATTTTAATGCTTTGTTGTTAAACACATACACGTTAAAGATTGTCCTGTCTTTTTGGAAAATTGATAATATTATCATTATGTAATAATCCTCTTTATCCCTGATAATACTCCTTATACTGAAATATGCTTTGTCTGGAGTGAATAGAGGTACTCCAGCTTTCTTTTCATTTCGTATTAGCATAGTATATCTTTCTCCATTCCTTTATTTCTAATTAATTCGTGTCATTAAATTAATATAGGTTGCTTGTAGACAGCATGTAGTTCTTATTTATAGGTCTTTTTAATCTTCACTGTTAGTCTCTCTTTTTCAAAACCGTATATTTAGATTATTTATGTTGAAAGTGGTTATTGATAATATTATATTATTACCTACTGTATTTATAACTCCTTTCTGCTTATTGTACTTGTTCTTTTTTTAAAGATTTTATTTATTTATTCATGAGAGACACAAAGAGAGAGAGAGGCAGAGACACAGGCAGAGGGAGAAGCAGGCTCCATGCAGGGAGCCCGATGTGGGACTTGATCCTGGGACTCCAGGATCACGCCCTGGGCTAAAGGCAGACGCTCAACCACTGAGCCAGCCAGGCGTCCCGAGATTCTCCAGTTTAAATATTATATGCTTAAGGTTCATTTGTTTGGTATTTAGCCTACTTGGTATTACTAGATGTGAGTTTCCTGGATTTGTGCTATTGTCTCTGTCATTAACTTTTTAAAAAAATTCAGCCATTATCACTTCAAATATTTATTTTGCTCCTATCTCTCCTCCTTTGGTATTCTAATTATACACATGTTTCATCTTTTAAAATTGCCTCACAGTTCTTGGATATTCTGTTCTTTTTTTTTTCATTTGTTTTCTCTTTGCTTTTCAGTTTGTGAAGTTTCTATTCACGTATCTTTAATCTCACTGTGCTTTTTTCAGCTGAGTCTGTTCTACTGATGAGTGTACCAAAGGCATTCCTTGTTTCTACTACAGTACTTTTCATTTCTACATTTCTTTTAGAGTCTTTTGTACAGTTTCTCTCTACTTATATTACTTATCTTTTCTTGCATGTTGTCTACTTTTTCCACTAAGGTCTTTAGCATATTAAATGTTTTTTAAAGTTCCTAGTCTAACCACTAAAAATCTCAGCTATATCTACCTCTGTTTCTGATCCTTACTTTATTTCATCAGATTGTAGTTTTTCTTGCATCTTAACATGTCTTATAATTTTCTTGTTGAAACCCCATCATGATGTGTGGAGTAATAGGAGCTGGAGTAATAAGTCTTTAGTGTGAGGTTTCATATTTATTTAGCTAAAGTTAGGCTGCGCTTAATGTTTGCTGTAGCTTTGGTGTTACTGTCTTTAGTTTGCTCTAGTATCTTTTTTGTCTGTCTTATTTTCTTTGGGTTTCCCTGGAAATTACTTCTTAAGGTTTGTATCTTGTACCTCTCTTGGTTTTAATCAACTGTTATTATATTGGAGTTCTGCTGATATGGTGGTGACTTACAGAAGGGGATTTCTCAATAAATCATAAGATTAAATCTCGGAGTTTTCTTAGTAGGACTGAGTTTCTTGACTGTGACCCTGAGAAGAGTTTCTTAGCTTTTTTTCTCCCCTTATGGAATGTAGGAAAGCTAGAGGCAGCTCTATTTATCTAATTGACCCTATCCTACCTCAGATAAATCTCTGGTAAAGTAGCTTCAATTGAGAGTAAGCCTTTGTGACTGGGCACAGAATGCCTTGGTCAGATTTCAAGACAGTTACTTTTTCCTTTTCCTGCTGGAATCATGAGGGACTTTTGCTCCAATCTTCACCATGAGAATGTGGTGGAGTTCCTAGAGGTAAAACTTATGAAAATGTGGGTCACTTGTAAGACTGGGTCCCCAGGAGTTTTTAACTCTCAAGATAGGCACCATTCAACCTCCAACAATTTTCAAATTACTGTTCAGGTAATTTCTGCCCTGTTACTGCCTACAGAAGCTTCTGTTCTCTGGTAAGCTGTAATTGTTTGTATTCACCTATCTCTCCTGATTTGGGGGTAACAATTTACTCTGTAACCTCAATTGGATCTAAGAAGAGTTGTTGATTTTCAGTTTGTTCATCATTTTTCCTGTGATTGATGAGTTCCAAGGTCTTTACATGTCCAAATTGAAATTGAAAGTCCCTAACTTGTCTGTGTAATCTCTTAACATGTTCTTTTGTAGAGCAAAGTTGGGTTTTTTTTTAATATTGAGGAAGTCTAATTTATTTGCCCTTTCTTTTATGAATTGTGCTTTTGGTTTCCAATTAAGAATGTTTTGTCAAGGGACACCTGAATGGTCATTGGTTGAGCATCTGCCTTTGGCTCAGGGCCTGATCCTGGAGTCCCGGGATCTAGTCCCACATCAGGCTCCCCGCATGGAGCCTGCCTCTCCCTCTGCCTATGTCTTTGCCTCTCTCTCTGTATCTCTCATGAATAAATAAAATAAAATATTTTTTTAAAAAAGAATGTTTTGTCGAGTCATAGGTCTTGAAGTTTTTCTTATTTTTTTTCCTAAAATATTTTACTTTAAACATTTTATTATGGATTAATATTTGAATAAGTGTGATGCATAAGCCATGATGGGTTTTGTTTTGTTGTTTTTTCATTTTGTTTTGTTTTTGCTTATTATGTCTATTTGCTTCAGCACCATTTGTTAAATAAAAGTTCATCTATTGAATTACATTGTCAAAGTTCAGGCAGGCATATTTGTATGGGTGTATTTCTGATTTCTCAAATATGTTCATGGTTCTGTGTACCTAATCCTCTACCAATACTACCCGCTCTTGATGATTGTAGTAGCTATGTATTATCTTGAATAGACTCGTCCTATACACTTCACATTTTATTCTTCTTTTTCAAAAATTATTTGCACTATTCTAGTTCCTTTAATTTTTCCATATAAATTATAAAATAAACTTGTCTAAATCCAGAAATATTGCTAGGATATTGAAAGGAATATAATTAAACCTGTGTATCCATTTTGGAAGAATCACCGTCTTCACAATTTTGAGTCTTCAATACTGAGTATTACTATAAATACTATGAGTACTTTACAATGAATGTGGTATGACTTTCCATTTATTTAGATCTTTGTTTTCTTTCATCATTGTCGAGGAAGCTTTCCTCCAGTCACGATTTGCATTGTTTCTGCCATCACTAAGGGCAACTAAAAAACTGGCACCACTCTAGGCTCCTACTAAGTTCCCCAATTTAATCAAGGAACCTGGGGTTCATTTATCCTTCCCCACTTCCCTTATTAATCACTCAAGATCCTTTGTGTTTGCTCTTTGCTCTCTGATTAGATTTCAGCTCACATTTTGTTGTTTTCGTTGTTTACTTTTCCTGGCTATTTAGGTATTTTCCTTACTTCCCATAAGCCTAGCAAACCACTAAAAACTACATTTTTAGTTGATATGCACCTAATCCATGACCCTGTCTTTAATATTACCTGTAGGATTTCTTTATTTTTTTAATTTAAATTCAATTAGCCAACATAGAATACATCATTAGTTTCAGATGTAGATTTAGTGATCATCAGTTGCATAAAACACTCAGTGCTCATCACATCATGTGCTCTCCTTAATGCTTATCACCCAGTTACCCCATCCTTCCACCCACCTCCCCTCCAGCAACCCTCAGTTCATTTCCTAGAGTTAAGAGTCTCTTTAAATTGGTACTTTATGGTAACTATGAAGGAGTTCATAGAGGATGATTTTGGAAGGAGAATTATATATAGTGTATAGAGTAGACTTATGTTTGTGTTGTCTGCTGATGCTATTCTGGGTTGCATGCTCTTCCATGCCCCTTGCTGGTTGGCATTTTTATGGACATCCATGTATCTGAGCTCATTCTGCAGAAGATTCTTCATCTCTTTATTCAGTTGTTCAGCTATATTTCTATAGCTTTAGCTACTACTTCTAATGTATATAAAATACTATGACACAAGGGTGTGTACTCTTTAGCAATGCAGTTTCTATGAAACATCCTACGGGACTTCTTTCTCTATTCTTGTTTGTGTTTTCTCTCTACTTCTCTCAGCTCAGTAATATAATATACTGAGTAATATAATGGGAGTGGTGGTGGCAGAAGGTGTTACTACTTTTGGTGACATTTTGTTAGAATGAAAACAATTGCCCACTTAGAAAACTACCTGAAGGGGCATCTGGGTGGCTCAGTGGTTGAGTATCTTCCTTTGGCTCTGGTTGTTGTCCCGGGGTACTGGGATTGAGTCTGACATCAGGCTCCCCAAGGGAAGTCTGCTTCTCCCTCTGACTCTCTCTGTGTCTTGCATGAATAAATAAATAAAATCTTTAAAAAAACGACTTGAAAAAAATTTCCTTCATTTTTTTTATCAGTCATAAGTAGTTATTTCTGATGTCACACCATTAGTCATTCCCTCCAATTACCAATTCTCCAACAACTTTGGCTTTCTATTATTACACACAAGCTTTGCATCAATAATACCAAATAAATTTATTAAAAGAAAAAATAAACATTGTTAAGTCTCCTGTTTCACACTACTATTTATTTTTTTCACACTACTATTTAGATGCCTCCCTTCAGAGTTCACTATTCAAAAAAATAATATTATGTTAACTAAATACTTTGGTGCTTTATAAAATAAACTTAGTTTTTATTAAGAAGTTGCCCATATAGTTAAAACATTTTCCTACAAAGAAATTGACATTGTTATGGACACTTCCACATATTCAATAGGAAACGGTAAAATGGGATGCCTGAGTGGCTCAGTGGTTGAGCTTCTGCCTTCAGCTCAAGACATGATCCCAAAGTTCTGGAATCGAGTCCCACTTTAGGCTCTTTGCATGGAGCCTGCTTCTCCTCTGTCTGCCTATGTCTCTGCCTCTCTCTGTCTCTCATGAATAAATAAAATATTTTTTAAAAAAGGAAGGGCAAAATAATAAAGCTCTACTAAAACTATTTCAGGAGGTAAATCCTCTGCCTGTATATTTGTAATTCCAATCGATTAACAAAACTTTAAGGGATTTCTTTTCAGCTGCTTAGTATAATAGGAAATAAGAGACACCTTTTTCCCTCAAAAAACTCTCTCCTTTGGTTTCTGGTTTAGATACAAAGTAACCAAGTAACCAAACCTCAGTAAAGTAAGCAATAGGAGGATGAGACTGACCTAGAACAGGGATTCACTCACTTTCATGAGCCTCTCTAGCCATCTCATGCCTTTGCTAGTCTTTTGTAATAGCTTTGTTCATTTAGCCTGTCCATCATTTTATGTTTGAAACCTTGTCCATATTAGCTTCTGGGTTTACAGTCTTACATACTTATGTCAGAGGTGAAAGTGGGCCTCTTTCTCTAATCTTCAATTTGAAAATTCTCAGTGACTAAGCATCAAGCTTCTGTCCCTCCTTTGGACTAATCACTGGATTAGGGGTATGGTAAGATTCCCATTTATTAGCCCAATCATTGGAGTTCTGGAGAAAGGGTCAGGTAATTCCCATTTGGGTGACTGTAAGTTGGGGCAAAGGGGAGAAATGGTTCCTCCAGAGAAGAGTAATGGGTACAGCAATGGCATAGGCCCTGGGGAAAATTCTGTCACCTGGGAAGTCATTCAAATTTGTGTCTACTCTAGGCCTATGATTCAGAGAGTAATAATATTCATGAATTATTGTATGTCAAAAAATAATAATATATAATACATTCAACATACTTGCTATTTAGGACTTTATATATGAAGTCTAAAATGACAATAACTCTTTGTCTAATTTTTGAGGGTCATATATGATGATGAATATGAAGGAGGTACACAAATTGTAAACCATGGTCCATATGACCATGATCATTTATACTGGAGGGAGAAAGGGCAAGTAGGGGGTCTCTTTATGTTCCTTAGGAACATTCTTGATTTCTCTTTTCATACATTCTGGAAGGAGCAGAAGAAAAACAAGGATTCTGATAGAAGAAAAAGTGTCCATAGTTTTAAAGGTTTGGGAATGACTAAGAGAGATTATCTGGCTATTAGGCAACTTGCACAGGGCATTAGATGCATTCAAAACATATCCTACTGGGCTGCTAAATTTCAGTGAGCCCTGGGCAAGGAGAGGAAATGGAAGAGGAGGAGGTTCAGAAAGGGAAAATTTCTAGGTATTCATGTGGGGGCAGGGGAAGTGGAGAGGGTTTCTTCTATTCTTTGTCCTGCTCCAACCCACAGAGGTCCCATCTCACGTCTCTCCCTCTCCCTTACCTGGGTGAGACTCCTTATCTCAGCCCAGGTGAAGATTCAGAATTTGTAGGCTCATTTCACAAAACATTTTTTAAGGTTAAAAAAGTAAAAGTGGTATCTAGAAGAAGAGGTCCTATAAAAATGAGGTTGTTAAGATTTACTTTTTGGTATTACCCAGTGTGATAGTTAATTTTATGTGTCAACTTGGCTAGGCCACATTACCCACATATTCGGTCAAATGCCAGTCTACGTATTGTTGTGAAGGCATTTTTGGGGATGAGCTTAACATTTAAATCATTTAAGCAAATTACCCCCTATAATGTTGGGTGAGCCTCATCCAATCAGTTGAAGGCCTTAAGAGAAAAAGACCGAGGTCCCCCTGTCTGCAGACTCCCTTTGTACTTGAGTTGCAACATCAACTCTTAACTGGTTCTCTAGCTTGCTAGTCTGCCCTGCGCGTTTCAGGCTTGCCAGCCTCTACAACTGTGTGGGCCAGTACATTACAATCTCTCTCTGTTTCTCTCTTGGTGCATCTAACAAGGAGATAATAAGATAAATTTTGCATTTTTTGTTATTTTGGTTGTTGTGTGTATTTGTGTATGTTGCAGTAATGTGTAAAAGTAGTAATACCTGGCTCGTGTTAGATGATCTTGAAACATTAGTTTTATTCAACACCTTACAATCCTCTTCTCCCCTCACCACCACCATAAAAACTTTCACAGGGGGATGAAAAAATTTTATCTTCCTTTTTAGGCATCAGAATCATCCTCTTAACATAGGCAAAAGGATCCTTGGTGCGTTTTCAAAGCTGAAAACAAATGAATTCTGTTGCCATACAAAGCCAACGTAATGGAAGATTACAAAGCTGATAGCAGCATCTGTGACAGGTGCTGTGGTAGAGACTGGAGAGCAAATTAAAATAACACCTATCCTCAAGGAGATCCATATAGAGTGGGGGAGACAGAGTTATCCAGCCAGGCAAGTATCTGACACTGTGATAGGTACGAAGATGGAGGTGCCTATAGAGTGTCATGAGAAAGCACACAGGGGCCCCATTCACGAGTTTAGAGTCAGGGGAGGCTTCTCAACCAAGGCGATAGTTGAGGATGAGGGGGGATTTCGAAGGTAGAAAATGTTAAGGCAAGGATATTGCAGAGAGTAGTACAACATAACATTTGCCTGGTCAACATCAAAAGCCAGACATGTGACACCAGAGGGAAACTAAAACATGCTATTGTGCTACTTGGTGACAATTGAGAGGCAGCCCTGCCCTCAAGTGGCTGGCAGTTTCAGAGAAGGTAGGACATTTGCTTGCAAAGAAAAACACCATACAATGGTACAGATGAGGTACCAAACCAGTGGCTAAAAAGAAAAAAAAAAGAGTTTAGGGATGATGGGAGTGATGATGGGTCACTGTGAACCGCTTCTGGGAGTTTAATGAGGACACTAAGACCTAGACTACAAGACAGATGGGAAAAGCATTCATGATGAGAGAAATGGCACAATCGGGGAACTACTCGGGAAGGAGGCTGTACCACATGGCCCAGTGTTTCCCAAATTGAGGCTGTACTGCCCGCCTAGTGGGTATTTAGAAATGTGTGGTGATACAGAGTTGCCAAAGCGCTTGCATCCAGTGGCTGGCATTTGGTCTTTTTAGAGCAGTGATGTGAGACTTCTTTCAGTAACGGAGTTGATATTGCTCAGGTGAATCTAATAATTATTGGTAGCTTCACAAGCTTCAGGTTTGGCACACCTGTTTGCCTTTGTTATTTCAAATGCAGATTTATTTGGGGGAAATTCCCAACCCCCAACCTCCATCCCCCTTTCTTTCGGCAAAGGGTTTGGAAGTAGATCCTTTCTTTATGTGACTGGATGGTATCTGCTAGACTTTTGATAAAGGATGGCTGCCTCATTATGAAGAGGTCTAGAATAAATGCAGGAGAGTTGGTTCATTATCATACCATGCAATTTTTTTTAAAAAATATATTTATTTATTTGCTTATTTACTTATTTATTTAGAGACACACAGAGAGAGAGGCAGAGACATAGGCAGAGGGAGAAGCAGGATCCATGTAGGGAGCCTGATGCGGGACTTGATCCCGGGACCCGGGTTCAGGATCTGAGCCAAAGGCATCTGCTCAACCACTGAGCCACTCAGGTGTTCATCATGTGATTTTTTTTTTTTATCCATCAGGTTTCTCTCTCTGATACTCCTTCTGTCCACCCCCCTCTGCACAAAAGCAAACCCTGGTCCTCTTTATTAAGATATGTTTAGGACATTGGATTATAGACCCTACAACTTGATAGATGAGTTCAAGAAGCTGGATTGCTTCAGCAAATCTAATTGAAAAGAAAACTGGATGTTGAGGCCTCACCCATGATGAATGCCTCTTACTAAATTGTAATTCAGAAACTTGATGTTCCCCCTTCTCTCCACCTAGAACCTTAAGCAAACTTTTTTCTCTCTCTTTCCAAAGTTCACCCTGGCCAGTAAGCCTTTTTTATGAGAGGACTGGCTATTTCCCAGTTATTACAGAAATTAACAAAAAGGCAATTAGTAGGAGTAAATTTGGAACTGACCCACAATAGAAAACAACAGAGAGCCTCCCAAATTATCACTAAACAATGAGATGACTATAATTGCTTACAAGTGGTAAATACCTACATCAAGTCAAAGTGCTCTCAAAAACATATCAAGCTTCCTTCTTGTTGTAAGAGATAAAGAATTATGTGCTTTCCTGGTATAGAAAATAATCTATATTATTATGGAGTCCTCTCTGTGTAACTAGAATTAAATTATTTCTTCTGTGTGAAATGGATTTCTACCTACATTCCCCTCAAATTCAGTTACAAAAGGTTTAACCATGGCTCTATGCCAAGTTGTGTTTTGTTTTGTTTGGTGTTTTTATAAGCTTAAACCAGCAGCTGTGCATGTTTGTGCAATTCCAAAGTCAGGATTTATATATGTAATTTTTCAACTGAGGGAAAAAAGTTAAAAATATCTTTAATGAATCACATGGAAAGTCACTGAAAGAAACAACACCAAGAAGATGCTCTCTTTTTTCCTTTGTTAGTCTGTGTGTTTATAATATTTATAATGGAATTGATATAGACCTCTCTTGGAATAAGGTTTACATTCCTACAAACTGGTTAATTTTCAGTGGAGTAATTCAGGAAAGCAAATAGATTTTTGAAGTCTTATGTGGTGTCAAGATACAGATTATTTTACAAAAAAAATCTTTTGATCGTCCTCCTGGGACACATGCACGCCTATGTTACTCAGATTCCTCCAAGTCCGAAGCAGGACCCAGGCTACAGCTGACCTTTTTAAGAATGAAGGATATTAGAAAAGTAGAATAGCTAGGCCCACCAGAACCCCTTCAGCAGCACCCCTGTTTGCCTATTCAATATCATCCTTCCCCCACTTCCTCAATTTGCCTCTTATTTGTAGTGGATAAACTCACAGATTTTATAAAATGTTGTATTGTTATAGGAAGTGCTATTAAGTGACATTTCCCCAAGTATGGAATTGTGATTTAATGATCGTAGGCTTTTCCACAAAGGACAAAAATAGGACATAAAATAGACTAGAATCAAAGAATAATAAAATAGACAAGAACTAAAAGCATTAGCATTCATAATACTAGTAATACTGTAGTTTTTCTTGAACTTTAATTTCCAGTAATGTTTTTTTTTTAAGATTTTATTTATTTGAGAGAGAGAGAGAGTGAGCAAGAGAGTGAGAACACAAGCTGGGGGGGGGGTGCAGAGAGAGGGTGAGAAACAGACTCCCCACTGAGCAGAGAGCCTGATGCAGGGCTCAATCCTGGGACTCCAGGATCATGATCTGAGCCGTAGGCGGATGCTTAACCACCTAACTGACCGAGCCACCCAGGAGCCCCGGTTCCAATGTTTTTAATGTAATTTTTATTAATTTTCTTTCTCCATTATAATTACTCTCAAAGATAAAGGAGTGGAAATCTCTAGACACATCTAGAACTAAGAATAGGCTCACAGGATGCTAATCTTTTCTAGTTTTTGATAATCAGTGCTGGTGTAGCCTTTAAGTATTGAGATGCTGACATTGAGAAAGAAGGCACAACTTTTTTTTCCCTTCTTCTAAGATTCATGCAGTTATTCTGAAGACTCTGTTGATCTACAAAATATCTATTTTTTAAGGAATTTGATGCAGAAATTCTAATACAAAGCTAATATTGCATTTTATTCCTAAAAGACTTAAGTTATTACAAGATTTTTTGCCTTTGAAAAGAACTCACAACTTAAAACCCATTTACTCCATGAAACTCTACTTCTAAACGAACTAGGGGTGGTGGAAGGGGAGGAGGGCGGGGGGTAGGGGTGACTGGGTGGCGGACACTGAGGGGGACACTTGACGGGATGAGCACTGGGTGTTGTTCTGTATGTTGGCAGATTTAACACCAATAAAAAATAAATTTATTATTAAAAAAAAAGAAACTCTACTTCTAACCAATGCTCATATTTCTTACCATCAGGCTAATCCTTAGCTTTCCCTCAATCTGGAATTATCGTATTACATATGTATGCAAAAGCTCAACTTCCACAGCAGGGCTAATCAATGATCACATCCATGAATTCTGTTTCGGTTTCAGCATCTATTCCAAAATATGTTGGTTCAAATAAATGTGTCTCCTTAATAATGGTTTTTAATTAGCATTATGAAAGGGAAACTTACTTTGCATTTACCCAGGGATGGTGATGAAAAATTTTCTGAAACTGGACTAGGACTTAAGAGTTCTGGGTTCCAATTCCATTATTATTATTTTAGACAGGCCACTTTACCTCTTTAGGACTTAATACTCTCTTTCCTGCAAAGCGAAGGTATTGGGCTGGATGAGCTTAAGTGTTCCATCCAGATCTAAGATTCTAGGATTTTATTTATTTATTTGTTTGCTTGTGTGATTGTTTGGAGTGTGAGGTGGGCCTGAGGGAGAAGGAGAGAATCTTAAGTAGGCTCCATGCCCAGTGGGGAGCCCAACATGGGGCTCGATCTAATGACCCTAAAACCATGATCTGAGCCAAAATCAAGAATCGGAGCCATGCAGGTGCCCCTAGGATTTTAGATATTAGATTTTCAAGACATTTGAACATGGTATGTCTTGCCATTCAAATAAGGGGTGAAAAGGATCAATACTCTAAGGTACTTGGGGCAGCTGAGTGGCTCAGTGATTGAGCATCTGCCTTTGGCTCAGGGTGTGATCCTGGGGTCCTGGAATCGAGTCCCACCTCGGGCTCTCTGCCGGGAGCCTGCTTCTCCCTCAGCCTATGTCTCTGCCTTTCTCTCTGTGTCTCATATGAATAAAATGGATAAACTCTTTTAAAAAACAGTCTAAGGTACTCATATAAAGATGACATATGATTTCACTGTAAAAGAGAAAACAGACATAGTTCATGCTTGTATTTTCATTATGTTATATCATGGACACTAACTGGCATTTAGACTTTATATGTAATTTTTGCTGGTTGCCTGTTGATTAGATTTCCCCTCAATTTATTGGACCCGTGGAACCAGCAAATTCCACAGCTAATCGTGGCTATAAACTGTATCTTGTGGCCATCTATGCATGTACTCATTCAGGAAATGTCTGTTGAGTGCTTTCATCAAGGCATGAGGACACAGGCTGAACACAAGGCTGACTTCTTATCATGGAGCTTACAGTTCAGTGGGAGAGACAGAAAATGAGTGAACAATAAATCTTTACTATCGTGATGAGTGCCAGGGAGAAACAGGTTGCTGTGATATAGAGTAGCAGTCAAAGGTGAGGTGGGGATGAGAAAAAGTCTTATTTACAAATCATGGTCTGTGAAAGCTTCCCTAAGGACTGACATGTAAGCCTCACTCCCACGCAGAAAAAGCCACCTATGTGTAGAGCAGGAGGAAAGATATTACAGTCAGGGAGGAAAGCATGGGAAGAGTTTCTGAGACAGGAAAGAACTTGAAATGCTTAAGTGAGGTTGGAGACTAGCAAGTAAAGGGGAGAGTGGCATAAGATGAGGTTGGAGAAATAGGCAGCAGTTAACATTGTCTAAGAGCATACTTGGGCCAGGAACTCTTCTAAGAACTTTATATGGATTATCCCCATCAATATTCATAGCAAGCCTATGAATTTGGTATTATTATAATCAGCCCCATGTTACCAATGAGGAAAAGAATACATGAAGAGTTTCAGTAACTCGCAAAAGGTTACACAGCTGGTAAAGAGCAGCCCTGGGACTCGAATCTATGTAGTTGACATTGGAGCACATGCTCTAAACCAGAACACTGTATGGCTTCATAGGCAATAGACAGATTATACAGGGTTTTGTGGGCTACTAAAAAGGGTTTGAACTGGATTGCAAATGTAATGGGTACCCATTACACAGTTCTCAGAATTACAATCTAAGCTATGTCTTAAGGATGCATTTCCAGTTGCTATGTCTCCACATAGCAGAGGGGTGGGAATGGAGACTAAGGAGTGGACATGGAGAGGATGGTTACTGGGGGCTTCTGGAAAGGCCTTGGAGATGCACACTATTGCTTGCTTATTCAACAGTCATTCTTCCCCTTCTTTCTAGAAAATAGGGCTCCAGTTTTGATTTATTTTTGTCAAGTGCTTCTGTGTTTATTAGTCTAAATCAGTAGTGCTCAGGGATCCCTGGGTAGCTCAGTGGTTTAATGCCTGCCTTTGGCCCAGGGCGTGGTCCTGGAGTCCTGGGATCGAGTCCCACATCGGACTCCCTGTATGGGGCCTGCTTCTCCCTCTGCCTGTGTCTCTGCCTCTCTCTCTCTCTCTCTCTCTCTCTCTCTGTGTCTCATGAATAAATAAATAAAATCTTTTAAAAAAATCAGTAGTTCTCAAACTCCTTTGTCTCCAGACTGCTTTACACTCTTAAAAATTATCAAAGACCCCAATAATCTTATTTTTGTCCAGCATTAAAGGTATAATTGAGAATAAATTTATATAGTTATAGTATATGTGATGTTTTGCTACACCTAAATATTATAAAATGATTATTGCAATCAAGCCAATTAACATATTCATCACCTTGAATAGTTATTTTTGTGGTCATAGCAAGATCATTTAAGATCTACAAAGCAAATTTTATTATGTGTTATTAACTACAGTTACCATGCTGTACTTCAGGTCTCCAGGACTTATTCATCTTGCATAACAGAAACTTAGTACTCTTTGGCCAACATCTCTCCACTTCCCTCACCCTCCCTTTCTTCTTGGAAATCACCATTTTACTCTCGTTTCTATATATTAAACTATTTAGATTCCACATATAAGTGAGATCATGCATTATTTGTCTTTCTGTGCCTGGCTTATTACACTTAGCATAATGCCCTTCGGGTTTATCCAAGTTGTCCAAAATGGCAGGTTTTCTCTTTTTTAAAAATATTTTATTTGTTCATGAGAGACACACAGAGAGAGGCAGAAACATAGGCAGAGGAAGAAGCAGGCTCCCCGGGGAGGGGAGGAGCCTGATGTGGGACTTGATCCCAGGACCCCAGGATCATGCCCTGAGCCGAAGGCAGACACTCAACCCCTGAGCCACCCAGGCATCCCTCTTTTTTTTAAGGCTGAATTCTATTCCATTGTATGAGTATTCCATATATTCCAAAATATTATATGTTCCACTGTGTATATATGTGTAGTGTTTTGGAATATATGGAATAGAAAATATAGTATTTTATTTATTTATTTACCTGTCAGTGGACACTTTGGTTAATTCCATGTCTTGGCTATTATGAATAATGTTGCAATGAACATGGGAGTGTAGATATCTCTTGGAGATACTGATTTTGTTTCCTTTGTATACTCAGAAGTGGAGTTACTGGATCATATAGTGGTTCTATTTTAAATTTTTCGAAGCACTTCCACACTATTTTTCATAATAGGTTCGCCAATTTACATTTCCACCAACAGTTTATAAAGATTCCCTTCCTAACAGTTACCTTTGTCTTTTTAACAATACCATCCTAACAGGCGTGAGGTGATATCTCATTGTGGCTTTCATTTACATTTCCCCAGTGATTAGTGATGTTGAGCACTTTTCATGTACTTGTTAGCCATTTCTATGTCACTTTTGGCTTTATCCATTAATGGGGTATGAGCAAAAGTGTGCGGAGGTCAATAATGTGGAGACTTTGTTGACAAATTGAACACCAATACAAAATAAATTTATTAAAAAATAACAATAATGTGGATACTTCAGTGAGTTAAAAGTGTTGTCAGATTGGGCTACTAGAATGGGTGTGCTGGAAGGATAGGAGGTTAGAGAGGGGAATAGTAGAGACTGCAGTTTCAGAAACGGTACAGTTACCAAAGATAACAAGACCCAGAATGTGATCATTGGAGTCGGTGTCTGTGGCAGGTTGGAAGTATGGGTAGTCGGAACTAAGGAGGTGAAAAGACCGGAGTCGTAGCTCTTGCACAGAGCTACAGTACATCTTGATATTGCATTGAATGCCATTGAAATGCTAACAAGTGTTGGAATGAGGAGAAAGACAGTGATCCAGGAGCTACAGAGTTTCCACAAACAAGTAGGAGTTGGTGGGTAACAGCGATGAGGAGAAGCTGTTTAACTGAATGACATGAGTCTCTGTATTCAACAAGTGTGCTGAAATTACATTTTGTCAAGCTACGATGCCTTGTTTTTTAGGGTTTTCTTTTTATGACTGTAAAAGCAATAAACTCACATTATAGAAAATTTGGAAAATACAAATATACATAAGAAGTAAAATAAAACTACCTATAATCCCATTGCTGTTGGCATTTTTGTCTTTATTTCCATGTATATACATATAAAACGTTAGGATGAAGCAGGACTTACATATTTACATACTCACTGTTTTCTTAGCATTATATCCTCAGCATTTCCCCATAATTTTATATCTTTGTGAACATCATCTTAAATGTTAATGTATTGCCATATGATATACTGTAATTTATCTTGCTATTGGTGTATATTTTATGCTTTGCACATAATATTGAAATAAAGGTACTTCTACATCAATTTTTGTCCATATCTCTAAAATTTCCTTAGACTAGATGCCTAGAATTTAAATTTCTGGGTCAAAAATATGATCGATTTTAAATCTCTTGATACATATGTAGAGGGCGCCTCAATTTTAGCATCTCTGGCCAAACATATTATTTAAGGTTAAGGTGATATTTCTTCTTGCTTTATGGACCATTAAAAGATTAGATTCCAAAAAAAAAATAGATTAGATTCCTTTGCCTTCTGGAGATATTGATATGTGTTCTTGGACTTTTCTACTGAGGATGTAATTGAAAATTTTAGGTAATGAGAAAGCTAACTGATCAGCATTTAAGTGAGTTTAAGTTAGCATGACACCTACTCTTTATACTGTTAGCAGCAAGTGAATTTTCTTTCATTGTTAAAGAAGAAAAGCTACGGAGGCAACTGTGACAATTTCAGAAATCAGAACGGAGAGCTGTCTAAGATATAGGCCCAGGAGGATCCTTAAAAGCTGAGTTACTCAACCTTTCTTTTATTATTGGCCCTCTAAGGAATAAAAATAAATTAAATTTAAATGCAATATAAATCAATCAATTTAATTCATTAATTAATCCAATGAATGAATTAATTTTAATTTAATTTTTCCCTAATGAGAGAAATTAAATACTAACGAATAAAATTTTGTCAGGTAGAGCTTTAGAGGTCCCCAAACCATTGTAATATCTAAGATTTCTCCCCTGTATCCAAATCAATTTTCACCCCTTTGGGGATGAAATTGCTTCTATTGAGAATGCATAGTTCAAATGAGGAGTGCCCAGCCACTAATGAAAGAAGAGGTGCCTTTCCTATATACAGTGTGATCCCATCTTTATTACGTACATGTAGATTACAGATTAGAATGCAATATTACAAAATATTAAAAATGATTAATTTTAAGTAGTGGGATTATAGGTTATTTTTATCTTTTTTATTCTAAAACTTCTCCATTGAATATACATTACCTTTTTTAAGGAATCTGTATTTAAAACTTTTCTTTAGTGTTGTTGGATTATATTTAAAGAAGCAAAAAGAAAAAGGGAGGGGTGCCTTAGTCGAAGCCACTCTTCTTATCAGCATGGTTTTCACTTCAGTGTGGCCAGAAGAATTCTGAGGTGGCCTCCAAGAGTCTCACGCCTCTTATGAACACACCTTCTCCTACTTATTTAATCAGACAAGTGCTGCTGTAAGGGGATTTGCAGATGTAATTTAAGTCCTAAATCATGACTTAGAATAAGATTGCCCAGGTGAACATAATCTAATCACAAGACTCCTGAGAATGTTCTGGGCTCTTCGTGGTGAGAGAGATGTGAAGTATGAGAGGGCTTGTGGAGAGGGCCACCTGAGAAGGACCTGAGAGCGTCCTGGGAGCTGCAGGTACTTCCCAACTTATAGGCAGCCAAAAAATGACCTCTGTCTTATAGTCACGCTGGAAGTGAATTTTGCCAACAACTTGAGGGAGTTTAGAAGCAGATCAGTCAAGCCTCCAGAGGAGGACACGCCTGGCTAACACTCGATTTCACACTTATGAAACCCTGTGCAGAGAATCCAGCTAACGAATTCTGGACTCATGACCCATGGAAACTGTGAGTTGATAAATCCATGTTCTTTTACACCTCTAAGTTTGTAGTAATTTGTTCCACAGAAATTTAAAACTAATATATTCCACAATCCTGACTCCTCATTACACCGCACATTCTTCTCTACCCTTCTGTGGGAACTAAAATGAGATATTGGAGTGGGAAAGAGCGGTGATGACAGAGTCTCCTTTCTGTTTAATTCGCTTTCAGCTTTTTTCACTCCTTTTTTTATCCTTGCAACATTGTCCTATTTGTAAGCCAACCATGACAGTGTCTCCGGCTTTAGTCACAGCACCCTCACACAGGTTCCAAGATGTGAATGAGCTGTGTGGCTTGCTTCTCCCAACACCAGTCCATACACACATTCTGAGTGGCCTGTAGGTTTAAAATTTTTCCTGCAACAGCTGTCCCTCATCTTATGTTTGGCTCCAGTATTTGCCAATCGGAATTTGGAGGTATTGGTGGGCCTTTGCTAAAATTTTCTTCCACTTATTCCCTGGCAGATGTTCACTTTGGATGTAGCCCTTCCTTCTACCTGGTTGCACCCGGGCAAAATTTTGCAGCGATGATGTATATTCCTCTTAGTTAGGTATTGCTTTGCTCATTGCAGTGGGAGGGAGTCAGTTTAAATTTGTTGATAGCAGATGTTCTATTAACCTGGATGACTTCTGATTTGAGTTGAAGGAGATGGCCTTCTTCATCATTGCATATTATGTGGGTAGATTATATGACATTAATTCTGGGGGAGCCAATTCTTGTTTCTCAAGAGACTCAAAGAAATCAGATCAATAAAATGAAGGTGCTTTAGTAATGGTAATCTACTGAAGACCGATTTTTATCTTAAACATTTGGAGGGATGATCTTGATCCTCTACTCTGGCTTTAGGAGCGAATATCTGACTTGGAAGGATTGAAAACAGGCTCTATAGATGCCTTGCGACGGTGGGGGGAAAGTGACATTTTGGCCTGCAGGGAAAACAAATCTTTACATTGACAGGAAAAACAAATGTGTGGATGTTTGTCAATCAACACAAGGTTAGTCTGGATACACGTATTTATGTGGCTTTATTTTGGACCTTTTGACTACATCTTTTGTGAAAAATGAACTCTTTGGCAGTTCATTAAACACAGGGATTCTGGGAGGACAAATAGCTTTTTAGTTAGGGTTCATTGCCTGAGCATACAGGGGTAGTTTGAACACCTCCTCCTTTCAAGAAAAGCCTTACCAGTTAATATTTTTCTGTGTGTTCAGAGGCAGTTTAAGAATGAGCAAACCTGAATCGGGGCTTTGCAGACCCAACACTCATTGACAAGCTAGGAACCAATAACTCCTAGCCTTGCCTTGTATTTGCAGGCAAATTTGGAAAACAAAATATTTCTTATACATGGTTCCCTGGCCATTTTCTTAAATGGTGAAGTTTTGAGGACAAATATTTATTTATTTATTTATTTATTTATTTATTTATTTATTTATTTATAATTATTTTTTATTCATTCTCTGTGTAGGTGGATACTGATTGTGAACAGAGAAACCCTTGTTTGGAATTAATTGGGTGAGGGTTTACTGATATAGAATACATATATCCTTAGAGTGTTTTTCCATGTGAATAAGGTTGTGTGTGGGGGGTGGGGGGGGTGGGGAATGTGGCCTTACTTGGTGGTATTTGTGGCAGACTACAGCCATGTGATTGAGACACACAGTTCTAGATTTCAAGTGGTTTTCCAATGATTGAGCTAACACGAGGGCAATCTGGGGTTTATTTGTGGTTCTTTTACCAAGTTACACAAAGAGTCTGAGGGCATGTAAGTCCCCATTTAGAATTTCAAGTCCTAGCATATGTATAGGTAGAATTTAGGGACAAATTGCACCCCCTTTCTTGCTTGTAATTCTGCATAGTGACACTGTGGGGAGACAAACACCCCTTGAAATGGGCTTATTTATCCAAGTAAGTCACTGAAGACTTTGGGTACCAAATGCCTTTTTTTAAAAAAAAGGTTTATTCACCTATTTTAGAGCGAGAGAGCAAGTGTAAGGTGGGGGAGGGGCAGAGAGAGAGAGAGAGAATCCCCAGCAGACTCCCTGCTGAGCAGGGAGCCTGATGCAGGGCTCCATTTTACAACTCTGAGATGATGACTTGAGCTGAAATCGAGAGTCGGATGCTTAACCACCTAAGCCACCCAGGTGCCCCAATAATACCTTATTATTGAATGTTTTGTCCAAGAACATAGGAATAGTTAGTATAGAAGCAACTTTTATAAAGTCCTACATGCACAGATAGGTGAGGGTGTATAGGATGATTAAATGGACTATCATTTTAATTAAGGTTTTTTGTCCTAATAGGGAGGGGTACTTCAGGACTATGAAGAATGTACCTCTTTGTGTAGGTCTCTAAGATTATAACAGCATAGGGGGAAACACTATATTTGGGGAGATCTTTGTTCATGTGTTAAGGGAATTTTGGAGAATAGCAAATGACTCCTTGCTTGATGTTTTTGCCTTTGGGTGAAACAGCATCACTTGAACAAAAAATTATCTATTTGAAATCGTTTCAGTGTGTAATGGTGGTATGTGGCCAATACCTTATTAGTTTGTCTTTTTCCATGTGTTCAGGAATAATTGAGGGAAGAAGAATTTTTGATTAGTGGATCTTTGCCTTCTTATATGAGAGTACTTTGGATATAAAAAATTTCTTCCAGGGGCATCTTCATAAATGTTTATAGCTACAGTTTATTAGTATATTCTTATCTTGCATTATTTGTCTCAGCAAGTAGAGGCACCTTTGAAAAAACAATTCTGGATGTGAAATTTATGTTCCAGGCATGTGGCAACACAGAGTCTAAAAAATACTTCCTTCTTTGGTATGTGTTGGTGATTAACAGCTAAGACAATCCTGGGGTCAAGTCTCCCTTCTGCCAAGTAATGGTTGGGTGCCATTGGCCAAAATTCCTCAGTGTTTCCGGACCTCAGTTTCTCCTCCGTTAAATGGGGAAACTAATAGTCCCAAGCCTAGAGTCCTTGAGAGGATTGAATAGTACGTGCTTATAGATCACTTAAAACAGCGCCTGGCATATACTAAGTATTCAGTTAGGATTGGCAGCCTCAAAGCAATGATAAACCCTTCTTCGTGTGCAGTTCGTCTTCATTGTCTTCTTTTCCACTCAGATATCGTATGATTTTTACACAGAAGACTGCTTTTAAGTCCTATCTCATTATTGAAGGCTTTTTATTTATTTGTTTGTTTATTTATTTATTCATGAGAGACACAAAGAGAGAGAGAGAGAGAGAGAGAGAGAGAGAGGCAGAGACACAGGCAGAGGGAGAAGCAGGCCCCCCATAGGGAATCCAATGTGGGACTCGATCCTGGATCCTGGGATCATGACCTGAGCCAAAGGCAGGCGCCCAACCACTGAGCCACCCAGGTGTCCCTATTGAAGGCCTTTGAAATGACTTTTGGCAAGACTCTAAGCATCTCTTCCTTTCCTGTTCTTCATCCGTCAAGCTGATGTGGTGATTATAAGCAGCCTATTTTATAGTTTTGTGAGGATCAGATTAAATTCTGGGTGTCCTTTGAAGGTTTAATACAATAACATTAGGGTAGGTGTTCTACCTTCATTAGCTCACTTAATCCACTCAACAGTCCAGCCTGTAAAATATTAGTACTTTAATTTCATTAATGGTGAATATGTGTTTCAGAAGGCTTTCCCAACATTATGTACCTAGTAAAGTAACTAGTAAGTAACTTTCCCAAGATTATGTACCTAGTAAATGACTGTGCCAAGACTTTGACTCCAGATTTTGACTCCAGAACCATACCATTAACTACCATAATAAACTGTTTATCTTTTGGAAACATAAAACTAGCATTGAGTTATAGGATTCTATTATTATCATCATTATTATTTAATGTAACACAGCAGCAATTAGAGGATTTAACTGTATAGGGAGGCTCTCCTTCCAACCATCTATATAATAGCTGAAGAAAAGGTAGATGAAGTAAAAAAGAACTAGGAACCAGTAGAATCTTCCCATCACACATTTGTGAGACCCTGGGCAAAGCAAAGGGAAAATAGGGATCCCTGGGTGGCTCAGCGGTTTAGCGCCTGCCTTCGGCCCAGGGCGTGATCCTGGAGACCTGGGATCGAGTCCCTCATTGGGCTCCCTGCATGGAGCCTGCTTCTCCCTCTGCCTGGGTCTCTGCCTCTCTCTCTCTCTCTCTCTCTCTCTCTCTCTCATGAATAAATAAATAAAATCTTAAAAAAAGGAATATAAGAGTGACTCTGGGTATCTGAATGACCAATAAGACAGTGATATTTTGGGTTCGGTTGGATTGAAATAAATAGAGTACCATTTTAGAGAAAAGATAACAAGTTTAATTCCCAAAAAGTATAGTTTACAATAATCTGACTCCCAAAAGTTAAGTCAGTTAAGAAAGTTGGCTAATGCTTAAATATTTTCAGGTAAGGAGATGAGGCACAGTTACTATCAGCAAGGATCTTCATTTTCCTACCTGATATATTTGTGACGAGACCTCTATATTTGTAGGATCAAATTCCTTTCCCTAGCTTTCAAAGCTTCCATAATAAGGGCATATCCTATTAGAGAAGAATGAGTTTCAGTCTTAGTTCCACCACTTCTAACCATGAGGCCTTAGCCAAACAGTTTATCTTCTCTGAAATGTCTTTTCTTCATCTACCAAGTGGGCATAATAAATCTAGGAGTAAGATAACCGATCCATATATGTGATCTCACTTTTCCATACATGATAAAGATCCTTAGTAATTAGGGGGTGTTATTACAAACCTCATCTTTTCCATCACACCCCAGGAAACATCCCCATTAAGACTGGCATCAATCCCACATCTCTAACGTTTTCTCTTAGTTATGTTCCCTCTTCCTGGACTGTTCATTTTCTTCCTCTTCACGAGTATAAATTCTACTCATTCTGCATGCCCAGCCAACTGTTATCTTTTTCTGACAACTCCTTAGTAAATACACACACACACACACACACACACACACACCTTCTATTGTTAGTTAACTGTGTTAACTGTGTCAATGGTGTTTCGTTTCCTTCCACACTTAAACTACAAAGTACCTTGATAATAGGGTGATCTCTCTCCTACATAGGCCTTACCAAATATCAATGGAATTGAATCACGTCTTAACCTAAATTTCTTATCTTTCAAAACATTGCATTTTGTTTCATGTGCAATGAAATGAGAATGTGATTCTACAACCGGAATCCTTTCCTCTACCTGAGAGGTGATATTTAATACCTGCTGCCTTCTCACAGAGCTGTTTGCTTAGGCTAAATAAGTCCCCCTTTGCTTTTTCTCATCAACTTTATTTACATAGTGGGTGATTAATGAAGCTATAATAATCTTTAGCAAGAAATTTTCTACATACCATATATGTTGATGCATTGCTACCTTGAGTGGCTATTGGAAGTGTTTTGGCTATTAACATTAAGGATAATTGCTGTCTCACTAGGTATCACTTAGTAGACCCCCAAAGAGAATATGAATGGAATATATCTGATAAAATTAGATTTTCTTTCAATAATGGAAATAAATCTGTAGTCTTTCCATAGCGTCTAATTAATTAAATGTAAGAGTGTGATGAATTGATTCACTTTACTGGTAATTGCTACACATTTATGAGAAATAAGATGACTAAAAACAATATCCTCTTCCTGTAGGTATACCAATATGTTAAGAATTTAAAACCATCACCCAGAGCCAGAAAATATCACAATGAGATACAAATCAAAGCAATTAAGGTTGCTTGCAGCGAAGGTTAATGTGGGCAATTTTTAGGCTCCCTCCCCATTTGTTAGATAAGAATAGAATGCATATAGCACACCCAAGATGTTCTTAAAATTACTCCTTGAGATGTTCATATTTCAGCTCTTTCCCTGTACTTTCCAAGTGCTTCAGTATCACTCTTACTATTCTTAGAATTTAACTATATTCACCTGAACTATGACATTTTCAAAGATCCATCTTCTATCCTCCACTAAACACTTTAAAGTAGAAGTCATATTTTGGTAATTTTGGATGATTTATGGGATTTGATGTCTTGCTTCCTTTTTAATATGCACATTATTAAAGCATCATTCTCCAGATAATTGGCTTTTAGGCCAGGAACTAAACCTATACAAGGTATTATAATCATCACTCAAGGTAAAGGTGGTATATATGGCATCATAAAAGCACACATGGGCATTTCTCTGAATTCAACTAGGATTTTTTTAAAAAAATCACCTGTCATTTGAAGGAATTCTTTATTTCAAGTGTGGAAGAATGGGCTAGTTTTACTCCTTTGTCTTACTGAAGTCCAGAAAACACAGAAAACAAATTACCTGTTCCCTCCTTCACCAAATATATGGTAGTTACATTTTAAAAATTCCTTTTTTTCTATTTGACATTTCAGTTCAGAGGGTTAACCTTACCAATTAATGTGTCTAGAGAAGCAGCTTTAATAGCTATACACTGAGGTTTCCAGATTGATTTATTCCTCAATGAAGTTGAGAGTTAATGAGGTAAATGTTAGGGAAAATGCCTCTGTCAATTTTATTGTTTGGTCTGATTTTTAGCTTGTGCCGCTGTTTTTGGAGATTTTATGTAGGCTGCTATGTAGAGAATTTGTTGTGTACTCTCAGGAAGCTATTTCAAAAGATTGATGTAAGAATGAAATATTTAAATTAGAGGATATAAAACATAAAAAATACATTGTATGATACAAATTATCTATTAATGTTTATTATCATCTAATAAAAGCTTCAGATGACTATTTTTTCTTTAATAAAATATGCTTATCCCTCAAATATGTTTTCTCCTATTTGATATATATATATATATACACATATACATATAGATTATATAACTGGATATGAGAGTGTATATTTATATATATATTATATATTATATATTATATATATTTTTTATATATATATAAATTAAGAAAACTTAAAAGCTGAAATCTGTGATTTCTGATTTGAGATGGAAGACTTTTACCCCCCTCTCTCCCTCCATTAAACCTATTGAAATGACATTTTAAAAGCAAAAGAATGGAAAAAGAAAGTAAGAAATGGAAATATGGTGGATATTTGGACAGCTGTGAGGAATTAGTGGACAAAGATTGTCTTGAATTTTGGGAGGATTGAAAGGACGGGGGATCATATTAACTAATGATCCTGAGCACTCACAAAAGAAGGTTCTAGTAGAGGAGATGACTCTCCTTCCCAGTATAATTCTCAATAATCAGCAGTTATAGGGAGTATAAATGAGAAAAGGAATATAAATCAAGGATTTTGATTAAAAACTCTTCCTAGAAAGACTTGTAATTTGGTCTACTCATTCACAATAGGGACTATTATTCATAATGGTGGAGGGAATTATCAACTATATAATTTAGCCAGGTAATATTTTAAAGAATTATAAACAGAAAACCAAGAATCACCCCAAATTTTAGGAAAACTAACAGAAGAGAGGGACCAAGGTAAGCAAACAACCTGTGATTCCAGAAGAAGCATGTATTTTCTAGGGAAGAGAACTTAAAAAAATAAGAGCTAATCTATTATTTCAGAGGGATAAGATGTGCATTTGTAAAATAAGAACAGACTTCTAGATCAAAAGGACAAGCAGAGACAAGAGTTTGGGAAAATTAAAAGTAAAATTGTCAAAATGAGAAATTCATAATAAAGGTTGGGAAAAAAGGCTTGACAAATGCTTTTAGAACACAGAGAAAAAAAAGATGAAGTAAAATGTATGATAGGAAAGTTAGAAGACCTTAAGGACCAATCTACAAAACAACCAACCATCTACTTAGGAGTTCCAGAAAGAAAAAAAGAAGGTCGAAGAAAAAGCAGGGAGTAGCAAGGAAATAAAAGGAAATTTCTTAGTGTTGAAGAAAGATGAAGCTCTGCAGATAGAAAGGGCCTTTGGAGTGCTGAGCATGATGGATGAAATTAAATAAATACCTACACAAATTCTCCCAAGATGTTGTTATACCAAGGATTAAGAGAAGCTCTAAAGTTATCTTGAAAAGAGACAATATCCACACAGCAGAGTATATATAAAGGAATGATAAAAAGATTGGCATGAGACTTCTAGGTAGTGACATAAGATTCTAGAAGACAATGGATAATACCTTAAAGTTCTGAGGGGTGATAATTTTGGGTTTGGAAATCAGTACACAGCCATATTAACAAGAGTGAGAGCAAAGTTTTTTTAAAAAAACCTGCAAAGTCTTAGTCATGAATTATTTTCCTTAGAAAAGATTAAAAAGTTCTTGTGGTTATGTACCAATAAAATGAAAAGAGGATAAATAGGGTCTAAGATATGTGAAACTAAGGTATATAATAGAAATAATTCCCAGGATGATAACCACTTAGTAACCCTAGTATAATGGTTGGAAATTGTGTTTGGCTGTTGGTGATAGTCCTGACTGTAATGATTAAAACAGAAATACGGAGCGCCCATGTGATGTGGCTCAGTTGGGTAAGCATCCTACTCTTGATTTCAGCTCAGGTCATGATCTCAGGGTTGTGGGATCAAGCCCTGTGTTAGGCTCCACACTTGAGTCTGCTTAAGATTTTCTACCCCTCCCCGCCTCTTCCTGCCTGTACTGTCTAAATAAGCAAATAAATAAAATCTTAAAACACACAAATACTTCTTTTTCTTATATTATGAATAATGCTGAGGTAGTTGGTTGCTGGCATTTTATCAACAGTGCACTTCACAGTTTCCAAATGGCTGCTGCATTTCTAGCCATCACATTGGCATTCTGGGCTGAAACAGGGAAGTAGGGGAAAGGGTAAAAAACAACTTTTTCTTAAATATCATTGGACAAACCTAGTTGCAAGGGAGATTGTTTTCAGTTAGGACCAGGGGAAGGATGGATTTTGGGGTGTGCAGCTGGCAATCTCTGACGTGACTTGAAAGCATTTTATTACACTCAACAAGTAGTATGACTATGATATCCAGTGATACTTCATGATGAAGAAGGCATATATTCATTATATGAATAAGGTATACAAAGACCTCTAGCAATTTCAGGAAGAATAAAATTATATACAAGAGAGTCATGGCCAAGAAACAAAACAAAATGAAAAAACTTGAAAATGTGCTATAATTTTAGGCATTTTAGTGAATCCTATCTATCTTTCTATGGATCTGAACCTGATTTTATAGCTAATAATATTTACATGACCTTACTTATTTTATATTGACTTTCAAGTTTTTTTAGGACTTAATTTCTTTATTATTATTTTTTGTATATTTTTTATTGGAGTTCGATTTGCCAACATATAGTATAACACCCAGTGCTCATCCTGTCAAGTGGTCCCCTCAGTGCCCATCACCCAGGCACCCCATCCCCCCGCCCACCTCCCCTTTCACTACCCCTTGTTTGTTTCCCAGAGTTAGGAGTCTCTCACGTGTTGTCACCCTCTCTGGTTTTTCCCACTCATTTTCTCTCCTTTCCCCTATGATCCCTTTCACTATTTTTTATATTCCCCCATATATGAAACCATATGATTGTCCTTCTCCGATTGGCTTACTTCACTCAGCATAATACCCTCCAGTCCCATCCACGTCGAAGCAAATGGTGGGTATTTGTCATTTCTAATGGCTGAGGAATATTCCACTGTATACATAGACCACAGCTTCTTTATCCATTCATCTTTCCATGGACACCGAGGCTCCTTCCACAGTTTGGCTCTTGTGGACATTGCTGCTAGAAACATCGGGGTGCAGGTGTCCTGGCATTTCACTGCATCTGTATCTTTGGGGTAAATCTCCAGCAGTGCAATTGCTGGGTCGTAGGGCAGGTCTATTTTTAACTCTTTGAGGAACCTCCACACAGTTTTCCAGAGTGGCTGCACCAGTGCACATTCCCACCAACAGTGCAAGAGGGTTCCCCTTTCTCCGCATCCTCTCCAACATTTGTGTTTTCCTGCCTTGTTAATTTTCCCCATTCTCACTGGTGTGAGGTGGTATCTCCTTGTGGTTTTGATTTGTATTTCCCTGATGGCCAGTGATGCGGAGCATTTCCTCATGTGCATGTTGGCCATGTCTATGTCTTCCTCTGTGAAATTTCTCTTCATGTCTCTTGCCCATTTCATGATTGGATTGTTTGTTTCTTTGGTGTTGAGTTTAAGAAGTTCTTTATAGATCTTGGAAACTAGCCCTTTATCTGATACGTCATTTGCAAATATCTTCTCCCATTCTGTAGGTTGTCCTTTAGTTTTGTTGACTGTTTCTTTTACTGTGCAGAAGCTTTTTATCTTGATGAAGTCCCAATAATTCATTTTTTTTGCTTTTGTTTCCCTTGCCTACATAGATGTATCTTGCCAGAAGTTGCTGTGGCCAAGTTCAAAAAGGGTGTTGCCTGTGTTCTCCTTTAGGATTTGGATGGATTCTTGTCTCACATTTAGATCTTTCATCCATTTTGAGTTTCTCTTCGTGTATGGTATAAGAGAATGGTCTAGTTTCATTCTTCTGCACGTGGCTGTCCAATTTTCTCAGTACCATTTTTTGAAGAGATTGTAGGACTTAATTTCTTAGAGCAGTGTTAGTTCACAGCAAAACTGAGGGAAAGGTACATATTTTTCCCATATACCCTGCCCCTACACATGAGTAGCCTCAGTATCAGTATCTTCTACCAAAGTGATAATGTTTATTTCCACTGATAAACCCTACATTGACACATGATAATCACCTAAATCCCATTATTTACAGTTAATTCTTAGTGTTTCATGTTCTATGGTCTTGAACAAATGTATAATCACAGGTATCTACCATTATAGTATCACACAGAGTAGTTGCACTGCCCTAAAAATTACAGTTTCATTGTTCATATTCTGCCTTTTAAAATTTTTTTAAGATTTTATATATTCATTTTAGAGAGTGTGCATCCATGCACAGGGAGGGGTGGGGGAGAGGGAGAAAGAATCTGAAGCAGACTCCACGCTGAGTGCCAAGCGCCATATGGGGCTTAATCCCACAACCATAGAAGCATGCTGTGAGCTGAAACTGAGTCATACTTTTAACCAACTGAACCATCCAGGTGCCCTTGTGTTTTACCTTTTAATCCCTTATGCCTCCCTTTCTGCATACCCCAGACTCCTGGCAAAAAAATAAAATAAAAAATCAATCAGTCAATCTTTTGTCACCATACTTGTGTCTTTTCCAAAATGTCACATAGCTGGAATCATGCAGTATGGAGCCTTTTTCAGATTGGTCTCTTTGACAGTGTAATATGCACTTAACCTAACTCCGTGACTTTTCATGGCTTGTAGCTAATTTCTTCTTGGCACTAAATAATATTCCATTGTCTGGATGTATCACAGTTTGTTTACCCATTCATCTACTAAAGGATGTCTGGGTTGTTTGAGTTCTGGCAATAATGTATAAAGTTGCTGTAAACATCTGTGTACAGATTTACATTCGAACATAAATTTTCCACTCATATGGGTAAAAACCAAGGAGCATGATTGCTGGATTATATGATTGAGAGTATATTTAGTTTTATAAGAAATGGCCAAAATATGTTTTAAAGTGGCTGTGCCATTTTGCATTCCCATCATCAATGAATAAATGTTGCTACACATTCTTGCCAGCATGTTTCAGATTTTGGGCTTTCTAATAGATATGAGGCCATATCTCATTTTATTTTATTTATTTTTATTTTTTATTTAAGATTTTATTCATTCGAGAGAGAGAGAGAGAGAGAGAGAGAGAGAGGCAGAGACACACCAGAGGGAGAAGCAGAGACACAGGCAGAGGGAGAAGCAGGCTCCATGCAGGGAGCCTGATGTGGGACTCAATCCTAGATCTCCAGGATCACGCCCAGGCTGAAGGTGGCGCTAAACCTCTAAGCCTGTGTTCTTCTCTAGGATTTTGATGGAATCTTGTCTCACATTTAGATCTTTCATCCATTTTGAGTTTATCTTTGTGTATGGTGAAAGAGAGTGGTCTAGTTTCATTCTTCTGCATGTGGATGTCCAATTTTCCCAGCACCATTTATTGAAGAGACTGTCTTTCTTCCAATGGATAGTCTTTCCTCCTTTATCGAATATTAGTTGCCCATAAAGTTCAGGGTCCACTTCTGGATTCTCTATTCTGTTCCACTGATCTATGTGTCTGTTTTTGTGCCAGTACCACACTGTCTTGATGACCACAGCTTTGTAGTACACCCTTTTTGAACTCGGCCATAGTAACTTCTTGCAAGATACATCCACGAAGGCAAAAGAAACAAAAGCAAAAATGAACTATTGGGACTTCATCAAGATAAGAAGCTTTTGCACAGCAAAGGATACAGTCAACAAAACTCAAAGACAACCTACAGAATGGGAGAAGATATTTGCAAATGACATATCAGATAAAGGGCTAGTTTCCAAGATCTATAAAGAACTCCTTAAACTCAACACCAAAGAAACAAACAATCCAATCATGAAATGGGCAAAAGACATGAACAGAAATCTCACAGAGGAAGACATAGACATGGCCAACATGCATATGAGAAAATGCTCTGCATCACTTGCCATCAGGGAAATACAAATCAAAACCACAATGAGATACCACCTCACACCAGTGAGAATGGGGCATATTAACAAGGCAGGAAAACACAAATGTTGGAGAGGATGCGGAGAAAAGGGAACCCTCATACACTGTTGGTGGGAATGTGCACTGGTGCAGCCACTCTGGAAAACTGTGTGGAGGTTCCTCAAACAGTTAAAAATATACCTGCCCTACGACCCAGCAATTGCACTGTTGGGGATTTACCCCAAAGATACAAATGCAATGAAACGCCGGGACACCTGCACCCCGATGTTTATAGCAGCAATGGCCACGATAGCCAAACTGTGGAAGGAGCCTCGGTGTCCAACAAAAGATGAATGGATAAAGAAGATGTGGTTTATGTATACAATGGAATATTACTCAGCTATTAGAAATGACAAATACCCACCATTTGCTTCAACGTGGATGGAACTGGAGGGTATTATGCTGAGTGAAGTAAGCCAGTCGGAGAAGGACAAACATTATATGTTCTCATTCATTTGGGGAATATAAATAATAGTGAAAGGGAATATAAGGGAAGGGAGAAGAAATGTGTGGGAAATATCAGAAAGGGAGACAGAACATAAAGACTCCTAACTCTGGGAAACGAACTAGGGGTGGTAGAAGGGGAGGAGGGCGGGGGGTGGGAGTGAATGGGTGACGGGCACTGGGGGTTATTCTGTATGTTAGTAAATTGAACACCAATAAAAAATAAATTAAAAAAAAATAAATAAAATAAATAAAAAAAAAATTAAAATTAAAAAAAAACTTTAAAAAAAATAAAATAAAATAAACCTCTAAGCCACTGGGGCTGCCCATATCTCATTTTAATTTGCATTTTTCTGATGACGTAAGACATGGAGCATCTTTTCATATGCCTGTTAGCCATCTGTATAATTCTTTAGTGAGGTGTCAGGATCCTTGGCCCATTGTTTAATTGGGTTTTTTTTGTTTCCTTATTGAGTTTTAGAAGTTGTTTGTGTATTTTGAATAAAGTCATTTATTAGACACGTCTTTTGCTAGCCTTCTCATCCACTTGACTTTCAAAAGCATAAGCTTTTCATTTTAATGAAGTCCAGGTTTATCAATTATTTCTTTCATGGATTGTGCCATTGGTGTTGTATCTGAAAAGTCATCACCATACCTAAGCCCATGTAGGTTTTTCTCCTTTGTTCTCTTTCAGGAGTTTTGTAGTTTTTCATTTTTCATTTAGATCTGTGATCCATTTTGAGTTAATTTTCATGAAGGATGTAAGGTCTGTATAGATTGTTTATTTGAACGTGGATGTTAACTTTTCCAGCACCGTTTGTTGCAAAGACCATATTGCATTGTATTGCCCTTGACCCTTTGTCAAAAATAGTTAAGTATATTTATGTGGGCCTATTTCTGGGTTCTTTCTTCTGTTACATTTATCTATTTATCCTTTTGCTAATACCACACTATCTTGAGTATTGTACTTTATAGTAAGTATTAAAGTCAGATAGTGTCAGTCTTCCAACTTTGTTCTTCTTCAATATTTCATTGGCTATTCTGAATCTTTTGCATTTCCACATAAATATAAGAATCAGTTTGTTAAATAACTTCTTGGGATTTTTGGATGGGATTGTATTGAACCTATAGATCAACTTGGGAAGAACTGACATCTTGACAATATTGAGTCTTCCTGTCCATGAACATGGACACTCTCTCCATTTACTTAGTTCTTTAATTTTATTCATCAATTTTATAGTTTCCCTCATATAGATCTTGTAGATAATGTTGGATTTATACCCACATATTTCATTTTGGATGGTGTTAATGTAAATTGTGTTTTTAATTTCAAATTCTACTTGTTCATTGCTGGAATATATGGAAAGTGACTGACCTTTGTATGTTAACCTTGTATCATCCAACTTTGCTGTAATTGCTTCTTAGTTCCAGGAATATTTTCATTGTTTCTTGAGAATTTTCTGCATTAGACAATCATGTTATCTGTGAACAAAGATAGCGTTATTTCTTCTTATCCAATCTGAGTATCTTTTATTTCCTTTTGTACTAGCTAGGACTCATGTTACGATGTTGAAAAAGAGTGTTAGAGGAAACATTCTTGCCTATTCTTGATCTTAGTGGGAGAGCTGTGATCTTCTCATCATTAAGTATGATGTTAGCTGTAGGTTCTTCATACATCTCCTTTATCAAGTTGAGGAAGTTCCCCTGTATTCCTAGTTAGTGAGAGGTTTTTTCTTTTGTTTTGTTTTGTTTTGTTTTGTTTTTTAATTATGAATGGGTGTTGGAACTTGTCAAATGCTTTGTCATCATTTGTTGATATAATCATGTGAGTTTTTTTCTTTTTCTTTTTTACCTGTTGATGTGATATATTATTTAGTCTTTTTACATTATTTGATTTTTTTTTAATGTTGAACCAGCCTTGCATGTTTTGGATAAATCCCAGCTATATAATCTTGTTTATATACTGTTGGATTCAATCTATTAATATCATTTTGAGAATATTTTCATCTGTGTTCATGAGAGTGATTGGTCTGTAGTTTTCTTGGTTTTCAGGTTTTGGAATCCATCTATAAACAAAGCACAGAAGACTTAATTGAAAAAGACTATAAATATAATGTGACAACAGTAGGAGTAGTATAAAGGTGTTAACATATCTTATGCAGTGGGGAGTTAAGAGATACCATCTAGAGATGAAGGCTGCAGAAACATTTATTAAATATATTATTATGTCAGGAGAGAGAATAGCTCTAATTTACAAAAATTAGAAGAAGGAGTGTCAGGTAGTAGGAGTGAGTTAAATCTCTTACCTATCATAGCAGATACAGAATAGGTACTTTTTAAGATTTATGTATTTATTTGAGAGAGTGAAAGCAAAAGCAAGAGCATGTATGGGGGGAGGGGCAGAGGCAGAGGGAGAGAATCTCAAGCAGACTCCTTGCTGAGTGGGAGCCTGATGTGTGGGGCTCGATCTTACAACCCTGAGATCACGACCTGAGCCAAAATGAAGAGTTGGACACTTAACCGACTGAGCCATCCAGGTGCCCCAAAATAGGTACTTTTTTATTCCAAATATAAACTATACTGTTGGAGGAAAGAAATAAGAACATAATGTTTTCTTTTCTCTCATGTAATAGTTTTGTCCTGGCTGGTATGTTGGTTTGATAGGATCTGGGATCTAGATTCTTATTTTGGTATGCTATGCTAAACACATGGCTTTAACTTGCTGTGCAAGTGAGTACTGTAGCTCAACCTTCATAACTTCGTTCCAGATCTTAAATTAAGGAAAACCAGAGGGGGGAGACTGACTTCTTCACTTTAAGGGCATGTCATGGAAATATTTACATCTTTTCTCCTCACATCCTGAGAGGTGACAGAGCTAGTCACATGACCATACCTATCTCTAAGAAAAACTGAAACATATAGTCTTCAGTGGGACAGATATGCACCCAGCTAAATAATGCTTTTACTGTAGAAGAGGAGAATGAATATGGGGGATAGTGGCCATTGCTATTCTGTTTAATTTTTATAAATTAATATAAGCAAATTATTTGGAGTTATGGAGTCAACCAAAGACAATCTAAAACTATAAATGGTACAAATTGTGTTTGCCTCTGAGGAAAGGGATGAGTCAGAAGAACCATGCCTTTAATTTTGTACCTTTCTGTATTTGTTGGATTATCTCCATGTGTTTCTATTAACATAATAATAACTATGTAAATATAGTCTATATGGCTAAGATCTATCTGTGTTTTAGATGGCATGGGAAAAAAATGACCTCAAAGCAGAGTAGATATCAGTCAGATTTAGGGAAAATAAAAAGCTTTCAGTTAAATTACCTTTTGATTTCTATGGCTTCTTTATTACGCTGTTTTATTACTCTGTTTTCCATGGTTTATTCACAGAAGGGCATTAGCCCTTGCCAGATTGAGAAATGAAAGCCGAGATAAAAAGATAGCCATCATTCTGGGCAAATGAAATTACTCAAGAAAGAATTCGAGAAAAGGGGGAGCAAACATGTTTCAGGCCATTTTGTCCACTCTTGGAACTGGGCAGTGTTTCCGTACTTCCTTTTTCAGGCTTTGACCTGTATGATGCCACCATGTGCTGAGGATTGAAAGATTTTGCTGCCTCCCTTAGAGTACTTCCTATTCTAATAGATTTCACTCATTGGAAATTGGGGGCTTTTTCATTCCAGGCTACATTTTCCTTTTCTCAATTTAATCCCATTATTTTTAATTATACCCTTCAAGTCCTCTCTATAATTTACATTTTTATTAGAATTTTTAAACACCTGTAGACAGCAACTCCTTAGTCATTATTTAGTCAAATGTACCTATTATCTTTCGTTTGATCTTTTGTCTTAAGTAAATTCCTACAACCACTCAATGTCCATGGTGTTAAGGATTCTTTTTTTTCCCCTGTATTTTCCTCAAATGGACTTGTTTATTTCTTCCTGAGAGCAGCATATCAAGTTTCTCTTTAGTTATGGGGTCGGAATTATTTTTTTCTATAGAGCATGTATGTCTCAGAGCTTATGTGCACTGTATCATTAAGGTATTAAAGCTGATAGACAATGACTTGAGGTAGATAAGGGGATATTTGACTAGTTGACCTTGAAGGTTCCTTTAAAACCTGTGATCTTTCAATTTTATGCAAAAATTACAAATTGTTTTTTCACTTATAAATTGTGCAGTTAAGCAGTGACCTATAAAAAGAATTACGAAAGTCAAATGCAGAACTTTCCCCATATCCTCTTTCAGTCTTCAGTAATATGAATATATTTTGGACCATGTATGTAGTACTTGTATATTATGTTATATTTGGCTTCTGTAACTGGATACTATTTCATATAGAAGTATCCATGCAGTCTACTTCCCACCTCCATGTCCTTTAAAATAGACAGTCATCCATTGTATTATATCATGGCTTGTCTAAGCATTCAAATAAACAAATCTTAAAAACCATTATCCCTGAGTTATAAAATGACATCAATATATAAACAGGTGCCTTACTCATTAAACAGAGAAATAAACTTGATTTTAGTACTGAGCTTACCACTAATAATTCAGAGGATGCCCATAGAATACAAAAATGGTATTTTGTAGTCTTAAATCCTTGTTCTTAATTTTGAAAAACCCATCAGAATTGCATGGTTGGCTGTCTTGCAATGATATGCTTCAGTATTATCCATTGTTGCTTTCTCTTTCTTAATTTAACATTTGACTTTTCTGCAAGGTACATCCAGTGTCTTTGGTTATATGTCCCTTTGTATAAAAATGAAATCCAGGAGGAGTCTTTCTCTCTCAAACCTCAAGAGAGCATTTAAAACACATGGAAATTCTCCTCTTGGACCCCCTGCAGTTTCCAATGGCTAATATTTTTGAAGGTATAAAAAGTGCTTCTAGTTCTTGGAGTGACAGTTCCTAAATAAAAGTGTTACTAACTGGTCTCATGAGATAATAATTACAAAGTTAGTGGGCAAATATAGGTCCTTTTTCAATATTGAAGTTGCCTTTGGCATATGTCATTTTGAAAAACATGCCCTTTCCATGATGGGCACCAACACATTGCTGAGAGTACAGAGAAGAGAAATAATTTTCACTGAAAGCAAGCTATTTGGAAAAGTTACACATTAAAGAGCAAAAGGTTTAGATTCCATTACCCAAGAGTTGTGCCACACTTCTAACAAGATGGGGACACATGCTTTGGGGTTAGGCATGAGTGAAGTATGTGTATATCTGTGTATAAAGTCTAGTGTATAATGACAGGGACTGAGCTTGGGAGGAATTGCTAAATTGTAAGAATAAAGGATAAGATAATGTGGTAGATATAAAAATGAAATTACATTTGTGTGGAGTTTGTTGTTTTTCAGATTGTATTTATTTAGAGAGAGAGAATGTGCATGAGCAGGGGAGGGCAGAGGGAGAAGTGGGCTCCCCACTGAGCGAGGATCCTGATGCAGACTCAATCCCAGGACCCTGGGATCATGACCTTAGCTGAGGGAAGATGCTGAACTGACTGAGCCACCCAGCCGCCCCTGAAATTACATTTTGTATTTTGTTTGAGCAGATAACAAGAGAGGAGGGTCTGTAATCGAATATATTTTTATTTTTTTTAAGATTTTTAATTTATTTATTCATGAGAAACACGGAGAAGGAGAAAGAGAGAGAGAGAGAGAGAGGCAGAAACACAGGCAGAGGGAGAAGCAGGCTCCATGCAGGGAGCCCGACTAAATATATTTTTAAATGATAATCATTGATATTACAAAATATAAAATGTCTGTATTGGACAGAAATTGTGCTATATGCTTGATACAGAATCTTTCCAATATTCCTAGAAAGCCAGTGATATGTAGGTATTGTCACCATGCTCATGGTACAAATGAGGAAGCCAGCTACCTTTGTATTTGAGAAGATCACTAATTTGTAGATTGAGAGCAAAGAAAATACCCTTTCTAAGTTTCCAAGGAATCCAGGACTAGTTTGTGGATACCTAGCAGTTCCTGGCTATGGAGGAGCAAGCCAGTACTTACAACACTGATTTTTTGTTTTTAAATACAGACATTGGAACAAATTTGGTAAGGTGGGAGTGAACCCAGGAATCAAGATTTGCCGGATCATGTACTAGGTACAGGGTGAACTTTCTAAAGTCCTTCCCATTGCAAAATTGTGGCTCCAGAGAGTACCAAACTGATACCAGTCAACATAAGTAGAGAATGATGGTGATAATAATGCTGTTTGTAAAACACTCTCTCATATATGATTTCATTTGATCTTCTCCACAACCCTTGGAAGTAGGTTCTAGCATCAAACCCCAATCTCCATTTTATAGATGAGATCATTGGAGTTCCTAGATTGTCAAATACAAATTTAGATTTGATATTTTAAAAAGCAGTAGCAACAACAACAACCTAATTTAAGAGAAGAGTGGGTGTGACTCAGGTCCTAAGTGGTGAAGAGGATTACCAAGATTAAAAAAAAAAAAAAAAATCAAATTAGCAGCTTTGAGAGTTCCAGCAAGGCCTAGATAATTATAACCTTTTCAAAGAAGACCAAAGCTAACAGTTTTGCTTAATTTTTTCCCCCTAGGCTTAGGCTGAGGAGATGGAATATGCATTAAGTTGATAAGCCAGAGAAGAATCCCTTTCAAGGGGAACTGACTAGGGGGAAACTGAATGGCACACAGCGAAGACCACCAGAGTGAAATAAGAATGGCAAAGAAAAGAGTAGTACAGTGGGGAAAACTGCGGATGGCCTGGGCCTCTACTTATTCTAGGCCTAAGAAAGGCACGGGGCAAGGCATGCTGACATCCAAAGCACAAAAGCTAGGGGTGCCTGGGTGGCTCAGTGGTTGAGCATCTGCCTTTGGCTCAGGGCGTGATCCCGGGGACCTGGGATTGAGCCCCACATTGGGCTCCCCTCAGGGGCCTGCTTCTCCCTCTGCCTACGCAAGAATCCCTCAGCTTCTTTGACTCCCTGGCTCTCTTCCTTTGTCCCTATTTCTTCACCTCTTTTGTGATTTCTCTTTTTACTCACCCACTCCCTCAGTGGTGCTGCCTCTCAGAGTTCTGACCATGCCTCCCTTGTCTCTAACCCTCTATCTGATTACCCTTGAAAATCAAATTTAAAACCAGGGCTTATGTTATATTTTCCAAATCTCTAGTCTCAATATCCAAGCCTATATTTTTCACTGCCTGCATATTTTTGATCTCAAAATGTTGAAAACAGAGTTCATCTTCCCAGGCTAAAAGTGTCAGAGTCATCTTTTATTCATCCCCCTACCTTGCCACCCACCCTGTTCAATTCTGTTGCTTCTACCTCTGAAGTATCTTTTCTATCCATCTTCTCTCCATTTCCACCAAAAATTCTGTATCTTATACTATTGCTATTATTATTTTATGACTATTACAATAATCTTGCTGGCCTCTCTGAATCCAAACTTCACGCTGTCTGAGAATCCCGTCCACTGGCATTTACTGCATCAGCTGAAAGCTGAGTTTCTCAAAGTGTTTCAAATAATGATAATTTTGAGGACTGTTAATAGGGAATATGTTGTTTCTGGAAAGGGAGTTGTCAAATGTTATTAGGAAATGCTGGATTGAAGTAAAGTGTTTATGACCTCACTTTTCAGAGCTTTTAGCATATAAATTTACATAAAAAATCCTCAATATAACACGTAGTCCCATGGGGGCAAGGTTTGTTTGCCATTTTCTTTTTTCTTTTTATTTTTTTTTATTTTTTTATATTATTTATTTATTTTTTCCATTTTCTTTTTTTTATAAAAAATTTATTTTTTATTGGTGTTCAATTTTCCAACATACAGAGTGACACCCAGTGCTCATCCCGTCAAGTGCCCCCCTCAGTGCCCGTCACCCATTCACCCGCACCCCCCGCCCTCCTCCCCTTCCACCACCCCTAGTTCGTTTCCCAGAGTTAGGAGTCTTCATGTTCTGTCTCCCTTTCTGATATTTCCCACACATTTCTTCTCCCTTCCCTTATATTCCCTTTCACTATTATTTATATTCCCCAAATGAATGAGAACATATAATGTTTGTCCTTCTCCGACTGACTTACTTCACTCAGCATAATACCCTCCAGTTCCATCCACCTTGAAGCAAATGGTGGGTATTTGTCGTTTCTAATGGCTGAGGAATATTCCATTGTATACATAAACCACATCTTCTTTATCCATTCATCCCATTTTCATTGGTATATTCCCAGAGCAGTTGCATGACGCCCATCCAATAGCAAATAATTAGTATGTCTAAACTTAAATAAAAGGTATATTATAAACGGCATTTCCCATTTTTATATATAGAAAATATTTTATCAAGTTACATCTCAGGGAAGCAATGTTTATGAAATATTTTCTGTGAAACATTGCTCTAAAGTAGGCTTTCTCAACCATGGCGTTAAAGACATTTTGGGCCAGATAACTGTTTATCTGGCAGGGGCCTATCCTCATTGTAGGAGGTTTAACAGCCTGTTGGCCTCTACCTACTAGATCCCAGTGGCACCAACACTCCCATTTGTGACAACAGAAATGTCTCCAGATACAGCCAAATATCCCTGGAGTGAGGGTGGCAAAAATCACACCTGGTTAAGAAACACTGGTCTAAAGTACAGTCTGGGTTTATTATTCTCCAGCTCAAAAATTTTCACAACCTGTTAATGGCCTATGAAATTAAATCTAAATTCCTTACACTTGATAGCTAAGTTCTTTGTCCTCAATCTTACAAGCACTTAACACACAAAATCTGCAGGAACCAAGTAATCAGAGAGGTAGCATACGGTGGGAAAGGGGGTACCTCACTTAATGTAATTCTGGTATGATCTCAGTTTGTCACAGACATCCTTCCTCTCTCTTTCCCAGACCTCCAGCTGGCCAAATGTTTATTTTAAATACTTCTAAAAAAAAAATAATGTACTGCCCAAGTTGCCTTCTGGTTTCACCTGAGTACAAACATTTTGAAGAACACTACATGATGTATCTGGGGTCCGATATCCCATTAGAGGACCCCTCCAACTTTTAAATGTGACCCAGACATATAATTCCTTAATCAGTATGCAAAAATGTGTCTACCATATGCAGAGCACTGGGCACTCTGCTGGGATTATAACAATTACTGAAACATATCCCCTACCTTCAAGGAATTTATTTATTTTTTTAAGATTTTATTTATTTATTCATGAGAGACACAGAGACTGAGAGAGAGAGAGGGGCAGAGACACAGGCAGAGGAAGAAGCAGGCTCCATGCAGGGAGCCCAATGTGGGACTTGATCCTGGGTTGCCAGGATCACACCCTGGGCTGAAGGCGGCACTAAACCGCTGAGCCACCCGGGCTGCCCCCTTCAAGGAATTTAAATACTAGTGATTAATGAATTAAGAAAGTGTTGTACTGGAGGCAAACATCAAGACGTAGAGATCTTAAAAGGGGAGAAAAATTAACTGTGTCTTAGCAGGTAGTATAGAGGATATAGCAAGTAGGCTGAGTCACAAAAGATAAGGTAAGGTGTTGATCCAACACTTAGAGTGGCCAGTCAGCTCAGGCCTTCTGAGGAGCATATCTACAGGTATGAAGGCAGGATAATGTTTTGAAGAGTTGCTGTATGTCCACAACAGCCAAACTGTGGAAGGAGCCTCGGTGTCCATCGAAAGATGAATGGATAAAGAAGCTGTGGTCTATGTATACAATGGAATATTCCTCAGCCATTAGAAACGACAAATACCCACCATTTGCTTCGACGTGGATGGAACTGGAGGGTATTATGCTGAGTGAAGTAAGTCAATCGGAGAAGGACAAACAGTATATGGTCTCATTCATTTGGGGAATATAAAAAATAGTGAAAGGGAATAAAGGGGAAAGGAGAAAAAATGAGTGGGAAATATCAGAAAGGGAGACAGACCATGAGAGACTCCTAACTCTGGGAAACAAAGAAGGGGTGGTGGAAAGGGAGGAGGGCAGGGGGTGGGGGTGACTGGGTGACGGGCACTGAGGGGGGCACTTGACGGGATGAGCACTGGGTGTTATTCTATAGGTTGGCAAATTGAACACCAATAAAAAAATAAATTAAAAAGAATAAAAAATAAAGAGTTGCTGTCGTTTGGTCCTGGCTGTATTTGGTTTTTGCAGTATTATTTTTCCCTAAGGTAAAAAAAAAAAAGAGACTCAAGTTAACCAAGGATTATTGTGCAGGCTTGTCATCTTCTCACTTACCTGTATGTTGACCTTGCCTTTATGCTTGCTATTGTTGGATAGAACCTCTAGATATATTGCTAGAACATGGACACAGAGAGGACACTATCTGAGCAGTGGGGTGGAAGTGGGAGTAGAGGTGACAATAATCAGAGCAGAATCGAGGGGTTTTTCTCAAAGATGTGTCCTGGCCATGACGCAGACTTCACCCTCTTGTCAATCCTAGATGAGGTTTTCAGTCCAAAGAGAGCAGACCAACTCCAAAGACTGAAAGTGGAGGGTATTATGCTGAGTGAAAATAAGTCAGTCGGAGAAGGACAATCATCATATGATTTCACTCATATGGGAACATAAGAAATAGTGAAAGGGATTGTAAGGCAAAGGAGAAGGGACTGAATGGGAAAAATTAGAAAGGGAGACAGTCATGGAGACTCCTAACTGTGGGAAACAAACAAAGGGTTGCAGAAGGGGAGGTGGGGGGGATGAGGTAGCTGAGTGATGGGCACTGAGGGGGGCACTTGATGGCATGAGCACATACTATATGTTGGCAAATTGAATTTAAAAAAAAAAAGACTTAAAGAAAATGTTCAGTGTACCACGGTAGTAATTAAGGTTAAAAACAACAACAAAAGCGAAGTTTTCTCTAGCCCAACGTTGAGGGAAAGTCCGCTAGCAGCTGTTTCCACACTGGAAGCAATTTTTACACAGTCCTTAAATATCTTGCCAACGGTAACTGCAAATGCATATTTTATCTGAGTGAATCGTTGACTGAAGTAGTGGAAGCTATATAGACAAAGCAAATAAAATCTAGAATTTATCAAGTCCTTACTGTGTTTTTCATATTTTCTTTAATTTTTCTCCAGACAACTTAAAATGAAAATAGACTTGTGCTTACCAAACTCTTGCTCAGCTTAATTATGCCCAGATAAGAATCTGATGAATCTGTTTGGATGCATCTCGGACAAAGGATATGAAGCTGTGGGTCCAGAGGAAAGTGGAATTTTGTTATCTGTTGGTTTTGGGCTTTTTTTCTTTTTTCTTTTTTTTTTGTTGTTTTTTTTGTTTTTTTTTTTTGTTTTTTTTTTTTTTCATGGAAGATTTTCTCCATTGAGATTGGTTGCAGAGAGCTGTTTATTGCCTGTAGGTAGCACAGAGGTTTCATCTTGTGAGAAGATTCTGAGTTCTTGATAATGGTTTCTGGGTCTTCTGTGTAGATAAGGAAAGAAGGCCAAGTCTGATTAGCGATGTCTGTCATGGGCCCAGGCTGAGTGGTGGTGGTATGCAGGCTAGGTAAGTGCCATGTCAACTGTTTTGGTAATCCAGTGCCTAGACGCTAAGCCAGTCTAGGTCCTTTGTCCATTTTCTAACATGATGGTTGAAATTACCAATGTATCTTGATTTACCACTTGAAATTACAGAATTATAAGTAATAACCAATACTTTTAAACAGTGATCTTTCATAATCCTATAACCCTACCTTCTACATGTGCACATTTCCTGCTAGCACTTGCCCATAGGTCCATATTTAACACAGGTGTATATGTATCATTTTCTTTTTTTTCTTTTTTTTTGTATCATTTTCTATACTGTATTTTCATGTAAATTAATATCCCAAACACTTCCATTTTGCCAGTTTCCCAAGCTGTTGTTTGTTTATTTATTTATTTAAGACTTATTTCTTAGAAGGCAGTAGGGAGGGGCAGAGGGAGAGGGAATCTCAAGCAGACCCCATGCTGCATGGAGCATGACCTGAGGCTCGATCACATCACCCCAAGATCACGACCCAAGCTGAAACCAGTAGTCAGATGCTCAACAGACTGTGCCACCCTGGCACCCCTATTTATTTATTTTTAAATTATTTATTTATTCATTTATTAGAGCACATGAGCATGGGGGGAGGCGGAAAGAAAGGGAGAGAGGGAATCCCAAGCAGACCTTTGCTGAGTGTGGAGCCTGTCACAGGACTTGATTTCACAACCCCGAGATCATGACCCCAGCCATAACTTAAGAGCTGATGCCCCACCGACTGACCCAGGTGCCCCTGACCAGGTTGTTATCTAAATGACTGACTTTACACTTTCTGGTTGTTTTGTTACTAAGTAGGCCCCCCTAAAGAAATTTTAGGGTGGTTTCACTTAGCATCCTAACCAAAGCATATGAACTTTCCCTTCAGTGTTTGTTTCAGTTGGTTTTTGAAATTTCGTGATGTTTCATTAAAGTATTTGAAGGAAAAAAAAATTAACACATTAATTTTCAAGCATACATATTTTATATTTATGTCTTACATGTTTATATTTTATATTTATATATATTTATGCTTATTTATATAAATATATATCTAATAAATCAGAGCCCTATCTAATATGACAAGTACACATATATTTATTATAAAGATAGATAAACACACATATGTTTAGAATTCTAAGTATCATGATCATTTAGGCAAATGACATTTTCAAAGCTATTAAGAACCTCTCTGTACAAAACAAATCCAACACCCGCACTTATGGGTATTCTATTTTGTCTTCAACTCTAACCCATTTTTCAAGCCAGACTGACCTAAATACACCCTACGCATATGGAATTCCTAGACTTAAAATACATATTTGGAGGGGTGCCTGGCTGGCTCAGTAGGTAGAGCATGCAACTCTTGATCTCGGGGTTGTAAATTAGAGCCCCACCATTGGTATACAGATTACTTAAACTCTTTTTTTAAAAAAATACATATTTGAGGGACGCCTGGGTGGCAGCGGTTACGCATCTACGTTTGGCTCAGGGTGTGATCCCAGGATCCGGGATCGAGTCCCATATTGGGCTCCTTGCATGGAGACTGCTTCTCCCTCTACCTGAGTCTCTCCCCCCCCTTCAAATAAATAAACAAACAAACAAATAAATAAATAAATAAATAAATAAATAAATAATCCTTTTAAAAAAATACATACTTGAACAATTTCTTATTCTAGATGAAACCTGCCAGGCCCAGCCTTCCATAATCCATCTTGAAGCTCCTGCTCCCACTTGATTTTCCACGACTTCCCTCCATGATTTATCCACTCCTGATAAACAGGCCTATTTACTGTACTGCAAACACTCCATGTCTGTTCATCTTTACTGCCTCCGCTTACGTTACTTTTCCTGCTTTGAAATCTTCCCTGTTTCTGCTAGGCCTGTGGAAATCCTACTTGTGCTTGAAGTAGCAGATCCTTGAGGAGATTTTTTCCTGACTAACCTCACCTTTAGAAACTGTTCTCTTGTTTGCCTCACTAGAAATTTAACTTCTGTTACTTTTCAGTATTTGTTATTCCTTTACAAGATCACAGTCTCCTCAAGGGTAAAATAAAAACCAACCAACCAAACAGAAAAACTACAGTACCTTGCATTGATCCATGCTAAGTTAGTTTCTTGCTATTTGTGAACTCGTCTCCCAAGTAAAATCAACAATTATACTCCCTGACACAAAATGGCAATACATTTTCTTCAACGATTATGAGTGTGTCTCAGGCGTGGTGGACCATCATTCTCCTCCTTCAGGTGGATTGTAATATTTCTGTGCAGAGGTACTACGGTTGCCTCTGTATTGGCTGTTCTGTTCTTGGCACTCTGGGGAATGATTGTCTTTCACTACCAGAAGCTGAATAGACCAAATCTATGTTTTCTTCCTTGCTTTGTAATGAAAGATCTGTTGTCAATAAAATGACAGCACATTCAGGCAGCTTAACAGCTGTTATGGTGGCAATGGGCTAATGTCACTCACAGCAACTCTAATCATCAACAGGGTAGCAGCAGTGATTATGCCAAATGCAGATAAAATTTACTGAAATTAACAGAACTTAAGAATGCTGCCAACAGTTTAGGGCTAAACCATTAGTTTGAGACCTGATATTTCCTCGGTGGAATTTCCCCTAACTTCTCAATTTCTGATCTATAAAATCTTCTATGTTGATTTATCCTTTGTTGACGTTCACTGCCACACAGTCAGCCACAGCTTTTCCCTCGCTATGGAACTGGTGATTTTAGACACTTGTGTGGAGTTCATATGACTGGAGCCGAGGCTGGCTGACTTGGGACAGAAAGCTGGAGGGGAATGCTCGCCTACTCCCTTCAGAACAGCATGGATTTGCCTTCTGCAGATCACATCAATGAAATCTTTCACAGTGTAGACCTCTCTCTCACTATTTCATGAGTGTCACTGAAGAACTAATTTGTTCCCAGCTCTTTCTGTTTGCTTCTCTGAACCAGCATTCTTGGTGGAACATGGTGGGGCATGAGAAGGAGGGCCTCAAACAGTGACTTGTAAAAATGGAGAGAATTTCTTGGTTTAGTGACTGTTCCTTTTTTCTTGTATTTGAAAGTTCAATGTTTCATTGAGAAACTTATTGGGACATCTGTGTAGCTCAGTGGTTGAACATCTGTCTTCAGCTCAGGGCTTGATCCTGGAATCCCGGGATTGAGTCCCACATCAGGTTCCCTGCATGGAGCCTGCTTCTCCCTCTGCCTCTCTCTCTCTCTCTGTCTCTCATGAATGAATGGATAAAATCTTAAAAAAAAAGAGAGAGAGAGAAACTGATTATGCCAATTCTTTGTGGAATATTTTTCTCTATAAACCATTGTGGTAAAGAGCAGTGGACAGTGCATTGAAAAATAGAAGACCAATTGTAGGTCCAGGCCATAGTTTATCTTATTTTATTTCTGTTTCAGGCCATACTTTATGGACTTGTAAAATGAAGGGGTTAAAGTAGATCTCCCAGGGTCTCTCCTTCTCTACTATCATTGTAATGGAATATTTAAATACGGACAAGCTTTCATTGTGAATTAAAATAGAATCGTCACCAAAAGAAGGAATCGGTATGTTCTGTACACTATTCCTTGGTGTATATAAAAATATTACATTAGCATTTTTACTTGATAACCTTGCCATAGTAGTATCTTGTGTAAGTTAGCAAAGCTAGGAGTACCAGTCTCTGTAGGTTAATATATAATAAGAATGGTTTTAGTTATATGAATTGCATTCTGGGGGAAGAAGTGGAGAAAAAGATGATTTCCTTAGAGAGCCAGATGGCCAAGAGACTTAGAGCATCTGGTGTCCTTGTTAGAAACCAGAGGCCTTAAATTAGATACATCCCCATAGAAGGTCCACAACTTAGATGCTACCTAATTACATAATTATTGTATCGTTTCATATTATGGTGTCTGATTAATTGGAATGTGAATAGAAAAATCATAGAAACTAACAACATTAAAGGCATTTTACATAGTGTCACCAAATGTTTAAACTGAACAAGGGAAACGAATATATAAGAAATCTAATTTTTATACAGTTCCTGTGGCTGATTTATACTTATTTCCAACTGTAGGATATAAGGAACTGGGTTGTTTTTTTAAAAAAAAATTAATTGGGTAAACAAAACAAAATGTGAAAAGGAGATGAACAAGGCAGAGTGTAGAAAACTATGTGCTATAAATTATATTTATAAATAAACATTTCAGCAGTTTCTTTAGTGTTTATTTTAGCCATATGTGGCAAGTAGTATAAACTTTGGCTAATTTCTGTCTTTCATTAGATGTTAGTGGGATCAATTTACTGCTTCTGTATGGTAGAGGAAAAAATTAATAGAGATTTTTAAAAAAATATTCACACAAAATATTTGACACATATTTAAGGCTCATTTTCTATAGTAATCCACTAACCCCTTTATCAAATATTTGCATGTTGTACATACTCTTTGCAATATAGACTCATCATGCCTTGAATTGGGCATACAAAACCCAGTTTCTGAAAGGTTCCAAATTCATTACTCCTTACTGTTTTCTTCACATTGTCAAATGGTAAAACAGAGCATGATAGAATCATGTTAATAACCCCTGGGATGTATTTGTGAAACAGTCCCAGTTTTTTCTGATGAGATAAATGAGGTACAAAGGGTTAAGCTGCTCACCTGAGGTCAAGCAGCCAGTAGGTAGTGGAGCCAGGATCTCCTATTTGACTTCAATCACAGTGCTTTTTTTTTTTCTACTATATGTGGCCTGTGTCACCATAGAACTCATATTTTGACATATGTTAGTATTTCAACAAAACATCCCATTTGCTTGATTTATTATTTAGTGAATTGATCTCTTTGGAGTTTGTATTGACCTAGCCTGGTTTCATAAATTCAGAGCAAAAGCCACAGTTAGCTCTAGACTTATCCAAATTGGTTGGCTGTTCTAGTCAAATTCATAAACTACCATTTCAATCTTCTGCAAAATGTTGACTCTGTGACCTGATCTAAGTGATTTGCTGTTCTTTATCAGTTTGGAATGATTTAATGATAGATAACTCCAAAGTGATGACTCGGTAAAATGTGTTGCAGCTTCATTGATTTAGTTCATGTCAGTTCCTAATAGACTGTTGGACTTCATAAACTGCTTGGAAACATTTTTAATTCTCAAAATATAAACTGAAGATAAGATGCTCTTACAATGGGAAATTTCCAGATGTTTCTTGAAGCTATTGCAGAGTTCACGTTCATGTTAGTTCTTGAGTCTCATTTCTGAATTAAGGCCTCTAAATATTTTATGTATGTATCTAAAATCATAGACAATATTTCCTTCAAGATTCTGTATGCGTGATGTGTAAGATGCATTGGCTCATTTAGTAGTCAAGCAGTAAAAAATATACTCAGGATCTACTACGTATGGTCAAGAAACTCCATCTTTCTGACCTAATATCTGCATTAAAGAATGTTGTGGACCTGGAAATTGACCAGTCCATGCTGTATAATTCATCTGTAAGCAATGGCTTTATTGCTCTAACACCTCAAGGAACATGTCCTTATAATTCATGAAGGAATCTCTAAGGTGAGCTAATTGAGGCACAATTTCTCCTATGCAAACTCAGCAAGCAATTATTTTGTTATACCCAACAACATAGCCATTGCTTGAGTTTTAACAAGTGTGTGTGTGTGTGTGTGTGTCTAGCCAAAAATAAATAAAAATAAAAATGCTTTTGCTTTTGACTGTATGGTCTTCTGTTCTTGACAAAGTAAAGAAAGAAATGCATATTTTACATATTTTTGAACTCTCTAGTTCAGCCAGCTGTGCTTTTCGGAAAGTTCTCTGGGCTAGAAATGAACGTTGTTTCCCTCCCACTCCTTTTTCTCTTGTCTGTTTTAAGCAGACTGCCAGTCTCATGCATTTCACAGTGTTCAATATTGACCCCCTTTCCAAACTTTTATTTTGGGGGAGTCAGTAGTAACCAAAAATGTTTTTTTCAAGTGGAAGAAGTGGCAGGTGTTTGGAATTAGAAGTTAAACTAACTTCTGGTTTACTAACTCAACTAACACACACTAGCTGTTTTTAATTTCCCTGGCTCTCATCTTCCTCAACTGTAAAATGAGGAGTCTTAATGATAAACTAGATAAAATTGGGCACATTATTTAACTTGTTTTTGCATCTGCGTCTTCATCTATAAAATAAAACTAATCAACACCGAGAGTTGTTGGAGGAGTGAGTAGCATACACTTCCCCTGATTGTGGAAAGTCCAAAATACCCCCCTATTTCTACAAACTCATGGGACCTTTCCTGGTCAACTGTAGCTTTGATATCTTCTTGTTTCTATTGAATATAAGCCAGGGATTGCTTCATTGTCTTATGTGCGTTGTCCCCATTCTATGACAAATCATTCTAGATGTGGGATTCAGCCCTTTCCAGGATTTCTTCAAAATGAAACACATGCACGCACACAACTATTGAGTGTGCAAGATACCACCTCACACCAGTGAGAACAGTGAAAATTAACAAGACAGGAAACCACAAATGTTGGAGAGGACGTGGAGAAAGGGGAACCCTCCTGCACTGTTGGTGGGAATATGAACTGGTGCAGCCACTCTGGAAAACTGTGTGGAGGTTCCTCAAAGAGTTAAAAATAGACCTGCCCTACGACCCAGCAATTGCACTGTTGGGGATTTACCCCAAAGATACAGATGCAATGAAACGCCGGGCCACCTGCACCCCGATGTTTCTAGCAGCAATGTCCACAATAGCCACACTGTGGAAGGAGCCTCGGTGTCCATCGAAAGACGAATGGATCAAGAAGCTGTGGTCTATGTATACAATGGAATATTCCTCAGCCATTAGAAACGACAAATATCCACCATTTGCTTGATGGGACTGGAGGGTATTATGCTGAGTGAAATAAGCCAATCGGAGAAGGACAATCATATGGTTTCATATATGGGGGAATATAAAAAATAGTGAAAGAGATCATAGGGGAAAGGAGAGAACATGAGTGGGAAATATCAGTGAGGGTGACAGAGCATGAGAGACTCCTAACTCTAGGAAACGAACTAGGGGCGGTGGAAAGGGAGGTGGGTGGGGGGTTGGGGTGATGGGCACTGAGGGGGGCACTTGATGGGATGAGCACTGGGTGTTATGCTATATGTTGGCAAATCGAACTCCAATAAAAATATATACAAAAAAAAACAACAACCATTGAGTGTGCATGTTAGACTTCAGGTTAGACTGAAAGTTACAGTTATTATGTGCCAGGCAATGATCTAAGTATTCCACATGAATTCATGCATTTAACCTTCATGACAACCCAATGAACTAGGTGCTGTTTTCAGCCTGATTTTACAGACAAGGCAACTGAGGCACAGACAAGTAACTCGTGTGAGATCACACAGTCAGTATGTACAATTGGATTTGAACACAGGCTATTGAATTCTGGGGTTCATGCTCTTAAGTACTACCTTGTATTTCTTCTCTATGCCATGGTCATAAAAATTCTCACCGATCAACAAAAATGAAATATCTAGAATTTTATAAGCTCGATGAACCCAGGATCTGTCATTCTAATTAAGAAGGACCTTAAATGTTTTTCATCCAAGTATAAATGTTTGGGTTCATGACGGTGTATGGGATTGTTTTGCAACTAAAGAATTTTTTGGGTAGAAGAGACCATGAAAACCACGTATTGCCATCCCTTTCAATTTAGCTAATGTAAACTAATTGCCTTCTTCATGGCGAGAACTTCCACTTGTGTTCTCTCATTGAATCTGTGCAACTCCGTCCTTAGCTATTATTGTCCATTTGGGGCTGATGTTATCCTAGAGTGTGTTAACAGTACTGTCACATGCAGGCAAGACCGTTTCATCTCTCTTCTATGGGGCATGATATTATCACTAAGCAGAAAGGTCAGTGGTCATGAATTAGGACAGGAGGAAAAAAGTAGGAAACAGGAGATTGTAGTCCCATTTGGAATTTGATGTTTCTTTTTTCAGATGTGAGAATATATCTGGTCTTAAAATCATCATTTGTACAGAGAAATAGCGTAGTGTGGAGGTTAAAAGCATGGCCCCCAGACACAGACTGCTTGGGTGTGAAGCCCACCTCTACTTGCCACTGAGGCTGAGTGACCATAGAGAAGTTACGAAATCTTGCTGTGCCTCAGTTTCCTCAACTGCAAAATGAGAATACTAGGGCCCACCTCATGGGCTACTTTGGTGATTCAGGAGCTTAATATATGCAGAATGCTTAGAACAGGGCCTAAGATTGTTTTTTAAATGAAGAAAATATCATGCCTGCTCTCTAGAATCTCCCTAGATAGTTCTAAATCTTCAGTGTTTCTAGAATGCACTTATAATGCATTATTTATTAATACATTAATGATGTCATGGGCTCCTATTGTTTTTCTTTAATAAAAAAACAAACTGATTTGATGAACAGATTCACAGATTAATACATGGAGGCCTTGTTTTACCTCCAAAAGAAAAGCAGATATTTTATGATTAACAGTTAAGAACAACTGGAACAAATGTAGAATTTTTAAAATATCAGTACGAATGTATTTTTAAAATACTAATTCAACAAAATTATCTTTTTTTTTTATGAAGGGGGGATGGTGGAGGGGCTAATTTAAGTAAACATTCAAAAGGGGGAAAATTCGGGGTGGGGGGAGGGGAGTCTATTTCCCCAGCTGGGAAATGTCTGCAGATAGAGTGAATACGTAGTCAGCAGATCTCTATTTTTATTCAAGCAGCTTGCTCAGAAATACAGTGGCTGCAGTTTTCTCTCCTCTCTCGTGTGAGCTGCAGCTCAGCCAGGAATACTGGCAGTGGATGCCCATCCTTTAATGTGCCTGAGTGGGCGACGGGTAGCACACAGGTCAGCAGATTCTCATCCCGCTCTCCACTGTGGGAATTGGCCCAGTTAACAAAGGCAAACTGGGTTAGGTCTGGGTTGACGACACACTGCTACTATTTGAGCATGCTTCAGGACAACAAGCCTAAGCGCTCTTGCAAAAATCAGTGTGCAGTACCCTGGTTTCCTATTTGTCTTAGAAAGCAATCGTGTTTATGAATGTTTTTCTGTGAGAGCCAGGAGGGTCAAGACTTAAAATGCAGCAACGAGCACTTTGGCAGTTTATGATCGTTTCATGGACATGGTTAGTTTTCACCACCTTCATCCCTTTCTCATACTGCCTGACCGTCAGGAATGACTCTGTTCTTCCCTCCCAATTTTTCATCTCCCAATCCTTTAGGCCCTGCCCTGAAATGAATGTTAGCACATTTATCAAGCCCCTATTGATAGCTCCGGTAGCAAGCGGTCATTTCTTTCCCAGAACTCTTGAAGTTGTGTCATCTGTACCTGTTTTAGCACATGGTCGCTTTCTAGCATGCGTGGTAACCAGTTTAAATTAAGTACTTATTTGATCTCCCATACCAGGTTATAAACTTCTTGAGGGTGATTTTGTATCATCTTGATATAGAAATGCTGTGGTCTTCAATGATGCCCACCACATAGCATGTGCATAATCGATGTTGAGAAATGAATGTATAAATAGCATTTAATACTAAAAGCCTAGGAATAGGGAAGACCTTACTTTACCTATAAATTTTAAAAATATCAGTATGAATGTATTTTTAAAATACTAATTATAATAACTATAACTAACTCTGATCAGAATGCACTAAATGTTCATTTATGTGTTTTATGCATGTCATCTCAGGAAAACCTTATAATGGTACCTATTTTATACAGTTGTTATCATCAAACCTATTTTCCAGATGGGGGAGTTGAAGAGCACAGTAGTTTTGCAGATTGTTAAAGTAGTAATTTATAGAGCCAGGATTTGGATTTTTTTTTTTTGAGTTCGCATTTCATTACTTTATTTAAATTAATTTGCCAACATGTAGTGTAACACCCAGTGCTCATGACATCAAGTGCCCTCCTTAGTGCCCATCTCTCCACCCCCCTCTCCTTCCGCAACCCTTTGTTTCCCAGAGTTAGGAGTCTCCCATGGTTTGTCTTCCTCTCTAATTTTTCCCCAATTTCCCCTCTTTCTGTTACAGTCCCTTTCACTATCTTATGTTCCACATATGAGTGAAACCATATGATGATTGTCTTTCTCCGACTGACCTATTTCACTCAGCATAATGCCCATAATCCATGTCGAAGCAAATTGTAGGTATTCATCCTTTCTGATGGCTGAGTAATATTCTAATATATATATGAATCACAATACTGTACACCTGAAACTAATACAACACTGTATGTTAACTAATTGGAATTTAAATAACTTGGAGAAGAAAAAAATTTATATTCTAATATATATGTGTGTCCCCCCCACATCTTCTTTATCTATTCATCTATTGAAGGACATCTCAGCTCCTTCCACAGTTTGGCTGTGGACATTGTGGACATTGCTGCTATAAACATTGGGGTGCAGGTGTCCCGTTGTTTCATTACATCTGCATCTTTGGGGTAAATCCCCAGCAGTGCAGTTGCTGGGTCGTAGGGCAGGTCTATTTTTAACTTCTTGAGGAACCTCCACACGGTTTTCCAGAGTGGCTGTACCAGTTCACATTCCCACCAATAGTGCAAGAGGGTTCCCCTTTCTCCACATCCTCGCCAACATTTGTTGATTCTATAGAGCCAGCATTTGAACTTTAAGAAGTCTGATCCCCCTCCTTCTGTTTAAATGTTTTTCTTCTCCAAGTTATTTAAATTCCAATTAGTTAACATACAGTGTTGTATTAGTTTCAGGTGTAAAATATAGTGATTCAGCACTTTTATACATCACCCAGTGCTCATCACAAGTGCACTCCTTAATCCCCATCACCTATTTAACCCATGTCCCTACCCCTCTCCCCTCTGGTAACCATCAGTTTGTTCCCTAGAGTTAGGAGTCTGTTTCTTGGTTTGCCTCCTTTCTCATTTTTCCCTTTGTTTTGTTTCTTAAATTCTACACATGAGTGAAATCAGAAGGTCTTTCTCTGACTTATTTTGCTTAGCACAGCCCTCTCTAGCTCCATCCACGTCATTGTATCCTTCTCTTTCAATCATCACACTTTCATACACCCTTTGTTTCATAGCAAGTCAGTATAGGTAATTAGATTTGAACACAGGACTTCTAACTCCATGTCCAGTGCATTTCCTGTAAGTACCTAGTACCTTGTACGTAGTAGATATTTAAGTGTTTGACTCTACCAAACTCTCCCACTCATTCCTAGCACCTTAGAGCTAGATCTCCTGGTTTTATTTTTTTAAAGATTCTATTTATTTATTTATGAGGGACACAGAGAGAGAGGCAGAGACCCAGGCAGAAGGAGACACAGGCTCCCTGCAAGGAGCTGGATATGGGACTAATCCCAGATCCTGGATCATGCCCTGAGCCGAAGGCAGACACTCAACCACTGAGCCACCCAGGTGTCCCTCTCTTGGTTTTATAGGGCCAGCCCTTGTAGTCTTCCCTGACCCACTGTTAACCACTCTGCCATGTCATGAGCTAGAGAATAGAAGTATAGAATATCTCTAAAATATAATGTTTGGGGACCGAAATAAAATGTCTGTTGTGTGTGCCACTGAAACTGAGAGCTTCATAGACTACCTCATATCCTGATTTGTCATTTGAAAAGTTCCAAAGATCCAGAACAGATAGGGCAGTTTAACATCACCAACCTGGTTGATTGGTACTTAACTATGGCTACATATAAGAATGGCCTGCAAAGTTTGTAAAAATACAAATTCCTAGGCTTCACTCATAATTAATCAGAATTTGACTTATATTACAATTCATATCAGCCAATTGTTTACTGTACCAGATAATAGTGCTGTGTCCCCAATTTAAATAAAGTACCTACATTATGCCACGAATTACTATTTAATAACATGCATTTAATAAATAACATAATAAATAACAGTTAATAAACTATACCACACAGACATAAACTAGAGATTCTTTTTAATAATCCAGTAACTGTATTATGGACATTTTATTTGTTGAAATTACGTAAGTTAAGGAATTTTTAAAAGTATATATTAGGATCAGAGAGCAGAAATCAAAAAGGACTTGAGAAAGATATAAAAGAAAATTACTTGAAGCAATGAATGAAATGTTGGGGAAAATAGGAAATTAATTCAAAACTACAACTTGCTTAAAACCACCTTCTTACACCAAAAAAAAAAAAACAAAAAACAAAAAAAACAAAAAACAAAACAAAAAACTACAACTTGCGGTAGAATATAGAATAGATAAGTCCCTGATGGAGTAGTGTCTTAAGATACCATCTACATACACATAGAGCATACCTGTTGGATTTTAAAAGAAAAAAATACGGACGAGATCAACCCCAGTAATTCATTTAAAAAAAATGAAGTTTCTGCCAATTCAGGAATCTGGCCATGTAATTTGGTTATTAAATGATGGGACACTCTTGTGGAAAATTATCCACCTCAGATAGAAAATTTTTAACTTTGAGAAGGTAGGAAGTTTCCAGAAACATATTTACATGAATTCTTCCAAATGATGCAGGGCAAGACATCAATAGATCCTGGTTAATTTATTCTACTTTGAAGGATTTAATATTTTTTTCTCTATTTCACACTCTGTGGATTGAAAAAAAATCAATTGAAGATAATTGGGTGCATATTTTTAGAAAATGTGAACAAAATAAACTGCACATCAATAGTGGGCTTCAGTATTCAGAATTGAAGTTGGCTGTAGAACAGAGACAACTTGTGAGGAAAAAGCATAATTTAAGAATATAATATTCATGATTTAACCTTTTTTTACTGACAGCTTTATTGAAATAATTCACAATACCACAGCCTCACCCATTTAAAGTATGTGTTTTTTTGGTAAATTAATAATGTGCCACCATTGCACAACCCATTTTAGAAGCTTATCACCCCCCAAAAGAAATCCATACTATTTCCCACAATATCTATGCACCTGACATAAGCAACTGTATTAGTTGGGGATGCCGTAACAAAATGCTGTAAACAAGGCGACTGAAATGATAGAAACTTACTTTCTCACAGTTCTGGAGGCTAGAGGTCAAGGCTCTGGTTGATTTAGTTTCTGGTGAGCATTCTCTTCCTGTCTTGCAGACGTCTTCCTCCTCGCTGTGTTTCCACAAGGCTTCTACTTGATATGCGAGCATATCAAGAGCCAGAGACAGAAAAGCACTCTGGTATCACTACTTCTAAGGATACCAATTCTCACAGACAAAGGCCCACCCTTATGACCTCATTTAACCCTAATTACCTCTTTAGAGGCCTCATCTCCAACTACCGCCATGCTAGTGGTGAGGTATTTGTGTTACCACCAAATATTTGTCATTCGGTCCATGACATTGTGCCCTGGCCCCTCAGAGTATATGCCTTTATTAATTAATTAGCTAATTAATTAACATGTAGCTAACCTACAATGTTACATTAGTTTTAGGTGTAAAGGATTTACACCTAAATTTAGCTTAGGGATGATGATGATGATGATGATGATGATGATTATGATGAGATGATGATGGATGATGATGGTTATGATGATATGATGATGATGATGATGATGATTATTTAGCTTAGGAATTTGACAAGTTTTACATTATGTTATGTTAATAGGTATAGCTACCATCTGTTCCATTACATCGCTATTACAATATCACTCTCTCCTTTGTGCTCTGTTTTTTTTTATTCCAATGATTTACTCATTCTGTAACTGGAGGCCTGTTTCTCCCTCTCCCCTTCACCCATTTTGCCCAATCCCATACCCCCGTCCCCTCTGGCAACCATCAGTTTGTTCTCTGTATTCACAGTTCTGATTCTGCTTTTCATTTGTTTTTTCATTATCTTTAGTTTCCATTTATGAGTGAAATATAGTAGTTGTCTTTCTCAATCTGATTTATTACACTTAGCGTAATACCCTCTAGGCCCATCCCTATTGATGCTCATAAATGAGATCATCTCATCCTGTTGATGGCTACGTGATATTCCATTGAATATATACCTACAACATTTTCCTTATCCATTCTTCTGTTGATGGACACTTGCTTTTATGTCTTGGCTATTGTAAAAAAAAATGCTGCAATAAACATAGGGGGTGCATGTATCTTTTCGAGTTAGAGTTTTTGTTTTCCCTGGGTGAGTACCGAGTAGTGGAATCATTGGATCATACGGTATTTCTATCTTTAATGTTTTTGAGGAACTGCCATACTGTTTTCCACAGTGGCTGTACCAATTTACACTCCCAACGATAGTATACAAAGGTTCTTTTTCTCTCCACATCCTCATCAACACTTGTTTCTTGTGGTTTTGATTTTAGCCATTCTGACAAGTATGAGGTAATATTTCACTGTGGTTTTGATTTGCATTTCCCTAGAGATTAGTGATGTTGAGCATCTTTTCATGTGTCTGTTGGCCATTTGGATGTCTTCAGGGAAAAAAAGTCAGGTCCTCTGCCCATTTTTTAATTGGATTGGTGTTCAGTTTTTGTGTTTTTGGGTGTTCAGTTGTATAAGTTCTATATATATATTGTGGATATTAACCCATTATTGGATAAAGCATTTGTAAGTATCTTCTCCCACTCAGTAGGTTATATTTTGTTTTCTTGATGGTTTCTTTCGCTGTGTAGAAGCTTTTTATTTTGATATAGTCCTAAAAACTTACTTTTCCTTTTGTTTCCCTTGCCTCAGGAGATATAACTAGAAAATGTTGCTATGGCTGATATCACAGAAATTACTATGTTGTCTTATAGGATTTTTTATAGTTTCAGGGCTTTAATGTTTAGGGCTTTAATCCATTTTATTTTCGTATATGGTATCAGGAAGTAGTCCAGGTTCATTCTTTTACATGTACCTGCCCAGTTTTCCCAGCACCATTTGTTGACAAGATTGTCTCTTATTCCGTTGTATATTCTTGCCTCCTTTGCCATACGTTAATGGATCATATAATTGTGGGTGTATTTGAGGAGTCTCTATGCTGTTCTATTGACTTATGTGTCTATTTTTGTGCCAGTACCATACTGTTTTGATTACTACAGCTTTGTAGTATAGCTTTAAATCTGGAATTGGAATACCTCCAACTTTGTTCTTCTTTCTCAGGATTGCTTTGACTACTCAGGATCTTCTGTAGTTCCATACAAATTTTAGTATTCTTTGTTCTCATTCTGTGAAAAACGCTATTGGTATTTTGATAGGCATCACCTTGAATCTTTAGATTGATTTGGGTAATGTGGACATTTGACAATACTAATTCTTCCAATCCATGAACATGGAATGTATTTCCATTTGTAGTCAATTTCTTTCTTTTGTTGTTTTATAGTTTTCAGAGTACAGGTTGTTCACCTCTTCGGTTAAGTTTATTCCTAGGTATTTTATTCTTTTTGGTGCAATTGTAAACAGTGTTTTTTTTTTAATTTTTTTTTCTGCTACTTTGGTATTAGTATATAGAAACAGTACTGATTTCTGGATGTTAATCCAATTAATACAATTAATTGTATTAAAATACAATATTAATTTTGTATCTGGCCACTTTACTGAATTTGTTTATTCTAGTAATTTTTTGGTAGAGTTTTTAGGATTTTCTATATATAGTATCATGTCATCTGCAAATAGTGACAGTTTAACTTTCTTTTTACCCATAGGGATGCCTCTTATTTCTTTTTCTTATCTGATTGCTGTGGCTAGGACTTCCAGTATTATGTTGAATAAAAGTGGTGTGAGTGAACATCCTTGTCTTATTCCTGACCTTAGAGGGAAAGCTCTGTTTTTCATCGTTAGGGATAATATTAGCTGTGGATTTTCATATATGGCCTTTTATTACAGTGAGGTATGTTCCCTCTAACCCCATTTTGCTGAGGGTTTTTATCATGAATGGATGTTGAATCTTGTTAAATGCTTTTTCTGCATCTATTGAGTTAATCATATGATTTTTAACCTTTGTTTTATTGATGCAGTGTATGATGTTGATTGATTTCGGAATATTAAACCATTCTTGCATCCCAGGAATAAATTCCACCTGACTGTGGTAAATAATCTTTTTAATGTATTGTATGGAGTTTGCTAATATTTTGTTGAGGATTTTTTTATCTATGTTCCTCAGCATATTGGCCGGCAGTTTTATGTGTGTGTGTGTATGTGTGTGTTTGTGTGTGTGTGGTATGTTTGTCTGGTTTTGGTATTCGTATAATACTGACCTCATAGAATGTATTTGGAATCTTTCCTCCTTCTATTTTTTGGAATAGTTTGAGGAGAATAGATCCTAACTTTTCTTTAAGTGTCTGGTAGGATTTACTTGTGACGCCATCTGGTTATGGACTTTTATTTTTTGGTAGTTTTTTGATTACCAATTCAAATTTTGTTACTTTAATCAGTCTGTTCAGATTTTCTATTTCTTCACAGTTCAACTTTGGAAGATTATATGTTTCTAGAAATTTATACATTTCTCCTAGATTGTCCAGTTTTATTGGCATATAATTTTTCATAGTATTCTCTCATAATGCTTTGTATTTCTGTGGTGTTAGTTGTTACTTCTCCTCTCTCATTTCTTTTTTTTTTCTTTTTCTTTTTTAATTTTTTTTTTTATTTATTTATGATAGAGAGAGAGAGAGAGAGGGGCAGAGACACAGGCAGAGGGAGAAGCAGGCTCCATGCACCGGGAGCCTGATGTGGGATTCGATCCGGGGTCTCCAGGATCGCGCCCTGGGCCAAAGGCAGGCGCCAAACTGCTGCGCCACCCAGGGATCCCCCTCATTTCTGATTTTATGTATTTAAATCCTTTCTCTCTCTCTTTTTTTTAAGATTTTATTTTTTATTCATGAGAGATACGGAGAGAGAGACAGAGACACAGGCAGAGAGAGAAGCAGGCTCCATGCAGGGAACCTGACATGGGACTAGATCCCAGGTCTCCAAGATCACACCCTGGGCCAAAGGCAGACAACAAACCACTGAGCCACCCAGGTATCCCCTTTCTCTTTTTGTCTGATGAGTCTGGCTCAGGTTTGTCAGTTTTATCTTTTCAAAGAACCAGTTCTTGGTTTCATTGATTTTTTTTTCTTTCTGATATTTATTATTTCCTTTTTTCTACTCACCTTGGGTTTTGTTCTTTTGCTAGTTCCTTTAGGCATAAGGTTAAATTGTTTGAGTTTTTTCTTGTTTCTTGAGGTAGGCCTGTATTGCTAATATATTTCTGTCTTAAAACTGCTTTTATTATGTCCCAGAGATTTTGGACCATTGTATTTTCATTTGTATTTTTTTTTCTTCTTTGATTGCTTCAGTGACTCATTGGTTGTGTAGTATCATGTTGTATAGTCTCCATGTGTTTTGGGGTTTTTTTTTCCCAGTTTTTCTCTTACTTATTTCTAGTTTCATACCATTGTGGTAGGAAAAGTTGCATGGTATGATTTCAATCTTCTTAAATTTATTGAGCCTTTGGGCACGTGGGTGAATCAGTCAGTTGAGTAGCTGACTCTTGGCTTCACCTCAGGGCATGATCTCAGAGTCACGGAATCAAGCCCTGCATTGGGCTCCGCAGTCAACAGAGTCTGCTTGTCCCTTTCCCTCCCCCTCTGCACTGTATGCTTGCTTTCTCTACAATAAATGAATAAAATCTTAAAAAAATAAATTAAAAACTTATCTAGACTTGTTTTATGGCCTGAGATGTTATCTATTCTAGAGAATGTTCCATGTGTACTTGAAACGAAGGATGTGTGTTGTTTTAGGATGGAATGTTCTGTTATGTCCATCTGGTCCAGTATGTCATCCAAAGGCATTGTTGCCTTGTGATTTTTGTCTGGATTATAAATCTGTTGATGTAAGTGAAGTGTTAAAATCTCCTACTATTATTCTATTGCCATCAATTTCTTTCTGTATCAGTTAATATTTACGTATTTAGGTGTTCCAGTGTTACGTGCATATATATTTATAATTTTATATCTTGTTGGATGGCTCCCTCTATCACTATGTAATGCCCTTCTTTGTCTCTTGTTATAGTCTTTGCTTTAAAGTCCATTTTGTCTGATGTAAGTATTGCTACCCTGGATTTTTTTTCACTTCCATTTGCATGGTGAATGTTTTTCCATCCCTTAACTTTCAGTCTGTCTGTGTCTTTAGGTCTGAGCTGAGTCCCTTGTAGGAAGCAAAAAACAAAGGATATTGGCTGGCAGGTGTGTGTGTGTGTGTGTGTGTGTGTGTGTATGTTATGTTTGTCTGGTTTGGTATTTGTGTAATACTGACCTCATAGAATGTATTTGGAGTCTTTCCTCCTTCTATTTTTTGTTTTTGTTTTTGTTTTATCCATTTGGCCATTCTGTCTTTTAATTGGAGTATTTAGGCCATTTACATTTAAAGTAATTATTGATAGGTATGTATTTATTGCCATTTTAAAATTTTGTTTTCAGGGCTCCCTGGGTGGCTCAGCAGTTTGGTGCCTGCCTTCGGCCAAGGGCGTGATCCTGGAGTCCCAGGATTGAGTCCCGCATCAGGCTCCCTGCATGGAGCCTGCTTCTCCCTCTCTCTGTGTCTCTCATGAATAAATAAATAAAATCTTTATTTAAAAAATTTTTTTTAATTTGTTTTCTAGCTATTTTTGTTCCTTCTCTTGCTCTTTCTTTGTGATCAGTGAGTATCTATAGTGTTTTGTTTGGCTTTCTTTCTCTTTATTTTTGTGTGTGTATCAGATTTTGGGTTTGTGGTTACCATGAATTTGATCTATAATCTCCTTAGTAAATAGCAGTATATAATACTCTGATGGTCATTTAAGTTCAAACACGTTCTTAAAACAAATACAGAAAAAAAAAAACTTGATTCTTTTCACCTTCTCTTCCCTTTTTGCTTCCCTTTTCCACATTTTATGTATATGTTGTCATATTTTACATCTTTTTATTCATATTTTTCTTAGGTCTAATTATGGCCATTTCTTTTCCACTTGAAGTAGTCTCCTTAACATTTATTGTAGAGCTGGTTTAGTGGTGATAAACTCCTTTTATTTGTTTGGCAAAATCTTTCTCTCTCCTTGGAGTCTAAATGATAATCTTGCTGGGTATTCTGGTTGTAGGTATCTTTCCATTCAGCACTTTGTTTGTATCTTGCCACTCTCTTCTGACTAGCAAACTTTCTGATAAAAATTCAGCTGATAGCCTTATAGGTTTTCCCTTGGGGGTAATTTTTTGTTTCTCTCTTGCTGCTTTTAAGATTCTCTATCTTTAACCTTTGACATTTAATTATCCTGTGCTATGTGTGGACCTCCCTGGGTTCATCTTATTTGGAACTCTGCTACATGGACTTGGTTATCTATTTCCCTCCTTAGATTAGGGACATTTTCAGTTATTATTTCTTAAGTTTTCTATACCTGTCTCTCTTCCTCTGGGACCCCCTATAATGCAAATTTTTATTCTCTTGATATTATCCAAGAGATCTCTTACTCTATCGTCATCTTTAAAAATTATTTTCCGTCCTTGCTGTTCAGTTTGTGTGCTTTTCATTACCCTCTCTTCCAGATAACTGATACGTTGTTTGGCATCTGATCCCTCTGGTGTTTTTATTTCAGTTATTGTATTCTTCAACTCCGATTGTTTTTAATATATTCTGTCTCTTTATTGAAGGTCTCACTGAGTTCTTCCATTCTTTTCTCTAGCCCTTTGAGTTTATGATCATTATTTATTTATCAGACATATTGCTTATCTCTGTTTAATTTAGTTCTTTTTCTGAAGTTTTTTTGTTGTTCTTTCTTTTGGAACTGTGGAGGCCGAGAAAAATTAAGGCCATTCCACCTCAAGTTTAGCATTAGCACAAGTACAGCCATCTTAGGCCCCTGTGAATAAGAGCTGAACTTTACAGGAAAGACTGCAGAATGTCCTTGGCAGGGAATCCCATATCAGAAAGACAACAGAGCCCATGCCTGTGGCAGAAAGTCCCATATTAGAATGAGAACAGAGCTCAATGCCCTTGAAAGCCCCATATCAGAATGTAAACAGAACTTGAGAAATTCCTCCACCCCTTCTGAAAATCCCCTAGACCAGCCCATAAAAAACCCAGCTGAACCCACTTTGGGGTCCAAGTCCCTGCTCCGCTGTGTCGGGTATACTTGGACCCAAGCTCGAGCTTGCAAATAAACCCTCGTGTGCTTGCATTGGTGTCGGCTCCTTGGTGGTTTCTCGAATTTGCAATCTTGGGCACAACAGAACATGTTCCTCCATCTCTCCCTTTTGCTTGTTTTTCTGTGTTTGTTTCCATGGATTAGTCAAAACAACTACTTCTCCCAAAGTAGAAGGAGTGGTCTTGTGTATTATGTCCCCTATGCAGACTGTGTGTTCTTGGTTACTTTTGCTGACTGGCTGGAACTGTGGCTGTTTATGCTAGCCATGCTTTTAAACTGTGGCATGTCTCTGTCTTGCTGTTCTATCTTCAGTTTTTCAGTAGCTGTTTTGTCAGCCCTCAGTTCTTTTTTTCAAGGAAAATTGTTCTATTAATAAGTATAATTTGGTGTGCTCTATGGAGGAGGTCAGTTCAGAGTCTATGTTGCCATCTTGAACCAGAACTCATGCATGTCTTTCCTGCATGTAAAATACATTCCTTCCATCCCAATAGCTTTTCAAATTTTAACTCATTCCAGCACCAATTCTAAAGTCCAAATCAGATATGTGAAGACTCAACACATACATGTTGAGTTGTATAACTCATACTAAGACAGAATTTCTCTCCGGTGGTGAACCTGCGAAGCCAGACAAGTTGTATGATTCTGAGTTAGGGACAAACAGGGCTAGGCAGGGCTATGAAGGGGGCCATGGAAGCAGGATCACAAAAATCCCAAAAGTGCTGAAGTGTAAGGAAACCAAAAATAAAGGAACAAGCCAGACCACCATGACCTAAGGGTTGGGTCTTGTTATAACAGCTACTTGTGATCAACAAATAACGACACCCCCAAAAAGAAGTAAGCGGTTAAAGATGTTATTAATGGTCCTTACTCAATGGTGATAACAATAGATAATGTTAAAAGGATTTAGGTTCCCTGATGAAGTTCTCAATAAAAGACCAACTCTACAGGTCCTCAGTAGCAACCTCTCAACCCCTCTCAATCCTGAGAGCTTTCTCTGTATCTTTGCTTAATAAACTTCTCTCTCTTTACTCTCCTGTGTCCGCAAATTTATTCTTTGACTCCGTGAGACAAGAGCCAAGCTCTCCCGTTGTCCATTCCAAAATAAAATGGTAGGATAGGCGTATGTTAGATATTCCCATTTTAAAAGGGAGAAATCAGGGGCATCTTGGTGGCTCAGGGGTAGAGGGGTTGAGGCATTTGGCTCAGGTCGTCCTGGGATCAGGTCCCACATCCTGGGATCAAGTCCCGCATCCAGCTCCCCGCAGGGAGCCTGCTCCTCCCTCTGCCTATGTCTCTGCCCCTCTCTCTCTCTGCATCTCTCATGAGTAAATAAATAAAATCTAAAAAAATAAAAAATAAAAAGAAATCAGAAGGAAGAATGGGGTGACAGGTCACAAGCAAGTAAAAATTTAGCAAGGACTATTCCATTAGGTTTTCAGGCTATAGAATAATTCTCTTTGGTTCCATTTTCTGCCCTCCAAACCCACTGGGGTGGCCCAGTTGCCCGCAAGGCCCTGTAGTATAGCTATTCCCCTTCAGCTCTGTGGGTTGGCCCCACAAGCCAATGGGCGGGGATTGCCTTGCCCTTTGAAACTGAAAAGGTCACACCCTCTAGAACATCTGAACCTGAGGAAACAGGTTTGCCTCCCGAGCCTGTGGTAGGAGGCACAGCCCTGATGATTTCTGGATCACCTTCATAGTCATTCTCCCTTCTTCCCTATTTAAGAATAAAGTATGTTCTTAACTGAGTAATTATCCTGTCTTCACCTTGGTCCAAACAAGCAGTGTATTTCCTGGTATAATCTCATTTCCATCCCTGACTTCTGCTAAGATGACGAATTAAATGTATGTTTCACACCCCTATTAATCTCCTTATCAAGTGGTGGTTCATCCACACTTTTAGTGTTCCTTTGAAACCTACTTCTTTGTTTTTCTTTGCAATATGGACAGATGCAAATTTTCCAAATCTTTAAGTTCTGGTTTGTTTTTGCTTAACAATTTCTCAATTTATCTCTCTTCTGGTGTTTTACTGTAAATGAAAGGAAAAACCAAGCTGTACCTTTAACATTTTGATTAGAAATCTCCTCAGTTAAATACTCAGTTTCTAAACCACATCTTCTTGATCCATTCATCTTTCGATGGACACCAAGGCTCCTTCCACAGTGTGGCTATTGTGGACATTGCTGCTAGAAACATCGGGGTGCAGGTGTCCCAGCGTTTCACTGCATCTGTATCTTTGGGGTAAATCCCCAGCAGTGCAATTGCTGGGTCGTAGGGCAGATCTATTTGTAACTCTTTGAGGAACCTCCACACAGTTTTCCAGAGTGGCTGCACCAGTTCACATTCCCACCAACAGTGTAAGAGGGTTCCCCCTTCTCCACATCCTCTCCAACATTTGTGGTTTCCTGCCTTGTTAGTTTTCCCCATTCTCACTGGTGTGAGGTGGTATCTCATTGTGGTTTTGATTTGTGTTTCCCTGATGGCAAGTGATGCGGAGCATTTTCTCATGTGCATGTTGGCCATGTCTATGTCCTCCTCTGAGATTTCTGTTCCTATCTTTTGCCCATTTCATGATTGGATTGTTTGTTTCTTTGCTGTTGAGTTTAATAAGTTCTTTATAGATCTTGGATACTAGCCCTTTATCTGATATGTCATTTGCAAATATCCTCTCCCATTCCGTGGATTTTCTTTGAGTTTTGTTGACTGTATCCTTTGCTGTGCAAAAGCTTCTTATCTTGATGGAGTCCCAATAGTTCATTTTTGCATTTCCTTTGATGTGGATGGAACTGGAGGGTATTATGCTGAGTGAAATAAGTCAGTCGGAGAAGGACATTATATGGTCTCATTCATTTGGGGAATATAAAAAATAGTGAAAGGGAATAAAGGGGAAAGGAGAAAAAAATGAGTGGGAAATATCAGAGAGGGAGACAGAACATGAGAGACTCCTAACTCTGGGAAACGAACAAGGGGTGGTGGAAAGGGAGGTGGGCGGGACGTCGGGGTGACTGGGTGACGGGCACTGAGGGGGGCACTTGACGGGATGAGCATTGGGTGTTATTCTATATGTTGGCAAATTGAACACCAATAAAAAATAAATTTATTTAAAAAATTAAAAATAAATAAATAAATACCCAGTTTCATGTCTTACAAGTTATACCTTCCACCAAACCCTAGAACACAATTCAGCTAAGTTCTTTGCCACTTTGTAATAAGGATCATCTTTCATCTAGTTTCTAGTAAGCTGTTTCCTCATTTCTGAGACCTCACAAGAATGGTCTTTTGCATCCATATTTCTTTTTTTTTTAATAATACATTTATTTTTTATTGGTGTTCAATTTGCCAACATACAGAATAACACCCAGTGCTCATCCCATCAAGTGCCCCCCTCAGTGCCCGTCCCCCATTCACCCCCACCCCCCGGCCTCCTCCCCTTCCACCACCCCTAGTGCATCCATATTTCTACCAATATGATGTTATGAAGATACATGTATTCTCTACGAAGATAGATCCTTTCTTTCCACATCGTTTCTTTCTGAACTTTCACCATAATTGGTATAACATCTGTATTTCTACCAACAGGCCCTTCATGGCTATCTTGGCTTTTTCTAGCATGTGCTTCAAAATTCCTACAGCCTCCATGTGTTACCCAGTTCTAAAGCCACTTTCACATTTTTAAGTACTTGTTACAGCAGCATCCCACTCTCAGTACCAAAATCTGGATCAATCTATTTGAGCTGCCATAACTAAATACCATAGACTGAGTGGCTGAAACAGTAGGAATTTACTTTCTCACGGTTCTGCAGATGAGAAGTCCAATGTTCCAGACAATTTGGTTTCTGATGAGGACTCTCTTCCTGTCTTTCAGATGTCACCTTTTCACTGTGTCCTGCCTTGTCCTTTCCTTGATGTGAGAGTGCAGAGAAAGAGGGTGAGTGCTCTGGTGTCCCTTACTAAGATACATATACCTATGTTTTCTTTTATGAATTTTATAATAAACTTCTGACATTTAAATGTAGGTATTTGACCTCCTTGGAGTTAATTTTTGCATATAGAATGAGGAGTCCATGGGCAGCCCCAGTGGTGCAATGGTTTAGCGCCGCCTGCAGCCCAGGGCGTGATCCTGGAGACCCTGGATCGAGTCCCACATCGGGCTCCCTGCATGGAGCCTGCTTCTCCCTCTGCCTGTGTCTCTGCCTCTCTCTCTCTCTCTCTCTCTCTCTCTCTCTCTCTCTCTGCATCTCTATGAATAAATAAATAAAATCTTAAAAAATTTTTAAAAAAAGAATGAGGAGTCCAAATTCATTCTTTTGAATGTGGATATCCAGTTGTCACAACACCATTTATTGAAGAAACCATTTCCCCATTTGATGGTCTCAGCACCTTTACAGAAAATCAACTTACTGGAAACATATAGGTTTATTTCTGACACTCAGTTCTATTCCATTAATCTATATGTCTGTCCTTAGGCCAGTACCACAGTTTTGATTGGTATAAGTTTTAAAATAAGGAAATATCATCCCTCAAACTTTGTTCATTTTTTTTCAATATTATTTTGGCTACTTTTGTTCATTTTTTATCTATATAAATTTAGGTATCAGCTTGTCAATTTCTGCCATAAAGGCAACTGGGATTTTGCTATGGATTGCACTAAAATTGTAGATCAATTTAAGGAGTAGTGCCATCTTAATATTAAATCTTCCAATTTATGAACAGGGGATGTTTTTCCATTTACTTAGAACTTCTTCAGTTTTCTTCAGTGATATTTTGGAGTATTCAGTGTCCAAGTCTTGATATTCTTAAATTTTTTTCCTAAATATTCTGTTCTTTATGACTCGTTAGACAGTCTTTTTTCATCTTTTTGAGTGTTCATTGCTAGTATAAAAACATACAATTGATTTTTACATGTTGATCATGTATCTTGTGGCCTTGCTAAATCATTTATTACCAGTAATTATTTGTTTGTATATGTTTGCATATCTTAGGATTTTCTGTATACAGTACTATGTCATTTGCAAACAGAGATAATTTTATTTTTTTTCTTTCAAATCTGGGTGCTCTTTTTTTTTCTTGACTAATTTGCTTTGTGTAGAACCTCCAGTAGAATATTGAATAGAAATGGCAAAAGTGGGGCAGCCCCGGTGGCCCAGTGGTTTAGCACTGCCTTCAGCTCAGGGTGTGATCCTGGAGATCAGGGATCTAGTCCTGTGTCAGGCTCCCTGCATGGAGCCTGCTTCTCCCTCTGCCTGTGTTTCTACCTCTCTCTCTCTCTCTCTCTCTCTGTCTCTCATGAATAAATAAAAAGAAATGGCAAAAGTGGGCATCTTATCATCTTCCTAAACTGAGAGGGAAAGGTCTGATTTTTGCTATGGCTTTTTTGTATATCCTTTTTTTTTTTAAATCAGGTTGAGGAAAATTACTTCTATTTTCTTCCTAGCTTTGTGAATTGTGTCAAGTGGTTTTTCTGTGTCCACTGAAATGATCAATTATTTTTTTGTTCTTCTGTTAAACTGTTGCATTACATTAATTTCTTTTTCTTTTTTTTCCATCTGAATAGGATGATTTTAGTATGGGAACACTTGACAATGGAGGATAGACAGTATATTTTGCCGCCTACAAAATTTAAAGATAAACAACTGAAAGTGTAACAATAATAGGATAAAAGAAACGTCATTTTAACTATGTTGTTTTCTTAAGATGAGAAAGATTTTTTCATTTGATTATAGCTCCCTTAAGGTCAGGAGCTCTATTTATTCCTTAATATTTTTTGAGCTGTGATTGACCTAAAACATTTTATTAGTTTCAAGTGTACAACATAATGATTTGACATATGTGCATATTATGATCACCACAGAAAGTCTAATTAACATCCATCACACAATTTACAAAATGATTTTTTCCTTGTGATAAGAACTTTTAAGATGTACTGTCTTAACAACTTTTGAATATATAATACGGTATTATTAACTATAGTCACTGTGTACATTACATACCCAGGATTCCTTTGTTTTATAATTGGAAGTTTGTACCTTTTGACCACCATTGTGGTTGAGGAATATACTTTGTACAGTTTGAATTCTTTTAAATTTATTAAGGGTGGTTTTATGGGCTAGCATATAGTCTATCCTGGAGGATGATACACATACACTGGAAAAGTGTGTATTCTGCTGTTGTTTGGGTGGAGTTCCCTAATATGTGTTAGGTTGAGTTGCTTTATGGTGTTGTTTGAGACTTCTGTTTCCTGGTTGATTTGCTGCCTGGTTCTATTCATTATTGAATTTCAGTTAAAGCCTTCAACTGTTATTGGTAAAATGTCTATTTCTTCTTTAATTCTGTCAGTTTTTGTTCGATAGATGTGGGGCTCTGTTGTCAGGTGCATATATGTTTGAAATTGTTATATCTCAAAATCTATCTCTGGTAGATTTTTTTTATCATTATAAAATGTTCCTCTGAACTCTAGTAAAATAATGTTTCTCTAATCTAATATTAATATAGTCATTTCAGCTTTCTGAAGATTGCTTTTTGCATGGTACATATTTTTATATCCTTTTGACTTCAACATATTTGTATCTTTGAAACTAAAATACATTCCCTGTGGATAGCACGTACTTGCATCTATTTGGTTTGGTTTGGTTTGGTCCTGCCTGACAATCTCTCCCTTTTGATTGGGTTGTTTAATATATTCACATTAATATTATTATTGATATGCTTGGCTATAAGTCTACCATTCTACCTTTGTGTTTTATATAAGTCTCAAACATTTCCCCCTGTATTCCTCTTTCCTACTTTTTTTGGACTAAGTAAATATTTTCTAGTGTAATATTTTAATTCTTTTAATAATTTTTATTTATTATTTTATTAATAATTTATTTTAGTCATTTTCTAAATGGCCACTAACTCTAGTGACATATATAAACATTCCCTTATAGCTCTCTTTACTCTTTGTCATTTTTGTGCTATTGTTACAAATATTGCATTCATGTATGTTATAACCCAATAAGTTGTGTAATTATTATACAATTATTTATATAATTTTTTACCTAGTAAAAAACTGAAAAACAGAAAGGAGAAAAGGAGAAAAAGTATATATTTATAAAATTTGTTACAATAAATGTATTTACCGTTGTTGATTCTCTTCACTTATTTTTGTGAATTCAAGTTGCTATATGGTGTAGCTTCCTTACTGTAATACAATTTTGCTCCCAAAACCCTCTTTCATGGGACACCTGGGCTCAGTCAGTTAAATGTCTGACTCTTGATTTCAACTCAGGTGATGGTCTCAAGGTTGTGAGATCAAGCCCTACGTTGGGCTCTATGCTCAGTGCAGAGTCTGCTGGAGATTCTCTCTCTCCTTCCTTTTAATATCAACTTTGAAGTTTATAATATAATAGAGTATTATTTGAAGTTTATAATAGAGTATTATTGTCTAAAATCACTATGCTGTGCATTACAGCTCCAGTTACCAGTTTATCTACTAGTTGCAGGTGTGTACCCTTAAATAGTATATCCCCAAATACCTCAACCCCCAGTCTCTGGTAACCACAATTCTACTCTCTGTTTTTATGAGTTCAGCCTTTTTAGATTCTACATATAAGTATTTGTCTTTCTCTGTGTGACTTATCTTACTTAACATAATGTTCTCAAGATTCATCCATAGTCTTGCAAAAGTCAGGATTTCCTTCTTTCTTGTGGCTAAATAATATTACATTGCATATAGACACCATATTTTTTATCCATTCATTTGTTGACAACACGTAAGTTGTTTCCATATCCTGGATATTATGAATAATGCTGCATAGTGGAGGGAGATGTAGGTTTAGCACTGAAGGTATTAGGCTTTCGCATAGAATTGGTAGGGAGAATTTATGATGAGGCATTCCCAGAGACTCATGGATGGACTTTCTGCTCAAATCCTGAGTACAATAAGCTGGAACTATATTCTTTTAATACCTTTGCTATTCTTATCCACCTCTTTCCTGATCTTTTCCATCCTTCCAGTTATGGAGGTTTCTCCTTAGTACTCTGGGTGTTGCTGAAGATAAATAGCTTTTCCTGGTCTTGTCCTGCAGAGCTGGGGTAGCCCTGGCACACACTCACTGCTTTCGTTTTCCCCAGTGGGGTAGGTCTCCACTGCTAGATAGTTCATACATGTGCTATGTTGAGTTGGTGGAGGGGTGGTGTTGACAAAGTTCCTCTTACCATCTCTATTGCACCCAAACTCCAATTTTTTTGCTCTAGTAGCATGCTGGAATTTTCCCCTGGAAAGACTCAAAGGCAGGAAGGCTTCTGCAAATTTTCTCTCATTTGTGAGTATCTTCCTAAGTCTGTGTACTCCAGTTTTTTTTCCCAGCTGAAGCGAGACAAGTTTGGGCAGGTTTGCTGGCTTTGCTGGTTGTTCAGCCCATATTGAGGTCTATCTGCCTATCTATATGTGGATGCATGAGTTGGTAAGACTCCACCTGGATCCCTTGGCATATGTTGCTGAATCCTACAATTCCCGCAAAGGCACTTATGTTCATGGATAAATGTCTCATTCATTGTTTAAGAGGGACAGACAAAAAGGAGGAACATAGAACACCACCATGATGCTGATGTTACCCTTCATCCTCCTTCCTTGATTTTTTTAAAAAATAAATTATTTTATAGCATATGCCTGAAAGCATGGAGAAGGGCAGAAGGAGATGGAGAAAATCTCAAGCAGACTCCCCTCTGAGTGAGGAGCTGGATGCAAAGCTTGATCTCACGACCCTGAAATCATGACCTGAGCAGAAATCAAGAGTCAGATGATTAACCAACTGAGACATCCAGGTGCCCCATTCATTCCTTGACTTCTTTAAGCATGTTTCCCTTTAGTTTTGCTTTTTTTAAATAATTTTTTTTAACTTTGGAATTTAGTACTTTCTAACATACTGACCAAAATACACTCAGAACCAAGTGGATGACAGTTTTGGTCCATTTTGTGAGATTATATCTCCCCCCCCCCATTTCTCCCCCTGCCCTTTTTGTTGTTTCTCTCTTTTTTTCTTTATTTTTTTTTCTTTTTCTTTGTCTTTTTTCTTTTATTTTCTGGTTGCTGACCTCTTCAGAATTCTCTAGTGTTTATTTTGCTTGGGTCATGATTGATACTTTTGACTCTGCACACTTTTTTTTATTGGAGTTCAATTTGCCAACACCTAGCATAACACCCAGTGCTCATCCCATCAAGTGCCCCCCCTCAGTTGACTCTGCACACTTGTACAGCCATCCTGTGCTAGACAAAATGACTAGGAGAAAGAATCTACCACAAAAGAATCAGAGGTAATATTCTCTGCCACAGATCTAATGGATATGGATTTAAGTAAAATGTCAGAGATAGAATTCGGGATTACAATCATAAGGTTACTAGTTGGACTTTAAAAAAGAAAAAAAAAGACTCTAGAGAATCTCTTATTGTAGAAATGAGATCTAATCAGCCCAAAATTAAAAATACTCTGAGATACAGTCTAAACTGGATGCTCTAACAGTTAGGGTAAATGAGGTAGAAGAGAGAATAAGTGACATAGAATGCAAGTTGATGGAAAGGAAAGAAGCTGAGTAAAAAAGGAAAAACAACTAAGAGACCATGAGGAGAGAATCTGAGAAATAAGTGATAGTTTGAAAAGAAAAAAATAACGTCCATATTATTGGGATTCCAGAGGCTGTGGAGAGAGGACCAGAAGGTATGTTTATGCAAATCATAGCTGAGAACTTCCCTAATCTGAGGAAGGAAACAGGCATTCATATCCAGGAGATAGGGAGGACCCCTCCCCAAATCAACAAAAACCAATCAATACCCCCGACATATAATAATGAAGTTTGCAAATTTCAGAGATAGAAAAAAATCCTGAAAGCAGCTTGAAACAAGAGGTTCCTAACATATAGGAGGAGAAATATCAGATTAACAGCAGACCTATCCACAGAGGCCTGGCAGGCCATAAAGGGCAGACATGATATATTCAAGGTACTAAATGAGAAGAACATGCAGCCAAGAATACTTTATCCAGTAAGGCTGTCATTCAGAATGGAAGGAGAGATAAAGAGCTTCCAGGACAGACAGGAACTGAAAGAATATGTGACCACCACGCCAGCCCTGCAAAAAATATTAAAGGGGATCCTGTAAGCAAAGAGGGAGCCCAAAGAAAGAGACAATCTGCAGAAACAGGGACTGTACAGATAATACAATGGCACTAAATTCACATCTTTCAGTTATTACTCTGAATGTAAATGGGCTAAATGCTCTAGTCAAAAGACACAGGGTATCAGACTGGACAAAAAAGCATAGACCCATCCATATGCTGTCCATTTTAACACTAAAGACACCTTCAGACTGAAAATGAGGGGGTGGAGAACCATTTACCATGCAAACGGACCTCAAAAGAAATCTGGGATACCAATCCTCGTATCAGTACATTAGATTAAGAGATGAAGAGGGACACAATATCATACTTAAAGAGTCTAACCAACAAGAACATCTAACAATTTAAATATTTATGTCCCTAATGTGGAAGCAGCCAATTATATCAACCAATTAATAACCAAAGTAAAGAAACACATAGATAGTAATACATTAATAGTAGGAGACTTCAACACTCTATGCTCAGCAAAGGACAGATCTTCTAAGCATAAGATCAACAAAGAAACAGGGGCTTTGAATGACAGCAAATGTTGGCGAGGATGTGGAGAAAGGTGAACCCTCTTGCACTGTTGGTGGGAATGCAAACTGGTGCAGCCACTCTAGAAAAGAGTGTGGAGGTTCCTCAAGAAGTTAAAAATAGAGCTGCCCTATGACCCAGCAATTATACCACTGGGTATCTACCCCAAAGATACCGATGTAGTGAAACAACAGGACACCTACACCCCAATGTTTATAGCAGCAATGTCCACAATAGCCAAACTGTGGAAGGAGCTGAGGTGTCCATCGAAAGATGAATGGATAAAGAAGATGTGGTCTATGTATACAATGGAATATTCCTCAGCCATCAGGACGAATACCCACCATTTACATTGATTTGGATGGAACTAGAGGGTTATTATGCTGAGTGAAATAAGTCAGTTGGAGAAAGACAATTATCACATGGTTTCATTCATATGTGGAAGGTAAGAAATAGTGAAAGGAACCATAAGGGAAAGAGGGGAAACTGAGTGGGGAAAAATTACAGAGGAAGACAAACCATGAGAGACTACTGACTCTGGGAAACAAAGGATTGTGGAAGCGGAGGTAGGGGAGGGGAATAGAGGTAACTGGGTGATGGACATTAAGGAGAGCAGGAGATGTGATGAGCACTGGGTGTTATACTATATGTTGTAAATTGAATTTAAATAAAATAAAAAAATTAAAAATGTAATTGTAATGAGTTCTTTTAATTCTTTGTTCAATTTGACATCTAGGCCCTATGAAATACATTTTCTGTTGCCTGCTCTAATTTCTCTGTGTATGAATCACACCCACTTCTTTGCATGTCTTTTAATTTGTTTTCAAAAACTGGATGTTTACGTAATATATTGTAGCAATTCTAGATATGATTAGATACTGTTTCTTCTTGTACTCAGAGGCTTCTTTTTGTTGTTGGTTGTTGGTTCAACTATTAAACCAAAGTCTAACATTCACTCATATAGTGCATTTTCTTCATTTAGAGGAAACTACAGTGACATTTTATAATATTATGGCAAAATATTTAAACAAAGCACAAACATCAATACCTTATAGTATTATATATTACTTGGTAGTGTAGATACAAAATGAAATAGTAAAAAAGTAATAGATGAGATAAATGACATAATTTTGAATAATGTAATGTTAGGTATCCAATTATTTTGTGTATAATACATTATTGTAATCTCTATTGAGCAGATAATATTTTTTGTTAAATTTGTGGATTTTCCAACAGCAAGTATTTTCATGTGTATAATTTTGACTTTTTTTTTTTTTGGTCCAGGGGATGACATAACTGGAGAAAGATAATATACATGTTTTAGGACGACCTACAAAGACTACATCTAGGCAAACACTATTTGAGAGGCTAGGAATACATTAACTTCTCAATTATGATAGAAAACAATGGGTTGCAACAGATTATGTTTGGAAAAAAAATCTAAATTATAAAGTATTCTATATTCCCTGTTATGCAGTTTTTACTTGGAGTGAATAATGCATCAAATTCCTTTTGACATCATCAATTTTTAAAATATCCAAAAACTTAGAGGCACCTGGGTGGCTCAGCAGTTGAGCATCTGCCTTTGGCTCAGGTCATGATCCTGCAGTCCTGGGATCGAGTCCCACATCAGGCTCCCTGTGGGGAGTCTACTTCTCCCTCTGCCTATGTTTCTGCCTGTGTATGTGTGTGTGTGCCTCTCATGAATAAGTAAATAAAATCTTTAAATAGTAAAATAAAATAAAATAAAATAAAATAAAACATCCAAAAACTAAATAATCCTTCTTGTTATCAATGAAATGTGGGGTCATACTGGAAAACTTCTATCCCACATAAATTTGAAGCCTTTGCCAAATACTCAATGAGAGAATAAAGGTGATGCCATCATGCAACTAAAACTTCAATTAGAAGCTCTATGCAGTGTTTTAAACACTTTTTAAAAAAGATTTATCAACTTTTGTTTAGAGTGAGAGAGAGCACGGGGAGGGGCAGAAGGAGAGGGAGAGAGAAACCCCAGTAAACTCCTCACTGAGTTTGGAGCCAACACAGGGCTCAATCTCAAGTCCCCAAGATCACAATCTGAGCTGAAACCAAGAGTTGGATGCTTAGTTGACTGTACCACCCTGGAACCCCTACTTTTTTAGAAACTTTTGATTCTATCTATTAATAGTAATACACTATTAATAGATACACATTTGGGGATCCCAGGGTGGCTCAGCAGTTTAGCCCACCTTCAGCCCAGGGCCTGATCCTGGAGACCCAAGTTCGAGTCCCACATCGGGCTCCCTGCGTGGAGCCTGCTTCTCCCTCTGCCTGTGTCTCTGCCTCTCTCTCTCTCTCTGTGTGTCTCTCATGAATAAATAAATAAAATCTTTAAAATAAAAAAAATAGATACACATTTCAGATCACAAGCCAAAGCATACTTTTGAAAATATATAGTTTTAAATTTATTGATTCAGTACTAATTTGTTATTTAGTTTAGTTAATAGTTAAATAACTATTTGTTATTTAGTTATTTGTTATTTGTGTTTTCAAAAGTTAATCTTATAAGGACAACTATACAGGAACGAAAAATATACATGCATAATTTTCATGAATGCATCACAGGGGTTTTTTTTTTCATCACAGGGTTTTTTTTTTTTAATTTTTATTTATTTATGATAGTCACATAGAGAGAGAGAGAGAGGGGCAGAGACACAGGCAGAGGGAGAAGCAGGCTCCATGCACCGGGAGCCCGACGTGGGATTCGATCCCAGGTCTCCAGGATCGCGCCCTGGGCCAAAGGCAGGCGCCAAACCGCTGTGTCACCCAGGGATGCCTCATCACAGGGTTTTGAAAGTTACTTGAAGGAAACATGTTGATAGAAATATATTACTGATGCTAAGAATTTATAGAATCTTTTGATATCAATACCTACTGCTCCATTGTAGAAAATGAAAGAATAAAGTTAATTTGATTCTAAATTTCACAATTGGCCCATCTGTATTCTAAATTAAATATCAAAATCAATTTGTTTTTTCTGTATTAGATACAACAATCTTTAAAAGAGGTTTATGATAACAAGAGAAAGCCTTTTCAGCTTTGTAGCTGATGCATATAATTTGAAGAATTAAGATGGCAACTTCTGCAACTGTGTAAAAATTTAAAATTGACTGCTGTACATAATAAGAATGGAACATTGGTTCAACATTGATATAAGAGCAATTGAAAACTTTGTTTTCCGACAAATACCCACCATTTGCTTCGACGTGGATGGAACTGGAGGGTATTATGCTGAGTGAAATAAGTCAATTGGAGAAGGACAAATATTATATGGTCTCATTCATTCAGGGAATATAAAAATTAGTGAAAGGGAATAAAGGGGAAAGGAGAAAAAATGAGTGGGAAATATCAGAAAGGGAGACAGACCGTGAGAAACTCCTAACTCTGGGAAACAAAGTAGGGGGGGGTGGAGGGGGAGGTGGGCGGGGGGTGGGGGTGACTGGGTGACGGGCACTGAGGAGGACACTTGACAGGATGAGCACTGGGTGTTATGCTATATGTTGGCAAATTGAACTCCAATAAAAAATAAATAAAAAAAAAACTTTGTTTTCTAAAATCCAATGTTGCTCCTACTAACATATCACAACGTTTTTGCAGCACTAATTTACCAGGTGCATTTCTAAACACTTAAACCCCTCTGGATATATTTAACTTTGCCAGTATTAGTAGACAGAAGAGAAGGTAGTCTCTCAAAATTTAAATTTATTAAAAATGACTTAAGGTCTATGAGATCAGAAGAAACATATCACTACTGACCGTTTCGATTAAAAATGAGATTTACAAAATTACTACAAGCAAGAAATAGCAGGGGGGTTTGCCTTATTTAAATTCAACTTAGCACATAGTACACCATTAATTTCACATGTAGAGTTCAATAATTCATCAGTTACATATAACACCCAGTGCTCATCACATCACGTGCCCTCCTTAATGCCTATCACCTAGTTACCCCGTTCCCCCACCCACCTCCCCTCCAGCATCCCTCAATTTGTTCTCTATAGTTAAGAGTCTGTTTTATGTTTTGTCTCTCTCTCTGTTTTTATCCTATTTTATTTTTCCTTCCCCTCCCCTATGTTCATCAGTGTTTCTTAAATTCCACATATGAGTGAAATCACATGGTATTTATATTTCTCTGACTGCCTTATTTCACTTAGCATAATACCCTCCAGTTCCATCCATGTCCTTGCAAATGGCAAGATTTCATTCTTTTTGATGGCTGAGTAATATTCCTCTGTGTCTGTACACACACATACACACACACCACATCTTTTTGATCCATATGCCTGTCGATAGACATCTGGGCTCTTTTCATATTTTGGCTATTATGGACATGGCTGCTATAAACATTGGGGTGCATGTGCAAGAAATAGTTTATATTATCATTATTTAACATGAATATTTTGTTTGAGGAAGGAGTAACTTTTTCTAATAGACTACTGACATCTCTCCTTTTTTCCCACAGTGACTTTGCAGACTTGAAAGGATGGTTTGTTAGGGGCTTTCAGCAGATAGGAAAATGGAATTCCCATTTAGAGATAGTGTGGCCCAGGAGGAAGAGCCTAGGCTCTGGGTTAATACAGAGCAAAGTTTTAAGCCCAATGCATTAGCTAAATGTTGGCCCCTAGGCAAGTCATTTCCCCTCCCTGAATCTTATTCTTCTTTCTTGTAAATGGTGGAAAATAAAACTGTTTATCTCCTAGAGTGATAGGTACTGGAACATTAAATAGGAAATTGTGTGTAACATATTTACCACTGGTGCAAAGGAGGTGCTAAATAAAAGTAACTTTTTTTTAAAGCAGCCATTTATGAGACACTAAAAGGTGGCTATTAGGCATCATGCAAGCTCTACTCAGAGGGCAACTTGTTGAGAAATGAACACCTTATAAAACGTGATCTGCCTGGGAAATTTGAAGACCTAGGTGGAGTTCAGGCATAGCAGGGTAAAATAGAAGATATTGGGGAGGGGTGAGATCTTTGCAACCCTAAATGTGGTCCATGGATCAATAGCACCAGCATCACCTGGGAGCTTGTTAAGGATGCATACTGTTAGGTCCCACCCCAGACTTAGTGAGTCAGAATCTGTAATTTAACCAGATCCTGAGGATATGTAAATGCACATTAAAGTTTGAGAGGCACTGGGATAAAGAAGCTGAACTGTATTCTGACACTGAATAGGCACCAAAGTTGGAGAAAGTCTCTATGGTGCCATGTTCAGGGCTTAACTCTGTCTTCAGCTGCTGTCAAAGTGCAGCAGTACTGCCATTAGTTACTCTGTGCTGCTTCTGAGGGTAAAGGAGCCATTGGAAAAGCATACTACAGAGTCAACAATTCTGCTTAATGCCATGGGCAGTCTCAACTCAGATCACAAAGCCAAATAACAGCCTAGATGGATAGGCATTTGCTGGTAGTCACAGTTAAACAGGCTCATAAGCTAAATAGCCCAAAATATACAAATAAATAATCCTAGGAACTTCAATACTACAGGTCACCACAGCCATGTCTGTTCCATCCTGAGAAACCAACACTCCATTGCAACAGCTCGATATCAGCCCTGTTATACTTTAGAACAGTTAGTCTGGTACCTCAACACTATAAAAAAACATTTTTTGAGAGTATAGAAATGGGATTTGAAAAAAAGAAAGACAGAACAACCCAAATTGGGCAACAAATCAAACCAATGATCTAATACTGGAGAATCCGGTGCCACAAATACAGATAATGAGCTACCTGTTTATAATGAGGATAAATTGTCTCAAACCAGAGACAGCCCTAGAACTTTAGAATTATATGTTGTGGAATGCTAGTAGATCTACTGTTTCATACTGTACAGAAGATTCGAAAGAAGAAGAGTAATGACCCAGACCAGAAATCATATTTTCAAGTTAATACCTTTACCTGGCCAACCATCAGTGAAATGCAACCACTGACATACTTTTACTTCAGGGTCTCTGAATTGCTCTGATCCTTGGATGAGATGATAGGAGGGAATAAGAATATTTTACAGGGTAAGGTTGTCATTAGTACTGTTTACCAATTTTCTGTCTTTAGTGTACATGGTAGGATTGCACTTCCTGCCCTCATGTGGTTGGATGGAAATGTGCTTCTTGCTGAGGAATTTAACTTCTGGGACCACACTCTCTGGTCTCTTTTTCCTCTGGCAAGGTATTTGGTAACTTGTGAGGTGCTGGGTGCTCATCAGACTGGCTCCATGAATGGGTACAATGAAGAGAACCCTCTGTGAACATGTAATGGTCAGAGAGCAAGGGCAAGATATACATATATTTTTAAATTTTATATTAAGCCAAGATTTTGAATTGTTTGTTCCTGCATCATAACCTAGCCTTTGATGATTGAGGAATCAAGGAAAATACTCTTTATAATAACAGCTCAAAAATGGGAGAGAAGATGTGGCATACACACACACACACACACACACACACACACACACATATATTTCATACAATGAAATATTCAGGCATAAAAAAATCTTGCCATTTGCAACAACATGGATAGAGCTAGAGTATAATGCTAAGTGAAATAAGTCAGAGAAAGACAAATACAGTATGATTTCACTCATGTGAATTTAAGAAACAAAACAAAAAAAAACCAAAAAACAGACTGAACTATGAGAACAAACTAATGGTTACCAGAGGGCAGGTGGGTAGGGGGATGGGTGAAACAGATGAAGGGGATTAAGATTACACTTACTGTGATGAGCACTGAGTAATATATGGGATTGTTGAATCGCTATATTGTGTCCCTGAAACTATAATAACACTGTTAATTATGCCAGAATTTAAATTTAAAATATTTAAAAAACAAAAAAATAATGGGGGAGGGATAGATGATTTTCCTCCTAGAAAATGGTCCATGGGACCAGTCCTATTAATTAGCAAAGAAGGTTTCCTACCAAGCTCTAAGTAACATCTCTGAATCTGAAAGGCCATGACTTTTCTTGCCCTTCTACAGATGGAGAGCAATCCCAATTCTAATAGAATAAGAGAAAAAGGGGTTGAGTGTTAAAAGGTCAATTTTGCTTTTGATTGTACTATACTTAAAGTGATTAGAGAAGAAGTTACACCGAACTTGTATAATGAGAAGACCAATCTTAGCTAACCAGAGCATGTCAGTGTTATGAAAGGTGGTCAAGAAGACGTGACCTTCACTTGACCTGTGAGATGGACCCAAGGGATCAGAGGCTTTTCATCCTGATCCCTGTCCTTGGAATGTAGGTTTTTGCTTGCCTTTCTAGCTCCCAGAGACTACTTTAAGGACACAGCCTTGAGAGAGTGATACGGTGTTGAGGACACCTACACAGTGTACTTGACTGAATCCAGTTAAGGCCTTTCTCTATATAAACTTCTAAGACTTGGCGGGCAGGTGTGGGGTCTATTCCTCTTGCTGCCACCCAAGACAAGCCTCATGTGTAAGTTCCCTTTGCTTATTAAACCTGCCACCTACCACCCTGGAGTGGCCAGCCTCTTTCTTCTGCTTCTCTGTGCCCTCTTGATATAGGGCGAATTTCAGATGACACCTAGGAAGCTCCTGAGGAGGTTATGAACCAACAGTCGTGTGTGTGTGTGTGCGCGCGTGCGTGCGTATACACCCTTATTTTAAGGATTTGGTTCATGTGATGGTGTGAACTGGCAATTTTAAAATCCATAACAGCAGGCAGTGGGCTGGAAACTCAGATAGGAGTTGACGCTGCCATCTTAAGACAGGATTTCTTCTCTGGGAGCCTCAGTATTTGCTCTTAATACTATCACTTCAACTGCTTAAATGAGATATATCCACATTATTGAGGACAATCTCCTTATTTGGAATAATTAGGGGGAAAAATTCAACTTTAGGAAAAGTCACGATGAGGGTGACTTTTTTATTCTTTAGTAAATTGATTAAAACAAGACTTCTGATGGTGTCCTTTCTAAAATACAAATCCCATCCTATTATTCTCCTGTTTATAATCCCTCAATGAGCTGCCATTGAAATATTTTAGCCTCAGATGTAATTTCATCTAAGACCTGGCTCCAATTTTTATTTGAACCATTTTTTTCTGCCCCTCTTACCCCCATTACTCTAGTTATACCAAACTTCTTGCTATTTCCTTATTATAGCATGTTTTGGGGGTTCCATAGTTTAAGTTTGCTTCTCTGTCTGTCCCCTGTACCCTCTTTTCCCCAGAGCAAGGTCCTTCAAGGTGCATCTCCTCAGTGCAGCATTTCCCATGCCTACAGACAGCTGATCAGTCTTATATCTATTTCCCAAAAATATATTATAGCCAGTTCTGTTAGAATATAATCAATTTACAGTTGTCTTTTTTCTTTATTTCTTTTTGACAAAAAGGTGAAAATTTTGAGGTAAAGGTCTATGATACTCCTAGCCTTTAACAAATGGCTGCTACACAGCTGTTGCTCTAGAAACATTTGTAGGAAAAAACATCTGCTCCCCTCCCCAAAAGACTCTGATAAATATAGCATCCTGTAATATGTTCTTTTCTATTAAGACCTTTAAGTTCCCTTCCAAAAATGTTATTCTGTGATTATTAGGCTATTTCCTTAAATTTATCCATAATATTTAATGGTGTTCCCAGTCCTTATTTTATCATTCTAGTAGCTCTTTGCATTTGGGTTCTTGATGATTTAAGATACAGTAGGTCACCACTAAATATCACATAACCATAGCATCTAAGTAGAAATTGCTGCTTTTCATCCTGTGACACTTTCCCTTTTCCATGGTTTAGGATTCAAGAGCAGTTGTTTACACAAACACAAAAACACCAAAGAACAAGATCAAAAATGGGGAGTCCAAATATTTTCTTTGATCTTCCATGGCATTATATTCATTCACTTTTCCATTCCAAGGGTCTGTATCAATTATCTACTAGGAAAATAATACAAATAAATATATACATACATACATAAAATTATGCTGATAAGTTTAAAAAGGTAGAGCTTGACATACACTTACAATGGAATCCTTTTTTTTTTTTTTCCTAAGTAGTAATTTTTTGACTCGGAGTCTGAATCACATTCAAAGCCTCAATTTGTAAATTAGAGGGAAACATTATCTTAAATTTTGCAAATATTTTATGAATATATTGTTATATAGTGTCATGTAGGACTTAATATTAAAGAATGTGTCAGTCACAAATGTCAGTCATAATTTTATCTCCAGGATAAATTCTGGCACATAGTAAGAATGTAGTATCTGAAGATTTTAATTAGATATAGTTTTCTATATCTACAAGAAAATAGGAGATCCAAAATTCATCGGTGGTTCAGTTACATTTATATCTTTCACTGCATGGCCCACCTGATCTGAAAGTATTGGCATCGCAGGTATGAAGCCTGTTTCAAATCAAAGGGGGAAAATGTTGAGTGCTCGCTTAACTATTGAGGGAGAAGATCTCCAAAGTCATGGCAGTATATATGCCAGGTCTTAAAAAAAAAAAAATCAGGCCAGTTGGAAACTAATATACACATTAGTCATGCAGAATAAAATTCCTCTCTGTAATAGTCATTAATGCTCTTTATAAAGATTTCATTTCTCTTCCTTCTAGGCTCTTGGTCCGTTTGTACTCTCCATCCCTTTTGAAGATAGGCACAGCTAAGTGACCTGCTTTAGTCAGTGAAATATGAGCTTCCATGCAGCATCCTTATGAGCTATTACATTTTCACTACATTTCCTTTTCACATTGTAGAAGGAAGGAGATGGAGCCTTCTTCAGCCTGTGTTGCTATGTGAGAATAATGTAGAACAGATTCCCCCCTACATTCCACCCCTGGCCAATTTAAGATGGACAAGGAGTGTGAGCCGGAAATAGGCCTCTGTTCTTTTAGCTGTCTGAGGTTTCTAAGGCTCCTTTTTTTTTTTTCCTACTGCTGCATAACCTAGCCCATTCTGACTGATATATGATCCAGTAATATAGTAGGGGATTCCCTGATTGTGTTGCCAGCTTCTTTAGACAATAGCACAGAAAAAAATACAAAGTCATTATCAAGTGATAAGGAGCATGGGTGAAATCCATTGATGCTTGCCATAAAAAATCTGTTTTATACAGGTTTGAAATGAGCTTTCAATAGATGTGCCTCCAAAAGAGAAGCTTACATAAGTCTTAAGGCCTCTCCAGGCAAGTTAAAGATGATTAAATGTTATTGGGAATTAGATTCCTCAGTTGTGATTACAAATGTTTCCAGAGACCAACCCTGAGCAAATTGTAGATCAACCATGAACCTCTATTTACAGTCAAATCGAGTAACTTCTGCTGTGTTTGTCCCTCAGTGCTTTGACATGGCCTTCCAAGAGCTGTAAAAAACAAACTCAGAGGAAAGCAGCTATGGAAGAAAACCAAGCCTTTAAGAAATGAAGGAAAGGGCCTTCCATTTATTGGTCAGCTACTATGTATGAAGCATGATTTTTTTACATCCATTTTCTCATATCAGTACCACAATAACTGTGAGGTGACTATTGTTACCTGCACTTATGAGGAGCTAGATAGAGACCTTTTCCAATAAAAGTCAGTATGGCAAGTGACGCTGATCTAACCTCTACATAATGAACGAAAAGCTTTGTGTTTATCAAGCACCTACCCTACCAGGGCACTGTCGGAAGCACACTACTTGTCCCTAAGAAGGTCACCAAATAGTCGGTATAATGAGCCCTGAATATAAATAAAGATGTAATAGTATGTAATAGTGTGAACTAAGGTTTCTACAACCTTAGCCTACAATACAAAATTTCTACTATTTTGTAGATAATGAAGACCACATACATCCCTTGGCAGAAGTCATTGAGAACTGGGGTGGTTTTATTATTTTTATTTATTTTATTTTATTTTATTTTATTTTATTTTATTTTATTTATTTTATTTTTATTTATTATTTATTTATTTATTTATTTATTTATTTATTTATTTATTTATTTATTTATTTTTAACTGGGGTGGTTTTAGAAGACAAGGGGGAAGTTGCTGTTAGCCTTGATAGAGGGTAAAAGGAAAAGGGATGGGAGTGGGAATTTAAAGGTGGGAATGACCGATAAAAAACACGGAGGTAGAAAGGCACATAACACATCTGGGAAATAGCACCAATCTGCCTGAAGCATATGTTTTCTTTCCACTAATTGATAGTGGATTAGTGAAATCAGTGAATATTCCATTTGGAAGAGATTGTGAAGCCCTTCTCTATTCCAACTAACTACCAAGTAAGAACCATTCTACCGAGCGCCAGAGAAGTGGTGCTTCACAGTCTGCACGAATACCTACAACAGTGATTTCGAACACTGCTGTCCATCGTAAACCTTGGTGACTTTGTTAAAATCGTAAGTTCCTATCAAATATTGCAGACCCACTGAAGCAGTCTTTTAAGGTGGAGCCTGGGTAAAGGCAAAGAGAGATAAGTGAGACCCTTTGTAAGTCAATATATTTTTACCCCTTACTACTGATATTTTAGGGCAGCTGGGTGGTTCAGTGGTTAAGGGTCGTGATCCCATGACTTCCAGATCGAGTCCCACATCAGGCTCTTTGCAGGGAGCCTGCTTCTCCCTCTGCCTCTGCCTCTGCCTCTTGCTCTGTGTCTCTCATGAATAAATAAATAAAATCTTTTTAAAAAACTGGTATTTTATGTCTTCGGCATTTAGTGAAGCATGGGTAAAGGTAAAGAATGTCTGATGGCTATGACCCACCCACCTACGACAAGAAGCATACCAAAATATTTTTTTCAACCATACAAAGTCGTCTGTCTCAGAGTTTTGGTAAACAAACTCTATCTCCTTACATTCTCTGTGATGTTCTAGTACCTAAGTGTATCCCTTACAAAGAGATGTTTTAGGCAGCTGCTTGGTGGGCCTGCCCATTTTTATCTGGTCCTGGACTGATAATGTGTTTTCTTTTAAATAAATTCTCTATGGAATTCCTTATGCAAAGCCAGGGCTAAGAACATGGGGTAGAGTGCCTGCTGCTCCCACCAGTAACCCATTGTTGATGGGCTTTAATTTGAAGAATGTTCTTTTCTTGTGTTAGCGCAAGATGCACTTCACCATAACTTCAGGTCGTTGCCATATAAAATAATGCTAGTTTAATCCTAAAAATAGCTGAAGTTCAATCTAATATACTTCCTCTCCTACCAACCCCGCCACCATCACCACGGTCTAGCAAGTTCTTGTCTTTAAGGTAAATGGCTTCTTCCTCCTACAGCGATGGCTGACTTCGTAGGCATGTAGCTTGAGCCAGTCCCATAGGGATCCACACTCAGAAAGACCTCGTGCTTGATTTAATGTTCTGCTGCGAGCACCTTGGAGTTCTTCATTTTTGCTCTTTTATTTCACACCTGCCCCATAAATTATGTAGGAAGTCCTGCACGCAACAGGATTTTAAATGCGCCCCATAGGCTGGATATTCTGTTTTCGGTAAAGCCAGTTTGTCTTTGTTCTTTTCAGTCCATACACCTACAATTGTGCATGATACACACAAAGTAACTTAGCTTGGCACAATCAGGTGTGACTGCTGTGTTCCCTGTTCTGGAGAATAAGTTCCCATCAGTCTTGCGGCAGCAAGACCACACTGTTGAGTTAGATTGAGTTTGCAGGGGCACCTGGGGGGCTCAGTCGGTTAAGCATCTGCCTTCGGCTCAGGTCACACTCTTGGGGTCCTGGGGTAGAGCCCCACATTGGGCTCCCTGCTCAGCAGAGAGTCTGCTTCTCCCTCTCCCTCTGCTTCACCCCTTCGCCTGGCTCGTGCTCGCTGTCTCTCTCTCTAAAATAAATAAAATCTTTAAAAAAAAAATTGAGTTTGCAGATACAATGACATCCTCGTTCCATACCTAATTCCTTCTACACCCCAAAGCTGAAGGTATTTGGTCCCCTTTTCAGACGTATTCTTACCCCAGCCTCTGTTGGTATTCAGTGAAAATTCAGAGTCCCAGATCAGTGTCTTTTTCCATTGTCACTGTAACTTTTTTTTAATGTTTATATGTATTTATTGTTATTTTTTATTTTATTTTTTAAGTCTTTATTTTTTTATTGGAGTTCAGTTTGCCAACATATAGCATAACACCCAGTGCTCATCCCATCAAGTGCCCCCCTCAATGCCCGTCAACTGTAACTTTTTTCAAATTGACTGAAGCCTGTTTGTTCATGTACAACCCTTGGGTGTTCTGGTAGATAACAATAGATAGCAATATTTAGAAGTAAGTGAACGTTACCTACCATCTCAAAGCCTTATTCCTAGATGATAATGGAAGCTTATCTTGGGCCAACTTCTGCCAATATATCAATATTTGTTAAACATCTGTTAACAGGCACAAATCAGTTCATACGATCTGTTTTGTGAGCTTAGTGAAGTCCCACTTACCTGGTCACATCTTGCCTGAAAAGTTCACTGGAGGCAGATGCAACTTTATTCTAGAGGAATGATCTAATTAAGGCCCATTGTAATTATCTCAAACTGAGGCATTTTATTTTTATTTTTTTTAAATAATAAATTTATTTTTATTGGTGTTCAATTTGCCAACATACAGAATAACACCCAGTGCTCATCCCGTCAGGTGCCCACCTCAAACTGAGGCATTTTAATGCAGGCATTTAGTTACATAGCTGATAGAAGAGCTGAGATGCCAAATAGGATGGTGTGACAATCCAGGGATTAATAAAAGGAAAATATCTTTAACTTCCTGGGCTGGATGGGTAAAGGAGATGATGTTCCTGGTAGCACCTGGAGTCGGAACCAGAGAGAATCACTGCTGCAGAAGGTATAGGCCCCATTCAATCCTTAAACCCTTCTCACGTATAGGTGCACATTGTCTGTAAAATAGCATATCCAATCCACAAATCCCGAACACAGCTAATTTCGGCAGTGAGAGCCCCTTTCTAATCTCTTTTATGCTAATTAGCCAAGCCTCTGGTACTACACCTAGATAAAGATACCTGAAATGCTTTAGTAGTCACCTGTGGAGCATGGGCTTTCTGATTAGAATATCAGCTGGCAAATATCTGGGGCGTGAATTTTTAATTAGGATTACTAACTGTACCCAAAGCATAACTTAAAAAATGTGTGTGTCACTATTTATGTTAAAGTATTTTAAAGTAAATTAAAAGACATGACAGACAGTACCTCTTCTCCTGAGCTGTCTCCTCTCTCATAGCACCCCTTAATTCTTTTCTTTTTTTTTTTTAAGATTTTATTTATTTATTCATGACAGAAAGAGAGAGAGAGAGAGGCAGAGACACAAGCAGAGGGAGAAGCAGGCTCCATGCTGGGAGCCCGATGTGGGACTCGATCCTGGGTCTCCAGGATCACGCCCCCCAGCCTAAAGCGGTGCCAAACCGCTGGGCCACCGGGGCTGCCCCCTTAATTCTTTTCAACAGTCCTTCCTACCCCCTCCTACTACCTGCAGCCACAACTCACTGAAGTCTACCCTTTGCAGACATACAGCTTCTCCACACAGTGGTGGTTGGCAGATGCCTTAAAGAAATTTTTCTGGACAGCTGCACACACTGGTGCTCCTTCTTTCCAGATCTTTTTTTTTTTTTTTTCTTCTTTCCAGATCTTCCTGGTGCTCCCTGCCTGCATGATTCATGGCCCAACTCCCCCCTCAGTACTTTTCCAGACCTCATGCTCTTTGTGCCTGAATGCTTAATCATGGAGAAATAACATCTAAGAATTCATATTCATGAAAAACAAACCCCACCACAGTCAGAAATCAAAAAAAAAAAAAAAAAGAAGAAGAAGAAGAAGAAGAGACTCTTAGAAACAAAAGGAAAATCTGGGGTGCCTGGGTGAAGTGTCCGAATCTTGATTTCAGCGCGGGTCGTGGTCCTCAGGGTCGTGAGATCGAGCCCCACATCAGGCTCAGCAGGGAGTCTGCTTGATTCTCTCTCTTCCTCTGCCCCCAACCCAGTCTCTCTTTCTGTCTCTCAAAATAATGAATAAATCTTAAAAAAAAAAAAAAAAAAAGAAAGAAAAAAGAAATGGAAAATCTGACAGGAAGTTTTGGGAGGCTTTAATATGCCTTTCCCAGTTTTTGAAAGATCAAATAGTCAAAGGCAGAAAATCTGAATTATGTAGCTAATAGGATTGAGGAAATGAAGATATACCAAACTGTCTACTCTACAGATAACACAAGTAACCTTACGTAGTAAACAGCTGTTACAATAGCTATGTAAGGTAACTTGTATTAATCTGTTTGTAAGGTATTTGGTTCCTTCAAAAACACAGAACACGGGGGCACCTGGATGGCTCAGTTGGTTGTGTCCAACTCTTAGTTTTGGCTCAATTGGTGATCTCATGGGTTTGGGATCAGTCCCATGTCGGACTCCACACTCGGCTCAGAGTCTACTGGGATTCTCTCTCTCTCTCCCTCTGTCCCTCCCCTGCTCAAATAAATAAATAAATAAATAAATAAATATTTTTTTTAAAAGTGCATCATGTGGACAAAGACATTTTCTAGCTGCAGGAACAATGAAATGAAAATTGATTAAAAAATTTAAACAGTATCAGAAACACTTGAAAATGTAAAAGGACATGCACCTAAATAATTCTTGTGTCAACAGACAATCTTATGTTCAGCCTTTATATCAAGGCCTATGGGATGCATGAAAGCTATATTTAAAGGCAAATTCCTCTCTCTTATTGGTAAGAATAACCCCGTTAATGCCCAGTTCTCTTTTGACTTGAAATTTACTTAGTTTTCAATTAACATTGTCATCCTTGCTCTTATTATCTTTGTGTTTGCTGCTAACTTTTATTTGAAAAATTTCTTCTTAAAAAAAAAAGAAAGAAAAATTTCTTCTTTTAAAATGAGTGAAAATATCAGTGAGGGTGACAAAACATGAGAGACACCTAACTCTGGGAAACGAACAAGGGGTAGTGGAAGGGGAAGTGGGAGGGGGTTGGGGTGACTGGATGATGGGCAAAGAGGAGGGCACTTGGCGGGATGAGCACTGGGTGTTATGCTATATGTTGGCAAATTGAACTCCAACAAAAAAATTGAAAAAATTTCTTCTTTTATATTAGGTTCTTTAGTGATATAGTGTTAAATTCTCTATTTTACCTAAATATGAGGGCTTTTGAATTTTAATATAACTGAATGATGATTTCATTGTTCCGGAATTTCAGTATAGGTAGGTTCGAAGCTCCAAAGGCTTCCAGTTGTAAGAAAGGTTAGGACACTTATCCTGAAGTTGTGTCTACATAGTAAGACATGATTTTTAATTGTTTACCAATAAATAAAAGTCAAAGCTTTTTAAAGATATTTATTGACACTTTATGTGAAATGAGATCGAATCAAGTCAATAATTGTTTTTAATACTGTAGTTATGAATCTAGGTTGGCTTTGGAGAATAGATGAAGGGAGAAACGCTCAAGCTACCCACCACAAGCTATCCATTGGTTCATCATCGATTACTGCCACTTGAACTGTATGATTTTAGACATTATGTTTGTGTATTTCTCTTCATTTGCCTTCTCTAGCTTTTCTTGTATGGACCATGTTTCTTTGGACTTTTTGGCTTTAGAGATTTGGAAAATACTTATTTTTCTTTATACTACTGCTCTTCAAAAACACATGTCATAAGTATATTCCCTAAGGCCCATATTGCAAAACAATACACGGACTTTTACTTCACATATGTGATCATAAGAATAGCTAACATTTTTAAGCACTTATCTGAACCACACATTGTTTAACTCCCATATTTCTCACTTATATTTGTCCAATTTTATTTGTTTACATCGTACTGCTGCTGTATAAAAATCATTGTAATGACAACCATCCAAGAGAAGGGAGCTAACAGTATGATCTCTATAATGTTTTGAGTGAGCTTTGGACAACTATTAGACTTTTATTATCTGACTCAGCTTGCACCTGGATCCAGCCAAGAGCAATGCTGATAAATAGTGAGCACACGTAGACCCACTGCTCCGTCAGTCACTTCTCTTTGATACTGTCTCCCAGATGTACCTATTTCCTTCCTATTCAGAGCTCTTGGCACTCCTGCTGCTCCATTTTACTACTGTATTTAGTCTCTCTCTAGGAGAACTCGTATTGTGCCAATCAACCTTTACCAGCACTGGTTGAGTTTTATATTTACTCACAGGACATTGTTTCAGTTATCCTTTTTAACCTTGACATTTGTCTGATCATATCAAATGACTACATTCTTTCTTTGTTAGTACGTCTGTTAAATTAGTTCATTCAGGACCACTATAGCCTGAAAGGGGTTTCTTTCTTCATAAACAGTATTATATCATTATATCCTTCCCATTAGCAAGGCAATTCACATCTTCTGGTGTCACTGAAATCTGGCTACAGCAGCATGGAGACGTCTTCAACTCTTTCTCTGTGCTTTTTTTTTTTTTTTTTTTTGCATTGTCCCACTATCCCAAGGAAGCTTCTAGCATCTTTGTCTCTTTTCTCTGTGGCAATATGATAAAAAAAAAAAAAAGTAAAAAAAAAAAAAACTTCTGTTTTTTAAACTGATATTACTATTGCTACTACAGTAATTATAATATCTGTAAGTTCATTCAACCCCTGTGCCAGACACAACTTCTAAGCACTTCATGTGCAGTTGAGGTTCTTTAGTTTGTGGCAGAAAACTAAACTTAATTAGAATAAGTTAAAAGAATTTACTGGCTCATGGAGTTGAGAAGCCCACAAGTTGATCTTTCTGTAGTCATGGCTTTTATCTACATGCTCAAATGAAAGAGATAGATCTGTGCCGCCCTTCACTTCACAGGTAAGTTTTCTTTTCTTTTCTTTTCTTTTCTTTTCTTTTTCTTTTCTTTTCTTTTCTTTTCTTTTCTTTTCTTTTCTTTTCTTTTCTTTCCTTTTCTTTCTTTTCTTTTTTCTTTTCTTTTCTTTTCTTTCTTTTTTTTCTTTTCTTTTCTTTCTTTTTTTTCTTTTCTTTTCTTTTCTTCTTTTCTTTTCTTCTTTTCTTTTCTTTTCTTTTTTTTCTTTTTTCCACAGGTAAGTTTTCTACTCTCTTTCTTTCAGTATCAGGGAAGTTAGACCCTTTTACTGGGAAATATGGAGGCAAAGATAGCCACTAGAAACATTACACATATATCTCTATATAGTGCCGTATAAATGGGAATCTCAAACAAAGCAAGACAAACAAAAACAAAAGCCAGTTGGTTCTGTTTGCATTATCCATAAACATAGACATAGATCTCTCAACTGACCACTGTGATCAGGGAGGTCAATATTCTTATTGGCCAGGCCTGGATCACATGTCTGTAGGTAGGCAGGTTAAGTCCATCTCAAATTTTATGAAATGTACTCCCAACAGGAAAGAAGGGTTCTTTTTATTATAAGAAGGAAAAAAAAAAGGGGGATGTTGGGAGGGTACAAGCACAGATATACATTACATCATTTATTAATCTAATTTAGTACTTCTGGCAGCCCTGTGAAATGTATATTATTGTTAGTTTTACAGACAAAAAAAAAAGATTCATTCAAGTCAGCTAGCATGGTAGCAGTCACAGGATAATAAGAGGAAGCACTGAGATTTGGCTTTTGGACTCGGCCTTGAACATTGCCCGTCAGTCCTTTTGTTTTCCTGGTTATCCCTTTAGACAAATTCTAAAGTGTGGCTAACTCAAACTACTCTCCTCAATAGATTCAGTGGCTTGCTACTTCTCAATAAAAGCAGAAGCTATTAGTAGTGATTTCTCCAATATTCTGTAACCTCACCAAGAGACATCTACAATTGCATGCATCCTTTCTTAAAGCTCTTATCCAGTGTGAGGCCAATCATGCATCAGTATTCTAGATTCTACTCCCTCCTCACTTCTTGGTATATTTATTCAGTCATCCCCTCTCTCTTCTCTGTCTTCAACCTCACTACTGGCTGCCACTCATTAGCATTTAGACTCCCATCTGCAAAAATCTCCCTTCACTCCACAACCCCCTCCAGCTAGAGGCCTGTTTATAGGATTCTTCTTAGCTAGAATTCTTCAGTTTTCTACACTCACCGACTCTATTCCCTCCCGTCCTCTGTGTTCCTCAGCCTGCTGCAGTCTTCTTCTATTTCCATAACTTTGCCAAGAAGAGTCGGTATTAGGATAATCAATGACATGCACATTGATGAATCCAGTGGGTTTCTTTTAGACCTTATTATACTTGATGTCTCTATAGCTTTAAACTCAGTTTATCATATCATATTCTTTTTGAAATCCCTAAATTTGAAGTTTCTCAGACATCTGTACTGAGCTATCATTTTATTCTCACTTTTCACATCCTCTCTAGGCTATCTCATATATGCAGTGCATTTCATTTACCATCTAAGCATTGATGACTCCTGAATTTAGATGCCCACCCTCTTTCATGACTGTCTTAGAATTCTAGGCCTCTATCTCCAACTGCTGGTTCGCTATTTCCAATTGGATGCTTCAAAAGCACTTCTGCTTTATCATGTTCCATACTCAAGTCTGGTTTTCTCCCCCTAAACTGAGTACTTCCTTAAACTTTCCCCTTTCGTGCTTCTATATGGTTCCTAAAGCCAGAAAGTGGTGTTCTGCTAAACTCCTTTATCTCTTTCCCCAACTACATTTAACCTATCAGCGAATCTTATCAATTCTAAAGGAAAACTGTATCTTGAAATTATCTTCTTTTCTCATCTTTATTTCTATGTCTGTAGTCCAAGTCACTATGTTCTCTTACCTGATCTGCCACGATACTTTCTTAACTGGCTCCCTGCTTATGTTGTTAGATCATACAGACCGTTCTCCATGCGGCAGCAGCAGCAGCATGATTTTTCTCAGATCTGATTGTGTCATTCCTCTGCTTAAATTCCTTTGGTCTCACTTGCCCTACTGCCATCCAGTGGTCTGTAGTCTTACAAGTCCCTCTGCAATCTCATCACTGTCTATCTACCCCCCACCCTTCTCTAACCTTATCTTTTACCACTCTTCTCCTTTGTCTCTGAATTCAGCCAGACTCAAATACTTAATGTTCCTTTTATAAACTGTATTTTGCTTCCAAAGAAACTTCCCTGTTCCAAGATTCTATTAGGTGTCTCCATTATGTGTATCCAGATCACCTTGTGCTTATGGTAGGCTATTGCAATGGCTTGTTATATCAGTCAGAGCTGGATAGGAAAACAGACACCATTCCAAACATTTCAAGAAGGAGATTCAACACTGGAAATTAAGTGCTTTATGAATCAATTGGAAGAGCTGGACAAAAGAAGGTCAAGGAGGCCACTATTAGATTTGGGGTTCAACTCTAGCTTTCAGGAATTCAGAAATTGCTGCTTGCTTCCCCTTCTCTCAGGTCAGGAAACAATAGCGAGGAACTGGTGAATATGGCCACAACTGCCGTACAGCATTGAGGTAGGTTACTCCTGTGGAAATGCCTCTAGGGATCCCTGGGTGGCGCAGCGGTTTGGCGCCTGCCTTTGGCCCAGGGCGCGATCCTGGAGACCCAGGATCGAATCCCACGTCAGGCTCCCGGTGCATAGAGCCTGCTTCTCCCTCTGCCTGTGTCTCTGCCTCTCTCTCTCTCTCCGTGTGACTATCATGAATAAATAAATTAAAAAAAAAAAGAAATGCCTCTAGGCTGCTACAAAATCTTGAGTCTGTTAAGGCCCAGTGTTGGCCTATTGATCCAGAGAAGGGGTGGTGTGGCTTCCACTTCTCATTTGCTTTGCAAATGTCAAATTATGGTTCATATTGGCAGAACCTAAACTGTACCTTGAACTGTACCTTCCCTTCTGGCAAGGGAATTTGGCAAATGTAGTTTCTGGTCTTCTAGTCCGTACTAGGGAACAGTAGAGAAGTGGGTGAAAGTGGTGCCAGGTTCTAATATTCACCACAACCATTCTTTCATCAGGCACCCTATCAAAACTGTGAGCTCTGTGAGAGTGAGGACTCCGGTTCCCTATTATTTCACCTCAGGACCCATCTGAATGCCTGGCCCAATGAGTATTGATGTAATGGAAGAATAATGAGGTCTTTACATCTCACAGATATATTAGGGACATTAGTGTTGATAAAATGAAAGTTAATTACAGTCCAAATTCTGTCACAAGAATATAAAGCTTTCTAGGACTTACTGTTATATTGATATTTTTATGCACTGTTATGTTCAGACACTGTGCTAAATCTCTTTACCTGAATGAGTTCATTTAATCCTTAAAATAGCTCTTGAAGTAGATTCTGTGATTCTCACAATTTTATAGATGGGGAAATTAAGGCTCAGAGATTAAGTCAATTATCCAAGGTCACAAAATTTCTAGGAGGATAAACTGTGTTTGAAACCCAAGGATGTCTCATTTCAAAGCCTATGATCCATTCTCCACTGTACCATCTCCAGCTGAGAGAAGTGGCATTTCATGGGGCGATGGGATGCATCCATGACCTTTAGACTCTAAAGCCAGTGCTCCTTCTGAGTTCTCCCCCTGCATCAATTTAAACAACTTCTCTTATATAACAAAGAGGCTTTCTTAGGTTTTTTTTTCAAAAAGAACAAAGCATAACTGGCAGGTACCCTCTTAGTAGCACAAAGCGTTTACAAGGGGTAACTGGGTGGCTCAGTCAGTTAAGCATCCGACTCTTGGTTTCAGCTCAGGTTATAATCTCAGGGTTGTGAGATCCAGCCCTACATGGGGGCTCTGTGCTCAGTGGGGGTCTGCTTGAGATTCTTTCCCCCTCCCTCTCCTTCCTCCTTTGCTCCTCCCCTGACTTACGTGTGCTCTCTCTCTCTCCCTCTAAAATAAATAAAAATTAAAAAAAAAAAACATTTCAAGCATTGCCAGATAAAATATGGGATGCCTAGTTAAATTTGAATTTCAGATAAAAAAGGAATTATCTTTAATTATCTTAGTGTAATATGTCCCAAATATTGCATGGAACATACTTATACCAAAAAAAAAATATTCATTGCTTATTTAAAATTCAAATTTTACTGATTGCCTTATATTTTTATTTGCAATATCTAGAAACCTTAACCTCATTAGAAGCCACATTAATGAACGTAACCCATTTCATTCCCTAGACATTACAGCTTGCATAGCACTTTTGCCACCTTTAACTTATTGAACATATACAACAAACTTATGAGAAGTAAATTGTTTACTCTGTAAATACAACCAAGGACACTGGGCTAAGAATAGTTGAGAAATTTGCCCCTGATCATATAGCTCATGAGAGGTGGAGCTAGAGTTTAAATCTAGTATGTCTCACTCCATGTTATGTTCTCTCTCCTTAATGCCCTTCACAATCCAGCTCAAGCCTCACCTTCTATGGGAAACCTGCCCAAACTATTCCCTATCCAAAGGCAAATTTATTACTCATTATTTTATGCTGCCATGGATATTTGCACGTTATTATTATGGGATGCAGCACATTGCTGTGTAATTATCTTTTTCTCTCTGCCAGAACTGAACTTCTTTGAATAGTATGGTAGGCAGAACAATGACCCTCATAAAGATGCTCATATCCTAATCCCCAGAAACTGTGAATATGTTACCTTATATAGCAAAAGGGATGTTGCAGATATGATTAAGGCTAAAGATCGTAAAATAGAGGGATTATCTTGGATTGTCCAGATGAGCCCAATCTACTCACTTGAGTCCTTACAATTGGAGAATCCTTCCTGGCTGTGATCAGAGAGAGATGAGATGATGATGGTGGAGGGTCAGAAAGCTGCAACTTTGTTGGCCTTCAAGATGGATAAGATGGACCATGAGCCAGGAAATCATAAATGCACACTGCCTCCAAAAGCTAGAAAAGGCAAGAACACAGATTTTCCCCTAAAGCCCCCAGAAAGGAACACAGCCCAATTACACCTCAATTTTAGCTCAGTGAGACCCACTTTGGACTTCTCAGTTCCATAAGGTAATACATTTGTGTTTTAATGACCGAATCTGTGGTCATTGAAGTAATAAGGAACCACCTCTTAGTCACTGCTATATTTCTAATGAGCAAAGTACCAAGTAAGCACATAATAAGTACTGAAGTTGTTTGCATGGATAAATGGAAGTTATAGCATACTGCTTCAGGACCAGAGCATTATGAAACAAGAGCACCCAACTAGAGTGTGAGGAAGAAAAATGATCTCTACTTATCTTCCCTGAGCTAATGAGAGTAAATGATCTTCTGTATTACTTGGCCCAATGATCATAAATCTAGAAAAGGAACAGTGATAAGTGAGGACTCCAAGACCAGCCTTTGTGAGTTCCTAGTTGTGGCTATGGTACTGAGGGGAAATCTCACCCATAGTTGCTACAATGATAAAAACAGCTACAATCTCTTGAATTACTATTTTAATAGTTGTCAACTTGTTGTGAACCTGAATGCCCTGCGACACGTGTTCACAGTTGCATGTTCCCAGGTCTAATCTCTAGAGATTCTGAGTCAGAGATGGATCCCAGGTGATTCTGTGGACCATACTGCATAGGAGATATATAATACAATAATAACATATATACGTCAGGATGACCAATGCTCTCTTCTTAATCTTGCCTCCTTGTTCCCACAAGTTGCTCCAGGGAGTACTTCTTTGGTCCTAAAGGCACCCCTGACACCAGATCTCATTCCTAAGTAAGTGAGAGAGCAAAGGTGAAGGGGATCATTTCCATTATTTTTTAATGCACTTCTCATCATAAAAGTATCCAGAGGTCAAGGTAATTAAGAGAAAATACATAAACACATTTCAGGAATTCTCTATTAAGTAGGCTGGCAGCAGAATCATCAAATGCAAGAACTTCTCAGGGGAGTTCATTGTGGCATCTTCAAATCAGGAAAGTTTAAAGAAGGAAATTTCTCTCTTTTTAGTTAGACCAAAGAAATGAGAATTTCATTCTATAACCAACCATTGAAAATAAAAGGTAACAGTTATGGAGAAATGCTTCCCATTGGTCGTTTTTATTTTTAAAAATAAATTTATTTTTATTGGTGTTCAATTTGCCAACATATAGAATAACACCCAGTGCTCATCCCATCCAGTGTCCCCCTCAGTGCCCATCACCCAGTCACCCCACCCCCCGCCCACCTCCCCTTCCCCCACCCCTAGTTCATTTCCCAGAGTTAGGAGTCTCTCATGTTCTGTCTCCCTTTCTGATATTTCCCACTCATTTTTTCTCCTTTCCCCTTTATTCCCTTTCACTGTTTTTTATATTCCAATTGGTCATTTTTAAATGGTGACCCCCGCCTTCTCTTTGCTTAAAAAAGGTAACACATTCTAAAACTAAAAAGAGATTTGAAAACCCAGAAAGATGCACAGAACAAAATGACCATTTCCCATAATTTCACTGCCTAAAGATAAGCTATGGCCAGCATTCGGATTACCCTCAATGCTTTGGGTTATACATGTGTACCTTAGATATTTGAGATCATTTTGTCTATGCAATTTAATATCATGCTTTCTCCTTCCAGTTAACATTCTATCTGCCCCCCACCATGACCAACTTACTGTAATGAGATTGGTTTTGTTAAATTATTTTCTTTATTTTTTTAAAAAATTGTATTTATTCATGAGAGACAGAGAGAGAGAGGCAGAGACACAGGCAGAGGGAGAAGCAGGGTCCATGCAGGGAGCCCAATGCGGGACTCGATCCGGGAACCCCAAGATCACGACCTGAGCCAGAGGCAGATGCTCAACCGCTGAGCCACCCAGGCATCCCAAAATTATTTTCTTTAAAAGAATGGAGAGATTCAGAAATCTTAAGAGTCCAAAAACTGACTTCATGCTCAAAGCCTCTGCATATTATTCTTAAAGAGAAGCAATTAGGTCTTCCTGGAGTGTCAGAGGCACCGGGGCACCTGCAGCTGCCGACTGCTAATCATATTAGACAGAAGTTAATTTTGAGGTAACTTGCCCTCTGGCACCCCGCATGTCAGGCAGTGCAGTGGCTCCTTTATTTACAGTGGGCAATGCCATGTTTAGAGAATAATGTGCATTCCAGGCCTGCCATTCTCAACTGATTGCAAAGCTTTGTTGGAAAAGACGGAATTCTAGAATGTTATGAGCATAAATCACATTGTTGGAAATTGTCTTTCTCTAAAAGTTTATGGTTCTGGTGCAGCCCCATTTTTCTTCTGGACCTGAATTTGACTGAATTCCACTTGTCATCACTAAGAAATATTTTATTTTCATTTTCAATTCAGTCATAAATTGCTGAAAATATCCTCTCCGGAGGTAAATTAGGGTGTAGTAATAGCACAACTGAGTCTTAGCAGTGAAAAATATTCACTATATATTAAATATACATGGGTATACTTTGAACAAATATAATTGCATTAAAAAGTTGTCGACATTGTGCCCATCTTAAGGCCAAATTGAAGTTTTATCTGATTTGCCTTGTCTTCTGGATCTATTGCTGAAGGCAAATACCTTTCATTAGCTTCTTACACTAATGAAACAAGTTACCAGATTGGAGATAAGAGGCCAAGTCAAGAAGGCCGAGTTGTCCATCCTCTGAGCATCTTTTTATCTAAACATGCTGGAAATTGTTAATTTAACACAGACCAAGCTTTGGTCCACTTTGGTGGACACTTAAAGAAACCTTAGTGCTGGTCATTCCTTGTCACTTTTCTAAACCAATGACTTGTTCTAAGTTGCACAAAGGCTATAATTTTGGTCAATAGACTGAGAAAACTATGTTGTGTATATAAGATCTCAATCCAAGGCAAGTGATGTTAGTAATCTTAAATATATTTGAGGTTTTGTGTTAATTTTTTAATATGGTGGCATTAAAATACAGAGGACATTGAGATTTTTCAAAGTGTTGATATGAGAGAGATACTTACATTAAGATATTTGTAAATTAGAGCAGGAGACAGAACATGAGAGACTCCTAACTCTGGGAAACGAACAAGGGGTGGTGGAAAGGGAGGTGGGTGGGGGGGTGGGGGTGACTGGGTGACAGGCACTGAGGGGGGCACTTGATGGGGATGAGCACTGGGTGTTATGCTATATGTTGGCAAATTGAACTCCAATAAAAAAAAAATTTTTAAACCCTCAAAAAAGATATTTGTAAATTGTTAATAACAGTAAGGATTAATTGTATTTTACACTAAAAATATGGTATAACATAGTGCAAAGAGCACTGAAAAGATGAGGAATGGTTTCTAGTTTCCATTCTGCCACTAATAAACTGTATGAACTTGACCGAACCCCTGCACTTGCCTGTGTTGGAGAGAAAAATGATAATAGAATATATCATCGTGTACAAGGTTAAATAGTGCGTTGGAAATAATTAACAATCTGAGAAAATACAGGCTTGCACCAAGAAATGAGAACCAAAAATACAATGGGTATGAAAAAATAAGTCAATTTAACCCCAACTGGTATTTCTAAGATATAAGGAGAAACAAGCATCTGGTCATTTGCATAGTTTTGCTCACACAAACAAAGTAGGGTTTTCAGCACTCCCTTGGAAGAAAACCAACTAGCACAGGGGTTCTCACTCAGGAAGGACCGCAGCAGACTTCTGAACAAGGTGGCTCTAGGATGTCCATAGTGTTAGACCCAATGGCAAAAGGGGGAACCTGTACAGGCCTAATTTGTCAAGGAAGCAGCACGGTGGTACTGTCCTGAGAGTGGAACTAATTGCCCTGGGAACATGGGTGGAATCAGAAAGGACAAAAAGGTATTGAATAACTATGGGTGGGGCCTTCAGGGATACCTTAGACCTATTTCCTCTCCCACTAACTCTGGTCATGTCCACGTGGTTGATCAGTCATGTGCTCATGTGGCCACTTAGCCTTACCTGTTCAGCTGGTCAGCTTTGCTTTGCAAAGGTTACAGTGAACAGGGAATAGGGAGCGTTATGCCTTCTGGGTGCCCTTCCTTTGTGATTTGATCTGGGATTGGTGCAACATAGGCAGCACTTTCATAAATCTTTTTTTTTATATTTTATTTACTTATTCATGAGAGACACACAGAGAGAGAGAGAGAGAGAGAGAGGCAGAGACACAGGCAGAGGGAGAAGCAGGCCCAATGCAGGGAGCCCGACGTGGGACTCGATCCCAGGTCTCTAGGATCACACCCTGGGCTGAAGGCGACGCTAAACCGCTGAGCCACCCGGGCTGCCCTAGGCAGCACTTTCAACCAAAGGCTTTGCAGTAACTCAGACCTTGGTTTGAGTCCTGGTTCCACTATTGACGAACTGGGTGATCCTGAACAAGTTTCCTGCTTCCTCTGAGCCTCAGTTTTGTCATCTGTAAAATAAGGATAATGATGGGTTCTCTATCCTGTAATTATCATACATGAAAAGATTAGCAAAAATGTGTCTAGGTTCACAGAACTAGGCATGGTTGAGCCACAGCTGGCTGACCTGTGATCATAAATGCCTGTGATCGTAGAAGTGACCTAACCTGTTAAGATTGCAGAGCTATTTGGCAGTGAGATTGGGTATGGGAGACACTGCTACTTGCCTCCTCAAAAGACATTCTCCTTCACTTCCTTACCGAAGAGTCATTTTCCCCAAGAGTAGAATTGTGGCCAGCTAAAAATTCAACTTTCTGGGGTACCTTGGAGCTTTGGTTACTGTATACATGACACAGTTCTGTCCAATAATCAGAAATATACCAAGTAGGCTTTCCAATGAAGCTGGTTGTCTTAATAAAAAGGGGCAGACTCAGCTTACGTGTGTCCTTCTTCAGGCTTAGTCATGAAAATAATACTCTAGAGGTGGAACAGCCACTTTTGAAACCATCTTGATATCAGAAAGGAAAAAGCCACAAGCTAAAGACGACAGAAGGTAGAGATGAGAGCTGAAAGGAGCTTTTGTAGAAAAGCTCTATCAGCCTGGACTGTGAATTTCCCGACTTAGTTGCATTTAAAAAAAAAAAAATCACTGTTTGCTTAAGTTACTATAGTCTGGTTTCTGTTACACACAGCTAAACCCAATTCCAACTGATATATTAGGATTCAACCCTACAGAAATTTATTCAGCACATATTTTCTGGTGAGGTCCCTAGAGACAAAGCTCTGCTCATACTGTTTTTCATCTTGTTTATTTGTAATAGTTCCCATCCTGTCCTTGGTCTTAACCATCAGCTCCTCAGGGACAAAGTGCTTGGAACCCAGGATAATGTGCAGTCAATACCTATGATTTAAGGATTGGGAAATTGGGGCCTAGAGAGAGGTTATTTAGTGGAGGAACAGAGGCTAGTGCTGAGGATTTTTGATGTTCAGTCTTATGCTCTTAGCATTAGGGCTATCCAGGGCAGACCAAGATGGGGTTTTCCACCTGGCTAGTACTACTCATAAAGTACTGGGCAGCAGGGGCAGGTATCAATGTTTGGGCAACAAAAGACACATTTTCTGGGGCACTTGGATGGCGAGGTCATGATCCTGGGGTCCTGGGATGGAACCCCACATCGGGCTCCCTGCTCAGTGGGGAGTCTGCTTCACCCTTTCCCTTTGCCTTTCCACTCCATGTATTCTTTCTCTCAAATAAATAAATAAAATCTTTAGGGAAATGTTTCTTTCTTTTTTTTTTAATCTTATAATTTTGCCCCAAATATTCTACATAGGCAAGGAGTAAGCCTGTTTCCTTATCTGCAAAATGGGCATAACAGCACATCTGTCGTAAGGTTATCGCTTAGGATCTAAGGAATCGATATATGTAAAGCTCTTAGAACAGCTCCTGGAATATAGGGGGAGTTTGAAGTAATAGCCCTTAGAGCTGAATTTATTGTCTTTAATGCTGAAGTGTGAATCTTTTCAATTTCTTGCTCTCAGAATCTTTGTGATGACTAAAATAAAAGTTCCGTGGTCAGGCAAAAGTGAGCTCTAGACTGAGATTTGTCACCTATGAATTGAGGGACATTGGGAAAAGCACTCACTGCTCCAAATCTTGATTTCCTCTTCTGTAAACGGGGATTTTTTTTTTTTTTTACCTATCTCACTAAGTTGTGAGGATTAACTGAGGTATTTTATGTAAGCACACAACTTCGTGTGAGCACTAACTAAGACAAGCTATTGTGATCTTGAGGCGAATTGTTATTTAGAACCTTCTTCTAATATACCTTAAGGGTTTTTTTCCTTTTTTTTTTTTCCCCCACTAATCTCTGAGCCTGGACTGCGTGTGCATCACCTTCATTACCTTGGGTAGCCTGTCCTTCTGTTAGCTGCTTTTTAAAATTTCTTGCTAACTTTTCCTTTGTGTGATGGTTGAATTTTATGTGTCAACTTGGCTAGGTTATGGTGCCCAGTTGGTTGGTCAAATAGTGGTCTGGATATTACTGTGAGGATAGTTTGAAGGCCTAAGTTTACAATCAGTTAACTTTAAGTAAAGGAGATTGTCATCAATGATACTAGGTGGACCTCATCTACTCAGTTGAAGGCCATAAGAGCACAAACTGAGGCTTCCTGGAATTTTGCTTTAAGAGTATAGTGGAATTCCTATCTCAGGGGTGGCAGGGGGAGAAATTCTGCCTCAGTTTCCATCCTGCTGACCTACCCTGTAGAATGCAGATTCAAGACTGGGACATCAAGTCTTTTTTTTTATATGTAAATTTATTTTTTATTGGTGTTCAATTTGCCAACATACAGAATAACACCCAGAGCTCATCCCATCAAGCGCCCCCTTCAGTGCCTGTCACCCAGTCACACCCACCCCCCGCCCACCTCTCCTTCCACTACCCCTAGTTCGTTTCCCAGAGTTAGGAGTCTCTCATGTTCTGTCTCCCTCTCTGATATTTCCCACTCATTTCCTCTCCTTTCCCCTTTATTCCCTTTCACTATCTTTTTATATTCCCCAAATGAATGAGACCATATAATGTTTGTCCTTCTCTGATCGACTTACTTCACTCAGCATAATACCCTCCAGTTCCATCCACGTTGAAGCAAATGGTGGGTATTCATCATTTCTAATGGCTGAGGAATATTCCATTGTATACACAGACCACAGCTTCTTTATCCATTCATCTGTCGATGGACACCGAGGCTCCTTCCACAGTTGGGCTATGTGGACATTGCTGCTAGAAACATCGGGGTGCAGGTGTGGGACGTCAAGTCTTACGTGAGTTTCTAGCCTACCCTACCGATTCTGGACTTGCCAGGACCCACAAATGCACGAGCCAATTCCTGAATGCAAATCTTACAATACATGTAGTGTAAAATCTAGAATAAAATCCTACTGGTTATTGGTTGCAGTTCTCTGGAAAACCCTGATACACCTTGCCCCCTTGTACAAAATGGGGTTTCAGGAGCAAATGGATCTTCTTCATTTATTTTAGAAATTCCATGGAGAGCCTCATCTTGACTTCTGACATTTCTTCTGACTAATGGGAGAGGAGCAGCTGATGTGTTTGTGTTTCTGTTTTCAAAACTAGCCCTTCATTCTCCTTTCACAGTCAATTTACTATTCCCTACAGCCTTTCACTTTAAATTTACCACTTCTCTCCACACACCTCTTGGGAGTTTCCACTCCAGTAGCTCTCTCTTTTCTTCCCCACTTCTCCTTGTGGCTGTCTTGTCATAACTACTCATTAATCATGAAAATCATTTTACAAATCAGGCTGGGATGAACCTTGCGGCCGCTGGATATAACACAGTGAGAGCCCAACGTAGGATCTTTACACCAAGCTCTTCACACCCCGTGTTATTGCACCACAGATCTTTTATCCTCTGGATGATTTTGAGGAAACCAGAGATTTGATAACAATCTGCAGGCATGTGGGGAGGTTCAAAGGATGACATGAAGTGCTCCCAGAAATCTCTAGGACCTGACTAAATCATGCCTGTCCTCTCATGACAGCCGAAGCTGCTATATGCCCTATGCAGACAAAGTGCTTGATTGCTTACCCATGGATATTGGTGTCCTAAGAAATTTCATATCTGTTCCAGAAGGTACAGCTCAGGGAAGCCAATTAATTAAACTAGTTTTCCAGCTGATAGATTGATGCAATACCACTGTTTCAGTAAAGCACAAATTAGAAGCATATTGTGTCTGATGGCGTGGTCATCTCTCACTGTTGAGTATAATTTGCTAGAAAAGAAGAAACAAAACAAGAACCAAACCTGGGAAGAGTTGTGGCAAGGGACTCTGAATGCTGAAGCAGCCTTTATTGAACACAGACTATATGCCAAATTAAGTGTGTCACTCATGTTACCTCTTTTAAGACCCAGAAATCCTTTGAGATAGATTTTAGTATTTTCCTAATTTTATGAAGAAGGAAATAGACTCAGGGGGTTGAATTACTTTCCCAAGGACATATGGCTAGTTAGTGGCAGAGCTGGCAGGAAAAACTAAGCAATAGTAATAGTCATGTTCTGACCCTCCACACACTTAGCAGGTTGAATTCCTGCTGGCCTGGTGACTTTTCCTGTGTCCTCTTATCACCGATGGCCTTCTTTTTGTTATATAATTTAATTTTTTAAAATATTTTATTTATTGATCAAGAGAGGGAGTGAGAGCGTGAGCAGTGGGAGGGACAGAGAGAGAAGGAGAGACAGTCCCATGCAGACTGTGCTGAATGTAGAGCCCGACATGGGGCTCGATCTCACAACTGTGAGATCATGACCTGAGCCAAAATCAAGAGTTGGACACTCAACTGACCGAGCCACCCGGAAGCCCCTCACCCCTGGCCTTCTACTTTTCTAGTCCACCACACATCAGGAAACCTTTCTCTATTTTCATGATGATGTATTATACTTTGTTGATCTCTCATTCTTTAGGGACCATTCCAACTGCTAAAGGATGCCATCAGGTCACGATGATAACAAGATGTGTGTATTTGTAACCTACCTGTGGTGGGTACAGCAGAATCCATCATAATGAAGGCATGAGAAAGGTTTCTGTTTTGTTCCTTGGTTGCCATTGCAGCTGATGAAGTATAAGACCTTTGAAGTACAACTGCTTTGATCCCAGCTGCTCTGTAGCTGATCCTGCCAGGCTGCTTTGAAGTGAAGCAATCTACAGTTCCCTGTTGGTAGGATATGGGGAGTGCTAGAAGGAGTAGGGAGTTCATGGGACCAGTTAAGTGGCTGTTGCTAGGATCCAGGTGTGACATTTGATGAGAGCTTGAACTAGGGCAAAGGAAATGGACATGAAAACAAGGGGGCAGATAAGATAGATTCTAAATGGTTAAAATCCACAGGATATGGAGACCTTTTGAAAGTGGGGGAACTTTAAGATGAGTCATTAACTTCTGGTTTTCGAGATGAGTTGATAGTGGTGTCATTCACAGATGGAAGACGCAGTTACAGGAGCAGAGACTTCGGTTTTGTCTTGCAGAGTTCTCTTGGCAACCCATGGTAGGCAGGGAAACCAGGCAGAGGAAACCAAAAAAGGTGCAGAGTTAAAAATCAACAAGGCCTGTCTATAAAACAGCAAGTGGATTGGTTTAATTGAAGTACAGAATGTATGTTGAGGGAGAAGTAGGAGTTGAGGTTGGGGAGGGAGGGAGGCACTAGATCAAAAAGGGCTTTTGAAGCCATGTCAAAGAGTTTTGCTTTCATGCTTAGGGGAAATGGAAGATTCTGAATAGGTTTTAAGCAGGAAAGTGACTTGATAGTAAAGATTTTCATTTTGGAAAATCTCTCCAGTGCAGAGGATATGGCCTGGGAATGGGTTAGTGACAAAACAGGAGGAGCTGTTGAAGGAGCTCAACTGGGAGATGATGGTGATTGGGACTAGAATAGTGGTGATGGAGGCTGAGAAAAGTGTATGGAAGGAAAAAGATTTTAAAGATAGAATGGGCGGGGCCCCTGAGTGGCTGAGTCCGTTAAATGTTGATTTCGTCTCAGTTCATGATCTCAGGGTCGTGAGATTGAGCCCCGCATCGGGCTTTGTGCTGGGCTTGGAGCCTACTCAAGATTCTCTCTCCCTCTGCCCCTCACCCCCTGCATGTGTGCTCTCTCTCTCTCTCTCTCAAAAAAAAAAAAAAATAAATATAGAATGGGCAACACTTGCTGATGACTTAGATGTGGAGGAGAGGAAAAGTGGGAAATCAAGGCTAACCACTAAGTTGATGTTGGTTTAAGTGAAATTTCACTTTTACCCTTATCACCCTGGAAAACTTATTTTATTTCTTCTAATTAATGCACTATTTCCTCAGAAAATTGTGAATCCGTTAATTTTTTTTTCTTTTGGAGGCTTTGTGTTATTTAAACCCATCAGTATTTATTGTATCTGTAATATACAAGAATCAGATGGTAGTACTTGGAATCAAGTCAACATGTGGCTCTGATGGTGTAAAGGCAGCAAAAGGAAAGGGCACTTGACAAGGAATAAAAATATATGTGCTCTTCATCTAACATACGTAATCCCTCTGAGCCCCTATTTTTTCAATCCTCAATAATAACCAAACAACACAGAGAAGTGTGCGTGTGTATGCCCACGTATGTGTTGGCACAAGGCTAAGACTAGAACTCTAAATCCCTCCTTGCCATAAACATGCTGTCTTTTTTTTGTTTGTTTGTTTTTGTTTTTTTTTTTTGTTTTTTTTTTATAAACATGCTGTCTTAATCATATTCATGGAAAATAGGGCTTTGCGCCTGATATTAACAATTCCAACAATATTGGCTCTCTGAAGGCAAAGTTATTTATTTAACATTTTCTAATCATCTCCTGCAGTTTGTCTCTTCAATTCTTATCCATTCACTTTCTGAATTTTCAATTAATACTAAACACCAAGAAGTAAGGACATGGTGCTCTTGTCATAGTCTGTTTGGGTTGTAAATGGCACAAACAGTGATGTCAGCTTGACCTAATGCATCAGCTATGAATGCCCCTCATTTTGTCACCAGATTCAAGAATTTGTTTTTCCTTCTCCTTTTTGGTAGTACCTCATATCAAAAGATTTTGAAACATCTAAGAGTGCTGGATAGGAGGATTGGATTACTTTGAAATACCTATCCAAATAGTGAACCACTTTTCTTGCCCATCACCCCTGAGCTGGTAAATACAGGTAATTCACTCTTGTGCAGAAGGAAATGGTTATGTGAACCTTATTTCACATGGCTTCCCAGCACCATGTGGGAAATAATTTAGTACCTCTGCAGTAGGCAAACAAAGACAGCCTATTCAGCTGTTACAAATTGATCATCCAAAAGATTTTGATAAATCACCACCACCTATGTGTCATGGAAATACTAAATACTGAATATGTTTAAGCTATTAAATAATTCACTGAAATATATCTTGTATGCTAACGCTAATATGAATTTTGAACTAGCCCCTGACCAAAGAACGAGTATTTTTCTCTTTCATCTCTTACAACTTGTCTCCATGTGATGTTTTATTGTCAGAGTGAACCATGTAAGTTTAAAAAGTATAGAACTATCTAGTTTTCTTTTTAAGAAACTGAAAGTGATTTAGAATATAATTTTAATCCCATAGCTCTCGGATAATGAAATTTATGTCAAGCAATTAAATACGATTTAGAATTGAAGCCACTAGCAATATCCCAATAGTGATGCTCATACCCTACGCTGTAAGACAGTGGTGACAGTTTAGGAAAGATAGTGCTTATAGGAGACTTGCATTGTCAATTTTTGAGTGGATTAATTTAATGGGAAAAATTAATGTAACCCGAAAGTGCTGCATAAGAAGGTAGGTCAGTATTTCACTGGAAAACATTAAGGTAGTTGTGATTGGGATCTTTTTTTTTTTCCAAGATTTTATTTATTTATGCATGAGAGACATATATAGAGAGAGGCAGAGACACAGGCAGAGGAAGAAGCAGGCTCCACGCAGAGAGCCCCACACGGACTCGATCCCAGGTCCCCAGTATCACACCCAGGGCTGCAGGCGGCGCCAAACCGCTGTGCCACCGGGGCTGCCCATGATTGGGATCTTTAACTAAAATCCTAAAATAAATAATAAGTGAATGAATGAATGAAAAAATGAATAAACAATCTCAGGCGTTTGAATGTTATGAAAGTGCCCTAATAGAAAACTGATAGGGAAACTGGTGGGAAATACAGATGTATGGTTAGTCTTGATTGTTCAAAATAGTTGTAAAATAGGTTCAGTGTGATGAGGGGAAACACATACTCTCATTTCTAGTCCAGTGAAGTCGCAGGCTTGGATTTGAACTTATAGATAAGAACAGTTTGGAAACCCCTGACTTAATTTGTACTCTCTTCATCCAATACTAATAATTTTCAAGGTAAATACCTGGGATATTGTCTACCCAATGTAAGTTCTGTAAGTGGAGTACTAAGACTAATCTTCCTGAAACACTTTGGGTATATTCCTATCTGTGATATACAACTTGGAATATAGGATGGAAATAAATGGATGATGGATAGATAGATGATAGATAGATAGATAGATAGATAGATAATAGATGCATACATACGTACGTACATACGCAGTCATCCCAAGGATTAGTTGGCTCCCCCTGTTCCTTACCATCATCTCAGAACAAGCTTGAACCACAGTCTATACCCAGCGAAAAGACCCATGGTTTCCTCAAGCTTTACGTAGCTCCTTTACCTGATTCCCTCAGACTTTGTATCCTTTCTTGTTGAGTTGGCTCTCCTTCAAGATCATCTCCCCATGCTCCTTGTGCTGTGATGTACACTGGAACGTGCCAGATGTGGAATTTAGCTCTGTAATTTCCATATAAAGCTTTTATGTGTTTAGCAGGTTTTCCAGGATGTCTGGGGACGTATATTGTAACAAAGCAAACCTAAAGTTGGTATATTTAAACATCCCTGATTTTAAACCTCCTTTGGCCATTTGATTTTGGGTTATAATGTACATGGTTTTTCATTAACTTTTTTTCAAGTAGGTATAAGGTGACAAGCAGGGGCATTTGTCTTCTCCACCAGATAAATAACAGTTACACCCTTTCACCAGTGAGACTGAGCAGGACAGGCCTTAGCAGCTCCCTATGTGAACATAAGAGTAAGAAATTCATAATAGCCTACAGCACCAAGTTTTCTGGAAAGGATGTGATGGCACCCTTTACAGTTATTTCATAAGGGAAATTTGCTTTGACGCACATTTTTAGTTTACGTGTGTTTTTTCAAGAATGCAACCTTTTTTATAAGACAGCATATGTAAGTGTGTTTATGTGTATTTAGAAAACACATCTCATTAAAACTGAAGCAAAGCAACAGAAATGACTCACGAAGGTAAGATTTAAGAGCAGCTATGTGTGCTTTTTCCCCTTTTATGTTTAGACTAGCGAGAAACTATTCTGTTCTACTGTTGCGGTTTCCAATAAATAGCTTTTGCATTATTTATTCATCAATTTTCTATTTTAATATCCACTAATTTTGGCTTTTTATCTTACTACTTACTCATTCTTGTCTTAGATATAGACTCTTTTTTTTTCTAACTTCGGTTAAATGCTTGTTTTCATTTAGTTTCTCTTAGCTAATAAGAAAAACAGTAAATCCCATCAATTTTAATATAGAATGTTTTACATATTACTTTTTAACATCATATAATTATGGCTTTCATTAACTCTTTGGCATAATGTATTTTCAAACTAGTATTTTTAAAATCCAAGCAGTTTTATTTTGTTGTTTATTGGTGAATCTATTAATTTGTATTTCTATTATACTGTGGTCAAATAATATGACTTATATAATTTCTGAATTTAGTTATTTATTGAAGTGAGGCATTTTCCTAGCTCAGTATTGATCTATTTCTGTAAATGATCCATGAGGACTTGGGTATGAGGCTATATTTTCTATTTATTTGCCATAGAGTATGCTATGCAGCTATTAAATTGACCTTATTAATGTTATTACTTGTATTTTTCACAATTTTAATTTTTTGCCTAATTGGTCTGAAATACCTGAGATATATGTGTTAAAATCTTGCACAAGTTAGGTTTTTGTCAATTTCTTCTTATATATTTTTTAAAGATTTTATTTATTTATTCATGAGAGACAGAGAGAGAGAGAGAGAGAGAGAGAGAGGGGCACAGAGACACAGGCAGAGGGAGAAGCAGGCTCCATGCAGGGAGCCCGATGTGGGACTCCATCCGGGGTCTCCAGGATCACACCCTGGGCTGAAGGCAGCTGAGCACCTGGACTGACCTCTTATATTTTTGACATAATTTAACCTTATGTGTCTTGGTACAATCATATCCAATTACCTATTTGTGACTTACCTCTTCATGAATATCTTTGTTCATTTGCTGCTTTGACATTAAATTCTAATTTTTCTTGTAATACTATGATTCCCACTGTTTCAGGTCCTGTGCAGAAAAAGATGGTGACAAAGAAACTGAGAAACCTTAGTTTTATTGCAATAAGTAAGGGCATGGAGGATTTATTTACATCAAAATGCTACTATTTATACTCAAACAATCTACATCAGGTTCCTGGTACTGAGGGCCTACAGGGATGGGGAAAAGTAGAGATCTTCATAATCTGAGGGTACCAGAGGGAAGGGCTAGGGTATCTGTAGGCCAGCACACCTACACTTACGTCAAAGTATAGAGAAGACAGGCACGTTAGAGTTTTCCAGAGAAACAGAACCAAGAGGAGAACGAGAGATTTATCATGGCTCACATGAATTGTGGAGGCTAACAAATTCTGAGATCTGCAGAGTGGGTCAGCAAACTGGAGACCCAAGAGAGCCAATAATGTAGATCCAGTCCAAGTCCAAATACCTGAGAACCAGGAGAACCAATAGCGTAGTACCAGTCAGAAGGCTGACAGACTTGAGAACTAGAAGGACCCAATGTTTCAGTTCTAGGCTAAAAGCAAGAAAAAGTAGATGTCCCAGTTCAGAGGGACAGGAATTCTCCTACTCAGTGGAGTGTCAGCCTTTTTGTTCTATTCAGGCCTTCAACTGACTGGATGAGGTCCACCCACATTACGGCAATCTACTTTACTTAGTCTACCCATTTAAATGTTAATCTCATCCAATAAAACACCCTTATAGACAAACCCAGAAATAATGTTAAATCACTTGGGTATCTTGTGGCCCACTTGAGTTGACACATAAAAATCACCACAACAGGTATAAGCAGGATAGTAGCAACTTTTTTTTTTAACCCATGGAGCTATAGTGATTTATTCATGAAGATTTAGAATAATGGGGAAGAAAGCGGTACTTAAGGTTTAAAAAAAAAAAACATTTTACAGTTAAAAATGTTTATTTTTTTAATTGAGGTATAGTTGAGATGCCTGGGTGGCTCAGTGGTTGAGTGCCTCCCTCCGGCCCAGGGCATGATCCTGGAATCCTGGGATTGAGTCCCACATCAGGCTCCCTGCATGGAGCCTGCTTCTCCCTCTGTTTGATGTCTCTGCCTCTGTGTGTGTGTGTGTGTGTCTCTCATGAATAAATAAATAAAATCTTTAAAAAAATAATCGAGGTATAGTTGACATACAATGTTATATTAGTTAACATATGGTATATTAATTTTAGGTGTACACATGATTGGACAAGTCTGTATGTTATGCTATGCTCACAAGCATAGCTGCCATCTGTCACCAAACAAGGCCATTACAATACCATTGACTGTATACCCTAGAGTGTACTTTCCATCTCTGTGACTTATTTATTTTATAAGTTGGAAGTTTGTGCCTTTTAATCCCCACCACTCATTTTGCTCATTCCCATCCTCTTGGGCAACCATCAGGTTGTTCTCGGTATGTATGGGTCTGTTTCAGGATAGCAGTAACTTCTAAGGGAATCCCTTCTGGTTTCTGGGGAATGGCAGTACATGTGGGGTGAAACATGAAAAGGAAACAGAAATGTAGCTGTCACTCTAACCAAGAATTCAGCAGTTTAAGCAGAATCCAAATAATTAAGCCACAAAGATTGAGTTGTATAGAAGATACTAGTCACAGCTCTTTATCACTTCTCTTTATCACAGCCTTTATCACTTTAGTATTGCTCTTTACCACAGCTTAGGGACTCAGAGTATGCTCTGTGGTTCACTATTTTGAGATTGTTGTAAGAATAGTCATTTCCTAGCTGAATGAAAGAGAAACTCCCCTTGGTTTTCCAGAGATGGCTAGGGTGGGGAAATGCCATAAAAAGGATACTAGTCATTTTTCTAGGGGGAAGTGATGAAAAAGTCACATGTCATCAAACAACAGGAGATGAGCTGAGAAACAGATCAGGTTTGTTAAAGCAAGGGCCTTCTCACCCTGCTACCTGAGTGGGTGTTGGTGAACAATGCCATGGTTCAAGTGCTGGGTCCTACAGAAAGTAGGACCTGGAACAGAATAAGGAGATATTTCCAAAGCAAGCAGTTTCTACCCTTTCATGAATATTGAAGAGTTGGCTAGAAAATTGTGAGTAAGGGAATCAAAAGATTTTATTGGTAAGGGATGGAGTATAGAGGGTTGTTAGTTGAGGCAAAAAGGGATTGAGAGGTTGTAGTATACAAGGTTAATATACAAAAGTCAGTCACATTCCTATATGCCAGCAGTGAGCAAGTAGAATTTTTAAAAAAATATTTATTTATTCATGAGAGACAGAGAGAGAGAGGCGGAGAAGCAGGTTCCCCAAGGGGAGCCTGATGTGGGACTCGACCCCAGGACCCCAGGATCATGACCTGAGCCAAAGGCAGAGGCTCAAACACTGAGCCACCCAGGTACCCTAAGCAAGTAGAATTTGAAATTGAAAACATAATACCACTTATATTAGTACACATACAAAAAAAAATAAAATACATAGGTATAAATCTAACGATATATACATAAGGCCTATAAAAGAGAAACTACGATATTTTGACAAAAGAAAATGAAGAACTAAATAAATGGAAAGAGAATCTATGTCCGTGGATAGGAAGACTCAACATTTCAAGATGTCAGTTCTTTCCAATTTGATCTGTGGATTTACTGTAATCTCAATTAAAATCCCAGCAAGTTATTTTGCAGATATTGGCAAACTTACTATAAAGTTTATATGGAAAGGCAAAAACCCAGAATAGCCAACAAACTATTGAAGAAGAAAAACAAGACAAATACTACCCAACTTCAAGACGTTTTTTTTTTACATATTTTTCAATCTAAATTCAGTTTGCCAACATATAGTGTAACACCCAGTGCTCATCCCATCAAGTGCTCCCCTCAGTGCCCATCACCCAGTCACCCCCACCCTCCTGCCTACTTTCTCTTCTGCAACCCTTTGCTTCCCAGAGTTAGGAGTCTCTCATTGTCACCCTCTCTAATTTTTCACACTCAGTTTCCCCCTCCTTTCCCTTATAATCCTTTTCACTATTTCTTATATTTCACGTAGGAGTGAAACTGTATGATGATTGTCCTTCTTCAATTAAATTATTTCACTCAGCATGATATCCTCCAGTTCCATCCATGTCGAAGCAAATGGTGGGTATAGCTTTATAGTAAGACAGTATGGTGTTGGCAAAAGAATAGACAAATAGATCAGTGGAACAGAATAGAGAGCTCAGAAATAGGCCAATTTAAATAGCTAACACAGAGCAAAACACATACAGCGGAGCAAAGATAGTGCTTTCAACAAATGTTGCTGGACCAACTGGACATCCACATGCAGAAAGAAAAAAAACTACACACAGACTTCATACCTTTCATAAAAATGAACCCAAAATGGATCACAGACCTAAGCGTAAAACTCAAAAACTACAAAACTCCTCATAAATCATATAAGAGAAAATGAGGGTGACTTGAGGTTTGGCAATGACTATTTAGACCCAATGGCAAAGCCTCAATCTGTGGAAGGGAGAACTGATAAACTGGACTTTACTAAAATTAAAAGCTTCTTCTCTGTGAGAGGTACGATCAAGAAAATGAAAATGAAAAGACAAACCACAGACTGGGGAAAAAAAAATACTTGCATAGCCGATAAAGGACTATTATCAAAGTAGACAAAATACTCTTCAAACTCAACAATGAGGAAATAACCATTCCATTAAAAATGAGCGAAAGACCCTAACAGACACCTCACCAAAGAAAATATATAGATGGCAAATAAACATATGAAAAGATGTTCCACATCCCACATCATCAAGGAAATACAAGTTAAAACAATAAGATACCAGTACACACCTATTAGAATGGCCAAAATCCAGAACACTGACAACACTAACCACTGGTGAGGATGAGGAGCACTGTGAACTCTCATTCACTGCTGGTGGAAATGCAAAATGGTACAGCTAATATAAAAGACGTTTAAGTGGTTTGGTAATAAAACATTCCCTTGCCATAGAATCCGGCAATCATGCTCCTCGGTATCTACAGCAAAGGAGTTGAGAGCTTACACCCACAGAAAATCCTGCACAGGGATGTTTATAGCAGTTTTATTCATAATTGCCCAACCTTGGAGGCAACCAAGGTGTTCCTCAGTAGGTGAATGGATAAAAAAAAAAAAAACTGTGGTACATTCAGACAATGGAATATTATTCAGTGCTAAAGAAAGAAACAAGCTGTCAAGCCACAAAAAGACATGGAAAAACTTTAAGTGCATGTTACTAAGTGAAAGAAGCCAATCTGAAAAGGGCCCATATGGTATGATTCCAACGATATGATTTTCTGGAAAAGACAAAAAAACTAGGTAGACAGTGAAATGTTTAGTGGTTTCCTAGGGGAAGGGGGAGGGAGAGATGAATAAGTGGAGCACAGAGGATGTTTAGGGCAGTGAGACTACTCCATATGACACTATAATGGTGGATACATGGCCTTATAAATACATCCAAACCCATAGAATGTGCAACGCCAAGAGTGAACCCTAATGTACACTATGGGCTTTAGGTGATGATGATGTGTCAGTGTAGGTTGGTCAGTTGTGACAAATGCACTACTCTGGTGTGAGATGTTGATAGTGGGGGAGGCTATGATGTGTGGGGCTGGAGAGACTGTGGGGAATTTCTGTACCTTATCGGTATTGCTGCGAGCCTAAAACTGCTCTAAAACGTAAGCCTATGAGAAATCTTTTAAAATGATTCAGACAGACCTGTGACTGTCGGAATGGTGGGGGTGGTAGACTTAAAGGTAAATATTTGCTTCCGTTTCCTGGAACAGGGACTTTCACTTTGGGGCTGTAGGAATTGTAGGGGGCATCAAGCACTATGCCATGGCAGAAAATGGGAAGGGAGGACCACAGAGCTTCTGTTGCTCATTTGAGCCACCTTCACCATTCCATCCTGGTTCTGGTGCAGAGAGGAATAAAGGGTATATGCAGTGTAGTGCCATTTTGGGATTTCCAGGTTTCCTCCCTCCCTCCCTCTCCTTTCTTCCTTGTGACAGCTTGAGGAAGGGGAATTGTTGAGAGAGTCCTTAAGATGGCCACAGTGTAGTGCCTCTTGCACAGGAGGACCTCAAAATTGTGAGCTTGCTTTCTCTCACTCCTCTACCTCAATTCACTTCCCACCTCGAAGAGCTTCCTCTTGTCTGCTTCTTCATTCTCAGGCTGATGTGGAGAGAGATTGCAACAAGGTATGATGTATCTGAACTGAAACACAATTTCCCTTGGTGAGCTGTCCGGGTGTCTAAATTTTTCTCTACCTATCTTCCTGCATCTGTGTGTTTTAAAGATTATTTTCTTGAGGGATTTCACAAATTCCCCCTCTTTTCCAGTAATCGACACTGTTTATTCAACGCGCATTCATTAAGTAACTACTCTGTGCCATATAGCATTCTAGATGCGGAGAATACACAGATGAATAAATTGGATCCTTGCCAACGGGGAGCTGGGTCCTAGGAAAGATTCAATAAATTCCTTTCCAATATTGCTTTTGGAAGCCAGAATTTATTTTTCATAATTGGCATCACCGAAATCTTAGTTTTCCAGTTTCCTTTATAATTTCTTACCCCCACCCCCAAGTCATATATAACCGCAGGAATTCTGAAAACGTACTTGAAGGTCTCAGAACATTTTTCTTTCCAAAACAAGACCATGGGCATTTCTTCAACTAGAGAGGAATTCAAAATCCAAGTTTTAGAGGCCCAGAATTGTAATTATTACAAACGAAAATGTCTTTCTCGCCCAGTATTGTCCTTATAAAACCTTTTGGTACTTTTGCTTCCAAAATGTTGGCGGTTTAATTATGAACTCAACTGAACTATTAGAGACATAGCCTTTCATGCGTTAGAGATTCACTTTGGAATCGTGAATTTAAAGAAACATGGTTATATAAATCTAAGGAGAAGTCATGAATTACTGTTAATTTAATTTGCAACACATGTGTGATATAACAATACCCTTAATAATAATAGCTCCCATCCTTGTACTGTATACCAGATACCATCCTGGGTGTGTGTTATCCCATTTAATTATCACGGCAAGCCTGCAAGACATCCCAGTTTTACAAATTGAAAAGCCGTGAAGGAAATTTGTTCAAGCAGTGTCATTTTTTTTGCTGGAAAAGTCATTTTAGTCTGCGCCGTCCCTTTTATAATGATGACCATATTATTGATACTAATCTACTATATTCAGGGCAGTGGGAAATTTCATGAGGTAGATGGAAAAAATGCTATTTGCATACAAACAGATTTTTTTGTTTTTGTTTTTGTTTTTGTTTTTCATTCTCATGATGAGTGAAATAGCTACTGAGGAATTTATGGGGTCGCCAGCCATGAAATACCTAAGTAGAGAAGACAAATGTTTGCTAGAATATTCTATAGGGTTTTTTTTTTCCATTGGTTACGTAACAAGATGTAGCAGTTGGTCTAAATCTAAACATTTAAAACCATCTTTAACAACTGTAATGTGATCTTAAATATTTATTGCTGTTGGTGACAAATATTAGCCACTCCTAGTATTGCTGGCCTCCATTCATAATGGAAGGAAAGGCAGATTTTCAGTTAAAGTTTAGTGAAAACAAACATGGAAATGGTCCTATGTAAGTTTGTAGACACGTGCTATTAGAACACCGGCTCTAACGGAAGTCATTGTATTGAGGTAATATGAAGGAGGAACTGGGACAAGAAGGCAACGTTGGAGCTTGCTGGGTGGTCTGGAGGCCTAGGTGAGCATCCTCAGAGGAAGACAGGCTCATGGCATCTTAATGACATTGAGCTCATCCATTTACAAATATAAGTTTTTCCACCTGGGAATAAAATCTTTGAGATAGATAGACAGACAGACATGTGTATATTGGGGGGGGGGGGGGTAGGTACTATTCCTGAGATATTTGTAGAATTCTTGCCTTTCTCCTTCTGATTTCCAGGAATGCACTTCAAAAACTTGTGTGGAGAGGCCTGGGTGGCTCAGTGGTTGAGCATCTACCTTCAGCTCAGGGTGAGATCCCGGGGTCCTGGGATTGAGTCCAGCATCAGGCTCCCCAGAGGGAGCCCGCTTCTCCCTCTGCCTGTGTCTCTGCCTCTCTCTGGGTGTCTCATGAATAAATAAAATCTTAAAAAAAACTTATGTATCTACTTATTCGTACTATCAATATAAATAAAAAGATGACACTGAACCATATAAAGGCATTTACATAAAGTTTGAAATTAGAGAATTTTTAAAAATTGAACCTCATCTCCACACCTAAATCTGGAAATAGAAGACATAACAAATAATTTCCCATTTCCCATACCTTTCCTATAAGTTCTCAGTCATGTATTTAACGTGATGAGCGGCAGTGTTACTGGTGAAACTGAAATTTGCAACAGCTTATTTTTCGTTCAAGACATATAATTTCCGCTATGCTCGACAGGCACTCTTTGTAAACTTGCCATTTGTACATTTTGATGCCTGTGATTTAATGTTTCTCACTTAACATTTCACAGTGGCATTGTTTATTTTCATTGTAATAAGAAAGTTTAGGGGCACCTGGCTGGCTCAGTTGGTGGAGTGTGTGACACTCAACCTTGGGGTTGTGGGTTCAAGCCCCCTGTTGGGGGTAGAGATTACTTTTTTAAAAATCTTCCAAAAAGAAGTTTAACTTGCAGTCCCTTTTTCCAGTTCATCAACTTTTCCAACATGCATCTTTCCTGTATGCCAGACATATTTCTTATAGTGGTTTGTTGCTGATGATGTCTTAAGCCGTCTTCTTTCAGCACTGATAGGCTTTATTTGCATAGTAAACACTTATGCGCAGGCCTCTTATAGTTTATTATTTTGTCATTCTCATCGTGAGGCTTATATCCTCTGGTCTGTGATGGCTGCTGCTCCAGGTCGACATTCATCTCCTAGGGATATCATAATAACCACGAACTAGGTGGCTTCAACAACAAAAACTTACCTTCTCACAGTCCCAGAGCCTAGAAGTTTGAAACCAAGGTGTCTGTACTGCCATGTTCCCTCCCTCTGAAGACTCTAGGGAAGAATCCTTCTTTCCTCTTTCTAGATTCCTTGTCCTTCCTTGGCTTGCAGTTGCATCCACCCCAATCTCTGCCTCAGTTGTAACATGGCCTTCTTCTTGTGTGTGCATCTAAATTTCTCTCGTTACAAGGATACTAGTCATTAGATTAGGGCTCACCCAACCCAATCTTACAAGGATACTAGTCATTAGATTAGGGCTCACCCAACCCAATCTTACAAGGATACTAGTCATTAGATTAGGGCTCACCCAACCCAATCTTACAAGGATACTAGTCATTAGATTAGGGATCACCCAACCCAATCTGACCTCATTTTTACTTTATGGCATCTGTAAAGGCCCTGTTTCTAAATAAAGTCACATTCATAGGGGTTCGAACTTAAATAGCTCTTTTGTTCAATTAAAAAAAAAAATATTTTGGGCAGCCCGGGTGGCTCAGTGGTTAGCGCCGCCTTCGGCCTAGGGTGTGATCCTGGAGACTTGGGATTGAGTCCCACGTCGGGATCCCTCATGGAGCCTCTCTCTCTCTCTCTCTCTCATGAATAAATAAAATCTTTAAAAAATATATTTTACTGAGGCAAATTTCACATAACATAAAATTAACCATTTTAACGTGTATAATTTAGCAACATTTAGTACATTCGTGATGTGCAGCCACCACCTCTATCTAGTTCAAAAACATTTCCATTGCTCCAAAGCAAACCCCCTTACCTATTAAGCAGTTTCCCCCCAACCCCCCCTTACCCAACCCCTGGCAACCATCAATCTGCTTTCTGTGTCTATGGATATATCTATTCTGGATATTTCACGTAAGTGGAATCACATAGCATGTGATCTTTTGCATTTTGGCTTCTTTCACTTAGGATGGTGTTTTTAAAGTTCATCCACATTACAGCATGTATCTATATATCCGTGTTTCTGGCTGAATAATATCCATTGTACAGTATACTACTTTTTGTTTATCCGTTCATCTGTCGATGGGCCTTTAAGCTGTTTGCACGTCTTAGCCAGTATGGATAGTGCTGCTATGAGTGTGTTTGCATACACTTGTTTGAGTTCCTGTTTTCAATTCATTTGAGTGGGTTTCGGGGTTATATGGCATATTCTATGTTTAACTTTTTGAGAAAGTGTCAAACTGCTTTCCACAGCTGCCAAACCATTTTACAATCAACTAGGGTTCCAATTTTTGCACACCCTTCTCAACGCTTGTTAGGTTTTGTTTTCGTTTGTTTTGTTTTTAAATTATAGCCATCCTAGTGGATATGGAGTGGTACCTCGTTGCTGTTGTTGGTTTTGTTTTGTTTCGTTTAAGATTTTATTTATTCATGAGAGCTACAGAGAGAGAGAGGCAAAGACATAGGCAGAGGGAGAAGCAGGCTCCCCATGGGGAGCCCGATGCGGGACTTAATCCCAGGACCCTGGGATCACAATCTGAGCCAAAGGCAGAGGCTCAACCACTGAGCCACCCAGGCACCTCTCTGACTGTTGTTTTGATTTCTGTTTCCCTGATGATTAATGATGCTAAGCATCTTTTCACACATCTCTTGGCAATGTGTATATCTTCTAGGGAGAAATGTCTGTTTAGATCCTTCACCCATTTTAAAAATTTGGTGGTTTGGGCAGCCTGGGTGGCTCAGTGGTTTAGCGCCACCTTCAGCCCAGGGTGTGATCCTGGAGACCCAGGATCAAGTCCCACGTTGGGCTCCCTGCATGGAGCCTGCTTCTCCCTCTGCCTGTGTCTCTGCCTCTCTCTCTCTCTCTCATGAATAAATAAACAAAATCTTTAAAAAAAATTGGTGTTTTTTTTTTGTCTTTCTGTTGTTGTGCTGTAAGTTCTTTGTATATTATGGATACTAGAAGCTTTATCATATCTATGATTTGCAAATATTTTCTCATTCCATAGGCTATATTTTCACTTTTTTGATAATGTACTTTGATGCACAAGTTTTTCATACGGCATCCAATTTATCTGTTTTTTTTTTCTTATATTGCTCATGATTTTTGTGTCATTTCTTAAACTCAATTGCCAAATACAAAATCATGAAGATTGGGACCCCTGAATAGCTCAGTCTCTGCCTCTCTCTCTGTGTCTCTCTCATGAATAAATAAATAAAATAATTAAAACAAAAGCAAAATCATGAAGATTTACCCCTAGGTTTTCTTCTAAGAATATATCTTTTTTTGCGGGGAGGGAGGATTTAGAGCAGAGGGAGAGAATCTTTTTTTTAAGATTTATTGATTGATTTTAGACAGGAGGGACAGAGGGAGAATCTTTTTTTTTTTAGATTTATTTATTTAAGGGGGGAGGGGCAGAGGGAGAGGGAGAGAGAGAATCTCAAGCAGACTCCCTCCTCAGTGCAGAGCCTGATGCAGGCTCAGTCTCATGACCCTGAGATCATGGCATGAGCCGAAACCAAGAGTCAGACACTTAACTGACTGAGCCACCTAGGCGCCCCAAGAATATATCTTTTAAGAGATGTATAGTTCAACTCATGGTGAATCCCAATGTCATGGGCACATTTGAGTCAATAAGAAGAGGAAAAAATATAAAGAGAGGGTATGTTCCATGCTTTGAAGCACATAATGCAGAATGAAACATAAGACTTTTGTTCACATCCCCTTGGCCAGTGTTTAATCTTAGTTTAGAGCTGCACGTTCTAAGAGGGAAGATCAGTAAGGTGCATTTTAGCTTTATGCGTATATGCACAACTAAAACGTTCTCTTACTATGTAAGAAGGGGAGGATAGTACATATGAAAAACTAGCAATCTTTTCCCCTGTTAAATACTTCGAAGTTATACTTTCTTGATCTGACATTTTGTAGACTTTGCTCTCCTATCAGTTGAATATCGCTGTGCGTAACTTTGAGGTCATTCTGATTCCCCACTCCCTTACTTTTTCTGCCTAGATGACTAAACAATTTTAGTCCTTGGCATTAAATAACATAGCCAGAATAACTAAATGTTGAGCCTTTTGAATCCATTTTTTTTAAGTGTGGTATGATATTTTGATCTACGAATTCTGATTTTTATTTTTTTTAAAGATTCATTTACTTATTTTGAGAGAGAGAGTGAGCAGGAGGAGGGGCAAAGGGAGAGGGACAAGCAGACTCTGCCCTGAGCATGGCCCAAGAGGGGGCTCAGTTTCAGGACCCATGAGAGCACAATCAGAGCTGAAACCAAGACTTGGAAGCTCAACCACCCTGGCGCCCCTACAAATTTTGATTTTTAAGTCATGGTTTTTATTACATTTCCATCTCCATTTCTTGGAAATTCTGCTTCAAGGATAACAGCTATGTTTGGTTTTCCTCTGTGACTTCTTAGCTACTAGTTATTTCTACACTGTATATTAGTTCAATAATGATGTTTTAGTCCCTAATTGTTTCCCTGGCTTTGTACCATTCCTTTCCATTTTAAGTTTCATTGTACTGTTTTATAATCTCATTCGGCGCCCTCAATTTATTATGTAGCATCCTTTTTAGTCAATGTAGTGGTAAATATTTTCTGAATAGATTATTTCCTTTTGGGCGGGCCTGGTAGCTCAGCAGTTTAGGGCTGCCTTCAGCCCAGGGCGTGGTCCTGGAGACCCAGGATGGAGTCCCATGTCAGGCTCCCTGCATGGAGTCTGCTTCTTCCTCTGCCTGTGTCTCTGCCTTTCTCTGTGTGTGTCTCTCATGAATAAATAAATAAAATCTTAAAAAAAAAAAAAAGATTATTTCCTTTTGAGCAGAACCTTTATCTGTTTTGCTTGCTATTTTTTCTTCCTTCCATAGAATCTTTACATAGATGCCTTAACACTTTATTTTAATCTTAATTATACTAGAAATGAACAGGGTTTTTTTGTTTTTGTTTTTGTTTATTTTTTAATGAACAGTTTTAACTATCCCATTTATTTCTGTTGATATATTTTGGATGAATTTTTCTTAACTCCCATTCCATTTTTTTGTGGCGGGGGGGGGCGGGGATTGTCTGAGAGCTGAGTTTCCTCTAGATTATGGGAGTGAGTGCAATGAAATGAAGGTATTAGCTGGGGCCATAAGTAGAAATGGTTGCCATACTTGGGCTATGTTTCATCCTCTAAGCTCTTGTTAAATGTCCTGTAACTTTTCCTGCACCTTTCCAGTGAGAAAAGAACTTACCACGTCTGGTGGCTTACTCTGTTCATTGCAGAGTATTAGGCCTTTACCTTGTGTCAAAGAGACACCCAGCCAGGTTTATCTTCCTCCTTTCCCATTTTCTTCCAAGGAATATTCCCACCACCTCAAGCAGAAGAGTAAAAGGCCAAGTGGGACGTGGTCTTGGATTAAGGACTTATTGCATTGGGAGGAGATATTAAGTGTTTTCAGAAGTCATTTTCCCCATCTCCCACTCCCTGCTCACTCTCCCTGTTCTCCCACTGTCCCTCCTCTGGTCTTCTGTTTGAGCAAATTTCTGTTTATTGCTGGTGATAATTAGTTCTGAGTTTTTATAGTCCTTCCGCTTTTCCTCTTCAACTCTCCTCTCAGCAGGGAATTGAGAATCATAGCAAATTTTAGCAGTTTTTCTGGACTATAGTTAGAGGACGATGGTTTCACAGGTAGGCTTTTCATATAATCCAACTCTCTGCATCTTTGTCCACATTGGCTTATGAACTTTCTCTGAATTGAGGTATGTTGTGAAATTTCTCAGGGTTGTGTTTACTCACCTCTCTGGAATATTTCTGTGGAGGGTGAAATTGAGCATGTGTAGACCTTAATTAAACTGAGTGGAACAGATAATTTAAAAACCATTTGTGGGAGCACCTGGGTGGCTGAGTTGGTTAAGCCTCTGCTTTGGCTCAGGTCATGATCCCAGGGTCCTGGGACTGAGCCCTGTATCAGGCTCTGTGCTCAGCAGGGAGTTGGCTTCTCCCTCTCCGTTGGCCCCTCCCCTCCATGCATACTCTCTGTCTCTCTGCCTCCCTCTCTCCCTCAAACAAATAAAATCTTTAAAAAAAAATGGGTTCTTTTACTTGCCCTCATCCCCTCTCTTTGTTTGATTACTCCTTAGTCATATGGCCACATTGTGGAAGGGGCTGACTGAATCAAAATAAGTTTCCACCAGTAAGGAAGAAAAGATGATGAACAGATTGGGTAGATACCTGCCCATGCCTACCATGGCCTAAAGCTAACAGGCTCCTACCCTTTTATTAAGTGATCTTCATGGCTTCACAGTAGCATCTGCATTTTCCTAATCATATCTTCAGCCTTCTCTTAAAAGTTGAAAGGACTTTGTGAAAGATTTTTTTAAAAGATACATTCTTTTTTCACCTATCAGATAAGAAAGATTAAAGTAAAGAAGAAAAGGAATACTGAGTACCAGCTAGGATATGGAAAGGGGAAAAAAAGGGGCAATATACTCATGCAGAGCTGCTGGGAATACAAAGCAACACAAAACTTTTCAGAAGTAAATTTGGCAACACGTATCAAAAAAGTTTTAAAATGTCCATACTCTATGAAGTAGACATTTCATTTGCAGAGATTTATCTTAACTGAGCATGTATGCAAAAAATAATGTGCAAGGATGGATCATTGTAGTATTTTATTTAGTACTAATGAATTCAAAACTAATAATCAGGGTGGGTTAAAGACACATCTACAAGGTGATTTTATACAACATTAAACAAGATGACACAGACACCAAAGTTATTTGCCACTTACTGAGCATTATGTAATTTATATATTTTAATTAATAATTTCATGAGCTTTGTGAGTAGGCAATGTTATCACCCTATTTTAGAAATGAAGATACAGAGAATTAGAGATATTCACTTGCCCAGAGTCATGAAGATAGTTAAGTGACAAAAAAAAAAGATTTGAGTAAAGATTTAAATATTATGGTCTTGGGGTACCTCAGTGGGTTAAGCAGCTGGCTCTAGATTTCAGCTCAGGTCATGATCTTGAGGTCCTGGGATAGAGCCCCACCCCCGGTCCTGGCCTTCCCCTCTCAGTGGGGAGTCTGCTGGAGGATTCTTTCTCTCTCTCTCTCCCTCTGCCCCTTCCCCCATTCACATGTCTACACTCTCTCTCTCTCTCTCAAAGAAATCTTTGCAAAAAAAGTAAAAAAATAAATCTGATGGTCTTTCATTGAGATATAATTGACATACAATAAACCACATGTATTATAATCGTATAATTTTATAAGCTATGACATAGACATAAACCTATAAAATGATCACCATTATCAAAAGAGTGAACACAGTTCCCACCTACAAAAATTTCCTTTTGTCCTTTCGTAATTCTTCTTTCCTGCCCCCTCCTGTCCCTTATATCTCTCTGCTGAATTTCTTTTGCCCATTTGTCAGAAAACATCAGGCTTTATATGTATGGGTCTGTTTCTGGAATCCATCTTCTGTTTTTCTATATTTACACCAGTACTATGCTGTCTTGAAGCATGTACCTTTATACTGGTTGAAACCAGGTAAGGGCAGTCTTTCCACTTTATTCCTCTTTTTCAAAGTTGTTTGGTCTGTTCCGGGTCCTTAACATTTCCATATAATTTATAGAATCAGCTTGTTAATTTCTATGCTAAACCCTGCTGGAATTATAGACATTGGGTCTATAATTAATTTGGGAAGAATTGACATGTTAACAATATTCAGTCATCCCATCCATGCATTTCTTTAGGTCTTTCTCCATTTGTTTAGCTCTTCTTTAATAAATCCCAACAATGTAGCTTGGTGTGCAGGATTTCACATCTTTGACAAAATTTATCATTAGGCATTTTCATAATTTTGATGCTATGGTAAATAGTTTTGTATTTTTAAATTCAGTTTCCAATTATTCCTCATTGACATATAGAACTATAACTGGGACGCCTGAGTGGCTCAGTGGTTGAGCATCTACCTGAAACCTCAGGATTTTTAAAGAAGGCAAACAAGTTCAAAGTTCATTAAAAACAAACAAAACACATGTTTGTATTTAAACACATTTGTCTAGGGGACGCCTGAGTGGCTCAGCAGTTGAGTGTCTGCCTTCAGCTCAGGGCGTGATCCTGGAGTTCCCGGATGGAGTCCCACATGGGGCTCCCTGCATGGAGCCTGCTTCTCCCTCTGCCTGTGTCTCTGCCTCTCTCTCTCTGTCTCTCTTGAATAAATAAAAATTTAAAAAAAGAACTATAACTGATTTTTGTGAATTCACATTTTATTCTGCAACTTTGCTAAACTCACCTATTCTGGTAGCTTTTTGGCAATTTCATTGGATTTTCTATATAGATAATCATATCACCTGTGAATAAAGATAGTTTTATTTCTTCTCTGCCAAAATAAATGTCACTTTTTTTCTTTTTCTTGTCTTTTTGCACTAGCTAGACTTGCCAGTACAATGTTGAATAGAAGTTGGGAGAGTGGAAATCCTTGTTCTGTTATACTAATATTCGAAAGAATTCAGTCTTTCACTTTTCACTATAATTTTACCTACAGGTTTTTCATAGATACCCTTTATTAAGTTGAAAAAGTTACTTTCTATTCTTTATTTGCAAGTGTTTTTATCATGAAAGGGTGTTGGATTTAGTCAAATGCATCTTCTGCATTTACTGATTATATGATTGAACATTCAATTATGCTCTTTAAAGATTTGTTAATGTGATATATTACATTGATAGTATTTGAATGTTTAACCAAACCTGTATTCCTTGAGGAAACTAATCGGTCGTGGTATATTATCCATTGTTTATATTAATTCACTCTGTTTTATCCTGGATGACTTCACTTGTTATGTCTTCAAACACACAAGCTTTTGTAGCTGTCATGTCTAATTGAACATTAATCCCATCCAGTGACTTTGTCACCTCAAAGACTGTAGTTTTCTTCTCTTAAAAGTTCTGTGTGACCCTTTGTGTCTTTTATGTTTGTACTTAACATTTTAAACATGCAAAATATAGTTATAGTAACTTTAAATGTCTGGCTATTAACTCAAATGTGATAGTTCTGAGTCAGTCTCCATATATCATGGTTGTTTGAATTTGAATTTCTCTTTAGTTAGGCTAAACATTTTAGATCCTTAAGGGTCAGTCTGTATCTTGTAAATTTTCATTCCATATCTTTTCCCCACTTTTCTATCAGATTTGGAGTCCTTTGTCCCATTATTTTTAAAGTCCTCACATATTATTTATTTATACTCTTTTACAGAGAGACAGTGAGCACAAGTGGGGAGGGGCAGAGGGAGACGGATAGAGAGAATCTAAGTGGAGCCTGATGCAGGGCTTGATGTCACAACCCCGAGACCATTACCTGAGCTAATCAAGAGCCAGATCCTTAACCAACTGAGCCACCCAAGTGCCTCAAAGTCTTCATATATTAATGATATTAGCCCTTTATCTGTGATATGTGTTGCAAATATTTTTCCAATTTTGTCAATTTTTTCTGAGTGTGAGCTTGTGGTATATTTTTTTAAAAGATATTTTATTTATTTATTCATGAGAGACACAGAGAGAGAGAGGCAGAGACACAGGCAGAGGGAGAAGCAGGCTCCATGCAGGGAGCCTGACGTGGGACTCGATCCTGGGTCTCCAGGATCATGCCCTGGACTGAAGGTGGCGTTAAACCACTGAGCCACCCGGGCTGCCCAAGCTTGTGGTATATTTATTTGTGTCTTTAAAAAATATTTTAAATATAACATATCAATGCATCTTCAGTGAGTGAGCAACCAGTAACTTCCATAAAGTGATCCTTAGAAAACCCAGAAAAGATCCACTAACAGAAAAGGACATGTGCCCAGATGAAGACCACAAGCTGGCTGGAACTCCTATTAGAATTAAGAACATATGGTCCATGGCTCATCCCACCACCCATGATTCTTTACATAATGAGCTAAGTGTACAGGACAGGACTCATTCACAAAGTGTCTCTTCTACGAAGCTAGAAGCTTGTTAAATAGCCATTCATAAATATTAATTCTCCTGGTGTCCCTCCTCAAAGGAGTGAGGTAAGCTCCATTTCTCCAGGAGGCCACAGGAGCAGAAAGGGAGGTAGGCTATCAAGAGATCCAGCAGTAAAATAAGTTGAGAAAGTCTCTGGTGGCTGAGGAGTCATATTGAGAAGTGCTTTTTCACATAAGGCACACATGCTTCTGCCTAAAACAAGCCCCTCCCTGAGTGTACTCTTAAGTCTTAAATTATAGTTTTCTGCAAGAAAACACCCAGCCCGACTTCCAGGACGTGCGCATTTGCCCCTTCTTGCCTATAGTGGTAAAATCTGAGTGTGAGTATTACATCTATTGAGATAAACTCAATCCCTTTTTGAAGCAAGATGAAGATACCCAGAGGAGCAATTTATTCCCTGAAACCTTGGCAACCTGAAGACAGTGATAGCAGTCTGGAAATAGAAAACTGAGGAGAGGAGCGCCTGGGTGACTCAGTCGGTTAAGCATCTGACTCTTGGTTTCAGCTCAGGTCATAATCTCAGGTGGTGAGGTCTTGAGCCCTGTGTTGGACTCCATGCTCAGTGCAGAGAATACTTGAGATTCTCTCTCCCTCTCCTTCTGCCCCTCCTGCTCCTGCTCTTTTCCAAAATAAGTAAATAAGTCTTTAAAAAAAATAGAAAAGTGAGGAGAGCTATGTGGAGAGTAGGAAAAAGAGATGGCATGGAAAAATGCCCTGCTGGTAGCTAATAAGTGAAAGGTCTTCAAGGTGCATAAGAGGACTTTGTAGAAGGGAAGTGGGGTGACTAACATGTCCACAGAGACTTAAATATGGCCATGTTGCGTTGAAGGAACTTAGGTAAGACCTCCAAAATACTAGGTAACGGTGAAGGGTGAGAGACAACAGAATGAACCACTGAATGGGGGTGGTCATGAGGAAAGGCATGGAGGAAATATCCTCTCCCTGCCACGTGTGCCACCAGAACTGAACTAGAGGTAATAAGAAGAGGTAGCAAGTCACTTTGGCATGCATCTTTAAGGGGTGCTAAAGAAATACCTCCATCCAACTGGAACATCTTGGCCTCTCCCAGGCCTCAGATTCTTTTACCATGGAGTCACTAGCCAAAAGAGTTAAGCCAAAGGAGTGACTTAATGACAAAAGGTCATCATGTGGTTTCTGATTGACACGGAAGGGTAGGAGCCCTGGAGTAGACCATTGTTAGGCTTAAGCGTGGATGAGAACCTAGCACAGATATTGAACAGCCAAACACAAGCAGGAAATGGCTAACCACAAGCATAGAACAACTGATCAGAATGGAGGAACAAGCAACCAAGAAGAAAGGCAGAAGAGGATGACCCTCTCTCAAAGCAAGTGCAGGGATAATGCCAAGGTCAGATAACCCAACCCGCACTCCTCCTCTTCTTCCTCATCAACCGCCCCACTCAAGACCTCTACCCTGCCCTTGCCTCACACAAACCCCTCCTCACCCTGCGCCTCTCCTTGGGAAGCCCCCTTTCCACCCACTATCCAACCTCTTCCCCCAAACCAGTGCCCTCTATACCTGCCATGTTGCCCTTCCAAGTGCACAAGACAGCCAAGAGGGTAGAGATGCCCCTGTTAGCAGCTGTGCCAAAAGATCCTCTGAAGCCTCTATCACCTGTTTAATAAAGCACACGAGAGAAACAAAACCAACATTTGCCTATTAGCAGCAGCTGATGAAGAGAGTGAATCAAAATAAGAGACCACAGCTTCAGCTGAAGCAGAACCAAGAGACCCAGGGGAATTCTGCTGAGCCAAGTAACGCACTGTGTATAGAGAGGCCTGGAGACCTGTAACCGTCTGTAAAGTCTCCAGAGGAGCCTGTGGGGACATGGCCAACCGCATAGAGACCAAATGTCACACCAACGGGGTACACAGATTGCAATGATTAAAATAAAATCAACAAGATATGAAAAGATATGTCTCTGTGAGTTGTCTGGTGGTAAGGACAGAGAAGGGTGGAAGCAAGTATTTCAGAAAGGAGGAACATGGAGTCCTGCAAGGTCAGGGGCCAGACCTGCAGGTCCACAGTCAGGCAGATACCAGGGCATAAGGATGAAGTGAGGACTGAGCACTGAAGACCACTTTCTTCCTTAACACTTTATTTGCCTGGCAGGAAGAAAATTATTTAGAGTATGTGTGTGTGTATGTATGAGATATGGGGGGAGCTGTTGGTCCAGATCAGCTGAGATGTGATGGGGGGGTGGCAGTGGCACATCTCCCAGTAAAGGCAGACAAATCACCTCCAGGCCACATAGCTCATGGTGGTGTTTGTTGTGTGACATCCTATGGTGTGAGAAACTAAAAGCCCTTAGATCAAAAACTCACCCTACAGAAGAAAATCACCAACAGCATCCCTGTGATATGGTTTGGAGTGTTAGGGTTTGGAGCTGATGGCCAAGAAAGAATTAATTCATGGTGCCAAAAGGTGGTTTTATTAAACCCCGGGACAGGACCCGTGGGCAGAAAGAGCTGTACTGGGGTTGTGAGGAGTGACTGATTATAGATTTTCTACCCTGTGGAGGGGAGGGTAACGTTAGGGCTCCAGGAAATCGAGTCCATAGGTTTCTGGAGGTTGCTTTTTTTCTCGTAAATCATTAAGGGAGTTGCAAACTGATGGAGACTCCTGTCCTGCATGACCATGATCTGTCAGTTAACCATTTACAGCCCTTTGACAAGTCCTTGAAACAGGCAGCGTGACATTCCTCTAGGAACTCAGCTGGTTCCATGTTAATACTTTGCTAAAGGCAACAGGCAATCTTGGCCCAACACCCAGGATCATATAAAAATTACTTTAGAAATTTTCTTTATCTCTAAACCCCCAAGATATGTGTTGGTAATCGTCCCCCAAGCATATGGCCCACTGATACACATCTGAAGGGTCTCATGACTAAGGTTTTATTAGATGATAATAAATGACCTCATCCCAATAGCTGGCCCCCTCAAGGTCCTGGAAACCTGCTTCCAAAATTCCTTAGAGACTTAGGCTCTCCCTAACCCCTTCCCAACTTAAAAGTATATAATGGGCCAATCCTCATGACCCTAGTGTAGCTTTCTGCCCTTGGGTCCTGGCCCTGGGCTTTAACAAAAATCACCTTTTTGCACCAAAGACATCTCAAGAATTCTTTCTTGACCGTTGGCTTCGAACCCTGTCTCTTCCTACATTAATAATTACCAATATTAATAAGGGTACTTTCTTAGTAAGAAACTTGGGGTAGAGCCGTGGCCTCCTAAGGGTGGGGCAGTGGGAGGGTGTCCGCAATAATGAGGAGCACTGTCTACTGAGAATTCTAATACAAGAGTAAAACCAAGTATGAGCCAGTCCAGGTTTTTTTTTTTTTTAAGATTTTTTAAAGATTTTTTTAAAATTTATTCATTCATGAAAGACAGAGAAAGAGAGAGAGAGAGACAGGCAGAGGGAGAAGCAGGCTCCATGCAAGGAGCCCGACATGGGACTCAATACCGGGTCTCCAGGATCACGCCCTGGGCCAAAGGCAGGCGCTAAACTGCTGAGCCACCCCGGGATCCCCTTTTCTAAAGATTTTATTTATTTATTCGTGAGAGACACAGAAACAGAGGCAGAGACATAGGCAGAGGGAGGAGAAGCGGGCTCCATGCAGGGAACTGGATGCAGGACTCGATCCCAGGACCCCAGGATCACGACCCGAGCCAAAGGCAGAAGCCCAACCACTGAGCCGCACAGGCATCCCCAGTCCTGTTTTTATTATCATTTCCATACACCAGCATTTTTTTTCCAGAGTAACTGGTTCTTTATTTCAAAAAGACACTTGTCAGTTTTCAGTATCAAAACAGTCTGCACTATTGGTTTCTTTCTCCCAATCGGCCCCCAAAGAGAGGCCACCAAAGGACGAGTTCATTTTAAGCCAATAAACTGCAGGATGCACACCTAACACACCTCACGGAAACCTCACCTAAAAGGGGAGTTGGGCAGGGAAAGAAACTTTTAAAAGATCAGCACACTGTCAGCCCATAGACTGTAGAGAGTTCTCAGCCAGATGGGGTGGTCAATGTGCCCCAACCCTAAAGAAGCAAAGTTTCAAAATAATATAAAATTAAAAAAAAAAGTTTTGTACATAAGCTATTCAAGATTTCTCCAGCACTAACTGATACAAAGCACAATGAGATGGCACGTTTAGAGGCAGCAGCTTTGGACCTAGAAAAGGGTGATGAGATGAGTTTGTTTCATGTGGCTAAATCGGTGGCAAACATAATTTTCTTTTTTCTTTCAAGGAGGCAGGAGAGCAAATAAGTGGTCACCTCGACATAAGGGGAACACGGTCCATTCTGTAAGCAGTTAGGGCAAAGATAGGACAAGGATTTGGTCTCAGATCGAGGTCTCACCATCTTAATTTTTGTCTGGTCACATCTGATGGAAAAAAAAATTATGTTGCCTTCAAAGATACCTTAAAGCTGAAACCCTGAGCCACACTTTTTTGGCCAACTTCTGGAATCACCTTTCTAATTTAGCTGGTATTTTGGACAGAGCAACGAGGATCCCAGAGCGGGTCTCTTTCTGGGCCCTGGGCCTTGTCCACTCCCCCCTCCTTGGAGAGGGCAGTATTCATTAGGCTGAAAAGTTAATTCCAAATGGGAGGAAGGGGTTAGACTGCTGCTTCAGAACTGTGGAATTATTTGGAATGTTTTACACATGTCGCTACATCAACTACAACAAAAAAGGTAATTACAAGATGTGTCCGTCACAACATGCTTTTAAAGACACTTTGCATTGTGCTCACATTCCCTTAAACATTGTTCCCAAAAGTGCTCAGCCTCAAGCCCAACTGGAATCTCTAACACCAGCATGTCTAATATTAAATGCTACCTCCCCAAATCTATCTTTCTTGAGGTGGTAGCGGAGGGGTTTTGACATCAAGAGGGTTGAGTTTATCACATTCCTTGGGTTGATTGTTCAGGTCTCTGTGCCACGTATTTACTCCTCGCTTCTTTATTTGCACTTCCCAGCTCCCCCCTCCTCTTTTCCTCAGTCCTTCTAAGGAGTTTTATGCATATCCTCTCCCAGAAAGGATTTCTGGTGGTTCTTTTAGATTTTATTTTTTATTTTATTTTTTTTATGGAGTAACAGCTAAATGATTAATTTCTTTCCAGATCTCTGGGACATCAGGAGAATTTTAGTCCTTAGATGAAGGACAAGGCTAACACATTTGTTTTTCTGGATTTGAAATAGAAAAACAGTGGCTTGCCCTGACTGACCCTAGTTCTCTGCTGTGTATTTACTCTTCTCTCTCTCTCTCTCTTTTTTTTTTTTTTTTTTGAACTCCTCTATTTCCACTCCCTGGCCCCATTCCCCTTTTCCTCATTCTCATGAATTTTATGCATATCCTTTCCCTTGCCTGAGAGTTAATAAAATGCACATCATGGTTTACCAGCATGCATCTTAAATTTATGTATCTGTTATGTATCATTGTTTTTTACTATTTCACTCAGCCTATGTCCCTTCTGTTATTTCTTTCCCTTGTAATTGAATATTTCAGAAAACTTTTTTTTTTTACTATGTAAACTTTGGAGAGATATTGGAGTTTTTAATATTACACAAAATATTTTTACTAGGTTAATTAAATATATTTTAATTGCTGACCAAATGATATTTTAGTTTAATTGAAATTCGACTGAATGTCTTGATAATACCAATGAAATAATTAAACATTTCTTAAAATGATAATGGATTAAAGTAGTATAATCATATGACTTTTTTATATTTGACTTAATTAGATTGGAATGAGATTTATCTGTTGAATAATTATTATGTTTCAACTAACCCTTTCAGAAAAAAAAAATACAATTGAGCTTGAGGCAGTTATTGGGTTTGATTAGTCAGAAAGGATATCTGGGGATCCTTTTAGATTTTGTGGTAGGGTAATAGCTAATTGATTAATTTCTCTCCAAATCTCAGAGACATCAGGAGAATTTTAGTCCCTAGGTGAAGGACAAAGCTAATACATTCACTTTTCTGGATTTGTGATAGAAGAATTGTGGTTTTCCCTGACTGATCCTAGTTCCATTTGTAAATGGATTGAATAAAGAACCTGCCTTAGGGCTCAGTGATTTACACTGGTGAGAAGTCAGCTCTCCAGGTGAGGAAGACTAATGAAGTGCAGCTCAGTTCCATGATGGTAGTCCTGTTGCTTCTCTGTTTCAGGGGAACACCGCCAATAGTGTCAACTAGGCGTTGTAAGTGAGTTAGAGAATTAGAAGGTTGAGCTTTGTCCTGCCAAGAGGGTGCTGGTTGGGGTCTGTTTTTTGTTTTGTTTTGTTTGAACATTAATTGTAACTAATTAATAGGTGATAAGGGGCTTTAAGTTTTCTTCTGGTTTCTGGGCAGGCAAAATCACCTCAAAATCAATAACAAACAACAACAAAGACACCCATCCCCCACATCTCACATGCACACAAGCTTCCCTAACTATGTGGCCGAAAGGAAGGTATGTACCAGATGTGTGAGAGCAAGTCCTCATCTCTGACATTCTGTAGTATTGTAAGAATGGAGTAAACTTGATATGACCAGGCAGCTTGATTATATGTTTGCAGAAGTCAGAAATAGGGCAGCCCGGGTGGCTCAGCGGTTTAGCACCTCCTTCAGCCCAGGGTATGATCCTAGAGACCCGGGATTGAGTCCCACGTCGGGCTCCCTGCATGGAGCCTGCTTCTCCCTCTGCCTCTCTCTCTCTCTGTCTCTCTCATTAATAAGTAAATAAAATCTTAAAAAAAAAAAGTTAGAAATAAATCTACCATGGTATAATCACTTCTAGTTTGCATGCTCTGTATGTCTGGATTTTCATATCATAGGTTTTTTTAAAGCGAAGCACTTTTTACACTCCATCAAAAAGAAAAAAACCCATACAAACAGGCATATTACTGAGCCAAGCCTGTTTGCATCTGAATCCCCAAGCACTTGCTTTAGGTAATATACTTCATCTCCATCACATACATGTGCACACACACACAAACACACGTGCATGCACACAGGTGGATTTAACCATCGAGGGCTAGTGCAAATATTGAAATACCTATATCCAAAAAGTTTAATGTTTAACCTTCAATAAACAACTAATTAGCATTAATTTTGAAAAGGAGACAATGCAAGTCAAGTAGATAAATCATAACAAAGCCCTTGCCACACCAGAGACCGTAGATATTTGTAAAATGAAAAGAGGTTCCTGGCAAAAAAATAATAAAAAAATTAAAAATTAAAAATTAAAAAATTAAAAAAAAAAAAAGAGATCCCTGGCTTCTCCAAACCATTCACTCAGGATCACTGGAAATTGTAGCTGCTTTGCAAATTCTTGTTACCCCAAGTTTGACATGGGAGACTATTAATGCATCTGTATCCCGGTGCAAATTAGTTTATGAAAAGAGTTGAGTGTATCAGGGTTGTAAGAAACCTCTGAGATCATCTGACTCACCACTTTCATTTAACACATAAGGAACCTAAAACCCCAGAAAGGGTGGAACTTTGGGTCACAGCAAACTGGAATCAAGTCTCCAGAGTAAACACGTGTCTATAGAAAAGGTCTCTACAAAGAACTGGCCCAGTTCTGCCCAAACTGACTCAAGATGTTCTTAAGCTGTTCCTGCTCACTTGTGGAAAACTGAAGATCAACTTCGTGGTTAAAGGCAAATAAAGAAGTCCATTGATTGCATATAGCCCTTTGAAAACAATTTTAGTCAACTCCAGGGTGGTAGGTGGGGGCAGGTAGACTTCAACAGAGGAGAGGCATTTTAGGAAGAGAAACATTATAAAAACCCAGAAGTAGCTTAAGCACCATTCTTCAGAGTCAGTTATTTATACATAAAGGCATCCCCAAACCTCTGCTGTAGAATGTGTATTATTTCATAGAGATTCAGGGGTGCCTTTAGTGTGTGTGTGTGTGTGTGTGTGTGTGTGTGTAAAGAGTATTATAAAACTAGCTTCATTTGGTATTAAAATCTATGCTAGGTGTTATACTATATGTTGGCAGATTAAATAAAAAACAAATGTAAATAAATGAATAAATTTTTAAAAAGGTATTAAAATTTAGACACAGTTAAATTCAAAACTTATGTGTTCCTGGCATTTTAAACTGTTCCAATCAATTGAGTCCATAGAACAAAAAGCGACACATTACCTCCACTGAAAACAAATTCATACAGATGTGTTAATAGTCTCTCATGTCAAACTTGGAGTAACAAGAATTTTCAAAGCAGCTACAATTTCCAGTGATCCTGAGTGAAGGGTTTGGAAAAGCCAGGGACCTCTTTCAATTTAACGTGGGCATTAAGGAGGGCAAGTGATGTGATGAGCACTGGGTGTCATACGCAGCTGATAAATTGTTGGACACTACCTCTGAGACTAATGATGTACTGTATATTGGCTAATTGAATTTAAATTAAAAAAACAAAAACAACCCAAAGTGAATCCATTTTTTTGGTCCTTGTCTAGATGAAATAACCAGATAAGAATTACTTCACTTTTAGAAATATCTTATTTTGCAATTACAAAATTAATATAGTCTCAGTGAAGATTCAGAAAAGTCATAAAAACAAATGTATTAAAGAATATATGTGAGCCCATCACCGAGAGCCATCTTCTATTAATGTTTTGGTCTTTGCAGATTTTTTTTTTTTTACAAAATTTATGAATACACTCTCAAGTGTACTTTTGATTCTAGACAAAATTGTCTTGTGGTATATACATACATTTTAGTAACCTGCTTTTTTTTTTTTTACATTTCAGTGTATCATAAACATATTTCCACATAGTGATGATGCATTCATCATCCCTTATGATGGCTCTACAGTATCCTACAGAAGGGATATACTGTGGTTTATTTAAGCAATCCTCTATTAAAGCATATTACGTTGATTGTATTTTTTTCCTCTGTTGTAGACATTATGACAAGAGGTATTTTTCATACATATGTGTGTAATTATCTCGTTAGGAGATGACTTTTTCCTTAGGATAAATTCCTGGAAATGGAATTTGTGGGTTAAAGGGCCTCAGTTAATGGCTTTGGAATCACATTAGTTTTCCCAGCAGATATTTTATATCAGTTCAGATATGTGATACCAGTTTTTCCTCCAAGGAAAAGCAAATGTATGATCATATTGATCTCCCCACACCCTTGCCAACTCTAAGCATTGGTTTTTGAGACTCTCTCAATCTCATAGGAAAAAATTCTCATACATATCCTCATAAGCATTTCTTTGAAACAAAGTTTCCTGACTGCATTGGCCATTGCAGCTTCTCTTTTGGCCTTTACCCATTGTTCTATATGACACTTATCTTTTTTTCTTGTCTGCCACTTACAGCATGCTTACCATGTACCAGACACTGTGCAAAATCATTTATTATCGAATCTAAAACATACCAAATACCAGGTGTAAGTAGGCACTAGTATTACACGCAATTTCATAGATGACAAGCAAGGTTATGCAGTTTGTTCAAACTCAGGTAGTTGGTAAGTGACAGACAGATGGTGCTAAACCAGGTCTGTCTGCCTTTGAGGCTCTGCTCTTACCTGCTGCACCAACGTCCTCTACACAAACATTTGGAATTATTTGGTAGCCAGATCTTTTCCTCTCTGGTTTTTTGGCTCAGGTTTTATGCTTAGAAATGCATGTTTGTTTTTTGTGTTTTTGTGTGTGTGTGTGTGTGTGTGTGTGGTTTTTTTTTTTTTTTTTTTTTCTGTGAAGCAGAAAAGAACACCATCTGTTGGGAATGAGAGGGAAGGTGATGAAGAAAGAGCTTGGAGTCCAGTGGAGGATGTTTGAAATGGCTGTGGCAGATGACCTTAGGGTTAGGCTGCACCTCACAGCTGCCAGGTGAATGCCCCAGCTCCACTGAATCTCTCTTGGCTTCTTTTATTAGCATTTGGACATACTCAGGTATCTCTCATCTTAAAAAAAAAAAAAAAAAGAAAAAAGGAAAAAAAAACTTTTCAATGTCAGGTGTCTTCCAACCTGAGCACTGTCTTCCTCTTCACCTTTAGAGTGAAACCTCTTAAAGTTTGAGCATCTCTTTTTGAACTTCTTCTTTTCCTATTCATATCTCATCCCACTCCTTTCTGGGTCATTATTTGTCTGAAAATATTCTTGATAGTTTCTTTAGTGACCACCAAATTCAAAGCCCATTCACCAGCCCTTAGCTTCCACAGTTAACTTTCTTATTTCTAAAAATCAGGGCATCTAGGCAGAACAGTCAGTTGATTGTTCAACTCTTGATTTCGGCTTTGGTCATAATCCTGGAGTCGTGAGATTGAGCCCTATGTCAGGCTCTACATTCAGAGCACAGTCTGCTTAAGATTCTCTCTCCCTCTTCCTCTGCCCCTCCCCCATTTGTAGGCTCTCTAAATAGATAGATAGATAGATAGATAGATAGATAGATAGATCAAAAGAAGAAAGAAGAAAGAGAAAGAAAGAAAGAAAAGAAAGAAAGAAAGAAAAAGAAAGAAAGAATCTTTAAAAAAAATCTCTTTCCTTGGATTCCATGAATCCATCTCCTTGTACATAGCAGACTCTTCCAAACTCTTCTTTGGTGGTCTCTCCCTTCGTGTTAATACTTACATATCCCTTGTATGCTCTCTTCCTTGTTGCTATTGCCTGGGTGCTTTTAGACACTGGTAATGCTCAAATTAGCAATGTTCTCTCTGATTACAAGGCTACATTTCCAGGCCAGAGCAGCCTCTGAACTTCAGAGTAACATATGCCATAGGACACCAGCTATCTCTACTTAAATGTTTTCCATATACCCTAATCTCAGCATATTTAAATCATATTCACCTTCAAATCTGTTCCTCTTCCATTTTCTCTCCTGTCACATCCACCTAATTTGCCAGGGCAGAAATCTAGGATTATTTTTGACTTCTTCTTTTACCTACTCCTAGCCCTTTTAAAAAGATCTAAAATTATATTCACTTCTTTCCAACACCACTGCCGCTGGTTTTGTCTCAGCCTTCACAATCTCCTGTTGCATTAAGGCAATCTGTTAACTGTTCTCTGTGCATTCAATCTTTCCTCCTTTAAACCATTTTAACGTGACAGCAAGAGTTAATGTTTTAAAATGAAAGTCTGGACATGTCACTGCCCATTCTTTCCATGAAAAAGTGCAAGGCCGTTCAAAAAACAGCAGTGGCACCTCCAGAAATTCTGCACAGATAAGAAATGGTTTTGCAGCTGTTGGTGGGGGGGTTGTGGTTACAGTGATAATGTGCTCAGAATCAGGGGTTAGGGAACTCATCTTAAAATTACTTTTGCATAGCACTTTGCAACACTTTGAAAAAATGTCAATTTTCCATATCAAAGCCTGGGAAGATGGCTAATAATATATTGAGGAAAAGGCTCTCCCTCTTCTAAACCCCTCTTTGTATCTGTGCCCTGAGTTATGGACCTTACGTGATCTGGCACCTCCTTATAATTTGTTTAAGTTTTGCCCACCCCTGTCCCTGGTCAATTATTTATCTCCCTTTAAGCCAATCAACGAATGCCTACTATGTGCTAAAAAGTAAAAAGTATGCTAGACATTGAGTACCTAGCAATGAACAGAACATAGTCTTGGTGGGGGCATCACAATGAGTGACTTCAAGCTGTATTACAAAGCTGTAATCATCAAGTGTGGCACTGGCACAAAAACAGACACATAGATCAATGGAACAGAATAGAGAACCCAGAAATGAATGCTCAACTCTATGATCAACTCATCTTAAAGCAAGAAAGAATATCCAATGGAAGAAAGACAGTCTCTTCAATAAATGGTGTTGGGAAAATTGGACTGCCACAGACATAAAAATGAAACTGGACTATTCTCTTACACCATACACAAAGAAAAATGCAAAAATGGTTGGAAGATCTAAGTGTGAGACAAGAATCCATCAAAATCCTCAGGAACACAGGCAACAATTTTTTTTGAACTTGGCCACAGCAACTTTTTGCAAGATGCATCTATGAAGGCAAGGGAAACAAAAGCAAACATGAACTATTGGGACTTCCTCAAGATAAAAAGCTTCTGCACAGCGAAGGAAACAGTCAACAAAACTAAAAGACACCCTACAGAATGGGAGAAGATACCTGCAAATGACCTCTCAGATAAAGGGTTAGTATCCAAGATCTATAAAGAACATATTAAACTCAACACCCAAGAAACAAACAATCCAGTCAATAAATGGGCTGAAGACATGAACAGAAATCTCACAGAGGAAGACTTACACATGGCCAACAAGGACATGAGAAAATGCCCCGCATCCCTTGCCATCAGGGAAATACAAATCAAAACCACAATGAGAAACCACCTCACACCAGTGAGGATGGTGAAAATTAACAAGACAGGAAACCACAAATGTTGGAGAGGATGCGGAGCAAGGGGAACCTTCTTGCACTGTTGGTGGGAATGTGAACTGGTGCAGCCACTCTGGAAAACTGTGTGGAGGTTCCTCAAAGAGTTAAAAATAGACCTGCCCTACAATCCAGCAATTGCCCTGCTGGGGATTTACCCCAAAGATACAGATGCAAAGAAACGCCGGGACACCTGCACCCCGATGTTTCTAGCAACAATGTCCACAATAGCCAAACTGTGGAAGGAGCCTTGGTATCCATCGAAAGATGAATAGATAAAGAAGATATTACTCAGCCATCAGAAAGGATTAATACCTACCATTTACATTGATTTGGATGGAACTGGAGGGTATTATGCTGAGTGAAATAAGTCAGAGAAAGACAATTATCATATAGTTTCACTCGTATGTAGAATATAAGAAATAATGAAAGGGACCATAAGGGAAATGGGGGAAACTGAGTGGCAAAAAATTAGAGAGGAAGATAAACCATGAGAGACTCCTGACTCTGGGAAACAAATAAAGCATTGTAGAAGGGGAAGTGGGTAGGGGATAGGGTAACTAGATGATGGGCATTAAAGAGGCCACATGATGAGATGAGCACTGGGTGTTACAGTATATAAGGCAAATTTAATTGAAAAGATTTAAAAATATACAAAAAAAAACAAAAAAAAGAAAAGAAAAAGAAAAAAGAAACATAGCATAATCTTGGTCCTCATGGAGCTTCAGTGTAGCAAAGGAGATTGGCATTATATGAATTATTTTACTATTAATAGGTAATTAATTGTAACAAGTGACTTTTGGAGCATGGTGAGATCTAGTCCAGGGTTTCTCAGCCTTGGCACTATTTTGGGTCAAATAATTCTTTGTTGTGAGGGGGAAGTCCTGTGCCTTGCAGAATGTTTAACAGCAGGATGCCTGGGTGGCTCAGTGGCTGAGCATTTGCCTTTGGCTCAGGTTGTAATCCTAGGGTCCTGGGATCGGGTCCTGCATCAGGCTCCTCGCTGGGAGCCTGCTTCTCCCTCTGCTTCTCTCTCTGTGTCTCTCATGAGTGAATGAATGAATGAATGAATGAATGAATTCTTTTAAAAAGAATGTTTAACAGCATTCCTACCCACTACTCACTACATGCCTGTAGCACCTCCCATTCTGTTATGATGACCCAAAACGTCTCCAGTTGTGGGGGTAGGGAGGGTAAAAATCATTCCCAGTTGACAATCCCTGTTTCAGACCAAGGATACCATTAATTGATTGATCTAGGAGTCCTATGTCTTTAATTTCCTCAAGCATGCTGTGTTCTTTCTGTGAGCTCAAAACCTCACACACACACACGCACGCACGCACACACACTGTGCTTTCTGCCTAGAACACTTTACTCCTTCCTTGATTGAACCACCCTAATATCTCCCATTCCATTCCGACATTTTCATTCTGGGGTAGATGCCCCTCTGTTATCTCATGGCACCCAAACCATTTCCCATTGATACAAATCACACTGTATGGTAATTTCCTGTTTACTTATCTGTAAACCCCACTAGTGTGTAAGCTCTGTAAGGATAGCACCTGTCCTGCTCCTTATTGTATTAAAAAAGTTCAGACATTTAGGGATACCTCGGTGGCTCAGTTGGTTAAGTGTCTGCTTTTGGCTTAGGTTATGATTTTGAGGTCCTGGGATCGAGCCCCACATGGAGTTCTGCACTCAGCGAGGAGTCTGCTGATCCCCTCCCCGTGCTCCTGTATGCGCATGTGCTCACATTCTCTCTCTCTCTCTCTCTCTCATAAATTAATAAAATCTTTAATTATAAACATTAAATTAATAATGAAATTTTTCATTAATAAAATCGTTTTTTATTTGGCACCAAAAAAACTGATCAAAATATACTTGTTGAGTTGGTGAATGAATGAGAGAAATTTTTAGCTAGGCCAAGAGGGAAATGGTCAGCCAGGATTGAATGACAATTAGACTGAATCGTTATGATTTTGATAAGATACCAAATGTCAACATATAGAAATCACCTCTCAAGTACTAGAAAAAGTGCTCAACAGACATCCCTGACTCTTCCTTGTACATAGCTAACTATTGCTCCATCTATTTCCTTTTCTCAATTTCTGCCTTCCATGTATCCTTATTTCTCATTGGTGTGAAGAGAGGAAATGGTATGCAAATTGGAAATTGGCTGATATTGTCTAGTTTACAGACTATTTGGTAATTAAGAAAGCTTTTTCCCCCCCTTTGGTGGACGTCCCCAAATACTTTGACATAAAAGAACTGAGATGAGCTTGGTGGCGCTATAGGAGCTGGACCTTCCAACAGTACCCCAGCCCAGCAGAGCTGTGGAGACAAAACTCCCCACATAGAATCATGGGGGTAATGGTGCTATCCCAGGAGATCTAGAAGGCAAGACACCAAGCCATAAAGTATTATTCTCAAGACTTAAGATATGATGGAAGTTGATTTGACGGTTTTTGGACTTGTTTGGGACCTGTCACTCTCTTCTTCCTTCTGAATACTCGCTTTTGTAATGGGAATGTCTATCCAATACCTGTCTTACCACTGTGTTTTTGAAGCACAAAACTTATCTGGTTTCACAGGTTCACAGCTGGAGAGGAATTTTTCTCAGGATGAACTGTATCTCGAATCTCGCTCATATCTTATTTAGATGATATTTAGATGAGACTTTGGACTTTAGACTTTATACTTGATGCTTGAACAAGTTAAGAGTCTTGGGGTTATTGGGATGGATTGAGTGTATTTTGTATGTGGGAAGGATATGAATTTGGGGGGGAACGGCCAGGAACAGAATGCTATGGAGTGGATTGTGTGCCCCCAAATTCATATGTTGAAGCCCTAGCCCCCAATGTGATGGTATTTGGAGATGGGACCTCTGGGAAGTAATTAGGTTTAGATGAGATCATGAGGGTGGGACCCTAATACTATAGCACTGCTGGCTCTGTAAGGAAAGAATGCTTCTCTCTTTCTGCCTCCCTGTCTTCTCCCTTTCTCCCTGTCTGTGCACCAAGGCCTTCCATGTGAGCACACAGTTAGAAGGCAGCCATCTGCAAGTCAGGAAGACATCTCTCACCTGAACCAAACCACGCTGGCACTTGATCTTGGACTTCCAGCCTCAAGAACTATGAGAAAAATAAATGTCTGTTTTTTAAGTCTATGATATTCTGTTATGGCAGCCTAAGCTGACTAAGACAAGTCCACACGAAGGACACTGGCTTCTTCTCAAAAGTTTATTATGATCCCCAGTGATGCTTTCTAATCTAAACCTTAATGCTTTTACCTCCAAGTACCCATTGGACTTAAAAAAATTCAGTATTGTCTTCTATGCAAACCAGCTTCCCTGCTCATGGCTGTAATTCCCTTGGTGACACTACTATTCTCTCAGGTATCTGAGCTCAAATATGTGGTTATGTTTGTCTTCTCTCTCAGAAGCCCCCACAATGAATTTCCCCCCATCAAATATTCTTTATTCCATCCTTTTGTAGTGATAGGCATAGAGGTCCAAGATATATTATTATATTTCATCAATTCTAAGAGACACCGCCGTTTCATGTACCACTAAGGAGGTGAAAACCCTGAGAATTAAGCTGTAATGCAGTATTAATTGTAAAATGCATCCCAATTACAAAGATGTTGAAATATGAAAAATTGGCTTCACAGAATTAGTAAAATGATGCACGGTGGAAAAATGAAGGACACTGCACTATACAGAGCATGATACCTATGTCAGTCAGGTCCCAGCAGGAAATTGATGATCCACCAAATTAGGATAATGTGAAGAGGGTTTTTTATGAAGCAGTTAATTACCAAGATGCGAGTGGGTCATAGCATTACCAACAAGGAATAGTGTAGGAACCTGCATCTAAGCAACAGCACCGTTGCTTCCACTCCTAGGGCCACATGGATGAGAAAAGGGAAAAGTGAGAAGGATTGGGAAGGAGACAAATCCTGTGGAGTGGGTTGAACTGAGAGAAGTTTCTTCTATGGAGGGATGCGGCACAGGTGAAGTGTCCTTGCAAGGAGGGAGCCCGGAGATAACGGTTCCTATGTAACTCACTTCTCTAATCTGCCAAAACCTCCCATTGGCTGAACCCTCTTGAAAGCCAGAGGAGGGGGCAAGAGAACTTGGGTGATGTCATCCGTACGTTTCAGTCTGCCTAAGAAAAGAGCAGGGTGGAGGAGGATGAAAAACAGGTATGTAGATGCAAAAGAAGATACCTTATAAAATCTCATGTGTACAGTGAAAAGAAAACATACATATTTAAATACAAACATACTTACATTTTCACCCTGGAGGAAAACAAAACTGTTAACAATGAACTGTATGGCCGCATGAGATTCAGGGGACTCGGATTGGGGACTTTTATTCTTCATATAGACTCTTCTGGGCTATGTGAAGTTTTTATGATAAATACTTATTATGAAGATTTTATTTATTTGAGGGAGAGCAAGAGAGAGAGCATGAGTGGGAGTTGGGGCATAGGGAGGAGCAGACTCCCCACTGAGCAAGGAGTTGGACATAGAGCTCGATCCCAGGACCCTGGGATCATGACCTGAACCCAAGGCAGACAGACACCCAACTGACTGAGCCACCCAGGTGACCCTTTTTGTTTTATAGTGTAAAGAAAAAAAAAGTCAGCTAATGAAAAATAGTCCCATTTTTATACCTTTTTATACCTATACTTATACCTTTCTCTCCATTTCCATTGCTGTAATCCTAGTCTAGAAGATAATATCCTTACACCAGTTTTAAGTACTGTCTCTCATTTGACACCTCTGTTTTAGTTTTCTTTTTCTTTTTTTGAGTATGATTGGCACCCAATATTCCATTAGTTTCGGGCGTACAACATAGTGATTCAACAACTCTACCCATTTTGCTATGCTCACCACACAGTGGTGTATTATGATACCATTGACTATAGTCCCTACGTTGTGCCTTTCATTCCTGTGGCTTATTCATTCCATAGCTGGAAGCTTCTATCTCCCCTTTGCCTGCACCCATTTTGCCCATCCCCTCACCACCCCTCCCCTCTGACAACTGTCAGTTGTCTGTATTTATAGGTCTGATTCTGCTTTTTTTTTTTTTAAGATTTTATTTATTCATGAGAGACACACAGAGAGAGAGAGAGGCAGAGACACAGGCAGAGGGAGAAGCAGGCTCCATGCAGGGAGCCCGATGTGGGACTCGATCCTGGGACTCCAGGATCACGACCTGGGCCAAAGGCAGGTGCTAAACCACTGAGCCACCCAGGGATCCCTGTTTGTTTTTTCATTTTGTTTTTTAGCTTCCACATGTAAGTGAAATCATATGATATTTGCCTTTCTCTGTTTGACTTAACTCACTTAGCATAATAATACCATCTAGGTCCACCCTTCTTGTTGCAAATGGCAAAATCTTACCCCTTTTTTGGCTGAGTAATATTCTTCTGTGTGTGTGTGTGTGTGTGTGTGTGTGTGTGTGTGTACAAATCTTTACCCATTCATCTATCGATGGACATTGGGTCGCTCCCATATCTCGGCTATTGTAAATAATGCTTCAGTAAACACAGGAGTGCATACATCTTCTCGAATTTGTGTTTTCATTTTCTTTGCATAAATACATACAGTTTGCTTACTCTAATTAATCTTGAGTATGTTGAGTAGGACTGCCAGAATTGTGTTTACTCATTCATTCATTAATTAGAATGTTATTATTGATCAACTAGTATATGCTGGGTATTATTCCAGAAGCACAGGCTCCTCTGGTGAAGTAAAGGAGATACATTCTCCACCTCATACAGGCGAATTGGAAAGATGGATGCTAATTTTTTTTTCAAATCACATCAACAAAGGTGCAATTTTAACCTAGACATGGGAAATTTTAGCCACGACAAGGGAAGCATTCTACAGGGAGTGATAATTAAGCTAAAATCTGGAGGATGAGTGGGGTTTACTCAGGAAATTTGGGGAAGGAATATTTTTTCGAGCAGGAGGAATAGCATACATAATGTTCTGTGGTGTGAGCACAGTTGGCATATTAAAAAAAAATGGCAAGCAAGCTGTGTGGCTTAAGCATTGACTTGACAAGGAGCTTGCTGAGCATTTTGTGGATGATGTCGTGAGGGGTCAGTCCATGTAAGCTTTTATAGTCAATTCCAAGGATGTTTCTATTTATCTCAATATCAATGGAAATCCTTTGAAATATTTTTCTTAAACCCAGCTTTCATTATATTTGTGGTTTAGCATAGGCTCCCTAAATCTTTCTAGATAACATCTATACTTATACCTTCCAATTATCTATAATCTGGCTTTACTGACATATGGAAATAGATGGCTCACTGGTTTCCCATAAGCCTTTATTTTCATTCAATATCTACTGAGAACTACTGTTGTGGAAGGCACTGTCCTAGGCATATAAGATAAATCAGTGAGCAAAATAAAGATCTCCGCCCTCATGAGACTTGCATTGTAACCACACTTGAGTCAGTTTGACGTGCATACTGTTCAATACAAATGCCACAATTACCTGTGCAATTTGAGGATGTGAAAGCCCAAAAAATTACTAAAGGATTCTAGTTATGTTAGATGGGTATTTTGTTGCAGATAACTAAAGTCTGCTGTAGCTGGCTTAGGAAAAGGGAGAAGGATTTATTATAAGAACAGTGGGGCATCTTCTAGAACCAGGAATGGTCTTTCTCTTCCTCTTGTCTTTGCTACATTGCACATCTGCTTGATTCCTTGATCTTGATACAGACCAGCTCTTTTGTGCACAGCTCTTAGGGTTTACAGCTCTTTTATCAAAATCATGGGGGAAGGGGTGGTTCTCATTTTCGGGTCAGGCACTCAAACCTGGGACCAAAAATTGTGGTAAAAGAAAATGGGGTGATATTGTGGAAGCATGGCTGCTCTCTCTGTAACCTTGTATACTGAAGAGGGGAGTGAGGCACAAGAATAAAGGAAAATTTTTGGAAAACAAGAGATTTGGGGAATGGTTCAGCAGGTGCATTTGTGTCTCCTGTACTAATATAACCACTTCTTTAGATGTGAGGAAACAGATCTAGAGAGGGACAGGAATTCACTAAGATGATAGAGTGGAGCCGAGTGCTCTCTTTTCAGGCTTCCTCACTTTGTTCCCCTCTCCTGAAATTCCTTTATAGTCTTCAATGTGACTTTAAAGGTCTGTCCCTTCAACATTATAGGATCTTCTTTCCCCTTTTTCAAGTTTTGCAAGCCTTACATTTTATACATTTATAGCATCATGTTACAGAGATTTATCTTCTACATATTTTTGTTGACCATTCTCTTTGGTTACACTCACTAACATGACCTGAACCTTCTCCCTTTCTGTATAATCTTGTAACATGCTACAATCTGCAAGAGTAAGACTGACTTTTACAGTATTCGTTGGTTGCATTGTAGGTTGACTAATTCCGAATGATACCTACTGATGTGCCTTAATCTTACCAGTAATGTGTGCATAATATTACAAAACACATAGTTTCAGTGAATTTGTGTGGAAAGCACAACCATTTTTGGGGTCAGATACTTTTGGTTTCAGCCTATATTGCCTATGTGATCTGTGCCTATGTGATCTTGTGCAGGTTACTTAGCTCTCTGTCATCACCTATTTCAAAGGTTTACTGCAGAGACTGAGAAAATACCTTCATGTATTCCTTCCTTCAACAAATGTGTAAGTGCCAACCATGCACCGAGTATTTGGTGGGATCCCAAGGATGAGGCAATAAACAGAAACAGGCAAATGTTCCTGACTAAATGTTCTTTACATGCAACTTGGTCCGTAATACAATCTCAACAAGCCAAACTTTCTTATTCCCCTCTAGAAAAGTTGTCTGTAGCTACATCATATTATTCCTTTTTTTTTTAAAGAATAGAGCCTTTGCAAACCTGAGAGTCTTGTCTTTTACTGATCTTGATCACCTTTTCTTTGCATTTCATGTATATAGACTGAATTTACATTCATAGGCTGTCATCTAGGTGTCCTACGTCTTCCCACGTATTTCTGCATTTATTTTCTTAAAATTAAATTTGATTTCATAAATGATATGTCTTTGTTGAAGGAATTTTAAAGTGCAAAGGAAATCAAAGAAGAAATTATAAATGTATCTATCGTTTCACTATGAAGGCCTACTACTCTATTGAGGAGATACTACTGGTATTTGGTGTCTTTTTTCATCATCTTTTGAACTGCATTCATATTGAGGTCTGTATTAGCCCTACTTTGTCTCTGCTATGCCTGTATTTTCAAACAATATTAACATTTCTTACATATTTAGGTTTTGGTAATGCAAGCCATGATTGACTCTATGTCTGCACAAACACATTCTCAGTGCATTGACCTGTCTCTGACTTCTGGATAATCAACAGCTCTTTGTATTTATATTATATTTAGTATTTGAGATTTGAACAGATATTGATAATTTGATTAACATGAATGTCCACACAGAGAATGAAACACAGATCTCTTTCTTTATAATGGGAAAGCGGGAAATGACTTTATGAAATATAAGTCTAGCTTATTGACTATTCAGTAATTAATGGCTGGTAAATTGAGCCAAAATACTGGGTAATTTCAAATAAGAAATAGCATACTTGATTGTATGTGAGTATAGCATATAAGCTTATCCAATTTAAAACAAGTCTCATTTTGTTAACTTTCTATACTGAGTGTAATTTACTCAGTTTTGTCCCTCTGGTACCAGCATCTTTTAACTCTTTATCTCCCAAATCATCAAACCTACATAAAAGTCGAGTAAATAATATTACTATAATAAACTCCCATGTATCCATTAACCAGTTTCAACAATTACCAGCATTTTACCTTGTATCACCTAGTCTTCCCACTTTTTTGGGGAGAATATTTTAGATTAAATTCCAGACATCACATCATTTAACTTGTAAATACTTCTGTATGAGTTGCTAACTTCTAAGGACTTTTGGCATGCCCGTTATGTCATTATCACATCTAACAAAATAATACTTAAAATCATGTAATGTTCAGTTCATGTTTAATAACCATAATTGTCTCAAAAATGTCTCTTTATAGTTGATTTGCATTAGATTTATCTTGTCTCATTTATTCTGAAATTGTCCCCCGATACCTCTTTATCATATAATTAATTTATCAGAGAAAAACATGTCCTTTGTCCTGTAGAATGGCTCACATTCTGGTTTTGACTGTTATCTTGTGGTTTGCTTATCTTGTATTTTCTGCAAACTATGAGTTAGATCTGGAGGCATGATTAGATTCAGGTTAAATTCTTTTTATATGAGTACTTCATATGTGGTTTTGTGTACTTTCTCTTGCAAGAAATCATGAGACAATTAATATCTGGATATCCCATTTTTAGTGATGTCAAGATTCATCAATGCCTTCAGGTATATCGGTCTGATCTCTCCAACATAAAGTTCCCATGAATATTTCATCTGATGGTCTTAACAACAATGATGATGATGGCTTTGCTCCATTATGTTATTCAGGGTTGCAAAAGTGTTTTTCCTAATACCATCCTTCATTCTTCCTTTATTACCTAGAATCCTGTTGTAAAAGATAAATGTGTTTTTTCAACTATTTGGATACCCTGAGGTTGCATGCGAAAGGTAAGGTAAATGTTTACTTCTCTCCCTCTATTGATCTGTATAGTAATGAGTTGTCTACAATCTCCAAAGGTGTCCAATGAGTTATTATTTAGTACTATGAACTCAAAGATGTTTATGTATCTGATATTTATCAATATAATGCACTTATCTTTCTTGATAATCAAGTCCCATCGTGGATCAGTAGAAACCCATTAGAGTTGGCTTCTGTGGGCAACAGAGCCTTAACTCTAGTAATCAGGGTCTGAAAAATTTTGGTATCAATATTTAATTGCACACATGGAGGAATTGTACTCACGGAGGCCTTTTGACTCAGGAGTTCTGTGAAGATTACAAAAGTATCAGTTGAGAATGACTAATGCCCTGTTCTGGAATGAGAAACAGGATGTAGAGGGAGTTCTAATTCTCATTCCCTGGTTCTTCCTTAGTAAGGAATTGCTGATAACCCTAATCAGTATGACTAAGGGAAGGGTTATAGTTTCATATGGGCCCTACCTGGTCTGTGTGTCCTATTGTCGCTGTCCTACTCATACTTAGTAATGTGGGTTTCCGGGGATATTATTGCTAAGTTTTATGTTTTTGCTTATGTACTGGCTAAGAATGAAACTCTTATCATTTGAATTTTTATCAATTGTATAAAAGGCTTGGTTCTATCTCTGGAGATATGCTGCTGCAGCTCTGTATTTCAAATCAGCATACTAAGTAACCATATTTGCACTTTTTTGGTGGCTCCACTGCTTTCTATGTGACCAGAGTTTTTTGAATTTTGGCAATTGAAGGCACTTTTTTTTCTTTTTGGTAAGAAAAATGTCCTCTATTATGAGCTTGATGTAAAGACGAGTTTTCTATGGGTTTGCTGGCAGCACGATTCAACAGCTTTCTGCCATCAATTATCTGTCACTAATTTAATCCATTTACATTTCATAAATGCACAGATTGCAAGGTCATACAGTCTTGTACCTTAACTTATTTAGGCTATATATGATTTCACTGTAAAATTAACTTCATCTGAAAATCCATTTCTTTTTTATTTTATTTTATTTTATTTATTCATGAGAGACACAGAAACAGAGGCAGAGACATAGGCAGAGAGAGAAGCAGGCTCCATGTAGGGAGCATGATGTGGGACTCGATCCCAGGACTCCAGGATCATGCCCTGGGCTGAAGGCAGGCACCAAACTGCTGAGCTACTCAGGCATCCCCTGAAAATTCATTTCTAAAAAGTTTTTTTCTTTTATCCTGGAAATGGTCATGACCAGGAGTCAAAACACTAGAGCCCATGGGCCAAATCCGGCTACTATCTGATTTTGTTAAAAAAAAAAAAAAAAAAAGTTATATTGGATGGAATACAGTCATATTCATCCATTTACACATTATCTATGGCTGCTTTGATGCTGTAAGGGCAAAGTCAAGTATTTGTGATAGAGAATATATGGCCTGCAGTGCTGAGAATATTTACTATCTCAACATTTGTAGAGAAAGTCTTCTAACCTGCTTACGTCTAATGAAATTTGCTCTGTGTGTATTCATAACAATATTTTTCTCAGGAAGCTGCTATGGAATTATCACTAAATAAGGAAAAGGGAAATTATTTTGCTCAGATATAATCCTTGCAGTGTTAGAAAGAAAAGAGACTTTTTTGTCTGTTTTGTTTATTGTTCTATATCCATTTCATAGTAGATCAGTAATCATTGGTTGAGGGGGTAAATACATGGATGGATTATAGTTTAATGTCTTTGGTAATTAACCAAACACAAGAAACCTACATTAGATTCCTATTTCTATAACTGTAGTGATTGTATGACTACCATTGAAGACTATAAAATTGATCAAAAACTAAGCAGCCTAGCACATATTAACAGTATTTTGTACATAACTCTTTCAGATAACACTTATTAAATACTAACTTGCTTATATTGAAGAACAGTTGAGATTAGATATCCATTTTCCTTGTTTCTGTTTCTGGTGAAAAGTTACCTTCCTGAAACATTACTTGGTTGAGCGTTTGCCTTTGGCTCCGGGCATGATCCCAGGGTCTTGGGATGGAGTCCCGCATCGGGTTCCCACAGGGAGCCTGCTTCTGTCTCTGCCTATGGCTCTGCCTCTCTTGTGAATAAATAAACAAAATCTAAAAAAAAAAAAAAAAAAAAAAACTCTTTTCAGCTCCTATTAATTTACAACCAGGTTATGTTAGAGACCTCAGTATTTATCCTGTGTAAAGCTCACAATTCAAATGCATATAATATAGAATGTGGAGACTAAAAGTACACAGGTTTTGAAGATTTGTGACATTAGACTAGGCATTTGACCTTTTTAGTCTCAGTTGCCTCACCTGTAAAGTAGGGTGTAACAACAGTAACAAACTCACTGAGAGTATAAAAATAAGGTTAAAAAATAAATAAGGGATCCCTGGGTGGCGCAGCGGTTTAGCGCCTGCCTTTGGCCCAGGGCGTGATCCTGGAGACCCGGGATCGAATCCCACGTCAGGCTCCCAGTGCATGGAGCCTGCTTCTCCCTCTGCCTATGTCTCTGCCTCTCTCTCTCTCTCTGACTATCATAAATAAATGAAAAAAAAAAAAAAAAGTCAAAAAAAAATAAATAAATAAATAAATAAATAAAAATAAGTTAATACAAGTAGAAAAAGTCACTTGGCACATAGAAATCACTTGATGAGTGTTGGTTATTATTATTACCAAGCTACTCAAATATTTATTGCATAAATAAACTATATACAAACATTAAACTATATACAAACAATGATCTTGTTCCTCTCATCCAAACCTACCTCAGTTATTTCTGCAAGTTCTCAAATAAGGATTTTTCACAAGGAGGGCAGCCCCAGTAGTGCAGCGGTTTAGTGCCGCCTGCAACCCGGGGTGTGATCCTGGAGACCTAGGATCGAGTCCCACGTCTGGCTCCCTGCATGGAGCCTGCTTCTCCCTCTGGCTGTGTCTCTGCCTCTCTCTCTCTCTCTTTCTGTGTGTGTGTCTCTATGAATAAATAAATAAAATCTTTTAAAAAAATAAGGATTTCTCACAAGGAATCAATCACAAGTCTGACTGTCAGCTGTATTCACACATAGTATCCACCTTGATCTTGCTTTCTTGTTCTATTTCCAATTTTTTTTTAATCCACTGCTACAAAAGCCTCCTAGAGAAATTCACTGTCACTACCTTCCATGGGCATGTCTATGCCTATGTCTCTGTCAAGCATTGTCATCTCAGGAGACTCCCAGAGAATTAAATCAACAAGGTGCCCATGTATTGTTTGGTTCTATGCTGGGCACTCCATGGAGGGAGATCAACTCCGAGATACATTTTTAAATTTTAATTCCAGGATAGTTCACATACAGTGTTATATTAGTTTCAGGTGTACGATATAGTGATTGGACACTTCTATACATTACTCAGCATTCGTTATGATAAGTGTACTCTTTAATCCCCACCCTTTCTTTCACCCATTCCCCCACCCACCTCCCCTCTGGTAACCATCAGTTTGTCACCTCTTAACTATATTGAGTCTGTTTCTTGGTTTATCTCTTTCTCTTTTTTCCCTTTGCTCATTTTTTTAATTTCTTTTTTTAAGTTTTTATTTAAATTCCAGTTAGTTAACACAGTGTAATATTAGTTCCAGGTATACAATATAGTGATTGAACACTTTCATCAGACACCTGGTGCTCATCACAAGTGCAGTCCTTAATCACCATGACCTATTAACCTCCCCACCCACCTGTCTTCTGGTAACCACCAGTTCTCTATAGTTTAGAGTCTTTTTCTTGGTTTGCCTCTCTCTCCCCTTGCCCCTGGCTTTTGCTCGTTTGTTTGGTTTCTTAAATTTCGCATATGAATGAAATCATATAGTATTTATCTTTCTCTGCCTTCTTTTTTTTAAGATTTTATTTATTTATTAGAGAGAGAGAGAGAGACTGCTCATAAACGAGGGTGTGAAGCAGGGTAGGGGCAGAGTGAGAGCAAGAAACAAACTCCCTGCTGAGCAGAGAGCCCCATGTGGGGCTCAATCCCAGGACCATGGGACCATGACCTGAGCCAAAGGCAGATGTTTAGCCGACTGAGCCACCCAGGTGCCCCTCTGACTGACTTATTTCACTTAGCATTATACTTTCTAGCTCCAGCCATGTCATTGCAAATGGCAAGATTTCATTTTTGATGGTTGAGTCATATTCCATTGTATATATACACCACCTCTTCTTTATCCATTCATCAGTTGATGGATATTTGGGCTGTTTCCATAATTTAGCTATTGTAGATATTGGTACATTAAATATTAGGGTGCATGTATCCCTTTGAATCCGTATTTTTATATCCTATGGGTAAGTACCTAGTAGTACAATTGCTGGATTGTAGGGTATTTCTATTTTTAACTTTTTGAGGAAATTTTGTACTGGTTTCCAGAGTAGCTGCACAAGTCTGCATTCCTACCAACATTGCAAAAGACTTATTTTTATCCACATCCTCACCAACAGCTCTTCTTCTTTGTTGATTTTAGCCATTCTGACAGGTGTGAGGTGATACCTCATTGTAGTTTTGATTTGCATTTTCCTGATGATCAGTGATGTTGAGCATCTTTTCATAGGTCTGTTGGCCATATGGATATCTTCTTTGGAGAAATGTCTGTCCATGTCTTCTGCCCAGTTTTTAATTGGATTGTTTGGTTTTTTGGGTGTTGCATTGCATCAGTTCTTTATCTATTTTGAATAGTAACCCTTTATCCTATATGTCATTTGTAGATATCTTCTCCCATTATGAGGGTTGCCTTTTAGTTTTGTTGATTGCTTCCTTTACTGTGCAGAAGCTTTTTACTTTGATGTAAGCCCAATAGTTTATTTTTGCTTTTGTTTTCCTTGCTTCGGGAGACATATCTAGAAAAATGCTGCTATGGCTGATGTCAGAGAAATTACTGCCTGTCTTCTAGGATTTTTATTGTTTCAGGTTTCATGTTTAGGTCTTTAATCCACTTTGAGTTTATTTTTGTGTATGGTGTAAGAAAGTGGTCCAGCTTTACTCTTTTGCATGTAGCTGTCCAGTTTTCCCAACACCATCTGTTGAAGGGACAGAGATACGGTTTTGACCTGGACCCTGGAGTGACTCTACTTGTCCCAGATTCTCACAAAATACCTCTTGAATTATTACTTTATAGCAATAATTTATAGTGGCCTAAGTGTCTAGATGTTAAATATTGTCTTTTTAAATATGCTAAAGCAGATCAACAAAGTTTGATCTACCTGCCCAGGTTCTTGTTCCTATTTTATACATATGATCCATTGGAAGGTAGGTTTTAGGGGTACCTGGGTGGCTCAGTGATTGAGCATCTGCCTTTGGCTCAGGGCATGATCCTTGGGTCCTGGGATCGAGTCCCACATCGGGCTCCCCGCGGGGAGCCCACTTCTCCCTCTGCCTATGTCTCTCTGTGTCTCTCATGAATAAATAAATAAAATCTTAAAAAAAAAAATAAAAGGAAAGCAGTTTCTATTTCACTATTGTAGTGGCGGGATGGAACAAGAATGAGGAATATGTTGGTTGAGAGGACACCTACCTCTCTGGGAGGATCTGGAGGAAGTCTTTTAGCTTGAATTTGCTAATTGTAGATCTGTGTATGGCCAAAGTGTATCTCTTCAGCACACATAGATGGTGGCTAAGAATTAACCTTGACCACTGTAGGCTCCAACCCTACAAGAAGTTATGTTGGCATGAACTGGTCTTGAGAAGGCCTTCCAGCTGAGTTGAACTAATTTGCTATATTATAACTGAGAAATATCTTCCCTTCCCACTCACTGTGCCTCAGTAGCTAGTGGCCCAGCATTGCCTATGAGACTGTGGCAGATGGACATGTAGAAATGGTGAAGGAACTCATTATAGTTGAAGGAACTTTCTATGCCCATAAATGAGCAGGTGGTGTAATTGTTTCACCTTTAAGGGGAAATTAGCAGCTTGGAGTAGGGAGGAAGGGAAATTAACGATTTGGAATAGCAGCTGAGTAGAGAAGAGATGAGATGAAACACACTAAAGCAAATTCTAGATTAGAATCCAAAAGATACCACGAAAGTATAAATAAAAATTTCTTGGATAAATGCTTGCTGAAATACAAAATTCAGTTAGATTCAGGTTAAAAGAATGGATATAGTTAATCTAGAAGACCAACTGGAAGAGGTATTTTACAATAGAGAGCAAAAGTATAAAAATGTTAAAATGAGAATAAGGAGTAAAAACAAGATAACATAAATAGAAGACAGAGCCAGAGAGTCTAACATATAATAATAGAAGCGAGGGAGAGAAGGAAGAACTGATGGAGGAGGAAACATAGAAGCAAAGTATCCCTATGCTGAATTTCAAAAATAAATACACTTAAACAGTAATGATTAAATTATGAGGTATTTAAAACTTATAGAAAATTGTGGAAATTAATGTAATCTGTGTGCCCATCATCTATAGTGAACAGATGTTACTGCTTTGGTATACACTTCAAATATTTTTAAACCAATGTATAAATTTCATATAGTTAAAATTCCTCTCACCATCTTACTCCTCTCTCCTTCTGTAGAGGTGAGCTCTTATCTGAGTTGATATGCATCTTTTTTTTTTAAAGATTTTATTTATTTATCAGAAAGAGAATGCAAGAGAGAGCATGGGTAGGGGAGCAGAGGGAAAAGGATAAGCAGACTCTCTGCTGAGCAGGGTGCCCCACATGGGGCTCAATCTCACGACCCCAGGATCATATCACTAGAACATACTAAGAGTACAGAGATGTATATAAGTATCTATGAGATTTTAGTATATGACAGTTGTAAGTAGTTCAGTTCTGTCAGAAAAGAATTGTTTTATAGTCCTGGCACAGTTTGCAGTCCATCTGGAAGATAGAGGTAGTAGGTTTTCATCATATAACCCCAAATAATTCCAGTTACATATGTAATTAATCCATAAAATCTTGTAAGAAAATAAAGGAAATTAAGTGTATAGTTTGAGATTCAAGATTTAAATTTCTTAACTAAGACTGGAAATCCAAAGGCTATGAGACAAAGATAAACATACTTGACAATACAATTAGAAAGTTGTGTTGTAGAAATGCCACAAGCAAAAATCATGGACAAGTGATAGAAATGGAAACAATTAAAATATTAAAATAGAGGTGTCTAGGTGGCTCAGTTGGTTAAGCGTCCCACTCTTAATTTTGGCTTGGGTCATGATCTCAGGGTCCTGGGATTGAGCCCCATGTCAGTTTCCACACTGAGCAGGGAGTTTACTTGAGGATTCTCTCTCCCACTCCCTTTGCCTCTCCCTCAACTCTGTCTCACTCAAATAAATAAATCTTTAGAAAAATAAATAAAACACTGCAATATGCAGAGAACTCTTACAAAGTGATATGGAAAAGATAGTACAAAAGGAAAATGGGTAAAAAAAATGATTAATAGACACTTCACAAAACAGCAAATCAATGACCAAACATACATGAAGAGATGATCAAATTTTACTTGTAGTTAAGAAATCTAAATTAAAGTAACTATTAAATACCATTTTGTACCCAATAAGTGGATAATATTAGAAAGATTACCCATTGATAGTAGAGATGTGAAACATTACAAATACTTTAGAAAGCAATTGGGTGATTTATATTTATACTTGCATTAATATTTGCTTTAATATATATATATTTACATTTATATTATTTATATGTCTCCTTTTACTCAATCCCACTAGTGTATAAGGGCATAAGTAATAGGGTATTCAGTATCGTTCACAAAAAATTTTGAAAACAAACTAAATGCCTGTTATTGGAAGAGGGATCAAATAAATTATAACACATCAATAAGATGGGATCGTTCACAGATACTAAAAACATTGAAATAAAGCTATTCTGGATATAACTCCTCACATAAATCTCTCATCAGACTTTCTCCCTCTTCTACCATTTACAAAGCAAAAGCATATAAATGGAAATAAACTGATGTGTGTGTGTGTGTGTGTGTGTGTGTGTGTGTGTGTGTGTTGGGAGGCAAGCAGAGATGTTCTATAATAGCATCAACTAAACCCCAAATGTGGACTGAGGCTATGAAATCTCACCTGCTGGAGCCAAAAGGGATATTGTCTGTTCAACTGTGGTCCCTTGAAGGTGGTTGTATCTGAAGAGCTTCAAATTATTAGGCATAACTGTGGGAATCCCATCAGATATCGTTAGCAGCTATCACATGGGAATCAAGAATCTGGTCCTTGAGGAAAAGGTATTCAGGGTTTCCATAACCCATGGGGAATTGAACTGTCAGAAAATAAGGTAGGAATAGAGACCAGATTAGCTACGTAAGGATAAGTGCAAGTTACCTCTATGTGTATCCAGAATTGTTGAAGTGCCCTTTGGGCATATTAGATGATGCCATATAATGGTGAAAAGATTTCAAATTATGCCTGTTACTCGGGTATAGGTCTCTGATGTTTCCCATATGGACAGATTGATTTCAGGAGAGCCACAATTGAGGATGTCTAGGGAAGGCACCTAAAACAATCAGATTAAAATAATATGAGGGTAGGTTGAGGTTGAGCAAGGCAGAGGAGAAAATTAACTAGATACAAAGAAGCAGAATGAATTGATGACCTACTTCAGTACCAGTGAATAGCTTCCAACAGTAAGCCTTGACTCTGCATTTAGAGCATATTTGTATTTGGGGGTTTTTAATTTTTTTGGGAACATTATATGCATTTTCACTTTAGCATGTTTGTCTTTGACTTCCTTTACAGTATACGCTTAAGAAGGCTTCTGGACTAGTCTGTATCACCATACGATTTTTTAGGCCGAAAGTCCTTAGAGCAGATTAATTTCAAAATTCACCTGCATAGCTCAGTATCTGCCTTCAGCTCAGGGCATGATCCCGGGGTCCTGGAATCGAGTCCCACATCGAATGAGTCCCTCCCCTGCCGGGAGCCTGCTTCTCCCTCTGCCTATGTCTCTGCCTCTCTCATGAATAAATAAATAAATAAAATCTTAAAAAAAAAAAAAAAGAAAGAAAACTAATACAATTTTATAAATCAATAACCAAGCAATCCACAAGGTTATTATGGTTTCCTCATTGCCCTAAGGAACCTAAGTATATTGTATGTGTAAATTATATACTTCAAATCTTGGACAGGCTGTCATATAATAAGTATTTAAGATAATTAGCTTATGTGAAAATATTCAACTTTGACAGCAATCAAATAACAAAGCACAAAAATCAAAATAATAATTGCATTACAGTTTTCATCTCTAATGCTTTTTCTGCCTACTTCTGTTACACCAACTGTGTCTGCTTTTGTCTGGCTGCTAACAATAGTGGGCACTTTTAACATACAAAATACCAGGTTCTAGGGATATAATGTTGCTCAAGGGAACTTAGGTGCTGCTGGCTTATATTCCTGATCCTAAATTTTCTTTTTTTTTTAAGATTTTATTTATTTATTCATGAGAGACACACAGAGAGAGGGAGGCAGAGACACAGGCAGAGGGAGAAGCGGGTTCCCTGTGGGGAGCCTGATGCGGGACTCTATCCCAGGACCCTGGGATCATGACGTGAGCTGAAGGCAGACCCTCAACCACTGAGCCACCCAGGCGTCCTCCTGATTCCTAAATTTATTTGATGCTGTCCGGGCACTGAAATGCTTTGCAAAAGGGAAACAAGTGACAGATAGGAAGTTGGATTATTTCAACTTTTGAGTTAGTACTAAAGCACTTAACACATTTCTAGAGGAGATTAGTTACGAACGCTGAAGAAACAAATGCATCTCTACACATGCCCTTGCACTGGAGCCCCCAGACTGAGATCTACAGGAATAAGAAATTTGGAAGTGCAAACATTTCTAACTTTAATTTCTTTGAACTTTTAATTCGAGGAGATTTCATTTTTGTTCTTTAATTTCTCTCTGGGAAAGAAATAATTGAGGGGGCTTTCGGAGTATTCAAATGTGGGGCATCCTTCATGTTGTAATTATTTGGGCTAATTGCATAATCTCTGGTGAGTTGTATTAAACAATGCAGATAGGCATAATTTGAAATGGAAAATAGAATAAAGATAAAATATTCCGCCTAGGGTACAATGTAGCCTTGAAATTAATTTTATTAATGTCTTATTCTGACCCACTTTATAGTCTTCTGAGGACAAAAATTTGAACTGTCTTCATAGCTGGTCCCAGGAAGGTATGTAAAATAGAAGTAGTTGATACTAGAGATGCAGGAGTAGGCTATCTCTTTGGGGTTGGAGCAGTATGCCCTGATATAGTACTAGTTTACTTTCCCAAGGGGAATGGCCACACCATATGCTTCATTACTAAGCTCAATGGGTTAAGACAGTGGTTTTCATCCCTAGCTGCACATTAGAATTATCTGGGGAGTGTTTAAAATGCTTCAACTTTATCCTAGAGCAATTAAATAGGAATCTCCAAGGTTGGGGGTCTAGTGTTACTAAAAACCCCCTGGGTATTTCCAGTACGCATTTGTCTGGGGTTGAGTTACTCAGGAAACAGACTCTGTGACAGAGAACTGCATATTAGGAAGTTTATGGGTAAGTACTCTCAGCCACTACTTGTAAGACAGTAAAGAAGAATCAGGCTGATGCAGTTGAACTTTAGCTGCTATCGTGAAGGTCTCTACCATAGTCAAAGCCACGGGGAGGTCTGGATCCAGGATGGCTCTCCATTTTTGTCACATTGAGGCACAGTGGCTGAGCACATTTATACCCTTATATCTACCCAATTTTGGATTTGGGTTGCCCTCGGGGAATGAGTGTGACCTTGGGAATGAAAGCTCCCTCCGCCTGAAAGGAATTACCAAGAGAGACTCAGCTCTAAGCTCTCAGCAGCCAACAGTATACATGTAGTCAGATTCCGGAGCACCTAGCACTTCCCAGGGTGATGAAGTAGTGGAGTTAACCTTTCTGGCCCCATTCGAAAACCCATAGCCCAGACCTCCCTAGCAGAGCAAAGGCATGTGTCTGATTGGTGAAGACGGGGAGGTCTGGTCCCAATACCCAGTGGGACTATGTTAATCAGTAATGGAGTCACAGGGGGAACGTCAAGCATCGTGGGCATGTCTGTCCCTCCTTCTCTCTTACCTTAAATACAGATGCCCTTAAAGAGTATCTACTTTGCTTCCTATCTACCACGTGGCAATGCAAGCCTGCTGTAGGGATGGTCCACACCTGGCAGCCACTATCTAGCTTTTGTGCATGCATATGAATGGCTATGTAAGTTCATATCAGGGGAGGATAGGAGACTCATACATTCTGCAATACATCTTTAACTGCATTTGAGTTGCTATATTGTGACTCCACCTATATTATTATTTTTAAAAAATATTTTATTTATTCATGAGAGACACAGAGAGAGAGGCAGAGACACAGGCAGAGGGAGAAGCAGGCTCCATGCAGGGAGCCCAATGTGGGACTCGATCCTGGGACTCCGGGATCACACCCTGAGCCAGAGGTAGATGTTCAACCACTGAACCATCCAGGTGTCCCAACCGTCTATATTATTCTTGTAATGTTTTCCAATTGTTTAAAAACTAAAGAGGTAGAGAAAAGAAACTAGTCTTCCCCAAATTGTTTCCTCAAAAATCTTAAATAAATTAAACATAAAGGAACAGAATTAAAATTTTAGTGGGTGAATAATCAGGACAATTTGAGGTAGAGTAAATATAAAGTAAGAAAAATTGCTGCCAGGTATAATGATGAAGAAAGAAGACAAAATGTGTAGAAATTAGTTTTTATGACATAACCACAGAAATGAAGATAGGGGGAACAGAACGCTGTGTTCATTTATATGCTTACAAATTATAAAATCTAACTGAAGTGGATAATTTTGCCAGAATATATAAGTGACTAAAAATTCTCAAAATGTAGAAAATACTAATACATCAATAACTATGGAAGAAAGTTTAAAGACATAAAAAAAAACAAAACCCTGAAACCAAAAAGCTCTGGGATAGACAGTTTTATGGGTGATTATTCATGTTATGCTCTCTAAAATATTTGAAATTGTAGAAAAGTACATAAAATTTCTCAATTTGTTTTCAAATTATAATACAAGCTTGAGAGTAGATAATTTTAAAATAAGCACAAAAGCCTAAAGGCCACTTTTAAAGATTTTATTTATTCATCAGAGAGAGAGAGAGCAAGCACGCATGTGCAGAGGGAGGAGCCGAGGGAGAGGTGTAAGCAGACTCTACCATGCGCACAAAGCCCAGCATGGGGCTCGATCTCAGGACCCTGAGATCATGACCTGAGCCGAAACCAAGAGTCCGCTCCACTGAACCACCCAGGCACGCCTACTAGAGACCACGTTTAAAGTAAAATCCTGGGATCCCTGGGTAGCTCAGTGGTTTAGCGCCTGCCTTCAGCCCAGGGTGTGATCCTAGAGATCCCGGGATCAAGTCCCACGTGGGGCTCCCTGCTTCTCCCTCTGCCTGTGTCTCTGTCTCTCTCTCTCTGTCTCTCTCACATGAATGAATAAATAAAATATTTAAAAAATAAATAAATAAAAAATAATGTAGAATCCTAAATAGAAACCTAGAAAATACGAATTTATTACTAATAAGGCTGAAAATATGTGAGTCTTACAAAGCCAGCATCATACCGAAACCATAAAGGTGGTTACAATAACATCAGGATCATTACAACAGTATCTTCTATCAGTTCTAATATTCACTGCTATTCCACAGATTTTAGTCATTGCAGAGAGATGGAACATGGAAGAATAGAAAAAGAAGAGATGGATTATGAGAGCTCATATAACTAGGGAAGCTGAGATAACCGATTAAAATTACAATACTATAAAAATTAATAGATATGATAAAAGCTCAGTAAAGTGGTTGTGTCACACACCCAAACACACACAGATATATCAAGTGAATATATCTACATATCTATATCTGTTTTGGATATATGTATATGTTAGAGATAATACAGAGACATGGATTATATATCTATAAATATAAGCACGCACGTAAACACATATACATACATACACCTATTCCTTTGTGGGGCTTTGGGGGGGTTTTTGTTGTTTTTTTTTTAAGATTTTATTTAATTATTCATGAGAGACACAGAGAGAGAGAGAGAGAGGCAGAGACACAAGCAGAGGGAGAAGAAGGCTCCATGCAGGGAGCCCAATGCGGGACTCGATCCCGGGACCCCAGGATCACACCCTGGGCCCAAGGCGACACTAAACCGCTGAGCCGCCCTGGCGTCCCCCATCTATTCTTTTGGATGCAGTTTAGTTCTATGGTCATGCTTAACTGGGGAAACATAATCTAATTGTGGGCTTAAAAAGGGGGAAGTTGGATTTTAATGGACAGCTAGCAGCTTCAACACATGTGATTATATAATGTTATAATATGAGAGATTGTTAATTCTATGTGACTAATAATCTTTTAGAACACATAGTATAAGAAAATCTTTTTTTAAGATTTTTTAAACCTATTTATTCATGAGAGAGAGAGAGAGAGAGAGAGAGAGGCAGAGACACAGGCAGAGGGAGAAGCAGGCTCCATGCAGGGAGCCGGATGTGGGACTTGATCCCGGGTCTCCAGGATCACACCCTGGGCCGAAGGCAAGCACTAAACCGCTGAGCCACCCAGGCGTCCCTAGTATAAGAAAATCTTAATCAGAGTTATTACAAAAATATTATAAATGAACTTAATAAAAGTACACATTTATTTCTCTAAAAGAAGATTATAAGTGGATATGAACAGCTTATTATGCTGGGAAAATGAATAAAGTGGATGTATTAATTATCCTGCATTTACTTCATTGGTAAATAACAATCCAGTTGAAAATCTCTTGCATTTTTTTTTTTAGTTTGACAAAATGATTCTAAAATCTATTGGAAAAAAACCTCAAGATATTTATAGAAAAGAAAAATAATAAGGTGGTACTTAGTTTACGAGATATTAAGGAACCCAGTATAGTTTACAGTATTCAAACTGTTGTAAAAAAAAAAAAATGTTGTGACATTGGTATAAGAATTGGCAGGGTCATTGGGGTACCTGGGTGGCTCAGTGGTTGAGCATCTGCCTTTGGCTCAGGTTGTGATCCCAGGGTCCCGGGATCGCGTCCCACATCGGGCTCCCTGCAGGGAGCCTGCTTCTCCCTCTGCCTATGTCTCTGCCTCTCTTTCTGTGTCTCTCATGAATAAATAAAATCTTTTTTAAAAAAATTGACAGCACCATCAAACAGAACATACAAGCAACTAATATTTGATATCTCAAATTTATCTGCATTTGTCTATTCCTTATCTGGGTATATATCTATACCGGTTAGGCTCTTATGATGTGCTAATTAGTTACTCTATTCATCAATTTATCTGTAATATACAGTTGGTTAGGGTGTAGTAGCAAATGGACCCAAGCTTATAATAGCTCAAAGAATCATTTGTATCTTGTTTATATAATCATCTTAAGTAGAGATTCCAGTTTACTGGTTCCTCTAGTCTATATAAGTCATCTAGTGGCCCAGGCTGACAGAGGTTCTGCGTTTTTCAAAATATGATGTAAGCGGCTTCTAAGGTTCCCTGATTACCACCAACACACATTAGCCAGAGGCAGGAAGAGCATGGAGGAGGTTTGGTGGGCCACATGTGGAAATTTCTTGTATCACATCCACACCTGTTACTCTGGAGACGACTTAGACTCATGGCCATGCCTACCTGGCCGAGCAGCAAGGGAAAAGTAACTTAACTGTGGGCTTAAGGACGGGGAGAGTGGGTTTTGTTGGAAAGATAGTAGCTTCTGCTACACACGTTATCTCCCTTTTAAATCCACATATAACATTACAATCCAGGACTATTATTCCCATTTTATATGCTGGGAACTGACGCACAAAAAATATAGGGATCGTGTCCACAGTTGCATGACTGTTAAATGGTTGGCCTAGTAATCCAATCCAGTTTACCAACTTCAGAGTTTATGCACATTGCTATTACCACTACTACAACTGCTACTATAACCACCACCACCACCTCACTACTGCTACACACACACTCACACACACACGTACACATGTGTGCATATATTAAGTTTATGAGAAATGTATTAAAAATCATACAGAATTAAGGCCTATTCAATAACTAAATGAACTATTTGAAAACAAAAATATAGATAATCCATGTACTTTATAACAAAATCAGGTAGATCAAATAATTTAATGTAGATCAAACCATGGGACCCTTGAGTAGCTCAGTGCTTAAGCGTCTGTCTGCCTTTGGCTCAGATCATGATCCCAGGGTCCTGGGATTGAGTCCTGCATCAGGCACCCCCAGGGAGCCTGCTTCTCCCTCTGCCTATATGTCTCTGCCTCTCTCTGTGTGTCTCTCATGAATAAATAAATAAAATCTAAAAAAAAAAAAAGGAAAATCAAATCATTTACAACTAAATAACGGGGGTGCCTGACTGGCTTGGTCAATGGAACATGTGTCTCTTGATCTCAGGGTTGTAAGTTCAAGCCCCATATTGGGTGTAGAGATTACTTAAAATCTTTAAAAATAAAATAAAAAATAAAAGGCATATTAGTGACAATTGATCAGCTCTCTAGAATTTTATTTTTATTTTTTAAAGTTTTTATTTAAATTCCGGGTAGTTCCCATACAGTGTGATATTAGTTTCAGGTGTACAATTTAGTGGTTCAACACTTCCATATAATGCTTGCTGCTCCTCACAGGTGCACTCCTTAATCCCCATCACCTATTTAACCCATGTCCCCCCTCCCTTCTGGTAACCATCAGGTTGTTCTCTATAATTAGAAGTCTGTTTCTTGCTTTGACTCTCTTTCATCTTTTGCCTTTGCTTCTTTTGTTTCTTAAATTCCACATGTGAATAAAATCATATGGTATTTGTCTTTCACTTAACATAACACTCTATATTTCCATCCATGTCATTGCAATTGGCAAGATCTCATTCTTTTTTTTTATGGCTGAATAATATTCCTGGGCGTGTGTGTGTGTGCGTGTGTGTGTGTGTGTGTGTGTGTACACCATATCTTCTTTATCCATTCGTTGATCAATGGACACTTGGGCTGTTTCCATGCCTTGGTTATTGTTATAAATAATGCTGCGGTAAACATAGGGGTGCATGTATCTTTTCAATTTAGTGCTTTCAAATTCTTTGGGTAAATACCCACTAATGCAATTGCTGGATGGCAAGGTAGTTCTTTTTCTAACTTTTTGAGAAACTTCCATATTGTCTTCCAAAGTGGCTACATCAGTTTGCATTCCCACTAAGAGTACACAATTGTTCCTTAAAAAAAAAATTAAATAGGCTCCACACCCAATGTGGGGCTTGAACTCACAACCCCGAGATCAAAAGTTGTATGCTCTACCCAAGCTCTTTCTCCACATCCTTGCCAACACCTGTTGTTTCTTGTGTTGTTGGTTTTAGCTCCTCTGGCAGGTGTGAGATGAAACCCCATTGTAGGTTTGATTTGCACTTCCCTAATAAGTAATGATGAGCATCTTTTAAAGTGGCTTATTGGCCGTTGGGCTATCTTCTTTGAAGAAACGTCTGTTCATGTCTTCTGCCCAATTTTTAATTGGGTTATTTGGTTTTGGGGGCTTGAATTTTGTAAGTTTCTACATATTTTGGATAGTAACCCTTTATCAGATATGTCATTTGGAGATATCTTCTCCCATTTTGAAGGTTGCCTTTTAGTTTTGTTGATTGTTTCCTTCACTGTGCAGAAGCTTTTTATCTTGATGTAGTTCCAATAGTTTATTTTTGCTTTTGTTTCCCTTGCCTCAGGAGACATATCTAGAAAAAAGTTGCTACCGCTAATGTCAAAGAAGTTACTACCTGTCTTCTCTTCTAGTATTTTTATGGTTTCAAATCTCACTTTTTAAAAAAAAGATTTTATTTATTTATAATAAACAGAGAACAAGCAGGGAGAGTGGCAGAAGCATACTCCCCACTCAACATGGAGCCTGACTCAGGGCTCAACCCCAGGACCTTGAGATTATGACCTGAGCTGAAGGCAGACACCCAACCAAGTGAGCCACCCAGGTACCCCCAGATCTCACATTTAGATCTTTAATCCATTTTAAATTTATTTTTGTGAAAGGTGTAAGAAAGTGGTCCAGTGTCATTCTTCCGCATGTTGCTGTCTGGTTTTCCGAATCCGTTTCTTGAAGAGACTTTTTCCCATTGGGAATTCTTTTTTGCTTTGTTGATTAATTGATCGTATAATTGTGGGTTTAGGGCAGCCCGGGTGGCTCAGCGGTTTAGCGCCACCTTCAGCCCAGGGCGTGATCCTGGAGACCCCGGATCGAGTCCCACGTCGGGCTCCCTTCATGGAGTCTGCTTCCCCCTCTGCCTTGTGTGTCTGCCTCTCTTTCTCTGTGTCTGTCATGAAAAATAAATAAAATCTTTAAAAATAATAATAATAATAATAATTGTGGGTTTATTTCTGGCTTTTCTATTTTGTTCCATTGATCTATGAGTCTGTTTTTGTGCCAGTACCATGCTGTTTTGATTACTACAGCTTTGTAATATAACTTAAAGTCCAGAATTGTGATGTGTCTAGCCTCACTTTTCTTTTTCAAGATTTTCTTTGGCTATTTGAGGTCTTTTGTGATTCCATACAAATTTTAGGATTGTTTGTTTTAGTTCTGTGACAAATGATGGTGGTATTCTGATAGAGATTACATTAAATGTGTAGATTGCTTTGGGTAGTATAGATGTGTTAACAATATTATTCTTCTAATCCATGAGCATGAAATGTCTTTCTATTTCTTTGTGTGATCTTTACTTTCTTTCATCAGCATTTTATAGTTTTCAGAGTATAGGTCTCACACCACTTCGGTTAGGTTTATTCCTAGGTATCTTATCATATAGCTCTCTAGAATTGTAACATGCAGTATAAATTTAAATATAATATGTAATCAGTTGCAAACAAAATTTTGTTCTTTTTGACTTTTAATTAAATTTCAGTTATTTTTGATGAATTCTGTGAAGATGTCAAATAGGCAGTTGAATATATGAGTCAGGAGTTTCTATAGGAAACATAGGGCCTGCCAGAAATACATTTTTATGAGTAAACTTATAAATTTAAATTCATGAGTTATATATGTATATATAACATATACCTTTGTAAACAAACTATATTTAGATGTATGGCATTACATAATTTTACCAAGGATAAATGTGTCAATAGAGAAGAAAAGAGGATTTGTGAATATCATTGACCTAATAACGGCTGATGAGAGTTCCAAATTTATAGATTTTCTTTAGAGCTCTTTGACAATCTGAATCAAAAGGTCTTATAGCCCGTATTTATTGATGCATTAAACCAAATTCTATAAATATTCCCAAAAGAAATATATGCTGAAGCAGTCAAATATTTATATGTAAAGATGTGTTTTGTGGCATTATGTATAAAAGAGAAAATAGGGATAATCCTAAAATTCCAGAAACTGGAGAATAGTCATAAAATATGAAATATTATGCAGCAGTGAAATTCTTTTTAATTCAAATTTAAGTTAGTTAACATACAGTGCAATATTGGCTTCTGGAGCAGAATTTAGTGATTCATCACTTAAATACAAAAAAATGGAATGCTTCATGAATTTGTGTGTCATCCTTGTACAGGGGCCAATGTAATCTCTACATCACTCCAATTTTAGTATATGTGCCGCTGAAGAGAGCACTGGCAGCAATGAAATTTTAATTAAGGTTTCAAAATATTTATGGATATGGAAAAATAAAGCAGAAAAAAAAGCATAGCTTCAGGGAACTGATCATGTAATAGAGATACAGGTACATAAACAAATAATTAATGATTAAGGTCAGAGTAGAAATGTCTAGAAAATATAGAAGAAACTAAGGAGTAAATGTTTAAGTATGTCTAGTGTTAGGGTGTTTGGAGGCAGTTTCTCAGAGGAGATGGCCTCTGAATTGAAAATGTGAAGGATGAATAGGAATGGTTTGAGCAAAAGAAACAACAACATGTGTCAAGGCAGAGAGTATAGAACAATGTGGTATATTGATGAAACTTTAAGAAGCTAAAAATTGGGCAGCCCGGGTGGCTCAGCAGTTTGGCGCCACCTTCAGCCCAGGGCCTGATCCTGGAGATCCAGGATCGAGTCCCACGTTGGGCTCCCTGCATGGAACCTGCTTCTCCCTCTGCCTATGTCTCTGCCTCTCTTTCTCTGTATGTCTCTCATGAATAAACAAATAAAATCTTTAAAAAAAAAAAGAAGCTAAAAATTATTGAAGCAAAAACATAGAAACAGTTGAAGGAAGTGGGGCAGTCAGGGGCAAATCATACAGTGCTTAAAGTATCATACAAAGATCTAGAATTTATAACCAAGTCAGTGGGGTGTGGGGTTAGTGTAACATTTTCAACAGGGCCATAACAAGTCCGATTTAAATATAACTCTAACATCTCCACACATTGCAAGGGAATAAATATTTCCTGAGAAAATCAGACATAAAATCGAATATCCAATTTGACATATTCTTGCTTTACTCCTGCCTCTTCTCCCACAACACACTATGTTTTGCCCCAGCTATCTCATCACACCTGCTTCCTCTTCCCTCTAGAATCTCTGCAATAATGTCTGTTGTCAGGAGCAGAACTATGTTGCACACTGTCTTCCAAGCAGGGCTGTTGTGAGGCCCATCTGTGGATGGATGCTGGTGATATAATGTGTCAGTGCCTTCCAGATGCAAGACTGTAACTAACTACCGCTATGGCCCAAGTTCATAATACCCAGAACTAAGGCAGTAGCAGTAGGACCTGGAAGAAGGAAATGGATTTAAGAAATACATATATATAGAAGGCGGGATGGATTGGATGGCTCGTAGACTGAGAATCAAGGAGGGCAGTGGTAAATTCAGTTCTGGACCTATTCTACTGAACAGCATTTAGAGCAGTGGTTTCCAAACTTGACAGCACATTGGAATCAGTGGAGGAGCTTTGCAACAATACATATTCTAGAACATCACTCCTGACTTTTCTGATTCAGTACTCCTGAGGTGTGAAACAGGTATCAGCATTTTAAGTAAGCTCCAGTGGTGATCAGAATGCACAACCGAATTGGAACTTTTTCTGTAGAATACTGCTCAACTCAGAGTTAGTGAAGTATTAACTAGCACAGAAATGGATACGGAAAAAATGTCTTGGTTATGGTCCCATGGCTCCTGTTGTTGCAAGTGTATTTAGTTGAGATCTGAATATTCCCTTCCATTACTATTCTGAACAGATGTTCATTCCTCATTCATGAGAAATTAGGGTTTGAATATCCTGCACCTGTTGCCAGATCTTACCAATGGCAGATTCTCAACTTCTTTCTCTATACATCTATTAATCCAGTTCATAATGATTTCTTTTATGTTTAGCATGTGCTTTTTCTGGCACAAAAAGAGGTCCTCTATATAAGCCCAACTTCCCACATACACAAATGATTCTATTAGATACTCAGCAGATGTCCAAGACAATGGTTTTCCACAGGAGAACTATATCTTGGAGATTAAACCATTTTGCCTTAAAAAGTGGCCAAAATTTCATTCTAAGTTACTAAAAACCCTGTGAAGAAGCTGTATGTATAATGCACGCAGTGTGACTCAGATCACTGGCCATGGGGAATATAGTGTAAAAAAAACAAACATACATTGATCTGGTCATATTGTTCCCAAAAGTGGCGCTTCACCATATGAAAGATATTATCACGTAGGTAAGTTGAACTGTTAGATTTGCTCTTCCCAGCCTTTCTAGTAGATCTCTACTTATTTTTGTCAACTGCTCACTGGTTTGGTCACTAGATGTCTTCTTACATGGTACCAACTCTGCGGATTAAGTAACCTCTCTTTAGACACTAATTAATGGTGGACACAGAGATAATTACCGCACACATATTTTTTTAAAAAAATAAACTCAATATTAAAACATCTTACCAACAATCTTAAACTATATTGGATGATGATCAAAACCTCACATGTTACAATAGCACTGCCAACACAAAACAGACTCCACTGGAGTGCTATCTATTGTATCTCTTGGTAAGGTGCCTTGCAACTACACCCAGGAAGCCTGTGCTTTACTGCCTTCCTTCATAGTCAGAAATCAGGGGGAGTAAGCTCATCTGGGCTTCTAGATTTCTAACAGGTTTGTTGACAAATGCATTCACAACTGGATTTGAAGGGCATTATTCTCAAAAGAAAAGTTTAAAGATCTCCTTGTCAGAAACCACACAGATGGCATACATCCTAGTGGCTGCCAGAAGTTAGAGATGGTGGGCAGGGGCAGGGATGGCATTGTGGCTTTAAAGGGGTAGCACGGGGTGGTGGAAAGGGAGGTGGGAGGGAGGTGGGGGTGACTGGGTGACGGGCACTGAGGGGGGCACTTGACGGGATGAGCACTGGGTGTTATGCTATATGTTGGCAAATTGAACTCCAATAAAAAAATAAATAAATAAAAATAAAAAATAAAAACCTGAAGCTAAAAAAAAATTTTAAAAAAAATTTTAAAAAAGGGGTAGCACGAAGGAGATCTTTGTCATGTTGTCATGGTGAAACACTTCTGTATCTCAACTACGGTGGTGGTTTTACCAACCTTACGTATGTGATCAAATGACATAGAGCTATACTCACACATCATATCAGTATCAGTTCCCTGGTTTTGATGCTATTTTACGTATAAGATGTAGCTATTGGGGGAGACTGGGTGAAAGATACAGAGGACCTGTATATACTATCTTTGTACCTTCCTCTGAATTTATAATTATTTCAAAATAAGAAATTGAAAAGAGGGATGCCTGGGTAGCTCAGTGGTTGAGCGTCTGCCTTAGGCTCAGGGTGTGATCCCGGTTTGAGGGATTGAGTCCCACATGAGGCTCCCTGTGAGGAGCCTGCTTCTCCCTCATTCTATGTCTCTGCCTCTTTCTGTGTATCTCTCATGAATGAATGAATGATGAATAAACAAATATTTTTAAAAATTTTTTAAAAAGTTGAAAAGGAAGCTCCTTGTCAGAGTCATTGTCCGTTAGAGAGTAGCAGCCCCAAGCAGTGTGGGAGCCTGCTTCTTCTAGAACTGACGTCATCTGCTTTGCCTGCATTTGGGCTACCACGTACTAGTTAAGTCTATCATTTCACTCAGTTCTTTGCCTGGTAGTTTGTCAATGCATAGCCTCCGCAACTCAGGCCCAATTTCTACCTTTAATATTTTTTCTTGTTCAATCCATAATGCCTAAGAGTATCTGGCAATGTGGCAGGAATTTTGGCTGAATGAATAAAGGAAGGAAAGATGGTCTCCTCTGTCCTCCTAGAACTCGGAGTTCCTTGAGGGCTAGAACAACAAATTCATCTCTATCGGCAAAATATCTAGCACAGTCAGCTTTCAGTGAATGTTTTAGGAAGTAATAAATGGAATGTTATTAAATCAGGGAGGATTATTGTTATTAACATTTTAAAGGCTCTGTCCTCTGCCAAAAGGAACTTTTCATAATTTTCATCCATTCACCTCTCTTTTTTAAGACCTTTTTAATTTTTTCAACATAACGGAGGGCGACCTATTTTTAGCGAGGTAGCATACTTCTGCATGCAAGCCTATAAAATGGTAGTTTTCTAAGATAGAGAATTATATTCAAAGCTGTTCTTGCAAATCACATCCTGCAGAGATTCTAGATGGTTGTGGCACCAGCTCTGCTACTTTTCAAAATAAATTAGTGAGGCCCTTGGGATCCAGGGGAAGAATGCTTGTTAACTGGTTGCTGCAAAGATGGGAAAAATAAGGAGCCCCACTGGAAGACCAATGAGCTGCTGAGGCCTCGGCCCCAATACCTTTCATACCTTCATTACTAGCCCATTGGTAGTGTTTGACTATTCAAGAGAATAGCCTGTGTGCTTTGGTGGGGAGCAGCAGGTAAAAAGAGGCAGACGTGGCAATTATCTGATGCAAGTTACACCCCAATTTTCTGCACATTTCTCATGTATTCTCTTATTCTGTGAATATTACACAAGACCCCTTGGGTGCAAATGACAGAAAACCTAACACAAACAGGCTCTAAAAATGGAGAATTTGTTAGCTTATAAAAAAAAAAAAATCCTGTGTGAGACTTGAACTAGGAGCCAAAACAAGGTTATCTGGGTTTAATTTATCTCCGCTCTTGGCTCTTGCGGTCACCTGTGTTGCCTTCATTATCAGGCTTTGTCCAGTGACCTGCTTATTCTCCCCAAATTCAAATATAGTAGTAAAGAGAATATATCTTTTCCCGGTAAATTCAGTACCAATCCAAGGATTCACTCTAATTGGACTAGCTGAGGTCACATGTTCACTCACCAACTCATCACTGTGGCTAAGGGTGTTCTGTGAGTCAATTGGCCGGGCCTGGATCTTGCACTCCACACTATTGGAGTCAGTTCAGTTCCAACCCAATGAAAGGAAATGCCAACTCCAGAAGATATTGTGGGTACCAGTCCTAGAAGAAAGAGGTACAAGATGCTGGCAAGCCAAAACAATAAACATCAAGTATATCCAGTACCACTTGAGTCGACTGCTTACAGTTTTCTAATGTGCTTCTTCTTCCACTTTTGAGCCATTGTTTCTACCATCCCTCCTCATGTCTTCTTTTTTTTTTTTTTAAGATTTTATTTATTTATTCATGAGAGACACAGAGAGAGAGAGAGGCAGGGATACAGGCAGAGGGAGAAGCAGGCTCCATGCAGGGAACCCAACATGGGACTCGAACCTTGGTCTCCAAGACCACACCCTGGGCTGAAGGTGGCGCTAAACCACTGAGCCACCCGGGCTGCCCCCTCCTCATGTCTTCTTGTCAAAATACTCTCCTTCCTTCAAGGGAATGTCCAATTTAAATGTTACTTTCTTAGTCCGCCCTTTCCTCAGTCCTTGGTCAAATGAATTTCTCTTATCATCTATGTTTCTGTAGTACTCTGGACCTCTGCTCTGGTGTCCATTACAGTCTGTTTGGTATTGTAATGACCTGAATTTGTATCTTTATTTCCCTAGGTGACCAGCTTCTTGAGGTCAGGTATTGAATCTATTATAGCTTTGCATTGCCCACAGAGTGCCAGTGACTTTGCCGTACCCACGGTATATTCTTGCTAGATTATTGACTTGAAATTCATTTGAATAATTGATCTTTTTTTCCCCCCATTTCAACATGGTCTATCAGTGGTCTGTTTTTCACTTCTGCAAAACTGCTCTGGGGCATGTATTTATTTTTGAAGCTTTCCCACTTTTTCTTCAACTTCAATAAGGAAATAAATTTATTTTTATTCAATATCATTCTTCCATTGCTAGTTTGTCTATGCTAAACTTGGGTTCAAGTGAATGTCTGATTGTCTTGAGACTGGAAGGCCTTGACCCTCCCTTCTAATCTCTTATATCTTTTATAGATTTTATATCAGAAACCAAATCCATTATGCATGGAATGGCTTTAAGCTATATAATCAGCCAGAATTAATAACAATTATAATAGAGTCTTTCTATTGCAAATTAAATTCAGCATTTTATAATTCACCAACAAAATCTGATTGACAAGAGAACTTCTGCCCTTTTAGAGGAGTTGATGTTTAAAGTGGATAAATAATGGGTGCCTAGGTGGCTCAGTTAGTTAAGTCTCCTACTCTTGGTTTCGGCTCCGGTTGTAATCTTCAGGTTGTGAGATTGAGCCCCACTTCGGGCTCTGCACCCAGCATGGAATTTGCTTGAGATTCTCTCTCTGCCTCTACCCCTTCCTTGCTTGTGCTTGCTCTTTCTCTAAAATAAATAAATCTTTAAAACAAAAAAATATAATAATTAAAAAATAAAATGGACATATAATGATACATCTTCTCTGCTCGTGAAGCTGCAAAGACCAGTGTTTAATCCTATACAAATAAGATCAATAGGATAAAAATGGGGAAATATTCAGGGTAATATAGTGCTTTACTGAGCACTATGGCTCTGTGCCCTTGGCTTTGTGTGGATGATAAGCAGATGAATACGACATAAAATCCTCATGGTGCAGGCCTGTGCACAAAACCTTTAAAAATAATATAGTAAGACCAGTAATCAAGTTCTCAGACTACTCTTGAAGGATGGAGAAAGAGAACTTAATTCAGAGCAGGGACATAAGGTAAGAATTTTGAATTCAGTTAGTTATCTAGTGTTTCCAAAGAGCTCAACATTAGCGTTGTGTAGAGAGATAGTCTGTGGCTTAGAGAGATTCAATAACTTTTTTAGGGTCATGTATGGAGACTGTTTGGCATCTATGGACCTGCAGTTCCAGTCCGTCTCAATCTGTCCTATTACATATTACTGTCCTTCTTACACCATACATGTTATTGCATAGAGTTAATGAATCACAACCACAGCAGAATCTTTCTAGAACACAATACATATAAGAAAAAAATATCTTCAGAGTAAAATAACTGAGAAACTTAAACAAAATATTTTATTCATAAGCGGAAATGAGTTCCACACCTCCCATATCACTCAGGAAATGAGTATGTGTTACACTGTGTCTGTGCCGGATGTCAAAATTTGGTGGGCGGGGGGTGGGGGTGACTGGGTGGCGGGCACTTGACAGGATGAGCACTGGGTGTTATTCTGTATGTTGACAAATTGAACACCAATAAAAAATAAATTTATTTAAAAAAAAATTTGGCAGAGTGCATGCAAACAATAAAGTTTCTCAGTCAGGGTCCCTTGATTTTGGAGATGGCAGTTAGGAATAAAATATGTATACAGACTTATATGTCCCTCTAACTCAGGAAACAAATGTGATACAATAATTTTCCTAAAATTTCACTTAAAGTGTTAACAAACTCACTATTCCAAATAAAATGAACTGCAGTTGATTTGAAGGGCTTGCACATTGCAGTGCTCCATAAAGTCAGCCAACCTCAACCCATCAAGATAAACATAGGGTAGTGCATATTTAAGATGAATTTTATGTCTTAGAGGGTAATTTTAAAGCATATATGAGAGAGATGATATTAATAATAAACCAAGCCAAAGAATTGTTTATTTTTCAGGGAAAACAAAAATATATCATTTAGAGTTGTCAGTCTAAATGTGTTAGTTTCTTTGGTAGTTATTTCTCCCTGAAATATCCTCTGGGATTTTTATCGAATTACACAACTCTTGTGTAACTCTTGATACACAGTTTCCTAGAGATGGAAAACCCTTTTAACTAATGAAACTGTATATTTTACGATAACATATATTCAATCTAGGAAAATGAAAACATAAATATAGCTTCAAACAAAAGAAACATTTCTGGATTTTGAAATTAAAGAGTTTACACCAGGCTTCTATGCAATGAAACACCTTAAGTAAGTTATTCTTTTACCTAATCATCTCTTTCCATCTTCCATCTCCTATACATCTAGTACACATTTCCACTTGGGCATTTCACAAGTACAGTGTATTCAAATCCAACCATTCCCTTACCTATATACTCGTCCCTCCTGTGTTTCCAGTTCTATATGTGACACCACCATTGACCTATTCACTCAGGAGTAATATTTATGGGTCAAGCTTAGTATTCTCATTAGTTTTGGCTCCATATCCTGTTAATTACATCTCATCAACATCCCTAAAAACACTACAAGTGCCTTATTTTATTTTTTTAAGATATATTTGAGAGGGATCCCTGGGTGACGCAGCGGTTTGGTGCCTGCCTTTGGCCCAGGGCATGATCCTGGAGACCCGGGATCGAATCTCATGTTGGGCTCCCGGTGCATGGAGCCTGCTTCTCCCTCTGTGTCTCTGCCTCTCTCTTTCTCTCTCTCTGTGTGACTATCATAAATAAATTTAAAAAATTAAAAAAAAAGATATATTTGAGAGAGTGTGTGCATGAGTGGAGGGAGGGGCAGAGGGATAAAATCTCAAGCAGACTCCATGCTGAGTGTGGAGCCTGATGTGGGGCTGGATCTCAGGACCCATGAGATCATGGCCTGAGCCAAAACCAAGAGTTGGACGCTTAACTGACTGAGCCACACAGGCATCCCCACTCCTGCCTTATTTTAGACATTTATTATCCCTCAGCTGACTTGTTCTAATAGTCACCTACTTTGTCTCTTTTTTGTTAATCTTATCCTTAAAAACTCTCTTACTCTCATTAAAACCTAGATCTGGGGATCCCTGGGTGGCGCAGAGGTTTGGCTCCTGCCTTTGGCCCAGGGCGCGATCCTGGAGACCCGGGATCAAATCCCACGTCGGGCTCCTGGTGCATGGAGCCTGCTTCTCCCTCTGCCTGTGTCTCTGCCTCTCTTTCTCTCTCTCTGTGTGACTATCATAAATAATAAATAAAAGAAAAAAATTATTTAAAAAAAGAAATCTTAAAAAAAAGAAAATAAATAAAATCTAGATCTGAAAAAAATAAAATGAAATAAATAAAATAAAATAAAATAAAATAAAATAAAATAAAATAAAATAAAATCTAGATCTGTTTCTGTCGTTCCCAATGGTCCCATTCTGTCTACAGGAAAAACGTCCAAACTCCTTATGGTGGAATTTAAGACTCTTCATCATCTGACCTTACACCAGTATGAAAGAGAAGATATATTAAAAAATAAATAGATACTTTCACAATAGCACTAAAAGTTTCTTCCTGCAGCTAGTTCTTTATTTCTCCTTCCTCTTAGAGGAGACTTTGTAAGAGTTGCCTATATTTGCTATCTTCATAATCTTATGATCTGTTTACTTTTTAAACCACTTCAGTCTTTTCCTATTTCTCCACCATCAGTGTTTCCACAAAAATGTCTTACTCCATAGTTACCAATGACCTCCATATTCATCCAAGTAATAGTTTCAGTCTTCTTTTCACCAGACAGTTCTATTATGACAGAACTGACTACCCATGAGGGCTCCTTTGGATCCTAAGAAACCACCTATTTCTGGTCCTCCTCCTACCTCTCTAGTTGCTCTTTCAAAATTCTCCTCTGAGGACTCATTATCATTTATCTGGCCCTTAAATGTTGGAGTTCCTCAGGGATCTCTTTGACCCCCTTCACAGCTCACTTTTGCCATAGGCAAAATCATAGGCTTCTTGAGATCAAATATAAGCAGGTGACTCATAATATTATATCTCTAGCACAAACTTTTGAGCTCCAAAACCGTATTTTCAAATCTCCACTTGACATATTACTTGAATATAGAATAGGCACTTTAAAAATCAACGTATCCAGGGGGACCTGGGTGGCACAATCGGTTAAGCATCTGACTTCTCATTGTTCCTACCAAACAGAGCTCCTCAGCCTATATTTCTTGGCTCAGCGAATGGCGCTAATTATATACCCAGTAGTCCTAGCCAGCAAACTGGATAATATCCATGACTTCCTCCTTCTGGCCTTTTTAAAAACACATTTTGTTTACTTATTTATTTATGGAGAGCATGTGCTTGCATGAGCAAGGGGAGGGGCAAGGGGGAGGGAGAGAGAGAGAATCTCAGACTGTGCTGGGCTCAGAGCCTAACGTGAGGCTAGATCTCATGACCCTGAGATCATGACCTCAGCTGAAACCAAGAGTCAGGTTTGTTTGTTTGTTTGTTTGTTTAAGATTTTTATTTATTTGACAGATTGAGAGAGTAGAAGCAGAGGGAGTGGTAGGCAGAGGGAGAAGGAGAAGCAGGCTCCCCACTGAGCAGAGAGCCCAACACAGGGCTTGATCCCAGAACCCTGGGATCATGACCTGAGCTGAAGGCAGACACTTAACCGACTGAGTCACCCAGGTACCCCCTTTCTGACCATTTACATCCAAATAATTACTAAGTCTTGAGCACATAAACACCTAAATGTTACCTAATATCTCCTGTCTACTGTGTACATAGTATCATCCTTATTTTCTCTTGCCTAGACCAGGACAATAGTCCTGTAACATCTTCTTGCCCCCATCATTTATTTCTTATGTTAATTCTCTATCCTGTAGCATATTCCGTGCTTTTTTTTTTTTTTTTTTTTTTTTCTGTCCCATGACTTCTGAAGTAATAGTCTCTTTTGGCTCTCCTCCCATTTTTGATTTTTTCTTCTTAGCTCCTATGCCAGCTCCCTTCCATCTCCTCATCTATTAAATGCGGTGCTCCTCAGTGTTCTGTCTGAAGCTTCTTTTTCATGTATCATTCACTCCTGGGGTGATATCTTTTCTCTCATGGCTTCAAATAACAACTAGATGTTTTAACTATTAGAGTCATATCTTTAGGCCAATTTTCTCCCCTGAGATGTACTTGAATTTTATTCTGGATTTCTCTGACTATATGTCCACAAAGCTTAGCAAATCTGGTCCATCTCCCATCTGTCTTGCCTATTGATGTCATTCTGACTACAGTATTATTTTTCCTTATTCTCTGATGGGTGATGGTGTACTTATCTTCAAAATCCAGGTAACATATTATTTTTTTCTGAAGCCTTCTTTACATAATGCTTTCCATGCTGTCTATCCAGTTTGGCTATGGTTAAATTTCTTTCTATATTAGTCAGGGCTTTTTTGGTCACTACTGACAGAAACTTAATTCTAACCAGCTAAAGCAAGCAGGAGGATTTATCCTAAGGCACATGTAACCATGGAAATGGCAGTGGTTCAAATGGCCTCCAGGACAACGGGAGCAATGAACTCCAATGTCATCTAGATTCTCTGTCCATCTCTCATCTCTACTTCTGTTTCTATGTTGGTTTTATTCACTCAACCTGATTCTCTCCACACTAGGAAACACATCCACTAGCAGTTCTCATGCTTCATATTTCTGCATCATACTCAGAAGGAAACTATCTCTTTTCCTCTGTTGCATTTTGGGAAAAAAAATCAGTTTAGGGTTCTGTTTGGCTAGGCTTCAGTCATGTTCTTAACTCTGGACTAATGACATGTAGTTGTGAGGTATTAATATTTGCCCAACTTTGATCAGCTGCACAAAACCAATTAACCATCACTGAATGAAAAGGATATGAAAACACAGACCCACTAGAACCTCCTGGTTGAAATGGAGGTGCATGGGATTACAGGAAGAATTTTCTATATGAAGGGTAAGGGTCCTGGCATACAAAATAACTTTCCACTAATCTTCATATCTAGTTCTAGTTCTGAAGCTTAGTTAAGTGTGTGTGTGTGCGTGCACACGTGTGTGTCAGAGAAAGAGAAATGAGGCCATTGAGGGTGCATTAATTTAATGAAGTGGATATAGGTGCTATTTCTTCATTTTTTTTCTTTTCCTTAGTTTTTTTTAGCGGGTATCTGTTTCTAAAAGTTTCTAGTAGTTTTATTAGAGTTTTTTATTTGAATTAATACTGGGGCAAACTCCCCAGAATTCTGGAAAACTTGAAACACCATGCCTTTAATTATGTACCTTTCACTGTTCTCTGAGGAAGTATAAAAGATCAATTAAACCAAACAGGTTATTGAGTTTTGTGTGCTGGTGAAGTCCTATAATCCCCCTCTTTACCTATATGCTTAAAAACTGCTAGGATAGAATCTTTAAAAATAAAAGGGGGGGACGCCTGGGTGGCTTAGTCATTGAGCATCTGCCTTCAACTCAGGGCATGATCCCAGTGTCCTGGGATTGAGTCCCACGTTGGGCTCCCTTCATGGAGCCTGCTTCTCCCTCTGCCTGTGTCTCTGCCTCTCTCTCTGTCTCTTATGAATAAATAAAATCTTAAAAAAAAAAAACTGCTAGGATAGGATTAGGTAAATTTGTATGGAATGGAGATTCAACAACAATAACAAAAAAATTGCAGTTGCAGCAAGCTGGGCTAACCTAAGACTACCTTACTGCTTTCATTTTGGGGGTAGTAACTTGGATTCCCTGGTGATTCCTGTGGCAAATGGAACTCTAAAAGAACCTGAGTCCAGTTTAAGGGCACTTAGAGCTCCTTTGATATTCGTCCTGGTGTAAATAAAGAGGTTTATTTACATTCTTGTTCTCTATTGACCCATCCAGGTGACTGAGAAGAACTACATCCAATAGCAATAGAAGCCACCTTTGGTGACTTTAAAAGTGAAATTTCATATGTTAGAATATGACCGATACACACAGATCTCAGTCTTATTCCTCGTCTCAATATGTTTCATTGAGGGCATATCTGCTATACTGATTTCCTATCTTTCCCTTAACTTCACAGTTTGGTTTTCTTGTTTATTTTATTTTATTTTATTTTATTTTATTTTATTTTATTTTATTTTATTTTATTATTTTATTTTATTTTATTTATTTTATTTTATTTATTTTATTTTATTTTATTATTTTATTTTGTTAATTTTATTATTTATTCATGAGAGACACACACACACACACAGAGAGACAGAGAGAGACAAAGATACAGGCAGAGGGAGAAGCAGGCTCCACATAGAGAGCCCAATGCGGGACTCAATCCTGGGACTCCAGGATCACACCCTGGGCTGAAGGCAGGCACCAAACCACTAAGCCACCCAGGGATCCCCCCACAGTTTGGTTTTCTGATAATCCAAGCAGATGAAGTAGAAAGATACTGATCAAATGAAGTTTAATTAAATAATCGATCTCTTATTTTTTCAAGGTTTCTACATGTAGGCTTAGGCATGCCTTCAAACTCTTAGGCAAGCAGTTGACAGTTCTGTCTTAGGGTTCTACACAAGTAGGAAGGGAAAGCTAGGCTCAGTCTGAGGTGAAAGTTTTGAGTGTTTTCAGATATACTCTGGCCACCTCATATAACCCTACACATGTGCACTGACTTGTAGATCCTCAAAAAAATGTGTAGTTTTCCAAAGTTCTCTATGGATATCTCATTTTCCAAGTATTTCTTTTAACTTTTGCCCAGTCTCTTGTTTGTCCCAAATGATATCATTACTTCATACAGCAACAATATTAAACAATTGCTGCTGATTGTTTTTGACAAACACTCTGGGGATAGGACTTTTTCACATGATGGAACTGAATCACATCAAATAAAGACAAGTATGGCAAATGGGGCTATTTCAGGGAACTGCCAAACAGGTCAAATAGTAACAGTTATTTGGAGATTGGGTGATGTGGGGAGTTCCAAACACATTCTGCGCCCTAAGTGACTGATTTTTTTTTAATTTATTTTTTATTGGTGTTCAATTTACTAACATACAGAATAACACCCAGTGCCCGTCACCCATTCACTCCCACCCCCCGCCCTCCTCCCCTTCTACCACCCCTAGTTCGTTTCCCAGAGTTAGCAGTCTTTACGTTCTGTCTCCCTTTCTGATATTTCCCACACATTTCTTCTCCCTTCCCTTATATTCCCTTTCACTATTATTTATATTCCCCAAATGAATGAGAACATATAATGTTTGCCTAAGTGACTGATTTTAAGAACTGTTGTGGTTGTGAGGCTATTAGTGTTCAAATCTACTGTGGAGCTTGGGAGAGAGGAATGGGAATAGGACAACTAAAGTCCCATAAAGCTCACACTTTGTGCTGAGATTCAACCATCTTCCTTCAATAAACACTCCTTGGATTGTTGTAAGCCTTTAGTCAATTTCTGTAATTCTGAAAGTTGATTTTGCAATTTTTACTAGTATTTCCCTTGCTTTCCTGGAAGAATAAATATTTGGAATTCCTTACTCTGCCAATTCCAGAAATGATTGTATTTTAGATGCCATTTCAAATCAGAAGTTCTCCTGATATTTGCGTGTGTCACTTCCTTCATAAAGGAGGCTTATTCTTTGGTGGCACTCAGTTGAAATCTGTTACACCTTCATTTTATATTTATTGTCTACGTGCAATTACTTCAGATTAGCCTGGACATGTGGTGGCATGTTGGGGAAAATGCATTGCCATTCCAGACTCTTATTCCTTTTTATCTGCAGAATGTGGGACGGGGAATAGGTGATCTTGAAGCTGTCTTTTAACTAGATGTTAAAGATTTTGCTTTGGGGGATCCCTGGGTGGCTCAGCGGTTTGGAGCCTGGCTTCGGCCCAGGGCGTGGTCCTGGAGTCCCGGGATCGAGTCCCACATCAGGCTCCCTGCGTGGAGCCTGCTTCTCCCTCTACCTGTGTCTCTGCCTCTCTCTCTCTCTCTCTCTCTGCATCTCTCATGAATAAATAAAGAAAATTAAAAAAAAAAAGATTTTGCTTTGATTGACTTTTTTGCTTCTGAGGCTTAATCTACCCTGCAGAAAGCTTACGTTTGCCAAAGTCAGACCTATAGGCCTGATTATGACAAATAGCAAAAAGCTTTTGAAAAGAAAAGTGAGAGAGCATTGAGTGGATGGCCAAATGAAGTTCTATATTTATAAGTAGGACACTTTATTCTTCCTATACAGGCATGACTTTTGGTAATGTCACTGATGACATATCCATCCCATCCATTAAGAGTAGAACAACTTCAGACACTCACTTTTTGCCTTTAAAATCAGTGACACAGTTCTTATGGCTGACAGCCTCACAGGGACAGGCAATTAAGTCCTCTGATGAGTGGCTCCAATGGATTTCAACGAAGCACATACATTCCCAGGAGGAGATTTACTAACGCAGCAAATTTGGCTCTGAGAAAGTGGGTTAGATTCTGTGAGGTGAGAAAATAGTACTTGAGTACGCTGTAGGGTACTGGGTTGAGGATGGACTGGGGAATATATGAATTTTTCTCACCCTCAAGCATTCTAGGGAAATGGTATCACACTTGCCAAAATCAGCTAATTTCCCCCCAAAGAAAGGTTCATAGGGAAGGGGGCAGCTGCTATGTTTAGATCTGCTGGAGCTGGCACCAAGAAGAAAGTTTCTCTACCAGTTGGCTTATGGAATTCCAGCTCATTTGAAGCCAACAATTTTATAAGCTTAAGAACTAACTCCATCCCATACCCAGGGAAAATATCCTCTAGGAACAAAGTTGCAGCATGAAACAAGATAAAGTCCTTGGCTTATGGATCTTGCATTGCTACAAGTAAGTCAGATAGTGAATACATTAAGATACAGATCAGTGCTAGGTACTGAGGAAACAATGATTGACCCTATTTCATACATTAATCACTTTTATCCTATCCCATGTATTATATGCACATATATAATGCTGGAACTTGGAGAAGAGATTTGGGCTTCTTAAATTAATTTTAAGTTATTAGAAACCATTGGGTTCAAGAATGTGTGGGAGGAAATCAAGGTAATAACTATAGGCAATTTTGTTGAGAAGTTTATGAGGAGGCAGAGAATAATAAAGGGGCAGAAACTGGAGAGACACAGCTAGAGAATTATGAAGAAGATTAAGGAGTGTCTCGGTGTGCATCTTGTAAATTTTTAGTAATTAATAGAGCTTTGTAATAGTGCAGGAAGTAACCACAGAATGGAAGATCAAGAAATAGACCCAAATCTCTATAGGGCATATCATAAACTTAGCATTTCAAATCTATGGAGAAAGATGGATTTTGTTTTTCATAAATGGATATCATTGGGACATTTGGCTAACTAGGAAAACATTGCCCAAAATATTCAAAAAGGAGAAGAAAAAAATATAAAATTATGAGTTCTAAAAATAATTCTTGGTGCCCCTCTCTGGCTCAGTCAGTGGAACATGTGACTCTTGATCTCAGGGTCATGAGTTTGAGCCCCACATTGGGTTTGGAGATTACTTAAAAACATTTTTTTAAATGATAATTTTTATGTTGATATCATCTCAAAATGATAAAAAAAAATTAGAAGGCATTGAAAATCAATTATGTTAGGGGTGCCTGGGTGGCTCAGTTGGTTAAGCATCTGTCTCTTGGTTTTGGCTCAGGTCATGATCTCAGGGTCATGAGATTAAGCCACATGTCAGGCTCTACACTCAATATAGAGTCTGCTTGAGATTCCTTCCCTCTCCCTCTACCCTTCTCCTCCCTGCAATAAATAAATAAATAAATAACATCTTTAAAAAAAACAGAAAAGGTTTTATTTTTTTTAATTTTTTTATAAATTTATTTTTTATTGGTGTTCAATTTGCCAACATATAGAATAACACCCAGTGCTCATCCTATCAAGTGCCCCCCTCAGTGCCCATTACAGTCACCCCAACCCCTGCCCACCTCCCCTTCCACTACCCCTTGTTCATTTCCCAGAGTTAAGTGTCTCTCATGTTCTGTCTCCCTCTCTGATATTTCCCACTCATTTTTTCTCCTTTTCCCTTTATTCCCTTTCACTATTTTTTATATTCCCCAAATGAATGAGACCACATAATGTTTGTCCTTCTCCAATTGATTTATTTCACTGAGCATAATACCCTCCAGGTCCATCCATGTCAAAGCAAATGGTGGGTATTTGTCGTTTCTGATGGCTGAGGAATATTCCATTGTATACACAGACCACAGCTTCTCTATCCATTCATCTTTTGATAGACACCGAGGCTCCTTCCACAGCAGAAAAGGTTTTAAAGAACTCAATTATGTTATAAACTTTTCAAACTTAGATTCAACAAAAAAGTCAAAAGGAAAATGGCAAACTGGAAAAAATTGACACACATATGACAAAGTATTGTATTTTTTGATGTATAAAGCAACTTAATATATTAATAATAATAAAATAACAAAATATGAAAGTAGGCAATGATTTTGAAAAAAACAGCACAGTAAAAAGGCATAGAAATGAATAAACATGAAAATATAATTAATCTCAATCATGAATAAGCTGCTATGAATTAAAATAACTGAAATAACATTTGTCACCATAAAATTGGAAAAGTATTTAAAAATAGGTAAGACAGAATTGAGTACTCTTTTCTAAAAAGATTTTCATTTATTTATTCATGAAAGACACAGAGAGGCAGAGACATATGCAGAGAGAGAAACAGGCTCCCTGTGGGGAGCCCAATGTGGGACTCAATCCCAGAACTGCAGGATCATACCCTGAGCCAAAGGCAGATGTTCAACCGCTGAGCAACCCAGACGTCCCAGAACTGGGGACTCTTGAGTACTTTCTGTGGGATGATAAATCAGTCCAGCACTATTAATATGTTCAATTCACATACTGTTTGACCCAGAAATTCTACTTCTAGGGATTTATCCTAAATATAAATATATAATAATATATTGATATATAATAATAAAATATCCATGATATATAATACAATATATAATGTATAAACATTTTTATATATACTGACACATGTATAGACATATATATATATTCACTCACACACACACATATTTTCACAAATTCACAGAGGTATTTGAAGGTATTTGGAATATATTCAAACAAACAAACAAAAAAAACCCAAATGACTTAAATATCTATTAGTAAGAGGGTAATTAAGTAGGTTATATTTAAGCCAAACGATAAAATAGTATATATACTTTGAAAAGAAGATAGTAATTCTGTGTACATTCATATGGAATGATGCCTAGCCCTAGAGCAGTATGTATGGATTGTGTGTGTGTGTGTACACATGTGCATTCAAGTATATATATACCCTTACAACTGGATAAAAGTTACTATTGCTCAAGTATTCTCAGCATTTGTTCTTTCTGTTGAATTTAGAAAATTTGGACTCAACTCCTAGACTGGATCTATGAAAAAAATCTACCTGGCAAAGGGATGTTTCTGGCTTTTGTGATAGAAATTTAAGAATGTGAAGAAAGAAATTTAGTTGGAGAAGCTTGAGGAGGAGGGAGGGGGTTTAAGTGCAGTTGATTCAGCTAGCACTAAAGTATTGAGGTGCAGTGGTGGTAAGGAGGGAAAATTTAAGGACTTATAAGCTTTGTTCATGTGTCAGGGTTTTCTTTTTTAATTTAATTAATTTATTTAAAGATTTTATTTATTCATGAGAGACACAGAGAGAGAGGCAGAGACACAGGCAGAGGGAGAAGCAGGTTGCTTGAGGGGACCCTGATGTGGGACTCGATCCCAGGACCCCAGGATCATGCCCTGAGCTAAAGGCAGACGCTCAACCACTGAGCCACCCAGGTGCCCCAAGATTAATTTGTTTTGGAAAAAGAGTGCCTGAGCACATGAACAGGAGGAGGGACAGGGGTAGGAGGAGAAGGAGAGAATCTCAAGCAGGCTCCACACTGAACATGGAGCCCAATGTAGGGCTGGATCTTGTGACTCTGACATCATGACCCTGAGATCATGATCTGAGCTGAAATCAAGAGTTGGATACTGGGGCGCCTGGGTGGCTCAGTGGTTGAGTGTCTGCCTTTGGCTCAGGGTGTGAGCCTGGAGTCCCAGAATCAAGTTCCCCATTGGGCTCTCTGCATGGAGCCTACTTCTCCCTCTGTCTAGGTCTCTGCCTGTATCTCTGTGTCTCTCATGAATAAATAAATAAAATCTTAAAAAAAAAAGTTGGAAATTTAACCTGAGCCACCCAAGTGCTCCTCACATCTCAGGATTTTCTGAGGACATAGTCATGGAAATAGCTTTAAAATGTGAGGGAAGGGCAGCCCGGGTGGCTCAGCGGTTTAGCGCCGCCTTCAGCCCAGGGAGTGATCCTGGAGACCCAGGATTGAGTCCCACATCTGGCTCCCTGCATGGAGCCTGCTTCTCCCTCTGCCTGTGTCTCTGCCTCCCTCTGTGTGTCTCTCATAAATAAATAAATAAAATATTTTTAAAAAATTCCTATGAGATTGTTTAATTTCCCCATTGTTTAAGTGAGGAAACAGATATGAAGTGATTGATACTACTTTCTTATTATACTGTAAGAAGATCTATCCAATACTTTATTTAAGCTTTTGGCATCAGTAATACACCATAAGATCACCCTCTTGTTTTCATTCTGTTATGTTTGTCAAATTTTGCTGCCTGTATAATGCTGACTTTATTAAAAACTGGAAGCTTGAATTTGTTTTCTATATTCTGTACCTGATTAAATAGCTTTGAAATTATGTGTCTTCTCTGTTTTACAAAACCCCTCTGTGACTGAAAAAAAAAAAAAAAAAAAACCTCATCTGTGAAATTATATGGGTGGGAAATGATGGAGAAGGTTTGCTCTTTATAAAATATTTTCAGTTTCTTCCATGGATATCGGTTAGTAGATTGCTTAAGTATTATTATCATGAATCAATTTGGGTAATTGTTCTATAAAGTCATTTAGCCCAAATTTTTGTTTATTTGCATATGAATTTTTTGCAAATTATTCTGTTATACTTAAAACAGTATTCGTATGTAAAATTACTTTCTCCATGTAATTTATAATTTTCTATATTTGTGATTTCCCAGTTTTTTACTGATTATAATAGCTAGTGCTTTCTATATCTTCTTGATTTTTTCATACAACAAACTCTTGGAAGTATTTAATTGCTTAACCATTTTTTCAATGTTCAAAATCATTACTATCTGGGGTGCGTGGGTGGCTCAGTTGGTCAAGCATCTGACTTTTGATTTCGACTCAGGTCATGATCTCAGGATCGTGTGATCAATCCCCGTGTCAGGCCCTGCACTGGATGTGGAGCCTGCTTAAGATTTTCTCTCTCCCTCTCCCTACCTCCTGCTTGTTTGCTCTCTCTAAGAGAAAATGAAAAAAAAAACAACAACATTGATATCATATTTCCCATTATTAATCATTTACTTCTGCTCTGGTTTACCTTTGTATATTTTTATGTATTGATCCTATTTTATTTATTTTCATTCTTCCATACTTAATGGTGTAACTTTATATGATGATGTACCTTTCTCTGACATAGTTTAATAATTTTTTTTTTAATTTTTATTTATTTATGATAGTCACAGAGAGAGAGAGAGAGGCAGAGGGATAAGCAGGCTCCATGCACCGGGAGCCCGATGTGGGATTCAATGCCGGGTCTCCAGGATCACGCCCTGGGCCAAAGGCAGGCGCCAAACCGCTGCACCACCCAGGGATCCCTCTCTGACATAGATTAGGTCAAATCCTGTAATGCATATTCTTTTTTTTTTTTTTTTTTTTTTATTTTTTTTTTGTTGTTTTTTTTCTGTAAAGCATATTCTTTTCATTGTCACCATTTTCCAAATGTTCTGCAATTTTAATTTTAGTTTCCTATAGGACACGAGAGCTACATAAGCAAAGAATCTGTGTGCTTGTTGCTTGTAATTTCCCTATCAGTATTTTTTGTCTGTTTCTTTTCATTTTTATTATAACCTTCTAATTTTATAGCTCTGTGCTTGGATAATCTGACCTATACATTTTCTACTTTGGGGACTTGGTCAAAGTTTTATTTATACATTAATATGGTGAATGTGGGTGCTTGATAGAGGGTTTATTCTCAAATTACACAGTACAATGTTGCCTGTATCTATAAATTTAGCCTCATTAACTATTTAAAATAACTCTGCATTCTTATTTGGTTTTGACCTAGTCAATTTGTCATGAACACATGAGTAAAAGTCTCTATCTATAGCAATTTTATGTCCATTTCTCCACATATTATTCATGACAGTTCGGTCATCAATTCTGATGCTAGGTTACATGGGCACGATGTTGCAGGACAAGTAAGCTCTTCATTGTGGAGTATATCCATTTTCAATATAAAATATCTCTTTTTGAAATCTATTCAATACTTTCTCTTACATTTCACTGATATTAATGACACTGTTTTGTTTGCTTTTTCTTTTGTGGGTACTTGTTTGATACACAGACATATACAGCCTCCCTTATTTTTAAATTATCTGAATTCAATTGGCTTTCCTTGGATTTAGCAAAGAGTAGAATTTTGTTTTTTTGATCCAGTTGGATAACCTTTTACTTATAATTCGCAGAACAAATAATTTTTTGTTTTTGTCTATTTTATGTTATATTTTGCTTTTATTTTTCCCCCTATTACCATATTCATTTATTCATTTAGCCTTGTGCTTGGGCTTTTTTTGAAGTTTTCCAAACTACTAGGCAAAATCAGTTCTAAATAGTTATGTAGTAAATACTAATAGCTACATAATTTTACCTTTTTTAAGAGTTTTTAATTTAAATTCCAATTAGTTAACATACACTGTGATATTAGTTTCAGGTGTACAATATAGTGATTCAACAATTCTATTAATAGTGATCATCACACTGGGTGTTATGGTATATGTTGGCAAGTTGAACTCCAATAAAAAAAAAATTTTTAAATAAATAAGTAGTGCTCATCATAATCAGTATACTCTTTAGTCTCCATCACCTATTTCACCCATTGCCCCCACCCACCTCCCCTCTAGTAACCATCAGTTTGTTCTCTCTAAGAGTCTATCTTTTGGTTTGTGTCTCCTTTCTTTTTTTTTCCCTCTCTTTCCTTTTTTTTTTTTTTTTTTTTAACTCTTTTATCTCTGTGGTAAGGGTCTCACTGAGGTCTTTTATTCTTTCCAGTGAGTGTCCTTATGACTGTTGCTTTAAATTCTCCATCAGGTATGTTCCTTATATTTGTTTTGATTAGATCTCTGACCATGGCCTTGTTTTGTTCTTTCATTTGGGATAAATTCCTCTGTCTTGGCATTTTAAGTCCCTGCCTTCTTCTCGGTGTTAGAAAAGCCAGTTATGTCTCCTGTTCCTGACAAAAATGGCCTTATAAAGAAGAGGTCATATACTGTCCTGGGCCTGGTGCTTCAGAGAGTATCTTTGGTATGAACTGTGTGTGCTCTGGTGTTGTGTTTTGGCTATTGTATCCTTCAGGGCAGTCATCTGCAGAGGCTCTCCTTGACTTCTGTGAGCAGTGTTTTGGTCCCTGGCCTGAAAGTGGTGAGTTTTAGCTAGAGGTGCTCTGGGCTGCTTATGCAATGAGACCTTATACCACCTCCACTAGAACTGAGGCCCTGCGTATCTCTTGGGTCAAGAGACATGGTGTGGGTAGAGTTTTGTGCTGGTCTTCCCGGGAGGAGGCCTGCCTTGCTGGGACTAGATCAAACTTGATTGAGAAGGGCAGTCCTGCTAGAGTACAGGAGGGTGGGGCTTGGTGTAATCAAGTTAGGTAGCCATTGTAGGCCCTGTACTGCTTCCTGTAGATGGCTTTATGTTTATGGTAAGGGACAGGGGAGGGAAATGCCTCCAGCCATTCCCTTCTTTCCTAGAGAGGCTTCTCTCAGGGAGGTATTCCAAAAAGAGCAAATATTCTCCCCTCTGTGTGCCCCAGGCATTCTTCAGATCACATTTTCCATTCCTTCTGCCACACTTCCTCTCCACCCTGGCCTACTGGATTGTTCGCCCTCTCTACAGGAGCAGCACAATGCTCTGTAGGCACTTTCCCAGGTAAACTTGCTGACCTTTAAAACTCCAGGCTTTAATCCCTGCTGGTTGCCTCTTTGACCTTAGCTGTAGCAACTTCTTGCTAGACACATCTCCAAAGGCAAGAAAAACAAAAGCAAAAATGAACTATTGGGACATTATCAAGAGAAAAAAGCTTTTGCACAGCAAAAAGAAGTGAACAAAACTAAAATCTATGAATGGGAGAAGATATTTGCAAATGTCTTATCAGATAAAGGCTTGTATCCAAAATCCATAAAAAACTTATCAAACTCAACACCCAAAAGGCAAACAATCCAGTCAAGTAATGGACAGAAGACATGAACAGACATTTCTCCAAAGAAGACATACAAATGGCTAATAGACACATGAAAAAAATGCTCCACACCACTCAGCATCAAGGAAATACAAATCAAGACCACAATGAGATACCACCTCACACCAGTCAGAATGGCTAAAACTAACAAGTCAAGAAACAACAGATGTTGGTGTGGATGTGGAGAAAGGGGAACCCTCTTACACTGTTGGTGAGAATGCAAACTGGTGTAACTACTCTGGAAAACAGTATGGAGGTGCCTTAAAAAGTTAAAAATAGAACTACCCTACTATCTAACAATTTCACTACTAGGTATTTATCCAAACAATACAAACAGTGATTCAAATGGATACATGCACCCCAATATTTATAGCAGCATTATCTACAGTAGCCAGATTACAGAAACGGCCCAAGTGTCCATCAATTGATGAATGAGTAAAGAGGTGGTATGTGTATATACAATTATATATATATATAATACAACATGGTATATATACAATGGAATATTAGCCATCAAAAAGAATGAAATCTTGCCATTTGCAATGACATGGATGGAACTAGAGGATATTATGCTAAATAAATAAATCAGTCAGAGAAAGACAAATACCATATGATTTCACTTATGTGGAGTTTAAGAAACAAAACAGATGAACATAGGGGAAGGGAAGGAAAAATAAAATAATATAAAAACTGAGAGGGAGGCAAACCATAAGAGATGCTGAACTCTAGGAAAGAAACTGAAGTTTGCTGGAGGTGGGATGGGGGAAGGGATAATTGGGTGATGGGCATTAAGGAGGGCACTTGATATAATGAGCACTGGGTGTTATATGCAGTTGATGAATCACTAAATTCTACCTCTAAAACTAATATAAGGGACGCCTGGGTGGTTCAGTGGTTGAGCATCTGCCTTTGGGTCAGGTTGTGATCTTGAGGTCCTGGGATGGAGTACCGCACTGGGCTCCCTGCAGGGAGCCTGCTTCTCCCTCTGCCTATGTCTCCGCCTCTTTCTCTGTGTCTCTCATGAATAAATAAATAAAATCTAAAAATAAATAAATGAATAAAACTAATTTTTAAAAATACCTGCTTGTTTCAAGAACTCATGAAATTCAGCCTTTGTCATTTTCCAAGTCAGTGGCTTTGGGGAAACATTCCCCTGTGTGTTCCTCAGTCTCTATCTCTCTCCCCCTTCTCCTCCTCTGCCTATCTTCCTCTCCCTCTCTCCTCCCCCCTGCCCCCTCCCTTTTTTTCTCTCCCATCTCCACAACCACTGCTCTCTTTCCTCCTCAACATATCCAATCTGTTTCTCCCCTAAACCACATCTCCATACTTCTACCTTCTTCAATGCAGCCTTTCTCCCTTTAGTTGTGGAGTGAGTTTGTTCTTTCAGTGTTCAGGTATACTTCTGGGGTATTTAGGATAATTTGATAGTTACCTAGTTGTGTTCATGTGATGAGACAACCTAGCGTCCTCCTACTCTGCTGCCATCTTCCCTCCTCACATCTGTATTTTGCTTTTAAATACTTGTTTTGCCTGTGATCTTTGTTTATTTGATAATTTGTATACTTTAGATAATTAATGTTTATTTTTATTTACTATAGTATTACTTTTTGACTTTTAATAATATGCTTATTTTTGTATGTATTGAGTTGATAGCTTTGTACAGCCAACTGACTCAAAAGTTTAAGAAGTGGGGATCCCTGGGTGGCTCAGCGGTTTGGCGCCTGCCTTTGGCCCAGGGTGAGATCCCGGAGCCCCGGGATCAGGTCCGCTTCCGGCTCCCGGCATGGAGCCTGCTTCTCCCTCCCTCTGCCTCTCTCTCTCTCTATGTCTATCATAAATAAATAAATCTTTAAAAAATATATTAAAAAAAAAGTTTAAGAAGTTGGCACATTTCCAATTTTCCTCTTCCTCCACTAGTATTCTAGTTTTTGCTATTTTAAGATTATTTTGTAAATTAGCAATATTTTTAAGACTTGCCATTATATTACATTTTGTTAGTATATCTTTAATCATTGTTTGTCCCTTATTAAATGTTTAAATGGATTAAATTCTCAATGTCTGTCATAACTAACTTTTAAAAAGTGATTTCTTTCGTTTTTAATTAATTTCTAAATTGGCTTGATTTTTTAAAAAGATTTATTTATTTATTTTGGAGAGAAAGGATGAGCAGGTGGAGGGGCAAAAGGAGAGGGAGAGAATCCTCAAACAGATTCCCCTCTGAGCATGGAGCCCAATGCAGGGCTCAACACCCAGGACCCTGAGATCATGACCTGAATTGGCTTGGTTATTTTCAAGGTACTAAGCCTTGAGTTCCATTTCCATTTAAGAGTATTTTTCAAACACTTTTTTTTACTTTGAGAGTTTTCAAGTTATAAAATTATAGAGTTATGGGATGCCTGGGTGGCTCAGCGGTTAAGCGCCTGCCTTCAGTCCAAGGCGTGATCCTGGAGTCCCAGGGTCAAGTCCCACATTGGGCTTCCTGAATGGAGCCTACATCTCCCTCTGCCTGTGTCTCTGCTTTTCTCTCTCTCTGTGTCTCTCGTGAATAAATAAAATCTTTTTAAAAAATAAAAATAAAATCATAGAGTTATACTTCTTTGTACAAGGAATTTTGTTTCCTTTGTTCCACTGGCTTCTTGTATTAAATGATCCTGTGGAGGGGATCCGTGGGTGGCTCAGCGGTTTAGCGCCTGCCTTTGGCCCAGGGCGCGATCCTGGAGTCCCGGGATCAAGTCCCACATCGGGCTCCCGGTGCATGGAGCCTGCTTCTCCCTCTGCCTGTGTCTCTGCTTCTCTCTCTCTCTCTCTCTCTCTCTCTCTCTCTCTGTGACTATCATAAAAAAAAATTATTAAAAATAAATAAATAAATAAATGATCCTGTGGAAAGCTCTAATACTAGACTTATTTTCCCCCTTATACAGCTGATTTGCTTTTTCTTTTTTTCTGCCTAAATACCTATGGGATTCTTTATAATTAGCACTTAGTGGCTTCCCCAAGATATGTTGTAGGGTTGATTATTTCATATTTTATCCCTGGAACACTGTATGTTATTTTGACATTTAGGTTTATGTCTTCTTTTATTTCAGGAGATTTCTCTAGTATTAGAAGTTCGAATGTTGTTTTTTGTTCCCTATGTTCTTTTCAATCCCTCAAGGAATGCAAATTCTGTGAATGATGACTTTTCTTTGTCATCCATATCTATCACATACTCACTTCTCACTTCTGTCCCTTTTTTCTGTATGTTTTTGTGCTTGTTTTTGTGGTTGTGAAGTAATTTCTCAAGCCTGGCCTCAATAGCTTTTCTAATGTGTTTTATACCCCTTGTAGTTTCTATTGCATTTTTTAATCCTGTGATAATTTTACTATGCTATTTGATGTATCTTTTCAGCTCTTTTAGGTCAGGTCACTCTTTATAAGTTATCTTTTTCTTTAATGAAAAGTGTTGATATTTTAATTTTTTTAATTTCTCTGCATAGTCATTTACTTAATATTTGCTGAGTGCTTATGATGTGCCAGGTACTATCTTAAATGTTGGGATCTTGCAATAGTAGTATATCAATGTAAATAATGACCTGCCTTCATACAGCTTCTGTGCCAATGGGAAGAGTCAGACAATAAACAGGATACCTAAGTAAGACACATAGTATAAAAAAGTGAGATATAAAAATACAACAGGTGGCATGTAATATAAAATATTGTGGGGAACAGTTGAAGTTTTAGATTAGTGGTTAGGGAATAAGTTGCCGAAGTGTTGATACTTAAATGAAGACGTGGGATCGTGAGGGAGTATGGAATGCTGCCAGTGGCAGGACTCTAAGTTTGCTTGGTAGGTTTGTAAAACAGAGCTACTATAACTGGAATGGAGCACATATGTGCGAGGGTGGTAGCAGATGTCAGAAAGGGCAGGGAGCAGGTTATGTTGGTTATGTTGGGTGCGTAGAGCCCCATCCCGGCTCCTCGCGGGGCCCCTCCCCCTTGGATTGTTCTGGTTGCTGTGTGGCAAACTAACTAAAGGGAGGCCAGGGTAAAGGCAGGATGACTAGTAAGGAGTCTTTTGCAGTAATCCAAGTAACAGAATATAATGGTAAAGACCAGGGTGGTTGTGATAGAGATGGTGAGGAGTGGTCCATATCTGGTTATATTTTGAAAGCAGAGCTAGCAGGATTTATAAATAGCTAAGATTTAGAATGAGAAAAAAAAGAGAGGAATCAAGGTGGGATACCCAAGTATTTGATCGGCGTAACCGAAAGGAGTTCTCATCAGCTGAGGTGGAGAATATTAAGGAGGCGCAAATTTGAAATGAAAGTTTAATAGCTCAGTTGTGGACTTGCTAAGTTTAGTATTTCCATCAATCATGTGGATGAAGATGGTAAGTAAAAAATGTGGCATGAGAAGCTAGATTTCCAAAACAAAGGTTTGGACTAGAGATACACATTATGAGTCATCTGTGTATACAGATCATCTTAAGGATGAGATAACCAAAGTAGTGAATATAGATATAAAAGAGAATAGGAAAAAAAATAAAATAAAAGAGAATAGGTAAAAGTTTGAGACCTAGGATATTGCAACCTTTCGAAGTCCAGGAAATAAGGAAAGAGCAGAGAGACTGCAACGTTGCAGCTAGGTAAATATAGTGTGCTGAAAACCAAGTGAAAAATGAATTTCAATGAGGAAGGAGTAGTCAACTGTGTCAAATGTTTCTGATAGATCAAATAATATGAGAAATGATCACTATATTTAGCAACATAAACTTCCTTGGAGACCTTGATAAGTGTAGTTTCTGAGGCATGGTAGGGGCAAGCCTGACTGGTTCAGGTTCAAGTGAGAATAGGAACAGGGATTTGGTGATAGTGAATCTAGACAATTTTTCTAGGAGTTTGCAGTAAAGAAAAGGCAAGATATGTACAACAGATCAAATGGTATGTGTAGTCAAGAGAAGCTTTTTAAGAGGGGACTATTTTAACCCTCTATTATTTATTCTTTATCGTCTTTGATCAGAATTTGTTCCTTTTAGAGGATGCATCTATTCAGAGGTGCAAAGATCCTGTTTGTTATTCCTGTTATATTTGTGTCAGTTCTCCTTGAACTTCTATCTACTTAAGCCCTGGGGGGAGAGCTAAGGAGAATGAATTGGGTAGCAGGTATCTTTCTTTGGTCATGTATTCTTGGAGAATCTTGTCTATAAATGTTTCTTATCTCTGAAGGGTATATTTCTACTTTTTGTTTGTTGGTTTTTGTTATTTGTCTCTTTGAAATAAGCAAATCAAGCAGGGTAATTATCATTGTGGCTGTCCCTGTATCTCATTGGTATTTTTTGGTTTTGGGTTTTTTTCAAGATTTTATTTACTTGAGAGAGAGAGAGAGAGCACAGAAGCAGGAGTAGAGGCAGAAGGAGAGGGAGAAATAGACCCTCCACTGAGTGTGGAACCCAATGTGGGACTCAATCCCAGGACCCCAAGATCATGACCTGGGCCGAAGACAGCCACTTAACCAACTAAGCCACTCAGGTGCCTCTATCTCATTGTTTTTTTTATCTGAAGATTTAACGTTCATTTTTTTTTCTGCTTGGTTAACCTTGGCCAACAGTTACAAATCTGATTTCATCTTCTACTATGTCCTCCATCCTGTATTATCTCTAGAACTTTTCTACAGATTTGAGAACAGAATGCCAAAAAATAAAGCAGGAATCACAGGATAGTTTCTCATTTCACTTTATCTCCCCTTCCACTCTGTGATTTACAAAGAAGACTAACTGGAGGGGATCCCTGGGTGGCTCAGCGGTTTACCGCCTGCCTTTGGCCCAGTGCACGATCCTGGAGACCCGGGATCGAGTCCCACATCGGGCTCCCTGCATGGATGGAGCCTGCCTCTCCCTCTGCCTGTGTCTCTGCCTCTCTGTCTCTCTGTCTCTCTGTGTGTGTCTCTCATGAATAAATAAATAAATAAAATATTTTTGAAAGAAAGAAGGAAAGAAAGAAAGAAAGAAAGAAAGAAAGAAAGAAAGAAAGAAAGAAAGAAAGAAAGAAAGAAGACTAACTGGAGATACTCAGTTTTTGAGAGAGTCTCTATATCTCTGGGCCTAATTCTAAATGACAGATTGTTGATTAGAATTTTCTGGAAGTTGGGATGCCTGGATGGCTCAGTCAGTTGAGCATATGACTCTTAATTTTGGTTCACATCATGATCTCGGGGTCATGGGATTGAGCCCCATGTCGGGCTCTATGCGCAGTTGGGAGTCTGCTTAAGGATCCTTTTTCTCCCTCTCCTGTCCTCCCCAAACCTGTACATGTGCATGCTCTCTTTCTTTCTCCCTCTCTCTCTCAAATAAATAGATCTCTTTTTTTAAAAAAGGAATTTTCAGGAAGTTATCTTATTCTTAGAGAATTCCTTATCCAGCTAGAGATTGTAATAATATTCATTATTGTTTTCTTCTTTGAGTTGGTTTAATTCCACTAAAAATACTTTTGGGGGGCACCTGGGTGGTTCAGTCAGAGTCTGCCTTCAGCTCAGGTCATGATCCCTGGGTTATAGGTTTGAGCCCCATGTTGGGATCTCTGCCCAGTGGGGAGTCTGCTTCTCCCTCTCCCTCTGCCCCTCCCCTGCTTGTTCTCTCTCTCCCTCTCTCTTTCTGTCAAATATATAAATAAAATATTTAAAAATATATTTTTAATTAGAGTAAAAGAATCAAAATTTCCATTTTAACAATTTTTAGGTATACAGTTTAGTGGCATTGAGCAAATTCACTCTGCTGTACAACCATTACTACCATCCAACTTCAGATCTTTATCATATTTTCAAACTGAAACTCTGTACCTATTAAATAATATCTTTTTTATTTCTCTCCCTCCCTAGACTCTGACAACTACCATTCTATTTTCTGTCTCTAAATTTGACTACTTCATTCATATAAGTGAAATCATACCTTACTTGTCCTTTTGTGTCTGGCTTATTTCCCTTAGCATAATGTCTTCAAGTTTCTTTTTTTTCTTTTTTTTTCTTCTTTTTTTTTTGTCTTCAAGTTTCAATCACAATGTAGCAGATACCAAAATTTTATTCTTTTTAAGGCTGAATAGTATTTCATTATATCTATATACCATATTGCATTTATTCATTCATCCATCTATGGACACTTGGGTTTCTTCTGCCTTTTGCCTATTGTGAATAATGCTGTTATGAACATGGATGTACATATATCTGTTCAAGTACCTGCTTTCAATTCTTTGGGGTATATACTCAGAGGTAGAATTGCTAAATCATATGGTAATTCTATCTTTAATGTTTTTGAAGTACTGCCAGACTGTTTTCTCCAGTCTCACTTCTTGCTGTGCATCAGAATCCCCTCTTGAGCTTTAAAAAATACACATGCTCAATCTCCACCCCTGGAGACTCTGATTGAGTGAATCTGAATATGTATCTGACTCGTGTTTCTTTTTAGGATTCACATTTCATTTTATTTATTTGTTTTTAAAGATTTTATTTATTTATTTGACAGAGAGAGAACACAAGCAGGGGTAGCGGCAGGCAGAGGGAGAGGGAGAAGTAGGCTCCCATTGAGCAAGGAGCCAGATGTGGGGCTCAATCCCAGGGCCCTGGGATCATGACCTGAGCTGAAGGCAGACTCTGACTGAGCCACCCAAGCACCCCTGGGATTCATATTTAAAAAAATGCTGGTGATAAGTTATTAAGAGGAAGTTTTTAAAGAGTGAAAGTAAAAGAATATTGAGCAAAAAGTTTGTCTCCTCTTAACATTTGAACTATATTCTTACATATATATGTGTATACATTCACACACACTTTTTGTATTTTTTTAAATATTTTTTTCTTTATTTATTTATGATAGTCACACACACAGAGAGAGAGAGGCAGAGACACAGGCAGAGGGAGAAGCAGGCTCCATGCACCGGGAGCCCAACGTGGGATTTGATCCCGGGTCTCCAGGATCGCGCCCTGGGCCAAAGGCGGGCGCCAAACCACTGCGCCACCCAGGGATCCCCCACTTTTTGTATTTTTAAAAAACATAAATGTGATCACACCATACACAGTTTCTACAATGTACTTTACTATCTTTATTTTGAAGGTCTTTTAATTTCCATCCACATAGATCTAAGTCAGGCTTTTTCAGCACATGCAAAATCTTCCATGGTATAAATGCATTTTGCCTCTTTAGGTATTCATGTCCTAGTAAACATTTAGGCTTTGCCATTTTTTTTCTATTATAAACAATTTGGCATTTAACACACCTAAATGCATAATTTTGCATTTGAGAGATACAAGATTTGCTAAAATTGGAATAGCTTGGTTAAAGAGTATATGCATTTTCTATGTTCATGGATATTTCCTGACTGTCCTTCAAAAAAGCAGTATCAATTTAAGCTCCTGTCATTAGTGCAGGAGAAGGAGTTTCCCCTACTGGATATCCACCTCTGGACTATGAACTTTTCAAGTGTTTCTTAGAGTTTTTTTTTTCTCCCTCGTAAAGTGCTAAAGGATGGGTGGAGTGGGCTTGAGTTAGATACTCCCCTTCCTGTAGTTCAGCCAGATTCTCATAATACCCCGGCAGGTTAGGCTCTGCTTAACTAGTTCTCCCCGAGGGCTGGCCTTGGAAGGCATATTTCAAAATAGTTCCATTTCTCTGTCCCTCCTGGAAGCAGGAGATCATTTTTCCCCTGATATTTACTGTGGAAATCTGGTCAAGTCCCTGGAGGTGAATCCCATAGAATTGTGGTGATCCCCTTATAACTGGATCCCCCTGGTGTCTTTTTATTTTAAGATTCATTTATTTATGAGAGATAGAGAGTGGGGTGGGGGTGGTGAAGAGGGAGAGAACCTTAAGCAGACTTCCTGCTGAGCATGAAGCCTGATGCGGGGGCTCAATCCCAAGACCCATGAGATCATGACCTGAGCTGAAACCAAGAGCAGGATGCTTAACCAACTGAGCCACCCAGCAGCTTCCCCCGCTGGAGTCTTTAACTATCAAATTTTTCATACTGAGCCTCCAATACGTGGACAGTTACCATTCAGGTTTTTCTGCCCAGGTACTTGTTCCCTGTGGAGGTTTCTACTCCTGTGTCTATGTTCTGTTAATACTCTCTGTATTAACCTGTCTCACTCTCCAGTCTCAGGAGCAAGGTTTGCCCTGTGTCCTCTTCCCTCTTATGGATCTTAGAAGAGCTATTGATAGGGTGCCTGAATGGCTCAGTTGCCTAAGCATTTGACTTGGTCTAGGTCATGATCTTGGGGTCCTGGGATTGAGCCCCACACTGAGCCCTCGCAGCAGCCCCCGCTCCCCTGACCTCCTCTCCCCCTCCTGCTGGGCTCTGCACTTGGGGAGGAATCTGCTTGTCCCTTTCCCAGTCTTCCTCTGCTCCTCCCCCGGCTTGTGCTCATTCTCTCTGTCTCAAGTAAATAAATAAAAATATTTAATTTTTTTTAAAAAAAGGGGATCCCTGGGTGGCTCAGCGGTTTAGCGCCTGCCTTTGGCCCAGGGCGCGATCCTGGGGTCCCAGGATCGAGTCCCGCCTCGGGCTCCCTGCATGGAGCCTGCTTCTCCCTCTGCCTGTGTCTCTGCCTCTCCCTCTCTCTCTCTCTCTCTCTATCATAAACAAATAAATAAATACATCTTTTAAAAAATTTTTAAAAAAAGAGTTATTGACTTTTCAGTCTGTTTAACTTTTCACTTGTTAGGATAGAATGATAATTTCCAGGCTTCTTACATGTGGAACTAGAAACTGGAACTCTTTCTGATAACATTTTATTTGGCAGATGTTCTTCATATTTTATGTTTGAAGGAGCAGCTAATTCCTAGTTGCATTGCCGTTTTACTTTTTTTCTTTTTCAGCTTTACTCTTTTTCCTCCGTCAGTCTGTTGCAAATAGGGGATGATATAAATACACTTTCACTCTGCATTGTTTTAGAAGCCTCACAAAGTGTCTTTGAAAAATTGGAAAGTACAGGGTAGAGCTATCTTTTCAATGAAAATACCTTTATTATTTTCATAGTCATCCTTTTATATGCTATTCTATCAGTGAACATTTACTGAACAGCTATTCTAGTGCCAAACCCTGCCTTAAATATTGAGTAGTTAGAGCAATAAGAGTTTGTCCCTGCCCTTGAGTAATTATTGTTAAATTAGGGTTAGAAAGGTCTGCCTGAAAATCTTACATAAATTAGGTGTGTTATATGAAGAAAGTCGATTCATATGGACACAAAAAGGAAAGAGGATCTTCATCACATAGGAAGGCACCGGGCAATTATTTTAAAATGTTGAATTAAATATAAACCACAGTTGGAATCACATTTGATAGAAGATGTGAAGACAGATTGTATTATTTACCATTACAAATTGGGGGTAGAGGGCAGCCCTGGTGGCTCAGCGGTTAGGCGCCTGCCTTCAGCCCAGGGTGTGATCCTGGAGACCCTGGATCGAGTCCCATGTCAGGCTCCCTGCATGGAGTCTGCTTCTCCCTCTGCCTGTGTCTCTGCCTCTCTCTCTCTCTCTATCTCTATCTCTCTGTCTCTCATGAATAAATAAATAAAATCTAAAAAAAAAAAAACAAACAAATGGGGGTAGAGGATGATCATGAGTTCTAGATGGATTCATCATGAGCAAAGATGTCATTTTAGGTTTCATGGGGGCATATTCAGAAAAAAAGCCAGATTCATTTGAACCTAAGATATTTGTAGAGGAAGAATGAGAGATAAGACTGGGGAAATTACTAATAACCAACAGTATTGCTCTGATCCTATCTTGCTAAAAAATCCACTAACCTCTCTGAAATGTTAAGGTTCTCCCATGAAGGAAATAGGACACCTACACTGATATGATATGTAATCATCCACTACTGCTGACACCAATTACTGAAAGGCTGTAATGATGTATCTTTAAATTAAATTCATCCTAACAACTTCAAATCTGGACTTTCTCCTCTCTCTAAGCTAGGCAAATTCTATGACATCACCGTTGCTCCTTACATGCCTGTTGTAAGGGTAGATACCCAGAACTCAAGTCTTTTAGGTAGCCCAACACTGAGTACATTGCCTTTTATACACCTTTTAGGAATATGTCTCTAATGAACCTTCGTGCCAGTTAATGGGATCTGTTTGAGAACATTAACCTGCTTCTCATACACCACCTGCTGAGGATAAGTCCAGGAAGAAATTGTCATCCCTGCATGAACAGTGCTAGACCTTCACCCTTTGCCTAATAGGTACGCTTCGAGCATAGCAAGAGGTCTGCATCCCTGCCCCCTTTCTACGTTTCAGGTGCCACTCAGAACACACAACAAAGGATAAATCAGGAAAACTAAATATTTTATATATGCCACAATGAATCAGGTGATTTTTATGGACAGCAAGAAATTGGCACTAGATGCCATGGGGAGAAGATTTTAATACTTCATGCACTCCTGTTTTAATCAAATTGAAATTGTAATTTATGTTTAGGAACTATAAATATAACATTCTAGTTGATGTTGATTTGTATTTGGTTTCTGAGCAAATGCAGCAGAATTATAGGAAACTCAAAAAAAAAAAAAGCCCCCCCCCCCAATCTTTGTATTTTACATGATAAGAAGGCATTTTAATTGACTTCATGCTAAGATTAGTGGTTGCCTATTACTGTAATAGGGTAAAATTTAAAGCCCTGAAATTTCAGAAGAGGTAGAGTATTTGTATTTGAGGTGTTTTCAGTTGTTAAAAGTCTAGTCTAGTATGTAATTTTTTCCACACCAAAGAAATATTAAGAGGCCAGTTGATGATAACAATATATAAGAGATTCTTTGAGCTTAGGCATCAGAGTAAAAATTATCCATCAAGCTAAATAAAAACATCTCGACTTAACACAAATTTCTCTGAGTATTTTGGGGACTGTATGAGAATTTTGGGTAGTTCCATTCCCATCTCCTAACTTGTGAACTTGTATGATTGAATTTACCACATTAACCTATTACTTGACTTTGTTCATTAACCATTATACCTTGAAGTCACCGATTCACAGTCTAGGCAATGCATAATTAAGCCAGCAAGTGGTAAAGAATGTTGAACATACGTATTATGAATGAAAGGTTCAGATTTTTATGTGTGTGCACAAAACTTTCAGATTCTGTATTTTTACTCCGACATGTTATTCTCAGTTTATGAGGTCGAATCATTTGGGAAACTTGCTGGAATATGTATGGCTCTGGAGAGTATGTAAAATAATGCAACAGATTTATAATTTTACTAGTTGCTCTTTTACTCTTTCATATTTATTATTTTTGCAAATTACCATAGTGATATGTATCATTGTGAGAAAATCCAAAAGGGTATACTGGGAAATGAGAACACCTCCCCCATTCCATCTCATCTCATTCCAGTGAAACTTCAAATTTGGAAGTTCCTATTGTTAATGACAAGGTCTGATTATCCTTCTGCAAGGTTTTCTATGTATTCTTTTTTCTACTTTCTCCTCCTCCTCCTCCTCCTCCTCCTCCTCCTCCTCCTCCTCCTCCTCCTCCTCCTCCTCCTCTTCTTCTTCTTCTTCTTCTTCTTCTTCTTCTTCTTCTTCTTCTTCTTCTTCTTCTTTCTTTTACTTTTCAAAGATCTTAATACATTATGGGACCTTTCTACATTGGTATAGATAGAATGACCAAATTCTTATTCATATTCCTTATTATGTGGATTAATACTTTACTTGTTTTCCTTTAGATCAAAGTTGGACTGTGTTTAAATTTTATTAAAATCAATGATCTATGTAAGTATAATCTTGCATAATTTTGTGAGTATTTTTAAAGTGTAGTTATTTAAGAGTAAAATTGCTATGCACAGTGAAAATATTTATGAATACTGCCAAATTATCCTTTAAAAGCTATGCTGATCTACATTAGTATCAAAAATATATGTGGGTTCATTTTCCCTGCACTCTTACCACCCACTGAAAATTATAAATTTATATTTTTTGGCAAATCTGAAGGTTAACAAATTATATCTGTAACCTTTAATTTTAACAGTATTTAGCTAAGCATATTTATATATTCTTCAATTTTTGTTCATACTGTGTGATTTCTTTTATTTTATAGATGATCTTTATATATTGTAGTTTTCAATCCTTTGTTACATGTTTCAAACAGATTCTTTTAATTGTTATTTCATCATAGTTTACAGTTTTTTTTCAAACCAAGATTTGTAGTCTATCTTGTCAAATCTATCAGTTTCTTTATTATTTCTGAAGTTGTCATGTCTTGCTTGGGAAATCCTTTCTCACAGCATAATTAAAATAAACCTGTATATTCTTCTATTACATTTATATTTTTAGATATTGTATTTTAATCTATCTGGAATCTTTTATGTGAATCTTTTATGTGAATAGTTGTGTAGATATAGTTGATTTAAAATAATATTCTTATAAAATTCTATAACATTTACCAGTCCATTTCTATCTTCACTGATCTATTCCAGTGATTTCATTTATTTATTCACTCATCCCAAAGTATTTATTGAATATCTAACACTGTTCTAGGAACAGGGGATATGTTGGTGACAAAACAACACATGTAACATGTATGTTTTTAAAAATATTGTTCTGATCACAATATGGTGAAGATATTATGGGAAGAAAGACTTGTTAGGAAGCCATTGCCAGTTACTAGGCTAGATATGATACTGATTTGAAGTAGGATGTTGCATGTTAAGTCAAAGAGAAGTATATTAATTGAAGTGAAACTTAGTAGGTAAAATAAATGTGATATGAGATGGGTTACAGTGGGGCTAGAAGATGAAGATGATTTCTAGGTTTCTGGCTTGGTGATCAGTGATATGAAGTAAGTGGCAGTGGACCAAGATTGGAAGGGAAAATTATGAGTTATGTTTGATATGTGTTGACCTTGTGGTACTTACATGTGTTGACTTTTTGATGCCTATTAGACATCTAGGTATCATATAGGAAATTGAAATTTCAAGTTTGGAGTTCAGAGGAGAAGCTAGATGGATAATATAGATTTGTAAGTAGCCTGCAAACAGGCAGTAATTGAGATCATGTTATGTATGAACTTTCCTAGGGAAAGTAATTAGATAAATAAAAAGAAAGGGCCTTGGTCTCAGACTTGAAATCTTCAATAATTAATGATCAGATGGAGAAGGATGAAACTTTGGATAAAACATTGGAGTGTTTAAAGGGGTAGGAATAAAATTAAGAATGTTGGTGCTGTGAAAGTCAAGAAAAAAATAATAGTTTAAAAACTGTGTATCAGATGCTACTGAAATATCAACCAAAGGGATGAAAAATGTCCATTGGTTTTAATGGCAAAAATGTCATTGATGACCTTGGTGAGAGCATTTTTGGTGGATTATTTGTGACAGAGTCCCTATGAAGTAACTAGAGGAATGAGTAAAAGATGAGGAATTGGAAAGTTTTTTTGAATTTTTGAGAAGTTTCACTATGAAGGAGAGGAAAATGGTGGTAGTAGGAAATGTGAAATGATTATTTTACTTTCTTTCCCCCCAAAATGGAAAGACTGTCAACTTGTCTCAGTAGTGATATAAAAAAAAGTACAGCTTTTTTAGATATTGGGAATAACAAGAAAAATAGAGCATTATTTTATTATATTTTATGGCATTAAGGGAAGAAGGGCAACCAGCTATAACTGGATAGACTCATACATTCTAGAAATTTTCATTGAGAAATTACTCTATGATAGGCAATGTCCTAGGTTCTGGATTGTATTAGTGAATAAAACAAAGAATTCCTACCCTCTTGGCATTTATGTTGTAGTTAGAAGACAATAAAAGTCACCATTAATTAAATTATTTAGCTGGTATAAAATGGTGGCAAGTGCCATGAGGAAAAATAAGATTGTAGAAGAGGGATAGGGGATGCCAGATTGGAGACTACAGTTATTAAAATGATAATCAAGGGCTGCCTGGGTGGCACAGTTGGTTGAGTGTCCAACCCTTAGTTTCAGCTCAGGTTATGATCTCAAGGTTATGAGATCAGGCTCTGTGCTCAGCAGAGAGTCTGCTTAAGACTCTCTCTTCCCCCACATCGGGCTCCTGATGAGGAGCCTGCTTCTCCCTCTGTATGTGTCTCATGAATAAATGAATAAAATCTTTAAAAAAAAGACTCTCTCTTCCTCTTTCTCTGCCCCTCCTCCCTGCTCTGTCTCTCTCTAAAATAAATAAGCAATCTTTAAAAAATAAAATGGTAATCAAGAAAGGCCTCATAGACAGGTAACATTTGGACAAAGACCTAACAGAGCAGGTAAAGGAGAATATATTGGGAATATCTGGGAGAGGACCATTCCAGGAGGAGGCAAGAATATGTTCAAAGGCCTTGTGGTAGAAGTACGCCTAGTATATTTGAGAAACAGTAAGCAAGTAAGCAGTGCAATGGACAGGGACAAAACTAGTAGATGGAGTCATCGTGTTCCATCTTGAGGCCATTTTACAAAGTTGGCTTTTATTCTACAGGAGATGAGGAGTTATCAAAGAGAGCAGAGGTGTGACGTGATCTGATTTATATTTTTAACAAGATTTTTTTAAAAATTGTATGTATGTATGTATGTATTTATTTATTTATTTATTTATTTATTGAGGAGGGAGGGAGCAGGGAGCCCACTGCTTTCCCAGGACTCTAAAATCATGACTGAGCTGAAGGCAGATGCCTAACTGACTGAGACACCCAGGTGCCCCTATTTTTAAAAAGATTATGATAACCAGTAATGCTGAGAATATATTGTATGGGGGCAAGGATGGAGTGAACCCCATTTAGGCAGCTACTGTAAAATTCAAAAGAGATCGTAGTGGTATGGAACAGGATGAGAGTGCTGAAAGTATCAAAAACTGGTTCAATTCTGAATATATTTTAAAGTAAAACCAACAGATTTGCCTTATAGAATCAATAAAGGGTGTGAGAGAGATGAATCCAAGGATTTGGCCTGTTCAAATGTAAAGATGAAATTGCCATCAACTAAGATGGAAGGAATTGCAGGAGCAGGTTTGAGGTGAATACCAGGAACTTTCTTTAAGTATGCTAAGTTTAGGGGATCCCTGGGTGGCTTGACGGTTTAGCACCTGCCTTTGGCCCAGGGCGTGATCCTGGAGTCCTGGGATTGAGTCCCACATCCGGCTCCCTGCATGGAGCCTGCTTCTCCTTCTGCCTGTGGCTCTGCCCCTCTCCCCTCTCTGTCTTTTATGAATAAATAAATAAATAAAATCTTTAAAAAAGAAAAAAAGAGTGCTAAGTTTAGGGACACCTGGGTGGCTCAGTGACTGAGTGTCTGCCTTTGGCTCAGGGAGTGATCCCAGAGTTCCAGATTGAGTCCAAGATCAAGTCCTGGATTGCGTCCTACATCAGTCTTCTTGCAGGCAGCCTCCTCTCTCTGCTTATGTCTCTGCCTCTCTTTCTGTGTCTCTCATGAATAAACAAATAGATAAATATCTAAAAGAAAAAAATAGTGCTAAGTTTATGGTGACAGTACAAATGACAAGTATGTAGTTGGATATGAGTGTAGACTTCACTAGAGGCTGGATTGTCAATATACATTTGGATTTTTCCAGTGTACAAAAATTTAATTACAATCATTAAATTTCATGAAATCATTAAGGAAGTTGAGTACTTAAAAGTGTATTAATACTTGAACACTGGTACACTCCAACATTAAGAGAACAAGAACATGAGGATGAAAGAAGATAGAGATTAGGAAGGAGTGCTTAGAGATGTATAAAGAAAACCAAGAGAGCAGCCCTGGTGGCGCCGCGGTTTGGCGCCACCTGCAGCCTGGGGTGTGATCCTGGAGACCCGGGATCGAGTTCCACGTTGGGCTCCCTGCATGGAGCCTGCTTCTCCCTCTGCCTGTGTCTCTGCCTCTCTCTCTCTCTGTGTCTATGAATAAATAAATAAAATCTTAAAAAAAAAAAAAAAGAAAGAAAGAAAACCAAGAGTACGAGCTTCAAAAACCCAGTAAGAAAGTGTTTTTGAGGAGCACCTGGGTGGCACAGTCAGTTGAATGTCTGACTCTTGGTTTTGGCTCAGATCCTAGTCTCAGTCGTTGTGGGATCAAGCCCCATGTTGGGCCACACTCAGCAGGGATCTGCCTGAGATTCTCTCTCTCCATCTCCCTTTGCCCCTCCGCCTTCAAATCAATCAATCAATCAATCAATCAATCAATCATTTTTCTTATAAAAAAAAAGGAAGTGTTTTTAGGAGGGGAAAGTTATCAGCTTTTACAAATGTTGCTGATGGGTCATACATGTTGATAACTGAGAACTGACCACTGAGTTTAGCAACATGAACATCATTAGTGATTTTGGCACGAGTTTTTCCAGTGAGTTGGTGAAGGTGCAAACCTGACTGGAACGAGTTCAAAAGAGAATGAGGTAAGAGGAATTACAGATAGTGATAGGGCCAGAAAAATATGGAGATATCTGGAAGGAGGAGAGTCAAGAAAAAATATTTTTCTAAGGTGTGAAAAATGACAGCTTTTTTGTGTTCTAATGGGGAAATCTGATAAATTAGGAAAATTGATAATTCAGGAAAAAGGGAGGGATTTACTGGAAATGCAGGAAAAAGGGATTTACTGGAACAGTCACCTTCCTTAGGTGAGAGATAATAAGATCTAGAGCAGAAATGGAAGGATTGGCTTAAAAATAAGCACAAATATTTTATTCATATTAATAGGAGGGAAAGCAAAATATATGTGCTCAGAAGCAGCTTCATAGTGAGATATGATTCAGGATTGTGGAAGTCCTCTTCTAACTAGTTCCATTTCCTCAGGGAAGAAGTAAGCAAGGTCATTGATATGAGGTTAGAAGAGTAGGTATTAGAATTTTAAAGAGGGATACAAGAATGTATAAAGGGATCATTTAGGGGAGTGGAGAAATGAGTGGAGTAGAAAATGTGATATAATTATGTCAGTGTTAAGGACTCCTTTGAGGTAAGTAGTGACAGATTTAAAGTGACAAATCAGCACACTTATGTTTTTCCACAGCCACATTCTGTAAATGTTTAAATAGAGAGTAAGCGGTGATTTGGCTTACCAGGCTTGTGAATTTGCCATGAGAATACAATGAAGCAAGAAAAGGCTAAAAAAAGTTGCAGGACTGTGTAAAAAAGTGATTGTAGTGATGGGCTGTGGAATTTAAAGGTACATAAGGAAGGAAGTGAAGATATCAAAGGGATGAAGGTAGTGAAAAGGTGTTAGTATCAATGAATTGAAGATACTAACGAGTCAAAGGATCACTGAAGTCAGCTGAAATAAGGAGAGCACTTTTTTTTAAGATTTCATTTATTTATTTATGAGAGACACAGAGAGAATCAGAAACATAGGGAGAGGGAGAAGCAGGCTCCCCCCAGGGAGCCTGATGCAGGACTTGATCCCAGAACTCTAGGATCATGCCCTGAGCCGAAGGCAGATGCACAACCCCTGAGCCATCCAGGTGTCCTGGAAGACTAGTCTTGACAGTTGGAAGATCATAGTCAGAAAGCAGGATGCTTGAAACTGGTGTTTTGGAAGAGTTGTATTGATTGATAATGACAGTGTATAGAGTGCAACCATGGAGATAAATGGCTAATACAGGGTTGAGTAGATGGGGAGGAAGATAAAAAATGGTATACAGTTTATTAGGATCATCATCTATGTGGATACTGAAATCACCAGTGATTATGACAGAAGTACTGTTGGAGAAAACAACCAAGAGCCAAGAACAAAACTCTTCTAAGAATAGAAAAGGAGAATCCTTAGTGGCACAGTTAGTTAAGTGACTGACTCTTGGTTTTTTTTTTTTTTTTTTTTTGATATTTTATTTATTCAGGAGAGACACAGAAAGAGGCAGAGACACAGGCAGAGGGAGAAGCAGGCTCCATCCTGGAAGCCTGATGTGGGACTCGATCCCTGGACTCCAGGATCACACCCTGGGCCAAAGGCAGGCGCTAAACCACTGAGCCACCCAGGCTGCCCTGACTCTTGGTTTTAGCTCAGGTCGTGATCTCAAAGTCATGAGATCAAGCCCCTCATCAGGCTCTGCATTCAACAGGGAGTCTGCTTGAGATTCTTTCTCCCTCTCCCTCTGTCCTTCCTGCCCGTGCACGCTCTCTCTCTCATAAATAAATAAATAAATAAATAAATAAATAAATAAATAAATAAATATTTTTTTAAAAAAAGAATAGGAGCAGCCCCTGTGCCACAGCAGTTTGGCGCTGCCTGCAGCCTGGGATGTGATCCTGGAGACCCGGGATCGAGTCCCACATCGGGCTCCCTGCATACAGATAACCATTAGTGCTTTTTAAACTTTCTACCTGCCTCCATCACAAAACCCCTTCGGGACCCACCTGACTCACTTGAGTAGTACTTCACTGTACAATTAATTGGCAACTAGAGGGCATATCTGAATCTCCAGAGCAGGCAGTAGTTAGAAACAGTTCTTTCCTCTGGTCATTATGTACTGCTCCATTCGATGTGTGCCTGCACCTACAATCTCCAAAGGACAGAATGGAAGGAAGGGGCTAAGGCTCAGGAAAGATGCACTTAAAAAAAAAAAAAAAAAAAAGACACACTTAACAGTCATTGTAAAGCAGAGACAGGGGCTTAGGTTTTCAGAGAATTATATTCAAATTTGGTCAAAAGTAATGGGTCTAAATTAAAATGAAATCTATTGGTTCAAGTAACTGAAACGTCCAGGAATTTTTTAAAAGTAGTAAAAATAAATGGAAAAATATCAACTGGACCTACAGCTGGATGTTCAGATCACGTCTTCAGGGGTCTCTCTGTTTCTATCATTTGACTCTGTTTTCCTAATTGTTGCCTTTATTCACTGTCGGCTCTACCAATGTTGTGAGACACATGATCACTAGAAGCTTTGGGGTTATATCCTAACTGTTTGGAAATTCCTGTGAAATGTATTAGCCTCTTTCCTGTTATTTCAGCCTAAATCTCAGTATTATCTTTGGCTCAGACCAGTTTGGTATTTTTTGTTTTATTGTTTTAAGAGATTTTATATATTTATTTGAGAAAGGGAGAATGAGCTGGGGGAGAGGCAGATGGAGAGGAAGAAGCAGACTCCATGCAGATTAGAGAGCTAGATCCGGGACTTAATCCCAGGACCCTGAGATCGTGACCTGAGCCGAAGGCAGACACTTCACCAACTGAGCCACCCAGGCACCCCAGCTCAGACCAGTTTGAGAGACTTGTCTACATCTGAAGCAATCATCACTACCACTAGGGTATAGGACATGCCAATAGGCCAGATCATACACCCACTCCTTGAGTCAAATAATGGGTTTTATCTCATGAAAAACCACCCAAAACTTATGTGAAATATCAGTTCTTCAGAGTGAAACTGAAGTTCTATTATTAGAACAATGAGGAATGGCTGATAAATAGGCAAAAAAAAAAAAAATGATGTCACTTATAGAAGGCTTCGACAAAGTAATGACATAGGGGCACCTGGGTGGCTCAGTGGTTGAACATCTGCCTTGGGCTCAGGTCGTGATACCATGGTCCTGGGATCTAGTTCTGCATTGGGCTCCCCGTGGGGAGCCTGCCTCTGCCTCTCTCTTTGTGTCTCTCACGAATAAATAAATAAAATCTTAAAAAAAAATAATGGCATTAGATCAGGGCTTTGAAAGATGGCTAGGAGCTGGAGAGGGATGAAAGGGTCATTCCAGATCCAGGAAACAGCATGGTTAATGACGTGAACTGAAAAAGCACAGAAGCTTCTAGTTCAGTTGGTGTACTAAGCACTCACATCTACCTTCCTTCCCTCCAGAGACAGTGGGAACATGAGTGAGAGAACGCAATAAAGAAAATGAGGTAGGTTGATTTCACTAATGGCCTTGATTCTTCCTCTCTTTGCAGTCCTTGTTACGCCATTCAGTAGTGTCCTCTCGCTCAGACTCTGGGAATGGAATGGCCAGAGTGTGTGATTTCTTTTCACAAATGGAGTGTTCCTACCTGCGACACAGAGGCTGTAAAAGTGCTTGCAAGTTTGAGTTGGCTTGCTCTCGTCCCTCTGCCTTTGTCCTGACGATGTGCCTGGGCTGGCCTGTTGGAGAGATGTGAGAGATTCATAAAGCGGAGCAGAATTGCCCCAACTGACAAGCAGTGTAAGGGAGCCTAGCCACAATCGGCACGCAGAGCCCCCCAGGCTGACTCCACATGCATGAGGGGAGCCCAGCTAAGATCAGCTGAACAGCGGAGAAAAATCAGCTAAATAAATGTGCATAGCTGTATGCCACTGAGGTTTTGGGTTTTGTTGTTACTTCAGTGTAACCGAGTTGAGAGATAGCTGAAACAGGAGTACGTTGGGAAGAGGGAAGAGAATGGGAAGGAGACCTCTAGTGATTAAGGTATTTCGACAAACTTCTAGAAGATTAAAAATAGAAACATATTGACAAATGAAATTGAGTATAAGAAGAAACAGCCCAGGGGAAGACGGCGGTGACCGCCAATTGATTTTCTAGGGTCTGGTCTTGGGAGTTGGCAGGTACAGAAACAGGGTTATTTGTGGTGCTGAAAAACAGGGGGATTCTTTGAACATGTCCAGAATAACTTGGAGAGTTGCTGTTAGGGTCAACTCCCCTACCCATGCAGAGTGATGAGAGGCAGAGTAATAAGAAATCCCAAATGTATTTTTTTTAAGATTTTATTTATTTACTTGACGCACAGAGAGAGGGAGAGAGAGAGCATAAGCAGGAGTGTCAGGCAGAGGGAGAGGGAGAAGCAGACTCCCCACTGAGCAGGGAGCCCAATGCGGGGCTCCATCCCAGGACCCCGGGATCATGACCTGAGCCGGAGGTAGACCCTTAACCGACTGAGCCACCCAGGCGCTCCCCAAATGTATTTGTAAATACATGATAGGAATGTTCTTCTCTAGAGAGATTGCATGTTGATTGTACAGCATGAGGATGCTAGCTGATAGAAAGGAGGAATGGGAGGGGGAAGAGTAGAGGACAGTCAAATCAGTTTTACATAATGAGTTTTTACACCAAGAGCTGCTGTTAGGGACGCCTGGGTGGCTCAGTCGGTTGAGAGTCCGCTTTCGGCTCAGGGCGTGATCCCGGGATCCAGCAATCGAGTCCCATGTCAGGCTCCCCACAGGGAGCCTCCTTCACCCTCAGCCTATGTCTCTGCCTCTCCCTGTATGTCTCTTATGAATAAATAAATAAAATCTTTTTTAAAAAAAAGAGCTACTATTACAGATGATAGAACAAAAACCAGAGGCTTATGCAGGTGGTGTGGGTTAGAAAAGATGACTAGCACACCAGAACCATCCACAATTTGGAGGAGGATGGGATGAAAAGGTTCAGTGGTGTAAGTGAATATGGTCCTCACTTCTTCAAGTTGCTAAGTCAAGAAATAGTGATCTAGAGGTATTATTTAGTACACTGGAGGCAAGCATGAGAACTAAACACAGATTGCTTCTGGAGGGGATCGAAGAATGGAGAGGTTGGGTGTGGGAGACTTTAGTTTCCACTGTGAGTTCTTTGATCTTAGTTAATCATTTCTGTGTGTGTGTGTGTGTGTGTGTGTGTGTGTGTGTGTGTAGAACAGAAACCATTCTAGGAGGCAGCCCAGGTGGCTCAGTGGTTTGGCACCGCCTTCAGCCCAGAGCCTGACCCTGCAGTCCCAGGATCGAGTCCCACGTCGGGCTCCCTGCATGGAGCCTGTTTCTCCCTCTGCCTATTTCTCTGCCTCTCTCTCTCTGTCTCTCATGAATAAATAAAATATTTAAAGAAAAAAAAAACATTCTGGATATTGAAAGCTGGAATACATTTAATACAGGAAACTATATGCTTACACATTCGCATTTGGAACCTCAAGAGCAGAAGTTGAGGGTCTGCCACGGGGCTATTGATTTCTTTTTTTTTTTTTAATTTTTATTTATTTATGATAGTCACACAACAGAGAGAGAGAGAGAGAGGCAGAGACACAGGCAGAGGGAGAAGCAGGCTCCATGCACCGAGAGCCCGACGTGGGATTCGATCCCGGGTCTCCAGGATCGCGCCCTGGGCCAAAGGCACGGGGCTATTGATTTCAAGGTAACGCCATCATAACTACGATCCAGAAGTCAAGGAGCTGTTGCTATTGCTCCTGTCACCACCGCTGCTGCAACTATGCTCTCTCATATCCATAACATAAAACTATTGAGTAGATAGAGTGCCCTGGAAGTTTCTAGTGAAGAGGAGTTATAAAGTGTGATGTGCTCCTGGTATTTGCATGGCGAATGGAACTCCTAGTCGTGGAGACCACTGAGGAAATGGTTCCACTGGCTCATGCAGGCAGTCCTCCTATGCGGGCCAAACTTTTTGTACCACTCACCACAACTGTACTCTTGTTTCCTTCCTTATGTACGAGTACAGTCATTATGTAGGAAACCTCTTTATGATATGCTAAATCAACGTTATTTCTGCCTCTCGTCTTCTGTGGCAGTCAGAAAGAGATAAAAGCACAGATTTGGATTTTGACCTTAGAGGCGCTAGATAGATGTTTCGGCAAGGCTGTCTACTCTTGTAAAACTTTGCTAAGCTCATTGCATGGTGACAGATGGTAGCTGCACTTGTGGTGAGCACAGCGTAACATATGGAGACGTTGAACCTCGAAGTTGTACACCTGAAACTAACGTTACATTGTGTGTCAACTATACTCAAACATTTAAAAAAAAAAAGATATTACTGAGGGTAAGTGTACTATACATAGGCCTTAGATAAGTGTAGTCTACATTTCTTTAAAAATTTTACTAAGGAGGAGCGGGGGGATGGGGTAACTGGGTGGCGGGCACTGAGGGGGGCACTTGACGGGATGAGCACTAGGTGTTATTCTGTATGTTGACAAATTGAACACCAATAAAAAATACATTATTTTAAAAAATTTTTTACTAAGGAGGAGCACCTGCATGGCTCGGTAGGTTGAGCATCCAACTTGATTTCAGTTCAGGTCATGAGATTGAGCCCCATGGGCTCTGCACTCAGCTGGGAGTCTGCTTAAAGACCTTGTTGCTCTGTCCCTCCTCCCACTTGTGTGCATGATCTGTCTCTCTCTCTCTCAAATAAATCTTTTTAAAAAATTTGCTACGTTGTCTTGTACGGTAGAGACAGATATTTACAAGATTGATGATAAGGCAGTGTGTTGTTCATTCACGATCATTCTGTGTGTGTGTGTGTGTGTGTGTGTGTGTGTGTTTCCCCATAGGGAGGGATGTAGTTGGCAGAGCAAGATTCAGACATTCCTGGATCCCTGACCATAATAATACCCAAATCCCATAAAATCCATGCTTTTATTTCTCATAACTACAAAATCCTAATCTAACTTTGCAATACACAGACAGCAACGGAGGGATTCCCTATAAGTGACAAAGGCGTATGGAGATGGAAAAAAATGACAGAACTGCCCAACTCCTTAATTGCTTTATACATTAAAGAGAATAATCTTAAAACTGGATAGAGTGAAACAACATGGGTAAAAGAGGATGGAAGGAGGGGCACCTGGCTGACTGAGTTGGAAGAGCATGCGTCTCTTGATTCTCTTGATCTTGGAGTTGTGAGTTTGAGCCCCATGTTGGATGTAGAGATTACTTTAAAAAATAAACAAGTAGAGGGCAGCCCAGGTGGCCCAGTGGTTTAGCGCTGCCTTCAGCCCAGGGTGTGATCCTGGAGACCAGGGATTGAGTCCCATGTTGGGCTCCCTGCAGGGAGCCTGCTTCTCCCTCTGCCTGTGTCTCTGCCTCTCTCTCTCTCTCTCTCTCTCTCTCTCTCTCTGTGTATCTCTCATGAATGAATAAATAAAATCTTTTAAAAAAATAAAATAAACAAATAGAAATTTTAAAAAGTTAAAAAAAAAGTGTGGGGGCACCTGCATGGCTCAGTTGGTTAAGCAGCTGCTTTCAGCTCAGGTCATGATCCTAGGGTCCTGGGGTCAAACCACAAGCCAGGCTCCCTGTTCAGCCAGGAGCCTGTTTCTCCCTTTCCTTCTGCCTCTTCCCTGCTTGTGCTCTCTTTGTCTCTCTCAAATAAAAAAAAAAATACTGTGGGGGTGATGGAAGTACAAGTAAGGAATTTCTTTTTAAAAAAAAATTCATTCATTTATTTAGAGAAAGGGAGTGCATGAGTGCTAGCAGGGGGAGGGGGAGAGGGAGAGGGATAGAGAGAGTTCCAAGCAGACTCCTTGCTGAGCCAGGAGCTCAAGGCTCATGACCCTGAGATCATGACTTGAGCTGGAATCAAGAGTCAGATACCCAACCAACGGAGCCATCCAAGTGCCCATGTAAATGAGGAATTTCTAAATGAGTGTCCAAACTCTAAAGGAGTTAAGGGCTCAAGTCAATCGGAGAAGGACAAACATTATATGGTCTCATTCATTTGGGGAATATAAAAATAGTGAAAAGGAATAAAGGGGAAAGGAGAGAAAATGAGTGGGAAATATCAGAGAGGGAGACAGAACATGAGAGACTCCTAACTCTGGGAAATGAACTAGGGGTGGTGGAAGGGGAGGTGGGCAGGGGGTGGGGGTGACTGGGTGACGGGCACTGAGGGGGGCACTCGATGGGATGAGCACTGGGTGTTATTCTATATGTTGGCAAATTGAACACCAATAAAAAATAAATTTATAAAAAAAAAGGAGTTAAGGGCTCTACAGTCAGACAAATTATAGAGGTCAAAGTAAATAACCAATTTTACCCTTGAGAAGCTATAGATATTAAAGAATAACCAGGAGACTGGGAATAAATAAACATCGCTTCCTTTATTAAAAAGAGAAAAATGATAGAGTCTGGAAAACAAAGATCAATAAGTGTGAGAGCAATCTGTGGCAAGATTTCAGAATGAATTATTCAACATATGGTTAAATGTAACACTCTAACATAGCAGTTAAGAGCATGGATTCTGATGACAATCTGAGTTCTCATCCCTGCTCTGCTATATTCTGGTTGTACAATCCTGAGCATGTGGCATATCCTCTCAGTGCCTCAGTTTCCTCATCTCCAAAATGATGATAATAATACCTATCTCAGGGATGCCTTGGGTGGCTCAGCAGTTTAGCGCCTGCCTTCAACCCAGGGCATGATCCTGGAGTCCCAGGACTGACTCCCACGTCGGGCTCCCTGCATGGAGCCTGCTTCTCTCTCTGCCTCTCTCTCTCTCTCTCTCTCTCTCTCTCTCTCTCTCTCTCTGTGTGTCTCTCTCATGAATAAATAAATAAAATCTTAAAAAAATAAAATAAAATAAATAATACCTATCTCATAGGGTTGTTGTGAAGAATCAGTAAATTCATAAAAAGTGCTCAAAACAGTGCTATATACTTTTATATAATAATAATAATTACGTGCTATTATATTTAGAAAGCACTTAGAGAACCGATCACTAAAAATCACTTTGAGCTAAGAACAATGCATCTAAGCTAGTGGTACTTCCTTTTTGATAACATGAGTTTTTAAAATAGGGAAATGCTATTTCAGTAGGACATTTGGGGGCACCTGGGTGGCTCAGTTGCTTAGTCCTCCAACTGTTGGTTTCAGCTCAGGTTGTGATCTTGGGGTCCTGGGATCAAGTCCCGCATCTTGCTCCATGCTCAGTGTGGAGTCTAATTGAGAATCTCTTTCTCTCTCTCCCTCTCCCTCTACCCCTCCCCTCCCCACTAAGATGAAAAAAATAAGTCTTTTAAAAAAAATAGGGCATTTGACCTGATGCCTCATTTCATCCTGAGGCCTGGACCAATGGTAGAGGAAGTGGATGTGGAGCTGGCCAGCAGTCAGATGTCATGGAAAGATCACAGGTATATGGATTCGATGTGAAGCCTGAATCTGCAACTTCTCAGTAAAAATTATAAAGAAAAAATTAAAGATTGATTTATTTAAGAGAGAATGTGTGTACACGACCAGGGTGAGGGGCAGAGGGAGAAGGAGAGAAGAAGTAGACTCCTGGCTGAGCACAAAGGCCTATGTGGGCTTGATCTCATGACTCTGAGATCATGACCTGAGCTCAAATCAAAGTCAGTTGCTTAACCTACTGGGCTACCCACGTGCCCCCCAATTTTAAGATTAATTTATTTTAGGGAGAAAGTGTGCATGCACAAGCAGTGGGAGTGGGAGGGGCAGAGGGAGAGAAGCAGACTCCCTGTTGAGCATGGAGCCCTATCCCAGGACCCTAAGATCATGACCTGAGCCAAAACCAAGAGTCAAATGCTTAACATACGGAGCTACCCGGGTGCCCCTCAGTAAAATTTCAAATAAATGATTTAAACTGTTTGACATTCATCTCTATCATGTATAAAAATAGGGATAATCATATCTACCTTGTAAAGATATTGTAGGGATTTTTTTTGTTCATGGGTGGTGCATCAAGTGGGAACTTGGTTGGGGTAATTGCAATAGGTCCTTTTATCCCTACATTTCTTTGATTGTGGGCTCTTTGTTACCATCATCTGTAATGAATGAATTGACTTTGCAGGGTATATCTCATTATAGATAATAATTTCTATGAATAAGTTATTTAACAACATATGTGAGCCTATTATCTACATCACCCTCCGTCTCCTCCTCACCCAGAAATCTCTCTGCCGAAGTGAATATTAAAAAGTCATGGACCCTTCAACTGGTCACAATTCCCTGACTCTGTGAGACTATTGCACTTCCTCTTTCTGGTGATAAGAAAAAGAGCATTATACACAGAAGAAATTACCCCAAGCAAATAATGTACAATAGTTGGATAATTATAGCGAGAAGCAAATTGAAAAGTCAATTTCCATAATTAGTCCCTGATAGGTTGTGGCTCAAAGATTTTCATGCAATGGAGAACTTTGTATGTGGCAAGACTTACTAAATTGATATCCCTCTTCACCAACATCATACATCAGACACTTTCAGATTAACACAAGTTGAGGGACGCCTGGGTGGCTCAGCGGTTGGGCGTCTGCCTTTGGCTCAGGGCGTGATCCCAGGATCCGGGACCGAGTCCCACGTCGGGCTCCCTGCATGGAGCCCGCTTCTCCCTCTGCTTATGTCTCTGCCTCTCTCTCCCTGTGTCTCTCATGAATAAGTAAATAAATCTTTCAAAAAAAAAAAAAACTATTAATACAAGTTAAAAGAGTTCCAAGAAGCATTTCCACTTCATATTGTTAATCTAAGTGATGAATTTTTAAGTACTGATCACTAGGCCATCAATTGGACTATTTGTATTTGGAATATGTGAGAAACAAGGGACTTTGAGTTGATGTTTTTAAGTGTCATGACCTGTGATACATGTCAGCCGTTGCTCATCACCTATGAGCCACATCAGGCCTGTGGTAGGGAGGAGTCCTTCTCGTAGATTCCAGATAGGCACTTTTCACTTTGTGTGCAATGTAACTTTGGTCAGTCAGAGTCACAGAACGCTAAAATAACTGGTACAGAAGTTCAGATCTTTCCAGATAAAACCGATCCTGCTGCTGAAAAGGAAAGGGTCAATAATATTTTTGCCCCCTTTTTCGGCCTGGGATAGCCAGATGAGCTGTCCTCATTGTTTCTGCCTTCACTGTGCCCAAATAGCTACCTTTATGGAGCAAAGGGAGAGTTGGGCTCTGATTTCTTGGTGCACATGAAATTCATACCTTGTCGGTTTTTTCTTTCCCTTACTTCTTCAATCAATACCACTTCTATCCAGTTATTATTCGTGTCTGCTACATGTCACTCTCTTGTCCTTCACACCTTCTACCTCTGTCATACCAAATTAGCAGCTCTTTAAATAACTCATGCTCTTTCATTGCCCTGTCTGCTCCCTTGCTCATGCTGTCCACTCCATCTGAAAGTCCTTCCCCTCTGGGGACATTTCTCTACACCACCTTGTCCAGCCTGAGTTTGAAATGAGAAATAGAAATGAGGGCATCCGTTTATGTTAACAGTGATCATATGGCACAGGATATCTTTTCATTCACAAGCAGAGCATCCTAGGATTTTCACCAATTTCTCTCCCTTTCTTTCTTTCTTTCTTTCTTTCTTTCTTTCTTTCTTTCTTTCTTTCTTTCTTTCTTTCTTTCTTTCTTCTTTCATTTTATTTATTTATCATGAGAGACACAGAGAGAGAGGCAGAGACACAGGCAGAGGGAGAAGCAGGCTCCATGCAGGGAGCCCGACGCAGAACTTGATCCCAGGACCCCGGGATCATGCCCTGAGCCAAAGGCAGACGCTCAACCACTGAGCCACCCAGGTGCCCCGGATTTTCACCAATTCTTAAATACCGTATCAGTTCCACCACAAAACATGCACACCCTGATATGTAGACAACAGCTGAGTCAAGGAAGGTATACTGGGCAGATGGCTATACCCACTTGCTAGCTAAGCAATATGTCCTTTACATAAGCCTTACAACACAGTAAGTCAAATCCTGGCCTCAGCAAAATTATCCACATGATAGATAGAAGGAAGGATAGTCATAAAGCTTCTTGAGTGATAAACTACATAATTTTGAGCTTCATCATTGAAGTAATCTCCCAGCTTGGAACAGGGCAAAAGGGGTAGAAAGAGTAACAAAAGGTTTGGAGAGAAAAATAAGTGAAAGAAAGTAAGAAAGAGCGACCTTGGCAGGGCGGGATGAATTGACAGCCAGATGTTGAAACAAATAACACACAGCTGCACATCTATTTGAAAATGATTATGCAAATAAAATGAGGAAAACTACTCTTGATACACCATGAAGTGGTACCTCATTGTGCTCAGTGCACTCCTACAGACACGCCACGCTTGTCAGCTACTAGAGTCCTCTCCAGAAAGAGTATTGACTCTCTCATTTCCACAGGCTCAGATGCACTGGGGGACCACAGATCATCTCTGTTCTGGCCACAGCACTCTGGCTTTGTTCAGAATTACAAGGAGGGTAGGGGAAATGGTGGTTTCCGAATTGCCCCAGCTGCCTTTCCTGTCATGACCACATATGGTCTCCCTTGCAGCTGCGGGGAACTCAGCCTTCTGGAAACTTCCTCTAGTGAGACAGGTAAGCTGATAAGGTGATATTATATATATATATATCATCTCGAATCTTTTTCAGCAGTTAAGCGCCTGCCTTCGGCCCAGGGTGTGATCCCAGGGTCCTGGGATCAGGTCCCACATCGGGCTCCCTGCAAGGAGCCTGCTTCTCCCTCTGCTTCTCTCTCTCTCTCTCTGTGTCTCTCATGAAAAAAAAATAAATAAAATATTGAAAAAAAATAAAAATAAATAAAACCTTCAAAAAAAAAAGATATCCAATTGCAGATACCCTGTAACCCTAAACTTAACATTTTTTTTCTTGATTCGTGCAAAATCCCTCTCTCTCAGAGATAGATGTGTGGAGTATATAGAAGACCCACGGGTAACAAAGGAAGTTACAGAGCAGCAAAGTTTACTTACAATCTAAATTATACATTTCTGTTTTTTAAGTGCTATGGCCATTCTGATTATAACAAAGCTTGCTCTTGATGACCTTGCTCCTCAGCATCCCTGTTTTTGTGTCTAAATCCTCTCTGTCCCCTTTTCTCTGTCCCTCTTTCTCCTCTTAATTGTCAACACTTTGACCCTATCATGTTTAGATTGTTCCAAGATAACAACAACTCCTCCCATTTTATTAGCTAAGATGTTCTGGCTTTTTATTTATTTATTTATTTTTAAGATTTAATTTATTTGAGAGAAAGCACAAGCAGCGGGGAGGGCTAGAGGGAGAGGGAGAAGCAGACTCCTCACTGAGCAGGGAGCCAGACTTGGGGCTCAATCCCAGGACCCTGGGATCATGACCTGAGCCAAAGGCAGCCACTTAACTGACTGACTGAGCCACCCAGGTGCCACTCTTTTTGGCTTTTTTTTTTTTTTTCTCTTTTTGGCTTTTTAAACATGTCTCACACTAGCCCATTTCCCAAGTGTCGTAAGGTGGCTGGGCACTGCAGACGGGAGCTTTATCTTTCACACATTAAGTAACCATCAGGTTATTTTTCCAGATAAAAATAGATAAAAATAGTATGCTTCTAAGAAGAAGCCAGTTGATCAGCTTTAAAATTATACTTTTTTTTTTTTCCTTTTCTCCATTATAGAATTAAAGAACAAATGGAGGAAAATGCAGCATGATGGGTGACAGAGTATAGAATGAACAATGAAATGGAGCAGGCCTTCACAGCAAAACTGACAGGACAGTCTGAGCGAAGCCCTGAAGGATAAGTAGGACCTTCCTGAGTACAGAGTAGGGTAGGGTGGCCTCCCAAGTAGCTTGACTTTTTTTGTATTGAGTTCTCTTGGGAATTGATCGAAGTTGCCAGAGAGTTACTATTCTTTCCACTCCATCTTATGTTGTATGTGAAGTAAGTATTTAAAACATCCTTGGGTGCCTAGGTGGCTTAGTGGTTGAGCATCTGCCTTTGGCTCAGGTCATGATCCTGGAGTCCTGGGATCGAGTCCCTCATTGGGCTCCCTGCAGGAAGCCTGCCTCTCCCTCTGCCTATGTCTCTGCCTCTCTCTCTGTGTCTCTCATGAATAAATAAAATCTTTAAAAATCAATCAATCATCCTTGATTGACTTGAAGAAAGGAAGAAAGTCAAGGGAACTGAAGAAGCCACCATTTAAAGTGTAGCAATTGTGTTCTTGCATGTTGAAAACAGGGTCTCAATGCAAAGCTCTTCTGGCACAAAGCACCTTACTTCCAGCTCCTTGGGGGAGGAAATTCTTTCTCTTTGGATGAAGATGTGCTGCCAATTACACGTGGGGCTATGGCAACACTAAACAGCCAAAGTTGATTCTAGATGGTTGAAATTAATAATGTAGAGTCAAATCCAATAATATGGAGTAAAATCCATGATTCTGCAATGTGTGTGAAAGGCATGTCTTAAAGGCTACTCTGTAAAATCTTAAAAGCAGTGTGGATTTTTATAGTTCTTAAGAATTCCAGGACTGGTAACCTCAAAACTTCCCCCAGCAGCCACCCATCAATCCAATTGGACAAGTTTTCCCCAGTCTTCCTGCTTCTTACAGACAAGAGATGGCTATCAGTTTATTTTGCTTGGGTGTCCTGAATACTTAGAACAAAAGTAAGATCTAACAGTCTCACAATCCTATAAAAATACAGGGGTAGATACTGCATGGAAATTCCTAATAAATGAGCTTCATGCAAAAACCCCATTTACTAGCTACGTCTGATCCAAACTCCAAAGGTAATTTGGGATCACAGCAGTTATTTTTCTTCCATTAGTAACATATTAGGGATACAAACACCCTCAGTCTCTCCTGTAGTTACCTCAAGATGTGAATTTCACCAACAAATAATTAAAATATAGTAAACTAAAAATAAATAAATAAATAAATAAATAAATAAATAAAAATAAAATATAATAAACTAGATAAAGCAACCATGATAAAAGGAAGTCAATAATATGCTAATTTAAAAAGACTTTTTGCTATGCCTTGAGGGGTACCAGAAATTAGATTTTCGCTTCATAGGAGAAGAGAAAAATGATCAACAGCTAGCCCCTCTGCCTCTTCCTTCCAACTTCTCATTCTAGAAAATGAGTTCTTGTTGGAGAGGGAGGTTTATTTCAGTGGGTGTTCTCTGAGCATTGACTCAGTGCTGGGCTTGTCCTCAGTACAGACTCAGATGACTGTCAGGCTTCCTTCCTTTAGGAACTCCCAGTCTATTGACGTAAGTAGACACATAAACAGGCCATTACAATATTGTGGTAAAAAAAAAAAAAAAGTCACAAAAAAAAAAGTGACCAAAGTAGGGCTCCTGGGTGGCTCAGATGGTTAAGTGTCTGCCTTCGGCTCAGATCATGATCTCCAGGTCCTGGGATTGAGCCCATGTCAGGCTCCCAATTCAAGGGGAGTCTGCTTCTCCCTCTCCCTCTCCCTCTCCCTCTCCCTCTCCCTCTCCCTCTGCCTCTCCCCCCACTTGTGCTGTCTCTCTCTCAAATGAATAAATAAAAAATATTTTTTTAAAAAAGTGACCAAAGTATGTATGGAAGTGATAGGCAAAGTACATTTCATCACATATGTAGAAAATCAGAGATGTCTAGAAAAAATTAAGACTCTGAATCTGTTGTGGTGAGGAACCCATTTGCTTTGTCCTTAACAATTGGTTTGGGCCACTAAAAATAGTGGTCAGCCCCTGGCAGAGAGTAAAGAGATCGAAGGGGCACCTGGGTGGCTCAGATGATTAAGCATCTGCCTTTGGCTCAGGTCATGATCTCTGGGTCCTGAGATTGAGCCCCATGTTGGGCTCCCTGCTGAACAGGGAGCCTGCTTCCCCCTCTCCCTCTGCCCCACCACCCCACTCATGCTCTCTCTTTCTCTCTCTCAAATGAATAAATAAAATCTTTAAAAAGAAGGAGAGAGATTAGATGTAGTTTTCTTTTTTCTTAACCCTTTTTTTTTTTTTTTTAGTAATCTCTACACCCAACACAGGGCTCAAACTCACAACCCCAAGATCAGGAATTGCATGCTCCACCGACTGAGTCATCCAGACACCCTTCTTTTTCCTTTTTTCCTCTATTATTATACACTGTGGTATAGGACAGAAGGACAGTCAGGATGTTGGACACTGCATAGGAGACATGGTATAAATAAAGCACAGCGGAAGGACCTAGCATGCCATGTTCAGGAAATGAAAATGGGTTGGTTATTGCTGGGCCATGACATGAAAAGATAGGCAGTGGCTAGGTTTTGTAAGCCCTTCGATGCTATCTGTGTAGGCCAGGCCAAAGCCTAAGACTTTATCCTATAACTCAAGGATCACCAAACTTTTTTTCTTCTTTTATTGTGCAAAAAGCCAGATAGTAAATACAGCATTGCTGACCATACCCTCTGTCTTGCAGTTAACTCATTTCTGCCTCACTTCTGCCCTGGGAGTCAAAAGCAGTAACGAATAATAAGTAAATGAATGGCCGTGGCTGTATTCCAATAGAATCTTACTGGCAAAAAAAAAAGGCAATAGGCTAAATTTGACCCAGGACTCATAATTTGCCCTCCCTTAATCTAAGTGATAATCTAAGTGTCAGGTGTTAAGCAGTGGCATGCCCTTTACATATGAGGTAGAAGTTTCTATTTTTAACAAGCTTTTCCAGTGAATCTGACATGTATCTATGTTTAATAAACAAGATTCTGTAGTTTGGGCTCTGTATCAAAACTGCTCCATAGAATGTTCTGCAATAATCGAAATGTTCTATATCTGCATTATCCAAGAGAAAAGCCTCTCACCACACGTGGCTATTGAGACAGAGTTAGTGTGACTGAAGAACTGACTTCTAAATGTAATCAAGTTAGGGACACCTGAGTGGCTCAGCGGTTGAGCGTCTGCCTTTGGCTCAGGGCATAATCCCGGAGTACTGGGATCGAGTCCCACATCGGGCTTCCTGCATGGAGCCTGCTTCTCCCTCTGCCTGTGTCTCTGTGTCTCTCATGAATAAATAAATAAAATCTTAAAATAAATAAATTAATTAATTAATTAATCAAGTTAGATTTAAATAGTTATATATGGTTAGTGGTTGCCCTGTTGGACAGCACAATTCTAGGCATTGGCCAACATTTGGATTTAGACCCAATTTTATGTAGAAGTGCAAAGCAAAGAACTATGCTTTACTATCCAACTGATATTGGGCATCAGCAGTAAATCTGGAAGAGAGTACAAAGCAAGCTCTGAGGCCACCTTAGAATTGTTCATTTCCGTTCCTTTACTCATTCTGTTTCCATCTTATCTCTTGGAATCCTTTGCTGGATTTTTTACTGAGTTTGTAAGCTTCCCTTTACTTATTAACACAAGCCATTTATAATGCAAAATGGCCATTTATAATCTGAGTTACAAATATATTCAAATATTGTTTCTTAATATTTTTTAAATTTCTTTAGACTTTGCTTATCAGGTTCTTTACCATGGACTTTATTTTAATGTGGCATTTTAATGATCTTTTCTTTGGTGACCTCTAGGTCCTTTGTTACTCTTACAAGCCTTCTCTACATGTTCCATAATTTCTTTTGCTATATTTATGACTTGAGTATCTACTTTTATATTTTTTATAAAGATTTATTTATTTATTTATTTATTTGTTTGTTTATTTATTTATGATAGACACAGAGAGAGAGAGAGAGGCAGAGACACAGGCAGAGGGAGAAGCAGGCTCCAAGCCGGGAGCCCAATGGGGGACTCGATCCCAGGACTCCAGGATCGCGCCCTGGGCCAAAGGCAGGTGCCAAACCGCTGAGCCACCCAGGGATCCCCTTGAGTATCTACTTTTAAATGTTTGCTCCATGTGGAATTAATTTATTTTGGTTTAAAGTGTGAGGTAGAGATCCAACCTAATTTTTTTTCCAGATGCTTACCCAGAGGACACCAAATCATTTATTGAATAATTGATTTTTACCCACAAGTATGAGAGTGTATCATAAAAAATTCTCCTACAGAACATGGAAGACTCCTAACTCTGGGAGGCGAACTAGGGGTGGTGGAAGGGGAGGAGGGCAGGGGGTGGGGGTGAATGGGTGACGGGCACTGAGGGGGGCACTTGACGGGATGAGCACTGGGTGTTATTCTGTATGTTGGCAAATTAAACACCAATAAAAAATAAATTTATTTAAAAAATAAATAAATAAAAATTAAAAAGTCTCCTATGTGCATTTGCATATGTAGCTTAATTGTGTACTCTATGCTATCTATTCATGAGCCAGAGAACTATACTCTTTAAATTATTAAAAGTTTAGAAGGTGTTTGGATATTTGTTAAGATTGATTTTCCTCTTCCTCCTCTTTTTTGTTTACTTTTTAATATGGATTATAGAATCTAGTTTTCTAGGTACCTCTTACTTTGAGAAAAGCAATGTGTTTATGCAGTGTGTTTTCCTAGTCAAAAACATGGTCTGCCTTATGAATCATTCAAACATTATTCTATATCCCTTAATAGTATTTTTCAAGATTTATGTCATTCTTTTTTCCTAGCGAATTGTTATGAAAAATTTCAAACACACCTAAACTCCCAGAGATAAGTCATACATCCTACCATTTACATTTTACTATATTTGCTCTATCAAATATCTATCCAAACATCTCTCTAAAAATTTTTTTAATGCATTTCAGAGTAAGCTGTAGACATTACTAAACTTCACCCTAAAAAAATTAAGTATGAAAAAAAATAAAAATATATAAAAAGTTAAGTATGCGTAGCATTAACTAGACTTCAGTATTTGTTTATGGGGTTTTTAAAAATGTGAGACAAAACTTATATAAAAGGAAATCTAGCCATCTTAACTGTTTGACAAATACAACATCTGTGTAAACAAAACTTCGATCAAGATACAGAATAATCGGGATCCCTGGGTGGCGCAGCGGTTTGGCGCCTGCCTTTGGCCCAGGGCGCGATCCTGGAGACCCGGGATCGAATCCCACGTCGGGCTCCCGGTGCATGGAGCCTGCTTCTCCCTCTGCCTGTGTCTCTGCCTCTCTCTCTCTCTCTCTCTCTCTGTGAGACTATCATAATAAATAAAAATTAAAAAAAAAAAAAAGATACAGAATAATCACTGTTAAACTGTGAATGAATTAGATTGATCTTCAAAAGTTATACATACCTTGATTTTATGAGCTAATCCTACATGGCCGTTAGGTATTAAACTTTTTACATATTACCAGATTTGTTTTGCTAATATTTTTTGAGAATTTTTGAGGTTATGTTCATGAAGAATATTACTTGATGATTTTCTTTTGTTGTAATAGCTTTGCCTGGTTTTGGTATTAGTGTTATTCTGGACTCATGTCAAGGAGTAACGTTTTCTCCTCATTTTTTAGGAGTTTGAGAAAGTTTCATTTCATTTCTTAATGAAATGTTTGATAGGTTTTGAAATCATTTGGGTCTCAGATTTTTGTGTGTGAAAATATTCTAATAAGGAATTTGTTTACTTCATAATTGGAAGGCTATTCAGATTTTCTGTTCCATCAAGTGGCAGTTTTGCTAAGTTGGATTTCATAATGAACTTGTCTATTTCATCTGTTTGTCAAATGCATTGGCATTATTTTATGTCTATAATATCTGTTTATAATCCCTCTCATTGCTGATGGTAGTGATGTTTCTTTCCTTTCTTTAAGCAATCTGTGAGTTTATTTTACTTTTGATCTTTTCAAATGACCATGACCATTTTTTAAGTTTATTTATTTATGAAGATTTTATTTATTTATTCATGAGAGACACACAGAGAGAGAGGCAGAGACCCAGGCAGAGGGAGAAGCAGGCTCCATGCAGGGAACCCGATGCAGGACTTGATCCCAGGACCCCGGGATCACGCCCTTAGCCAAAGGCAGATGCTTGAGACACCTGGGTGGCTCAGCAGTTGAGCATCTGCCTTTGGCTCAGGGCATGATCCTGGGGTCCCGGGATCAAGTCCTACATCAGGCACCTTGTGGGAACAAGGGAAAAGAAACAAACCCCAAAAATCAAAGGCAAATGCTCAATCACTGAGCCACCAGGCACCCCAATTATCTGTTTTCAATATAATTTATATCTGCTGTTATCTTTATTTCCTCTCATCTATTCACTTTGGCTTTACATTGCTCTTTTTTTAGCTTTTTTTTTTTTTAAGATTTTATATATTTATTCATGAGAGACATACAGAGAAAGAGGCAGAGACGCAGGCAGAGGGAAAAGCAGGCTCCACGCTGGGAGCCCGTCATGGGACTTGATCCTGGGTCTCCAAGATCACACCCCTGGCTGCAGGCGGCGCTAAACCGCTGCGCCACCGGGGCTGCCCTTTTTCTAGCTTTTTAAGAAGGAATTTGGCATCATTGAATTTAGGCCATTTTTTTTCTAATATAAGTATCAGAATTACATATTTTCTTCTAAAGCTGCATTATGTGCATCCTACGTATTTTGATATATTGGATTTTATTGTGCAGTTCAAAATATTTTCTAACTTTTTAATGATTTTTTTCTATGATCTGTGGATTATTTGGAAGTGTGCTTTTATTAATTTTTTTAAGATTTTATTTATTTATATGACAGAGAGAGAAAAAGAGAGAGAACACAAGCGGAAGGGGAGCGGCAGAGGCAGCAGGAGAAGCAGACTCCCCTCTGGGCCGGAAGCCCTATGCAGGACTTGATCCCAAGACCCTGGGAACATGAACTGAGCCAAAGGCAGATGCTTCACTGACTGAGCTACCCATGCACCCCATAGAAGTGTACTTTTGGATTTCTTGCTTTTATTTCTAATTCAATTAGGCCATAGTCAGAGAACTTACTCTAGATGATATTGGTCCTTTTAAATGCATTGAGACTTTTTTTATATATAAATTTATTTTTTATTGGTGTTCAATTTGCCAACATATAGCATAACACCCAGTGCTCATCCCATCAAGTGCCGCCCTCAGTGCCCGTCACCCAGTCACCCCCCACCCCCCGCCCACCTCCCCTTCCACCACCCCTAGCTCGTTTCCCAGAGTTAGGAGTCTTCATGTTCTGTCTCCCTTTCTGATATTTCCCACTCAATTTTTCTTGCATTGAGACTCTTAATAGCCAAACGCTTTTAGGGACTGTACCATGTGTACTTGAAAACAGGATATATTCTGCAATGTTGGCTGTCCTCTTGTACAAATGTCACCTAAGTCATAAAAGTTGATAATATTGTTCAGCTCTTTTATGAGTTCTGGGGGCCAGTGGAGCTTATGCTTGTGGTTATATTTGCAAGCTACTGCCTGAGGGTCTGGCTTCCAATCAGCCTGAACCTATGTAGTGACTGAAATCCTCTCTTTGGGGACAATTATTGATCTTGACACACCCCCAATACTGGCAGCTATTAAAAATACCATAAGCTGGGGGCAGCTGGATGGCTCAGCCGGCTGAGCCTCTGCCTTCACCTCAGGTCTTGATCTCAGGGTCCTGGGATTGAGCCCCACGTTAGGCTCCCTGCACAGCGGGGAATCTGCTTCTCCTTCTCTCCCTGCTACTCCCCCTGCTTGTGCACTCTGTCTTTTTCTCTCTCTGTCATATAAATAAATAAAATATTTTAAAAATAAACAAAATAGGCTGCTTGAACAATCATCAAGGCTTGAGATACAACCAAGAACTAGGGTAGGGTTGAACTATAAAGTTCATCTCTTATACAAGGCCAACCCTTCAAGACAGAGAGGTGGCTGTTTGATCTAATGCACAGAAACCAATACAGAGAATCAAGCAAAATGAAGAAATAGAAGAATATAGTCCAAACAGAAGAACAAGACCTCATTGGGGAAAAAAAAAAACACAATGAAATGAAAATAAGAAATTAACCTAATAAAAAAAAAAAACTTAAAAAAAAAAAAAGAAATTAACCTAATAGAGAGTGCAAAGTAAAAGTCATAAAGATGCTTACCAAGTGTGGGAGAAGAATGGGTGAACACAGTGAGAACTCGAACAGAGAGAAAATACACCATTCCAAACAGAAGTCACAGAACAAAGAATACAATAATTGAACTGAAAAATAGGCTAGAGGGATTTTCCAGCAGACTAGAGGAAGCCCAAGAAGGGATCAGCGAACTCAAAGAGAAGGCTGAGGAATTCTCTCAAACAGAGCAACAAAAAGAAACAATAATTTAATAAAGTGAAAATAGCTTAAGAGTCTTATGGGACAACATCAAGCAAAGTAACATTCCCATTATAGGAGTTCCAGAAGGAGCGGACAGAAAGGGGCAGAACTTAATTTGAACAAATGATGGCTAAAAGACATGTATTTGCATGGGATTTTCTTTTTTTCTTTTTGTTAAAGATCTTATTTATTTATTCATGATAGACAGAGAAAGAGAGAGAGAGAGAGAGAGAGAGGCAGAGGGAGAAGCAGGCTCCATGCTGGGAGCCCGATGTGGGACTTGATCCTGGAACTCCAGGATCACACCCTGGGCCAAAGACAGGCACTAAACCGCTGAGCCACCCAGGGATCCCTGCATGGGATTTTCAAAAGTGGTCACTTATGTTTCTTTTATTTTGTAATTATTTATTTATTTTTAAAGATTTTACTTATTTATTTTGGAGAGAGCGAGTGCACACACACAAGCAGGGGAGAGGAGCAGAGGGAGAGGGAAAAGGAAGGAATCTCAAGCAGAATGCATGCTGAGCAGGAGCCCAAGGTGGCTTGATCTTACGACCCTGAGATCATGACTTGAGCCAATACCAGGAGTCCGACACTTAACTGACTGAGCTACCCAGGCGCCCCTTCTGTTTCTTTTAGTTGATTTCATATGATGGTTGTTTTCTAATAATTAACTTCCATTTTGTATGTTTGCTTTTTCTTTATCAGAAGCCAATTAGGAATGCCTGGGCGGCTCAGGTGGTTAAGCATCTGCCTACAGCTCAAGTCATGGTCCCAGGGTCCTGGGATCGAGCCACACATGGGGCTCTCTGCTCAGCAGGGAGTCTGCTTCTCCCTCTCACTCTGCACTCCCCCCTGCTTGTGCTCTCTCTCTCTCTCAAATAAATAAAATCTTTAAAAAGTCAGTTCATGATTTATTGTTTTGCTGACTTTTTTCTAGAATAGCAACTTTTAGGGGCATCTGGGTGGCTCAGTGGTTGAGCATCTATCTGCCTTTGGCTCAGGTCGTGATCCCAGGGTCCTGGGATCCAGTCCCACATCGGGCTTCCCCGCAGGGAGCCTGCTTCTCCCTCAGCCTATGTCATGCTTCTTCCTCTGTGTCTCATGAATGAGTAAATAAAATCTTAAAAAAAAAAAAAAAAAAGAATAGCAAGTCTTACATTTAATTATTGCTTCAATTATCTTTCAATTTTCTGTTAATTTATATAGCCCATTATATTTCTTATATTATCCCTTCTCTCTTGAACTTTTACATCTTTTGTAACTGCTCCATAGTTCATGAATATTCAGTTTTTGACTTTGTTTTCTCTGTGCATTTGAGTTTTGGAAGCTTCTAATGACATTTCTTTGAGCTCACTAATTCTTTTCTTGGCCGTGTCATCTTTTAATGAGCCCATCAAAGGCATTCTTTCTTCTCCTATAGTGTTTTTTTTTTTACTTTCTAGCATTTCCTTTAGATGGTTTCTGAGAATTTTCATCTCTCAGCTTACATTACCCATCTATTCTTTTTTTTTTTAATTTTATTTATTTATTTATTTATTTGAGAGAGCACACGTGCATGAGCATGAGTGCCGGGAATGGGTAGAGGAGAAGGGAAAGGGACAAGCAGACTTGCATTGTGCATGGAGCCCCACACGGGGGCTTGATCTCACCCATCTCAGCAAAGGCTCACTCTCATGACCCTGAGATCATGATCTGAGCTGAAATCAAGGGCCAGCTGCTTAACCTATTGAGCCACTCAGGCAGCCCCCTATCTGTTCTTGCATGTTGTCTACTTTGTCCTTTAGAACCCGTAGCATATGAATCATAGTTTTTAAAATCCCTGGTCTGAGGGCACCTGGGTAGCTCAGTTGGTTAAGCCTCCGACTCTTTTTTTTTTTATTTTTTTTTTAATTTTTATTTATTTATGATAGTCACAGAGAGAGAGAGAGAGGCAGAGACACAGGCAGAGGGAGAAGCAGGCTCCATGCACCGGGAGCCCGACGTGGGATTCGATCCCTGGTCTCCAGGATCCCGCCCTGGGCCAAAGGCAGGCACTAAACCACTGCGCCACCCAGGGATCCCAAGCCTCCGACTCTTGACTTTGACTCAGGTCATGATCTTGAGATCATGAGATTGAGCCCTGCACTGGAGCCCCCTTCTCAGTGGGGAGTCTGCTTGTCTCCTTCTCCCTCTGCCCCTCCCCTTGTTTGAGTGCTCTCTCTCTCTCTCTCTCTCTGAAATAAATTAAAAAAAAAAAATTCCTGCTCTGATAATTCCAACATCTCTGCCATATCTGCATCTGGTTCTCATGCTTGCTGTGTCTCATCAAACTATGTCTTTTGTGTTTTAATATGCCTTGTATTTCTTTTTTTTTGAAAGGCACACATCATCCTGAGTAAAAGGAACTGAGGTAAAAAAAAGATTTAGAATGAGGATTTATGTTTATCTAACTAGGAGTTTGGCTGTGTTTCCCATTTGCTGTAGCTGCAGTTGTCAGAGGCTAAAATTTCCTCTGGGGGATCCCTGAGTGGCTTAGCGGTTTAGTGCCTGCCTTTGGCCCAGGGTGTGATCCTGGGGTCCTGGGATCGAGTCCCACTTCGGGCTCCTGCATGGAGCCTGCTTCTCCCTCTGCCTGTGTCTCTGCCTCTCTCTCTCTCTCTCTCTCTCTTTCATGAATAAATAAATAAAATCTTAAAAAAATTAAATATAAAATAAAATAATAAAATAAAATAAAATAAAATAAAATAAAATAAAATAAAATAAAATAAAATTTCCTCTGCTGCTCTGCTGTTCTCCTTTGTGTCTCCCCTGTTGTCTTTGAGTTTCCCCAGAGACTTCTGAAATAAAATCTGAGACATGCAATTCCTTCAGTTGTAATCGTTTGGGATCAGAATTCTGTGATGGAGTGTCAGTCCTTTAATAAGCCTATGCCCCTGGGCTATGGTCTCCACTAGTCCTTCTTAGTCTGCCACCCCCTGTCCCCAAGACAGAAAGACTACTTGGGGCTAGAGACAGGCATTACCCTTTCCCCACATGAAGGCTAGACATGCTGCTGGAGTTGGGTATTTCCCTTGCCCCAGATCAGTTAGGCTCTGGTAAAATCCCAATAGGTCAGGCTCTGATAAAATTGTTTTTCTTCAGGGGAGGCCTTGTTAAGAACAGAATGCTCTGGGCATCTTTCAAAATGGCTACTTTTCTCCTCCTCCTTCGCAAAGCACAAGGGATTTTTCTCCCATCCTCACTGCGAGCACCCGATAGGGTTCCTGGAGGTAAAAGTCACAGAAGTGTAGCCTTCCCCCATCAGACTTTTGCACACTGAGCCTCCGGCAATTCATCAATTATAGTTTCAGTTTTCCTGGACTGGCTCCAGCAGGCTTCTCCTCCTGACCTTATAGTCTGGTAACCTGTGATTCTCTGCAGCTGCCTGCCTGTCTTTCTCATTTGGGGCCTGTGGTTTGCCCCGTGACATTATATCTATGATGGATCTAAGGAGAGTTGTTGGTTTTCTGTTTGTTCAGCTTTATTCTCCTTTCCTGTGAGGATAGGAGAGAGGATTTCCAAGCTCTATACATGCCAGACCAGAAGCTGGAAGACCACCTCATTCTTTCTTTTTATTAATATTTAAGTCCATAAACTGGAGGGTATTATGCTGAGTGAAATAAGTCAATCGGAGAAGGACAAACATTATGTGGTCTCATTCATTTGGGGAATATAAATAATAGTGAAAGGGAATAAATGGGAAAGGAGAAAAAAATGAGTGGGAAATACCAGAGAGGGAGACAGAACATGAAGACTCCTAACTCTGGGAAACGAACTAGGGGTGGTGGAAGGGGAGGAGGGCTGGGGTTGGGGGTGAATGGGTGACGGGCTCTGAGGGGGGCACTTGATGGGATGAGCACTGGGTGTTATTCTATATGTTGGCAAATTGAACACCAATAAAAAATAAATTTATATAAAAAATATTTAAGTCCATGCATTTTCCTCTGGCACTTCTTCAGCTCTATCTCCATATGTTCTTTTGTGTAACATTTTTATTATAACTGTACTCTAAATATGTAAGGCCAGTGTTGTTTACTAATTTGACGCAATGCTTAAATGAAGAAAAAAAATACCCACTAACTGGGAGATGATCACTACACCATTTTTTCCAGCTTTATTGAGAATATAATTGTCATGTAACATTATAGATTTAAGGTATTCTGTGTGATGATTTGGTATACATCTTTATTATGAAATGTTTACCACAATAAGATTAGTTAACCCAATCTTTACCTCATCATGTTGTTTTCGGTAAGAACACTTAAGGCCCACTCTCATCGCAACTTTTAAGCACACAATACAATATTACTAACTATAGTCACCAGAGGATCCTAGAACTTACTCCTCTTATCACTGAAAGTTTGTATTCTTTGGGATGCCTGGGTGGCTCAGTGGTTGAGCATCTGCCTTTGGCTCAGGACGTGATCCAGGGTCCTAGGATCGAGTCCCACATCAGGCTCCCTGCTTCTCCCTCTGCTGTGTGTCTGCTTCTCTGTGCATCTCTCATTAATAAATAGATAAAATCTTAAAAAAAAAAAAAAGTTTCTATCCGTTGACCAACATCTCCTCACTTCTCCCACCTCTAAACCCTGACAACCAGCATTCTTTTCTCTATGAGTACGATGGTTTTAGATCCCACACATAATTGAGATCATACGCTATAGCATATCATAGTAATCAAAACAATGATACTCCCATAAAAACAGACACAGGGGCCCCTGGGTGACTCAGTTGGTTGAGTGTCTGCCTTCTGCTCAGGTCATGATCTCAAAGTCCTTGGACCAAGCTCCCTGCTCAGTGGGGAGTCTGCTTCTCCCTGCTCAGTGGGGAGTCTGCTTCTCCCTCTCTCTCTGCCCCTCCCCCCACCTGTGTGCTCTATTTCTCTCTCTCTCAAATAAATAAATAAAATATTTAAAATAAATAAGTAAATAAATACAGAGACATAGACTAATGAAACAGAATTGATAGCCCAGAAATAAACCTACACTTATATGATCCACTAATATTTGACAAGAGAGACAAGAATTCTCAAAGGGGAAAGGATAGTCTCTTCATTAAATGGTGCTGGGAAAACTGGATATTCACAAACAGAAGAGTGAAATCAGAGCCCTGTCTTATGCTACTCACAAAATTTAACTCAAAATAGATGAAGGACTTAAACATAAGTCCTTAAGCTATAAAACTAGAAGAAAACATAGGGAAAAAGCTACTTGACCTCAGTGTTGGCAATGATTTTTTTTTGGATATGACACCAAAAGCACAAGTAACAAAAGCAAAAATCAGCAAGTGGAATGACATCAAACCAAAGGCTTTTGAAGAGCAAAAGAAACAATCAACAAAATGAAAAGACAGGGGATGCCTGGTTGGCTCAGTGGTTTAGCGCCTGCCTTTGGCCCAGGGAGTGACCCTGGAGTCCTGGGATCAAGTCCCGCATCATGCTCCCTGCATGGAGCCTACTTCTCCCTCTGCCTGCATCTCTGTCTCTGTCTCTGTCTCTGTCTCTGTCTCTCTCTCTCTTTCTCGAATAAATAAATAAATAAAATCTTAAGCAAAAATGAAAAGACAAACTATGGAATGAAAGAAAATATTTGCAAACCATATATCTATAAAGGGTTAAGGTCCCAAACATATGAGGAACTCATACAACTGCCTTCCTCTAATTCCCCCACCTGTCTCCACTCCCCACCCTCACCTTTGGTAACCACAAATGTGATCTTTTTTTTCTATAAGTTTTTATTTTGTTTATTCATTCATAAGACATAGAAAGAAAGACAGAGACACAGGCAGAGGGAGAAGCAGGCTCCATGCAGGGAGCCCAATGCAGGACTTGATTCCGGGACCCTGGGATCACAATCTGAGCTGAAGCTCAACCACTGACCCACCCAGGTGCCCCTTTAAATTTTTTTTTTTTTTAGATTGCACATATAAGTGAGATCATGCAGTATTTGTCTTTCTCTGACTTATTTCACTTAGCATAATGCCATAAAAATCCATCCATGTTGTTGCAAATATCAATTTTTTTAATGACTGAATATTATTCCATTGTGTGTGTATATATATATATATATACATACATTTCACATTTTATTTATCCATTCATCTGTCAGTGGACACAATGGTCATTTTCATGGCTTGGCTATTGTAAATAATGCTGTAATAAACATAGGAGCACAGATATTTCTTTGAGATAGTGCTTTCATTTCCTTTGGACGTATACTCAAAAGTGCGGTTTCTGAGCCATATGGTAGTTTTATTTTTAATTTTTTTTTGAGGAATCTCTATACTGTTTTCCACAGTGGCGAGACCGATTTATGTTCCTACCAATAGTGCATAGGAGTCTCTTTTCTTCATATCCTCACCAGCAATTCTTATTACCTCCTTTTTTTTTTTTTTTGATGACAGACATTCTAATAGGTATGAGTTAATATCTCATTGCAGTTTTGATTTGCATTTTCCTGATGATTCGTGGTAATCAACACCTTTTCATGTATCTTTTGGTCATCTGAATATCTTCTTTGAAAAATTGCCTATTTAGGTCCTTTGTCCATTTTTAAATTGCATTATTATTCTTTCTTTCTTTCTTTTCTGTTTTTTTGTTTTGTTTTTGTTTTTGTTTTGTTTTGTTTTTTGCTATTAAGTTGTATGAGTTCTTTATATTTTGGATATTAACCCCTGATGAGATACATAATCCATAAATGTTTTCTCCCATTTTATAGGTTGCCTTTTCATTTTTGTTTCTTTTGCCATACAGAAGCTTCATAGTTTGATGTGGTTCCACTTGTATATTTTTATTTTGTTGCTTGTGAATTAGGTGTCATATTATAATGATCTTTTTTGTGCCTTTTAATGTACTTGAATCTCTGTTACTTTATTTTTTCTTAAGTGGGTTCCAGGTCAAGGGCACCTGGGTGGCTTAGTTAAGCATCTGACTCTCAGTTTCAGGTCAGGTCATGATTTCAGGATCATGGGATGGGGATCGGGCCCTGCATCAGGCTCCATGCTAAGTGCAGAATCTGCTTGTCCCCCTGCCCCTCCCCACCTCGTTCTCTCTCTGTCTGTCTCTCTGTCTCTCTCACTCTCTCAATAAATAGTCTTAAAAAGAAAAGAGTAGGTTCCAGGCCCAACATGAGGCTTGAACTCACAACCCTGAGATCAAGAGTCGCATGCTCTACCAACTGAACCAGCCAGGCACCACTCTGCTACTCTGTTAATAAGAAATAAGTAATTTCTTTGATTTTGACCATAGAAAGTATGTAAATTGGATTGCATCTAGGACCTCCAATCTTTTTCTACTTTTTTCCTTAAGTTCTATAATTATATGTTTTTGATATTTTCAAGGATTTATGAAATAGACACTTTTCTAGCCATTGCCACTTGTCATCTGCAGTCAGTGATCACTGCTCCTCCTACTGTCATAGTTTGTAGTATATTCATTACTTGTTTTCTTCTGGGGTTACCTTAAAGTAGTTTCTTCAAGGAGAATTCATGGGATTTATATTCTCTGGGTTATTTTGTGTTCACAGGTATAGTTCCTGTTGCTCTAATCTTGAAATAGCAATTATCTATTTAAAAAACACTTGTACCTGGTTTTCTTTCTGCAGGATTGTTCTATATCTGATAAGTTTGACTATCTTTGTGAAAAAAATAAAAATAAAAGCCTGGGGGGAGTGCGATTTATTTTCCCTTTATAAGTTCAATTTTTTATCTCTTGCCCAAAGAATGATTAGAATCCATTAAATTATTAAGGATACTGTAAGATGTTAAGTGTTCTGTTTCATTTTTTTAGAGACATAGTATGCCCCTTTAGTTTAGAAATTCTTTTAAAAAAAAAAAGATTTTATTTGTTTATTCATGAGAAATACAGAGAGAGAGAGAGGCAGACATAGGCAGAGGGAGAAGTAGGCTCCCCACAAGGAGCCCGATGTGGGACTCAATCCTGGGCCCCGGGATCACACCCTGAGCCAAAGGCAGATGCTCAACTGCTAAGCCACCCAGACATCCCTAGTTTAGAGATTCAAGTCTTGTTTTATTTCTGGAAAGTTATCTTGATAATTTTTTGACTTTATTTTTACAGTTCTATTTTAAAATAATACAAATTTTGCATATCACAATGGTTTTAATGTATGTGCTTGATTCTTTGACACTCCTCCCTTCAAAAGGTAAGGCTTTACCTCATTCTAGTTTCCTTGACTTTGGGCTCGACTTAGTCCCTTCATTTTTAGTGAACAGAATGTGGCAGAAGGAATAGTCTTTGACCTCTAAGACTAGGGTCATAAAAGGAATTGTTCCTTCTGACTTGATTTTTTTAAAGATTTTTTATTTAGGGGATCCCTGGGTGGCATAGCAGTTTAGCGCCTGCCTTTGGCCCGGGGCGCGATCCTGGAGACCCGGGATCGAATCCCACGTCGGGCTCCTGGTGCATGGAGCCTGCTTCTCCCTCTGCCTGTGTCTCTGCCTCTCTCTCTCTCTCTCTCTCTGTGTGTGTGTGACTATCATAAATAAATAAAAAAAAAACCTTAAAAAAATGATTTTTTATTTATTTATGCATGAGAGACATAGAAAGAGAGAGAGAGGCAGAGACACAGGCAGAGGGAGAAGCAGGCTCCACGCAGGGAGCCTGACATGGGACTTGATCCAGGGTCTCCAGGATCCCACCCTGGGCTGAAGGCGGTGCTAAACCACTGAGCTACCAGGGCTGCCCCCCTCCTGACTTGATTTTTAGGGTCACTCACTCTGGGGAACTTGATCAACATGTGAGGGTGAAAACCTCCCAAAAACTAGCATTAATTTTCCAACCATGCAAATGAGTTCCTTGGGCAGTACGTAGTCTATGGCCATTTCAAGCCTTTAGATGGCTGGAGTGTCCTAACTGAATTTCTTAGAATTTGGATGCCCCTAAACTCAGCATATAGAAACTAAGGAAAAGAAGTGTTCATTGTTGTTATAGCTACTGTGATTTGAGAAAATTTGTTACACAGCAAGAGAAACTAAAACATACATGTTAGATCTCTTCAGTCATATATATATATGTATTTCTCTGCCAGAAGTTCTTTTATTTCCATTCCAGCTTACAAGCTTTTCTTAACTTTGTTCTATATATCTCTTGCCATATTTTCAGTAATGTCCATTTTATCCTTTGTGCCACTTCTAACTTCACATTTTACGTTTTCTGAGATAGAATTGACATATAACATTGTAAGAGTTGCATGTGTACAACATAATGATTTAATATATATTGCAAAATGATTACCACAATAAGTTTAGCTAACATGCATCTCGACATGTAGTTACAATTTTTTCTCTTGTGATAAGAACTTTGAAGAGGGATCCCTGGGTGGCGCAGCGGTTTGGCGCCTGCCTTTGGCCCAGGGCGCGATCCTGGAGACCCGGGATCGAATCCCACGTCGGGCTCCCGGTGCACGGAGCCTGCTTCTCCCTCTGCCTGTGTCTCTGAGCCTCTCTCTCTCTCTGTGACTATCATGAATAAATAAATAAAATCTTTAAAAAAAAAAAAAAAAAAAAAAAAAAAAGAACTTTGAAGATCTGCTCTCTTAGGAACTTTCAAATATACAATGTAGTATTTTTTTATGTTTTTTAAAAACATTTTATTTATTAGAGAGAGAGACAGAACATGAGCGGGGGGAGGGACAGAGGAAGAGGGAGAAGCAGACTTCTCACTGAGCAGAGAGCCTGACATGGGGCTCAATCCTAGGACCCCAAGATCATGACCCAAGCTGAAGGCAGATGCTTAACCGACTGAGCCATCCAGAGGCCCCTTTTTCTATGTTTTTATTTATTTAAGTAATCTCTACAAATCAACATGGGGCTCGGACTCATGACTCCAAGATCAAGAGTTGCATGCTCTTATACCTGAGCCAGCCAGGTGCCCCATAAAATACAGTATTGTCACCTATAGTCACATTACATTCCCAGGACTTACTTGTTAATATTTACTATTTTTCTTTAATTTATCTCCTGAATTCTTCATTTCATTTTTTATTTTGTTTGTTATAGTTGCTGGTGGTATTGTTGCCTCACCGTGTTTCTTTGAGTTATTCTATTTCTTCTTTAAGTTTTTTTTAATAAAGATCATTGCACTAGTATTTCCTTTCTTATTATTTTCTAAAGGTTTATTTATTTATTTTAGAGAGAGAGTATGAGTGAGGGGGAGGGGCAGAGGGAGAGGGCAAATCCCAAGCAGACTCCCCACTGAGTGCAGAGCCTGACACAGAGCTTGATCCCACTACCCCGGGATCATGACCTGAGCCAAAAGCAAGAGTCAGATGCTTAACTGACTGAGCCACCCAGGCGCCCTTGCACTAGTATTTTTTTTTAAATTGTTGTGGTGGGGGGCAGCCGGGTGGCTCAGCAGTTGAGCATCTGCCTTTGGCTCAGGGCATGATACCAGAGACCCAGGATTGAGCCTCACATCGGGCTCCCTGAGTGGAGCCTGCTTCTCCCTCTGCCTGTGTCTCTGCCTCTCTCTCTCTCTCTCTCTTTGTGTCTCTTGTGGATAAATAAATAAAAAATCTTTAAAAAAATAAATAAATTCTTGTGGGGGCACCTGGCTGACTCAAAAGGTAGAGCGTGTGACTCTTGATCTCAGTGTCAAGAGTTCAAGCCCACTCTGGACAGGGAGCCTCCTTTAAAAAAAAAAAAAAAAGAAATTCTTGGGAGTATGCTTGTTCACAATTTTTATCAGCTTCATGGCAACATTTTGTTGTTGTTGAGTGTTCTTTGCCTAATATTTGCTTTTTAAAAATCATTGGTTCCTCCTTTTACATCGTTTCTTTGTCCAGGTATGATTTGGACACATTATATACAGGAAACTTGTATAGAAGAAGGGGTAGGGTTCTTTTCAGTGAGGTTTCTCCTCCTCACAGTTTGTGAGCTCCTTAAGTTTCTATTTCTCTAAACAATTTGCAACAAAGGGCAGCTGGCAAGGCAGTCTCCCCTTGGTCCATTATTTTACTGGCTCACAGCTTTTTGTTAATATGACCACCTGTTTCATTTCTCATTTACCCCCATTTCTACTTCCCTGAGCCACATACAGTCTAGAGAAATTATCCTCTGCCAGCTTTTGATTCCATTTTAGTTTTGCAAACACGAGTGTGGGTGGATTTTATACCTCCGGGTATACCACATTCAAAGGAGAAGTGTGCTCTGCATATTTTTCATTTGGGATCTGCATTCATGGGCTTACTCTATCTGCATCTTCCTGCAGTGTTTGACCTTCGCTACTTTTTGGCAGTTATTCCTTGTGTTTTGTATTTTGAGGTTTCAAAGATGTCTTCATTATTTGTTTTTTCCTGAACATGTGCTTTGTATTGCTATTTCTCTTCTATATCTTGGCTTTTTGGTGATTTTTGAAATAAGGAACACTCAAATTTTATCTGCAGTGTTAAATCTGGAAGTCTCTCAATTGGGGTTATATTGCAGCCTGTCATAGACAGTTATTATTCTTTTGTTGACTAGAATTTTGATGTTCTAAGAATTCCTATAAAACATAATTAAATAAACAAGTTGCTACGTTGACACTAGCTAGGCTACATATTTTGTTGGGCCTAATGTAAAAAAATCATGTAGGCCCTGTTACTCTAACAGTGAGAAAAAGCTTTTCTTTTGTTGTGTCTTTCAACCTGTTGTGGTGCTTCTTACTGGCATTCACTAATGTGCTCCCTTGGGCGTTATGATTCTGAGGAGGCAGGACAGACTCTCATAGGTGCTTCGTGACTTGATGCACAGGGTGTTACTGAAAAACCCAAGCTTGGCTGCTCATCACTAGAAAAGCCAATACTCAAGAGACTCAAGTGAGAAGTATTTTTGGTTTTGTTTTTTGTTTAATTTATTTGGTTTTTAGAGAGAGAGCACACACGGGAGCAAGGGGACGGGGCAGTGACGTGGAATGGGCAGGCAGGGAGGTAGGGAAGGGCAGAGGCAGAGGGAGAGAGAGAGAGAATCTTAAGCAGGTTCCACACCCAGCATGGAGCTGAATGTGGGGCTTGATCTCATGACCCTGAGATCATTACCTGAGCCGAAATCAAGAGTCAGATGTATAATGGACTGAGCCACCCAAGTGCCCCATTAAGAGATGAGTTTTGATTGGAAAGGAATATGAGCTTTATTTAGGAGGCTGGCCACCTGGGGAGGAGGCAGACATTTTTTTTTAAAGATTTTATTTATTGGGCAGCCCCAGTGGTGCAGCGGTTTGGTGCCGCCTGCAGCCCAGGGCGTGATCCTGGAGACCCTGGATCGAGTCCCACGTCAGGCTCTCTGTATGATGCCTGCTTCTCCCTCTGCCTGTGTCTCTGCCTCGCTCTCTATCTCTCTGTGTCTCTCATGAATGAATAAATAAAATCTTAAAAAAAATTATTTATTTATTTATTTATTTATTTATTCATTCATTCATTCATTCATTCAGTCATTCATTCATTTATTCAGACACACACAGAAAGAGAGGCAGAGACACAGGCAGAGGGAGAAGCAGGCCCCATGCAGGAAGCCTGATGCAGGACTTGATCCCGGGTCTCCAGGGTCACACCCTGGGCCAAAGGCAGCGCTAAACCGCTGAACCACCCGGGCATCCTGAGAGGGCAGACTCTTGTCCAAAAACCAACTCTAAGGTTTCTGCCTGGCCCAAAGATTTTTATTTTATTATTTTTTCAAAGATTTATTTATGTAGCAGAGAAAGAGAGAGCTAGCACACATGAGCAGGGCAGCAGGAGAGGGAGAAGCAGGGTCCCCACTGAGCAGGGAGCCTGACGTGGGGCTTGATTCCAGGACCCTGGGACTAGACCTGAGCCAAAGGCAGACGCTTAACCAACTGAGCCATCCAGGTGCACCAAGATTTTTAAAGGAACTTAGAGCATTGGGGTGCCAGGACTTTTGGTTTTGGCCCAGGTCATGATCTCATGGGGTATGGGACCAGGGCCCCGCTTGGGGCTCCATGTTCAGTTCAGAGTCTGCTTGAAATTCTCTCTCTCCTTCTGCTGCCCCTCCTGCCCCCACTTGTGCATGTGCTTACTTCCTCTCTCTGTGTCAAATAAATAAATAAATAAATAAATAAATAAATAAATAAATAGGAACTTTAGGGCTATTAATCAGTAAAAGGGGAGCACAGTGGTCCATTACACTTCTGATTGTGCGCAGACTCCATGGTGCCAGCTACAGACATTATCAAGGTGCTCAGAGGTTGTGTATTGGTGCAGGGTAGGGGATGGTTGTGTAGAAGGGTTTGGTTCACAGTGTTCCTAGGAAACAATGCATGATCTATAGATAAAGAATAAAAGGTGTAGTTAATTAGTCACAGGAGTTAAAGGTGCTTGCTAAAACTTAGAAGACTACAGAGTTGCTCTGAGGGGCAGAGGCAGAGGCTTCAAGGGCATATGCGCCCAAATCTGTCTCATGCCTGCGCTCTTGCCAAGGGCAAAGGGTGGCCATAGTTGCCGTGTGTTGGGGGAGCCAATAGTTGAGAACCTATCCTGTGTAGGTGGGGTGATGAAGCCAGACATGAGCTGAGACTTCAACCTGAGGAAGATCCTCCACTGGCCCATCGGACTATATTTACAAAATACAAAATCAAAGATAAAATTAAGAGGTGACGCCTTGGTGGCTCAGCAGTTTAGCACCTGCCTTTGGCCCAGGGCGTGATCCTGGAGACCCGGGATTGAGTCCCGTTTCGGGCTCCCTGCATGGAGCCTGCTTCTCCCTCTGCTTGTGTCTCTGCCTCTCTCTCTCATGAATAAATAAATTAGATCTTTACTAAAAAAATACATAAATAAATAAATAAAAAACAAAAAACAAAGATGAAATTAAGAGTTTCAGACTGTTGACTGCAGAGCATTAAACCCCATATGTGAGGTGCTTTCTGAGCATGGGGCCATGTGTTCACAAAAGAAAGTTCTGGTATGGGTACAATAAGCAATTTGTAAGATCTCATGGACATTAACTACAAATCATTAGCTATTGCTAACACACGGAAACTCCTCTAGATAAATACATTTTTTATTTTTTATTTTTATTTTTTTAATTTTTTTTAAAATACATTTTTTAAAAAGGATTTTAGGTATTCATTTGACAGAGAGAGCAAGAGCACAAGCAAGGGGAGTGGTAGGCAAGTGGGAGAGAGAGGGAGAAGCAAGCTCCTGGATGTGGGGCTTGATCCCAGGACCCTGGGATCATGATCTGAGCAGAAGGTAGCTGCTTAACCCACTGAGCCATCCAGGTGTCCCGATAAATACTTTTAAAGAACCTTTTCTTTTTGTTTCTGCTTACCCAGCTCATTCTCCTACAGCTTTTTTTTCCTGTCATCTTTGCTTTTTTTCAAAACCCATACATGTATTAATCATATTCAAGCCCCAGATTGAGAAAATTCACAGGCACTAAATTAACTTCTTCCTAAGCCCCAAACTTATAAAAAAGTTAACTCAAAATGGAGTATAGATTCAAATGTGAAACATAAATCTACAAAAATTTGGAAGACCGCATAGAAGAAAATCTTCCTTCCTATGGTAGGAGAATGGTTCATAGATACGACAAAGGCACAGTCCATCAAAGAAAAAAATGATATAGTAGTTCTTAAAAAAAAAACTTTTACCTGATGAAAGACTCTATTAAAGGGTAAAATGATAAGGTACAAACTGGGAGAAAATATTTGCAAACTGCATATCTGACAAAGTACTTAATCTACAATATATGTTTTAAAAACCTCTAAACAAAATAAATAAATAAATAAATAAATAAATAAATAAATAAATAAATAAGTAAATAAAAATAAAAAAATAAAAATAAAAATAAAAACCTCTAAACAGGGTAGCCCCGGTGGCCCAGTGGTTTAGCGCCGCCTGCAGCCCAGGGCGTGATCCTGGAGACCCTGGATCGAGTCCCACATCAGGCTCTCTGTATGATGCCTGCTTCTCCCCCTGCCTGTGTCTCTGCATCTCTCTCTCTCTCTCTGTCTCTATAAATAAATAATTTTATTTATTTATTTATTTATTTATTTATTTATTTATTTATTTAAGGTTTTATTCTTAAAAAAATAAAAAATAAAAATAAAAACCTCTAAACAAAAAGAAAACGATTAGAATATGAGCAAGCCATGAAGAGACATTTCACTGAAGGGAATATATAGATGAAAAATAGGCACATTGAAAGATGGTCAATATTATTAGCTATTAGGGAAATGCAATGCAATTAAAACTACAATGTGGTATCACTACACATCGATTAAAACAGCTAAAATAAAAAATAGTGACAAATGAAATGTTGGCAAAGATGCAGAGAAAATGGATCTCTCAGACGTTGTTGGTGGGAATATAAAATGGCACAGCCACTCCAAAAAGAAAAAAGTTTCGGGGTACCTGGGTGACTCAGTGGTTGAGCCACCCAGGTACCAGTGGCTCAACCACTGGTAATCCTAAAGCCCGAGTCCCACGTTGGGCTCCCTGCATGGAGCCTGCTTCTCCCTCTGCCTATGTGTCTGCCTCTCTCTGTGTGTCTCTCATGAATAAATAAATAAAAATCTAAAAAAAAAATTAAAGTAAAATAAAAATAAAAAGTTTCTTTGGGGAAAAAAAAAACAAAGCACAAAAACAAATACGAAACTAAGCCTGCAACTAAAATATGATCCAGTAATTATACATCTGGGCATTTATCATAGAGAGATGAAAACCTACCTCTACACAAAATCCTGTTGACTATTGTTCATAGCATCCCTGATTGTTATAGCCGGAAATTGGAAACAACCAGATGTCCTTCAAGTGGTGAATAAACAAATGGCACATCTATATAATAAAATTCTACTCGGTGGTGAAGAAGAACAAGTTACTGGTGTAGGCAGCCCCTCAGAAGGTTCTCGAGGGCTTTATGCTGAGTGGAAGAAGCCAGTCTCGAAGGTTACAATGCTGTGTGACCTAATTTACATAGCATCTCAAAAATGACAAAGTTGGGCAGCCCGGGTGGCCCAGCGGTTTAGCGCTGCCTTCAGCCCAGGGCCTGATCCTGGGGACCCAGGATCGAGTCCCACGTCAGGCTCCTTGCATGGAGCCTGCTTCTCCCTCTGCCTGTGTCTCTGCCTCTCTCTCTCTCTCTGTCTCTCATGAATAAATAAATAAAATAAAATAAAATAAAATAAAATAAAATAAAAACATAAAAGTTAAAAAAAATGACAAAGTTATAGAGATGGAGAAGAAACTAATAATGGTAGCCAGGTGTTTGGGCTGGAGGAAGAGTAGAACCATTAGAGGAGGTATCAGTCAGGGGTCTCCAGAGAAACAGAACTGGAAGGATACGTGCACATGGGTGCGTCTGTATGTATACATCTATATGTACGCGTATACGTGTATATACGCAGAACTAATGTAAAGTTTGTTAGGAGGAAATGACTTGTGATCATGGAGGCTGAGAAGTTTCATCTGCAAACTGGTGACCCAGGAAAGCTGATGGTTTAATTCCAATCTGAGTCTGCAGGCCTGAGAACCGAGTGAGCTGATTGTGCAAATCCCAGGCCAAGGGTGGGAGACTCACGTCCCAGTTGAAGCCTGCAGACAGGAAGGAAAGGAATCCTACTGCTGTAGTTTTGGAATACAGGTGAGGTTTGGTGGGGTGAAGTCCGGAGCCTATGACCAAGAAAGAATTTTTGAGATGTCTCTGGTGCAAAATGGTAGGTTTTTTTGTTTTTTTTTTTTAAGATTTTATTTATTTAAAAAAAAATCTCTCTCTCTTTTTTTTTTTTTTTTAATTCATGAGAGACACAGAGAGGCAGAGACACAGGCAGGGGGAGAAGCAGGCTCCTTGAGATAGATGAGCCCGATGCAGGACTCGATCCCAAGACCCTAGGATCACGACCTGAGCCGAAGGCGGATGCCCAACCACTGAGCCACCCGGGTGGCCCAAAATGGTAGTTTTATTAGAGCACGGGGACAAGACCCAAGGACAGAAAGAGCTGCGGCCCTGGGGTTGTGAGGGGTGTCGGGTTATATACTTGGGAGTTGGGGGAGGTAAGGAAAAGGGAGATTTTCAAAAGAACTTTCATATGCTAAAGAGGACCTACAAGATACTGGACGCCTTGCCATTGTTAAGTTAAGGTGGTTTTTTCAAATCACAAGCAAGGCATTAGCGTTAAGACAGCTGGAGAGTCCTAGAGTCCATTCAGGCCTATCCCAGGGGGCGTGGGGGGCTGTTGTGGGGTGTCAGTTTGTGCTTGGTCCTCCTCAGCTAGCCTTCTGCTCCCTCAACTTTTCGTTGTATTCAGACTCTCAATGGATTGATTAGTGCCCAACCGCAGTGGGGAGGGCAGTGCTCCTGATGAAGTTTTAGAATATAGGTGAGGTTTGGTGGGGTGAGGTTCTGGAGCCAACGACCAAGAAAGAATTCTTGAGACATCTTTGGTGCAAAATGGTGGTTTTGTTAAAGCAGGGGGGCAGGACCCGTGGGCAGGAAGAGCTGCTGCCCTGGGCCTGTGGGGGGTGGCTGATGATATAGCTGGGAGTTGGGAGGGGTTGAGGATAGTGTACTCTCTAAGGAATTTTGGAAGCAAGGTTTCCAGGACCTTGAGGGGGCTAGGGATTGTTGGGAAAAGGTCACTTATTACCATCTAATAAAACCTGAGTCCTGAGACCCTTCAGATGTATATTGGAGGGCCAGGTACCTAGGGGATGTAAGGATAAAGGACATTTCTGAAGGAATTTTTTTATGTTAAAGTAGATTTACAGGTTCAGGGGGTGGGGGGGTGTGTGGGAGGAGGGGATCCGGCTAAAATTGCCTTTTGCCCTTAGCAAAGTATTAAGGTTGAGGCAGTTGAGTCCATAGAGGAATGTCACTGTGCCTACTTCAAGGGCTTGTAGGTTGCTGCCCCAAGCTCGTGCCTTGTCCTCAGCTAGCCCCGTGTTCCCCCTTCACTCTCATTCTATGGATTCAGATGTTAGTATCTTCTGGAAATATCCTCACAGACCCAGAAACAATGCCTAACCAGCCATCTGATCTACGCATCCCACGATCCAGTCAAGTTGACATATAAAATTAACCATCACTAAGGCATAACATGAAGAAGCATCTTTGTGGTGACGGGGTGATTCTAGATCTTGATTTTGATAATGATTACTTGAATCTATATATGTGACAATAATATTTCACCAAACGACACACGCATACACACACAAAGCGCAGGTGAACACTGGTGGAATCTGAATAAAGTAAGTACCTGAATTAATAGTATTGTGCCACTGGGTGTTATTCTATGTGTTGGCAAATTGAAGACCAATAAAAAATAAATTTATAAAAAAAAAAAAGAAAAAAGAAAAAAGAAAAAAAATAGTATTGTGCTAACATCAGTTTCCTGGTTTCGACAATGCATTAAGTTTATGTAAGATATTATCTATGGGGGAAATTGGGTAAAGGGCACATCTGTACCATTTTCAAAACTTCCTCTTTTATTTTTATTTTTTATTTTTTTATTTTAGTTTATTTTTTATTTTTTTACCTTTTTTTTTACCTTTTTTTAAGATTTTTATTTTTTTATTCATGAGAGACAGAGAGAGAGAGAGAGAGGCAGAGACACAGCAGAGAGAGAGGAGCAGGCTCCTTGAGGGGAGCCCGAGGTGGGACTCGATCCCAGGACTCAGGGATCACGCCCTGGGCTGAAGGCAGGTGCTCAACCATTGAGCCACCCAGGCGTCCCATTTTCAAAACTTCTTGAGAGTCTTAAACTATTTGAAAATTAAAGGTTACAATAAAAATAAAAGAGGAAAAAAAAAAAAAAAAGAAAAAGAAAGCCCTCCCAGGCCCACCCAAAGGCAGCTATTGAATCCACTGTGACGCGGTTAAGACACACGTCTTACCAAAGCCCACATTTTTCTTGAGGTGAATTCAGTAATCAGATCAAACTTGGACGATATGCACTCTGAGCTTTGGGAAGTCCAATCCTGTTTCCACAATTTACAAAAAATATATTTGTATTCAAGTTTGTTTGCCCTCCACTCAAGTCATTTCTCTAATTTTCTGGACTCTCACCAAGGTAAAGATCATGCCGTGTGTTTTCCATTCACATGTTTGTGATAAAACATAGCAATCTGTACCTGTGATCACAGTTTAGCAAGACCTATTAAATGTTATTGTAAAAAAAAAAAAATGTTATTGTAGGCGGCAGTATTTAGGAGGAAGTTATCACAAACGTAAGCAATGGCTGTATATAGTCCTCTCCCTTCTCCTTCCACAAAGAAAATAGCTTTCCATTTACTTTCTAGAATAGCGGTGGATAGGGGATAGATAATAAATTCCTTTAAACAAAGATTAGCAAGGGATTTCACACCAAACTCTTCTTCGGCACGTTTAGCTTATATTCATATTCTAGGGGTTAGCACTATAGTGAATAGTAACAGGGATTATCATTTATTGCTTGCTTATTTTGTGCTAAGCCCAGGGCTCAGCGCTGCAGATACTAAAAAGAATAAGGAATGTTTCTTTAAAAAAAAAAAAAAAAAAAAGTAATGGTTTTTACCCAATAAGGAATGTTTAAAAAAAAAAAAAAAAAAGGAATGGTTTTTACACAAGCAGGGTAAAATTCTAATTCTAATGCAGGACACAGAAAGACCAAATAGTTAATCACAGACAATGTGAAATTATTTCCTTCTTAGAACCTGCTGAGCAGGTCTTTGTCTCTTTGTCCTCATCTGTAAAATGGGGGCACAAATAATACCTATTTCACAGGTTTGTTATGGGGATTTTTAAAAAAAAAATTTTATTGGAGTTCAATTTGCCAACATATAGCATAACCCCCAGTGCTCATCCCGCCAAGTGCTCCCCTCAGTGCCCATCACCCAGTCACCCCAACCCCTCACCCACCTCCCCTTCCACTACCCTTGTTCATTTCCCAGAGTTAGGTGTCTCTCATGTTTTGTCACCCTGTTATGAGGATTTAAAAAAAAAAAAAATAGGTTCTGGAACATGTAAGCGTTCAATCGATGATAATGGTTATTATTACTCTTATGTCAAGAAGGCTCAGTCATCCCTCAAAGCTTCACCTCTGGACTTGTGTTCCAACCAACCTTCTTAGGCCCTCTCTTTGCTGTGAAGAACTCGTTTTATCATTGGTCAAATCTAGAAAACAAATCCCTGATCGCAATTTCCTGATTCTAAGCACAACTTCTCTAAATGCTCAGAGGCAGAGACCTTCGAGAAGGACAAGAGATGAGAGGAGCCCTGAAGGAGACAGCAGAGCAGAGTGATTGAAAGCACGAGCTTACATGCTCTGTGATCCTGGACAAGTGGCAGTTTTTCCGAACCTGTTTTCTCATCTGTAAAATGAAGACTTAGATATTGTGAATTATGAGAATTCTATATTTGGTCATTCGAATGGCCAAATATCGAATTCTCATATGTATATGGTCTTCATTCACGGTTTCTGGCTCACAGCTCCCTAAAACCCTTGGAATTTCCTAGGTGGTGAGTATCATAAAGGTGTCTTGTTATGTTAATGAGGTCACTTTTGGACAGCCCAGGGGTAACCTAAAGACGGGGCCTGGTTGCCAGGGGAACCAACCGAGATTAGAGGGGAGGAACTTTCTGCCCACCCCCTGACCTCAGGGGAGGGGAGAGGAGCTGGAGGCTGAATGAGCCAGTGGCCAATGGTCCAATCAATCAGGCCTGTTTGGAAGCCTCCCTAGAAACCCCCAAGGAGGGGTTTGGGAGAGCTTCCGGGTTGGTGAGCACGTGGAGACTTGGGGAGAGCGGTGGCCTGCAGAGGGCAGGGAGGCTGGGGGCCCCGGCTCCAGGCCTGCCCTACCTAACTCTGCCGAGCCGTTCGTGGGTCACGTCCTTGATCAAACATCGACCTGGTAAGGGGGATGTTGCTCTAAGTGCTGTGACTGCCCCAGAGAAGTCATTGAACCTGAGGAGGGGCTTGTGGGAACCTCTGATTTATGGCCTCTTAGGCCCCAGCACCTGGGCTTGCGGATGGCGCCTGAAGTGGGGGTGGGGGTGAGGGTGAGGGTGGGGGTGGGGGTGGGGCGGTCTTGGAGGCCTGAGCCTGTGAGGGTCCGACTCTCTCTCTCTCTCTCCTTTCCTCCCTCCCCCTCTCTCCTTCCCTCTCTCTTTCCCTGTCTCTCCCTCCCTCCTTCTCTCTCTCTCCCTTCCTCCCTTTCTCTCTCTCTCCCTCCTTCTCTCTCTCTCCCCCCCTCCCTCCCCCTCTCTCCTTCCCTCTCTCTTTCCCTCTCTCCTTCCTTCTCTCCCTCCCTCCCTCCCTCTCTCTCTCCATCCCTCTCTCTTTCCCTCTCTCTCCCTCCCTCCTTCTCTCTCTCTCCCTCCCTCCCTCCTTCTCTCTCTCTCCCCCCCCCCCACCCTTTCTCCCTCTCTCTCTCCCCTCCTTTCCTCCCTCTCTCTCAGTGGGTAGTGTCTGAGAATCGCTTGGTGTTGTGTGTTTGGGGAACTTCCCCCATCGCGTGGAATTGGGTCCTGGCACCCCACAAGAGTTGGTGTCAGTAGAGAGACCATAATGGCCTCAACCTCGCAAGGCTGTTGTGGAGCTCACGTGACACTGTCCTGGAGGAAGACTTTCATCTGCCCTTCAAGGTCCTCCCAGCTGGACTTAGAATCAGATTGACATGAGTCAGGTTAACAGGAGAAAATCAAATTTAATAGGCGTGAGTACGGGGAATCCACGGAGATGCCGAACACAGGCCACACGAAGCTTCTATGAACTAAGGAGAGGGGTAGAGGCCCAAGGACACAAAGGGGAGAAAGTTCTTTAGCAAGAAGGTGAGGGACGTTTGGGAAAACAAGGTTGCCCTATTAGGCAGATGAGTGCCTTAGGTTAGGGGGAGCCTCTCTTAATAGCTCTCTCTTAATAGAGGGGGCCAGCTATTATTGGGATGAGGTCATGTGACTGGCTCTCTTTTCTGTCATCAATTTAGGCAGCTGTGGGGGAGGCTGAGAGCTTTACCTGCATCTGCGGGGTTTTAATTCCTTTTCACTGGAAACCATCTTTGTGCCCAAAAAACGCATCTTGGGGCAACCTGCCTTGGGTCCCTACGGCACTATGTTCCTAAAGTGCTTGTTCATTTCTGACAGAGAGTAGCTCTCAATTCCATCTTCCTTACTAGCCCTCAAATGAGAGGAATTTAGAATTGGTCCCAGTTCAGTTTCTCTCTAGCCAGAAGGACTCTCCTTTTTTTTTTTTTTTTAATTTTTTTATTTATTTATTTATGATAGTCACAGAGAGAGAGAGAGAGGCAGAGACACAGGCAGAGGGAGAAGCAGGCTCCATGCACCCGGAGCCTGATGTGGGATTCGAACCCGGGTCTCCAGGATCGCGCCCTGGGCCAAAGGCAGGCGCCAAACCGCTGTGCCACCCAGGGATCCCCAGAAGGACTCTCCTGAATCAAAGGTAGAACAAAATTAATCCTAGGCTGGTTTTATTTTTTTATTTTATTTTTTATTTTACCTCCACTGTACTAAACTCCCATTCATTGGTCGGATTTATGAAATGCCACAGCACCTAACAGAGTACCTGTTGCTTAGTAGGCTTGGTTTGTAAGTCTCTAGCTGCTAATGAACTACCCAGGATGAGGACGTTTGTAACATAAACTGAAGGTTAATGTAGTGTGGTAGAACTGAGAAATTTAAAAAAAATTTTTTTTTGTTGGAGTTCAATTTGCCAACATACAGCATAACCCCCAGTGCTCATCCCGCCAAGTGCTCCCCTCAGTGCCCGTCACCCAGTCACCCCCACCCTCCACCCACTTCCCCTTCCACTACCCCTTAGAACTGACAAATTTGTAAACGAATCTTGCTTAAACGCTAGGTCACCAGTAAACTAAGGTCAGTCTCTTTTTTTTTTTTTTTTTTAAGATTTTATTTATTCATAAGGGGGGGGGTGGGCAGAGACACAGGCAGAGGGAGAACCAGGCTCCATGCAGGGAACCCGACGTGGGACTTGATCCCGGGTCTCCAGGATCACACCCTGGACAGAAGGTGACGCTAAACCGCTGAGCCACCTGCCCTCCCCCCCCCTCCCCACCTGCCGGGCTGCCCAACACGTTGCCTTTATGGAGATTTAGCAACCGAACCCAATGGGATTCTGTCCTCAAGGATCTTTTCCATTGCATTTATATCGGTTATGTGCAGTTGCCTTAGACACAGGTAAGCCAGGGCTCTGGATCTGCTGTGTCACCTCCCCACTCTGCATCTTGACTGTCTCATTTTACAGTTTCTGAGAAACTTTGGGTAAAACACTTTATTTTTCTAAAGATTTTATTTATCCATTCGTGAGACACAGAGAGAGGGAGGCAGAGGGAGAAGCAGGCTCCTCATGAAGCAGGGAGCCCAATGTGGGACTCGATCCCAGAACTCTGGGACCATGACCTGAGCCAAAGGCAGACGCTCAACCAACTGAGCCACCCAGACACCCGGGGTTAAGCAACTTAGACCTTAACTTGGAGAACACATAATTTCGAAGTGCAGTCTAGCTCTTCACATAGCTCACTAAGCTTTGGAAAAGGTGATGTAGGAAAGATGTTAGGGTTCAAAGCTGACGGCCTCTATTTTTTATTTTTATTTTTTTATAAATTTATTTTTTATTGGTGTTCAATTTGCCAACATATAGAATAACACCCAGTGCTCATCCCATCAAGAGCCCCCCTCAGTGCCTGACGGCCTTTAGCAAAGAATTTAACAAAGAATTCTTGAGCCGACCATGGAGCACAAAGGTGGTTTTGATAAAGCCCAGGGCCAGGCCCTGGGGCAGAAAGAGCTGCACAGGGGTCCTGAGAAGTGGCCCATTATTAGATTTTCAAGTTGGGAGGGGGTTAGGGAGAGTGTAAGTCTCTAAGGAATTTGGAAGCCAGGTTTCCAGGATCCTGAGGGGGCCATTTATTGTTGGGATGAGGTCATGTAACACCATCTAATAAAACCTGAGTCATGAGACCCTTCAGATGTATATGGGTGGCCCTTATACTTGGGGGATGATCGCCAACATGTATCTTGGGGGGTTTAGAGATCAAAGAAATTTCTAAAGGAATTTTTATATGTTCAGGTAGACTTCTAGGATCCTGGGGGTTGGGCCAAGATTGCCTGTTGCCCTTAGCAAAGTATTAACGTGGAAGCAGTTGTGTCCCTAGAGGAATGTCACGCTGCCTGTTTCAAGGATGTGTCAATGGGCTGTAGGGAGTAAGGAAATTTAATAATTTTTCTTCTGCCTCTGTTTCCTACATCAGAAGGGTGGGGTGGACTCACGTGAGAGGTGAGTTGAATCTGACATTTCCTTGTGAACAAGCACCATCTATTCATGACTAGCTTTGAAGCTACTCCCTCCCCTCACAGGGATGACAGGCCTGGGAGGGGACAGTGCTTCCTGTACAGATTTTCTACTAAGAGGAGAATCTACCATATACAAATCATACTTGTGTTGTAGAGACACGCAACAGTGCAGGTCTTGACCCCATCCCCAATCAGATCCCACAGAACTCCCAAGTCCTGAAAGAGAATCTTCTAGAGTTGAATGTGCCAAAGGACAGGATCTGGCCCAATTTAATTATCTTCTTTGCTGGGGCGCCTGGGCGGCTCAGTGGTTGAGCATCTCCTCTGGCTCAGGTCGTGATCCCGGGGTCCTGGGATCGAGCCCCACATCGGGCTCCCTGCATGGAACCTGCTTCTCCCTCTGCCTGTGTGTCTCTCATGACTAAGTAAACAAATAAATCATTTTAAAAGAATAAAAAAAGTATCTACTTTGCCTAGCATTTGGTATTGTGTACACAGTTGGAAACAGAAGAGATGGTGTAAAACGGAGTATCTGTTAAAGGACAGTCCTGCTCATTAAGGCAAAATCTAAGAAATAACTGAGCATCCTGACCTGAGAGGCTACAAACACAATGGTGTTTATACCGTCCTGCCATCTGAACTGCCCAGTCCAGCTGTCTCCAAAATGTGTTGTTTCCAAGGCAGTGTTGTATCAAGGCGTTTGGAACGTGACAAAATTCAAGGGAGTTTTATCCACAGAAATTGTTTTTTTTTTTTTTTTTCTTTTTTCTGAGGGTTGAAAGTAAAAGCAAGGAGCTTGAGAATATCCTTCACAAATACCACTGTGTTGATGGGGTTTTAGAAAAGTCTTGAAGTTGTCTTTGTCGGGTGAGGGAGGGTGGGTTGAGGGAGGCCTAGGGGGCAACTCATGATTATGATAATTCCTAAAACTGCTCTCCAGAAAGGTAGCTAGTAGAAACATAGAGCTATTCAAATAAAATAAAAATTTTCCTACCTCTTACCAGCTCCATTTCCAGTTCTCAGTAGCTACATCAGGATAGTGACTACCATCTTGGCCACAACAGATACAGAACTTTTCCATCGGCCCCAAAAGTTAGATTGGACAAATCTCAACCACCGTGGCAGTCTACACTTAGGCTCACAATTTAGAGGGTCCTAAATTACATTTTCTTTTGTGTATTTTTTTTTACTGTCAAATTTATAACTAGCTTTCAGGACTTCGCTCTACTGCTGCCTCCTTTTGGGAACATTCCCTGACCTTCCTGGTCAGAATTGAAAATATGCGTACGATGATATTTTAGAATTTGTTCAATTCTGCTCTGTACTGTAATTGGTTATGCAGAGAGTGTCACCCCTGCTATGTATAGAGAGCTCCTTTTTTTTTTTTTTTTAAAGATTTTATTTATTTATTCATGAGAGACACAGAGAGAGAGAGAGAGAGGCAGAGACACAGGCAGAGGGAGAAGCAGGCTCCATGCAGGGAGCCCGACATGGGACTCGATCCCGGGTCTCCAGAATCATGCCCCGGGCCAAAGGCAGGCGCTAAACCACTGAGCCACCCAGGGATCCCCTAGAGAGCTCCTTGAGCAAGATCCTGATACTTTTCAGCTTTATTGAGCTATAATTGACAAATAAGTATTGTAGATATTTAAGGGGCACAAAGTGATGATTTAATATACCCATACGTTGTACAACGCTTTTCACAATCGAGCTCGTACGTCCATCACTTCACATACATTTTTTTTTTCATTTTTTTTTTAACCCTGTGGTGAGAATACTTAATATTTACTATTTTAGGGGGAGTCCAAGATAGCAGCATAGGAACATCCTGAACTCCCCTCCTCCTATGGACATACCAAATCTACAGCTATATGTGGAATCTTGCTTAAATGCTAGGTCACCAGTAAACTAAGGTCAGTTTCTTTCTTTCTTTTTTAAGATTTGATTTATTTATTCATGAGAGACAGAGATAGAGAGAGAGAGAGAGAGAGAGGCAGAGACACAGGCAGAGGGAGAAGCAGGCTCCATACAGGGGAGTGGCTCTGGATTTGTGTGATGCCTCCTGATTGTGGGTCACCATGCTGGGGGCGGGGGGTGGGGGTGGGGTTCTTGGAGAGACTCTCTCTGCCTCTCCTCCCTGTCTCGATGTGGCCCTTTTATTATTTGTTGTGAAGCTGTTCAGCTAGTTCTCAGGTCTTTTTCAGAGGGAACCGTTTGTGCAGCAGTTTGAGAAGTGCCAGAACTGCATGTTAAGGTGGATTGTTTGCTAATCTTCGTGTTTACCAGAGGGGCAGGGACCTGTTGGGACTCTGTCCAAGGACACAGGCACTCTCCTTCCATCTTGCTAGATTTGCTAGTGCTAGTGAGTGGGTGTGCAGTCCCTGCACTCTCCTGCTGCTTTACTACAGCTCCCCAGTACTTCTAGGAAGGAGCTTATGTACTCTTGTCCATCATTGAACGAATGGGTAAAGATGTGGGGTGTGTGTGTGTGTGTGTGTGTGTGTGTACACATGCACACAATGTAATACTAGTCAGCCATAAAAAAAAAAAAAATAAGATCTTGCCATATGGGACCACATGGATGGACCTTGAGGGCATATGCTAAGTGATGTTAAGTTAGAGAAAGGCAGACACTGTATGATCTCACTTACACGTGGAATCTGAAGAAAAAAAAACAAATGTATAAACAAAACTCATAGATACAGAGAACAGAATGGTAGATATCAGAGGGGAGGGGGATTGAGGGTGGCTGAAATACATGAAGGAAGTCAGGAGGTACAGACTTCAAGTTACAAAATAAGTTATGAGGATGTCATGTGCAGCATGTCGCTATAGTCAATAATGTTGTAGTGCGTATTTGAAAGTTGCCAAGAGAGTAAATCTAAAAAGTTCTTATCGTACAAAAAATTTTCATTTGGGGGGCACCTGGGTGGCTCAGTGGTTGAGTGTCTGCCTTTGGCTCAGGTCGTGGTTCCAGCCAGGGTCCCGGGGTCCTGGAATGGTTCCTGCATCAGGGTCCCCACAGGGAGCCTGGTTCTCCCTCTGCCTATGTCTTTGCCTCTCTCTCTGGGTCTCTCATAAATAAGTAAAATATTAAATTTTTTTTTTCATTTTGAGACTTTCTGTGGTGATGGATGATAGTGAGACTTATTGTGGTCATTTTGCAGCATATACAAATCTTAAATCATGCTGTACACCTAAAACTAATATAATGTTATATGTGCATTAGACCTCCATGAAAAAAGCAGTACTAAGGACAATGAAAGATCTATTTTGGCAAATATCAGTTGTATAATAGAATATTAACTTTAGTCACCATGCTGTACATTAGATCCCCAGAACCTATTAATGTTATAACTGAAAATTTGTGTTCTTTGACCAACATGTCCACATGTGCCCCACCACCTAGCTCCTGACGATCACCGTTCTGCTTCTGTGTTTGACTATTGTAGATTCCACAAATAAGTGACATCATGTGATACTTGTTTTCCTGTGTCTGCTTATTTTACCTAGCATAATAATTCTCCTTGTTCATCTACGTTATCGTAGATGGCAGGATTTCCTTCTTGTCTATGGCCAAATAACATGTGTTCTCTTGAATCTCATTGAGCTTCTTTGAGATAATTAATTTTTTTAAAGATTTTATTTATTTATTCATGAGAGACACAGAGAGAGAGAGAGGCAGAGACCCAGGCAGAGGGAGAAGCAGGCTCCTTGCAGGGAGCCCGACGTGGGACTCGATCCCAGGACTCCAGGATCACACGCTGAGCCAAAGGCGGTGCTAAACTGCTGAGCCGCCCTGGCATCCTGAGATAATTTGAATTATTCGTCAGGCAATTCATAGATCTCCACTTTTTTGCGGTTGGTTGCTGAGAATCTGTTAGTTTTCTTTGGTGGTGTCACGTTTGCCTGCTTCTGTGTAGTCTTCGTAGCCTTGCATTGGGATCTGAGCATTTGATGAGTAAACACCTCTTCCAGTCTTTACAGACTGGTTTCAGCAGGTAGAGACTTTCTCAGGTCAGGTTCCTGGACTGAAGGGATGGTCTCCAGCACCATGGTTGAGCAGAGTTAGGTTGGGTAATGTGGTTGCTGCTGGGTCTGCACTGGGGTCCGTGTCTGACAGGCCTGTTACCAGGGGCTTGGGTGGGCACGGATTCTGTGTGGTTGTTGAGGGAATAGGGCTGCCTCCAGGACCTTCGTCAGTAGGGCCAGCAATAGGACAGAGGTCCACATCCAGGTCTGAGGATGGCAGGCCTCTCACCAGGTGTGTGGACGTGGATGTGTGTGACTCCTGCCAGGTCTCTGGGAGGGCTGCTTCTGGGTCACTGGACAGGTCCTGGGTGGATAGGACTGCTTCTAGACTGTACCTGAGAGGGACCGGAGCTTAGTTATGGGGACATTTCAACTGGTTACAGTTGGACCAGTATAGCAGATCTGCTTCTGGGGCACAGATGGGGGTTTCTCTTGATGAGGTTCTGGGCTGATAAGACTACTCCCAAACTATGGCTGAACTGAAATGCTGGGCTGCTTCAGTGTCCACAGTAAAATGAAGCTGGCAAGCCTCTTACCCTCCTCCCAGGTTCCCTAGTGGGTGGTACTAATAGCAGGACCAAGGTCAAATGTAGCTGTAGCCAAATCCAAAGGCAGATGGGTCTGCAGCTTGGGACCACAGTTGGTGAACCTGCTACCTGGGTGTGGATCTGCCTTTTCAAAATGGCCCTGCTCAGTCTTGGGCTCCACTGGTGTTTTGTGACCTACCTGGTTCCCGAAGCTCCCACAAAGACACTGAATGCCTGCCAAATTATTGTAGCTGTGGCAGGGGATATGGCTGGGGGATCTCCTATTCAACCATCTTGCTGATAGCCCTCCAAGAACCTTCTTTAAGAGCAGTTTTTTTTTGCGCGTGTGCGCACACACGCAGAGGTTATAATATTTAAATCAAGGGTTCTCTAATTTTAGCATGAATTAGAATCAGAAGTCCTGATAAAACAGATTTTTTTAACGATTTTATTTATTTTTTTACTCATTCATTCATTCATGAGAGTCACAGAGAGAGAGAGAGAGAGAGAGGCAGATACCCAGGCCGAGGAGGAAGCAGGCTCCATGCGAGGAGCTCGATGTGGGACTCGATCCCAGATTCTGGGATCATGCCCTGAGCCAAAGGCAGACGCTCAACCTCTGAGCCACCCAGGTGTCCCTAAAACAGATTTCTTTCTTTCTTTTTTTCCTTTTTTTTTTTTTTTTTAAGATTTCTTTCGTTTTTTCTTTTTTTTAAAGATTTTATTTATCCATTCATGAGAGACACACACAGAGAGAGAGGTAGAGACACAGGCAGAGGGAGAAGCAGGCCCCATGCAGGGAGCCCCATGCAGGATTCGATCCCAGATCTCCGGGATCAGGCCCTAGACTGAAGGTGGCGCTAAACCGCTGGGCCACTCGGGCTGCCCCCTAAAACAGATTTCTGCTTCTCATCCCCAACTCCAGATTTTCTTTTTTTTAAAAGATGTATTTATTTATTTTAGAGAGTGCATGTGTGTGCATGAGTGGAGGGAGGAGGGAATCCTGAAGCAGACTCCCCACTGAGTGCAGAGCCTAAAGTGAGGCTCAATCCCAGGATCCACGAGATCATGAACTGAGCTGAAACCAAGGGTCAGGCCTTCAACCAACTGAGCCAGCCACCCAGGCACCTCCGCCAACTCAAGATTTTCTGATGTAGGTGAGCAAGTCCCATGAATGTGCATTTCTACCAAGTTCGGGGGTGCTGCTGGTGCTGCTGATCCAGGGGCCACACTTTGAGAACCATCAGCTTAGCTCACTGTCCTGATCCCCAGGCATTGCAACCCAGAAGTGTTCTCTAAGTAGAATTAGTTAGCCCTGAGCTGTAGCTTTAAAATTGCCAGCTCTTTCACTTAATCCAGGATGGAGGAACAAAAGACTTCAAGTGGGTTTTGTTTTTGTTTTTGTTTTTTACTAATTGATGAAAAAAAGCACTGCTGAGTCTTGGGGACCGAAAAGCTGGCTAGAGGAAATGACTTCTTATAAATCTAAACCTAGTCCAAATTGGAGAGTCGTACGCGGATTGGATAGGATTTCTTTGCTTCCAACATTGAACTTAAACCACTTACTTAATGCAAATCCTAAATTGGTCAAGCTCTGAGTTGCTTTGAAGTAACCCTTTCTTACAAACAGTAAATTGTTGGTGTCTGGCTCCAGGATATAACACAGAAGATCAAAACTTCTGCATAAATCAGAGGAGGTGCTTACCAATATACCCGTGAGAATTAGCAGAGTCAAAATAAAAGCCAAGTGCTTTATTGAGTTACATGCCACTTTTTTGAGTTTCAACTTTTTTTTTAAGATTATTTATTTATTTATTTATTCACGAGAGACAGAGAGAGAGGCAGAGACACAGGCAGAGGGAGAAGCAGGCTCCATGCAGGGAGCCCGATGTGGGACTCGATCCTGGGTCTGCAGGATCACACCCTGGGCTGAAGGCGGCGCTAAACCACTGAGCCACCCAGGGATCCCCCGGAGTTTCAACTTTTGAAAGCGCTCCTAAGTCCTAATAACCGAGAAAGCGTTGCATGCAATACCACAGCATTATACACAACTGATTATCATCCAAAGAGTTAGCTCTCTCCATTATCTTGTTATAGATTTGACTGATTATTCTTACTTAATTGGCTAAATTCATCAATGGCCTGGTATTTACACACAATTGGTAAAGCAAGTGCACGTGAAAATAATGGAGAGAGGGGACGTGCTCCTTGCTGAGCACCTTCTATTTAATCAAGCACAGTCCTCTAGACAATTCATATCTATCAACTCAGGACCCTCATGAATTTGCATGGTTGGGATTATCATCCTTTCATCACACGAGAAAACAGAAGCTCTGATGGATTACATAATTAAATCATGTTTACGCAGCTAGTAAGGGCTATAGCATTAAGTGAAATGAGGTTTCTTCAATGCCAAGTCCCTTGATCTTTCCCCTGTGTTGACATCCCTACAATGTATTCCGTAGTATGGGTGTTCGGATAGGGAAAAGGTTTGTTGGCCAAACACATTTTCAAAGTGTTGCATATTGTGACCCCCTCCCTTTTTTTTAGATTCCTCACGCTCCTCGTGTATTTTAAGTGTCCTGGATAGGACTTTCAGTAAAGAAATCGCATAGCCAGGAGTTTCCCAAACTTAATTGATAATGGGATCCTTGATTCCACAGAAAACATTTTAAGAAAGGCTGTTTTGTGCTAGCCTACATGCCTAGGTATAGAGCAAATATTTATTTTTAACTCTAGTTTCCCAAATGAGAGTTTGCAGTAGGTTAATGGAGAAGGTTCCCTACTTCTCATTCCCAAATCCCTTCTGCAGTGGATATGGATCTTCACTTAGATTCAGGGGCAGAGAACTGGACTCTACCGGTTGGCAGGATTACTGGGGTAAAAGTTGATGGATATGTTTCACCTCTTCTGCCCTAAAGGTACCTTCCTTATGTCTGAAGTTGTAGAATGGACTAGAGCCTTCTCTGCTACTAGACCGTTCTGGCCGTCTCGTTCTTTCTTCTTCCTTTGCTGTGCATTTGGTAAGACCACAGAATTTGAGTGTGGACTTGAACCACGTCCTTATACCCCCTGCATCGGATTTGGATAAAAGCCAGCCTCATATTACACTGGTAGCTTACTTTCCTTTGCCACTGAATCTGATACAGATACGTGTGTTTTTGTTGGAGTCTATGTGACAGGGGTGGGGTATGGTCGGATGGTCGGGTATTTTATTTTATTTTTTAAAGTTGTCATTTTTTTTTTTTTTTTAGATTTTATTTATTTATTCATGAGAGACACAGAGAGAAAGGGGCAGAGACACAGGCAGAGGGAGAAACAGGCTCCATGCAGGGAGCTCGACGTGGGACTCGATCCGGGATCTCCAGGATCAGGCCCTTGGGCTAAAGCCGGCACTAAACTGCTGAGCCACCCGGGCTGCCCTGGTCGGGTATTTTAATACTCCTAGGTCCTTAGTCTAATATTGTCAAAAGCTGTTATCTTTTTTTTTTTTTTTTTTAAGATTTTATTTATTTGAGAGAGAGCGAGCAGGAGCAGGGGGGAGGGACAGAAGGAGAGGGAGAGGGAGAAGACTCCCTGCTGAGCACAGAGCTCCATCCCAGGAACCCAAAGGTCATGAGCTGAGCCAAAATGAGACACTTAACTGACTGGGCCACCCAGGCACCCCAAAAGCTGTTATCTTTTTTACATGGCTGTATTTTGCATTATAACCAATGTCTTTGGGAGCATAAAAAGTCCTTCCAGATATTTCCATAATTTGCATTGTATAGGGGAATAAAAAGAAAAAAAAATTCAACTTCTTAAATTGTTAATACACTTTTGCTCACTCATTTTATTAGATATTTGTGTAAAGAGAGAGCACATGTGCATTGTATGAAGTACTATATTGGGTATAGAATGTAAAATAGTACCCTTGTCCTCTAAGAGTTTATGTCCTATAAAATGTCAGATAAAATGTCAGATAATTATCTGCCCTAGTACAGACAGCAAACCTTTAGTCATGCAGGCCTGATCCCGGTGTTTCTCCACTCTATGACCTTTGAACACCACCTAACCGTTCAGAGCCTTGCTGTCCTCTTCAGCAATGGTAAACATTTAACACTTCACAGGATCATTCTGAGAAATAAATGAGGTAGTGTCTCCTGTGCTTTGCAGACAGAAATATATGGACCCCTATGGGCGCGACCAAAAAGCCAAAGGATAACACCCTGGGTGCAGATGTTTTCTTGTGGAGTCAAGTTTACTTGAAAATTGGAGGAAATGACTTTTGGAATAAAACAAACATGACTATGTTAAGAAGTAGGAGGAAAAGTCCACATGAATTTGTTGGGTCCGTTGTGAAGTTTCAATCACATTCTGTTCTTGTGGGGCTGATTCAGGAGACCCTTCCAGGAGCTCTGGAGGGATGTGCTTTCACTCACCTCTGCTTTATGGCTATTTCAGTGGGGAAAAATTCTAAACTGCAGTATAGTCAATGAAAATTTTCCTGATCTGTAAGCACTTTGCAATGTTATTAATACTCACATTCAGGGAGTATGGGAAAGTGAGGGAGATAAGTGCAAAGGAAGACTTGAGTAGCATATAAGAGAGGATGGAGTAAAGCAGCACTGTGCCCCCAGTGCAAGCAGGACGCCCCACAGCAGAGTTCACAGGAGGTGGCTCCTGGGATAATGGTAGGGGACAGGTGTATTCATGTCATTTCCATACAGCAGTGATTCTCAAACTTGAGTGTGCATCAGAATCATCTGGAAGGCTTGTTTACATAATTTGGAGGTCCCACCCCCAGAGACTGATTTAGTAGGTGTGGGGTGGGGTCAGAGTATTTATAGCTCTTACAAAGATCCAGGTGATGCTTCTATTGTTGGTTCAGAGAGAACCACTGCTTTCAGGCGATGTTTCCTAACCGCATCAACCTTAAAAAAAAGTATATTGATGTTTGAGTCCCACTTCCATATTCATTTGATCAGATTATGAATATTCTAAGAAGTTTCTATTCTTCAGGTGGAGTCCTGGTGACCAACCCTTCCAGTTTGCCCAGGACTGAGGTGGTTTCCTGAGGTGGAGGATTTTCAGTGCTAAAATGTGACAGACCCACTCAACCTGGGGCAGTTAGTTGGTCGCCCTAGCTAGGGACTCAAGGTCACCTAGATAAATGACTTGCTTTATCTTGTGGAGGTTGGTGACAAACCGTTCATCTTGCCATTATCTTGTCATTGCTTAGCGCAAGGAATGGAAACTCAAGAACTAGTTGTTTGAATCCACTTAACATTACAGAGGGGGAGAAAAGAGACTTAAAAAAAAAAAACTAAAAACAAAAAAAACAAAAAAAACTAAAGTGTAGTTGACTATAATGTTTTATTAGTTTCAGCCTTACGACAAGTGACTTGACAGCTGTCAACCTTATGCAGTGCTCACCACGAGAAGTGTAGTTTCTCATAGTAGGACTATGGTGCTTTAGAGACAATCTTGTGAAAAATGGAAAGAACATAAGCTTTGGAGTTAGACAGAATGGGGCATGGCAGCTGCTAATTCCCACATGGATTAGCTGTACAACTTTGGGCAAGGTATTAGAAATATTTGAGACTTTCTTTCTTTCTTTCTTTCTTTCTTTCTTTCTTTCTTTCTTTCTTGTCTTTCTGTCTTTCTTTCTTTCTTCTTTTTTAAGATTGTATTTATTCATTCATGAGAGACAGAGAGAGAGAGAGAGGCAGAGACACAGGCAGAGGGAGAAGCAGGCTCCATGAGGGGAGCCCAATGTGGGACTCAATCCCAGGTCTCCAGGATTAGGCCCTGAGCCAAAGGCAGAGGCTCAACTGCTGAGCCTGAGCCACCCAGGCATCCCATGACTCTGTATCTTTTTATGTAAAGCGTGGAAATAATCGCTCACAGAGTTTTTGTGAGAGTGCATGAAATTATTTATCGGAACCATGTCTAGTGTAATGATGAGATCCCAGGTAATATCGGTATGCGTGTGTTTCTTATTTATTGAAGGTGGCAATACAAATAGGCAGAAACCTTTAGGGAGGGGGCAGCAGTGGTAGTTCTCTAGTTGGGAAGAACTATTCTAAGACTCAACATGAGTCAGACCAGCAGCTCTAAAATGGCGTGGTCTTTGGGGTTAAATAGAGTGCCGTGGCCCTAATATTTGTGGCCACTCCAAATTCTTATGTTGAAATCCTAACCCCCAAAGATGGTGGTATGCAGAGGTGAGGCCGTAGGGAGGTGCTAAGGTCATGAATGGGATTAGTGTTCTCATAAAAGAGGCTCCAGAGAGCTCCTTAGCCCTTTCTGCTATATGAGGATACATGATCTTGGGGTTCTAGCCTCTAGAACTGTGAACGACACGTTTGTTGTTTATAAGCCATCCAGTTTATGGTACTGTGTTATAGCAGCCTGGACAAAAACACGATTCTTTTTCTTTTTAAAAAACATTTATTTATTTATTTATGTATTTATTTATTTATTTCAAAAACACAATTCTATATAATCAAAGGTAACATGTAATTTTTTTTTTTTAATGTGCAGTCCCTCGCAGTTCCACACTGCCTGTGGAGTTAGTTTCTTTCTTTCTTTTTTTTTTTTTTTATAAATTTATTTTTTTTTTGGTGTTCAATTTGCCAACATATAGAATAACACCCAGTGCTCATCCCATCAAGTGCCCCCCTCAGTGCCCGTCACCCAGTCACCTCCCCCGCCCACCTCCCAGATAACATGTAATTAATTAATTAATTAATTAATTTATGATAACATGTAATTTAAATGCAACTCAGGGAAATGTGTTAATCTGTTCTGAATTCTTGACTTCATTTTATTTTATTTTTTTTTAAGATTTTATTTATTTATTCATGATAGAGAGAGAGAGAGAGAGAGGGAGAGAGGCAGAGACACAGGCAGAGGGAGAAGCAGGCTCCATGCCAGGAGCCTGATGTGGGACTCGATCCTGGGACTCCAGGATCACATCTTGGGTCAAAGGCAGGTGCTGAACCGCTGAGCCACCCAGGGATTCCCCCCTTCCACTTTAAAAATAACTTAAATTACAGGATCATTTTGCCTATTGAGGGGCAGCATTTATTTAATTATTTACTTTTAAAAAATAGTTATTTTAAAAATTACCTCAAATTAAGGGAAACTACTAATAGACTGTGCAAAATACAGCAGTGCCTACCAAGTGGAATTTTGTTAACATAAATCCAACATTTTTTTTTTAAGATTTTATTTATTTATTCATGAGAGGCACAGAGAGAGAGAGAGGCAGAGACACAGGCAGAGGGAGAAGCAGGCTCCATGCAGGGAGCCCAGTGTGGGACTTGATCCCGGATCTCCAGGATCACACCCTGGGCTGATGCTCTACTGCTGAACCATCCAGGCACCCCAAATCCAACATTTCTTTCTGATTTACACAAAAACTACCAAGTATATAATCTCATGTCAGATTCTCTAATTTCCTTTTATTAATAATTTTTAAAATTTCTAATAGTGACATATTTCACATGAAAAATGTTGGTGTCTCAAAAGAAGGATTAGGACCAAGTGTAGTCAAGCTATGACATGTAAGTAAATGGAACAACTATACGGTCATCATTATTTTAAGAATATCAGAATAGCCGGGCAGCCCGGGTGGCTCAGTGGTTTAGCGCCGCCTTCAGCCCAGGGTGTGATCTGGAGACCTGGGATGGAGTCCCACGTCGGGCTCCCTGCATGGAGCCTGCTTCTCCCTCTGCCTGTGTCTCTGCCTCTCTCTCTCTCTCTCTCTCTGGTCTCTCATATATAAATAAATAAAATCTTAAAAAAAAAGGAATATCAGAATAGCCTGATTACTGTGCAGTCCTATATAACTAGTGGTTAGTAGTGTGCATGTGTAATTTTCTCTGTTTCATAAAATTTCCTGGATCTTATTTAGAAATTACTGTGGGTATTATCAATTCTCTCCCCGAAGAAGAACAACAACACAATAGAACTGATTAGTGTGGTGAAGGCAGACGCACCTGTAGGGTAGAGGAGGTGGAGGGGGTCACCGTCAGAGGTTGAGTCATTTGGTGTGTTCTCTGTCTTGACGTGCGGAAGGAAAGATACAAAAATAACTTAGGAACATAGGCCTGCACAGAAAGGGAGTAAAAAGAAAGAAATGAGGTCAAGGAAAGTTTGGGTTCTGGCCAAGAAAAAGAAGAAAAGATAGCAAATTGAGCAGTGGGACTCCACCTTGAAGCAATTGTGCAGAAAGGTGAATAGTGCAGTTGGAAACTATAGTCCTTAAAACCTCACAACAGTTCTAATTAACTCCAGGAAACAAACAAAAAGATAACTGTATTCCAGATGTCTTATGAGGAAGTAAAGTAACCCTCTTTGAATCCTATTTACTTTTGGCCACCATGTTATAGATGAGATTATAATCAGTGGGATGGAAAATGTAATTAGAAGTTACAGACTATGCAAGGTGTAGAGCCATCCTAGTCCCTGATGCCCTCATTAGACAATAAATCGGTTAGAAAGAGCCCAGCTAAGACTTACTAATGTTCCTGGCAGAGTGAAGTCCCAGGAAACCCCACTACATGGCTTGTTCACTCTTTGTTTTGTTTGTTTTTAAATAGGCTCCATGTCCAGCAAGGAGCCCAGTGCAGGACTTGAATTCAGGACCCTAAGATCAAGACCTGAGCTGAGATCTAGAGCTGTTTGCTTGACCCACTGAGCCACCCAGGTGCCCCCTTATTCCGTCTTTGAATATTAGGGTGTCTGTCTCTTTCAGATTCCTAATCCTGTAGTCACTGTCCTTGTTCCCACTGGCCAGTAACTTTGTATAAGATCAGGAAGGAATCTTTTCTTTCTTTCTTTTTTTTTTTTTTTAAATTTATTCAGAGGCAGAGACACAGGCAGAGGGAGAAGCAGGCTCCATGCAGGGAGCCCGATGTGGGACTCGATCCCAGGTCTTCAGGATCACACCCCAGGCTGCAGGCGGTGCTAAACCGCTGCACCACCAGGGCTGCCCCTAGGGAGGAATCTTGATACCCCACTGGCTGCCCTAAGGAAGCAGAGCCTCAATAGAAGCAGTTTTGTGCATGGTAGGAGACAGTCACTTAATTCAGTAACCAAAGTTCTAAAATTGAAGTCAGTTGAGGTATAAATAGACTTAGCTCTATGTATTAGTTTCTTCAGATTGCTGTAACAAAGCACTGCACATTTAATGGGTTAAAACAAGAACACATTTATTCCATCACACATCTTGAGGCTACCTACTCCAAAAATCCAGGTGATTTTAGGGTCCTGCCTTCAAAGCCTCTGTGGGAAGATCCCTCCTTCCTTCTTGCACTTTCTGGCAGCCTCAGATGTTCCTTGGCTTGTGGCAGCATCATCCAGCCTCTGCCTCCGTCAGCACATGGCCTTCTCTGAGTGTCTCAGTGTCTGTGTCTCTTTTCCTCATAAAAACACCAGTTGTATTGGATCAGGGGCCTAGCCTAGTGACCTCTTCTTAACTTGATTATGTCTGCAAAGAGTGTTTCCAGACAAGGCCACACTCACAGGAACCAGGGTTAGGACTTCAACGTATCTTTTTTTGGGAACATGCATCAAGCCACAATGATCCTTCCTTTATTTAATTTAATTTTATAAAATATTTTATTTGTTTATTCATGAGAGACACAGAGAGAGAGAGGCAGAGACACAGGCAGAGGGAGAAGCAGGCTCCATGCAGGGAGCCTGACGCGGGACTTGATCCCGAGTCTCCAGGATCAGGCCCTGGGCTGAAGGTGGTGCTAAACCTCTGAGCCACCCGGGCTACCCTACCAGCATTCTTAATAAAATAATTCTATATGAAATACCCCATATCAAAAAATATAAAGAAATAGTCATCATTGCTGAGTAGAACAATTACTAAAAATTATAAAGTCTAATAATTCTATAAATACTGAATTACTTTCAATAATTCTAGAAGCTGCTTCTTGACTCAAGTATCTACTTTTTCTTGTTTTTTATTATTATTATTATTTATTTATTCATGAGAGACACGCACAGAGAGAGGCAGAGACGCAAGCAGAGGGAGAAACAGGCTCCATGCAATGAGCCTGATGTGGGACTGGATCCCAGGACCCCATGATCATGCCCTGGGCCAAAGGCAGGGCTCAACCCCTGAGCCACCCGGGCATCCCTAAGTACTTTTTCTTATCAGAGTGGTTCCCCAATCATTTTTTTTGAAATATGCAAAAGCATTTGCTTTGTATTTACACAAATTCTGACTCCTAAGAATTTTCTCTTTATTTTATTTTTTCTTTATTTTATTATTTTATTATTTATTTATTTATTATTTATTTATTTATTTATTTATTTATTTATTGTATTTTTAAATGATTCAACCTTTGATGTTTCAGAAGAAACAGTGTTTTTTTTTTTTTTTTTTTTTTAAGATTATATTTATTTATTTTAGAGAGAGGGAGAGAGAGAACCTGCCTGTGTAGGGGAGAGGGGCAGGGAGAGAGAAGCAGAAGCAGACTCCCGTCCGAGCAGGGAGCCCAACGTGGGGCTTGATCCTAGGACCCTGTGATCATACCTGAGCTGCAGGAAGATGCTTAACAGACTGAGCCACCTAGGCACCCCAAGAAACTGTTGATTTTTGACAGGCATTCTCCATCGTGAATGTCTACATCATCTGAATTAACTGAATTGAGACTGTTCAAGAATTCTGGAAGTTACTGCATCTCTGGGAAGTCCTAAAGCACTGACTGAAGACTAGAATGAGACCTTATTTGTCAGGAAATGAGGGCCTCTTGTTTTAAGTACTGAGATTACTGGTCCTTCAAAAAAGGTCTGTTTGAAGTGACCCCAACCAGGAAGATACTTAAAATGTGCTCTGTGTGTCTTGGAGCTTTGTTGTTAGGTGAATACTGCAAGATAGTTGTCTTCTTGATGAATTGACGCTTGCATTTTGTGGAATGCTGTTCTTTGTCATTGGTGATCCTCTTCATCTTGAGGTGCTGTGTCTGTCATTAATATACCCATACCCGCTTTCTTACGTGTAGTCTTTCCATGATAACAACTCCTTTCATCCTTTTATTTTCCACCTGTATGTTTCTTCACATTTAGTGTATGTGTTTTGTAGTCAGCGCATACATGCATTTTATTTTTTTAATTTATTTTTTATTGGTGTTCAATTTACCAACATACAGAATAACCCCCAGTGCCCGTCACCCATTCACTCCCACCCCCCGCCCTCCTCCCCTTCCACCACCCCTAGTTCGTTTCCCAGAGTTAGCAGTCTTTATTTTATTTTATTTTATTTTATTTTATTTTATTTTATTTTTTATTTTTTATTTATTTTTTGTTTTTTTTATTTTTTTTATTTTTTATTTTTTTTTGAGTTAGCAGTCTTTACGTTCTGTCTCCCCCTCTGATATTTCCCACACATTTCTTCTCCCTTCCCTTATATTCCCTTTCACTATTATTCATATTACCCAAATGAATGAGAACATACAATGTTTGTCCTTCTCCGACTGACTTACTTCACTCAGCACATACATGCACTTTAGAAACACCATTCCTGGGTGCCCGGGGGGCTCAGTCGGTAAGCCTCTGCCTCCAGCTCAGGTCATGATTGAGTTCTGCGTCAGGCTCCCTGCTCAGCGGAAAGTCTGCTTCTCCCTCTCCCTCTCCCCCTCCTCCCTGCTCATGCTCTGTCTCTTGCTCTGTCAAACACATAAATCTCTTAAAAAAAAGAAAGAGAAACACCATTCCTCTTTTAATTAATTAATTAATTTTTATTTATTTATTCATGAGAGACAGAGACAGAGAGAGAGAGAGAGAGAGAGAGGCAGAGACACAGGCAGAGGGAGAAGCAGGCTCCATGCCAGGAACCTGATGTGGGACTTGATCCTGGGACTCCAGGATCATGCCCTGGGCTGAAGGCAGGCGCTAAACCGCTGAGCCACCCAGGCTGCCCAACACCATTCCTTCTGATAGGTGGATGATGACCTACAATTAAGATGTAGAGGGAAGAAGGTAACATTGGAGACGAGAGTAAGTTACGAGGATATGGAAATAGAGGAGGGGGGGTGGGTAAGATGAGAATGAATGGGGTCCAGAAATAAAAAGTAATGAAGGGAAAGAGGAATGTTTGGGCAAAAGGCATAGAAAATATCACTTTTAGGGGTAAGAGGAAGGTAACGCCATGATTGCATTATAATGACGGGAGGGAGACGTCAACAAGTTTCACAAGATTTACCAAAGCTTGAGGACAAAGCAACCGTTGTCAAATAAAAATAAAAACCACATTTTGAAGATAGGTACGTTCATTTTTGCGGCATTTGCAAAGGGAAGGCCACCAGCTAATCCTGCCAGCGATCACCTGCTAACCCTATTCCTTAAAAAAGGCTTAGAATTCATGTTCAGGTTGAAGAAGCCAGGGATTCACGTGTATCTGAAGAGAGTTGTGGATGTGCTTTGAGTGAGCAGAGGAGCAAGCTTCTATGTACCTCAAATCAAGTGAGGGGTGTTCAAGACCGTGACATGTGTTCCTGGAGTTTTAAGGGATGTGGGGATTGCTCTGTGACTCATATCTGAAAAGTTGGAAGTAAAAACAACCAAAAACAAAACAAAACAAAAAACACTGCAGCTTAAACTCTCTGCATTTCTGCAGATTATAGACACAGGGCTGCACAGTGGGTGGCCTGTACTTCCAGAGTTTGTTGCTGAAAAACATGGCCTTTAATCTCCTGTGGGCCAGATGCAGAGCCCACGGGAAGGGAGACAGACTAAGTCCTCTTCAGTAGGGACTCGGCCTGAATAGGCTATTGGGGAACCAGGTGATCCCAGAAGAAGAGGGGACCGCCACATAGCAAAGAGTTGAGATAAAACACATGCGAAATAGCGGTGAGCAAATAAACAAAATGACAAAAGACTCCCATCTTCACTGGAATCTGAAAGTGGCTGCAAAACCAGTCGGAGCTGCCCAACTATGTTAGCTGTAGGTATTAAAACAAGCTGTAAGAGTGAGTTTGAAGCAGAGAGTGGAAAGAAAGAATGAAATCATGGTCTGCTTGCATCCTGAATACACCTGCAGGTGTCTGACTTGGATACAGGTGAGGCGTTGAGAAGAACTGCGGAAGGGCTGCCGTTGACAAGACTGACGCTAGAGTGTAAAAGGACGTGAAGTTGAGTGTGTGTGTGTGTGTTTAGCTGCTAAGTTCAGTTTTCTCTGTCTTGAGTTTGAGAAGGCTGTGGACCATCCAGGTGAAGATTCCCAGTACACAGATGTAGACACAGATGTGGAGCTCAGGAGAGAGACTTGGCTCCGTAACTTAGAGTTTGTCATTACCGTATCGGCGGTCACTGAAACTTCTGGAGCATATGAATTTACCCATGTCAAGGACCAAACATGATATAAATAAAAAAAACTAGACAAAAACTCTTACAAGTGGCAAAATTTGCTTTCTTCTTACAAGTGGCACTATTTATTTGCATGACAGTGGAATAAGAATTCCAGAAGATGAGTAAGGAAGAATGGCCAGAGAAGCAGAAGACAAGAGTTGATTTTTCAGTAGTTGGAAGAAAAAGTAAATTCTAGAAGAAGAAAATGAAAAACATTATCAACTACTCCAGAAGAGTCGATTGAGTTGCGGCCTCATAAGCTGTTAAACTGGGATGTTAGGAGATTGGCATCGCGTGTCTCTATCACAGTGTGTAGAGTGGAGGCAGGCAGGATGGGTAATGGCATATGACACAATTGTGATTCTCAGTCTAATATATGGACCATTTAAAAAATATTATTTGAGGGCAGCCCCGGTGGCTCTGCGGTTTAGCGCCGCCTACGGCCGGGGGCATGATCCTGGAAACCCGGGATCGAGTCCCACGTCAGGCTCCCTGCATGGAGCCTGCTTCTCCCTCTGCCTGTGTCTCTGCACCTCTCTCTCTCTCTCCTCTCTTTGTATTCTCATGAATAAATAAATAAAATATTTAAAAAAATATTTAAAAAAATATAATATTTGAGAGCGAGAAAGAGTGAGCGAGAGAGAGTGCATGAGTGGAGCGAAGGGTAGAGGGAGAAGCAGGCTCCCCGTTGAGCGGGGAACCCAACCGCAGCACCCCAGGATCATGACCTGAGCCGAAGGCAGATGCTTAACTGACTGAGCCACCCAGACACCCCTGGACCTTTTTTTTTTTTTTAAAGATCTATTTATTTACTTGAGAGAGAGAGCCTGGGGGGGAGGGGCAGAGGGAGAGGGAGTGAGAATCTTAGGCAGACTCCGAGCTGAGTGTGGAGCCCAACATGTGACTCTGTCAAGACGCTGAGACCTCCGCCTGAGCTGAAAACCTAGAGTTGGATGCTAAACCAACTGTGCCACCCAGGTGAGGCACCCCTAGACCTTTCTGTTTTTCTGTTTTTGGCCCCTGGAGCATTTTTAAAGGGATAATTATCGTGTAATTTAAATTATTTTTCAGTTTTAATGTTACTTAAGTATTTCCAAACCTAAGATCATGCATGTGCTATTGCCAAAACAATCTATTTAAACACGTAAATACACAATTAATGTAATGATGTTGTTTTCCTGAAATGAAAGTCTACCTCGGAGCTAAAATATAGTTAATACAAAGCACCTTGTCAAAATTTTTGAGCTTCGTAATGCTTCAGTTCTTCCGTGACTTTTCTGTTTTCACACTTCTGTTTGCGAGGCACACCATGCTATGGTTTGTTCTCTGCGGAGCCAGAACTCATTATCTGCATCATAAAGCTGTTCCTTTCATTTGTTCTGGACAACAAAAGGGGGTGGGGGGTACTCATTGGCATGAACCTGATTCAAAAACCACACAAACCTGGCACTGAGCTCCTTTAAAACGAAAACGTCAGTTTGGGTCTTGAAAGATCATTTGTTATAAGGAGGTAGACCTCCGAAATGATCCAAAATCGACTTGTATTACTTAGAAAGTTTCAAGAGTCCCACAAAGGCATGCTCATAATCTGATCCATTAACCTCTGAATCCCGAGGATATGTTCCCAGGGCCTAGTTTGAGAAGCAAGGCATTAGACGATTAAACTAATTATTATTAACTGTAATTTATGATAAACGTAGACTTTATGTTGTTAATCTTTAATCTTTCTATCCAGCTCTTAGTGATTACCACTTTTTTTTTTTTTTGAAGATTTTTATTTACTCATGAGAGAGACAGAGGCAGAGACACAGGCAGAGGGAGAAGCAGGCCCCATGCAGGGAGCCCGACGTGGGACTCGATCCCAGGTCTCCAGGATCAGGCCCTGGGCTGAAGGCGACACTAAACTGCTGAGCCACCCGGGCTGCCCGCCCCCCCCTTTTTGATAGAGATTTTTTGGTAAATAAATGGGTGAATAAATAAATATCTTTTTCTCTGTTTCCTAATATGAAGCATAGAGATGAAAGCAAACGTGTTGGCGGGAGCCACTTACTTTTAGCAACATTTTTTTCCCAATCGTTTTGGTCCTGAATCAACTCATTAAGGCTTGTGCAATAAGAGGGCAATAGGGATGTGAAATGACAGTCGTAGACTGCAGACAGATCCCCACGAATCGGAGGCCCAGGGCTCTGCTGCTTCCAGTGGGCACTCGTGATGCAGGTAGCATCCCGGTGTGAGATGCCACGGTTGTTTGCGGACACACATCTGCAGCAGCAGCTTTCTGCAGCAGGGCTTCAGAACCTGGACTGCACTCTTCTTGCAACAGCCTGAAAACTAGTTGCCCGGTGGGTAAGCTTTTCCCAGCTGGAAGTCGCTTGCTCGTATATCAAGCCGCAACCTGTTTCCGCTTTCACAGATTCCTAGGAGTATGTAGCTAATTTAAAAACTTAGGCACAGGAGTGCTTGGGTGGCTGAGTTCAGCTTGCAACTCTTGATTTCAGCTAAGGTTTGGATCTCGGGATCATGAGTTCAATCCCCACATTGGGCTCCACGGTAGGCATAGAGCCTACTTAGAAAAAAAAAAAAAAGAGTAAATATAATAATAAAAATACTTGGGCAGGGATGGAAGTGGAAGAAATAAATAACCACCTGATGATGGCCCATCCTTGCTAAGGCTCTTAGAGGTTCACCGAAGTAGGGTCACCCTTCTGGAAATTAGAAGCCCTTTGTGTGTTTCAATATGGCGGCGGGTTCCAGATGGCCAGTTCTCTTTGGCGCGCTTCCCTGTGTGCTTGGTCCTCATTCAGGGCTTTTGCTGATACCTCCTGCCTTCGCTTTCCCTTTTTACCCCCCTGCCTTGGCTTCATATGTCAAGCAAGAAAGCAAGAAATCTTCATATTTCCAGGTTTCTTGCTTGCTTCTACACTCAGGGTTCATGTCTTCACAGAGCTTTTCTCAGACTGTCTTTGCCTCCCCAACTTTCCTTCCTCGGTTTCAGGTAGAAGTTTCCTGAGTGGTAAGCTGGAGTCAGAGCAGAAAATGGGCTTTGAAATGAAAGAGAGACAGGTTCGATTTCTAGCTGCAGTGATTACATTTTGTGACACTGAGGAAATGTCTTAGATTCACGTTTTATCTCCTCTAAAATTTTAGGGCAACAGTGTCGACGTCATAATGATTGTTGTGAGGATTAAATGACGTGATAGATGGGAACTCCCCAGCTCCATGTGTGGCACACAATAGATGTTCAAGTATGGCTATCTGTAGTTTTTCTTAGTTTTTTGTGTGTCCATTCAGCCCTTCAGAAACAGGTAGTACAGTTAATTGCTAAACTTATCGCACCTCGAAGCTTCTAGATTAACATCTCTTTAACCAGGGAGCCACCTGCCTGAGAGGAAGAAACTGTCTGATGTTTGCGTCCTTAGTACCTCCCCATAATATCTGAGGATATACGGGCACATAGTAAATATTTACTGCATTGAGTGGATGCAGGCATGCGTGAGCTGTGGAAAGTGATTCTGTGATTTAGATCTGTGTCTAACCAACCACCTAGGGGCATCTGGGTGGCTCAGTTGGTGGGACTCTTGACTTCGGCTCAGGTCATGATCTCAGGGTTGTGAGATTGAGCCCCACGTGGGGCTCTGTCCTGGGTGTGGGGCCTGCTTAAATTCTCTCTTTACCTCTCCCTCTGCCCCTCCGCCCTTCTCTAAACAAATAACCCACCAGCCAGCACTGTATGTTGGCTAGAATGTTCCTCAGCATCTGTTTCCTATGTGCATCCACAGCATTCTAGAGAAAGGCAGGCTCACTCTAGTATGCTGCTAGCTTGGGCTTCTTTCTCAGGGTAGGGGGGTAGCAGCTGAGCTTGATGAGCGGGGATATTTGCATGGTGGGTGGGTGGGTGGGGGGCACCATCTTGTCCATCTGTTAATTTTTCTTAGTTTCGTAGATTACCACCTTCTTGGAAAATCTCCCCATTCCCAGCTCCGCATACTACTAGGGAAACAGAAGACACGTCCTCTTGCTGGAGAGTGGTATTGCTACATTTAATTAGCATAAAGCAATCTTAGCTCAGTGATCAGTAAAGCTGCCAACACCGACCTTGCCACCATGCTGTCACTGTTGCAACTTTAGGAGTATTGAACGTGATTCCGCCTGGCTGAGTACCCGGGGAGTCGTTCCATTTGGGCTGCCTCCGGGTCTCTGTAAGCCCTTCTGACATTTGACCCACCATTCCTCTAGGGTTATTCTACACTCCACCTACCTGGGTCTCAAAGACCCCACAGAAACCCGCCACCATCCCAGCTATGAGTCCGGCTCATCTGGCCAGAAACCAAGAGTCATGTGCTAGAAGCTGAACACTTCCTTATTTCTCCTGTTGACTATTATCCTTGCATTAGAAGTCACCATCTTTTACTTAAACGTGATTTTCAGATGTGTTTTCCTTTGTTTCTTTTCTAAGAGGGAGAATCACAGCCTCCAGCCTTTTTTCTTTCCATCCGTAAGTAGATTCTTGGGTAGGTGAGTATCTCTGATAACACCCATTACTGTAACTTGATTGTTCAGTGCCCTGGTCACCACTAGCACATCCCAGCCTCTAGTTACTGATGGTGGAACTTCAGATTTATTCTAGATTATTTCATATCCTTACTCCCTCACCCATCCAATTAGCTAAATCCTGTTGATCCTGTCTTTGAAATATCTTTCATGTCGGACTCCATTATCCCCTTCCTTTCTATTCAAATTGCCACTACCTTCCTTCAGCCAGGTTTTCCTTTTGGACTAACTAGCATCCCTTTCTTCAATCTTCTCTCTCTCTCTCTTTTTTTTAAAGATTTTATTTATTTATTCATGAGAGACACAGAGAGAGAGGCAGAGACACAGGCAGAGGGAGAAGCAGGCTCCCTGCGGGAAGCCTGACGTGGGAGTCGATCCCAGGTCCTTGGGATCATGACCTGAGCCAAAGGCAGAAGCTCAACCACTGAGCCACCCAGGTATCCCCAGTCTTTTATCTCTTTAGACCAATCGTCATGCTGTTTGTTTTTTGTTGTTGTTGTCTTTATTTTTTAAAGTTTTTAATTGATTAATTTATTTGAGGGAGCATGAGAGACAGAGAGAGATCACAAGCAGAGTGGAGGGATAGATGGAGAAGCCGACTCCCCGTGGAGCAGGGAGCACCATGTGGGACTTGATCCCAGGACCCTGGGATCCTGACCCGAGCTGAAGGCAGACTCCAAGGATGCCCAACTGACTGAGCCACCCAGGTGCCCTGGTTGTTTTTTTTTTTTTTTTAATATTTTATTTATTTATTCATGAGACACAGAGAGAGAGAGAGGCAGAGACACAGGCAGAGGGAGAAGCAGGCTCCATGCAGGGAGCCCGACGTGGGACTCGATCCCGGGTCTCCAGGATCAGGCCCTGGGCTGAAGGAGGCGCTAAACCCCTGAGCCACCCGGGCTGCCCTGGTTGTTTTTTTTTTTAAGATTTTTTTTAATTTATAGTGAGGGCAGGGAGAGGCAAAGGGAGAGGGTGAGAGATTCTCAAGCAGACTCCATGGTGAGTGCAGAGTCCAGGGTGGGGTTCGATTTCAAGACCCTGAGATCATGACCTGAGCTGAAACTACAAGTCGGATGCTTAACCGACTGTGCCACCCAAGTAGCCCTCCTCATGCTGTTTTTAGAATTGTCTTCATAAAGCCAAAGGTTTATAAAGCAGGCATCTCAAATTCTGTTTGTCAAAATTTGTCAGTGACTCCCAATTTCCTTCAAAATAAACCCCAAACTTCATAGCACGAGACTACCAATTGGATTCCAAACCGCTTTTTCGGTTTCAAATTCAAATTCACCCTTTGAATATTGAATTCAAGCCTCACAACATATTTAGTCTCTGTGGACCTTAAACACTTTTCTGCCTCAGCATTTCTGTTTAGACTGTTTCTGCCTGGATGGCTACATGCCCCATTTGGTTTCTGCCTACTAGAATCTTCTTGCAGGCTCAGATTTAGTGCTCTGGTCTCTATTCAGAAAGAATCATTTCCCTTTTTGTATCCAGAGTGCAATCCTTATACCTGGGTTTAACGTTTACTTCGTTATGTCTCATGTAACATTTATTTCATTATGTCTCATTTATCTACATGTCTTCTGGACGCATACGCCCTTAGAGGGCAAAGACCATCTCTGTACGCTCACAGCGCAGAGAACCACGACTGGTACATTAAATGAACACAAGACGTTTATTACATTTAATCAGATAACATGCAACATTTTCAACTCTATTTGAAAACGGAAAGGTTTCTTTTTTACATGCCTTGGTGCCAAAATCTGTTCAATTGTGTGAATTGCTAGTCCGTCTAGTATGAGAAGAGAGCTTCTGGCAAAATTGTTCTGCAAGATCAAATTTTCTTCTCGGTATCAAAAAACTCTCTCTTGCTCTCACTGGATTCGAAGCACTTGGGGTCATATATAAGAATCTGTGTATTTTTTTACATTAATAATATCCTGACACCCTATGGCAGTGCTAGAGTGGGATCTCTTTTAGACTGATGGACTGTGAATGATTCAGTTAAGCTACTCCTGTGCCAGAAAATAACGAAAAGCAAATCCATTACCGAGCAGCATGCCCTGATTTCAGAAGTTTAAGAAATTGAAACAAAAAGGAATCTGGAGCAAGCAAACTGAACCGTAATGAAAGAAAACGCACCATCTCGGGCATCTCACCATATGATTGAGAGAGAGAATATATTTAACATCACATTCTTGAAGACACTGAAATAGATTTTTAAATTAAGTCAGGCATTTTAACCACAGGTGGGGATGTGCACTAATTCCTGTAGAGTAAGACTAAACAAAACCCAAAGCATAGATAAAGTGTTAAGCGTTTCCTCCTTATATATTTATGCAGATATAAATGGATCATATCAGAATTGCTGTGTTTTAGTTCTTCCAAGTGCACACCTGACTTTTGCCTTTAATAGATATACACAGTTGTTAACTGATACATTTAAAGAAACTTGACTCATATTTTTAGAAAAAAAAAATAGCAGAGTCTCTAAAGCATCTGAATAGATTAACTCGGTGCGTATTTATGGAGCTTTGTTTTAACAACACCTCACATTTCTATAGATTTCCAGTTGCCAGAGCTCTTGCATTTATCATTCCATTCGAACCTCAAAATAACCCCACGAGGAAGTATTATTATCCCCAGTTTCCAATGAGCTCATTGAAAATTAAAGAATCAAAATGATTCTTCTAAGCTATTAAATGGGAATGGAAGCGAGGTGTTGTAACTCATAGTCCTCTATATATTTTTTTTCTTTTTTAAAGATTTATTTATTTATTCATGAGAGACACAGAGAGAGAGGCAGAGACACAGGCGGAGGGAGAAGCAGGCTCCACGCAGGGAGCCCGATGTGGGACTCGATCCTGGGACCCCGGGATCACAACCTGAGCCAAAGGCAGATGGTCAACCGCTGAGCCATCCAGGCGTCCCCATAGTCCCCTGTGTTGTTTGTAGTTTGATCTATTCTCCTTAGCTTCATACAATGTATCTGGTTCTATGTTAAGCACTGAGAAGGGTATTGAGTTTGAGAACAGGGACACTTTCCTTCAAGTAGCTTATATTTCACTTGATCAAATATATTCAATTGATTAGTACTTGTGACTGTATAAAATGAGTAATTGTAGGTAGAAAGGAGTGCATTGGTAGGGATCTGGAGTCCCTATCCAGCTAATTTTAATTGACTTGTCTTAAATTTTCATGGCCTGCATGCATACAACCTGGATAATAATTTGGTTATTCAAAAAATAAGGCAAGGTAAATCAACATGGGCCTGGCCAAGAAGAAGGGTTATTTGAAAGTTATTAAAGGGTGAGTAGGCTTCTTACCCTCACCCTATTTCTTACTCATCTCTGATGTGCCCCCAATCCCTGGTCCATAGCCAAGCCTCACACCTCTCAACTGAGTCCTGAGCTTCCCTCTGGCTCTAGGTAGCAGCCCATCCCTTACCTCTTCTCCATGTCTAAGCATTTGGGTAAGTTGGAGCCGGCAATAGAGTTTGAATCTGTGTAATCAACATATTAGGTTCCTTTTCTTTCTTTTTTTTTTTTTTTTAAGATTTTATTTATTTATTCATGAAAGAGAGAGAGAGAGAGAGAGAGAGAGGCAGAGACACTGGCAGAGGGAGAAGCAGGCTCCATGCACCAGGAGCCCGACGTGGGATTCGATCCCGGGTCTCCAGGATCGCGCCCTGGGCCAAAGGCAGGCCCTAAACCGCTGCGCCACCCAGGGTTCCCCCCCTTTTATATTTTATAATAACAATTATAAGTAAAAAACTTAGCAACTTAGTCCCATGGATGTTTATTGCCTCACCGTTTCTGTGGGTGAAGAACTTGGGCATCTCTTAGCTGAGTGGTCCTGGCGCAGGGACCTCACGGGGGTGCAGTTAAGCTCTCCTGGGATGCAGTCATCTACAGGCTTGACTGAAGCTGGTAGATTCACTCCTACAGTGGCTCTCTCACACCGTGTTGGCGGGAGGCCTGTAGTTCCTTACCACCTGCACCACTTGCGGATCTTCACAGTAGGACACTTGCCTTCCGCAGAGCAAGTGATCTAAGAAGGAGAGTGAAAGCAAGGCCGGCAGCACAATGTCTTTTCTCATCTAGGCCCAGACAGCACAACCTTCTGCCACGTTCTATTGATCCCTCCTAACAATGCTGGTGCAGTGTGGGAGGGGACAACACCCAGCTGTGAATACCAGGAGGGGGGATCCTTGGTGCATCTTGGAAGCTGGCTATCACAAGGGACCGTGTACTCTCAAAAGCATAGAACAATGGGTCTGACCCTAGAGACCCTAACACTTGGAGATCAGAAAAGCATGGGCGAGGAGGCGTAGGAAGCCGTTTTGAGAACATCTAAACCTTGCCCTTCGGTTTGATGCTGAGTCCTGCAATGAACTTTGAAGCTTTGCCATAGACCAAGGGTCAGCAAACTAGAGCCTGTGGATCAGATTTGCTCTGCAGCTTGTTTTTGTGTGGTCACTGAGCTAAGAGGTGTGTGTGTGTGTGTGTGTGTGTTTACAGTTGGAAAGGGCTAGAAAATAAGTGTGTACATAGATGATCAGTAGATGCATGTGACAGAGACCATATGTAGCCTGCAGTTTTTTTTATAAATTTACTTTTTATTGGTGTTCAATTTGCCAACATATAGCATAACACCCAGTGCTCATCCCGTCAAGTGCCCCCCTCAGGGCCCGCCACCCAGTCACCCCCACCCCCCGCCCACCTCCCCTTCCATCACCCCTAGTTCATTTCCCAGAGTTAGGAGTCTCTCATGTTCTGTCTCCCTTTCTGATATTTCCCACTCATTTTTTCTCCTTACCTCTTTATTCCCTTTCACTAATTTTTATATTCCCCGAATGAATGAGACCGTATAATGTTTGTCCTTCTCCGATTGACTTACTTCACTCAGCATAACACCCTCCAGTTCCATCCACGTCAAAGCAAATGGTGGGTATTTGTTGTTTCTAATTAGCCCGCAGTTTAAAATATTTACTAAGTGGCCCTTCCAAAAAAAAAAAAAAAAAATGCCAATTCTGTCTCCGATCATCAAAATGCATATAAAACATCTAATAAAAAGTAGAAATGTAAATTTGGTTACATTGTGCAGAGGGGTAGGGGACATGTACAGGGACCAAGACGTTGTCTTTCTCCACAGCTGGAAGGTTAGATCATCACGGGATCCTAGACCCTTCATTTTTTCCACTTCAAGTTAATTATAACTAAAGGGAAGCATTTTTGCTCTCCTAATTCCAGCAAAGATCTCCAAGCACCGAACGTGAATCTCTGATGTGCAAAAGAAAGATTCCAGGGTGAGACAGGTTTCAGAAGCACTATCTGTTGTATCCTGGTTTTGGAGATTCAGAACTTGTTTGAATCATGCTCGGAGAATCCCTTCAGTCATTCATTTATGGCTACTTAATCCAGCATCTGCAAATCCAAGTTTTTGTGGACCACGTTGCTGTACACGTTAGCATCTACCGAGGCCGTGTGTGTACCTAGTGGCTACTTGCTCCACTTCCTCACTGCTGGGTACTCTGAAGAGGCTCAGTTTGAACCTTGCTTGTGCTGGCGTAGGCGTGGGAGTCCCTTCCCATCATCGTTCCAGATGTCCAGAAGTCCCCTTTGGGCTTGCAAGGATCCTGGAGGCATTGTCTTGAGATATCTTCACAGGGAAGGTGGATATCTGGGCTGAGCCAGGGCTCCTGGAACAGGCTCTGGAACAGGCTCTTCCTCCTTCTCCCTTGCAGCTGACGGGCTGCTGAGGACACAGAGTTATGTTCCCCATTCGTGGAACTAACCGATAGTTGACTGGCGTAGCTCTTAAAAAAAATGGGACAATGGGTTGACCAGACCTCTCATTCACCTGGCCTCCTGGACACTTGTAACGCTGCTTTGTTGCAATCCCATGTTCCCATTTTTAGGCCATTGGCCTTTTCTTGTGAATAGGAAAAGGGATCTATGTTTCTTTTTCTTTTTTTAAAAGATTTTATTTATTCATGACAGACTTAGAGAGAGAGAGAGAGAGGCAGAGACCCAAACAGAGGGAGAAGCAGGCCCATGCAGGGAGCCCGATGTGGGACTCGATCCCGGGTCTCCAGGATCACACCCTGGGCCAAAGACAGACGCTAAACTGCTGAGCCTCCCAGGGATCCCCAAGGGATCTATGTTTTAATAACATCTGATTCAGATGGGGGGTAGATTACTGACCGGCATATGAAAACACATAGTTTTCAACAAACTCCTTCATGAACAATGCCAATATTTGCTGATTTACAGCATTCAACTCAGTTTTGGGGCCTTTTTTTTTTTTTTCCCATTCTAATACACATAATAATGCCATTCACATGTATGGCACATTCTCCCAATAAAGGAAGTATATTTGACTGCAAGTGCATAAGTGTGCTGATATTTTAGGAATAACCGGAATCTACCGTAATTCGTGTAAAATTGGAAACCATTCCCCAAACTTGACCGCTATAGTGCTCCATCCAGTAGCATGTGGGACGTGGCCTGTGTAACCCAGGAAAGCCAGGTGTGAGCATCTCTTATCTCTTCCCAATTGCAAATTCCCTGATTTCACATGGGTAGCCCAAAATGGAACTTGGGAGGGGGGTATCTAGTACCCCCGAAGTAAGCAAATGCTATATGTTGGGAAATTTAAGAACGATGATCCGCGCCCCACTGTTTGAGATGCATATTAAAACGAATTGTGACTCGGTGGTATGTTAGGGCACTGAGGCTGAGAACGTACTCTTCGCTCTGTTTTGTCTTTGTTGTTATTGCAGTCAAGTACTAAGCCGATCAAGAACACACCAACGTCGGTGCACGTTCTGCTGTTTGTCTTCGCTTTGTGATGCTTTGGAATTTATTCTGAGATTCAGATTGATAATATAAAATGTGCATCCGAACATGAAATCCCGGGCTACACATATGCGTACCATGGATCACTTACCGAAATGATATTCCGCAATATGTGACACATGGTGGGCGCTTAACCACACCGTAGTTATTGTTGGTCTTCTCTCTACCAAGGGAACACTGTTGTCACCTGGAGCCTAAGCTGGGCTTCAGTATCTAGGTGTCTGCTGAAATGTCCCCACCGTTTCCTTCACTGTCCTGCATCCACCCTCACAGTCCACTCTAGGGCCTCCTCATTCAGACTCTAGGGCCTCTCTACATGATTTGATGCAACAAACATTCCTTTTTTTTTTTTTTTTCTTAAGATTTATTTAATCATGAAAGATACACAGAGAGAGGCAGAGGGAGAAGCAGGCTCCTAGCAAGGAGCCCAACGTGGGACTCGATCCCAGGACCCCGGGATCACGATCCCAGCCGAAGGCAGATGCTCAACCACTGAGCCACTCTACAAGTGCTGACTGCCAGGCACCATGTGCACATGTTCTGGGATCATCTGCAAGACATTCTGCTCCTTTGCAGTCTGGAATGAGGAGTGAAGTTCGGAATGAAAGTAATTTCAGGGGGAGCCCTGGGTGGCTCAGCGGTTTAGCGTGGCCTTCAGCCCAGGGTGTGATCCTGGAGACCCGGGATCGAGTCCCACGTTGGCTCCCTGCATGGAGCCTGCTTCTCCCTCTGCCTATGTCTCTGCCTCTCTCTCTCTCTGTGTCTCTTATGAATAAATAAATAAAATCTTTAAAAAAAAAAAAAAAAGAAAGAAAGTAATTTCAGGGTAATAAGCTCCGTTGGCTTGGTCCCGCCTTCAGAATGCCATCCCGTTCCTGCCACACGCTGGTTGTCACAATAGCAAAGAACATTGGAGAACCGTAACAGGCAAGGCACTTTAAATATGCTGAAGAGGCATTTTTCAAACATCTCGAAGGCTCTCTTGGGAGGGTTTCAGACTACATATTTACAGATCCTCAGGTCAGGAGCTGACCTTGGACACCTTGACAATCCACGACAGAATTTCCTGTTGTTGTTTTTTCTTTTCTTTTCTCTCTTCTTAACTCCAAGCTGCATCCTTGACCCACCTCTCCTAGCTGACCCACAGGCATTTGTTGTTGACTGTAACAAGAATTAATTCTGTTCCATTCAGTAGGCATTTGCTAAGCGCCTGTGTGCATTTTTAACTTCAATTTCCTTTTTGGAAAATGCAAATAAATTACTTTAGGCTTCAGGGGGATTATTTGAGATGTAATTGTTATTTTCCAGCCTAGCTGTGCTGCTATTTATTTTTATGTAACTGTGCAAACACAGGTGTGTATTTGCTGATATTTTGCTTATTTGGATGAGAAAACCGGAACCATTTCCAAAATAGAGTTTTACAAGCTCTTGGGACCAGGAACTGGGTCGTAGTCACCTTTCTAGTTCCTCATAATGGAGTAGAGTGCCTTGTACAAGAAGGTGCTCAGGAAATGTTTGTTGAGGGGCTCCTGGGCGGCTCAGTGGTTGAGCATCTGCCTTCGGCTGGGATCGTGATCCCGGGGTCCTGGGCTCGAGTCCCACATTGGGCTCCCCGCAGGGAGCCTGCTTCTCCCTCTGCCTACATCTCTGCCTCTCTCTGTGTATCTTTCATGAATAAATAAATCTTAAGGAAAAAAAAAAAAGGAATGTTTGTTGCATCAAATCATTCTCTATCCCGCCGTGTCTTCGGTGAAGATGATGTCTTTGCATTGGAACCCATCATCCAATGTCCTAAATGTGTTGTCGTCATTTGAGACATGGTGAGGCTGCGTGTTGAGGTTCTTGAGTATTTATATCCCAGTGTTGTTAGTTGGGAAAGTATACATTGTTTGATGTTTTCACTGCTTGCCTGGATTCTCACTTCTCTACACCACTATTCTAGGCCGAGGGGCTCTCTCCTTCCTTACCTGATTCCGGCCCTGAACGTGAAGCAGATTAGGAACATCTGCTTTTTAAACATTTTTTTTTTTTAAATTTATTTATGATAGTCATACAGAGAGAGAGAGAGAGAGGCAGAGACACAACAGGCAGAGGGAGAAGCAGGCTCCATGCACCGGGAGCCTGATGTGGGATTCGATCCCGGGTCTCCAGGATCGCGCCCTGGGCCAAAGGCAGGCGCCAAACCGCTGCGCCACCCAGGGATCCCAGGAACATCTGCTTTAGTAAAAATTGGCTCAGTATCGGGGTGTGGGCATTATTGTCAATGCCTTCACTTTTCTGCCCATACTCCCTCCCTGGTTTATGATTTTAACTACTTTTTCTCTATGGATTCCTGTTAATCAGTTCCTCTGGGCATGGGCCCCGCTCTCCCTCTTTTCATTTCTCCCTCTCTCCCTTCCTTCCTCCCTTCCTTCCACAGACTATTCTGGGACACCCGTATGTGTCTAGGACTTGTGTGAAACCCTGGGAATTCGCTGACAAATAACACAGTATTGATGTCTTTGAGGAACAACCAGCCTAAACGAGAAAAACCTAACAAGTAACTGTGGTATAACATTTACAACTCACTGAAGTGATTTTGCAGGAAGGAAAATATGTCGGGAAAGTACTGGTGTTATGATGCTTTGGCACCTGTGTTAGTATCAGTTTTCTAGGGCCATCATGGCAAAGTACCACAACCTGGGTGCTTTAGACGGTAGAGAAATGCATTTCCTCATAGTTCTGGAAGCTAGAAGTCTAAGATCAAGGTGTTGGCAGGGTTGGCTTCTTCTAAGGCCTCTCTCCTTGGCTCGTAGGTTGCTTTCTTCTTCCACTATCTTTGGATGTTCATATCCAACTGTCTTTCTATGTCTTAAATCTGTGTTTTTTTTTTTTTAAGATTTTATTTATTTATTCCTGAGAGACACAGAGAAAGAGGCAGAGACACAGGCAGAGGGAGAAGCAGGCTGTGCAGGGAGCCCGATCCAGGACCCCAGGATCATGACCTGAGCCAAAGGCAGATGCTCAACCACTGAGCCACCCAGGTGCCCCTGTCCTAATGTGTTTTTATAAAGAACCCAGTCCTATTGGATGAGGGCCCCTCTAGTGAGGTCATTTTCACTAATTACCTCTTGAGAGGCCCTGTCTCCAGGTGCAGTCACATTCTGAGATACTGGAACTCAGGACTTCAACGTAGGAATTTTGGAAAACCCAGTTCAGCCCATAACAGCGCACAGAAAATTCAGCATCTGCTAAGTTACGTAACCCGCCAGGGTATCCTGCTAATAAGTAAGGTGTAGAAGTAGGATAGCCTGTGATTCTAGAATGCAGAGTCTTTCAACACCGCTGTGCTACCTTGCCAGCTTCCTGTTCCAAAACTACTGAGACTGGATCTTGCTCCTCATACTCTCATTTTCTTTGTGATAGAGTAGTTAAAACTGCCCTAGTGTTTTCTAGGGCTTGATTTTCTGAACCCATCAGAATCTGACTTCGCTCCTCTGCTCATAGCTTAAATGTTTACCAACTTTGCTTTTCTTGTAATGATCATCCTCTGCTGCAGATCAGACTCTGGGTCGGAGATACTTACTGCTTTCAAGTATCCAGATACTTCACCTACTTCCGGCTTCATTGCAGTTAGGCAGGGCCACATGGTTGGCTCTAGGCTGTGGTCTGCCAGTGGAAATGTGTGCTCGTTCTGTGCCTGTTGTGAACCTACATTGCAGGCTCCCACTCTGCTTTCTCTTGCTCTAGAGACCTGTAAGCTGTGTATTGAAACGATAACCTTATGAGACCAGACCTGCCCGGATTGCTGAGTACCAGCATTGAGATTTGAGGAAGGAGAAAGCACACCTCCATCGTGTTAAAAGCCAGTGAGATTTTTCTGGATGAATTGGTTACCACAGTATGGACTCATCATCTATCCTGACTAACGTAGGCCAGTCGGATGGGAATTGTGCTGTCTTCCTCTACTCCCTTTGAATCACTGACCCACAGAGTCTCCGAGGTTACTCTTCTTACCTCGAGAGAGAGCACTTATGTGCTTTCCCTGAAGGACTTGACCTTCTGAGCATTCATTTTTGTGCCACAGTACCCCATCAGATCACCCCGATTTCATAGGGCTGCCACTGCCAGCCTTGCCTTGGTTGGCTGCCACCCAAGGTCCAGTTCCGAGAGCAGGACACCCCCTACTACCTGGATGCTCTGTCTCCCGAATCCTGCACCTTGATGGAGTTCTGTTTGCTTTTTAAAATCAGGCAAAAACCTGCCTGGAAAAAGCTTCAGAAAGAATATTCCCAGTTGTTAATTTAGTGAGAGTGAAGTTATGTTAGCTCATTGAAATTTAATTGCTAATGGGTTATAAGATCTTAGGAACTACAGGCCCAGCATCTGTCTCTTTTTAGTGTCTCAATTATCACCACAATAATTTAATGGCATCCTGTTGAAGAAGCATCGTTGACATGCTAATGAATGGCACCCTGCTCATTTCCATGAACTTCACATTCCCTAGGTGATCATTTAAGCCAGGCATTTTAGATTCCCATCATTACTTGGCCACACAAACTGGCTTCAAGGTTGACCAATATAGGTATATATAGAACGTACACACTTAACGGTAAATTGTAAATATCTTAAACTGTATGACTTAACCTTTTGTAAATATGCTCAAAACTGGGACAAGCCATGAGAATCTAACTACTTTATTACCTAATTTAATCCTGACCTATTGTACTTAAGTTCATCTACTTGGCGTGTTTTTCATCAGTGTTTATTGACTGGCCCCATCTGTATTATTTTGCTTTTCTGAATAATTATTTTCTCTTTTCTTTTCTTTTTTTGAATCATTTTCTTTGTGTTTCATTTTCAATTTTTCAGGAATGTACTAATTTTTAAAAAAAATTTTTATTCATTTTGCTTAATTTATTCCACACGCCGACTTTGTATTGAGCACTGAGTAGTAACAGTCAAAATTTCTAGCCACCTTACAGCCTTTTTAGGAGGGAAGATATAAATAAATAAATACCTAAATACATTTAATTTTCACTTCACTAATTCCAATAACACAGAAGCTGTTGCAATTTAAATTGAGATTTGTAACTGGCTTCACAATGCACAAAAGTAATCTTTTTGAGGTTTTTACTTGACATATTTAATGAACATAAAAAACGGAGATGATTTGCTTAGAAAGCGCTAAGCATTTTCTTCTTCTTCTTTTTTTTTTTTTTAGCACAATTGTACATCTAAGTTGCCATTGGGATTAATTTAGCATGGATTTTGAAAGTCTTTGCAAGATAGAGATTTTGTGTGGTCAGAAGAGAACAAAAAAGAACAAGCCACAAACTGAGGGAGTTACTTAGGTTGGAAATAAAGAAGCATTTCTTGATAGTGAAGTTCACTTTGCTAAAGGTTTGGGAATTTCCTGCCCAGCAGACCTTGAAAAAAAAAGATAAATAGTAATTTGTCTGGAAATATTTCCATGACATCCTGTCTGAATTTGGTCAATTAGCTGATTAGATGTCTCCCCGTGATTGGGTGCACTTGCTGAAATGGTAAACAAGAGAACTGCATTCGCTGGGGATGTTTTCACCTTAATCAGCGAGCCTCATGTGAACTATGTGTGGAGCATGTTTTACCTTCACCCAGTGGCCTGAAGCCTGTGTAGCCTGGCAACTCAGGCTCATGATGGGAAGAACGTGAACCTTATTATGTGGAGTGCATCCAATCTGAGGAAAAGCCATTTCTTCGGACTCTCTGAGGCAATGTAAAGTAAGAACCAGGCAATTATCTAGAGAGTTTTGGAGAGTTCATGAAGAACCCCAAGCTGCTTCTCCTCCATGGGTGACAGAAATTAAAAGTAGAGGAGAAGGGGAGGAGTTCCTGTGTTCACAGCTCTCCTGGAACCCACAGATCACTGGTGTCAAAGTTGAATGTATCATAGCGCCACCCAAGTACCCGTTCCTGAGAGGCAGACCCAAGGGCAGGGGCTGCTCACACCCCAGGTAGCAGGCTACTCAGGTTATACTGCAGGCTTTCCCCATCTAGCTACCCCATCTTCCCTCTTTCTGGGGAGAACCAAAATTGAATTCCTTCTTCCTAGGCCTGGTGAAGAGAAGACGATGAGTCCCTCAGTTTCAATTGAGGAATTGAATGGAGAAAATGATATATGCAAAAGCATTTGTTATTCTTTTTTTTTTTTTTAAATTATTTATTCATGAGAGACACAGAGAGAGAGACAGAGACATACGCAGAGGGAGAAGCAGGCTTCTTGCAGGGAGCCCGACGTGGGACTTGATCCCAGGACCCCCGGGATCACGACTTGAGCCAAAGACAGATGCTCAACCGCTGAGCCACCCAGGTGCCCCTGCAAAAGCACTTATACTGGCAATTCAAAATAAAAATCATAGACCATGAAAGTAGTTGTCAGTAAAACAGACTTTACCAAAAAAGTACCAGTTGGCTACAGAGGAATGATACAAATGTTAAGTACAAAGAGTTGTGTACGTAACTGAGCTTGCCTGACGTGCATAGGATTTGAGATCGCCGGTCACAGCAGTTAAGAACAAGTGCTTATGAAGTACTTAGTTGTATTTGAATAAATAAATACTATCCACCCTACTATTTATAAGGTGATGTGCGGTAAGGTGTCAGGGCTATGGAGATAATATTGTGAAGGGATTTATAATTTGGTGGGAGGAAGAAAGGAACTAACATGTATTGAAATTTAACTGTGTGCCACATATTGTACTAGGCACCTTTCATCCATTATTTCATTTAATCCTTGTTGGTTTAAAAAAAAAAAAATCCTTGTTGGTAAAGAATGTGGTCTTCATTTCCATAGCTCATGGTGGAGGGTACTGAGGCTCGGAGAGAGTAAACGATTTGCCCAACGTCATACTTCTAGTACGTGTTGCAGTCAAACTAGCATGCAGATTGCAGATAACTGTGTAAGGAATAATGTGGCTGATATATTGGGAAAATAAATAAAACAGATTATGATGCATTCCATCTCCTTTAACATAGCTGTTTATTTAGCTAATTGATGCAGCCCTTTGCCCATTGAGGCATGGGATTCTCCTGGCCTTTGTGTCCGGGACTTGAGCTGGTCCTAATTTTCATCTCAAAGTCTTCTTCCAGTTTTCCTAATCTTGTTCAATGACGACTCCATTATTCCACACTGATCAATCGAAGATGCTTAGTTAATCCTGACTCTTCTGTTTCTTTGGCACCACATACTGAGTCAATTAACCACTCATATCAGTTGTATCCTCAAAATAAAATATATTTAAAATGTGAGGCCTCTTACCTACTGGCAGCAATGTTCTAAGCCACTGTCCTCTCATGTGTCTTTTCTCTATGATCACAGTGGTCTCTTTTCAACACAGCTGCCCGAGTAACCCTAACACATGTCGTGTGCGCCATGTGTATTCTCTGCTTGAAACATTCCATTGGTGCTTCATCTTATCAGACTCAGATGCAAAGTTCTTATGTTGTCCTTCCAGGCCACCCCGCCATCTGGCCTTGCACCCTCTATGACTTAATTTCTTACCACTTCCCTTTCACTCAGTCAGTTCAAACCTCGCCGCCTGCCATATTGTTCCTCTTCTACACCAAACATGCACTTACCGCCTGGCTGCAGGTTCTGTTTCCCAGGAACACTCTTTCGTCATGTATTTTCCTGGTTTCATTGTTCCTATCTGCATAAAATACAAATTGACAATCTATTTGGAGGGAAGGATGTATGAGATGCCTTAAAATATTCATATTATCTGAACCATCAAGTTTTCTTCTAAGAATTCCCCCAAGGGAGGAGCACATTATAAATGTAAAGATTTATAGGCAGAGATACATAAGTAGTACAATGCATTTATGGATACTATCGAGATAGAGGAAATACAAGTGCCAAAATAAGGAGATTCTTTAAGTAAATTATGACACCTTGATACCAGCATGCATTGAAAACTATGTTGTAGGACAGTATTTGTTGAAAACACTCCAGTGGATTACCATTTTGTAAAATAGCAAAAATCTGAGGCAAATGAAGGGGCAGACCAGCCACGTTGCTCCGTAGGTGTCAATATATACAGGATACTAAGCGTCACTGGAAATAAAATGAAACTGAGAAAAGCATGTTTATCAGGGCACCTTTCAGGATGAGGACTATTTTGAGAGGGTCGATACTTCAGTGTGGCAATTAGGGTGGGCCCGAGTGGTGAGATCCCCAAGGTCATGCTCCAGTACTGAAACATGGCCAAGCAATTCCCTTTTAGGTCGAACGGGCCCAATTAACTAGGCCTTTTGTGTGGGTCTGTGAGGTTTATAAGTTTAGGGCCCGAGTAGCGCAAAGAGTTGATGAAGCCTGATCTATGACACTGAGATCTCCTTGTCTGATCTTCTCTCACCTGATCCTTAGACCCTTCCATCTAAAGAAATCCTGACGTGAAGGGGTGGCCAAATGATTAGCTTGCCTGTGATGCCCAGGAGTCTTAGCCGTCTTCATAACAAAAAACGAACACATGAATTTCTACGCAATACTGAAGGCAAAATTGCCTTTTCTGAAACAGTAATGGATGGGTATTTTAGATCCAGGAAGCCGTAAGCAATAACTGACAGTTTATCCAACAAACATTGATTATACTTGCTGTGTGCCCGCATTGTATAAAGCCGTTTACAAATAATAATTAACTTAATCCGCATATCTCATAACAGCAACCATATGAGGTTAGGCATTATTATCCACATTTTACATGTGACAGGCCGAGACGGAGAGGCAGTAACATGCCTAAGCTAACACAGTTAGTAAATGGCAAGGAGAAGATTTGACCGTAGGTACTTTAAACAGTGGAACTAGGGCCCTAACCACTACCCAGAATTGCTTCTCCAATATGGTCAAAATGAACAAGGATAATAGAGAAGAGAGTCTGGCTTTGGGAATTCTGTACACAGAGAAAACAGGATTGTCAGTAAAAGATCAAAAGATTGCAGATCCTGTGGGGATGAGACTGTAAAACAGGGTACAAAGGTCTTAATGCCCGAGCGACTTGTGAGAAAGGCATATTTTCAGAATGGGGTGTGCACTGGGCTGGGGCCACATCTAGGGAAGAGCAATAGAGTGGAGATTTCTAAGAAAAAAACACAAGGCAAATCCATAGGGTAATGGCTTTGCTGGCCAGGCAAGACAGAAGCAAAAGGTCATCTTGTGCAGAGATTGAGGGATGGAATTTTGTCAGACCGGGAACGTTCATTGAAAATGGGTGGAAAAGTATTTATTGATGGGCTTTTTACAAACTAGAAGGGAGAAGTAAAATAGATTTCCATTGTCATATGTTTTTTATATACCCTCAAAAATGAGATCTTGTATCTAAGGTTTTTTTTTTTTTTTTTTTTTAAGATTTTATTTATCTATTTGACAGAGCCAGTGAGAGCGAGAGAGAGAGCGAGCCAGAGAGAGAGAGAGAGAGAGAGAGCATGAACAGGGAGGGGTAAGGGCAGAGGGAGAAGCAGACTCTCCGCTGAGCAGGAAGCCCGATGTGGGACTCAATTCCTGGACCCCAGGATCATGACCTGAGCCGAAGGCAGACGCTTAACCTATTGAGCCACCCAGGCATCCCCATTTTTCTTAAGTTCTTTGCGTACCCACACAGAGATTGAAGACCATGCCTAGTTCTAGGGGTCCTTGTCTTCCATGCACAGCTCTGGATATACAGTATCAGGATCACTCAGAAACTTGTTAGAAATGCAAATTATTAGTCCTCACTGTCCCGCAAGACCTATGGAATCAGAACCTCTTGGAGTGGGACCCAAGAATCTCTGTTAGCAAGCCCTCCAGGTCATTCTTTTTTTTTTTTTATAATAAATTTATTTTTTATTGGTGTTCAATTTGCCAACATACAGAATAACACCCAGTGCCCCCCTCAGTGCCCGTCACCCACTCACCCCCACCCCCCGCCCTCCTCCCCTTCCACCACCCCTAGTTCGTTTCCCAGAGTTAGGAGTCTTCATGTTCTGTCTCCTTTTCTGATATTTCCCACCCTCCAGGTCATTCTGATGAAAATTATGTTTGATACCCAAATCTTGCTTGATCCCAGTGATCTGGAAAAGCCATGAATCCATTAGCATGTAGGAAATCCTGGAGGAGAATAAGTCACCCATCCCCTCAAACCCTCGCAAAGCCTTCACGCAATCTAGACCTAGAAGGGAGACCTGCTGGGAGACCAGTGCCTGGCCTGGCCAGATCCCAATTCTGGAAAAGGACAGTGAAGAGATTTAAATGGATATAGGTGATGAGAGATGGGGAAAATTTCAGTGCAGCTGTGTTGAAAGAGCCACATCAAAACATGTCCTTTTTCCCCCTTTTCCACGCAAGTAATGTGCACTCCTTGTTTTCATCTTACTTCATTGACGATCCTCATAAAATGTCACAAATCTCTAGTACATAGGTAAAATAGGGAAAATTCAGGGATGAGAGGAGGGCTGAGGATGTACCTTGTTCGATGTTACTTGGGAAGAAAAAAGTTTTCACAACTTGGGTTGTTTTGACTCAGCTGCATCAAAATCCTCATGCCTCGGGATCCCTGGGTGGCTCAGCAGTTTAGCACCTGCCTTTGGCCCAGGGCGTGATCCTGGAGACCCGGGATCGAGTCCCACGTCGGGCTCCCTGCATGGAGCCTGCTTCTCCCTCTGCCTGTGTCTCTGCCTCTCTCTCTCTTTCTCTGTGTGACTATCATAAATAAATAAATAAATCTTTAAAAAAAATCCTCATGCCTCATTGGCCATTTCAAATCTCCATGGTTTGGAAGCAGGCTCTTCAAATCCAACTAATAAAAAAATACTCACTTCAGAAAGGTGATGTTGGCTCATCGCAAGAATTAAAGTAAAAGCGTTTTCAACATAGTTAAGCCCCAACCCCTTTTGGCAACCCGACCCAATTTGTGTTTTCTGGCGCTAGATTTAAAATAAAAGAATATCCTTCATTAACTGTTATCACAATTCTGAACATGCCAGAAGATATTCTAATAGACCCATCCAGACGTTTGAGATGAGAGTCTTCTCTCAGGGTCAGGGGTATAAATCTGGTGCAGGTTGATTGGAGAGGAGTGAAAATAATCACTAGTGGAGGCTCTCCCTCTGATGGATTGATTAGCTGTGAGTGAAGCAGCGGCTCGCAGTAAACTGTGTTTTATAAGCAGTTTCTGTTAGATGGCTGAGCAGTTGCATACAAAAATCACTTCTTCAGGTAGGAGCAATGCCCCCCCTCTATAGCAAGGTCAGGGGATCAAGTGGCGGAGTTTCTTAGGCTTTTCCCTTGCAGCTTCCTAAAGGCCTAGGGAAGTCCATGGGTCCCATTAGCTGGGGGTGCCTTGGAGGTTTTCTACATCAGTCTGCCATGAACAAAAAGCTTCTGTCCATCTTTTTGATTTCACAAATTTCAGGAGAGATTACCTTTCACTTGAAAATACATCCATGTTGGGCAGCCCGGGTGGCCCAGCTGTTGAGCATCTGCCTTCAGCCCAGGGCGTGATCCTGGAGACCCGGGATCGAGTCCCACGTTGGCTCCCTGCATGGAGCCTGCTTCTCCCTCTGCCTGTGTGTCTGCCTCCCTCTCTCTCTCTGTCTCTGTGTCTCTCATGAATAAATAAAATCTTTAAAATATATAGATATATATCCATGTTTATTTTGATCTGAAAATAATGGTTTAACTCCGTACCATGGAGAAAAATGGATACTTCAGAAAGATCAATCACTTTTGTCCTAATGGCTCAGGATATGTTGCTATATTTCCTCGTAGACCCAGGGTCGAATAGTAGGAAGAAAAGTGAGTCTGAGCTTTAGTATTTGCTAATGATCTGGTGCAATTTTCCTGATCTGTCTCGATGTCTGTGAATAAGGAGATGCTAATAATTCCTTTGCCATCATCATAGTTACTATGAAATTTTAAAATAATATGCATAGGATCCCTGGGTGGCTCAGTGGTTTAGCAACTGCCTTCAGCCCAAGGCGTGATCCTGGAGACCGGGGATCGAGTCCTGAATCAGGCTCCCTGCATGGAGCCTGCTTCTCCCTCTGCCTGTGTCTCTGCCTCTCTCTCTCTCTCTGTGTCTCTCATGAATAAATAAATAAAATCTTAAAAATAAAATAATATGCATAAAACCTATTTTGTAAATTATGAGGTCCTGCAAAAATATCCAGAGCACTATAAGTCTGATCATTTATATCCAGGTACTGATCAACTTGCCCAGCTCTATTTTATATATGATGCACTATCAACTGTTGGGTTGTATAAGGAAACATACGGAACAGCAAGATGCATGTGGATAATTGCACATTACTGGTTATTTACCAAGATCTAAACTAAAGCAGGAGTGTAATTTAGCCTAACCTTTCTCCCAGTTAAAAGAATTTTCTGGGCAGCCCCGGTGGCGCAGCGGTTTAGTGCCGCCTGCAGCCCAGGGTGTGATCCTGGAGACCCGGGATCGAGTCCCACGTCAGGCTCAAAGAATTTTCTTCTTTAAAGAGATTTTATTTATTTTGGAGAGAGGGAGAGAGGACGTGAGCCTGAGTAGGGGGAGGGGTAGAGGGAGAGGGAGAAGGAGAAGCAGACTCCCCGCGGAGCAGGGACCCTGACGTGGAGCTTGATGTGGGGGCTCCATCCCAGGACCCTGGGATCATGACTTGAGCCGAAGGCAGACCCTTAACGGACTGAGCCACCCAGGAGCCCAGGAATTCCCTTTTCAACATCAGTTCCAGCTCTTGCTTGATCATTTCTAATTTCTAGTTAACAGGAAGCCCACCGCACCTCAGGACAGCCCATGCCAGCTTTGCTCATCTGCAGTTGCTAGAAAGTTCTTCATTTGTTGATTTGAGGCCACTCACTGTTAGGGCATGGATGGTGTCCTGCTCAAAATTCATATACTGAAGTCCTAATCCCCAGCATCTCAGGCTGTGGCTGTATTCCAATATAAGTAATTAAGTAAAAACAAGTTCATTGGATTTTGATTGGACAACAAGCAGCTACCGCCACACACGTGATGTCCGTTAATCCGCACGTGACCTTTTGATTGAGTACTAATATGATTTTTCCCATTCTCTACAAAGAGCTGATGTGTAAAGAAATTAAGGAACAAGTCCAAAGTCGTATGGATATATGAAGTGTTTGACCTAGCAATTCAGCCTCGTTCACAGAGTCCGGACGCCTCACTATTCCCACACTACCATCCCTGCCATTGCTACAGCTACTGCTACTACTACACACGTGAAAGTAAGCTCCTTGAAATCAAAGATTATGTTTTATTCACCCTTGAATGTCAGTGCTTGGTATAATACTAGGCCCTAAATTATGTCATTGAATGAATGAATGAATGAATGAGCAAATGATTGTTCATTAGCTCATTCAAGCAGTTAAAAATGCACTTTACTGTCATTTAGTTTTTCTATTTTGTTTAAATATATATGAAGAGGGCAGCCCGGGTGGCTCAGCGGTTTGGCGCCGCCTTCAGCCCAGGGCGTGATCCTGGAGACCCAGGATCGAGTCCACATCAGGCTCCCTGTGTGGAGCCTGCTTCTCCCTCTGCCTGTGTCTCTGTCTCTGTCTCTCTCTCTCTCTGGGTCTCTCATGAATAAATAAATAAAATATTAATAAATAAATAAATAAATAAATATGAAGAGAGAAGTCTCAAATCACTTGTTCACACTAAGGGAAGACTACATGCACACTTAGACTTTCAACTATATTAAGTAACCTAGCAATGCAGTATTGTTAATTGGACCTGGAATTATTTTATATTCTTAAAGATTTTATTTTTAAGTAGTCTCTACACCCAACATGCAGCTCGAACTCACAACCCTGAGGTCAAGATTCACAGACTTCAGCAACTGAGCCAGCCAAGCACCCCATCATGGCCTGGTTTTATTATTAACCTATTCTAGCTGCTACTAATCTCTTTTTTAAAAAAGAGATTTTATGTATTTATTCATGAGAGACAGAGAGAGAAGCAGAGACACAGGCAGAGGGAGAAGCAAGCTCCACGCAGGGAGCCCGAACCGGAACTCGATCCCGGGACTCTGGGATCACACCCTGAGCCAAAGGCAGATAGATGCTCAACTACTGAGCCACCCAGGCATCCGTACTAATCTTTATTATTATTTTTTAACTAATCTCTAACTTATAAGGGCTACAAAGTCACCTGTTTGGCAGTCTGCCTGAGATTTTTCTTTGCATTGATATTAAGGTCTGGAATTTCTGGATTTCAGCATTTTGGGGGAAGGAGAGATTAAATATTGTCTATCGTTAGTCTTTTGTCAGTGTATGCAGGTTTATTTATTGGGTAGACCAAGGACAGAGGCCACTAGTAAAGCAGAGATAACAAAATTCTTAGGAAAAAAAAATTTTTTAAAGGAAATACAGCATCACGATGGTTGCCACGAGAAACCTAAGGATTTTGTTTTGTATTTCTGTAGTAATTATTTAGTTGTCCAGTATTCCTTTTATTCTCATTACAGATGGGAGCAGTGGGCATCATAATCTCAGTGGAGCTTACAGCCTCTAAAAGTCGTACTCAGGTATCCTGCTCTTTCTTTTATTCCACACACATCTTTAAGTACTACTGATAAAGATTTGTGTTCACTTGTGAAAGCTCCTCTGAGGAGCTTGATTTAATTTCTCTGAATTAGGATACTTGAATGTATTTCAAGTTTTGACAGAAAGTACTTGCATTCCAAGATAAACTCTTTCTCTCTGGAAGTGTTTTAAATTTGTGTTTTAATGACATGTCCTAATTTTAACTTGTAATACCACGCTGCCTGCTTTGTTGTTTTGATCGTCAATTTATAGCATTTATGCATTTGATCAAACTATGAGATTCAGTCATTAAATGAAGATAATTAACTTTGGACATTTTTTTCAAATCGTAATCCAAAATCCGTGATCGGTTTACTCAGTGTTCTCTCTAAAGTTCCTTCCAGTAAACATACATTTTTCAAACCAAGAATTAGGTTGAATTTGAAATTCTGAAGATATTAACTAGAAAACAAATATAGGTTTTAAACTTTTTAAATCTTTTTCTTTTTTTTTAAATCTTTTTCTAATAAAGCCCATCACAAAGTTTACTTCTAACTTTAGTTTTGACATACAAATTATCAATATGAAAGAAAATAAATTGAAAGATGTAATAATAATAATGCTTTCTTGATAACACAAAATTAACCTTTGTGTTCCACAAAAACTTGAGCTCTACTTCATTTAAATTAAAAAAAATCTACGTTTCAATCTCATTTTATTGATCTTGAGATGATTGATGCTGCTCTATAAAAATGTAACCTTAACAATACTGATGCAGCGTCAGATTTTAGTTAGAATTTTTCAGAGACACATCTTACTGTTACAACTGACATTCAAAAACGTTATGTGGATATTCAAGATAAGAGTATGCGTAAAAGTGCACTACAATTCAAGTAGCAGCATGTCTCCTGCTGACCTCAATTTACAATATTAAATTGTAAAATCCGCAAATGTTGTACTTATAAAATTCCAAGTGTTTAACATTGTTAAAACAATAGAATGTGGTCAAGCAAGTATTATTGAGAATGGCATCATGGTAGCAGACCTTGGAAAGGTCAGTCATTTAAAGAAATAAGTCATTTAATCAGAGAGGATCAAGAAATATTGTATATTTTTATTTTTATTTCATTTTTTATTTTATTTAATTTTTAATTTTTATTTTATTTTTAAAAAATATTTTATTTATTTATTCATGAGAGACAGAGAGCAAGAGAGAGGCAGAGACACAGGCAGAGGGAGAAGCAGGCTCCTTGCAGGGAGCCTGATGTAGGACTCGATCCCGGGTCTCCAGGATCACGCCCTGGGCCCAATGTGGCTCTAAACCGCTGAGCCACCCGGGCTGCCCAATATTATATATTTTTAAATTACTCATTTACTTTTATAAGGCATCACGAAAGCCGTAACAACATTTGGAAAAGGATGAGATGTCCTAGAGTAAATAACATTTACATGGGACTTTTGACAGTCACATTAAGCTAAGAAATCCATTGTTTTTTTTTTTGTTTTGTTTTGTTTTGTTTTTGGAGAAATCCATTGTTGAAAACAATTCTTAAATACCTATTAACAGTGTACACATAAAACACATCTGATAATGTATTCAGTTGCTATAATTCGCTAAATAAAGTAATAATATTTAGAGAAGTTTTAGTTGGCTATAGACATGTGCAAGTAGCTATCCTTGATTGTATGCTGGATCATCTCTGATGTGGCTTAAATGATTTGCAAGGCAGAAAGGGACTCCTATTCCGTCAGCATTCCAGGTAAACCATCCTCATCCTCGCCAGACTCTCTCCCTGTTACAGTAATCCAAATTAAGGCGGAAGCCTTGCCTTAAAAAGAAGCAGGATGGGTTCATTTCCTGATTATTCTTTTGTTCTCTTGTCATTAACCATTCGACTTGTATTCTGTCACACACAGTCTTGGCTGGTTTCCTTTCTTAAAAGGCACGGAAATGCTCAGACTTTGCATTTGCGAAAGAGCCTGGAATATTCTATGAAGTCAGTCAGGGCGTTTTGGGATGACTCGACCACATCACCAGTGATTAATGATGAGTTAAAATGTTAAGGCCATTTAGATTAAAATGCAATTAACCTATGGCAGCATTCCCTCTGCTTTTTAGGTGATAGTTTCATTCTTACTCATATTCACAGCTGGAAGGGGGGGGATTCCTGGCCAAATGCAGCCACTATGATGGACTTTTTTTTTTTTTTTTCCCTATGATGGACTTTTGATTTCAGTTATGTATTCGATTTTCACAATATATTAGGCAAGACAGAGGTTTTTCCTAAGCTGGCAGCTTCTCTCCCCTCCCCTCCCCTCCGCACCTTACCCCACCCCACCCCACCCCACCCCACCCAAGTTGAGAGTTGCCCAAGGAATATAATGACCATATTTCTTTCCATCAAAATATTACAGATACAATTACTATCCTGTTTAACTTCCCATCCCCATTCTTATTTTCCTTCTCTCCCAATTCCTCCTACAGATAAATGCTAGTATGAACTAGAAAGGCATTCCTCTCCTCCTTAGTTTTTACAGAAACAGCCATAGAAATGATAAAGTACCATCTTTTTCTTTTTAAACATTTCATATAAATGACAAGCTTTATAAGTCCTTCTTCAGCTTACCTGTTCACGCTCATTAACAGGTCTGTGCGATTCATCTGCGCGGAGTACATTCTAGTTCTAGTTTCGTAGCTACATAGGGTTCTGTTGTATGAATATACTGCAAGTTGTTGATCTAGTGCCAAGCTGATGGGCATTCAGTCTATTTCCAGTTTTTAACTGTGGTTGAACGACTCTAAAATGAATAGTATTTGGGTTACGTTGCCCTGTGTGGGAGAGATTCTATGACGAGGAATTCCTGGGTTGTATACGTGCGGAGGGGTTCAGCTCTCCAAGGTATTGACTGCTAGCTCTCTGGAGTGGGTACACCAATGTACGGTTCCATCCACTCTATGTGACAGTCCCATTCCTTCTCACCCTTGCCAAATTGGATGTTATATTTAATTTTCCTTTAGATACTTCTCTATTATTTTAGTTATTATAATAAGCATATAAGGGTTTTGGAATTCACATGTCCGAAATAAAATTTAGGGTAAAAAATGCTCATGGCATTTGGACAGAAATTTTGCATCTGAAATCTGTCTTAAGAGAATATTGTGGGGGCATCTGGGTGGCTCAGTCAGTTAAGGGGCTGCTCTGGTTCGGGTCATGATCCCAGGGTCCTGGGTCAGAACCCCCCATGGGGCTCCCTGCTTAGTGGGGAGTTGGCTTCTCCCTCTGCCCTTCTGCACCCCCGCCCCTGGCTTGTGCATGCATTTGTGTGCTTTCTCACTGTCAAATAAATAAATAAAATCTTTTAAAATAAATAAAGATTTATTTATTTGAGAGAGAGCAAGTGAGCGAGTACACATAAAGAGAGGGAGAAGCAGACTCCCCGCTGAGCAGGGAGCCTGACATAGGGGTCAAGCCTGGGACTTTGGGATCATGACCTGATCCGAAGGCAGATGCTTAACTGACTGAGCCCCCGGGTGCCCCCAAATGTCAGACTCTTGGTTTTGGCTCAGATCTTGATCTCATGGGTCAGGTCAGGTGATGATCTCATGGGTCCTGGTATCTAGCCATGCTTTGGGCTTTGCGCTCAGCAGGGAGTCTGCTTTAAGATTCTCTCCCTCTGCCTCTACCCCCACTCACACATGCAAGCATGCTCTCTCAACTAAATAAATATATCTTAAAAAAAAAAAAAAGATTCCGTCTCCTTCTCTCTATGCCCCCCTCCATTTGCACGTGCATGCGCACACTCTCTTAAAAAAAGGGATGGTGGCAGGTGGCAGCCCGGGTGGCTCAGCAGTTTAGCACCGCTTTCAGCCCCCGGCCTGATCCTGAAGACCCCGGATTGAGTCCCGCGTCGGGCTCCCTGCATGGAGCCTGCTTCTCCCTCTGCCTGTGTCTCTGCCTCTGTCTCTCTCTCTGTGTCTCTCTCATGAATAAATAAATAAAATCTTTAAAAAAAATAAAAAAGGATCGGAAAATTGAGGTTGCAGTGTAGAGTTATGTGGATGGCAGAGGTGACACTAGAGGAAAGAGAAAGGGCACATCAAAGAAGGACAAATTATTAGGAATTGTATATATAATTTTTGAGATATTTTTATATGAGCAACATTTTACCAATACAAATTTAATTTTAGAGAATGATAAGCATTTCTTTAATTTGACAGTATCGAATAGAGACATGAGTCAGTGAGAAATAATACTTGGCTACCTTTTAAAACAGAGCAAGAGATTCACAAAGTAAACGGTAGAATTAAACAGAATTGTAATAATACCTCAACTTTTGAAAATGAGAAGCCTTGGTTCTCTTACATAATCAAGGGCATGACAAAGTCAACACAAAGCACAGGAAATTATTCTGGTAAAACTCAATATCTTTGCTCTCAAAGCAGATTATTCAGAAGGTAAAGAAATACCCTTTATAACCTCTCATTAAGAGTAGACCGTTAATCCACGAAAATGTCATTTCACAAAGAGAAAAAACAAAGTTTGTTTTACATCCGTATATTTGACACTAAAGGTCTTTTTTACATTATAAGATGTTTTATTAACAAAAACCCAAACTTTGAGAAATATGGTACATTATAAAAGCTAAGAAACTTAGGAAACACTGCTTGTATGCACCACATAGTGCAGACTTTTCCCAAGTAATGTTCTATATTAATCAGTTTAGAAACATGGGACGTCTGGGTGGCTGAGCGGTCTGCGCCGCCTTCAGCCCAGGGAGTGATCCTAGAGCCCCGGGATCGAGTCCCACGTCGGGCTCCCAGCCTGGAGCCTGCTTCTCCCTCTGCCTGGGTCTCTGCCTCTCTCTCTCTCTCTCTCTCTCTTTCTCTGTGCCTTTCATGAATAAATAAATAAAATCTTAAAAAAAAAAAAGCACTAAATTCAGAGGGTTCTTATTTTTCACTGCTTGCATTATTCTTTTAAGGAATGTGCACTGAAGCACATTGTAAACCACTAATATTTACAACAGCAAAGATAATAAACTTAAAAAAATTGCATTTTGTCCGTTTTTCAAATAATATTTAACAGTCAACATCATTCTGTGATACTATTGATCTTGTGTCTTGCACATAGTAGATGCCTAACAAACATCTAATAGCCATGAACTTCAAGTGAATTATGTAATCACTTTCTTCAGTTCAAAACATGTGCCAATTTTAGACAGAAACCCTAGATACTGATACAGAAATGACAGCATGATGTGACAGATGATATGATAACCCCTAAAAAAATCCCCAAGACTGGAAGTATTTGTTTTCCAGGTCTTTAAAAAGATCTGATAAATAATTAAATCCTAGCCAATTTTGGCCAAAACAAATGAAATTCCTTTTCTGTGACCTTTTTGAGACTTCTCATAGCCATTTCGTTTTTTTCTTTTCTTTTTTTTTTTTTTTAAAGATTTTATTTATTTATTCATTAGAGACAGAGAGAGAGAGGCAGAGACACAGGCAGAGGGAGAGGCAGGCTCCACGCAGGGAGTCCGTCGTGGGACTCGATCCTGGGATCCCGGGGTCACCACCTGAGCCGAAGGCAGTTGCTAAACCCCTGAGCCACCCGAGCTGCCCTTTCTTAGGTATTTTTGAAAATATTTTCAGGCAAAACGACTCTCTCTTTGGTAACAAAAGTATATTTGGCATACCTTGCATAAAAATCATTCCCCTTTTCCACTCTTGTTTCTAATAGTCCCATTGATAAATATTAATTTAATTATGATTTTTTTGCCAATTAGTAACTTCTGTTTTACAGAGAAAACTCGGTCATTGTACACTATCCTGCTCCATCATTTTGTAGTGGATATCCAAAGTTTATGGATGAATTACTCCTAGTTTTTAATTTTTTATTTTTTAAAGATTTTGTTTTATGTATTTGTTGTAGAGAGAGCCCGCAAGTGTGTGCACGCCCACATGCGCAAAAGGGGAAGGAGGGGCAAAAGGGGAGGGAGGGGGATAAGCAGATTTTGCTACTGCAAGCTGACAGAGGCTTGATCTCACCATTCTGAGCTCATGACCTGAGCCTATTAAGAATCAGATGCTTAACTAATTGAGCCACCCAGGTGCCCCTTATTCCTAGTTTCTAAAAATATATAGTTCCTTATAGCATAATCTCTCAAAGAATATGTTTATTAACAGATCCAAATATATGTAGCCTTTCTATACAGTATAAAATAAGAAAAAGTCACAAATTTAAACTTATCCTGAGTAGTTAATGTTTCAGTGTGTTTTTTTTTTTTCCAAGATGTTATTTATTTATTCAGGAGAGACATAGGCAGAGGGAGAAGCAGGCTCCCCCAGGGAGCCCGAGACCCCAGGATCACAACCTGAGCCAAAGGTGGATGCTCAACCACTGAGCCACCGAGGTATCCCACGTTTCAGTGTTTTATCTTAGAAAAGGTCTAGGTATTTAAGAATACATACAATTTAACATAATTTAGCATGAATCTTAACTTATCAAAAGATAACTCAAACTTTTTTAAGATGACATTTTTATTTTTATTTTATTTTTTTTAGTTTTATTTATTTGAGAGCGTGTGAGTGAGAGAGAGCGAGCTTGAGCAGGAGGGGGGCAGAGGGAGAAGCAGAGTCCCTGCCAGGCAGGGAGCCCTACCTGGGGGTTCGATCCTAGGAGCCCAGGATCATGACCTGAACTGAAGAAAGACACTTAACTTACTGAGCCACCCAGGCCCACCCCCAAGCTGACATTTAGTAAACATAATTACTGTTGAGATAAATTTTGTCAGAAGGATTGGTCAGTTTATTTAAACATAAATTTACATTCTTCATTATCATATTAAATATCTAGTAGATGTAATGCTAATTTATTTGACCAGTAATCCTGAATTAAGTTCAGGAAGACTAAGCTCGAGCCTAAGTATAATAAAAATCTATAAAGTATAATATAATAGTATAGTATTAGTATAATAAAAATCTAACTTAATGTTGCTAACAGAAGACTTAACTGTTTTTATTAAAGTAACAGTATTAAACTAGTCTGATTTGCCAACAATTTACCTAAATTATGTGAACTTGAAATCTTAAAGCATTTGTGTTAATTTTTATAAGAATGCTTTCTTTAAGTTTTTTTTTTTAAAGTTATCTCTATACCCAATGTGGGGCTCAAACCTACAACCCCAAGAACGTGAGTCATAGTCTCTGCCGACTGAGTCAGCCAGACACCCAGAATGCTTGTTTTTAATATGTCGGAAATAATCAGTTTTATCAATTTTTGAGAGTTTGGGTATATATACACACAAACATAAATACACAGACAAATAGTTTATAGCTTTAACTCTGAAACTTCAGTTACGGGTCAGGCATGAACACAGAAATATAAAACTCATTGGTTTATATAAAAATATTGGTTCTCATTTTGGCTCTGCTTTTATAATTTAGTAGGATTGTGTTTCTGGCAGATGGGAGAGGTTGAGGTTACCTGCTCAATATGAAGGGTAAAGCGTTCATAGGCACATTTGTGGAGGACACCAGTATTTTTCCCCCCTGGGGTGTAACCATATGGATTCTGTGGTCTGATTTTGGGATGTCTCCAAGGCACATCTGAGGGGGTGCAATATACAGTCTCTTTCCAGTTAGCTTTAGGTGGTTTTATCCTTTTTTCTTTTTAAGAAGAAAGAGAGAGAGAGAGAGAGAGAGGCAGAGACATAGGCAAGGGGGAGAAGCAGGCTCCTTGAGGGGAGCCCGATGTGGGACTCAATCCCAGGACCCCTGGTCACGCCCTGAGCTGAAGGTAGATGCTCAACCACTGAGCCACCCCGGCCTCCCTAGGAGGTTTTATCTTTAGGTGGTCGCTTTTAGTGTCTCTAAGAACCTCAAGGCCCGCTGATGGGGGGGCCGAGGGACAAAGTTCTCATGACTTCAGACGTTAAGGGGCTGGAGTAGGAAAGGAAAGCAATGGTCAGAGTGGATATCTAATGAAGATGACCAAAAGGTTTGAGGGGGGTAATAGGAAGATTTGAGGGGGGTAGGGGGTGAATAGAGGGAGGAGGAGGGATGAAGAAAAGGGCTTAAATGAGCCATTTTGAGTAGAGCCCATTTCATAAAGAGGTGACCGAAGTTCCAAACTATGCTCAGTGAAATTTTGCCACTTTTGGTGATGTTGGACCAAATGAGTGTTCTAGTGGAAGAGCATACAGTCAGCAGAGGAGCATTAGGATTAGGTCAACACTCAGATAAACACAAGAGACCTCACAGAACAGCCCTAAAGAGTCTTGCCTAGTGACATACCCAATGGAAGGATCAGGTATTACCTTCTTCTAGGAAGAATCAGGTATTACAGCCCCCCTTACAAAGCTAAAACAAAACAATCAAAAACAACTTCAGTCCAGGAATTAAGCAGCAAAATACCACAAAGAACCCCATTTAATAAAATCCAAATCAAAATAACCCACTACTACACTGACCAACGTGTGGAGCACTGGATGAGGACTTGGAAGTTAACTCATCAACCCTATTTTCCCAACCAGGAAGGACACAAAGTGTCTGAGAACCTGGAGGTGATACCTGAGTGAAGACAACAGCATCCAGTGGGTGGTCAGCCCTCGATTTAAGTCATGGCACCAGAAAACTGTCAAACGAAACAAATCTACACTTAGATACTTAGAGCAGAAAAGACCTTCTTCAAAGGAACTATTGCATTAGGGAGAAGGTTCCAATTACAGAAATAGCCAAGTATCTCAAAATCAAACACAGGAAGGCTTCTCTTTTACAGAGAGGGGCTAAGCAGTTAGGAAGGAGAAGCTGGGAGGTAGGGAGTGACGACGTTTGAGCGCAAGTGTGTGTCACTGTGTGGCCGCCAAGGCTCACTGAGCTAATAAAGGGGGATGACCTGCATTTTTGGGTTTGTTCAGACTTGGGGGAAAAGCCAAAGTTCAGGGGCTGTGGGGACGAGAGAAGCCTCAGTGGGCCAAGGCAGATCATGGAATAAGAAAGGGGTAATTGTGAACACTTGATCAGTATGAAATTGGTGTTGTTTTAAACAACTGTGCTTGTGGTAATTTGCTAGAACAACAATAGGAAACCAACACATGGATATATTAGGGAGGACAAAGGCTAAAAATTAAAGTATGTAAGTATCCATCTCAAGAAGTTAGGCAAGTGGCTGCAAGTTAAATCTAACGAAAGTAGAAAGTATTAAATACTAAAGGTAGGGGATCCCTGGGTGGCTCAGGGGTTGAGCGCCTGCCTTTGGCCTGGGGCATGATCCTGGAGTCCCGGGATCGAGTCTCACGTCGGGCTCCCTGCATGGAGCCTGCTTCTCCCTCCGCCTGTGTCTCTGCCTCTGTCTCTCTCTCTGTGTCTCTTGAATAAATAAATAAATAAAATCTTTAAATAAATAAGTTAATAAATACTAAAGGTAAAGGAATATACAAGTGGATACAAAGATTATGACTAATATCTAATACTTTTGAACTTGTAGATAAAATGGACAGATTCTTAAACCATGCACACAATTTATTGAACAAGATGTAAGAAGAAATAAGAAATCTGATTTTCTATAGATGCTGGATTTGTTATTAAAACTATTCCCACAAACTAAAGCTCAATCCCATATGGCTTCATTAGTGAATTCTTTCAAATGTTTAGATAAGAAATAAAGAAGCTACTTTACAGAAACATTTCCAGAGGATATAGGCTGAGGGAATATTAACCAACTCTTTTTGTAAGTCTAGAATAACCTTAGTACCAACATTTGACAAGGATATTACTAGGAAAAATTGTGTCATTATATCTTATGAATATAGATTCAAATACCATAAGCAAAAATGTACCAGATTAGTCCTAGTAATAAAGAAGATAATACATAGTGGCCTACAGGTTTTATTCTAGACCTATGAATTGTTTACCTTTGCAAAATCAATCGGTTTAATTCACCATGTTAACGGGAAACAAGAAAAATCTGTGTAGATGCAGGAAAAACATTGATAAAAGTCAAAACCATTACATGTTAATAATTCTTAAAACTCTAGGACTATAAGGGAATTTCCTTAATCTGAAAAGGGTGTCTATAGAAAAGTAAAAACCCCCAACAAACATATGCAAAGTCCCCATTGTGATATTAGGTTAAAACAAAAGGCTCTTTTTTTAATAATAAATTTTTTTAATGGTGTTCAATTTGCCAACATATAGAATAACACCCAGTGCTCATCCCGTCAAGTGCCCCCCTCTGCCCGCCACCCAGTCACCCCCACCTTAGTTCCCCTTCCACCACCCCTAGTTCGTTTCCCAGAGTTAGGAGTCTCTCATGTTCTGTCTCCCTCTCTGGTATTTCCCACTCATTTTTTCTTCTTTCCCCTCTATTCCCTTTCACTATTATTTATATTCCCCAAATGAATGAGACCATATAATGTTTGTCCTTCTCCAATTGACTTATTTCACTCAGCATAATACCCTCCAGGTCCATCCACGTTGAAGCAAATGGTGGGTATTTGTCGTTTCTAATGGCTGAGGAATATTCCATTGTATACTCAGACCACAGCTTCTTTATCCATTCATCTTTCCATGGACACCGAGGCTCCTTCCACAGTGTGGCTATTGTGGACTTTGCTGCTAGAAACATCGGGGTGCAGGTGTCCCGGCGTTTCATTGCATCTGTATCTTTGGGGTAAATCCCCAGCAGTGCAATTGCTGGGTCATAGGGCAGATCTATTTTTAACTAAAAGGCTCTTAGCACTAGTTCTATTTAACACTTTACTGACGATCTTAGTGCAAAAAGCAAGGAAAATAAATAAACCTCATGAGCTTTGGAAAAAAGAAATACTATTTTTTGCAGGTGATAGGATTATGTATGCAGGAAATCTGATAAAAAATCCTATCTTCAGACAAATTCTTAGAATTAAGAGAATTTGGAAGTGATCCTAAGTGCAAGGTCTATATTGATAATAAAGCAATGGTATTGTGTGTAGTAATAACAAATGATTAGGAAAAAATGTCATTAAGGAGATTATTTAAGAATATCCAGTAATGAGGGACACCTGGGGGGCTCAGTGGTTGAGTGTCTGCCTTCGGCCCAGGGTGTGATCCCAGGGTCGTGGGATCGAGTCCCTCATTGGGCTGCTGCAGGGAGCCTGCTTCTCCCTCTGCCTGTGTCTCTGCCTCTCTCTCTGTGTGTCTCTAATGAATAAATAAATAAAATCTTAAAAAAAAAACCTATTATATGAAAACTCTATCATCTGAGCAATACTACTCCTGGATAAAAGCCAACCCAAAAGTTGAGACTTTAGTACATGAATAGAATACATATGTATATTGTACCGTAAGGACAAAACAAAATAGCATACAGCAGTGCAAGTGAACCAACTACAAAAACCTGTGACCTCCTGTCGAGCAAAATAATTGAGACACAAAAGAGTATGTAATTTCTATAGTTTATGATTCCATATGGTGTCCACTGGGGACCATTACTGGGTTAAGTTGAGAGCACTGCATCATTGGATGTTGAGTAGCCTCACCAAGATGATATATTCTGATTTATTAGCTCCCTGGCTGTCTGCACTTGAGCTACGTTGCTCTTCCTTCTTTTTCTTAAAGGGGTGAAGGTTTATGTGTCCCAACACCTTCACACATGCTTTTCATTGTACTTGGAACACTTTTTTCCACTCCTCTTTCCTTGCCTGACTTCTGTCCTTTATATCATAGCATAAATAGAATTTCCTTAAGAAAGGCCTCAAGTAAAAAAAAAAAAAAAAAGTCCTCAAGAAATCCCAGTCTAAATTAAGTAAGCACTGTTATTGTCTCCTGACACCTTCTAGCATTTCTTTGTAGTATTTATCACTGGTTTTGAGTCTTCATTTTGATAATTATTTGTTCACTTCCATTTTATCCCCTGGACCGTGTTCCATCAGGGCAGGACCACTTACATTCTTACACTGTTCTATCTCAGAGCTTATTTTGGTGGATTCTAAATATATTTGGAAAGTGAATGATCGATTGACGAAACGAATGTAAGAGGGAAGGTCTTAAGTGGATAGTTTCTGGCATCATAGAGACCAAAGTTAATATCTTGCCTCCATCAATTACCAGCTGTCTAACGTTGGGCAAGTCCTTTTAACTCTGATTCTCTATTTCCTTATTTACACGATAGGGGAAGCAGACCTTTTCTCAATAACTTGCCCTATTTTCTATCTTATTTCCGGCTCATGTTCCACAATCCGTGTCTTTTAGTCATCACTGATCTTTGTCTTTTGCAACTACCCGCGACCTTGTTGGTGGTCAAACAATCCAGAACTTAATTTTACATGAACTCTGCAAAAACATAGTCTAAAATCGACAAGAGCAAAATGAAAAAATAAAATCAACAAATGTCAGAGCCCCAGCCCTACACTAAGCATCCATTTGATGCTTATAATAAGTACACTGTAGTACTCGTTATTAAAAAGCTGTTTACAGAGACCACAGAATCCCCTAATTTTAGAAAAAGAAAGGTTCTTAAAGATCATCTAGTTCACTTCCTTATCACACACATCAGGCAACTGTGTATTAAAAACAGGGGGGTAGGACTTCTCCTGGGCTTTAGTACTAGTCGTCACACAAATGCTCTGGGTCTGCTTAACATAGTCCTTCAACAGTCCTGGAATAAGCCAGCTTCCCTCAGCAGAGTAATCATTAAGGGATCAGGGGAAGGAAAAAGAGAAATCCAGCATGTAATGTGGATGCCACTTTCAAAGCAAGTAGCTCTGTCCAGTTAGCAACTTAGAGGGACAGTTTTATTTTTTTTTATTTCTTTTTATTGGTGTTCAATTTGCCAACATATAGCATAACACCCAGTGCTCATCCCATCAAATGCTCCCCTCAGTGCCTGTCACCCAGTCACCCCCACCCCCCGTCCTCCTCCCCTTCCACCACCCCTAGTTTGTTTCCCAGAGTTAGGAGTCTCTCATGTTCTGTCTCCCTTTCTGATATTTCCCACACATTTCTTCTCCCTTCCCTTCTATTCCCTTTCACTATTATTTATATTCCCCAAATGAATGAGACCATATAATGTTTGTCCTTCTCCGACTGACTTACTTCACTCAGCATAATACCCTCCAGTTCCATCCACGTTGAAGCCAATGGTGGGTATTTGTCGTTTCTAATGGCTGAGGAATATTCCATCGTATACATAGACCACAGCTTCTTTATCCATTCATCTTTCCATGGACACCGAGGCTCCTTCCACAGTTTGACTATTGTGGCCATTGCTGCTAGAAACATCGGGGTGCAGGTGTCCCGGCATTTCACTGCATTTGTATCTTGGGGGTAAATCCCCAGCAGTGCAATTGCTGGGTCGTAGGGCAGGTCTATTTGTAACTCTTTGAGGAACCTCCACACAGTTTTCCAGAGTGGCCGCACCAGTTCACACTCACACCAACAGTGCAAGAGGGTTCCCCCTTCTCCACATCCTCTCCAATATTTGTGGTTTCCTGCCTTGTTAATTTTCCCCATTCTCACTGGTGTGAGGTGGTATCTCACTGTGGTTTTGATTTGTATTTCCCTGATGGCAAGTGATGCAGAGCATTTTCTCATGTGCATGTTGGCCATGTCTATGTCTTCCTCTGTGAGATTTCTCTTCATGTCTTTTGCCCATTTCATGATTGGATTCTTTGTTTCTTTGGTGTTGAGTTTAATAAGTTCTTTATAGATCTTGGAAACTAGCCCTTTATCTGATACGTCATTTGCAAATATCTTCTCCCATTCTGTAGGTTGTCTTTGAGTTTTGTTGACTGTATCCTTTGCTGTGCAAAAGCTTCTTATCTTGATGAAGTCCCAATAGTTCATTTTTGCTTTTGTTTCTCTTGCCTTCATGGATGTATCTTGCCAGAAGTTGCTGTGGCCAAGTTCAAAAAGGGTGTTACCTGTGTTCTCCTCTAGGATTTTGATGGGACAGTTTTCAATTTTGCTCTTATAGACAGACATTCAAGAGGGCCAGATGTAGCTTCCCAACGGACCAAAGGAATGATGATAACTTTACACTTAATTGAGACACTTCATTCAGAACTGCAAAACATTAACCTCATCAGACTCCAAGAAGACAAAAAACGATGAACTTATTAAAAACACCCATTTACACATTTTTGTTATTTATCACTTTTTATTAAGGTGTAACATTAATGCACCATTTTAAAGTTTACACTCCAGGGACATTTAGACCATCCACAAGGTCGTGCAACCACCGACTTTACCTAGTTCTAAAACATGTCATCACTTCAAGAGGAAACCCTGCACCCACTAAGCAGTTACTCCCTACATGTATTTTAACGTAAGAATAAATTTAAATATGTGCTTAGTGCGTATCCTCTGGTGTGCATTTAGGAGGAGACAAAACTAGCTTGAGATCTTTGAAATGGTTGCAACAGAATCCCTTTTACTGTTGCCGTTGCCCATGACCCTTTTATGAACTCTTTTATATGTGTCTTTAGAGTTGGGTTTCCTTTTTTTTGTTTTTGTTTTTTTTAAGATTTTATTTATTTATTCATGAGAGACGCAGAGAGGGAGGCAGAGACACAGGCAGAGGGAGAAGCAGGCTCCATGCAGGGAGCCTAGAGTTGGGTTTCATTTGGACAAGATAACTAATCAAGGAGTGACTAAATGAAAAAGAATAGCGCCTCAAAGCATTGAGTTTCTCACAATGAACACATTTTAGGAAATTCAAATATTTTCAGAGCTCTCTAGTTTGCAGTGCTTTAGAAAACACTCAGTATACAGCTATCCACACAGACACGGGCATACACATCCCTCCAACCCCTACCTAGATGGGCACTTTGATTTCCCTGTGAATGTCCGAGTTTTAGCAGGAGAAAGGAGCCTCTATTAGCTTTAGCTAGTGAAGCATCTCCTTTTGTTAACTGGCAAAGCCTTGGATCTGGAAGCTCAGAAAATCCCACCACAGTGGGGACTAAACAGCTTAGTAATTGGTAATGGCCCTTGGTGTTGTATGTATAGCAAGAGGACGTGTTAGCCATAAGGGACGTTTCCCTTTTGGGAACAAAAGGGTGCAAAGTGAAAAATGCAGTCACGTTTATTTACACTCAGCCCTCTCTACTGATCTCAGCAGTTTGTGGAATAATCACCACATGGCCGGATCCTGCTCTCCTGGTAGAGACTGAAGGAGGCTGTGCAGATCATTCATTCTTAATTCCTCCCTCACTCTTGCGGACGCCCCCTTTCCATTTCCATTCTTCCAGCCAGTCCCCACCTAGACTGCTTCCGTTTCAAAGCAAATGCATATGTATCGTGGGGTGTATTTGGAGCACCAGATCAATGCCTTCTGTTTTCGAGCCTTACAGAAATGTAGCTAATTTTAACATCCTCCCCCTGAGAGTAGGGTACAGGAGTGGAGAACTTGAGAATGTATTTTTATCTTACGTGATTTAGATTTACCTTTACTCTTGGAACTGAGCTATTGGAACATATTACTTATAAAGGGACTCCATTGTACTAGTCATCAGTGGGATTGTACTAGTCATCAGTGGGATTGAATGTATGTCTGAGTTTGTCAAATACGAGGGAGCCATTCCAGAGAAGCCCAGAATCCTAGCACTAGCAGGGATCTCTTCAGTGCTTCAAATCCAACCTTGTCATTTGCTATTTGAGGAAACCAAAATGCCTAGCAAGGGAGGGAGTGGGTCAAGCTCATATAGGAAGTTCAGGGTCAGAGCTGAACAAATAATCTCTTCTTTGGGAAATTAGAATTGGCTAAAGAACCTGAGCGGATTATCTGTGGGGAGCCCAACTGACTAAATGATGGTATAAAATGCTTGCAAAGCACCTATGAGAAGGCAGGCACTCTTTTTTTTTTTTTTTTTAAGTGTTTTTGCATAAATGAATGTGATTCCTCTTCACCTCAACCTGGTAAAAGTTAAGTGTCTTTAGGGACGCAGATAGAAGCAACAGATACAGGATTTCAGCCCAGGGATCCTGGCTCCAGAGTCCAGGCTCTTCATTACTGGGAAAAGCCCAGTTAGACTTGGGAGCAGGCATGTGCGAACGGGTACAGCAGTCCACAGAGACCAGAACAAGGCCCACATGGAGAGACAAGAGCAGAGGAGAGACAGTGTGGCCTCAGCAAAAGAAGATGAAAGGGTATATCATTGGGGTGGAGCGAGGGAGAAAAGGATGGTGTGTGGGAAGGAAAGATGGACTCAAGTGGCCTGATCCTTTTCTACTTCCTGTGAAGTCTCGGTTTATTTCCTGTAGTGATTTCTAGGAGATTGTCCTGTATCCTTATAATAAATCTGGTTTTTTCCTGTGATCTTCTTGGATAGACTTCTGTTACTAGCTCTTGGCAACTGAATAATCTTTAAACAGTGTGTCTTTTCACCAGAAGGCTGATTTCCATATGTCTTTGAGGAAGGCTGAAGAGTAAAAGCTGTGTCTCCGCGCCCCCCCCCACCTCGCACTCTTGTGCTTCACTCCAACCACTTTCCCTTTCACTCCCAGCTCCCCACCCCCGCTCTGAGGCCACCCTCCTGTCCACCACAGCTGTCCCCTCCTAGACTTCAACCTGATGCCCTGTGCCACCCCCCTCATCTTCTCCCCTCCATTGGCCCTTACGCTACATCTGTAGTCGTCCCTTCCTTTGCCCACCTCACTGTCGCCAAGTAGTGCAAATGACACTAACAAAGTGGCCACGTAAGGAGAAAAATATTTCCTGTGTCGATACAGCAGTGTCAGTGCCTCTGTATTTTTTGTACAGGGTCTCACGTTAATACCTGTGTATGCGCTCAGCAGTTGAGGATTCGCGCAACACTTTCACATAAGCCCTTGATCAGATTCTCACAGTACATGGATAAGGTAAAGAGGGCTGGTTTTTAAAGTTCCAAAAAATTTTTTTTTTTTGGAATTTTATCCACTTCACTGAAAGCACTTTTGGGGGAAGTGACTATCTTTTACCAATTTCCATAGCTCCCGAAGTGACTGGAGCCTAGTGAGCTTTTCATGTTGTTTAAAAAATGGGAGGTAGGGAAGTAAATGAATGAAGAATGAGTGAACGGATGGCATTATCGAGTGGTTTATTCACATTTCCTGGATGTTGCAAAGCCAAACCAATTGTAGAACCAAAGTGTCTGAGTCCTAGTATAGACTTTTGCCCTATTGTACTGGGCGATCAACACTCAGCATGAATCCTATTTATACAGCTCAAACAAGAAGGAACTTTTAATGCTATCTTAGCTCCATTAATTGGGAAAGACTATCTCCAACTTGATATTTCAAAGGCATTTTTTTCTCAACACTACATATATTTTTAAGGATAATCTGCAGATAGGCATTACAAAGACACAAAAGAGCATAGAGCAGGCATGAATAAAAATAATTGGACATTTTAAAAGCAAACAAACCAGAATTTATACATCTAAATGAGTGCTGTCCTTCTGAGTAGTCCCCCTGGGAAAATACCAACATATTCCAGTGACGGCGCCATTGCTCGAAATGCAGTTGGAACTCTTGTATGGGAAATGACTCTTGAGACTGATGGGAACAACAAACTCAAGGAATTCCATTTTATTTGTTTATATACCCACTTTACATAAAAACGAGTCCCTTTAGACCCATCATCCTACAGAATGCCAGGTAAAATTCTAAGTAGATACATATTAATTTCTCTTAACACATCATGACTTTTCCCTTAATTATAAAATACAGGCTGAAAAATTAATATTTTACATAGGTGGTGCCCATTGTCAGAGGTACTATCATCTAAATTAAAAGTCGGCATTTCAGACACAAGTTAAATATTTTTTATCCTTTTCAACTTATTGTGGTTCCTGTAACCATCTCATCTACGTGACAAGAACACCCAAATGCTAGTTTAGGAACCATGTGCCTTTCCAATGGCTTCCCAGAAATTAACTGTGTCTGCTGTGCTCTTCCAATCTGTTGATAACAGCTGCTTTTAGCTGCTGTGATCTTTAAAATGGGAATAGCTGCAGGAACCATCAAGAATTGTGATCTCCATCATACTTTCTCAAGCGGATTTTAGTCGCATTTGTATTGGAAAGACACCTGGCGCTATGTTCCCTTATATATTTGGTTCCGTATTTTTTTTTTGATCCATTTATTCTAGATTTTTCCTGGCATTTCTATAAGACTTAGAGATTCCTTGGCATTAGGAAGTTCCAACAGTGAAAATCTGCCTGTGAAATATGGTAACAGCGCTGAAGGATGAACACTCAGGCAGCTGTCGAATAGTGGAGAGAAGACATTTAGAACCAGGCAAGTAGTCTGTGAGAACTTGGGCTGATAATTTTCTTTCCTGGAGTCTTCTTCTTAATTTATGGAAGGAGAGGTGTTATATATATTGACCTGGAAGATTTTGTCTGTGAAGATGAGATATCTTTTGCACGATTCCCAGACATATTACGTGGTCCACACGTGGTAGCTGCTACTGTCATCACCATCATCATCATCATCATCATCATCGTCGTCCTCATTATTATTTAAAGGTATTGTGTTGTCCAGGATATACTGAGATAAAGAAAAATAGCCCCCCAAACATCAGTGACTCAAAACATGCATTTCCCACACCACAATCCAATTAGTCACTTGTACTGAGTGACTCAGGGATCTCTGTCACGGCCAAGTTGCCCCACTGCCATCACTGACTGTCCTGTGTCCATATTTGCCCAAAGCTGTGAGACAGGCAGCTTAGAGCAGACACTGCATCACAGTAGAGGTATCAGCATCCCTTCTGCTCCCATTTCCACTAACCAGAACTCCATCATGTGGTCCCCATAGAAACTCTGGAGCCTGGGGAAATGTGCTCTTCCTGCGTGCATAGGAAGAGGCAATGGGGGGGGGCCGGCTCACAGCATAGTAGTTTCTTTGTCACCCACAGTTTCTTTATATTGATAATAAGTACCTGCTACCATCATAACAACAACCTCACAAGTGTGTTTCCCTGTGTTTGTCCTCTAGACCTTCTGTGGCCTTGCTGTGTAGGGCATCTCTAAGAACACCTTTGCAATCAGGAACCCAGCCCGGATGGCTGAGACTTTGTGAACTGAAAATACTCAGTTTGGTGCTCTAGCTGCCTGAGGTGGACGGAGCATGGAATGTGGGAGTCTGCCCATTGGACAGTCAGACCCCTGCTGTTGGGGCACCTCCAAACCTTCCAGCGCAGATGACAGCTTCATCTGGGCCCGTTTGCGCGCCAACTGGGGATCCCTATTCCAGGACAAAGCTCCAAGTGGTATCGTTAGCATTTCTGACTAGAAATAATTAATAACAGGTCAGTTTGTCATAATGAGAAGGAATCCGTGCCACAGCAACAGCTGATACCAGGGAAGAATCATTCACAGAGAAATTCATTAGGAACATTTCCATTCAAAGAAACAATTTATCAAGAACTCCCACCAAAAAGTGAATCCTGCCAAATTAACAATCACTATAAAAAGCACTCTGCTCAAATGGAAGCTGGAGCTCACTTTGAATCTCAATTTATATATAAATTGTCAGGAATGACAGACTGTATCTATTCAAATATAACTGCAACATTAATAGGAATGTCCTAAGCCCTATTCTTTTGTTGCGTGAACCACTGGATTGAAATCGCTCGCTGCTCACCACTGTGTATAAATAAGTATATTAATCATGCAAACCCATAGTTTATGCAGCTCAGCCATTCTCTCGGGTTTACCTTTTTGTTAAATTAGCTAAACAGCAAAATAACTTGCATTTTGGTACGATACTACCCGTGTAGATTGAGGGACGTATAAGAGACGGTGCTGTAAATGTTAAGCTGTGTTAACACTTAGTTTTATTTCCTCTGTATCTCTTAATTCTGCTTGTTGTCCTTTGTCTCTATTGCCACTGACCCAGCTGCTATCATACTTTACCTGGGCAATAGCAACAACAACAGGTGCACCTGGCTCCCCCTCTATTTTGGCCAGAGCATAAAAGTAATACAGGGTGTGTCACTCTTCTGCTTAAAACCAATAGCTTTTCTTTCATTTAGAATAAATCTAAATTCCCTACCATGACCTCGGGTAGGGATTTGGCTCCTCTGATTTCCCCAACGGGGCCTACTACTTGCACAAATTTGTATCTGTACAAATGTGTGTTCTCCCAGTGTGAGCAGAGGTTCCTTGGGACGCTTTACATTTATACGATCTATACTGCTTTTGCCCAAGCCTTTCTCCACTGTCCCTTTAGAAAGTCCCATCAGAGCTAATTCTTTGGCCATGGAATAAATAGTTTTCATTACTTTATAGTCTTAAATCATTTTCCCTTCTAAAGTATTATTAATTAGCTCAGCTGATTACTGAAAATGCTGACTAATTTGTTGAACATTTGGCTGCGGCAAATAACCTAATTGCAAGTTAAGAATGACCTATGTCGGGATGCCTGGGTGGCTCCGTGGTTGAGCAGCTGCCTTCAGCTCAGGTCGTGAACCCGGGATCCGGGATCAAGTCCCACATCGGGCTCCCTGCGGGGAGCCTGCTTCTCCCTTTGCCTGTGTCTCTGCCTCTCTCTCTCAGTCTGTGTCTCTCATGAATAAATAAATAAATCTTTAAAAAAAAAAAAAAAAAAAGAATGACCTATGTCTGGGTAGCCTGGGTGGCTCAGTGGTTTAGCACCGCCTTCAGCCCAGGGCCTGATCCTGGAGACCCGGGATCGAGTCCCATGTCGGGCTCCCTGATGAGGAACCTGCTTCTCCCTCTGCCTATGTCTCTGCCTCTCTCTCTCAAAAAAAAAAAAAAAAAATGATGGAGAATATTAGTAGAATGTAAATTAATCCCCAAAAGGGATCTCAGACATGACCTGTGCACTTCCAACATTGGTGGAAGAAGTCTACATTTCCAGAGAGGACTGTTTTTTGAAAAGGAGATACCTCTTATGGGCAAATCATTTTTCATCTTTCTGACAAGCACTCTGTTATTACCTTACCACCAGGCCTTCTACTTCCACCTTCAACTTTGGATTTCCTCAGGAGTTTGGGGACAAAAATCATAAAGCCAAGTGGAGGTCACAGTTAGAACTTTTTTTTTTTTTTTTTAAGATTTTGTTTATTTATTAATGAGAAACAGAAAGAGGCAGAGACATAGGCAGAGACGGAAGCAGGCTCCTTGTGGGGAGCCCGATGTGGGACTCGATCCTAGGACCCCGGGATCACTACCTGAGCCAAAAGCAGACGCTCAACCACTAAGCCACCCAGGCGTCCCACAGTTAGGACTTCTAAATGTCATCCTATCGTCATCCCTCAGCGTTGGCCAGGGCAATGAGTCTCCAGTTCGTACCCCAAAGAGCATAGACAGACATAGGAAATCTGGGTTTCTATTGTCATCAAAACTGGTGCCCATGTCCCATCAGTCTAGTGACGAAATGGTGTGCCAGGAGGACCTTGGAGTGCAATGACTTTCTACCAAGCGCTTTTCAGATCATAGAAAAAAACCACATCTCCTGCTTATTCAGATCTAGCAGAATGTTTCTTTAGTTTTAATGTAGGCAACACTTAGAGGGCCCACACTGCTTATCAAAGACTCCCCAAGAGTATTATTAAATGGATCATTCACAGCAGCTCTAATGTCAAGACAAGCAAGATGCTATGCACACTTACCAATCTGTCTTTGACAGCTCTCAGACAGTCCTCACGGCATCTCTGTGTGACTTCTGGGCTCTTAACAAGCTCTTCTGCTACATTCATCCACTTAGCTTTCAGCTCTGCTAGTTTCTCCGTCGGAGTCAGCAGTCGCACATGTGCCTTGCCTGTTCATTATGTCACCTTCCCCAAAGACTCACATGGGCCTAAAAAAGAAAGACACATTGGACAGGCAGTAGGTTTAAGGGTGACTTCCTTGACTGAGAATCCATCCCACTACGTCAGAATGAGTAATGGTGATCTCTTGAAATAGCATCTGCTGCTTTTTACACACTGGGTTTACAAGCTCCCCTCAAATGCTAGGGCACTAGTAGGAAGTTAGAAACCATTAGGATTAATTGAGTGACTCCGTGAGAAAATAAAAACAGTAGAGCAGCCCGGGTGGCTCAGTGGTTTAGCGCCGCCTTCCGCCCAGGGCGTGATCCTGGAGACCCGGGATCGAGTCCCACATCGGGTTCTCTGCATGGCGCCTGCTGTGTCTCTGCCTTTCTCTCTCTCTCTCATAAATAAATAAAATCTTAAAAAAAATGTCTTTAGAAAACAACAACAACAAGTGCTGTCTTGTAGGGAATTTGTGATGTCCAGGAAGCAGCTGGGGGAGAAGACTTATGAAAGGCCAAAGATCGACTTTGATAGTACACTATGACCAAATGCCAGCTCAGCTCTCCTCGGAGGAGTGTGTGTCTTAGTCTTCTTGGGTTCCTGTTACAGAATACCATAGATTAGTTGGCTTAAACAACAGAAATTTATTTTCTCATTTCTGGAAGAAGGAGGTCTCAGGTTCAGGTGCCAACGTGGTCAGTTTCCGGGGAGAGCTCTTTCCTGGTTTATAGGTGATGAACTGTCTTCCTGCTGTGTGCTCACATGGCCTTTTGGGGGTGAAATGTGCAGAAAGAATGAGGTCCTTCCTGTCTCTTCTTCTAAGGACACTAATCCTATTGGATCAGGGCCCCACCCTTAGGACCTTAGTTATCTCCTTATAGATCCTCTTCAAAATATAGTCACACTGGGGGTTAGGGGTACAACTCATGAATTTTAGGAGGACACAATTTAAGCCATAGAGATAGACTTAAGAATTTCCTGGGTAAGTTGGGCTAGGTTACTGTTTCTAAACATCAGTAGGTTTGATTATGTCAATGAGACTGACTCATTGGCCTCAACTACTAATGGAAGTAGATGAGAAGGAAGCCAGGTAAGAAAAGGAATGAAGTGGATGATTTTTTTTAAGACCTAATTTATTTATTTATGAGAGACATAGAGAGAGAGAGAGGCAGAGACATAGGCAGAGGGAGAAGCAGGCTCCCTGGGGGAGCCCGATCCTAGGAACCTGTGATCGCACCCTGAGCCACACCCTCAGTTGACTGACGCTCAACTGCTGAGCCACCCAGGTGTCCCGAAGTGGATGAATCTTAGCCTGCAGATGGGAGTCCACTCTTATTTCCCTATTCATTTGGAACCAGGGATATAAAGGTCTCTAAACTCCCACCTCAGTTTCAACCAAGGCCATTCTCATTTGTTTCATTAGATATACGCATGACACAAAATTTGTAGGAACAAAGGGTTCTTCTGTTACTTAAAAAGGTAGTTTGAAATCCATGGGTTCAGAACAGGAGTCTGCAAAATGCTGTTTGTGTTGCCACCTGTTTTTTGCAATTATAATTTTATTGGCAAAGAGCCACACCCATTTGTTCCTGCAGTGTGTATGGCTGCTTTCGTTAGGAGGGCAAATGTGAGTAGATGTGACAGGGACCATATGTGACCCATAAGCTTAAAATATGTACTATCTGGCTCTTCAGAGAAAAATTTTGCTGACCTCTAGTTCAGACGATCTGCTTTAGAAATCCACATTATTAGCTCCTTCATTAACTTCAGGTCTCAGATGTATCTCCTGTCCCCACAGGCTAGATCAAATGTTCCTCTAACGTGCCTCCACATTTACTTGTGCCTATTCCTACCTATCCTATTCTCATGTTGCCTGTTCTTGTAAATGTTCATTTACTTGGTTCATTTGTATGCGTAAATATAACTGGCTTGCACGCAGTGATGATGTCAAGTCTTCTCCACCGTGTCCCCAGTACCTAGCATAGTGTCTGGAACATAAAGTGTTTAATAAATGTTGAATAAATGAATGAATGAGAAATGCATTCAGTATCCATTTCGAACAAGTATTTATTAGTATTTATTACATACCAGGCACTTTTGAAGCCCTAAGGATACAGTAGAAACAAAAGAAACAGAAAACATTGCCCTCATGGAGTTCATATGAGAGTGGGTGTTGAGGGGGAAGCAAATCACAAACGAGTTGACAAAGATTTAAAAACTATGTGTTTGTATATGTTAATTACTAAGGACAGAAACAGAAAACCAGGAAGGGCCAGATGAAATGTTGATGTTGGTGGCATCGGAGGAGTTGGATTACAACTTGAGATCAGGTCAGCTGTGAAGAATTCAACCAGAAAGGAAGGTAACCTTTGAATAAAACCTGATGTTAGTGGACAGTACAGTTTATAAGAATGTATTTATTTTTTTTAAGATTTTATTTATTTATTTGACAGAGAGCAAGTGAGCACAAGCAGGGGGCAGGGCAGAAGGAGAGGGAGAAGGAGCTTCTCCGGCTCAGGAGCCTGAAGCAGGGCTCAACCCAGGACTCCGGGATCATGACCTGAGCCAAAGGCTGATGCTTTAGGGACTGACCCACCCAGGTGTCCTGCTAATAAGACTTTAAGTTGGAGCTAACCCTGTGAGTGAGAGAGAATTCCAGAATCACTGAAGTAGTGCTTGGTAAAACTATATTGTGCACACACCCAAAAGACAGTTGGTTTGCTAACCAGGACCACTCCAACCAAAACATGGAGTGATGCTCAGGGATGCATTGTTATAAAGCAGCTGATATAGTGAGAAGGCAGTGATTGTTTCTTATTTACAGTGATTGGTTATATTAGAATTTTCTTTCTTTTTTTTTAAGATTTTATTTATTTAAGAGAGAGCCTGTGTGCGAGTCAGGGGAGGGGCAGAAGGAGAAGCAGACTAGATTAGAACTAGTGATGTCATTAAGACTGTAAGGAGAGAGCAGCCCCGGTGGCTCAGCGGTTTAGCACCACCTTCAGCCCAGGGTGTGATCCTGGAGACCTGGGATCAAGTCCCACATCGGGCTCCCTGCACGGAGCCTGCTTCTCCCTCTCCCTCTGCCTCTGTCTCTGCCTTTCTCTCTCTGTGTCTCTCGTGAATAAATAAATAAAATCTTTAAAAAAGAAAAATAAAAAAAATAAAAAAAAAACTGTAAGGAGAACAGTAGCCAAAGATTGAAAAATTTCCCAGAGCAGAGATTACCAGGAGCCAAGATTTAGCCAATTAAATTACTCAAATTCATTATAATTTTTTAAAAGTTATTTATATGGGTCCCGCATGATGTATTAGCAAACACATGTCCTCATGATTACTTAGGACAAGACGAACATGAGGATGTTTTATTTCAGGACGCAGTGTTGCAGGTGTTTCCACCTAAATTAGGCCTCCATATGATGTGAGGAATCAGGTCATTTAATTAGAGGCATTTCTATAGAAACAAAAGAAAAACAGGTGCCTGGGAGCATCTAACTCTTGCTTTCCCTTAAGGTGGTGATCTTAGGGTCTTGAGATTGAGCCCTCAGGTCCCCAAGCTCAGTGCGGAGTCTGCTTGAGAGTCTGTCTCACTCCCCTCTGCCCCTTCGCCCCTCTAAAATAAAGAAATAACTCTTAAAAAATAAATTAAAAACCCAAGGTTAATAGTTCAAGCAAATTATAGGTGACATTTCTGAGTCTGGAGTGCAGCCAGTTGCAAACATTTGTAGATGCTGGGTTCAAAGCATCTCAAGATGGAGTCAGGGCACATTTTCCTGCTTTGCAGAGTGAATGTCTCTAGTGACCATTCTAAGTGCCCATGTAGCGGAAGGCATGAAGATTGTCCACACGTGAGCTGCTGTGACTCCTCTGAGGTTTATATCATGTTGTCCAGCTTTAGCATGCCTGGCGTCAGGGAAAGGGCGGTTAGTTTTAGTTTCATAGCGATTACAAGTCAAAATAGTGGGAGAAAATTGGAAATGTTAGTTTGAAGGGTTCTAGCCAACTATTAAAGGAAACTAGAATTCAGGATCCGGTCCAGCCTATAGGTGGAAAACTCAACCTCAAAGACAATAAACAGCACTAGAACCTGATATCCAGAAAGGTGTATTAGTGAAACAACATTTTTCTCTCTGTAATCATCCACATTTGTGGCAACGATAACCACCGTAAAACTAAATTTGTTTTCAAATCCGATCTACTTTCTTTTTTTTTTTTAAAGATTTTTTATTTATTTATGATAAGTCACACAGAGAGAGAGGCAGAGAGGCAGAGACACAGGCAGAGGGAGAAGCAGGCTCCATGCAGGGAGCCCAACGTGGGACTCGATCCTGGGTCTCCAGGATCACGCCCTGGGCCAAAGGCAGGCACAAAACCACTGCGCCACCCAGGGATCCCCCCCCCCCAATCTACTTTCAATAAACTTGGCCTGTAGCAAGAATAGTGATTGACCATACAGGCTTTTTGAAGTCTTCTTTGCTAGAACTTGCCTAAGGGAGCTCAGATTGGACTTTGAAAAGCCTCTGTAGGCTAGGAAGCCAGGCAAAGGACTTGTCCTATTGTGTCCTTTACAAGAAAAGATTCTTATTTATGCAAATACATATATTGTCGTGAAAAAATAAGAATGTTTATCTATTTATTTATTTATTTAAAATGAGAATGTTTAATATGAGTTTCTGAATTGGGTAGGGATCAGGGAGGAAGACGAAGATGAATGTTTCAACCTTTGTTGCGAAGATATACTTGACCAAATTGCTGTGAGTTATAGGTTGTATAAAAGAGGAGAGAAAGGGCTTTCTGGGCTTGGGCCTAGTTTGTGCTAAATACACCAAGAAGGTCAGAATGGTTTCTAAACATGGGACCCATTATGCCTCCCTCAGGAAAATAAGAAGAAAATTGAAAAAAATATGTATGATTTCTCCTGTGGCAAAGCCGAGATGGAAAAATGGGTGACCTGACACTGTGGTTCCTATAGGAAAAATGGTAGCAGGTGGTGCCTGGAGCTGTAGCACCACTTCTGGTGTCTCTGTCGAGTTGGCCATCAGGCAACTGAAGGAATTGAAAGACCGGTAGATGCTCCACCATTTGAAACATTGCTGGCCTATAATAAATGGGTTGGTGTTATGTAACAAAATTCCTTTGGTTTGTTGTTAAGTTTATTAATGACACGTCCTGATTTACATTGTGTTAATTTTACTTTCTTGCAAAACACTTGGAAATTAAAATCCTTCTAATTTTTATTGGAGAAGAAAAGAAGTAGAAAAAGGGGTCCTTTAAAGCTGTAAGACAAGACATTAAGGAATTAGCAGTGTTTTAAATGAAGCCATAAAAATTATAGTCCTTTTCATTGTTTCATTCCATCTCATGTGATTAATTCTTGTTTTTCTTGATCTTGGATTAACAGCTTTATGAATCAACCGATTTTCCATACAAATTTGAGAATTTTTTTTTTTTTTCAGTAGCCTCCAACATGTGTCTCGAGCTCACAACCCTGAGATCAAGAGTTGCATGCCGGAGGGGGCACCTGGGTGGCACAGTTGGTTGGGCACCTGATTCAGATTGGCTCAGGTCCTGAACTCAAGGTCCTGAGTTGGAGCCCTGGGTTGAGCTCTGCACTCAGCGGGGAGTCTGCTTGTCTTTCTCCCTTGGTTCCTCCCCTCACTTGTGCTCTCTCACTATCTTTTGATCTCTCTCAAATGGGTGGATAAAATCTTTAATAAAATAAAATAGGGTTCCTGGGTGGCTTAGTCGGTTAAGTGTCTCCTTTAAGCTCAGGTCATGATCCCAGAGTCCTGGGATCAGCCCCCCATTGGGTTCCCTGTTCCATGGGGAATCTGCTTCTAAGCCTCCCCTCTGCTTGTGCTCTCTCTCTCTTAACCTCCCTCTCTCTTTAAAAAAACAAAACAAAACAAAACAAAAAAAAACAGGGCAGCCTGGGTGGCTCAGCAGTTTAGCACCACCTTCAGTCCAGGGTGTGATCCTGGAGACCCAGGAACGAGTCCCACATCAGGCTCCCTGAATGGAGCCTGCTTCTCCTTCTGCCTGTGTCTCTGCTTCTCTCTCTCTCTCTCTCTCTATGTGTCTCTCATGAATAAATAAATAAAATCTTAAAAAAAAAGAAAGCTTAAAAAAAAACTACAAAAAAACCCAACAAAAACCAAAACCTAAAACTTTTATAAAAAACAAATAGCCATGATCAAAGGTCTGGTACAAGTTGATACACATACAAAAAAATGATGCAGTTGACTTAATCATCCGTTTACCCAAAGTGGCAAAAGATTTCAAAGAAAAATAGAAAGTTACATAGTTGTGAAAGAAACAAAAACTGAAAACCCTTAGCTCTTTTAATATTGAAAAGACTCGGGTTGCTTTGCTAAGTAATGAAAGACCTCGTAAGGACAATGTGAAGCACAGGAAATTATTTTCCTAAGACACAGAATCTTTGTTTCCTAGGCAGCTTACATTAAAGGTAAAGAAAAGCCTTTGCTTGCAATTTCTTATTCAGAGCAGACTAAGGGCAGCCCGGGTGGCTCAGTGGTCTAGCGCCGACTTCAGCCCAGGGCCTGATCCTGGAGACCCGGAATCAAGTCCCACATCAGGCTCCCTCCGCCTGTGTCTTGGCCTCTCTCTCTCTGTCTCTCATGAATAAATAAAATCTTAAAAAAAAAAAAAAAAAAGAACAGACTAATAGGGGCACCTGGGTGGCTCACTTGGTCAAGTGTCAGACTCTTGATTTCTTCAACTCAGGTCATGAGTTCAGAGTCCTGAGATCAAGCCTTGCTTTGGGGCTCTGCACTGTGGCCTGGAGCCTGCTTGGGATACTCTCTCTCCCTCTGCCTCTACTCCCCTGCCATCTCCCTACTCACCTGCTCTTTCTCCCTAAAAAAAAAAAAAAAAAAAAAAAACAGGAGCAGACTAAAAAAACATGTGATTTAAACAGAGAGAAAAGTATATTCTAATTCTGTACCCATAATAATACTTTTGATATTAAAGCTTTTTTTATTTTTGATATTAAAGCTTTTTTTTATTTTTTAAACTTAAATGCATTCCAATCTTAGCTTAACCACACATAAAATCCCTTTCTCAATATTCCTTTTCAAAAACCTTCTACAACCTTCTATATCCATTTATGTTTTGTCTTTTTTTCCTTTCTCATTCTGGAATAATTTTACTTCAGGGCAAATTACTTTCTTTTTTGCCTTACCAAACTACAAGAACACCAAAAAACCCTTCGTGTCCTTAATACTTTTTCTTACTCAAAAAACAGATTCTATTTTCCAGGTCTTCTTTAGTCATTTTCTTTCACTCTTATTTCTAGTGGTTTCAATTATATGTATTAATTAGAATTTTTAACCCTTAGAATGCTTCATTCCTGGTGAAAGCTAAAGTAAGCAATTGTGGAGTGGTAAAATTATGAATATGTTTCACAATTTATGTAATATATTCTTCATAGCCAAAGTTTCAGAGGTACAAAATGTGTTTATTAATAGACCCACATATCTTCTTCACTCAGCAAAAATTTTAACAGCCAAGTAGATAGATAAACTCGTGTCTACAATTTATTGTTTAACTAATTTGGATATGATATAGGTATTCAGTGAATGTCCATATTTAATTTAACTTGGTATAGACATTTATTTACATTTATTTAAATTACTTTTTTTTAAATTACTTTTTTTATAAATTTATTTTTATTGGTGTTCAATTTGCCAACGTATAGAATAACACCCAGTGCTCATCCCATCAAGTGCCCCCCTCAGTACCCGTCACCCATTCACCCCCACCCCCTGCCCACCTCCCCTTCCATCACCCCTAGTTTATTTCCCAGAGTTAGGAGTCTCTCATGTTCTGTCTCCCTCTCTGATATGTCCCACTCATTTTTTCTCCTTTCCCTTTTATTCCCGTTCACTATTTTTTATATTCCCCAAATGAATGAGACCACATAATGTTTGTCCTTCTCCGATTGACTTACTTCACTCAGCATAATACCCTCCAGTTCCATCCACGTTGAAGCAAATGGTGGGTATTTGTCGTTTCTAATGGCTGAGGAATATTCCATTGTGTACATAGACCACAGCTTCTTATAACAATCATGCTTGGATTAGACATTAAACAGCTAACCGACATCTTAAGTTATTTTTCTTGAAAAATTTTGAAGATGAGAAGGTGGCATAAATTTGTTTGATTAGTAAACCCAGGTAGAAAAAGTCCTATGTCTGGATTACATTTCGCATTGACAACTCTGAATACATGTCTGTTGTTAGTAAACCAACAAACTTAAACTACCTTTACTTATCAAAGATTATGATTATTAGGTGAACTTGAAAAATATTTGGGCTTCTAGATTTCTGAGAGTATACTTGATTAATAGAAATGCTTAATCTTCTTTAACCCAATTAAATAGAGCTCTTTACAATTGACTCTGGCAACACTATCCAGAGGTAGAAAAATGTCACATATCTATAACATACATATGTAGACATACAAAAATATACAGCAGCCACAGAGATCTTAAAGCTTTTCTTTGAAAATTTTGCCATATCTCAGGGGTACAAAACTCAAAAGAACAGTTGGTTCCAAACTGTGTTTCTGACAGATGGACTAAGTGTACCTGTTCAGATGACTAACATTTTTTACCAAATATTTTCTTTTTTCTTTTTATTTGCATGCTCTAAGGATTCTTTTAGAGCTATTTTTGGAGTCAGTTTGTCTTTTAGAAGCTTCTACACATCAAACAGAGGTAGCATTCTATTGTCTCAGAGATGTTTGGAATTCTTTCTTTTAAGGATGTTGCTTAAGTTGGACTTGCCTACGTATAAAGGTTCCCCAAAGTTGCCACTATAATTCCAAAAGTTCACCCATTTTCCAAAAATACAAGGTATCCAGGTCAACAGTCCAAGTGGAGCCCATCTTTGCCTTTAGATTACCCAAGACCTCTTTGTTATGAGGGGCCCTATTTTCCAACAGCTGTTCCAAAACACAAGGAATCACGTTTTCCCCTCTTTGAAAAGAATGGAGTGACTTCGCCATCATGAAGCTTCACCAAGCAAAAGATGCACAATCAAGTCAGCTCAAAATGCAAAGAGAATGGAGTTCAGATCCAAGAGAGACTTAGTCTCAAATTCCAAGGTCAACAAGAAAGCAGTGAGCTCATTGAGCTCTGGGTATCAGCACTTGTTTGTTCGCTGGCTTCAGAGTCATTGAGGATGTTCTTTGGATCCCACTTCTGATACCATGAAATGTAGCAAAAGTTAATAAATAACAGAAGTGAAACCGATGAATCACTGAAGTCGTCATTAGTAAAAGGTTATTGTGCACACATCAAAAAGACAATTTGCAAACCAGGAGAGCTCAAACCAAAATGTGGAATGAGGCTCCAAGGTATATTGGCATGAAGTAACTCATATACTGAGAGGGCAACGACGCTTCGTTTAATATTAGAATTGTCTTCAAATGCTAGAATTGTCTTCAGATGCTAGGGAACTGGTCAGGGTTACTTCACAGCAACCTTGGGCAAGTTTAAGTTCGCTTCTGATTTCCAGAAGCATAAGGAAGAAATGACTCAGGTCAAATTGCTCTGGCAAAAGGAGCTAAATTAAGCTTTGTTTGTATGACTAAATGGGTTTTTATTTCTCTGCCCAGGGAATTTTTAAGGTAGGTCCCCGTTGTTTTTTATTTTAACGTTGCAAAACAACTTCCAGGTGGGAGAGATCTTGGCACATATATGGAATTGAAAGACATCCAGAAAGCCTGCAGTTATATGATGCTATAATTCTTTAAAAGGAAGAGTGATAGAGAAAGGGACTCAAATGTATCTAGTTTTCAGTGCTTTCAACAAAGAAAATGGATTACAGGGTAAATGGTTACAGATAGCAAATGAAACCTGAACTCAAGCATTGCACCTGAGAATCTACTGGGAATCAGTATACATTGAAATGGTGTTCCAAAGACTTTTGTATATTGTTTTCTTTAAGATTTTATGGGTCTGTAGAAAAGGCATGAAGGAAAAGGGCAGAAATCGGTAAACAGTAGTTCCTAATGATGAACTACATTAACACTGCCCCATATGAACTTCCGTAAGATAACTCAACCTTATGGTTTAAGAGCCAAGTCGAGAGCTGTGGGAGCCAGAAAAGGTAGGCATTCATTCTTAAATTCTTATATTTGTATCATTTACGTTGTGAAGAGGGCTGGAGGGGAGAATAGGCCCTCATGAAGTTTCTCCTCTAATATAACGGAGAACATATGTCCATAGATAATGAAAACATAGGCTTTGATTGAAGAGGTGACGTGAAGTTTCTGAAGTTTCTGAAGACCAGCATTCCTGGCTTCAGAACTGGAGGCTGAAACTCTCTATATGAACTTGGTCATTAATATAGCCAGTCTTTGCCTCAGTGTTTTCAAATGTAAAATGGCAAAAATGCTGCTTCCTAAGTTTATGTAGGATCTTAGAAGGGTGTCTGACACGTGGTAAGCACAATATTAGTGTTGTTTTCTAACTCCTCATTGACAATATTACTACCGCAGTCTTTATTAAATACCCTGATGGAGGGGCACCCGAATGGCTCAGTGGTTGAGAGTCTGCCTTTGGCTCAGGTCGTGATCCCTGGGTTCTGGGATGGAGTCCCTCATGGGGCTCCCTGGAGGGAGCCTGCTTCTCCCTCTCCCTCTGCCTCTCTTTCTGTGTCTCTCATTAATAAATTAATAAACTCTAAAAAAAAATAGTAAAAGCTCAAGATCAATTTATCAGCAGGTTTGTTTTGCCCAAGGTCTCCCTCTTTCTTGGCTTGCAAATTGCCATCTTCTGGTTGCATCCTCAGCTTCTCACTGTATTGGACTAGGGCCCAACCTAACAGCCTCATTTTAACGTAATCACATCCATAAATTCCTTATGTCCAAATTCAGTCATATTCTGAGGTACTGGGGGTTAGGGCTTCAACATACAAGTTCGGGGGGGTTGACCATTTAGCTCATGACAGAGAAGCTTCATTTCTCAATCTTTTTTGGTGCCTTCCATTCATCTTTCAGACATATAAATGCTACAGCGCTCCAGAGTTCCATCCTTAGATAAAGCCTCTTGTCCATCCACCCTTATTCTGTAGGTGACCTCATCCATCTAGTCCAGTTTTATATTTTTTATTTTTTTTAAGATTTTATTTACTTATTCATGAGAGATACAGAGAGAGCGGCAGAGACACAGGGTGAGAGAGAGGCAGAGAGAGAGAAACAGGCTCCATGCAGGGAGCCTGATACGGGACTCGATCCCGGGTCTCCAGGATCACGCCTTGTGCCGAAGGCAGGCGCCAAACTGCTGAGCGACCCAGGCGTCCCTAGTCCAACTTTTTAAAAGGGCAACTATGTCCATATGACAACCCAAATTACATCTGTACCCTGCACCTCTCCCTGGAACTCTAAGTATCTAATTTTCATATCTATCAGGGTAATTAAATTTATTTTTATTTTTTTTATATTTTAATTATTCTTGAGAGACACACAGAGAGAAGCAGAGACACAGGCAGAGGGAGATGCAGGCTCCCTGCAGGGACCCCGTTGCCAGGACTCAATCCCAGGACCCTGGGATCATGACCCTGTGCCAAAGGCAGACGCTCAGTCACTGAACTACCCAGTCGTCCCTATTTTTTTTTTTTTAAGATTTATTTATTTATTAGAGAGAGAGAATGCGGGGGAGGAGCAGAAGGAGAGGGAGAGAATGTCAAGCAGACTCCCTGCCAAGCGTGGAGCCAGACACAGGATCCTGAGATCATGAGCCAGGCGCTCAACTGACTGTGCCACCCAGGCAGCCCCGATCTTGGGCTTTTAGCTTTCGGAGGGTGAAAAAAAATCTATACTGTGTCAGCTACCTACTCTGGTGTCTTACACGGCAGCTCAAGCAAACAGACATAATCAGATGTATTTGTTGTCTCAGAGCCAAAGAGAAAGGAGCTATAGAAATTCAGTGATTATCTGGAAAAAGGCGCTACTGATAGGATTGTATAACTCAGACACCGAGAAAAGCGTGTTGCGATATGGCAGTAGGGAAGTTTTATTTTTTTAAATTTTTAAAAAAGATTTTATTTATTTATTCATTCATGAGAGACAGAGAGAGAGAGGCAGAGACACAGGAAGAGGGAGAAGCAGGCTCCATGCAGGGAGCCCAACGTGGGACTCGATCCCGGGTCTCCAGGATCACGCCCTGGGCTGAGGCAGCGCTAGACCACTGAGCCACCCCTGCTGCCCAGTAGGGAAGTTTTAAGGCAGAATTCTGATTGGAATCCTTGAAGGAGAAAAGCAGAGGTGAGGATTTTGTAGCAGCGAGCGTAGAAGTTTTGCTGTGCATGGAGTTGAGGAACGGGGCTGGAACTGGAACTGGCTGTGGCCTCGCGGGAGGGCTTGGCCACCTGTATGCTGCCAGGTACAGTTCCGCGTGTGGAGTAGGTCCCCAGCATGGCTCGTTTCTGGCTGAGCCACCAGCGAGGTTAAGACAGTTACTGAGATAGAGAACCCTGGAATAGGAATGCATCTCGGAGTCAGGTGATCCCAGGTCCTTCCTCCTGTCCTCCAAAAACGCGCCACTAAATGGGGCTCTGCATATGTGTCTTTTAAGTATAAGAGGATAGGAGTCAGGCCAAGGTAGCTTCTTCATGTTTCCGTGACCGAGTGGAGCCTGGACGTACTGCACAAATTGTTACCCAGTGCAGAACTCAACTGTCTGGAGATCAAACACAAATCTGGCAAATGTTAATGCCATAATTTATTCTTCTCGTACAAATGGGTATACCATCAAGTCCTGTGCACAGAAATTTTAAGACTCCCCCCACCATCCTGCAGAAGGGCCAGTACAATAAACTTAAGTCTCTCCTCCTTGTGTGCAAAGTGCTGTTGTCTTTATGAAAAGGAACCCTGGAATGGAGTTAGGTAATAATAAAAAGTATTTACTTTGTTCAGCTTTATTCTGGAGTCACACGATGCACACTGATCCGTGTTTGCGTTCTGCTTCCCTCCCTCTTTGGATAGGGGACCAGTCTCACGTCCCCTGGTATCTACCCAGGCAGGCGCTGTCCAAAAACCTGATTGACAAATGGTGAAGGAAATGGGAGATGTGCATATTATTTTACCTGGTAATTCCACTCACCCACTTATAAAAATATACACCAATAGTGTAATGAAAAATGTATTAGATTTGTATAGACTATATCTATCTAATATCCATTATGTCCAAAAATTTTTGTTAAGTCCTATTTCTTCAATAACAAAGAAATTCTAGGGGCACCTGGGTGGCTCAGTGGTTGAGCATCTGCCTTTGGCTCAGGTGGTGATCCAGGGGTCCTGGGATCGAGTCCCGCATTGTGCTCCGCACAGGGAGCCTGCTTCTCCCTCTGCCTGTGTCTCTGCCTCTCTCTGTGTGTCTCATGAATAAATAAACTCTTAAAAAAAAAAAAAAGAAATGATTAAATAAATTATGGGATAGTATCTATGTATTGAAATGGCATTTTAAGAGATTTATGTATATGAAAATAATCAAATAGACTGCTGTTTTTATTTGCTTAATAATGCACTAATTTATATTTCATTTTACGTTATTTCTTAGGTTTATTTATTTGAGAGAGCGAGCTTGGGTGAACAGAGGGGGAGGGTCAAAGGAGAGGGAGTGGGAGAGGGAAAGAATCTCAAGCAGGCACCCTGCCGAGCTCAGAGCTTGAGATAGAGTCTGAGATAGTGACCTGAGCCGACTCAAGAGTCAGATGCTTTACTGACCCGCTCAGGTGCCTGCCCCATTTCCTTTTATTTTTTGATGAAAGTAAAATTTACATTTGGTGAAATGCAGATCGTAAGGGTATGATTTGATGAGATATGAAAAGCGTATAAACCCAAGCAGTGATCACCTAAATCAAGACCTATCCCTATCACCATAGAAGTTTTCCTCAGGTTCCCTTCCGGTAACTCTTACAGGCAACCACTTCTATAGTTTCCTTCATCATCAGTTTTTTTTTTTTCTTCTGGAACTGCATTTGAATAGAATCATGCAGCATCTGTTTTGTTTTTATTTGCTTCAAACTTCCTTGTACAACTTTTTAAAAAAGGCTTACCCAGTTCCTGGTGTACACACCGGTTTTCAGAGGGAGAGGGAGAAAAGGGGTATTGAAGTGGGGATTCGAGATTCTGTTTTCTTTGTACTTGTATGTAACTGTTTCAGAAGCATTTGATGAAAGAAAAAGTCATTTATTTCTCCATTGAACTGTCTTGTCACTATTGTTCAAAATCAGTTGACCACGTATGTGGCTCTATTTCTGAATTCCCTATTCTGTTTCATTGATCTGTGTGTCTAACTTTATGCTACTGTAGCACCTTCTTGATTACTGTAGCTTTATAATAAGTCTTGAAATGAGAGTAGTTATTCCTCCAAATTTGTTGTTCTTTTCAGAATTGTCCTACCCATATTATTTGGGTTTTCCATATAAGTTTTAGGGTTACTTTATCAATTTCTACACAGCCCACAGTGTTGGAATTGACATCTTAAAGCTGAATGTTGGATCTTGGTGGGCCTTTCCATTTATTTTCATCTACTCCATTTCTTTCAGTAATGCTTTGTAGTTTTCTTTTAGAGATCTTTCACATCGTTTGTTAAATCTTTTTCTAATTATTTTTTTTAATGTTATTGTAGATGGGTTTTCAAATTTTTACTTTACAATTGTTTGGCTCTAGGATAGAGAAATACAATTGATTGGTTGTTGTTTTTTTTTTTTTTTTTTTTGTCTTGTTTTGGTATTTGCTTTGCATCCGGTAATCTTGCTAATTTCACTTATTTTTAGTGACCATTTTATATTCAGTAGAATTTTCATTTTTATTTACTTATTTATTTTTTAGATTTTGTTTTATTTATTCACGAGAGATCCGCAGAGAGAGAGAGAGAGGCAGAAACATAGGTAGAGGGAGAAGCAGGCCCCCCGTGGGGAGCCCGATTCGGGACTCCATCCCAGGGCCCCAGGATCACCACCTGAGCCAAAGACAGACGATCAACCACTGGAGCCACCCAGGTGCCCCTCATTAGAATTTTCTTTTTTTTTTAAATTAATTTATTTTTTTATTGGTGTTCAATTTGCCAACATATAGAATAACACCCAGTGCTCATCCCATCAAGTGTCCTCCTCAGTGCCCATCACCCAGTCACCCCCACCCCCGCCCACCTCCCTTTCTACCACCCCTGGTTCATTTCCCAGAGTTAGGAGTCTTTCATGTTCGTTAGAATTTTCTACATAAACAATCATGGCTGTCAATAATGACACTGTGATCACCTTTTTTATTACTTTAATTTCTTTCCTCTTTTTGGCTTTAAAATTATTTTAAGTTTAAGCTCAGTTCATTAACATATATTATTGTTTTCAGAAGTAGTGATCAGTGATTCACCAGCCCCCCCCCTTTTTTTTACTAGTCTTATACGCAGTGCTTCTTAGATGCTATGCCCTCTAAAAAAAAAAATAAATAAAATAACATTTTCAGGGATTAAGGTTACTGTAATTTAAATTTGTATTTATTTATAGTTTTATTCCATTTTGGTCTATTGTGATCAGAAATTGTGCTTTCGTATTTATGCATTTTATACTTTATAGAGGTATAGAGGTTTTCCATGTGCTCTAACAGGTGATCTTAAAAAACAAAGTCTATTCTTGGCCTTTGTTAGTGTTATTTGGTAATGTGTACTAAGATTATTTTATTGTTTTATATCATATATGATCAAGAATAGTGTTTAAGATTTTTTAAACACCACTTTTTTAAAAATTTGCATCAATTAAATTTTTTTTAATTAAAAAATTTCGTCAATCTAGATCTTTCTCTTTATTTACCAACTTTGGAGCTCACTGCCATCCCTTTTAAAGTCCTTATTTTCCAGTATTTGAGCTTTTAATTTTTTTTAAAGATTTTATTTATTTATTCATGAGAGACACAGAGGGAGAGAGAGAGGCAGAGGGAGAAGCAGGCTCCATGCAGGGAGCCCGACGTGGGACTTGATCCCAGGTCTCCAGGATCTTGCCCTGGGCTGAAGGCGGTGCTAAACCGCTGAACCACCGGGGCTGCCCTTAATTTTGTTTTTTGCCTTTGAGTCAGGTATAGCACATCTCTGACTTTTTTGTTTGTCTCTTTTCTCCAGTGTGTATATGAGGAGCATGATTTCTGCACACTTCTATCTCTGAATATAATCTTTTTCCCTCAGTAATGGAATACAACTTGTATATTTAATTCATGGATCACAAAGTTTTATCTTGAAACTGTATAGAAATACCCCTAGCTGCTTCTGGTCGTTTAATATTGTTGAGGCAGAGAGTCAGGCCAGCATAATTTAGGTCCAATTGGGGGCAAACTTTTTTTTTTTTTTTTTTTTTTTTACCTCAAGCATTTCAATTTCAACTTCATGTCAAGATTTGTTTAGGTGTAGACCTTCTTACACTGATCTTGCCCGAAACTTGATTAAATATTTTCAATCTCTGTACTCTGCTTTTATTGCTTTTATGTTGCTTAGTTTTGCGACGTCAAGAAGTTTTCTATCTAGCTTGTGTTTATTTCATTTATTGTTTGTTTATTAATTCCCATTTCAACTCATCCTTTTTTATTTTTTTAAAGATTTATTTATTTATTTGAGAGATAGATATGGGGGAAAGGGCAGAAGTAGAAGAGAATCTTTTTTTTTTAATTTAAATTTATTTTTTATTGGTGTTCAATTTGCCAACATATAGAATAACACCCAGTGCTCATCCCGTCAAGTGCCCCCCTCAGTGCCCATCACCCAGTCACCCCCACCCCCTTCCCCACCTCCCCTTCCCCTACCCCTAGTTCGTTTCCCAGAGTTAGGAGTCTCTCATGTTCTGTCTCCCTTTCTGATATTTCCCACTCATTTTTTCTCCTTTCCCCTTTATGCCCTTTCACTATTTTTTATATTCCCCAAATGAATGAGACCGTATAATGATTGTCCTTCTCTGATTGACTTATTTCACTCAGCATGACACCCTCCAGGTCCCTCCACTTCGAAGCAAATGGTGGGTATTTGTTGTTTCTAATGGCTGAGGAATATTCCATTGTATACATAGACCACATCTTCTTTATCCATCATCTGTCGATGGACACCGAGGCTCCTTCCACAGTTTGGCTATTGTGGACATTGTGCTAGAAACATCGGGGTGCAGGTGTCCCGGCGTTTCATTGCATCTGAATCTTTGGGGTAAATCCCCAGCAGTGCAATTGCTGGGTCATAGGGCAGGTCTATTTTTAACTCTTTGAGGAACCTGCACACAGTTTTCCAGAGTGGCTGCACCAGTTCACATTCCCACCAACAGTGCAAGAGGGTTCCCCTTTCTCCACATTCTCCAACATGTGTTGTTTCCTGCCTTGTTAATTTTCCCCATTCTCACCAGTGTGAGGTGGTATCTCATTGTGGTTTTGATTTGTATTTCCCTGATGGCAAGTGATGCGGAGCATCTTCTCCTGTGCTTGTTGGCCATGTCTATGTGGTAGAAGAGAATCTTAATTGGCCTCCAAGCTGAGCGTTGAGCCCATGCAGGGCTCCATCTCATGACCCTGAGATCATGACCTGAGCCTAAACCAAGGGTCTGACAGCTAACCGACTGCACCCCTCAGGTGCCCTCTTCACCTTATCCTTAAAAAAAATAAATAAATAAAGTCGAGAATCTGTATAATAGATCAATGTCCTCTGGTCTACATGTCTATTATCTACTCTATCATTTTTTGCCTCTGACCTTTTCTTCTGCATTCAGACTTGAGTATCTCAACCCTGTGTTTGACTGCTATATTTACATGATTGATTCATTCTATTCTTTATTGCCTCAAAAAATTTTCCTGCGTGATAAAGTGATTGTGGCCCAACGTGCTGCTTGTACAGACTCCGTGATTCTGACCAAAGGTCAGTCATTGACAGAGGGAAGAAGAGTCTTTTAGTAGTAAGCACATTTAAGCAGACTCCATTTCATGAGGTAAAACTTGAATAGGTTTTATGGTTTTTAAGTATGAGTCCATCTGGCTTATACATGGTGAAAAATCCTATAAGTGTGATCATTCTTTGCCCATTAATCTTACGTTTTAGTGTTGTTTTGACTTTTTAGGAATTTTAAAAAGCCTTTTCATATACATTTGAGTAAGGTGCCTTAAGAGGCAGCCTCAAATCTGCTAGACAAGTTCCCTGTTTTGAATGCAACTTTAATTATTTCTTTGTATATTATTGAAGTATAGTTAACAGACAATGCTATTTTTATATTAGTTTCAAATGCAGAAAATAGTGATTGGATAACACTATAAATTAAGCTACGCTTAGTGCGGTAAGTGCAGTCACCGTTACCATGCCATGCCATTGCAATATTGTTGATTCTTCCCTAAGTTGCACATTTTATATCTGTGACTTATGCATTCTGTAAGTGGTAATTAGCACTTCTTAATCCCCTTCACCTATTTCAGCCATCTCCCCCAACCCCCTCCCTCTGGCAAAGACCAGTTTGTTGTGTGAATTTATGTTGTTTATATTATGTATTATATTGTCTGTTTCCAGTTGTTGGTTTGCAGGTACCATTACAAACCAGAGGTTCTTTCCCTATCTTTGAATCCTCCCTGCATCATCTAATTCCATTTTTTCTTCTTTCTTAAACTTCATCTTTCACTTCCGTGATTTACTAAAATGTGAATTTACTAAAAGCTGTCTAAAATCTCTCCCTCTATAATTTGCACTTTGAAATTTAAATAAAAAATTTCCATCCTTCTTGCTTCAGAATTTTCACAGGCCCATGCAATGATTATTCATTTTTTCTGTTCCCATATTTTAAGTTTCATGAGGATAAGGATGCTGTCTTTTTAACTGAAGAATAATTGACATATAATATTGTGTGAGTCTCAGGTGTACAGCATAGTGATCTGATATTTATATGCATTATGAAATAAATGATTGCAATAAGTCTAGTTACCATTTTGTCACCATACAAAGTTGTTACACGATATTACGGATTATAAGTACTGTGTTTTGTTCACTACTGTATCCCCATCACCCAGCACCATAGTACATAGCAAACATAGAAGAGCAGGTATAAAATTGCCAGCGCTGGGACACCTGGGTGGCTCTGTGCTTGAGTGTCTGCCTTTGGCTCAGAGCATGATCCTGGGTCCAGGGATCGAGTCCCGCATCGGCCTTCCTGTGAGGAGCCTGTTTCTCCCTCTGTCTATGTCTCTGCCTCTCTCTGTGTGTCTCTCATGAATAAATAAATAAAACCTTTAAAAAAAAAATTGCCAGCACTATCTTTCCCCGTTGCAGTGGTAAGTGACACTACAGGTATCTAACTATGTCCAATATACATTTGATATATACCAACAGTGAGAAATAAAACACAGGTACAATAAGCTCGTGAAATATATTTATGAAAGAGAAATAATTACAATAGCCATCTAGATAAGTAGTTAATCCCATTATGGCTAATTCTACAGCATGCTATTCTCACTAGTAGATTTTTATCAACACATTTTGTAAAGTGAACTAGAACTAACTTTATAAATAACAGGTTTGTGTCTGGAAAATTTCCTTCCCCAGCATTCCTACATGTTAATTGTACCACCAGTAAAAATAAATAAAACTGATCTAAGTGAGGAACTATTGGTATATACGCCTTTTTGAACTTGGTTCAGAGGAAGATGTTATTTTAACTGATTAGGGAACTAATGAAGCATTCTTCCTGAAAAGCGGTGTTAATTGGTGATAATCCTCAGAAAGCGCTCTAAAATTTAACAGCTTAAAACCCAATTTTACCGTGCATCATCAAGTATTTTTCACAGTCTTATGTGATACCAAAATAAGGATTACAGGGGCAGAAGAACCCAAATTGTTACGGCATGAGTAATAATGGTATAAGAAAATACTTTAATGAGACCTGCTCCCTTGAGAGCAATGACATTCCTCCCACCAGATTTTACACCATTCATTAGAAATGATTGAAATTTAGAGAGGCTATGATTTACTTGATACTCTGTATTAGAACTCTACACGGGACTCAAGATTTCCCATTTCTATTCAGAGTTCTATCATTAAATCACAAAATTACCTAAAAAATGAGAAATAATAGCTAAATTACAACGTAGTGGTTATAATTTTTGCTACTTAGATGAATAAAATAAATGCACTGTAAATATAACTTGTATCTGATTCTTCATAGAACCCCCAGTGGCTATTAATTCGGTAGGATTCATTTTGACCTTTTTTCATCCAGCCTCATAAGTATTTCCTTCTGTTTTTCAGATACCACCATAAATTTCATTCCACCGCTAGTGAAGGACATTATATTGAAAATTGATAGTAGAACTAAGGGTGATACAGTTGTTTTTTTCTTAAGATATAACTGGCAAGGAAGCCCTAGGAATCGATCCATATTATTATATGATTTAAGTACACTTATAGAAGGGTTCTGGAATTGTAAGATTTTATTGAAATGCAAAGAAAATGGGCCATGTTAGATTTTGTTTCAAGTCACACTTTACCATCTAGAATGTGTGGTGTTGGTTAAGTTACTTAATCTGTCTGAGTCTTAGAGTTTTTCATCCATAGCATGTTAATAGCAGTACCTATTTCATAAAATTGTTGTAGAGCATTATATGTTATAATAAAGGAAGAGCACTTAGCACATACCCGGTATGTAGTCCTATATAAGTGGTAGCTAGGGAAGCCTGGGTAGCTCTGTGGTTCAGCGTCTGCCTTTGGCTCAGGTCATGATCCCAGGGTTCCACACTGGGCTTCCCGCAGGGAGCCTGCTTCTCCCTCTGCCTGTCTCTGCCTCTCTCTCTCTGTGTCTCTCATGAATAAATAAATAAAATCTAAAAAAAAAAAAAAAATAGTGGTAGCTATTATTACATGCAAAAGGAGAATTTTTCCCATTTCTGTCTAAAACTTCCAATAGTATTAAGACCCTGGCTAGTAGGAGGGACAGAAGCACTCAGGCTTCTGTAAAGGTGAGAGTTTTTATGCATTTTCCTAGAATAACTTCAGAATGAACCTACATATTGAATTTTATCTGAATTGCAAAAACAATAGAATCTTTGTTCTATTGTCAAATCCAATGATAGGAATTTAAGTGGTCTTTCACAAAGATGACACTGGAATTGAAGAAGGATGCTCTTGCCACCCCCCAATGCCAAAGCAAAGAATGTGAAGGCCAAGAAAGTGCTACTGAAAGGCATCCAGTCGTACAAAAAAGATCTGCATATCACCTTACATTCCTTTTGTAATTTTTGTAATTTTTTAATTTTTTTTCTTCATTGTCACTTTATATTCCGATGGTCCAAGACACTGCATCTCCAAAGGCAGCCCTAATATCCTTGAAAGCACCCCCAGGAAAAACAAGCTTGTCTACTATACCATCATCAAGTTGCCCCCACTCCTCATTTAGCCATGAAGAAAAGGTAAGACAGCAGCATACTTGTGTTCATTGTGTATATCAAGGACAACAAGCTCCAGTGCAAACCGACTGTGAAGAAGCTCTATGATGTTGCCATAGCCAAGGTCAACAATCTGGTTAGGCCCGAAGGAGAGAGGAAGATACATGTTTGAGTGGCTCCTGACTATGATGCTTTGGATATTACCAACAAAATTGGGATCATCTAAACTAAGACCAGCTGGCTAAATCTAAATATAAGTGTTTTCACCATAAAAATTAAAAATGGGGGGAACCCTGGGTGGCTCAGCAGTTTAGCGCCTGCCTTCAGCCCAGGGCATGATCCTGGAGTCCCGGGATTGAATCCCATGTCAGGCTCCCTGCATGGAGCCTGCTTCTCTCTCTGCCTGTGTCTCTGCGTTTCTCTCTCTCTCTCTCTCTTTCTCTCTCAAATAAATAAATAAAATCTTAAAAAAATAAAATAAAAAACTGATTTGTTGGGACTGGAATAAACTCCATTAATCTCTGAGACCCAATTAAGAGAAATTTTGAATTATGGAAGCCAGAAAACCCTATGTTGTTTATGGAGTACTCTTTCAAATAGCCTTGTGAATTTCCTTTTAAATCTGTAGGACGTTTCCAGAATGTAGATTATATAATTTTGATACTCCAGAATCATTACTTTGACTTATCTCTTTCATGGCAAACTTCAAAGTAGAAAAAACGTACTTCAGTGTTTTTATTGTGACAAGTTTTTGAAGTTCTTAATAATTAGTTTGCAAGTATAACTCAGGACCTCATGGTTCAAAATGAATTTTATTTGGGCAATTCAAAAAAAATTGCCTAGACTCATATACTTTGTTCCACTTCCAGTAGTTACATCTTAATAATCTAAGCTATCAAACTCCCTCATTTGGGTCATTGTAATAAGCTCATAACTCACCTTCCTGCTTTGGCCTTATCAACCTATAGTCAAATCTCCATCAAACTGTCAGTGTGATCCTTATTAAATATAAATGGAAACATTTACATTTCATTGAAATATCTTCAGTATCTTTCCATCACACTTAAAATATAAACTCCATAACCCTGACTATGGCCTACAGGCCCTGAGTGATGAAAATCCTAATAACTACAACTTTGTCTCCTTTCACTTGACCTTTTGAATATGCCAAGCTCTTTTCTGGCTTTAGACACTTTCTGGATGTCATTTCTTTTTTTTTTAATTTTTATTTTCATTTTTAAAATTTTGTTTATTTGAGTGAGAGAGAGAGAGAGAGAGAGAACAAGAAAGAAGGGAATGGCAGGCAGAGGGAGAGGCAGAAGCAGATTCCCTGCTGAGCAGGGAGCCCAATGCGGGACTCAATCCCAGGACCCCCGGGATCATGACCTGAGCTGAAGGCAGATGCTCAACCACTGAGCCACCCAGGCACACCTGTTGTTTCTTTTTAAGTCAAAAACCATTTTCATTCATTTACATATGCAACTATATTTATTGAGTGCCTATGTGTGTATTAGGTTTGATGGTAGTTGATTGAGATATGCTGGAACAAAGGCCTGAGAGTAGGAGAATACATGGCATTTTGGGGGAACCATTTGGGGGCCAGTGCAGCTAGAACAGAGTGAGAAAGGAACAGAGTAGTAGGAAATGTAATAAGAGACCTAACTAATGGAGATAGAAAAGTACTAGGCCGTGTAGGACCTCATTAAGTCATTTTAAGAATTTGAGTTTTTTGTGGCACTGGGTGGCTCAGTCTAGTAAGCAGCTGACTCTTGGTTTTGGCTCAGGTCATGATCTCAGGGTTGTGAAATTGAGCCCTGCATTGGGGTCTAGATAGGGTGTGGAATGGTGTGTGGAGCCTACTTATGATTCTCCTTCCTCCTCTCCCCCCACTGCTTGCTCTCCCTAGCTCTCTCTCAAAAAAAAAAAAAAGAATTTTGGGTTTCACTCTGAATGAAGAGGAAGCCACTGGAGGATTTGGAGCAGAGAAGTTACATAATACTATGGATTTCATTCAAGTTTTAGTCTGGCTTCTCTGTAGAGAATGGACTACATGGAGGCAAAGTGCAGACAGGGGAACTGGTTACTAGGCTAGCGCAATAATACAGGCAAAATATGAAGGTGGTTTTGTCCAATATAAGGACAGTGGAGGTGTAAGAACTAGTCAGCTTGTGGATGTATTTTGAAAGTAAAAGCAATAGAATTTCTTGTAAGATAGGATGTGAGATGTAAGATTTCTTTTCTTTTTTAAGATTTTCTTTATTCGTGAGAGACAGAGAGAGAGGCAGAGACATAGGCAGAGGTAGAAGCAAGCTCCCCATGGGGAGCCTGATGTGGGACTCGATCCCAGGACCCCGGGATCATGACCTGAGCCGAAGGCAGATGCTCAGCTGCTGAGCCACGCAGGTGCCCCGAGATGTAAGATTTCAAACAAGATTCAAGGATGATCCATGCTTTTCGGTCTGAGCAATTTGAAGGATGGCATGCATCATCATTAACTCCCCATGTTAAGACAGTAGTAGGACTGGGTGCTGAATGAGGGAAGATAATGAGATCAGTTTAGGACCTTTTGAGTTTGAGATGTTTGGTATATAGATAGAGCAGAAAAGAAGTCCAAGAATTGTACCTGTGACACTTCACTGTTGCAACCTTAGGAGAAACCTGGAACTAACAGGACAGAAACAGAGGTATGAGTGAGGTGGGAGGAAAACCAAGAAAGTTTTGTGTCTATCCTGAATGAGAATTCCAGAATGGATATCAAAACGCCAGGAAATGAATTTCAGAGTCAAATGATTTTAGAGACAGAGGAGAGAGGAGGAAAAGGTTGATCGGAGTAGGTTTAAGAGTAATTGGAGAAAAAAGAAATTAGAGACTGGCTACAAGCAATCATTTTGCATACTCTTCTATAAGTGGGAACAGAGACCTGAAACAGGGTGGCGAAAAAGGGGGAAAGAGTGAGGCACTAATTCTAATACATGAGAATGAGCACATCTGTGGGCTACTGGGGAAAGAAGGAACCCTTGTTGATGTATGCAAGGAAGGGACAATTGCTGGAACCATGCACTGAGGGATGAGAAGAAATAGAATTACTTCCCATGGGAAAGAACTGGTTTTAAGGCACAGAGAAAATTCATTTGTTAACACAGACTGAAAGAGGGAGTATATGGGTACAGCAGGAGGGAGGAAGATGGAGTTTCTTTTTTTTTTTTTTTTAAGATTTTATTAGATAGAGAATGCACATAAGCAAGCGAGCAAGGGGAAAGGAGAAGGGGGAAGAAGAAAGAATCTGAAGTAGACTCCAATGCTGAGCCCGGAGCTTCACCCAGGGTTTGATCTCTCAACCCTGAGATCATGACCTGAGCCAAAACCAAGAGTCGGACCCTTAACCCGGCAAGCCACCCAGGCACCTCAGGTGGAATGGTTTTGATTGAATGTTCTCTTCTAATTTTGGTTTTCATATTTCTCAGTGAAGTAGAAGCAAAGATATCAGCTAGAGTGAGGAAGAGAGTGAATTTGTTGAAGGTTTGGAGGGATAAAAGAAGATATAAATTATTTAGAAGAATGGGAGAGTGAATGGATGAGGGAAATACAGTATGTTGGCTGGGTAGCATGAAGGGCCTGCTTGAGCCGTGGTTCTCAGTGTGTGGTTCCATGACCAGCAGGGTCAGCTTTACCTGAGAATGTGTTAAAAATGCAAATTCTTGGGCCATCTGCCAGACCTAGCAAATATATAATCCTGGGAGTGGGGCCCAGAAATTTGTGTTTTAATAGCCCGCCAGGAGATTCTATTACCTACTAAAGCTTGAGAACCACTGGATTAGAAGAGTAAGTCCTTAAAGTTAAAATGAGACCAATCCATGTGGGTTGTACATTTTTCTCCAAACATGTTCATCGGCATGGTGTAGGAGAGCACAGGCCAAGAGTTGTTTTAACCAAGGCTAAGGTTTCACCAAGCAACACAGTTAAAATGAAAGAAGTACAAGAGAATTAAGAGTGGACGGAAGAAGACACAATGATGTCTTATAAAATTTAAATTGGAAAAGTAATCAAGGGAAACATCAAAGGCGTGAGGAAGAGTGGAAAAGGAAAAGGATCAGAGAGTTGTAGTGGGGCACTGGAGGGGGACAGCTGGAAAGGTAGGAGGAGGTGGCTGTCAGAGAGGGTAAGGTATTTGAGACTATGGAGTTATTAGTCATTGGGTAGGAATATAATGGGGTTCATAAAACCTAATTGTAACTTTTCTAGTACCTGACATTTAAGCAGTACTTATGATCATTGTAACATTAACAGATATAAAAATATTCATTAATTTACTTCTTTTCATATTAAATGTTGAAAATCCAGTGTGTATTTTATACTTTCAGTACATCTCCATGGGGATGAGCGGCATTTGAAACCGTCGCCGCATGTGGCAAGTGATCATCATATAAGGCACTGTGGGCCACAAGTATGATCGTCAGGGCGAGTACTGCAGTAGGTTGGGGGAGGACACCTTTGAAGAAAAGGAGGTTAAAGCTAGGGTGTTGGAAAAGGAGGTTAAAGCTAGGGTGTTGGAAGAATTGTCTAGCACATATTCAAATTGCCCTAGATTGACGCAGGAGTAGTGCTTACAGAGTGTCAGTGAATCACTGTCTAAGGTGAATAGGTTAGGAGATGGCAGCAACCCTGGAGAGGTTGTGGGCACTGTGACACGATCATGTTAGGTTCAAAGCTGCCTTATGGGAGACTGAGAGAGGGAGAATGATCTGGAAGCAGAGATGTGGAACAAGGAGGACACCTACTGCACTTCCAGGCCCAGTGGTAGGATAGGTTTGGAAGAGGAAACAGCCATCACTCGGAAAGTCTGCAGCAGTGTCCTCAGAGGAAGGAAAAAGAAGAGACCGAGTATACACACACCTAGGACAGTTTGGTACCGATGGGCCCGGGAGGCTCAGCAGATGGGTTTTGGGAAGCGAAACGGGGGTGTTAACAAGACCTCCCCAAAATGTAGGGGATGTACAGAGGCTTCATGGGGATTGGTGTGTGCAAGACTAGGGGAGATGGAAGCCTAGGGTTTCTGACATAAATGAGGGAAGGGACTCCATGAGATTGAGGGGATTCAAGGCAGGTGAGCGTGAGTTCCATGGTATAGGGAAGCAGGAGGATCTGGGGTTACGTCTGGGTCTCGGAAGGTAAGAAAGTTATTTTGTGCAAGGCCCACCGTGTACCCCTGTCAGGGGATGAAGCAGAGTTATTCCAAGGGTGTATAACACTGTCTTTGAAACCCATTGATGGAATTGAGGCCATCCAGGAAAGTGAGCTGTTAGTTCCATTGTGGGGGCCCCAACCTGAACTTGACCTTTGGTAATGAGGAGGTCCAAGGCCCAGGATAACATAATTTTATTCACAGTAAAGAGAGCTACAGATATAGACGTATCTGGAGCAAATGAGGGAATTAAAGAACTCGAAAAATGGAATGCCCATAAATTGAGTTAGGGATATAGATAAAGAACTAAAATCTGGGTCCCGATATTAAGCAATGGCAACATGTTAATTTAGATTTCTTCTGGAGTTTAATTTTGTTGGCAGCAGAGTTCCAGATTTTATTTATTTTATTTTTTTAATTATTTTTATTATTTTTTTAGAGCTCCAGATTTTAAAGGGTGATACTGGCCTCGTTCATTTGACGTTGTGTATCCGTGTTAATTAGAACGGCAGCTTACCCAAGAATGCTCGAAATCATTATTCAGCGCAAGTGGCGGCTGCTGCTGCATTGTGAAAAGTAGTTTGCAGTTGTTCGAATACCCCAAGGGTTCATTCTAGGTTTTCTTCACATATGGCCTTAATCCATAGCTCTGTTCTGACTTCTGAGGGGATGCAAAACACTGTCATTCTTCCACTGCTCTGTGCTTTGAAGGGATTACTGCTTGGTTGATACGCATGAGGCTTAATGACTACAGGGAGTACCAGTGATAGGAGAACATTCTAAGGGCAAAAATAATGATAGTCCTGGACATTCTCCTGATTTTCTGACCTCTTAATTACCAGTTTGACAGAAAATCGGGCCTATGTCAACTGGAATACAATATCGGAGTACAGTAATTTTATTTAAGGATTAGCTTAGGTCCTCACTAAACTTGAAACATAGATTACTTAGGAGAATTTTTAATTGATTACTGTGGGGTTCTTACACGAAAAAGGTTCATAAATTGATCACACAAAATTTAGGCAGTTCTGGATTTTGAAATTCCCATGAACAAAGTCAGATGACCAAATGCAACGTGGGGGATGCTCTTTGAAACTCCTGGTGGAGTATGTTTCTTTTACTTAAAAAAAAATTATTTAGTTAGTTTTTTTAAAAGATTATTTACTTATTTATTCATTCACAAGAGACAGACAGAGAGAGAGAGAAAGAGAGGCAGAGACATAGGCAGAGGGAGAAGCAGGCTCTATGCAGGGAGCCCGATGTGGGACTTAATCCCGTGACCCTAGGATCACGCCCTGAGCTAAAGGAGGACACTCAACCCTTGAGCCACCCAGGTGCCCCGACTTAATTTTATTTAAATTCAAATAACATATAGTGTAATGTTAGTTTCAGAGGTAGAGGTCAGTGATTCCTCAGTTACACAGAATACCCAGTGCTCATGACATCCCGTGCCCTCCTTAACGTCCTACACCCAGTTACATCATCCACCCACCCATGAAGCTGTAACTTTTTTTTTTTTTAAGATTTATTTACTTATGATAGAGAGAGAGAAAGGCAGAGACACAGGCAGAAGGAGAAGCAGACCCCATGCAGGGAGTCCGACATGGGACTCGATCCCAGGACTCCAGGATCAGGCCTCTGGCCAAAGGCGGCGCTAAACCACTGAGCCACCCGGGCTGCCCAGTATTTTGTTTTTAAAAATAATTGAGGGATGCCTGAGTGGCTCAGCGGTTGAGTGTCTGTCTTCAGCCCATGGTGGGATCCCGGGGTCCTGGGATCGAGTCCCACAGTGGGCCCCCTGCATGGATTCTGCTTATCCCTCTGCCTGTGTCTCTGCCTCTCTATGTCTCTCATGAACAAATAAATAAAATCTTTAAAAAAACAAAATAAAATAAAGAACTGAGAAAGCACCCATAATAGGAGAAACATAAGGGTTCCACTTTTCTCATCAGTAAATTTTCATGAGCAAAACAAGCCTTGTGTAATATTTGGGATATATAATATGTTCCAAATATTTTTATGTACTCGTGATTTATATTTTATCTTTTCTTACAGCACCTTTTACCCTACAGAAATTTTTAATTTGTACATAATCAAATCCCTTACAGTGTTTTCATTTTGTGTCCTGCTTAATTAAGATCATCCCTAATTAGTAAACTCCCACACACTGTATTTTAAACGATATTATGAGAATATACTATCTTTTCTTCTAGTATTGTTATGATTTTCTTTTTAGACATTATAGTTCTATAACTCTCTTGGAATTATTTTTTCTGTGTGATGTGACATGAGAGTTTCTTTTCCTTTTTCCCAAATCAGTGATTCTCAACTAGGGCAGATTTGGTTCCCCATGGATATGTGGCAATGTCTGGAGACAGTTCTGGTATAACAGCTGGAAGGGGAAATAATAGTGGCATCTAGTAGGTGGGGGCCAGGAATGTTGTTAAATGCATAGTACAAGGCATAATACAGCCTCACACAGCACAAAACTATTCGGTTCAGTGTGTCGACCATGATGAGGTTGAAAATTCCTTTCCTAAATGAATGTCATTGGAGAAAAAAATACTGGATTTTGGACAAAGCAGCTCAGTCTCTTGCTGAAGTAGCTGACAGACCTTCAGATACACTGACTGGCTAAAACCAGGATTCGGCATTTTGACTTTCATCTCTATGACCTAATATGAATAGCTCATATTTTTGTATTTGGGGAAATACGTATTTTCCTATGAAAAGTTGAAAAACGGTGGACTCCTGTGGATGTGTGTAGGGTGCCAGCTTTCTGCAAGAGTTCAGATGCACCCCTCTGAAACCATGCCGTAAGGCCCCTCTGTCCTATCATTGTTGCTGGCTCTATACTATCTTCCCGGTAGCATGTATGATGGGGAAATTGAACAACATATGTTCAAGTTGTTTTTGTTTCTTCTTTTTTTCTTGTTATTCTGAGTCATTTTCCAGTTTCATACTCTATGTCAAAAATCAACTACACTGGAAATCATTTAGACTCCAAAGCCAGGATAAAATAAAAACAATGTTCCGGAATAAGGCATTCGTTGACTTTATTGTACAAAGGAGGTGTTATAGACTGTAACCATTTATCTTCTTCTGGGGTGATCTTGTCCTTCATTTTGGACCTGGATCAATGTTGTTTCCTGTTGTTGCTAGTGACCTTTCTTAAGTACACATTCTAGTAAATCTGTAAAACATAGCAGGAGTCTCCTGTTAACATATCATTCCCCATGGCTATGACCCATAAGACATTTTAGTTTTTAACAAAGGAAAAACATTAAATGAACTATAAAGTTAGGGTGTTTTATTTATTCTACCAAAACTCAACAGATTAAAAGTTCTGTTATCAGTTTTGGCTATTAGCTATATACATGAGTGACCTTAGAATATTACATTAAAAAAAAAAAAGAATACTACATAAACTATGGCCTGATATATCTGGGAAAAATACACTGTAGTCATTGTTTCTCAATGTCAAAATGTAGTAGTCTTTCTAAATCTGAACTCTTAAATGATAGAAACAGAATTTGTTACGAGGATTGGTGAAGACCTACTGTCCTTGAAAACTTCACTGAAGCAAATTTGACTAAACTGCATTTCTGAGGTAGTACTGGATACTGTTAATGCCTAAAGCCTGCCGTACCTGTGGACTTCACCGTCACCTTTGTCAAATGCATTGGCAGTGAGGGCTTCCGTGTGGTATTCTTTGGATATGAGGGGAAAATGGGAGGGCAGTTCTGGGACTCTTTAGGCTGCCTGACCAGAACATTCTGTGGTGGGTGGCTAGCTCCCATATAGGTAATAGGTTTCTTCTGTGTATAAACTTGATTTTGCAATATATCCAATACAGTGATGTGCTGATAAATGTTTAATGATACTCTCCAAAGAAACCCCACATCAAACCAAAACCGAAAACCTTGATTTGATTTGCAGCATTTGCTTATTTCCATAGCGTAAATACTATAGACATGGTTGATGTCAAATCACCAAGTTGACTTAACTGAACACAGAGTTGGCAAGAGCTGTACAACAGCTCTCACGAGCTCTTTCACGTTTATTCTAGAATGCTCTTTTTGTCTTCAAAGTATCTGCAGCACTTATCTATGCAAACGTATAGGATAGAGATAGTATTTTGAAGCCTGTTAATGATAGGACCTTTTTGGGATCCCTGGGTGGCGCAGCGGTTTAGCGCCTGCCTTTGGCCCAGGGCGCGATCCTGGAGACCCGTGATCAAATCCCACGTCGGGCTCCCAGTGCATGGGGCCTGCTTCTCCCTCTGCCTCTCTCTCTCTCTCTGTGACTATCATAAATAAATAAATAAAATTTAAAAAAAAAAGAATCTTTAAAAAAAAAATGATAGGACCTTTTTCCTTCTCATCCTAAGATGCGCATTTATTCTTAATGCTTTGGGAAGGAGGTTAGAATTGTTGAGAAATAGGAAGCGAAAGAAAATTTTGATATTCAGATTTTAATAAAGCAGGAAGCCTAATAGCTTGGAAACCAGTGTTTGTTAAGAAAGAGAACAATTTTATGAATTCCTTCTTTTCTGTCTTTATCATCAAAGGTCATCAGTCCTGACTAAACTAGATTATAAAGTTTTCTGTGTGTTAGTCAAGGTAGGGCAAAGAGGGACATGACAAGGAAGTGGGAAACGCAAAGCCCGAACCCTTCTAGTCCTGTGGAATTATAGGAGAAACGGAGAGGATAGAATCTGAACAGAGAGTAGTCATCATGGTCTTTCCCCCTCATTCTTTAGGCCACAGGTGAGGATGGAGAGGATGTGATTCAGAAATATCTAGATAATTTCAAAGGAATACTAAAGTCAGAGAAGTTTAGCCCTATGTTCTTCCCTGAAAATCAGTTTTTCTGTAGACTGGCACTGGCCTCATTTAGAGGGAGGTTGCAAGGGAAAAAAAGCTTGTGATGTAATATGGTTAGGAATTGGAGTCCTCCTGATGGAGAAGGCATGTGGAACTGAATTTCCCTGGAGAGTATCAAAGTGATAAGTAAGGATGCTTCCTAGAGAGTGTGCAAGAGAAGGCCCCAAAGGTGGGGGCGAGGTGGCCCAAAGCTGAGTGCTGCAGGGCTGACTGGGCCAGAGTGCCAACCCTAACTCAGGGTCTGAGCCCTCTGTACAAACAGAGATGCGGACCAGTTACGAAAGTAGAAATGGTCACTGAGAACCAAAATACCAGCCAACAGGACGCAGGTTTTGAAATTGGAGGACAGCAAGATACTACCTGTTAAAGGAAGCAAGACTTGTGGTTGGGGGTAAACAGAGAAGTTACAGAACAGTGTAAGGCTTTGCCCATGACAGTGTGAGGCTCACCTGTTTGCATTCCCCAAGTTATGGACGATTTCCTTCCTTTTTTTTGGCTACCCAGGCACTGTAATTGGGTGATTCAATCCATATAAAATTGCCTCTTTGGCAAGATCAGGGAAAGGGACTGGTTACCCTGAATGTCGCGGGCCAAAGGAAACACACAAATATGCTACTTTGCACAGAAAAGGTGATAGATGAAGCTGGCCTAGGGTCATGGATGACAAACCAGAGGCCTACAGAAGCCAGTGCCTTAGGAAATATCAAAAGATGTGTTATCTCTAAAATCTGCTTTGGAGTTAGGGGAATGTTATGTAAGAGGCCTTGTCACAAGTGCTCTAAGGCCACAATCAAAGCCACCATGCTCACACCACCATGCCATTTGCCATAGGAAGGCAGGATTTTGATATAAAACTGCTCTCCCTGAATCAGCCTATCTGGTCCTCTAGTCTCTTGGTCGTTTTCTGTTCTTCCTCTCCCCCATTGTTTTATTCCGCTCTCTCCCCCACCCAGGGGGTCGGTTCCCCTGACCCACAAAGCCCAGTGGGTGGTGACCACTATTTATATATGTGTACATACCACGGCGAGATCTGCTAGCATAAAGGCTCAGTTATCGCAACATTAGACAAAGAGCAAAGGCAGCCCTTGCTGAGAAGGAGTGAGGCACTGCCTAGAGTTTCAAAGCAGCTGAGATCAGAGGGACAGGAGGGGAGGGGCAAAGAAAAGAGAAAGATTGCCAGGCAGAAAGAAATTCTAGGTCTAGTAAGAGAACAAATGCTCAAGAGAAGCCTAGTAGCTAGTACCCAAAGGGGGCAAGCATGACACTGCCCGTCGCCTCCAGTCCCGCACGTTGCCCATGTGTCAGTGTCATGCCAGCTGTTGCTTCTTGGGTTTTAAAACCTTTTCCTTGTCCCTTGCCAGGGGTGCTAAACCAACTGTCCTCATTTACTCTGCCGCCCCCACCCCTTGTTCCAGTCCATCGTTCCCAGTAGCCTCACACTTGGCTCTTGTGTCTGTCCCCAGATGCTCCACTTGCTGCTCCCACTCCAATCCTGACCTCTATTCTAAAGGTTACCTCTTTAACTCCTCATGGTTCTAGATTTGCTTGATAGAACACTGAGAATAAGGTGCTACTTCGAGGCAAATCATCCGCATGGTCATCCGCAGCGTGATGTAATCTAATTTTCCCCTGCAACGCTGAGAGAGTCCAGCGTGCGATAACACACCAACCCAGCATTAGGGAAAGATCAAGAAATACTTGCTGTGTATTAAGAATTAAACAGTGGGCTCGTTCCCGTGCAAAAACCAAGAGAATTCACTTCCACCGAGCTATCAGTTTAATTGCACAAGCACCTGCATTCAGTTCTCTGTAACGATTACAACTGTGGAGGGTGTTACAGAGCATGGGGGTGGCGAATAGAACATATAGATTAACCTTGTTCAGAAAGGTCAGAGAATACTTCCTGAAGAAAGGGATGTTTTGGATGAGTTTGGGTTGTGTTTTTTTTTTTTAGGTTTTATCTATCATCCATCTATCTCTATCTATCTATCTATCTATCTATCTATCTATCTATCTATCTATCATGTCAGCACATGTACAGGTGGGGGGTGTGCGTCAAGGGAGAGGAGAGGTGGAGAGGGAGGAGAGAGAGGGGCAAGCAGACTCCTCTTGCAGAGCACAGAGCCCTCAGGACCTTGAGATCATGACCTGAACCCAAATCAAGAGTCCGAGTCAGACACTTTACTGACCAAGGCACCCAAGTGCCCTTGGGTGAATCTTAAATGAGTGAGTTTTCTCTGCAAGGCTTTTCTACATTCTGTTGTCCTGGGAAATTTTTCCTTCCAGGTCGTTGAGTAGCTGGTCTCTTCCCAGTTTTCATCTTTTAGTTAACATGTTGCATTTCTAGGGGGGCCTATTACGATTACTTTTCCTAAATTAGGTCCCCCCTAGTGTACTTGCCTTCACAACATTTGCTTGTTTATTTGTTCGCTATTACCTCCCCAACTCTAATGTAGGCTCCATGAGGACACGGATCTAGTTTCTCCTCTTCACCAGTGTTTGTGCCATACCTTAGGCACTTGGTAAGTGCTTGCTCTGTAAATGCATAAAGCATCACTGAAACAGGGCGTGCAACGCAGGAAATGGTCATGAGCTTGGCATCTGGGACAGGAAGAGGGCAGAATATAAGGGATGTCCATGTCAGACTAAATAATTTCTCCTGTAGATTATAAAGAATCCCTGAGTGCTTTTAAGCTGCTGATAAAATGAGAATCATACTTAAGGAAGGGCACTTTGTTTTTGTCTTTTTGTTTTGTTTTGTTTTTGGTTTATTTTATTTTATTTATTCATGAGAGACACAGAGAGAGGCAGAGGGAGCAGCAGGCTCCCTGCAGGGAGCCTGATGCAGGACTCGATCCCAGGACCCAGGGATCATGCCCTAAGCCAAAGGCAGGCGCTCAACCATTGAGCCACCCAGGTCCCCAAAGAAAAGGCACTTTTGGCAGCAGGAAGGGGCATATGATAAAGGCTGGGTCTGGAGGAACAAGATGCAGTTTATTTATTCCTCTGGACTAGGCTTTGAATCTCCCTTTGGAAGCTCCTCCAGGGAAATTGGGCAATCAATCCCTCTTTTCCAGTGGCTTCTTAAGCACTCACTGACTTTGTTGTTGACTATATGTATTTCAATTATGACTGAAGCATTATTATTACAGTTTATTAATTTTTTGAAATTTCTCCTAGTTATACATTCAGAAATAAGTGTGTATGTATATATGTGTGTGTGTGTCTATATTATATATAGACACACATATGTAATAAAACATTATCTTCATAAATTTATATATATTTATATATAGAGAGACACACATATATGAAATAAAACTATCTTCATAAATTTATATATATTTATATAGAGAGACACATATATGTAATGAAACTATCTTCATAAATTTATATATATTTATATATACATATATAGACATACATATGTAGTAAAACATTATCCCCATAAATTATTTTATTTATTTATTTATTTATTTATTTATTTATTTATAATAATCAATTTATTTTTTATTGGTGTTCAATTTGCCAACATTCAGAATAACACCCAGGGCTCATCCTGTCAAGGGCCCACCTCAGTGCCTGCCACACAGTCACCCCCACCCTAAATTTTTTTTTTTAAGATTTTATTTATTTATTCATGAGAGACACACAGAGAGAGAGAGAGAGAGAGAGGCAGAGACACAGGCAGAGGGAGAAGCAGGCTCCATGCAGGGTGCCCGACGTGGGACTCGATCCCGGGTCTCCAGGATCAGGCCCTGGGCTGAAGGCGGCGCCAAACCGCTGAGCCACCCGGGCTGCCCTATCCCCATAAATTTAAACTCCTTCATTGGAGGGACAATCATGAAACAGAAAAAAGCATTGGAGATCATCTAGTAAATTGCTCGCCAATAGAAATTTACTATAATCCTCATATATAATTTCAAGTTTTCTAGTAGCTACATTAAATGATACAAATAAACAGGTAAAATTAATTTTAGCAATACATCGAAAACACTGCCATTTCAACCAGTAATCAATACAGAGATGCAATGAGATATTTTATATTCTTGTGTGTGTGTCTTCAAAACCTGGTGCGCGTTTCAGAGTTAAGCCCATACCCATTTGCACCAGCCCCATTTCATGGGCTCAGAAGCCACTTGTGGCTTGGGGTTGCCCTAATGGGCGGTACAGAGAAGGCCAAGCCCTCATTGTGGTGATGGGGAAGTAAAGGACTCAGAGTCGGTAGTGAAAGCCCAAAGACACAGTTTTTTTCTCTGCTAATCCTAGCAGCCAGAAGCGTGAGGACAAAGAACCCACGCTGGGCAGTATGTTTCATATTCATAAGGGCATTTCATCTGGCCTTTGACTTTGGCAGGTTCTGAAATGCCCCTGGAGCTTCCTGGCTGACTTCCTTTGAGGCACTCTTTCCAGTGTGACCCCTGATCTTGGATACTGGCTCTCCATCCTGGACGGCTTGGCTAAAGCAGAGCCATCTGTCTGGCAGGTGGTTACTTCTTTGGGTGGCTGCATATCAGCAAGGAAAAGGCAATTCCTTTGGCACTCACTGTCACTCAGGATTTGTAGAAACTATGATTTGCTGGAAAGAATATGCTCTGGGGGACTGACAGGGCTTTCTGTCTTAGGCTTTGGTTTCACAAACAGGAAGTGTCAATTGCAGACAATTGGGCTACCCATTTCAGAATTTAAAATCATTCTACAGCTTTTAGGCAGGGATGTTTTTGAACACCAGTTCAGCGAGTGCGCATACACGGCCACCCCCGCCGCACACCCACACACCCGCACAGACTTTCTTCTCTTCACAGGCACAGAGCATTTGTTGCAGTGAAGTTATTCTTGCCTTCAAATGACTGGCTGGGGCTCCTTTCTCGCAGTTGCTGCTCAGCCTCTCCTTGGTTTCTATCTGGGTGGGTGAAGGCATTTATGCTTTAAAGCAAAAAAAAAAAAAAAAATCAAGGAATAAGAATAAGATAATATATTTCTACCTAGTTTCCTTACTTGACTATCATGCCATGCATAGATATTGTTGGTACAATTTACTAGGGAAATGCATGAGGCTGGCCTCTAGGATGGGGAGGGGCATCACTGAAAGGATCAGTAGATCGGAGCCACCTGTAACTGGCATTCTCTGTCACTCTGGTTAGGAAACTCTGCTTCAAATATATATTAATATGATGACTGATTGATTGATTTACTGATTCCCTTATCCATTCACTCACTTAGCAAATATTTATTGAATGCTTGTGGTGTGTCAGACACTTTCGTAAGCATGAGGGACACAATATTGAGCAAGGCAGAGAAGGTATCACCTCCCACTGATCTTAAGAGTCTAGCAATGGAGTAGAAAGGTGATTGAAAAAACTAGACACAGTGATTCTAAATATTAGTAAATGGGGATCCCTGGGTGGCTCAGCGGTTTGGTGCCTGCCTTTGGCCCAGGGCCTGATCCTGGAGACCCGGGATCAAGTCCCCCATCGGGCTCCCTGCATAGAGCTTGCTTCTCTCTCTGTCTGTGTCTCTGCCTCTCTCTCTCTCTGTCTGTCATGAATGAATAAATAAAATCTTAAAATAAATAAATAAATAAATAAATAAATAAATAAATAAATACTAGTAAATGCTATGAAGCTTAAAAAAGCTTTGGATAATGGAATAAACAGTGAGTAGAGTTTGGATAGGGACAGCAAACTTTTTTAGAAATGGCGAAGTCCCGAGTAGGAAAATTTGAGCTCATACCTGAAAGATCTGAAGGGGGGTAGTGCTACAAAATCCCACAGGAGAAATGTTACCCGAGAAGGAACAGCAGACAGTAAGGCTCTGAGCCCACCTGAAAAGAGGAACAAAACAAGAATGTACGTTCTTACAACTTCTACTCAACATTGTACTTGTACGAGTGAAGACATTCAGGTAAGACAAAGTAACAAAGTAATAAAAGGCGTCCAGGTAGGAAAGTCTGAACTGTTCCAACCCACAACATTTCTTACTCCAAATATGTGGTCCTCCCCACACCCCTCTCCACCCCGCCAATTCTCCAAATCTCTAGACACCAATGGGAATGTCCTACAATTCAATTCAATTCTGACACTATCTACCCAGAGCTTGCGCAGACCCCACAGTTTAAGGGCTTAGACCCACAAGACTACTCCCACTTTAGACTCCAGTCTCACATCCCCAGTTACTACCTGTGCTTCTGACTGACCACACAAGGGGTTCCCATGACCCCTCCTTGGATTCCCTGATTTACTAGAACAACTCACAGAATTCAGGAAACTCTTTTCCTTGCTATAACTGGTTTATTATGAAAGATACTGCTCAGAAGCAGCCGAGTGGAACAGATACATGGGGCAAGTTATGGGGGAATGGGTGTGGAACATCCAGGCCCTCTCTGAGCATGTCGCCCTCCACATCTTGATGTGCTCACCAACTCAGAAGCTCCTGAACTCCCATCATGTAGGGGTTGTTTGAGGGTTTCATTTCATAGTTAGAATGAAGTCATTGGCCAATGGTGATTGACTACATTTCCAACCCCTCTCCCCTCCGAGATAGGGGGGTGGGGCTGAAATTGCCAACTGTCTAATCATGCCTTGATTTTTATGGCAGCCAGCGCCGGTTCTGAATCTATCTGGGGGCCATAAGCCACCAGTCGTGTAAAAGACATTCTTATCACTCCAGAGATTCCAAAGGTTTTAGGAGCTCTGTGACAGGATGTAGAACAAAGGCCAAATATATTTATTTGTATTACGTCACAGAAAGGGTGAAATAAAACTGTATTTCAGTATGACATGATTTTGCACGTAGAAAATAACTTGGAATCCCCATAAAGCTGTTAGAACTAATGAACAAGTTCAGCAAGGTTGTGGGATACAAATCAGTATACAGAGAGCTGTGGTGTTTCTGTACACTAGCAATGAACAGTCAAAAAAAATTAATACATTAGCTCAATGTACAAAAGTATGAAAAGGAGGAAAATGCTGAGGAATACATTAAAAGAAGTCCAAAACCTCACAGGATATTGTTGAGAGAAATTAATACCAAAATAAATGAAAAGTGACCCCACGTTCGTGGATCGGAATACTCCCCAAAATGATCTCCACATTCAATGCAACCCACTCAGCCCAGCTGCCTTGTTTTGCAGATATGGACAAGCTTGTATGGCGTCCCTCAGGTGATGGTTCTGAGGACTAAAATTTGAAAAACACTACTCTGTAAAAAAGTAACAGGGTGTTTCAGTCCTTATAAGTCAATTTCGGCAAGTGTCAAAGTCTATTGTAAAATCCAATTGTGAGAACCACAGGGGTTTTGTGATTAAGGTGTTAAGGCAATGGCTTTTTCTAGGACTTTCAGTAAATCATCTCTTGTAGTTCTCCATCTGCAATAAGCTCGGCCTTGACCATGCTTGTCAGTTGGTGTATGCCCTTGAGTCCTCCCACATCAAGTAGCATTACATATTAGATGTCCTCCCTTCAGAATTCTCTTTAGAATCTTTGTTGTTCTTGGTCTTTTCTGAAGTTCCTTTCTAATATTCTGTGTTCATACTACAGAAGATACACTAGCTATGGTTTTGTCTAATAAGCAGGTTTTAACATCATTCTTTGTTTCCTTTGGGAACCTGCTGTCTGAATCCATGTGGAACTTACAGGGCATTGGATCATGGGAATCGTCCCCTCCAGCCACAGAGAAGGGCATCACAGAGGTTAGACTGATCATCCTACTGCTATCCCTGGTTATTGTTGAGTAATGAGTGTGCATCACAAATTGGGACAATTAGCATCCATACCAGCATTTTCCTTCCTGAGATAACTGAACTAATGGTCTCTTTCATCTGAGGGCACCAAGCTTTGAAAGTATGAGTCTGAGGTTAGCTGTGGCCTTCTTGACACCTGAGCAGTTTTAGAGGTGAGGAGTACTTGCCCCTCACCTGTCTCTGGAAATGAGTTTTAAGGGGACCACATAGCTGTCTTAATTTGTGTCCCTTATAGTCTGGTCTAATTCTCATGAACACCAGGGAACCCATGAGGCAAGGTCACTGTCCATTGGTGAGCCAAAATAAAGGCATTTTTATAGGGCTATTTATATGTCCTGAGCTTGTTGTGAGGATCCATAAGAGTTTCTTGTAGACTTGAAGGATCCTATCTATGTTATCTTTGGTTTTACGTATAGGTGTCCCTATAGTCATAATGGAGTTTAGGAGAGAGAAATTATAGGTATTAGAAGATGCCTCTGGGCAAATGACAGTGTTAGACTGGATCCAGAAGAAAGACTAATCTGCCTTTGTTCTGACCACCACCTACCTGCTTTTCAACATTTTCTCCCTACCTTTCTACATTTACACTTTGCCCTGGAAGGCAGCCCTTGATGCTGTATGTCATGGGTTCCCTTTTTTTTTTTTTTTTAAGATTTTATTTATTTATTCATGAGAGACACACAGAGAGAGAGAGGCAGAGACACAGGCAGAGGGAGAAGCAGGCCCCATGCAGGGAGCCCGATGTGGGACTCCATCCTGGGACTCCAGGATCACGCCTTGAGCCGAAGGCAGATGCTCAACCACTGAGCCACGCAGGCATCCCCATGGGTTCCCTTTTGCCCTTGACTTCAGTTGAATGTCCCACTGAGGATCCACCGCAGGAGATATAAAGGAAGGAGATGAGATCAGTTTATTTATTTCCTGGATCCTTTCCTCTGAGGCCCCTCAATCTATCAGATCCCTTTACCAAAGGTCTCTGTTCCTTATGTTGACCCTTCCTGCACAGTACTCTCCTTTTGAGTACCGGTGACCATTCCCCTCCACACCTTGCCAATCTGTTGAGCTCTAGTGATCACTCCCACTGTTATTTTACCCCGGGTTACTTCACTTTCCTTTATGATCTGCCTCTGTTCCACCTACAATTTTGTAAGCCCTTCTTTTTAAAGTAAACCTTCTTCAGATTATCTGGATTTGAGTGTGTCATCTGTATTCTGTGGGACTCTGATGGACACAGTCCTCATAAAGAAAGGTGCAGATAAGGATCTTCAGAAATGTGGCATGCCTGAGGCACTCATGGAATCACACTGCCATAAAGGCAGCCCCTAGTACAGAGAATGGGAGACTGAGATCACCATCACAGGCTTAGTGTTAGTCATGCAGAGAGATTCCGACTCCACTACCTTGCTTCCCTGGCCCTACTCTAATCCCAGTTGGAATATAAACCTTAATTAACAAATTGGGGAAGAGGTATAGAAAGACAAGGTGGGGAAGGAATATACCCCTTTCACTGACTTCAGGGGGAGGACAGGTGTGTTAACGTTATATCAAATTTGGAGTTTTAATTTTTTAATTTTTTTAAAGATTTTATTTATTCATGAGAGACACAGACAGAGAGAGAGGGAAAGAGAGAGAGAGAGGCAGAGACATAGGCAGAGGGAGAAGCAGGCTCCTTGAAGGGAGCCCAATGTGTGACTCGATCCCGGGACTCTGGGACCAAGCTCTGAGCCAAAGGCCAACGCTCAAACACTGAGTCATCTAGGCGTCCCAAATTTGGAGTTTTAATTATTACATGGAGGCCAATGTTTTCATTTTTCTCAGGGGACCTGTTGGACATAATGATTAAAAAAAAAAAAAAAAAGTCTATGAGGACTGCACCATTTTTTTTTTCTTCCGAGTTAGAAGAAGAAATAACCAAGCTAAATAAATATAAAGGTTCCATGAAAATATAAAAGAATAACAAATGGGCTTTGTGATGAGTTTATGCTCATTTAAGGTGATGGTTACATAAGTTACATAAAGCTGTACCTGCTTGTCAGATGAAAAAAGAGTTTCATATCCTCTTTGGGCAGTAATGCGATGCTTTTCTTTTACCAAGAGTTGACACTGCTGAACCACTTCGATGCTTACTAGACAGAGATGTTTTTGAGATTGCCAAGCAATTATTACTTGTAAACCTGGGCTAATGCATCATGAGGGGCATGAACATGATTTTCTTACCATGATGATTCAGTGCCATTGTCGGAAGTGACTGAGTTACAAAGACCACATGGTAGTTGGCCTCATTCTGTTCCTTGGCCATAAATAGTTAGGTGGGTATATCCCAACCTGTGGGTTCCCCAGGGTTGCAGCCCTGGGGCGTGGGATATGGAACATACCAGAGAAGAGCCAAAGTCAAGATGGAGTACATGATACCTCATGCCGCATTTCAGGGGCAGGGGTAGGGTAAGGATTATGTGAAAGAACAAAATTTGAGATTGGTGACTTGGACAGTTCATCTTAGGCAAGTGTAAAGTGTGAGTCTGGTTAGGTGGTCTAGGAAGCTGTTTTGTGAGTAGGGCAGGAGCACTGCCTTTTACGTGACACGCTTACCTAGAGTGGCAAAAAGAAACACGACTCCTAAAAGGAGCTATTGGTGGATGAACAGCAAGAGATTGCAGATTAATCTATGAGTGACATTTCTTCATCCACCATACGTGGCTTGGCGAACTTTGTCTCATTCTATACAATTTAGGATAACCATTGATTTGTTGTTTTATTATTGATGTCTTCTAGCCTGACCTATTCCCCAGAGTCCTTCAGGCAGCTGGCTTCACAGTTTTCCATATGACAGAGTCTTGGTGAGCTACAGATCTCCTTGGGGACTAAGATTAAGCAGACATTTCATTATATGACAGGTATGCACCCGCTGAGATCCTTGCTTCACGATTATAATTAATATAATTGGTCCGTCAGAGGTTGCTGAAGTGAAGGAAAATGATGCTATGCACATGCGGGGGTGCTTCTTTAAAGGCTTTTTCTCCTTTGACACTTGAACCTACTCGTTGCATGGGTCTTCTCTGGGTTTGAATTCTTCTATTTTCTCTGTGTCCCACGTTCTGGCAACTATTGATTGGCCCTCTGGTTCTGTTGCTGCTGCTCATCCCTAATTGATTTCACATAGAATATGAATTTGAGTTCATTCACTTGTCCATTTTCAAGCGTGGAACGCCTGCCTGTAGATAGCATGACCTTCGGACGAGCAACTCTCAAGGTAATCACTCAGCACACTGGTAATAGGCCAGTCAACCAATACATTCATGCAAACTACTGCATTATTTTGTAAATATTTGCCTCTAATTTTAAAAATTGGCATTATAATTAATAGTACTGATTTACTCATTCCAATGGAATTTATTGTGTTGGTTAATTATTAGCAGCTGTTATATCCAGTGATACACAGGAAAGGGGCACAGCTGACATTTATCTTTATTAAATATCAATTATACACAAACACACACACAAAGTAACACACACATATGTATATATCAATATGTAAGTACACATATATATTTTTCATCAAGTATATTTTAATCAGTTTCATTGAGATATAAGTTTCCATAAAATGAATCCATATATTTAAACTTTACAATTTGAGGACTTTGACAAATGTATACAGTCCATTTGGCTGTCATCATACTAAAAATATAGTTCCATTTTCTCCCGAGGTTCCCTCCTCAACTTTCTGCTGTCATCCAACTTTCTAGGCTCTGGTGATCCTAGATCTGCCTTCAGCAACCATAGTTTTGCCTTTTCTTCAATTTCACGTGAATGAAATCATACAGTGGTTAGAGTTTTGTGTTTGGCTTCTTTCACTTATATTCCTTTTGAGCTTCAACCATATGGCTACATACGTCAGTTCCTTTTCATTTCTGAATTGTATTCCATACAGTAGAGTACACAACGTGGTTTACCTATTCATTACTTGGTGAACATTTGAGTTCTTCTCTGTCAGTGGTTTACCTATTCATTTTTTAGGTTTCCTTTCAAAAAGAAATTTTTAATTCGGATAAAGTCATATGTATCATTTAAAAATGTTTCTTACTTTTGTATATCCTTTCTAAGGAGTGTTTTTCCTATACAAAATCACAGAGGTTTTTATCCAATATTTTCCCTAGAAGTTTTGTAGTTCTAGTTCTTCTATTTAGGTCAATGATACATTTCAATTTCATTTTTATATATGGCTTGGGGTAAACATACATTAATATTATATATATGCATATATGTGTATCTATACATATCTATATTCCACTTATCTATACATACATATATTTATAAATATTTGCATACAGATATCCAATTTTCCAGCCACTTTTTTGAAAATAATCCTTTCCCTGTTTATATTTTTAATTTTTTTAAAAAATGTTTTATTTATTTATTCCTGAGAGACACACAGAGAGAGGCAGAGATATAGGCAGAGGGAGAAGCAGGCTCCCTGTGGGGAACCTGATGGCAGGATTCAGTCCCAGGACTCTGAGATCACGACCCAAGCGAAAGGTAGACACTCGACCACTGAGCCACCCGGGTGCCCCTCCTTTCCCTGTTTAATTGTCTTAACACCTTTATCAAAAATAAACTGACCATCTATGTGTAGTTCTTTATCTAAAACTTTTCTTCTGCTCCATTGATCTGTACATACATACTTATGCCAACACTATACTATTTGGATTACTGTGTTTTGTTTTTTTTTAAGAGAGGGAGGCGGGGAAGAGTAGAGGGAGAGGGAGAGAGAAAATTTTAATTAGGCTCCAAACCCAGCATGGAGCCTGATGTGGGGCTGGATCTGACGACTCTGGTACAAAATCAAGAGTTGGACGGATGCTTAACTGACTGAGCCACCCAGGCACCCCTGGATTACTGTGGTTTTTAAAGTAGATCATGAAATTGGACAATATGAGTTATTCTTTTTTTTTCTTTTAGTTATTCTATTTTATTCTTTATTTTCCCTATCATTTTGGTTATTCTAGATCTTTTGCATTTCAACAATCATTTTATAATTAGCTTGTCAAATTCTAAAACAAAGCTACCTGGGATTCTGTTTGGTTGTTGGAATCTATTGTTCAATTTGGGGACAAGCTGACATTGGACACAAAATCTGAATGATGCAATGGAAACAGTGAATTCCTGGTTGTTGCAAGGGAATATGAGAAAAGGGAGATTTGGTGATATCCTGAGTTGTATGTGGGGGTAACATCTGGATGATAAGGAATATCCTGCGATAAATAGACTCTGTAAAACCTGAACGTTGATGTAGGCTGGTTTACTTTTGATAGTCTTTTATTCTGAGTTGAATATTCAGTGCTAATAGTAGTTTCCTTCTCTTAGGCATTTGGGAACGGTAAAGCAAGTGAATCTGTTTCATGGTGATGTTACAAATGTGGGTTAGAGTATAAGCCATACTGATAGCCATGTCTACAGGCACATAGTTCTGTGAGCCTCACTTAAATTCTGCTTCTCTTCAAAGGCAAGAAGCCTAACACTATGGTAAGAGCCAAGGGCCTAACATCCCAAGCCTTGGTTCACAATCACTGTGGAATAGATAGTGGCTGAAGGAAAGCATTGGATCTCTTAGTCTGGTGCATTGGCATGGATCATCTGCTACTGTATATTTCCTAGGGTCTGCATCTATTAGAAGGTAAAGTTTTAGACTTTCTTTTTTTTAATATTTTATTTGACAGAGAGAGAAAGAGGAGGTAGAGTGGCAGGCACAGGGAGAGGCAGAAGCAGGGAGCTGTGGGGCTAGAGCCCAGGACCCAAGTTCATGACCTGAGTCGAAGACAGATGCTTAACCAATGAGCTACCTTGGTGCCCCAAGACTGTACTTCCTTAAACAGATATTCACAAAGGGGAAGTGCGTCATGTGTCACTGTAGATCCAAGCTAAAGCTCTGTCCAACTGGAGTATAGAAATGGAAATGAAGGGATACTATATATCTGTTACACACATTCTTCTCAAGTAAAAGAGAGATGAGGTGGATGACCAAGTTCTTGTTGTATCCTGATGAGCCATACTGGAACCAGTCAAGAATTGGGGCTCAAATAAGATTTTTCTCAGGCTGCTTCGGGCTAGATATTAGTGTTCCTAATAGAACTTTGGTTTTATGAAGGACATGGGTTGTGGAATGTAATATAAATTTAAAACAAATGGGCTTCCACCAGCAGATTTGGTATTTCTTAAACTTTTGAGCCCTGTAGACATGTTGCAGAGTGAAGGAGTTTGTGTATATTTCAACAGGCAAAAACTAAATCCCTCCAGGTAGAGCTTCCTGGTTTTGAGTTTGCCTTTGGAGGTTCAGAGCACTGCTTCACAAACAATATAGCCCTGATCAGCACATATAAGCTCGTAGGAACTTATAGGAAGGCACTAGGTTGATTCTATGACTGATTGAATCACATCAGCTTATGCCACAGAAATCTGGCCAATGAGATGATGAGAAAGGCACTAGGTTGATTCTATGACTGATTGAATCACATCAGCTTATGCCACAGAAATTTGGCCAATGAGATGATGAGAAACTAGGGGGAAAGTGGAGGTATATTGTTGCTTTTGATTCTCAAAGGCATAGTAGGTCATAGATTCTCACTATAGGGGCATAACTTACTCATATACAAGCATTCAAAAGCTGCTGCTGAAGACCATACTAAGGACAAAACTTCCACCATTACTATGATTCAGAGCCAACAGAAAGTACCAAATTCATTGGCATGATCACATTCAAATTGGAGTTTGATTTCAATCAATCCTACTGGAATATGAGGAGAAATTGCTCCTTGATATAAGCTGGTCATCATTAGGGATAGATAATGATCAGAGGGCCACAGGCTCCACCTCCAGTATGTGATTTGGGCCTACATGGTGGTCTCTGCAGGGCAGCCTGGCACTGAACAGTCATTGAACCTGGACTCTTCTTTCATCATTAGAATTTGTAAGAAACATTTGGAGATACTCCGCAAGCTAATGTGCCAATTCCAGTTTGTTGCCGGCCATTGGAAATCCAAATGGTTACAAGTGGTGCCCTTTTGTGCAATGAATCCATCTTGTTCAAAACTCCAAAGGGCAAAATTAATATTGTTGGGCTGAGGCCATTTTTGAAATAATGTTTCCTCAGCCTCGTGTCTTACTCCATTCCATAACAAAATGCCACAGACTTGATAGCTTTCAAACAACAAATTTATTTTCCACAGCTCCGTAGGCTGGGAAGTTCAAGATCAAGGCACGTGTATGGGAACAATCCAGTGAGGGCTCTCTAGCTCATAGCTGTGCCTTCTTGCTGTGTCCTTCTGTGTAGAAGGCGAATGGGAATCACATTGGGCAGTAGGATTTCAGCATATGAATTTGGGGGGTCATATTCAGACAATAGCACCTCAGTAATCTGTGATATCTTCCAAATATTTGCCTGTGAACTTCAGTCCTCTCAAAATAGCATATGATATAAACAGGTTAGCCTTATTAAAGCACAGTCCATATTTTAATGATTAAATATGGTTTATTTCTAAAAGCTCCCTTAGGCCCAGCACTACTCTGTGGAAAAAAGATTCAAAAATCCTTCTGATAAGAGACCTTAAAAGAAGATAATTTTCCATTCCTTCTTTCCTTCCCCCCTTCCTTTATTTTTTCCTTCCTTCCTTCCTTCCTTCCTTCCTTCCTTCCTTCCTTCCTTCCTTCCTTCCTTCCTTCCTTTTTCTCTTTTCTTTTTTCTTTCCTTTTTTCTCTTTTCTTTCTACTTTAACAAAAGTAGCTATTAGAGTATTAAGCATTTACTATACTCTAAGACTTATAATACATTTTTGTCTTTAATGATGACTTTGTAAGAAATATATTATTGTTATTATTTCTATTTTTATAGATGAAAAATGCAGTTTCAAAGAGGCTAAGACATTTGCCCCAGGTCACAGAGCTAATACAGGCGCATTTACAGATCGCACTATACAATGTAACTATTATCCTTTTGGTACCTGATTACTTGGCTCTTGGATACCTACTACCCATAAGGCCTTACACTGAGCAATAGAGGACACAGAGATTTATCAAAAACAGACTCAGTCCTCTAGAGGCTCAGAGCCTGGTGAGTGAGAACGGATGTGGTCAAAAATAACAAAAAAAAAAAAAAAAGAATTAAGTTAGAAGTGTCAAGTGAACTATAAGAAGGACGTAACACCATGGGAGGCTAGATATTTTTCATGAAAGGCTTTGTGGGATACAGGGATTTGAACTTAATCTTGAATGAGGTTAAGGGCTTAGATGTGCAGTGGTGGGGGTGTGTAGAAGGCATTCAGAAAAGAAGATAAATAATAGGATTTGATATCTTTTCACTCTAGTGAATAGGGATTCTTGGTTTCTGGTTGAGATGTGCTTCTTTTGCTTCCCCAGATCCAGTCTTAGCCCTTCTCTATTGGCCTGTGCCGCAGAAGTCTGACCTGTGTTGCCAGCATCCCTAGAATCTTGTGAATTCCTGTTGGGTTGGGCCATTGGGCAGCTCTGATAGTAGATCTGAGGAAAAGAGGGGAGTTAACTTACTAATTCCCCTGGGAGTATCTCCTGCCAAAAGGAGTCGCTTTGAATCAGTATATCCAAAACCAAAGGTCACAATGCCTCCCAAAGAAATTAAACAAGATTTTGTGTTCCCCTCTACCTACAAATTCGTAAAGTATCACTTTGAAGTGATTTTAATCATCCCATTTTGAGTGTATCCTCTCTTCTCTGTTACGACCCTATCTAAAAACCTTCCTGCTACTGTTCACCCTTTTTGCCTATAAGAAAGGTTGCATCCTTGCTATTAAGGAAACTGTAGTATTCGATTTCTTTTATTTATTTCTGAGCTTTACTTATTGATTTATCGTCGGTGTTTTTCTACAATGTAGATGCCAGACCAGGGCAGCTGATGCATTGCTGTGACTCTATGGACCATGGGGATACCACGAGCAATGTCTAGCATGAAAAAGTACTGTCAAAAAGTGGTTTCTTCAACATAAACTTGGTGCCATTTTTTTTTTTTTTAAGATTTTATTTATTCATTCATGAGAGACACAGAGAGAGAGGCAGAGGCACAGGCAGAGGGAGGAGAAGCAGGCTCAAGGCAGGGAGCCTGATGCGGGAATCGATCCTGGGGCTCCGGGATCACGCCCTGGTCCAAAGGCAGGCGCTAAACAGCTGAGCCACCCAGGGATCCCAATTGGTGCCATTTCTTAACAACACTGCCAATTTCATGAGTGTCTGTGTATAGTATGGGCATTCTGCATCCCTCTCTATAGATAGGAAATACAGAGGGAGGCTGATTGTATTTTCCTTCTTTTCTCTTGCATTACCCTGGATCCAGAAGATGAGTTTTATGGAGATCCAACATCAGCATATACTTATCTGTTCCTGAATCCCGAGCGAACAGGAGATTGACACTCCCTCCAAGTCCCATTGGGTAGCCATGATGGTTTCTCCTCTCCATGCCACCATATGAAGGCCTAGCAAGGAAGCTGGTAGAATATCAAAACAGAGAGGCTCTGTCCCTGCTTCGTGACCCCTAACGCTTTCCTACAGTGGGGTCACGAAGCAGGGTAGCGGATGTGGCATAAGCTCAATTCCTCAGCTCCTCTCAGTGTCTGTGGGAGCTACATGGTAGCATTCATGGTACCAACTAAAGAGAGAGGAGTATCATCTGGTTTTGGTAAACTCCATCTCTTTGCCAAAATGATCAGCGTGAGAAACACTTGTCACTCTCCACAGACTCCATGAACCTCATCTCTACTTAGCCATATGCATTTCTCCTGTTCAAATGACTACAGAAAGGAAGCTTTCTGGTTGTACACAGGTGTGTGTGCAGTGAAAGCAGGAGCATATACAGGACTTTACCAGGGCCCTTTTGTTACTAGTTCTGCTGCTGGCTTGGCTCTATCTCCTGCTTCTCTCCCTATTAGCTCATTCTTTGGCTTCTACCTCAACGGCCTTTCACTATGAGCTAATTACCTAGTCCTTCTTTTTATCATTAATGCCCACTCATTATATTCCTCCATTTATAGGAGCCCCAACCCGTGTGAGAAATGTCTCCATTGAAAATCCCTGCTTTGAGAATTGATAAAGCTGCCTTGGATTTGAAGTTTAATAGATCTCTTTTGAGTGAATACATTGCAAGTGGTCTTCAGTCTCTGAACCTTTCCTCAGTTTCCTTATAGCTAAAGTGGGGGTTAATCCCATCTTCCTCAAGAGTTATTACTCTAAATCTGGAAAGAATCACACAAGTGTAAGCCATGACTATTTTTCTACTCTATTACTTGCCCCGTCCATGGTTTTATCACAGTTTTTGGTAATTGGCTTGTTTTTTCTGTCTCTTCCTCTAGAGTCTAATGTCCATGAGGACAGAAACTTTGTTCATTTGAGTTCATGTCTGTCTACCCAGCATCTAACGTGTAATTGTTCCAGATCTGCTGCTCCTTAAATATTTGAATTAAGCTATAATTGCCTGAGACAGCAACTGCATTTTCATACCCAACAGCACAATTCTCTATTTCATAGTTGTAAAACTTGACACCGACCAGTGTTTGAGAAAATATAACCCTTCGTCACCCTCACTCAAGCACCTCCCTTTTCCTTTAGAGACATTTCATAAACATCCTGGTAACTGAGCCTGAGATAGGCAGGAAAATGTGTGAATCTGTGATAAATCTGTGCTTGCAGGAAGATGGTAATAATAGGCTCCATTCCTTTAACTGCCCATCTCCAGTATCAGTGGATAGAAATGCATCAGAGAAGAAATATCTACTCTATTCCTGCTACAACTAAGCTATTATGTTTAGAAAATTCAATCTGGCAGTCCAAACCTGCAGCTGATTTTTGTATGGTGTCCTAAGATATACTTATCTAGAAATTAGCTATTGTACTGCTTCCTGCAGCTTGCCAGGTAAGATCGCAGTAGAGGACAAATGGAGGGCATTGGCACCAGAATTCCTCCATTATGCTGGCTATTAAAACAAATGGGAGACAGAATTTCGGTGCACAATGCTCGCTGAGATGCTTTTTACCAGCAAGGAAATCCCAGATAAAACATGGTGAATGTTCAAACTTGTGAATGCTATGCTGGGCAGAGATCTGTCATAAAAGAAAGACCACAGATGCATTACATTTTGGGCAATGTACTATACTGATTTTTACATATGTCATTTTGTTGTTTCTGTTGTTCATTTCTCTGCCTCCGCATACCACCCCACTTGTCATTTTCCTTAAGGTTAGTTCCTTGGCTGACTTTTGTCAAATGAGTGGCTTGTCGAAGAACAAGTGTCAATGAAGCCCCCATAGTGGGAACCCACGAAGTGTAACACGAAGTAGGCATTTGATAGGCATTTGATAAGGCATTTGTCTTTATTCAGTTGAGGATCAATGATGCACAAGGCTCTTTCTGGGGGAGGGGGAAACTACTTTAGAAACCTGACTTGGTAGCACCCAAAATGGCTGGTCTCCCATGGGTTGACTCACAGACCGTGAGGTCGAAACCAGTATGCCAGTTAGTCCCTTATTACATTTTATGACATTGTCAAAGGGCCAAAGCTCTCTTGTCCCTTAGTTAACACATATTTTAGGTACACCTGTGGGAGAAGTCAAATGAAATTCAGAAGTTCGCATCGTTGGCAAGAAATTAGAAGAAGATGTATAAGGGGATCCCTGGGTGGCTCAGTGGTTTAGCGTCACCTTCGGCCCAGGGCGTGATCCTGGAGTCCTGGGATTGAGTCCCACATTGGGCTCCCTGCATGGAGCCTGCTTCTCCCTCTGCCTGTGTCTCCGCCTCTCTCTCTCTCTCTGTCTTTCATGAGTGAATAAATAAAAATCTCTTAAAAAAAAAAAAAAAGAAGGGGTATAGCAAAATAGCTACATCAGGTACGAGCTTACCACCGCAGTACAAATGAAGCATCCATGGTAGCCATCTTGGAGCCATCTTGAAGGAGCCCATTCTCCTTCCTGGGCTGTGCTCCAATGGACATAGAGGATTTTTTCTTGATAACTGTATTAATTATCTATCCTTGATTAACCAACCATATAAACTTAGTACCTTAAAAACAATACACTACTTCACTGTGCCTGTGAGCCAGGAATCTGAGCACAGCTTAACTAGGTCCTCCAATCAGGGTCTCAGGAGGCTGCAAACCATGTGCTGACTGCGCTGGGTTCCTTTCTGGAACGTAGGGTCCTCTTCTAAACTAACGTGGTTGTGGCAAAATCAGTTCTTTGAGGTTGTGGGAGTGAGTTCCCCTTTTCTTCATCGCTGTCAGCAGGGGGACTGTTTCCAGCTCTTCGAAGCCTCCCACAGTTCCTCACCACGTGTCCCTCGCACAGCGTGGCCCTTTGCTTCTTCAAGGCCAGCAGAAGAAACTCTCCTCCAACCTGCTAAGGCAGAGCCTTATGTAAAGTAGCAAATGCAGGAATGACAATCTCATCACTGTTGATTAAGTCAATTAACCAAGTGAAGCACTTGTCTTATCCTGTTCCCAGGCCCTATCCCTACTCAAGGGGAGGGCTTCTACAGCGTGTGTCCACCAGCGGGCTAGAATCTTGGGGACCAGCTCAGTGATCTTCCGCCTACAGCCCTTCTCCCTTCCCTGTGTAGGAGAGCTTAGTGCAGTGGTTCTTTCCTCTGACTGTAGCCTGGACTCCTTTTGAAGATTTTTTTTTTTCCAAGTGCCAAAGCTCAGAGTCGACCTTAGGATTCAGATCCAGTATATTTGAGGCAGAACAGAGGCATTTGTATTTTCCAGCCCCGTAGGTGATTCCGATGACAGGCTGGTGACAAGCCACTTGAGTTTCCTGTTCAAGTTACAAAATCCGATCCACATGTATCTGAGTTGTGATTTTTGACTCCACAATTCACTAGCTGTGTGACCTTGGGGAAAAAAAAAAAATCACTCGATCATCCGAAGCCTTGATTGCCTAATCTGTAAAATGGGAGTGATAAGAAGAGGGCCTTGACCGATAGTTGTCACACAAAGATTTTAATTAAACCTGTGCAGAGCACATACCGCGTATGCTTGGTGCATTGCAGGTGGTCCATTAACACAGTTATTATCATTTGGTTCAGTGGCTGACATACCCGCCTCCTGACCCCGAAAGCTCTCCAGCCTTGTCTTAGTCACCTATTCTGTTTCTTTAGGGAGTCTTTGCAGACTGCTGATCTTTCCTGTCCTGGGTTGTTCTAGAGTTGTGTTAGCTTAATTCATAGTAGGTAATCTTGTATCTGTCCATGTCCTGGACATAGAGGCAGAGAGAGTAGGCGATGGTAGCCCAAGAGCGTGGTAGTCGGGCATGGCTGACAGCCTCTAGCTGTTTTCACCTAGTTGTTCACAACACGTGGGCCTGCCTTTCTATGTTCATCTCCGCCTAGTATAAGGGTATTGAGCATTTGTGTGGACAGTAGAAGAAATTTCCTCTTCACATACTAATTGATTTTTTTTTCCCTCTCATCGCTGTCTCCAGGTCAGACCAAGAGAAAGCCTGCCCTGACTTATCAACAATATAAAATCTTGCTGTATTGAAATAATCCAAAATGCAGTTGCGCTTAGATCAATATTCCGCTCAGATGTAAGGCAAAAGATTTTCACCCTGTGAAAGTCAATTTTCAAACACTTAACAAAGTATAAATTCCTTTCAAAGGCATTGCCTAACAGTGCTATTCCCTTGTGTGGGGTCTCAATAAACACTTATTGACTGACAGAGTTTTTGACTGTGTGATGGAGCCCATACTAAAAAAAAAAAAAAAAAAAAGAAATCTCTCTCAATCCCTATATTCCAGTGTTCTCTTCTGGCTAGAATTTATGTTGGGATCTCTCTACCGATGTTGGAAGTGTGAGACGTTAAGTCAGTATAACAGGAATGGTACCATACTAGACACCAGGGAGCGGAGACCTAGGTTGTAGCATCTCCTAGGTGGCTCAAAATAGGGGATGTTCCTTAACCTCTCAGAACTATTTGTTCTGACAAATAGTTTGTTTTAAGATTTAATTTATTTGAGGGGATCCCTGGGTGGCTGAGCAGTTTAGTGCCTGCCTTTGGCCCAGGGCATGATCCTGGAGTCCCAGGATCAAGTCCCACGTCGGGCTCCCTGCGTGGAGCCTGCTTCTCCCTCTGCCTGTGTCTCTGCCTCTCTCTCTCTGTGTCTCTCATGAATAAATAAATAAAATCTTAAAAAATATTAATAATAATCTATTTGCGAGAGAGTAAGAGCCAGAGAGATCATAGACGGAGATGGAGAGGGAGAAACCGACTCACTGCTGAGCAGAGAGCAGGATGTTTGGCTCGATCCCAGCACCCTGGGATCATGAACTGGGGTCAAGGCAGACGCTTAACCAACTGAGACACTCAGGTGCCCCATGTTTTTTGTCGTATAAAACGAGAGAAATGCTTCCTGCCTAACTAGTGCAGAAGAGTAATGGGAAACTTAAATGATAGCAAGTTTGTGTAGTTCTTGGGGAGATTTTTGTTGTGGTGGTTTTTTAAGGTTTTATTTATTTATTTGAGAGAAAGAGAGAATGAGCATAAGCTGCAGGGAGGGACAGAGGGAGAAACAGGCTCCCCAGTGAGCATGGAGCCTGATGCCAATGCTGGGCTCAGATCCCCGGGCCCTGGGATCATGATCTGCAAGGAAGGGAGACACTTAATTGACTGAGCAACCCAGGCCCCCATCCTTTTGGACTGTCAAACACTCTAAGCATCTTCCCCAAGCTGCTTCTGATGGAGATAATTGATTGAAGAGGGCGCAGTAATCTTGCTGATTTTAGGGGAGCTTTCAGTATATGCTATAAATACCCTATGGCTGATTTTTTTTTCTAGCGAGTCAAACTGAGGCTAGAGGGAGTCGAGATCATTTCAAACACGTATCAACCACACATGAGCATATGCTCTTCTTCGACCATGTTTGACTCTAAGATGGTAATTTGCCATCATACACAAAAGGCTGGTTGGGGGTATATTTGGGACCTGTAGAACCCTTGATGGGCCTCTCTTATGTCAGAGAGAACGCTGTACTTCCACAAATACGTCTTTTATTCCTTGGGACCCAGAAAGACAATGCTCTCCTGAATGCCCACCTTGTTCTAGGAGGGACCATGTGACTAAACTCCGGCTAATAAAATATGCATGTATACTGCTTCCATTTCTGGCTTCTCAAATCCTCTGTGTCCTCCCCCACGCATTTGCTTTCCACCACCTCTCCTGGTGACTAGAAGTAGAGGATTCTCAATGGGCAGAGCTAGGAGTTACCACATGGAGAAAAGCTGCCCACTTAGGAACACCCTTGGACTTGTCCTACGGGAAAGATAAATATTTGTTCTATTAGAATACTTAGGTTTTTAGATTATTTGTTACGCCAGGTACCATTTATTATTACTCTCGTTAACATAAATCCTCGCGCTTCTGAATCTGTACTACACTTTGGTTGCTGTGTCATTGACAATCCAGACTGATAGAGCGTCAATAATATTTTCCCCACGGTAAACCCCAAGGTCAATTTAGCTTGTGGAAAAATATAGCTCGTGTTATCTATTAATGTGTTCAATCAGGTCACGTCCTCAGAGAGTAGAAAATCACAGAACTGTAGGCATGGACTTTTATTTTATTTTATATTTTTTTTTATTTTTTTGACATGGACTTTTAGAATCATCTAGTCATTTATCTACCTTCAAAACATACCCCCTCCCCAAATTTGGGGCTGCAGCTGCCACTCTAAAGCTCAGGACTTAAAGAGTGGACTAAAAGAATATATTTTTCATGGACTAAAAGAATAAGACTGTGTAAGAGTTTGTATGGGAGAATTTCCATGGAGATACTAAGAGGCATAACCAGTATTTACTTAATTTCCAGAGAGGCCAGTTCTGTCTATTATGTGACCTTGAACAAATCCCTGACATTTTCTGAGTCTCAGTCACTCATTTTAAAAATGCGTGTACTGTTCCATTAACATGTGGTTATGAGAGAGGACTAAGGTATTGTCCATGGGGATAGAAAATTATAGAAGCCTTGTAAATAAATCATACAAATAAATTACATAAATCTTTATAAATGCCACATATTTCCATCATAAACTAATAGTCGTCCTTATAACGTAAATTGGTTTAATCAGATCCGTGGTCAAAAGTAGTTTTAATTCTGTATCTGATGCCCACAACAACCCACGTACTGAATCCACCCCATTTTGTTTATTGCCATTTGCACAAATCAACCGGAAATCAAATATCCAAAAGCAAGCAATAAAACTGATCGCAAAACAAATCCACTGTAGCGGATACCGACACCCGGTCTGAATCCAGAATGCTCTGGTTTACTTGCCGTGTCTACTAAGACAAGGGCCTTAACCTCTGTGCTGTGGTTCTGTCATATGCAAAGTGCAGAGAACAGTCGCTGGGAGGATTAAAATTGTTCAAACGTGTCACACGCCTCCAGTATTGTGTGGTGTGCGTTACCTCCACATCCCGGCCCTGCGTGGCATTTGTTGTACTTGGGTAGGGTTTACTCTTCTCCCGTCCGCCTTTCAAATTCCAGACTAGAAATGGCCTTCCATGTGGATATGGGTACAAGACTTGCTTCACCTACCATAGCGTGGGGAGCCCCTCTTTACCTCACCATTTAATTTTCATTGACCTTATGGGAGGAAGCAGAATTGAGTCCAGTCCTTCAAATCATGCCATGGTATTCATTGACCTCTACAGCGTAACCTCATACACGAGATGCCTTCACATGCGTAGGGATTCTGAATGACGGCTGCTGGCCCAGTGAGTGATATTGCAGGTACTGACATTGACCCGAAGCACATATCAAGGCAACACTGCTGTCCCAGTGTTAACACCTGCCATCACCCGCCGAGCATTCGTGTCTGAGTCAAACAGAACATGGGCTACAGCTGCCTTCGCACCTGGCACACCCCGAGCTCCCTCCTCTCCGTTTTTAGACCGGCACACTCAGGTGTCTGACCGTCCCTTCACGGAGGCAAAGATGTCATAAATGCCTAGGTGTCACTACATGTTCTCTTTTAAACAGCCCTATAACAATGACCTTTTTCTGTTCTAATAATATGGAAAAAAAAATTGAAGACCGTAGACGTGATTTCTATTCCCAGCAAGAGGAAAGTAACTGGAGAAAAGGGTAGATATTTGAAAATTGTACAATTCGAAAAAAAAAACAAAAACCCCCAAACCAATTTCCAAGTAAGAAAGGTCATTTTTATTCTGCATTGAGATGTCTTTCTTAAAATTGGAAAGTGTGGCTGAATAATGTCCCTCCAAGGGTGTGCACAGCCTGACTCCCGGAACCTGTGTTATCCGACCTGGCAAATGGTTCTTGGCAGAAGTGATTAGCTAAGAAGCTCATGATGTGGAGATTTTCCTGGATTATCCAGATGGGCCCGACTGAATCATAATTTTGTCTGTATGCAAGGAACTCTGGAAGGTCAGACTGAGAAGGCGCTGTGATGAGGGAGGCAGAGATTGCAGAGCAATGTAGCCACAAGCCAAGGAACGATGGCAGCTTCCAGAAGCTTCTCCCCTGGAGCTTTCAGAAGGAACCAGGCCTTCCTACACCTTGATTTCAACCTTGTAAATCTTATTTCAGACTTCTGACCTCCAGAACTGTGAGAGAATGAATCACCATTGTTTTAGGCATCTAAATGTGTGGTCATTTGTTGCGAAGGCAACAGGAAACTACTAGAATAGATAACATCTCCATGAAAGGAATACATAATGTAACCATAATGGAAAATACTAAGATGTGTCTCTAAGATAAAATTTGTCTTAATTCTGCATTTCCAAATTTCTACTCCTGTGCCTCCTGTTGTCCCCTTCAGAGCATTCGTGTTGGACTCCAATGGAACGAGTACCACCTCCTCTACACCTTGTACACATCCATCTCCCTCTTCTCTCTTTTTAAAAAGATTTTATTTATTTGTTGGAGAGAAAGTGAGAGAGCACAAGAAGGGGGAGCAGCAAGCAGAGGGAGAGGGAGAAGCAGATTCCCCACTGAGCAGGGAGCCCGACATGGGGCTCGATCCCAGGACCTTGGGACTATGACCTGAGCCGAAGGCAGACGCTTAACCGACCAAGCCACCCAGGTGTCCCCCCTTCCCTTTTAGCTCACATCACACCACCACACTAGATCTTACCAAGGTGAGCAAGACTTTCCACCATTCTAATACCAGTATGGCCACTTTTTCGGTTTCATCTTACTTGAATCCTTAGCAGAATTTTATATAGTTGGTTACTTGGGGACTTCTGCTCTAGACGCTTTCTTTTCTTGGCTTCCAGGTCATTCCATTTTTTCTTTTTTTTTTTTTTTAATTCTTTCTCACTGTTTCTTTTTGCTAATTCCTTGCTGCTTCCCCTTTATCTCTGACCTGTATTTATTGGCGTTGTCCTGTGCTCAGTCCTTAGACTGCTCTTCTTTTCTGCTCATATGAGTTCCCTAGATGATCTCATTTCATCCTTCGTATTGAAATACATTTTTGTTGTAGACTTTCTCTATTCTATCTCAGGCAGCATACTGCCTTGAGCTCCATACTCCCATGGTTCAATTCCCTATTCAATAGGTTCTATTTTACAAAAATGGTAACAAGCAATATTTCCAATCTCCTGTACTCCCGCTGTGTTGGGAGGATGTCTAAGCCACATGAAGAGATCACTTACATTGCTCTAGCCAACAATCACAGGCAAGGTTCCTATTGACAGATATTATAAAATATCAGACATGGAAGTAAGGGAGTGTAGATCATTCCATGCCCCAACTTTTTTTTTTTTTAAACCTGAACTTTTATTTTTTTTTAATTTTTATTTATTTATGATAGTAACACAGAGAGAGAGAGAGAGAGAGAGAGAGAGAGAGAGAGGCAGAGACATAAGCAGAAGGAGAAGCAGGCTCCATGCACCGGGAGCCCGACGTGGGACTCAATCCCGGGTCCCCAGGATTGCGCCCTGGGCCAAAGGCAGGCACCAAACCGCTGCGCCACCCAGGGATCCCCTCCATGCCCCAACTTTGAGCATTACTCAACCCCAGTCAACACACTGAAATAGAGATGGAACTGTTCCCTCCAGGCCATATCAAATAGCAGAATTTGAGCAAAAGAAATTTTGTTCTAAGACACTATGTGATGGGGCAGTTTGTTGGCTAGAAGTAAATAACTGAAACAAGTAGGTCTTAATCATCACAAAGTTAATTTGTATCAAACTGAATTCCTAGTTTACCTTGCATCCTATACATGTGGCTTTCCATAATCTTTCTCATCTTAGTGGTATCTCGATCCTTTTAGCTGCTCAGGCAAAACCAATCCAGTCACCCTTGATTCTCCTTTTTTTCATATCCCACGCCCAATGTGTAAGCAAATCCTGTTAGCACCACCATGAGGATATATCCAATATTTCAATCTCTTCTCATTACCTCTGGTGATACCAACCAGTCCCAACCACCTTCACCTCTCACATTGTCCCAACTTTGTAACTGCTTTCTCCTTTGTCCCTCCATAAGCTTTTCACAACACAAAACATGGAAAGTTGAGTCTGATCCCGTCATCGCTCTGTGCAGAACTGTTCAATGGTTCAATATTTCACTGACAGTAACCACCAAGGTCCTTCCCATCACAGACAAAAGTCCTGCATGATTTCTAGTCTTGTCTCACTCTCATCTACCTCCCCTACCTCATGTCCCACCATGCTTTCTCTTATTCACACCGCCTCACCACATAGGTCTGGTTGATGTTCTTTGAACATATTAGGAATTCTCTGTCCTCTGGGTTTTTGCATGTGCTCTTTCCTTTACCTGGAAAACTTTTCATTCATTCCCAGTTTCTGCATGCTTATTGTTGTATTAATGGCGATCATATAGAAAATAATCCCAGGGCACCTGGGTGGCCTGGTCCATTTAGCAACCGGCCCTTAATTTCTTCTCTGGTCATTAGGTCAAATCCACATCAGGCTCCCACTCAACAGGGTGTCTGCTTGAGAGTCTCTCCATCTGCCCTTCCTTCCACTTACACCTTTTCTCTCTTTATCTCTCTCTAAAATAAATGTTAAAAAAAAAAAAAAAAAGGAAAATCATGTTTGCCCATCCAGCCCTCCATCCTCTTGAGATTCACCTTACTCTGCTTTAATTTTCTCTGGGGGCACTTAAACATGACATATTTTACATGTTCATTTATATTTATATTCACTCCCCCTTTCCTACTAGAAGAGAAGCTGTATACAGAAACAACTTTGTATTACATGCTACTGTATCCCTAGAACCTTAGATAGTGCCTGGCACCCAAGTAGCTACTCAAAAAGTATTTGCTAAACATACAAATTGAGAAACATACTATGTATCTGTGTGTGTGTGTGTGTGTGTGTGTGTGTGTGTGTGAAACCTGGATGGTTGTATACAATTCATTTTATTTAAATCTGATAATAACACTGTCAAGTAAATGAGGCTGTCGTCATTTTACAGACGTGAGAACTGAAGGAAAAAAATGATCATTGAAAAATGTACTAGAGTGGATGGGGCCATGGAAGAGCATTCTGATGGTGTGCTAGTCCTTGCTCCATCCGTCACCACCTACGTGATGCTTGCCAAGTGCAATTAGCCTTTCAGAATCTGCAATTTCATTAGTTATCTGTCCATAAGAACTTTGCTGTCTACATAGTGTATCTTGAGGAGCAAACTAAATAAATAGATGTTAAAACGTTTTGCCAATTTGAACAATAGTGTACAAATGTGTGTGCCCATTATTCTTAAAACTTAACAAAAATAAATCTTTATACAAATGAACCCTCTCTGCCAATTGTGGACCTTCTCCCTCTGCCTTCTCTTCTTGCTGTCCTCTGGGCCCCTTCTATACAATGGTGCTCACTATCTGTCCCTGCCTACTTGTTTTCTTATCACCCAAGTGCAAATCTTTCCTTGAAGCACAATTTTTAATCGAGTCCTCCCTGACCATCAATTTCCCTGCCCTCTGAATGAATAGTCTGTGCTCTGCAGGATGTGGGTAATTACAATAACACCAGTTGCCAAATATATCTCCCCAGTGCCAGTCACCTATCATCACCTGGTGATTTATATTTTAATTACTTTATCTTAGATTGTCAGCCCAATGGGGAGATATTTTTTCCAACTCCTTTGTCTAGGAATGGTCCTAGGACTTTTGTGTTTTAGTAAAAATTAAATCATAAGAGTCTTCCTGATGGAAAGAGCAGATAAATGAAAGAACTCAATATACTCATCTGAAAAATGGAAACATACATAACCCCTGCCCTGAAAACGTTGTAGGATTTTTGTAAGGTTCAAGAGTGTTAAGGCAACTGGGCAACTGAAATTACTTTGAAAATTTCATAAGCCATATAAATGTAAATGCAAGTAATTGATAATAATAATAATAATAATAATAATAGTGAAATATGTGCATAATCATTACACATTGATGTCTAACCAGACAAGCCAAAAAAATTATTTTGTTTCCCTTTTAGGGAAATTTTTCTTTCGATGTGTCCTGAGACATCTATATTCCAGCTGCTAATCCTGATCTGGTGAGTTCTCTGCTAGAAGCCACGGTTTGTTTCGTGATTTTTTTAAAACCGAAATAGCCTGAGGGATATTACAGGGGGTTAATAGATACATTTTCTTTATTTTTGTTGGAGTAAAGAATCTGCTTGATATAAAACTTCAATCACAAAACCTTTGGGCTGGAGTAGCCCTCTAGAGACAATTCAGCCCATTACCCCACTTGGCAGGAGAATTTCAGTTCGGGTTGTGCCTAAAATAAAGAGCAATCAGATGGTTTGGGCCGTTGAAAAAGCATGTCTCACATAATTGTGTGATAAATCAGATTATGTCAATGAGGTGGTAGAGAAGTGTTACCGGAAGTGGTTCACTCACTGCTCAGGCATCATTATGGTTAAGACCATCTTGACTAACTTTGCAATTCTCTCCCACTCTTTGGTGAGTTATCATTCTCAGAAAGTTCTCTTTTCTTTTCTTTTTTTTTTTTTTTTTTTTTGAGGAAGTTCTCTTTTAGAACTTGGGACTCTGGAATCCAACTCCTGGAGTGGAATCATAGCTATTCTACTTAATAGCTGTGACTTTGAGCGAGTTATTTAACTTCTCTTGTGCTTCATTTTCCCCATCTATAATATGGTGATGTTTTTCCTATTTACATCTTAGGATTGTTGTGAGGATTGAAGCAATTAATATCTTTGAAATGCCTAGCAGATATGCAGTATGTAACCAATAAAGATTTGTTGAAGAAAGGAAATAGTACAGTCTGTGTTGTTTTTGTGGTTTTTGTTAGCTTTTAACAGAAAAAAAGAAGGATATATGCTATCTTATACTTGTTACTGGGTACAAGTGTTTACCCAGGACATATACCTAGAAGTGGAATTTTGTAGGGCTCTCTGGTATGTTTATCTCCTCCTTTTCCAGATAATGCCAACATGTTTCCCAAAGTTGTTGTGCCAGTTTAAGCCCCTATAAGTAGTGTATGAGTTTGCTTCGCATCACATCTTGGGAAATTTTAATTTTTTTTTAGATCCAGGAAGGTGCCTTGTAGTTTTTAATTTGTATTTTTTGAGGCTTAATAATGTTGAACATTTTATAAAAATAGTGTTTACTGACGTCTTCTGCAAAATACCCTTTTGTCTTTTATACATTAAATGAATTTATACAGGGAAGAATTTCATTCTGAGTTTGATGATACTTGATATTTAATATTCCTTGAGTTTCAGCAATGGACCATGTATATCATGTTGATACAATAGTGAAACAAACAACAAAAAATAACTTCCTGGGGAGCTTACATTCATGTGGGGGAAAAAGACAGTAAGTAATAATGATTATTAATTAATAATTTTCCCAAAATAAACACATAGCATATTCACACAGTGGGATATTTTACAGCAGTGGGAAAACACTGTATATATTTAATGAAGAAATAAAGTCCAGAGGAGTGTATGCAATTCATTTTATTTAAATGTTAATTTATTAAATATTACATTTATTACTATTAACATGAGTATCATTAAAATATAATAAACATAAAATATATAAATATAAGAATATTAAAATATAAAATAAATATAAAGTGATGTAAAATGCAAAGGTACAAAATATAAATTTATTAATATTGAAGTCTTAAATATATATATATTTTGAAATCTTAAATATATATTTATATTAAAGGCAAAATCAATCAGCATGTATCTTTTTGGGGTAGGTAATACACATGTACTCAGACCTTAAAGTTAGCAAGGGTCTGCTTGACAGAAACTCAGGACAGTGGATCCTTCTGTATTGGAAGGAAGAGGTTGTGGTTGAGAAGGGACACATGAGGTTTTCAAATGTGCTGTGAATACACTATTTCTTAAGTTGATTGTGGGCACGTAAATGCCCATGTATTCAGGTTATTTTAAAACTGTATGCTGTATGTATCTATTATGTCTTTGGTAGAATTCATAAAAAATAATAAATATTGAAATTACAGTCAAGAATGGATCTCCCAAATGTGGCAAATATATGACTTGTTTTTAAAAGTGCTGTTGGGCTATTGACTGGATCTCAAAACAAAAATCAATGTGTATCTTTCCCTCATACAGAACACCAAAATAAGTTTCAGATGTTTTAAAATCAAATCATAAGAAAGTTATAACTTTGAAGTTATTACATTTAGACTTTTTATGCTCCCAAGTTCCAAATAGTATAAGAGGGAATCAATAGGTATTGATGGATTTAAGGTCCAGATAGATAGGTTTGCTATTCTAAAAGGTAACATGGTGGATGGACCAGACAGCAGGCTGAACTGTTACCTCATGGGAACAGGAGCTCATGCCTCTTGACGAGGAAATGTCCTCGTACCTAAGGCAGGTCAGCTGCATGGACTCACATCAAGTGTGCCATGTATCTTAAACTTAGAGGCATTTTACTGCGCTGGATCCTTCCTTACCACTCAAAGAGAGGTAACAAATGAGAGCTAGCTATACAGACTAACTACTGAGATTCTCTGTTGACCAGACCAAAAACATCATGAATAGAACCTCTTTCAGGTTGTTTATTTAAAATATTTATCCTTAAGGGATTGTGAGTTTTCATATAACTAGATAGGACAGCCTATCAATTGAAGGCAGCAGAAGGAAATTTAGATAAGTCTGGGTATAACTATCCCAGTTAGAATATTGAACTTGAAGGTGTGTTATCCTCTATATGTAACATTACTGTGAGTTATATACCTTCACTGAGAACGATGCAGAGCTCTTATCCATGGCTCCTTTTAGAGGGGACTATATTACAGATTTATGCCTTCAGATGACTCAGCAGAAGGCAAATCTTTTCCTAGTCCTAACCCAAGAGGCAGTGCCTGAGGTAATGGGAAATGTGCACTTAACGAAAATACAGGTTGATTATAGACAGGACACGTCAGAATGCTCCTAACCTTTAACTCTGTTAAAACCACTTTTCTTTAGTCATTCTTTACATTTTCTAAAAATCTTCTGATTAATCTAGAAATGTTCAAATTCCTTTCAAAGTCAGTATTGGACTTTATTTATCACACGCAATACAAGTTTGAAATGTTCCCTCATGGGCTCATTAAATTCATCTGCAACTGCTTTCCGAATCTTTTTGTTGAAATATGTACAACATTTCAAAGCAAAGTAAAACTAGCAGAAATAGCAAAGTATAGCGTACTAGTGAAGTCCAGTTTTCTATAATAGAGCGAAGGTCAGGAAATTGCGGTTTCCTTCAAGTGAACTTTGTGACTTTATAAATGTGATGACATAATGCAAGACAACCAATCGTTGCAGGAATGTCCAGCAGCAAGGTGTTCCAGGTAGACATTGGGTGGTTTCCTCAGTAGAATTTCTGGAAAGTGGAACTTGAGGAGGTTGCCAATATGGAATGCTGTGTTATTTTGGGCAGTGATCACTTGATATGTTAAGAATATTGGCCAGTTTTAAGGATACAAAAAAATGTTTCAATTCTCGAATTTCATGCAAGATTGTATTCTATGGAATGGAATGAAAAGTAGTATGGATTATGTCATAGGTCAACAAATTTTTCTGTAAAGGTCCTGATAATAAATATATTCAACTGTATACTCCATAATGTAGGTGTCACAACCACTTGACTGTCAGTGTAGCACAAAAGCTGCCATAGAAAATATGTAAATGATGGATATGTCTGTGGTTCAGTAAAACTGTATTTAATAAAACAGGTGGCAGGCCACATTTGGCCCATGTTCCATAATGTGCCAACCCCCAGATTAAACCATAAGAGTAGAATAAATGCAGACTCAGGAAAAGGTGGAATTGAATAAAGATGACGGTCAGCAGTAAAAGTCGTTAATAACCATAGTCAGATCTCATGAGTGGGAAAGAAGCTTTTTTACAAATCTACAGAATTGCCACTCTTCCATGCGGAATTCAAGCACTCCTGTAAGTACAGTGTTTAAAAAGGCATTCGCTCTTATTTATGACGTAAATGAAAAGGAAAATAATATCCTGGGTCAAAGCTTTGGCAGCTATATGACTATGTATTGTCTGTTACTAAGTGTTCATAATAAAAAGCTGCAGAGATTGAGAGGGCACCAGTCAAAACAAAGAACAGAAAAGACTGAGGCTAATTAAATCATAAAGAAAAGTAAAAATTATGCAGAGACTCATTATGTCATGTAAATGTATTCCACTAAAATGTAGAAAAAGAGTTCCAACACATGGATGGCTCATGCTTTATAATAGGCTCTATTTAGAGAGATAAACCATGATCCTTATAATACCCTTTGTTACTTGTGAAAAGATCACATTTCAAAGCACAGAAGGGGACCTCAAAGGGCTGTATTGTTCAGCCTTTTATCTCCAGGCAGGATTAATTAGAGTAATAGCTAGCGCGTACCTAGTGCCTACTGTGTGCCAGACATTTGCCATATATCTCCAAAACTCCAATCCTTTGAATCACAATTGTGCTACTTACTACCTTTGCGAGTGTGTCGAATGAAATCTGTCTCTTTGGACGTCTGTTTCTGAAGGGGATCCTCTGGAGTCAGCCAGTCCCCGTGCCATGGAAGTCTGGGTAAAAAAGTCCTCCCTTTTGAAAGGTCTTTTTTTCAGGCACTTGGAAACCGTATTAAGTATCTAAGATTAAAATATAGGGAAATATGTTGAAGCCAGAACAACTGTTGAAATGCTGAACGCATGTGGTCAATGGATAGATGCCTCTCTCGGAATGTCATGTGATCTGGGGCCGGTCTTGGAGACCTGGCTCCTCTTCCTTGCAGTGGCTACCAGAGAGTGTGGGGATAGAGGAAAGAAGATAGATTGTGGCATAACTGGCTATAGAGTGCAGTGGGCATTTTGTTGCTCTTAACCTTTAAAAGCTGTCACTATCTTCTGGGCTTTTAAATGCTCAGGACGTGCTAATTCATGCCTTTAACGTGCTAATTCATGCTAATTCTCTGCTCTTTCAAAATCTCTTCCCTAGCCTCTTGCAGGTTATCACCTTTATTTTGTATTCCCCTCTCCTCTCACCTATAATGAGGCATTGGGCATGTTGTTATTTAGCACTTAAGACATTTGCTTTACTTTATGGTACTACTAGTTTAAGGTCCCCAGCTTTAAGTCTCACAAGGCTGGGATGATGACCTTTCCTTCTTCTGGGTTCCCAGTGTTTAACTCCCTACTTGGCAAAAAGTTGGTATGTGACTGCAGTTTTCATTATGTCCTTCATCTTTTCTTTGCCAGGCACTGAATTAGGTGCTAGGAACACAGTGTGGTGCAACAATAGACCTGTTTCTTGCTGCCATGGATAGCCCTTACATTGCAGTAGGGAGATAGACATCAATTCAGTAATTGGGCCAATGAATTTAAAACTGCAGTGTGATAGTTATATGAGGGGGGGGGAACGTTGAGAATGGAAAGTGATATGTCTGATCTTTAGGAGCTTCTAGTTTAAGGCAAATCAGTAGACAATCACGAGACACTGTGACAAGTGCAGTACTGAGGAAAGCACCAGGTACTGTGGGATCCCAAAGGGAAGGCTGTCAGAAGGGAATGCTTCCACTGACTTTGGAAAATATAAGCAGAAATGAACTTGATGGAGTCGGAGAAAGGAATTTCAGACAGAAGGGAGACCATGGGTGGAAGTGTGGACATTGGATGCGACATGACACACGTGGGGGATAATAGTCATTTCGGAGCTTCCAGTGAATGACCTAAGAGGATGGAGCCCAGAGGAAGATGCTGCCAGGGAGAGAGGCAGAGACCAGATCATGAAGGGTTCCCTCTAGAGTCTCAGGTTTTGCAGAGAAGTGGAGTGGAATATTAAAGGATTTTAAACAAATGAGCCATATGGTCATCTTTGACTTTTTCGATACATTATGATGGAAGCATTATGAAAGTTGAATGGGAAGTGAGAAATGCTTAAAGGTGAAAGATCTATGAACAGGTAATTGCAGCATCCCAGACAAAAGATGATGAGAGCTGCTCAAGTGGCAGGTGTAGTAGAATATATAGGGAGGCTGGGCAACCATGGACTGAGGCTTAAACTTAAAGGATTTTGTGATTGATTGCTTGGGTGACAGGTGTTGGGGGAGCAGTGCTAGGGAGAAGGAAAACGAGAGGAGAGAGGGTAAGGATAAGTAAAAGAGAGAGAGAGTTCAAGAACAATCGGTTCAAGAAAAAAAAAAAAAGAACAATCAGTTGGATAGTGGCGTCCCTGAGAAGGAACGCTGGATGAGGTTCCAGAAGAGAGAGAACACAGCAGACGTACGTTCAGACATTGGAAAAAGGCCACCTTGATTTATAGCCCAGCTGTGCCAATTATTTTCTGTGTGAACCTGGAGAAGGCATTTCATACTCCTTTGCCTCAGTTTCCTCATTTGTAAAAGAGAGATAAAATAGTGCCTATCTCATAGATTGGCTATTGAGATTGATTAGGTTAATGGATATAAAATTCTCAGAACTTTGGTTCTCAATAAGTACTCCATCACTGTTAACTTATGATTCCTTTAGGAGAAAAAATGCACTTGTTCAGGTTTGAGTATGCTGATGTTTAGATAAGCCTGTGGGAGGTCCAAGTGTTGATGACCACATCTGTGTTTGCTCACCACTACATCCCTCCGTAGCTGGCAACGTGCCTGATTCATAGTAGGCGCTTACTTGAGATACGTAAATTCAGATGAGTAGATACATGGATGAAAGGATAAGGTATAAAAGAGGGAATTAGTTATACATCTGAAACCTATGGAGAAGGTAAAGATGGCGTTAACAGATGTGGTAACGTGGGCCATGGGACAGGCTGAGACTTTTCCTTTCGGATGGAGAGAGCACAAGACAAAGGATGGGACACTAAATCGCTCATTTCAGGCTTCTATAACAAGTTACCATAGACTATGTGACTTATAAACAACAGACCTTTATTTAGCATAGTTCTGGAGGCTGGAAGGCCGAGATCCAGGTCAGACTCTGGTGAGGGTCCTTTTCTGGGTTGCAGACTGCAGACCTCACATTATCGTCACATGTCAGAAAGACAGTGGGAGTTCTCTGGGGCTTTTTTTTTTTCTTTTTAAATAAGGGCACTAATCCCATTCATAAGAGCTCCACCCTCATGACTTAATCATCCCAAAGGCCCCACCTCCTAATAACATCACATTGTGGGGGATAGGATTTCAATGTAGGAACTCTGGAGAGACACAAACTTTCACTCCATGACACTAAGGGACATTTAAGGGTCAGAGACAGCAAGGGAAAAGGAGAATAGAGAGAGGGTCTCCAAAGATCTGGTGAATGTGTTATTCTGAAGCTACAAGAAAGTTTCTGTGAGAGATTCACAATGCCAAGTGCTGTAACAGCTTTTAGTATGTTAGACTATATATATTTTTTTAAGAAATTTATATTTTTGAGAGAGAGCGTGCATGCACGTGTGTGATTGGGGTGAGTGAGGGAGGGGCAGGGATATCCTAAGCAGACTGGGGGAGAGCCCGACTCAAGGCACCATCCCATGGCCCTGAGATCATAACCTCATGTGAAATAGTTGGTCACATAACTAACTGAGCTGCCCAGGCACCCCTAGAGTGTAAATTTTCAAATCCTGCTTTGCCCCCCCAACCAACAGATTTTATCCCAGCCTGCTCTGTGCTACCTCTATACGTCATTCATAAGCGTACTCCTTCCCTGTTGGTTGCATGTGTGTCCAACTTTCTCCAGTAGATTTTGAGCCACTTGAAGGTAATCCTTCATCTTCTTCATCTGTATGTCCCTTGTATCAAGTGTGATGTTTGGAATATAACGGTGGGCTGCTTGAATGCATCTTAAATGAACTACGTTTATTTTATGTCAAGAGACTAAATTGTCTCAGGGACATGATTTTCTAAGGGAAAAATAAATGGCATTGTTATTCATGCATAACTTAATTCCAACAAAACTAAATGGGTGGAAGGAGTAGTCCAAAACTGAAGGGATGTATGTCATCCACTATATTGACATTTTGTTTTCTCTTGCTCATCCTACTGGGCTTTGGAGGAAGCACTGTCCTGGTGTAGTAAGCTTTGGAAGGATTTGATTTAAAAATCATGGATCTGGTGAAACCTAGCATGTGAATAACTTACTTGAATTTGACAGACACTTCATCAAGGAGCTTTTAATAGGTACACTCGCCAGTGACCTTTCAGACTCGAAGAAGGTAATATTTCTTCCCTTAGTGACAAAATTATACCCCAAGAATAGCTTACTCACTGGTGGTTTCTGTTCAGATTGATATTTTTCATACCCTCTATCAGATTATGATATCCCTATGGTTAGGATCCACATCTTGTTTGTCTTTATATCCCCAGCAGCCAACACAGGAACTGACAGCTTGTAGGTTATTGGTAAATGCTCACTGAATTAATCATTAGCTCTAAATCACTTATTATGTGTGTGAATTCAATTCAAAGGTAAGAAATAGTACAATTTTAAATGTTGGTCCTGGTTTAGAATACCCCCTTCTTAGAGTGTAGAAGAGAACAAAGCCATGGGGTTGTTCACTTCAATTTCATGGAAAGACCAAGAAACTTGTTCACTGTAGTGCTTGTGTGGATGAGTTCATAGCAAGATGAAGGAATGAAAGAATTACTGGTAAACAAAACAAAATAAAACAAACCATGGTTAAAAAAGACATGATGGAGGGGCAGCCCGGGTGGCTCAGTGGTTCAGCGCCACCTTCAATCCAGTGCGTGATCCCCCAGGATCGAGTCCCATGTCAGGCTCCCTGCATGGAGCCTGCTTCTCCCTCTGCCTGTGTCTCTGCCTCTCTCTCTCTCTGTGTCTCTCATGAATAAATAACAAAATCTTAAAAAAAAAAAAAAAAAAAAACCATGATGGAATATCTATGCACCATTCAGAGGGATTGTTGAGATGACTCAGAAATTTTCAAAAGGAAGCTTATATAATTAGTTGATTTTATTTTTTTAAAAAAATCCCTCAGAATGAATATAGCTAATAATTACCTAAATGAATCCTGCATGAGTTTTACTGATTTTACCTGAATTCATGAAAAAAAAAGTCATGCTAAATAATTGGTGTTTAAATCTCAATTACACAGGTTGAATGAGGGAGGCCAGTAATTCATTTTTAACATTTTACATTTAGTATCAAGAAACATTTTTAATATACAGTTCTATGGATTTTTAAAAAGGCTTATTTATTTATTTGAGAGTAAGGGGTGGGAGAAGGGCAGAGGGAGAGAATTTTTCAAGCAGACTCTCCCTCTGAGCATAAAGCCCAGTGAGGCGCTTCATCTCAGAACCCACGAGACTATGACCTGAGCTGAAACCAAGAGCCAGTTAGCCAATTGAACAACCGACCCAGGCACCCCTACAGTTCTATGGATTTTTTTAAAGATTTTATTTATTTATTCATGAGAGACACACAGAGAGAGGCAGAGGGAGAAGCAGGCTCCCTGTGCGGAGCCCGATGCGGGACTCGATCCCAGGTCCCCGGGATCACGATCTGAGCCGAAGGCAGTTGCTCAACCACTGAGCCACCCAGGTGCCCCTCCAGTTCTGTGGATTTAAACACATATAGATTTGTGCAGCCACCACCATAATCAGGATACAGAACTATTCTCTTACCCCCATAACTCCTTTGTGCTACCTTTGAGATTACATTCTCCTCTCACCCTGGCAACTATTGATCTGTTCTCTATTGCTATAGCTTTATCTATCAAGAAAGCCATATATTGGAATCATACGTGTGCTTTTTTTCTTGAGATTGGCTTTTGTTCAGTCCACGTGATTCCTTTGATATTCATCCAAATTGTTGTCTGTGTTGTATATGTGTGTATTCATAGTTTGTTTTGTTTTTTTTTGGTGCTGTGTAGTATTCCAGTGTAAAGATATATATTGCAATTCATTTATCCATTTACTGCTTGACGGTCATCTGAAGTATTTCCAGTATTCAGAGATTATCAATAGGGCTTCCATAAGTATTTGTTTTTTAGGAATTTATGTTAACAGAAGTTTTTATTTCTTTGGCGTAACTATCTTGCATTGGAATTTCTGGATTATATGATATATGCATGTTCACCTTTAATTCATTTTTAAAAGCTTTTATCTATATATTTTATATTTTTATTTTCATTTTAAGCAGTTTATTTATCTATTTGAGAGAGTGAGCACGAGCAGCGGGAAGAGGTAGAAACAGGCGCCCCGCTAAGCAGGGAGCCTGACACAGGGCTCTATCCCAAGATGCCAGGATCATGACCTGGCCTAAAGGCAGACACTTGACAGACTGAGCCACCCAGGAGCCCCTATCTATCCATTTTAGGGAGAGAGTGAAAGTGAGTGGGGGGGTATAGCAGAGGGAAAGAGACAAGTAGACTCTGTGATGTGCATGGAGCCCAACATTGGCCCAGTCCCACAACCCCGAGATTAGGACTTGAGCTGAAATTCATTGTCAGCTGCCTAACTGACCGAGCCACCCAGGTCCTCCTTATTTTATTTTTTTAAAACTATTTATTTATTTATTTGAGACAGAGTGCTTGGAGCTGGGGGGAGAGGGTCAGATAGAGACGGAGAGAGAATCTCCAGCAGATTCCCCACTGAGTGAAGAGCCTGACATGTGGCTTGATCCCACGAGCCTGAGATCATGACTCCGGCCAGAATCAAGAGTTGGGGGGATCCCTGGGTGGCGCAGCGGTTTAGCGTCTGCCTTTGGCCCAGGGCGCGATCCTGGAGACCCGGGATTGAATCCCACGTCGGGCTCCCCATGCATGGTGCCTGCTTCTCCCTCTGCCTGTGTCTCTGCCTCTCTCTCTCTCTCTCTCTCTCTCTCTGTGTGACTATCATAAAAAAAAAAAAAAAAAGAGTTGGGTGCCCAACCAACTGATCCACCCAGGTCTCCAAATATTCACCTTTATATAAGATGTCACATTGTTTTCTTGAGTGGCTCTACCATTTTGCCTTCCTATGAACAATGAATGGAAGGTCCATTTTCTCCCCACCCTCACCAGCATTTGGTATTGCCATAATTTTTAATTGTAGGTATTCTAATGTGTGTGTAGGACTATCCCATCATGTTTTTTTTTTTTTTTTTTTTTTTTTAAGATTTATTTATTTATTTGAGAATGAGAGGGAGAAGGAAAGAATTTCAAGCAGACCCCCAGGTGAACAGGCATCCTGAGGCAGGGCTGGATCTCACAACTATGAGATCATGCCTTGAGCTTAAATCAAGAGTTTGAAGCCCAACCAACTGAGCCATCCTCTCAGTATGCTTTTAATTTACATTTCCCTAATGACTAATGTTGACCATATTTAATTAGCTTATGTGTCAGCCATATTTCCTCTTGGTTGAATTGTCCCTTCACATGTTTTGCTCATTTGTCAATTGGTCTTTTGTTTTCTTGCTGTTGAGTATAGTGAGTTCTTTGTATATTCTGGATACAAGTCCTTTGTCATATATGTGATATATTTTCTGTAAATTGCCATTTCATATCCATATGTCATGAAGATTTTTCTCTTATGTTTTAGAGATTTCTTTTTAAGATTTTATTTATTTATTCATGAGAGACACAGAAAGAGAGAGAGAGAGAGAGAGAGAGAGAGGCAGGGACACAGGCAGATGGAGAAACAGGCTCCATGCAGGGAGCCTGATGTGGGACTCCATCCCGGGTCCCCGGGATCACACCCTGGGCTGAAGGCGGCACTAAACCCCTGAGCCACCCAGGCTGCTCTGTTTTAGAGATTCTACAGGCCTACATTTTATATTTAAATATATGAGTTAATTTTTTTTTTTAAAGATTTTTTTTTTATTTATTTATGATAGTCAGAGAGAGAGAGAGAGAGGCAGAGACAGAAGCAGGCTCCATGCACCGGGAGCCCGATGTGGGATTCGATCCCGGGTCTCCAGGATCGCGCCCTGGGCCAAAGGCAGGCGCCAAACCGCTGTGCCACCCAGGGATCCCTATGAGTTAATTTTTTAAAAAGATTTATTTATTTATGAGAGACACAGACACAGAAAGAGAGGCAGAGACATAGGCAGAGGGAGAAGCAGGCTCCTCACAGGGAGCCTGATGTGGGACTCGATCCCGGATCCTGGGATCATGTCTTGAGATGAAGTCAGGTGCCCAACCGCTGAGCCACCCAGGCGTCCTGATATATCAGTTAATTTTTATATCAAGTCTAGGGTTCATTCCTTGCATATGGATGTCCAATATTTCCAACCCCATTTTTGAAAAGTATCTTTTCTCCATTGAAATTCTTTTGTATCATTGTACAAAATCATTTGTCATATATATTTTTTAAAGATTTTATTTATTTATTCATGAGCAACACAGAGAGAGGCAGAGACATAGAGGGGGAAGTAGGCTCCCCGTGGGGAGCCCAATGTGGGACTCGATCCCAGGACCCCAGGATCACAACCTGAGCTGAAGGCAGACGCTCAACCGCTGAGCCACCAAGGTGCCCCTCATTTGTCATAGGTTTGTTGGGTTATAGTGTCAAAAAGAAACAAAACTGGACATTATTTAAGTGGTAAGGACAGATTTGAATCAGTAACATACTATTACAGTATGGAACAGATACCAGTGCTTATTTAACTTCCTCTGTGTAGACGTGATGAGGCATTTTAAAGGGAGAATGAGGGAATATGGAGGACGGAAGTGAGGGCTCAGTAGAGTGAAGGAATTGAAACCTGACAACAAGTGTGAAAGGGGTGTTGGTCCCTGTGCAAACCATCTGGGTTTGTTAACTGATGCTTATCAAAGTTCGGCTCCTCCCCTCCTACAGAAGCTGGGAGGCGGGCTGGATCTTTAGTTGTTGCCTGGCACAAATGGTTAAGTTTTGGCTACCCTGAGGTTTCTTGGACAGGCGTTTTAAGGGGGCTAGGATCTTCCTAGGGGTGCGGCCTGGAGCTGTTAGACAGTGTGTTCCTGTTTGTTCAAGTCTTCCAGACCAAGGTTGAGTCCTCATGGAGAAGAGGGCTCAGAGCCTGCCTAGAGTTCAGTTGAAGGAGATGTAAGCGTCGTCAGTAGTGAACACTTCCTTCTGTTCCTTTGATCTTTGTGTCTCTCCCTTCACCAGTATCACATTGTGTCAGTTACTGTGGCCTTCGAGTGAGTCATGAATGGAGTAATATGCATCCTACCATCGTAGTCTTCATTTTAAACATATTTTGTTTCTCCCGCTTACCTTGTCTTCCATCTAATGTTATTGTTAGGAAGTCAACTGAACTGGAGAGGGACAAATTACCAGCAGTTTGAGTAAAACAAAAACCAATTGCTCAATCTCTTTCTCTCAAATAAATAAAATCTTTAAAGAAAAAAAAAAAAAGAAAAGACAGGGGGTAGTACCTGGGTGCTTCCGTCGGTTAAAACGACAACCAAAGCTGCAGTAACAGGCCAATTTTTTATCACTTGCTGTGATAATATAGGCAAGAAGCTACGCCGGAGAAGGCACTGACTTCCCCATGTTTGATTTTCATCCATGGAGTAGCATGGCATGGAGTAGACTGAGGGTTAGACGGAGCAGCACACAGACATGGGGTTCATCTCACTGTAAAGAGATCTTGAGAGAGAATGAATATCAATGAATGATGCATGACAACAGAGATACGATCTTTGAGGAGGCAAGAGGGGCTGGACTCCAGTGCGCCGGTGGTGAGGATGGGCCTTGTCTCAGTAGGAGCACTTGTAACAGACAAGAGGGAAGGCAGATAAAATTGGCCCAGAAAGCACAGAGGTAGCTTGATGGTTGATAAGATCACATCTCTGGGCTTTTATCTTCTTAATAAAATATGAAGCCAAGTCATTAGCTCAGTGAGGTATCATGGGATACTTGGGAGAGCCAATTTCAGAACAGTGGTTTGCAGATTAAGAAAATAAACCCACAGGGGAAATAGATAGAGTAGGATGGCCAGCCAGTGTTGGGTTGGGTGCCCATTTAAATTATATGCGTATGCTGCACAACATGTTCTAGCCAGAAAATGAATGTGGATTCTTTAAAAATGCAAAAGGCTCACACTAAGCACGCTCTTGGAAATTTACTTTTATTTTGTGACTTAATGTATTTTACACATTTCTTTTCGCAGCACATTGCACATGGCTTCACTACATTCCTTTAGTAGCTACATTGTATTTTGAAGAGTGGACATCTTCTAATTTTTTTTAGTCCATGCGAACATTGGAAAATCTAAGGTTGACTTCATAGCCATGTCCTGGAGGCAGGTTAACAGGGAACGATTTGAGAACACAGGCATTTGGGGATGTGGATGATTTGGGAATAACGAAAATGATTCATTTATTCAGTTTTTCAAATATTCTTTGATTTCCTGAAAACTGTTTAATGAGTGTATACAGTGGGCCACTTGACCACGAGTGAGCTCGTGAATGTGACATAGTTGCTGTACGTGAAAAAGAGTCACAAGTATGCGAGACCACATTAAAATACCTCCACACCCCTCCTTTTTTATTTTTTATTTTTACTTTTTATTTATTAATTTTTTTACCCCCTCTTTAAAAAAAAAATAACCTCTTAAAGAGGATTACAATCTTTCTTCGTGGTCGCTCATTTAGTATTATCTACTTGTGGTGAGGTTTGTTCCCTACTGAATAGACTCTCATAATCTTTTTTTTTTTTTTTTTTCCTCCTTCTTACATGATGTATCTTTTTCATTTAGTTTTTCTTTAAAAGTTCCTGGAACATCTCCAGTGGTGATGAGCAACAAGGCACTTGAGTCAAAGTTCTGAAAGCCCACATCTGTCTCTTTTCACATAGTCCTCCCTTTTTATGCTTAAGTCGGCTGCGGAGCAGCACCTGTGGTGGGAAGAAAATTCTGGACTGCTGGCCTGTTTAGCTTGAGCTTTCCCTTCTTCCTGACAAAGCTCCCCATTGCCCCCCACGAGGAATATGACAGTTCATTCCCTTTATTCAAACACTGTCTCTCTGCCCCTGTCTCTCTGCTCCTCTCTCCTGGTCTCCCCTATCTCTAACAAACATGCCTTCCTCTGAGTGATGGGCAGACTAATAGCTCAACGTTGTTAGCAGCACTGCCCTCCTTACACCAGAAAATTAGAAAGTCAATGTCTAAATATAGAGTTGAAATTAGGAAGTATGCTTTCCAATTCTTGACTGCTCCATCATTGGCTTGCTGTGGGGACCGCAGGGAACTGCTTGACCTCTTGGTTTCCTTTGGTTCAATGAAGGCAATAATTCCTGCCTTGCCTTCCAGATGTAGGTGAGTAATTAATGGTTGTGGAGGCCTTTGGAACTCGAAAAGGAAGCTGCGAAGGCTAATCACTCGCAGTATTCACCTATGTTTTTGGATTAATTGACACAGGAAAACAAGTGGCTGGGTTGTGAAATAGGAAACCATGAAAGTCAATACAAACTCACCTGCCAATTCACAAGAAGTTCCTCAAGGAAGCAGAAAGCTATTTTTTTCCTGCCTTTGCCTCGTCTTCCTCTCCTGAACTTTGGTTTGTGTACTTCCTCCTGGACTTCCTCTCCTAAATTATGGATTAGCAAGATGCACTTGAAAAGCAGCATCACTTTGGAGCTGGAAAGACCCAGTTACATACCTGATTGCACCACTTTCCAGCTGTGAGAACTCGGGCAAGTGACTGGTTACATGTTTCACCTCTCCGTGCCTCAGTTTCCTTCTTTTGTACAAGCGCAATAACCTTTACAACACAGAGCTACCACTGAGGATTGCATGCGTGCCTCTCAGCATGCGTGTGTTGATGCTAGGACATCAGTGAGTTTCGAGGATGTTCATTCCCTTTCAGTGTTTCGAAAGGAGGTCGACGGAGAGGTCTTCCAGCAAAGCTGCAGACACTCGAGAGCCAGCTCCCATGGTCAGGAGTTGGGTCAGGCTCGGTACAGGCCTCAATGTTCCACTATGACTTTTAACCACATGGAAAGAAGCATCTCACATCAGACCAAACTCCCTCCTTCTGCAACCACAAACATGATCAGCTATGTGCTAAACAGAGGAAAGCAATGGACATTTTTTAAAATGAAGATGTTCTTTGTTGAGCTCTAGAAACTAAGGCAGTAAATGTGACAATCCCATGAAGGACAGGTATCCGAGTACATGGTTTCTGAGAAGATCCCTTTTTTAGGGAGGAAAAGATGCATGTAAGTGGACAACGTTTCCAACGTGCCAACACCATACATGACGATGTTGCACATTTTAAGGACTTTTTTTTAAAGATTTTATTTATTTATTCATAGAGACACAGAGAGAGAATGAGAGGCAGAGACACAGGCAGAGGGAGAAGCAGGCTCCATGCGGGGAACCCGATGCAGGACTCGATCCTGAGACCCCAGGATCATGCCCTGCGCCGAAGGCTGGCGCTAAACCGCTGAGCCACCCAGGGATCCCCATTTTAAGGACTTTTTAAAGGCTTTTGTATAGGATCCTCAGGGTAATTAATTTTTTCTTCAATGTATAATCTGAATTTTTTGAAAGAAGTGAGTGTTTGACCTGGGCCTCTGAATCCTGCTCTGTTGTCAGATCAGTGCTGCATTTGGGAAAGTCATTTTTTTGGGGGGGGGGGGGGGGATGGCTTTGATAATGTCACATGTAGCAGAGAAACATTTCATCTTATAATCACATTACATAAGAAGACAAATATATAATATCAGCCCAACAGAGGAAAGGATTCCTTTAGTCATTAGCAAAGGGACTAATAAAATATGGAAACCTCGAGGTATTGCTCATTCCTAACTCTTGTAAATTAAGAATATTTTAGGGGCACCTGGGTGGCTCAGTGTCTACCTTCCCCTCAGGTCATGATCCCAGGGTCTTGAGATCCAGCCCTGCATCTCTGCTCAGCGGGGAGCCTGCTTCTCGTCCTCCCTCTGCCTGCTGCTCCCTCTGCTTGTACCCTCTCTCTGTGTCAGGTAGGTAAATAAAATCTTAAAAAAAAAAAAAAAAAACTTTGTATTACAAAACATGCCAAAAATAGTAAAATGCTGAGTCCAATACTAATGCAGATTTTAGTGCTATAGTATAGATATTTATGCATGTGGCAGTTTTCTTCCCTAGAAGTTGGCATCAGAATATTATTTATTTCTCTGTTCCTCCATTACATCTCATGGTACTAAATGTTAGAATGTCTCAAATTCTAGTACAAAAAAAAAATTATGTTTTGAAGACATGTAACAAGAATGATCATTAGAAAAAAAAAAATTAAGTATCACAGATATAACACTCAATGAGGGACACCTGGGTGGCTCAGTGGTTGATCGTCTGCCTTCAGCTCAGGGTGTGATCCCGAGCCCAAGAATCGAGTCCTGTATCCGGCTCCCTGCATGGAGCCTGCTTCTCTCCCTGCCTATGTCTCTGCCTCTCTCTGTGTGTCTCTCATGAATAAATAAAAAATAAAAATCTTTAAAAAAATTAATAAAACTCAATGATTGTTAAATGTTACTATTTCTTTTTTTTTTTTTTTGTAAAATTTAAAAATTTATTTACAAGCGTTCCTGATCATGCAGATAGAGGCTCATGACAGAGAGAAAATGTGCTTGTGAATGATTTTTTTTATTGAAATATAATTGGCATACAATGTTGCATTAGTTTTAGGTGTATAACATAGTGATTTGACAAGTTTACACTATAGTCGTAGCGTAGCTTCCATCCGTCACATACAACACTATTACAAGATGACATTGACTTCATGAGTCCCTTTCTGCCTTTTATTTGTCCATTTGTTTTGTGTTTTAGATTCCATATATAAATGAAATCTTATAGTATTTGTCTTTGTCTAACTTGTTTCAGTCAACATAATATCTTCTGGGTCAACCCCTATTTGTTTTCAACCCCTATTTTTGCAAATGGCAAGATGTCATTCTTTTTTGATGGCTGAGTAATATTACATTGTATGTATATGTACACACACACACACACACACACACATACACACAGTCATAGTTTAATGATTTTTTAAAAATCAGGGGCACCTGGGTGTCTCAGTTGATTAAGCATTCAACTCTTGATTTTGGCTCAGGTCATGATCTCAGGGTTGTGAGTTCGAGCTCCACGGTGGGCTCTGCATTGGACGTGGAGCCTGTTTAAATTTTTCTCTCCCTCTCTCTCTGTCTTTCCCCACTCCTCTAAAGAATTTAAATGATTTTTTTAAATCAGTTTTTTATCATTTTTACATAGGGATGATTTGTAACTATGGACTTTATGATTTTATATTTTATGTGTAAAAATTCGGGAATTTAGTTGTGACTTAGTAATAAAATTTTTAATAATTTATTGACTAATTCTTCTATGGATTAGACATTACTACCTGTATCATCATACCATAAATTTGAATATATGCTATGGTTAGTTTCTGAAATAGGACTAGTAAATTGTTTTGCTGTTAAGGGCTTTATATTCATAGAGCAGTTTTAAAGGGTCACAGCAAAATTGAGAGGAAGTTACAGATATTTCTCATATGGCCCCTGTCCTCACCTATGCATAGCTTCTCTCATTATCAACATCCCCCACCAGGCTGGGATATTTGTTACAGTTGATCAACCTGTGTTGACATGTTATCAATGTCTATAGTTTCCATTAGGGTTCAGTCTTGGTGCTGTACACTCAATGGGTTTGGATAAATGTATAATGACACATTTCTATGTTTATAGTATCATATAGAATTTTTTCAGTGCCCCAGATATCTTCTGTGTGTCCTCACCTATTCATCCCTCCCAGCTATTCTTACCCTGCCAACCACCAATCTTTTTATTGTCTTCATAGTTTTGTCTTTTTCCGAATGTCGTATGGTTGGAATCTTACAGTATGTAGCCTTTTCACATTGGCTTCTTTCATTTAATAATAATGCATCCAGGGCCCTTCTTTGTCTTTTCATATTTTGAAGGGCCATTTCTTGTTTGGACTGAAATATATTCTATTGTCTGGCGTATCAATGCTTATTTGTTTATTCAGCTACTAACGGACATCTTAGTTGCTTCCCAGTTTGGACTATTATTAATAAAGCAGATATAAACATCCATGTGCAGGTTTTTGTGCGTGGACATTGCTCTCAACTCCTTTGGGCAGCTTCCAGGGAGCATGGTTGCTCAATCATATGTAAGAGTATGTGTACTTTACAGAAACACTAACCTGGCTTCCAAACTAGCTGTACTATTTTGCCTTCCCGTCAGTAATTAATGAGTTTCTGTTGCTCCACATACTTGCCAGTTTGGTGTTACAGTGGCCTGGGTTTTCGCCATTTTGATAGGTATGTAGTTGTGTCACATTGTTGTTTTTAATTTGTATTCCCCTAACGACCTACAATGTGGAGCATCTTTTCATATGTTGATTTGCCATTTTCTATCTGTATATCATCTATTAAGATCTTTGTCCTATTTTTTAAAAAAAGATTTTATTTATTTATTTGAGAGAGGGAGCGTGAGAGAGAGCACAAGAGGGTGGAGGTTCAGAGGGAGAAGCAGACTCCCTGCTGAGCAGGGAGCCTGATGTGGGATTTGATCCTGGGACCCAGATCCTGACCTGAGGAGAAGGCAGTCACTTATCTGACTGAGTCACCCAGGCACCCCCTCTCCCAATTTTTTTTTTAAGATTTTATTTATTTATTCATTAGAGACACAGAGAGAGAGAGAAAGAAGCAGAGACATAGGCAGAGAGAGAGGCAGGCCCCATGCAGGGAGCCTGATGCGGGACTCGATCCCAGGACTCCAGGACCACACCGTGGGCCAAAGACCAATTTTTTAATCAAGTGGTTTTCCTGTTGAGTTTCTTTGTATATTTTGGATAAAAGCCCTTTATCCGGTGTGTCTTTTGTGTTTTTTGTTGTTGTTTGTTGGTGGAGAGGGGCAGAGAGAAAGAGAATCTTAAGCAGGCTGTTTGCCTGATGCTGGGCTCGATCTCACTACCCTGAAACCGTGACCTGACCCGAAATCAAGATCTGGACATTTAACCAACTGAGCCACCCAGGCACCCTTGGCTGTCTTTTGTAAGACATATTTTCTTCCAGTCTGTAGCTTGTCTCTTAATTCGCCGGGCATTGTTTTTCACAGCAGAAGATTTTAATTTTAATGAAATCCAGCTTATCAATTATTTATCTTATGGATCATATCTTTGGTGTTGTATCTCAAGTCATTGCCATACTCAAGGTCATCTAGGTGTTCTTCTACATTTTGTTCTCGGAGTTTTCTAATTTTGCATTTTAAATTTAGGTCAGTGATCCATGTCGAGTAACTTTGTGTTAAGGTTATAATGTCGGTGTTTAATGTCTGGGTTAAATGAATCTTTGTTCCACCTTCGGCCTTTTGACCATATCTCTGCTGCTGTAGTTTCCATATAGGCCCTATTCCCCATCTACAATTCTCATTCTATTTGACTTATTTCCATAACCGATTCCTACCTGCTACTTACCCATTCACACTCTCCCAAGTGCTAGCTTGACACAGCATTCATGAACAGCTATAATTTATGTCACATCTTTTTATTACTTCATTAGTAGTTACCTGTGATGCTGGAGACATCTTGATAAATAAGATATATTTCCTGTCACCAAAGTGATAAATACACAAATGTACAGTTTCAAATTGTTTATAAGGGCCATTTTATAGAAGTGTACATAATGTATTAGAGCACTGAAGTTGTGCACACAACTTCCTAGGGCAACCATGGGGAAAACAGCAGAGTGGGGGCTATTTCAAGAAAAGGGATCAACATGGGATGCCTGGGTTGCTGAGCATCCACCTGTGGTGATCCTGGGGTCCTGAGAACGAGTCCCTGTAGGCAGCCTGCTTCTCCCTCTGCCTATGTCTCTGCCTCTCTCTGTGTGTCTCTCATGAATAAATAAAATCTTTACAAAGAGAAAAGGGAACAACATATTCAAAGGTATTGGGATACTGTGTAGGTAGGGCTTAGAGATTTGCTGCAAAGATGAGGTTAGAATGTAGGTTGGGAGAGATTTTTAGATTAATACTAATGTTTTTTGATTCTATTTTGCACGAAATAGTTGGAATGATTGTATTGGAGCTGGGGGCAGAGGTGGAAGGATTGTGATGTTTTAGCAGGTAATGGCACAGTTAGATGTGTATTTTAGGAAATCAAATGGATGGATGAATGAATGAATAAATAAACAAGTCTTCCAAAAAACAAAAATTCAAACCCTATGTCCCCACAGAATTTTCTGTAGATTAGGGCAGTGTCTTTGATTATTCTCCAATCTTGTATAATAACCTGTGTATGTGGCCCAAGTCTTCGAATGATGTGGTCATTTTACCCACTGACAGACATCATGGACCTGTGTAAGTTGCATGCATGAGGTTTTAACAAAACTGCCCAGATGCGACTGTTTTGATATAAAGACCTGATATTTCATACAGCAACAAGTCTATTGAAAGCAAACGATGGGAATTTTTAAAAAATTATATTTCAAGGAAAGTGTGAGCATCAGATGGCCTTCACTGTGAAGAGCTACAGAGAGACTCAGTTGGACTCCTAAGAGGAAGATGCAACATATTATTACCAACAGCTCCTCAGGCATAGGCTTAGATGATTGCTGACTGCTGATCCTTTAAAAAAAAATGAGCTGGACTGAATCTGGGAATTGTAGATTAGGCATCTGACTTTGATATCAGTAAGACCAGATAAGGAAAATTTCTAAAGAGCACCTTGTTGAGTGTAAATTTCAGAACCTGCCACTGCCTTTTCCACCAGAGTAAATCATGTCTCACACGAAAGCGCTCTTGAAACAAAGAAAAATAAAACTATGGTCCAAAGAAAATCAGTGAGTAAATTTTCTGTAAAACATTACACAACTTTTGAAAATGTATTTCTAAGAGCTTTCAGCGAAATGTGGCAATAATGCTCGTTTCTGCCTTTTGCTTGGTATTCACATGACAAATCACCGGGAGAGGCAAAGTATTGCACTTTTTTTTTTTTGGAAGAATTAAAATGGAGAACATGATCCAATGTTAGGAATATTCCTCAATCTCTGAAACAATATTGCTTGCAGGATCCCCTGACCCTCAGCTTACAGATAAAGTAATTAAGGGCCAGAGTGGGGAAATGGCTTACGCAGAGTCATATATTGACAGAGACAGTTCTTAATATCATATGCCATTTACTGTATCCTGATCAGTTTCCAGGCACGGTGGTGAGACACTGTAAAGTGTATTATGTCTTTGTTAACTCCATCACATCCAGAGAATGAAGACCGGAAAAAGACTTACCTTGCCCAAGGTAACATAGATATTTAAGATATAGACCTGGGATTCAAGCTTGGTTTTGTCTTATTCCAGGGCCTTTGCTCTTCCCGGTGAGGACATGTGTCTTGCCTAGATCAGACTAGTATTACCGCCTCTGCTGGACTCTTCCCCCATTACCACTAAATGATTTCAGTTCTTGGAATTCTGAGAAACACAGTAAGCAGTGAGATTTGTGCACTTTTCCCCCAAAATGGCATATATAGTATATGAAGGAAGTAACACAGATCGATAGGCTGTGTTGGAAAATTAAAAAAAAAAAAAAAATCAACCATTTTCCTTTCTCTGGTCATGAGGTATCTCTACCAAGAATAGTGCTTTTATGTTGTCTTTGCAGATATGGAAAGGAGATGGAGAATGCTTCCCATCACCGTCCTACCCGTATAGGTAGCTAAATGGCCTAACTGGAGGGAAGGTGTAACCAGTTTATTAAATGGGCTCGATGTACTCTTTCTGGCCTCCTTCAACATTATGGACCCATCCCATAGTTTTCCAGGTGTTTTGAGGAATAAGAACACTTGATCTTACATTATACAATCACAAGTAAATGACATACTCGGTAGCCCTGATTCCAGGCCTAATATCTGCATAAATTTGCTTATCCCTCTGCCTATTTTCCCGTCCAATTTTTCTTCCATAGTCTAGCTAGAGTAGTCTTTTAAGGAAAAGGTGCTAATTAGCTGGAGTAAGAGAAAGAATTTGTGCGTATGTGCACACGTTTGTTGGGGTGGGTGGGGGGTCCAGGAGCACGTGGTAAGACAGGAGCTTCAACACACCATCACTGTTAACACCAGATCCCTCGAATGGAACCACTCTGCTAATAAACATGGAAGCCAGAAACCTGCCTCAGAGCTTACCCAATATCCCTTGGTGGCAGCCTCCCTGAGGAAACTCAGTTTATTTAAATAATTTATGCCACTATAGTTACCAGTTACTCACTTCATCTCTTTCCATTTCAGGAGTGGGGTGTCATTCCCCAGGATGCTCGTTGGCTTCATTTTTGGCATGAAAGGTGACAAAGCAAACTAGTTTCACATGTCAGTGGATGTTTAAAATCTTTCATTTCAGCAAGAATTTCTTTCCCCTGATCTTAACTTCTCAGATCCTGAGCTTTGTAAAAGCGGACTTTTTGGCTGTGTGCTGAAGGCTCAGTAACTCCCCTGGGCTCTTACACTCATTGATCAGAGTTTGGTAGATCCTGCTATTATAGTAGAATTAATGAATGAATTAAGAGCTGCTCGGAGAAACAGCCACAGATTGTGCACTTAGCGACTGGTGGTATCGTGGGTGTGAACAGGGTTAATTGTAAATCTAGGTGCACCTTTGCCAACTATGGGGATCATTAAATATATCTGGGACTCTTTTCCAAAGACTTGGGGCTTTAAATTCCAATGCCTTCCTCTTTAATATTCACAGCCGCACCAAGGCTTGATGGGTAAGGAAATGCATGTTTGTCCTTTTCCCTGGTAAGAACTGTTTCTACCTTAATCTTTATTTTTCCCCTCTGCGATTCGACATAGACACCATTATGAGTTTAATTGGGGATGCTTATTAATTGGCAACTCTATTTTTGTCATCACTGACTTTAAAACACGTTTTCCTACAAAATGGGTTTGAAGATAAGGTTGCAAAGCCTGCTCTTGTGTCAATTTTCTGTCATTCAATTATGATCTAAAATGTAAAATCCCTTCTCGCTTTTATGTCATTCAAGAGAGCTGAGATCCTTCTTGCTTAGTATTCTGGCCAGGTGATTTCTTTTAGCTGTCATTTTAAAAATGCATGAGGCTAAATTAAAAGTTGCAAAGACTTTGGGGATGATAATTAGGTAATCATCTTCTTGAGATGTGATTAAAACCTTTAACCATAACACATTTTCATCACCACTTTTGCTAGGTGTGTTATGAACAACGTCCCTAATACTATGCTCTGTGATTCGTATGGATCTTTACCACTTAATTGTATGCAAATTATATGTCACCAAGCAATCACGTAGCCAGACAGTATAGATGGCAAAGAAATAATTCCTATTCAGTATCACAGATCACAGTTAAAGATGAGAGACCTTGGGAGACCTGGAATCGCCAAGAAGATTCTGAATCATAAATTTCACTTGCCCACTCAAAAAGTGGTCTTGTTCTCCAACAGTCATCAAGTCTTCTTTTTTTTTTTTTCAAACAATTAACACCTATTTCGATAGCTTTGCCAGATACATCCATAGTTCGAAATGCTTTAACATCATCAGTTACGTCTTGATTAGGAGGAAAAAAGGAAAAAAACAAACTGATCAACAAGCTAGCTAATTGGCAGTGGGCACTTCTGATAAGCATGAAGTAGCCTCCCTAAGCGTCCATCCCTGGAAGACTAAGAGCCATCGTGCAGTGGAAAGAGCCAGGTTGGGGGACCACAGAGCCCTGCGTTCAGTTCTTTGTTCTTACACGTGCATACACAGATGTGTGATTTTAGGCAGGTTGCCTTGATTCTGAGCTTCCGTTCCTTTTTCTGTAATATGACAATAGCAATTTCTTTGTCCTACGTGTCTTAGGAGAATTGCACTTAGCTTAGGACATGGCACATAAGCCCTAAACGACTGGAACTATTGTCTTTATTATCAATTTAAGCAAACGTTTACTTTTTTCTGAGCATCCTGTTATTCTCCTTTAATATTAAATTCATAACTCCTCCCCACCCTTGCAGGGTAGTTAGGAAGATTAGTCATGCCTTATGAAAATAATCCCCTTTATTCTTGGCACATATTAGGTACTCATTAATGATTGCAACCATGTTATTTTACTGCTAGTATTTTAGTTGAATTTCATTTATTGAAGAAATATTTATTCGCTCTCTGCTCCATGTCATGATTTAGGTGCTGATAATGTGGTGAATGAGCCACACTCGATCCCTGCCTCGAGATTAGAACTGAGTAGGGGGCACAGTGCTGGTGGCTGAGGGGGTGCTGGAGGGTGTGTGCAAAAGAGGAAGAGATCTGAGGTCCCTCTCAGCATTCTCAGGTCATCCTTAGAGTCATCTTTAGTGCTAGAGCTACAGTGAACCGCAGGGGGTCAGGTTTGGGAACCTGGCTCCCCACCCCTCCCCATTCGCAGGCAGCCTAATTTGGGATAATTACCTAAAAAAAAAAAAAAAAATCTACTTTGTTAGACACAGAAACAATAAAATGTCCCTCATGCCTACATTTAGATTCTTCATGAAATTTTCATGTTTACTATATTAAAGAATTACTTATTCTGCCAAAAATAAAAAATTACCTGATGTCTCTGTGCCTCAGTTTATTCATCCGCAAATGGGGCTGAGAAAGTGACTCATATGCTGTTGTGGCAACGCAGTTTAATATACTGAAAACTTTTAGGATTGCACGTGGTACATAGCAAGTATTCAAGAAATGTTCATGGTCATTACAATTAATTTATTTCCTTGGATATACCTTGTCCCCACACGTGGTTCCTTCTTGGAAGGCTCTTTCCTTTCCTTCTTAACTGACCTCTCCATTACCCACACTTTACATCTCAGCTGGACACTGAAGCCCTGGTGGTGGGGGGGTGGGGGGAGTGCCTGACAGGACCTAGCAAGAATGTGCAGAGAGAGACCTGATGGGACTTGACAAAGCATTGAGAGACCCCAACATTTTAGATTTGGGGTCAGGAAGAGAAACCATGTACAGAGCCTGAAATGCAGCCCTGGAAAGGCTGGAGAAAAATCAAAAGACCATGGTATCACGGAGCACACCCGGAAGAGAGCCTTGTAAGGAGGAGTTGTTGTCGCCAGTGTCCACTGCTGCCTAGAGCCAAGTTCTACAAAGTTCCAAATACATCACCCATGGACTCTAGGGACTAAGAAGTCATTCCCGACCTTAACAAGATCAGCTTCTGGGGCCTCTCTTCTGGGTGGTAATGGAAGAGATAGTCTAGTAAATAAAAGAATACTTGAAGGCTGAGGGGATAGAAATAAGCTTATAAAATCATTTTCATTTCTGATATGAGGGAGATTCCATAATTTCATTATTTTTTTAATTTTTTGCTTTTAAGGTAATTGTTGGGAATTGAGAGAGTCGGGCCTCTGCTGGGATGATTCATCATCATTATGCCCTTGAGCATTCCTAGCGATGATCCTGTCCCCTTTCCTGATAATGAAAGAAAGGCAAACACGGGTGAAACCTGTGGGTTGGGCCACCATTTTGCTTTGTTTGTCTTGAAGTGGGGGGAACAGGACTTCAGCCAGCCTTCCCCAGGTCTTATCTCCACACCTCCTGGTTCCTTGGGAGATCTTTAATTTTTCATCTCCTTTACTTAACCCTCGTTCATTGAAGGTAACAAACTCCTCGTGTTTACCATCATTTGACCTTCCCTCTCTAGCTTGTCCTCCTCGCTGGCAAAAAAAGGTTAAAACTTTGTTGTTTTCTTTTCTGCCTCCTGTCAAATACCAGCACAGTTGGATTTTGTCTGAAGTGGAAGACGTCACTGAGCCACTTTTGGTCTCCAAGAAGTGTTCCACTTTTATTTTCCATAATAGTGCTTCCCCATCCGAGGGGGGAAGGTGACCAGGGAGGCTTATAAGCTCAGCTGATTCCTTAAATCTTCTGTTGCTGTCATTCGCCCACTGGGTTTGAAATTATGTTGAACTTCTTCATTCCTGCTAATGGGGTCTTCCTGTTGATGTTGGGGAAGAGATACTCTGTAATCTGGCTTCATTCCATGACATTATTTTTAAAGCCATAGTCCACACTTACTAGCTTGGTGTAATAGGCAGATGATCACAATAAAATGTAGAGGAGGCTTTCAGGGTCCTGCCAGATGTCCTGTCAAGGGCGGGAATGGTCTTTCCTCCAGCTTCTGTGAGTGCTTACTGCTCCCAGCTGACCCCTTCCTCCAGGGAATGCTTGTCTGCCACGCAGAAGCCCCCCACTCACACTCCCAGGTAACCCCCCGCTAAGGATGGACTCACTGCATACAAGAACCTCACTCCCTTTCCTTAATGTGGGGCTATTGCTCTGATGCTCCCTTTGGGATCATGCTTAATCTACTCTGAATGAGAGACCATATTCTTGTTTAGCAACTTCCTCTGCCCTACCCTACTTCTCTTATCCCCCTCCCTTTTCTGAGACCTCCTTATCAATAATCTCTCATTGATAATCAATAATCTCTCATTGATAATCAATAATCTCTCACAAGAATGTCCACAGTAGGGTCTATCTCCAGGGCACCTAACCTCAGCCCGTTGGCTAACATTTAAGGGTCTTAGCAATATGCCATTAACTCTGCTGATTGCATTACGTACGTGATGTCATTTAATCTGCCACACAGTCTCACTGGGCATGTAGTATTATCTCCATTTTACAGGAGAGGAAACAGAGAAGTCTCCCTCCCCAGGTTCATGTCCTTCTCCCCAGGTTGCAGAACTGGAAATTGAGGAATTAACTGTAGCTTTAGGACAGAGGAGAATAATAATGAACAAAAAAACAGTCCCTGCCTTCAAAAGGATGTGTGCCCACAAATAGATCAAGAACCACAGTTTTAGGGAGAGTCTTGATCCCAGTATTAGAAATACTTGTACCATATAGAAGATAAATAGTCTATGAACTTCTTTTTCTTTCTTTCTCTTTCTTTCTTTCTTTCTTTCTTTCTTTCTTTCTTTCTTTCTTTCTTTCTTTCTTTCTTTCTTTTTATGAACTTATTTCTTACTGTTAATTTTGTGTGTCGATTTCTGGGTTCCCTATTCTATTCCATTGATTTCTGAGCGTATCCTTTCACCAGGCCCACCCCGTTTTAATCGCTGTAGCTTTGTAGTAAGTCCTGAACTCTGGGTCTTGTAAGAATTCCAGCTGCGTTCTTTTTTTGAACTCTTTTTGACTTTTCAAATTCCTTTGCCTTTCCGCAGGAATTTCAGAATCACCTTATTGATAAGTATTTTGAAAAGCGCCCTGAGATTTTGATAGGGGCCGCAGGAAATAAATAGCTCTGATTGGGGAGAACTGATGTCTTCTTTGGTTTTTCTTTTGAATCGATACATAGTCGTTTTCAGCATACAGAGCCTGCTCTTTTGTAAGGTGCCAACCTGAGTGGTTTTTCTTTTTTTGTGCTATTGCCATGTTTTTGTTTGTTTTTAATATTGAGTCCCTATTGTTCATTGCTGGTAATAGAAACATGGTTGATTTTTGTACATTGATTTTATATTAAATGCCCTTGAAAAAAGTTACTACTTCTAGAAGCTTTCGGTAGAATCCTTAAGATTATCTATTTATACAAGCATGTCCTCTGCAAAGAGAGACAGTTTTTCTTCCTTTCCATTCTGTATTCCTTTTACCTTTTTTTTTTTTTTTTTTTGACATGGCACTACCTAAGATGTCTAGTAAATTCTTGCATAGAAGCGATGAAAGAGGATATCCTGGTATTGTTCGTAAATTTAGAGAGACATATTCGGTCTTTTGCCATTAACTTATTTGTTTATACTAGGATTTTGTAGATACCCTTTATCAGATTGAAAAAGCTTCCCTCTGCTCCTAGTTTGCTGATTGTCTTTACCTCGATAATCTATTGATATGATCATATGGATTTTCTTGAGTCTATTAATATGACTAATTATATTTGGTGTATTTTCCAATATTGAACCAAACTTATATTCTTGGGATAGATCACACTTGCTCATGATGCATTGTCTTTTCTGTATTGTTGAATTTGATTGTCAATATTTTGTAGATTTTTGTAACTATCATTATAAAGGGTATTGTCCTATGGCCTTTTTTTTTTTTTTTAATTTTTTTTTATTTTTAAGTGATCTCCACACGCAGCATGGGGCTTGGACTCAAAGCCCACTCCACTGACGGAGCCAGCCAGGCACCCCTGTATTATACATTTTCTTTTCTTGAAAGGTCTTTGTCTGGATTTATTAGTGGAATTCTTGCCTCATAGAACAAGTATAAAAGTTCTCCCCCTATTCTGTTTTCTGGAGGAGATTATATAGAATTGGTTTTATGCCTTCCTTAAATGTTTAGTAGAATTTGTCAGAGAAACTATGTGTGCTTGAGATTTCCTCTGTTGGAAGGTTTTAAACTAATAATTTCTAAAATAAATGTAGAAGTATTCAGGTTATCTATCATCCACAGAGTGGAATTTGGTGGCTTATGTCTTTCAAGGAATTGAACTATTTCATATAAGTTGTCAATTTTTTTATTAAAGATTTTATTTATTTATTCATGAATGACACATGGAGAGAGGCAGAGACATAGGCAGAGGGAGAAGCAGGCTCCTTGCAGGGAGCCAGATGTGGGACTCGATCCCGGGACCTCAGGATCACGACCTGAGCTAAAGACAGACACTCAACCACTGAGCCACCCAGGGGTCCCTAAGGTGTCAAATTTATGGGCGTAGAATTGTTCCGAGTATTTTCTTGTTATCCTTTTCGTATCTGTGGTATCTATGGTAATGTTTTCATTTGTGTCTTTTCCTATTGTATTTCATTGTCGATCTGGCTAAAGCCACCACATTTTTATTTTTAAGAACTGGTTATTACTTTTGCTTGCTTTGCTTTTTTTCATATTTTTTTAAATATATATATTTTTTATTTATTCATTTGAGAGAGGGAGAGTGTGAACAGGGGCAGAGGGAGAAACAAACTCCCCATTGAGCAGGGAGCTGGACTTGGGGCTTAATCCCAAGACCCAGAGATCACAGCCTGAGCTGAAGGCAGACACTTAATCGACCAAGCAACCCAGGTGCCCCCTGATTTTTTTATATTTTATATTTCAATGTCACTGATACTTACTCCCATCTTCTATTGTTTCCTTCTTTCTATTCTTTTTTTTTTTTTTTAAGTAGGCTCCATGCTGGGTATGGAGCCCAGTGTAGGACTTGAACTCAGGACTCTGAGATCCTAAGACCTGAGCTGTGATTAAGAGTCTGACATTTAACCAACTGAACTACCCAGGCACCCCTCACCCTTCTTTTTACTTCTTAAAGGACAATTTTCCTTCCTCTAATTACCTAAAATAGCTTAGATTCTAAATCTAAATGCCACATTAATATATCAACAAATTGTCATATGTTGTATTTTCAATTTCCTTTAGTTCACGTATTTTAGAATTTCCATTAAGACACCGTCTTTAGGGATCCCTGGGTGGCGCAGCGGTTTGGCGCCTGCCTTTGGCCCAGGGCGCGATCCTGGAGACCCAGGATTGAATCCCACGTCAGGCTCCCGGTGCATGGAGCCTGCTTCTCCCTCTGCCTGTGTCTCTGCCTCTCTCTCTCTCTCTCTCTGTGACTATCATAAATAAATAAAAATTAAAAAAAAAAAAAAAGACACCGTCTTTAAAGCATATATTATTTGGATGTGTTTTTCAAAAAAATTTCCATGGGTTCCAGGCCCCTAGCCAGTCTCACTTTTTCTTTCTATCCTTCAAAGAGTTCATACATTTGTTTTATAGGTACTACCCAGCATTTTTAGTTGTATTTAGCAGTTGAAAGAGGCAAAATTATATCTATTTTATCTTCCAGAGGAAGGAGTGACTTTCACATGCATTTTTAAAATTTAATTTTGACAATTACTTCAAGTCCACAATTCATATGACAATTGTTTAAATGAGAAACTTAATACTCAGAGCATTTCAGTAAGTTAGTTTTACTTGCCGAATCACTAACACTTATATATATGTTTTTGCCAAGACACCTAGCATTCTTGTATTTTATGATGTTAACTTGTACAATATCATTTGTTTTTCCTCCATTTCTTCAGATTCAGACTGTGTCTCAGAGCCATGGTGTCTCTCACACCTGGTTTAGTGGGCCTATGGGTATATTAAGTATTGAGTAAAATAGTTGCTGAAAAATCCCAATGATGCATGCATTCTTATACGTTTGTTGTTACTTTTTTTTTTTAATTTCATGAATAATTACATCTGTAACCCTTTGCTTTTGCAGCTTGTACATAGCCTGATTCTAATAGGTGGTTTAGGAGGCTATACCGCGAGGCACCCCTGCAGCCACACAGGGGAAAGAACCACCGATTTCAAAATTGGCTGTCGCTGCAATTCAGAGTCCCTTTGAAATTTTGTATATCTGCAGATCAGGGTTGGCCTGTAATGGCATTTTTGGAAGTAAAGATTTGTGAGCCTCTTCTTGGTTCACAGCAACTCGATTCAGCGTCACCCATCACCTTGAAGTCAGCCCTTTCACAATCACATGCGCTAATAGCATTTTTTTCCTTTCATTGATTTTTCAAACTGAATGCACAGCCTTCCTCTGACTGGCACATGCTTTTGTACCATGCTGCAGTTCATCCTGGCCCCCTCTATTACTCTGTGTGATGCTGCTCAAATCCCTAATTACCCTTCTAGATACTGCTATGGCAGCTAATAAAAGGATTTTGCAGGCTGGGACTGCCATGATTTTTCAGCAGCTACGTACTCTTCGACTGTTGTTGTATTAGTTTCAACGTATGTTCACTGCTCCACCTGTTGTTTCCAGCACCGGCGTGTTTCGGTTTTTCTCCGTTATGCTTTGCAGTGTCTTAGTTGAACTTCTTTCAGAATGAGGATTCAATCAGTAGGACACAGTAACATGCTTTGAGCTCGCAACTTTTTGGGTGTATGCTTATAAGTACATCTCAATTCAGATTGAACGAGCATCCTCTGTTCTCTTAAACTATGGAAAGCAGGTATGTTGATGCTTTGTGAGTCACAAGGAGCAAAGTCTGCAGAATCATACAATTATGTTGACAGTGGTAGAGCAGGATAATATGGGGCTTTGACTTTTTGTGACAGGTGGTCCTGGAGGTGGCCTAACCTTGACATCTTAAATATGCTGCTATCTCATGTGAATGCAACCCCAAATGTACTCCCTCCTGCCCCACTGAGATCTTAACCATAGTTAATAATAAATGTTAATGTAAGAGGCAGTGTATAGAGTGGAAAAAGTGTGTCCTTTGCGGGTAAAACAGACTTGTAGTCGATGCTTGATCCTCTCACTTGTGGCTATGTGATTCAGGTGAGTTACCTAAAATACCTGGGCCTCAGTTTTCTTATCTGTGAAATAAAGATAATAAATACAGATTTTAAAAATAATGTATATACAGTTCCTGGAGATGTTTTTAAAAAAATTTTATTTATTTATTCATGAGAGAGAGAGAGAGAGAGAGGCAGAGACAGAGTCTGAGGGTGAAGCAGGCCCCAGACAGGAAGCCCGATGTGGGACTCGATCTCGGGTCTCCAGGATCATGCCCTGGACTGAAGGCCGTGCTAAACCGCTGAGCTACCCAGGATGCCCCAGTTCCTGGAGATTTGAGTTTAATGTAGTGTAGACTGATATGCTCAATTACATAAAGTCTTGATTGGTTATAATAACTATATATAAACTTTATTGAACACTTACTCTATGTTAGATACTGTATAAATGCTTTACATGGGTTATTATATTTAATCCTCATACAACCTCTATGATATAAATGCTATCAGTACTCCACTCCCAGTTAAAGAAAGTCATAGAGTGGGCAGCCCCGGTGGCACAGCGGTTTAGCACAGCCTGCAGCCCAGGGCGTGATCCTGGAGACCCTGGATCGAGTCCCACGTCAGGCTCTCTGCATGGAGCCTGCTTCTCCCTCTGCCTGTGTCTCTGCCTCTCATTCTCTCTCTGTGTTTCTATGAATAAATAAATAAAATCTTAAAAAAAAGAGAAAGTCATAGAGTAACTATGATGTAAGAAGTTATATAGATAGTAAGAGACAGATCCAGGATTTAAGTCCAGGTGCATATAACCTAGCCTGTACGCCCATACTGTTCAAGTATATATTGTACTACCTCTCATCAACCTCGGTACATTGTTATTTGATTGGTCTCAGTCACAATGTGCTTAGAACTGTCCTGAAATCAAAGCATGAATAGAATTTAAGCAGTAGTAGGAAGATCATAGCAACAGCTTTACCTACTTGTTATAAAAAATAAAAATAAATATTGAAATATTTAAAAATGAGTATATAAAGGAATTCTCCTGGTATTCTAAATATTAGTAATTTAGTGTTCAGGAGTTTAAATCACTATATTCATTGCACTGGTGCCTATTGTTGTAATAGTAGGAAGTCCTTCTTTAACAGCCTTCCAATAGTCTGGCTATGAGAAATTAAAACAGGGGTGTCTGTGTTTGAAAACATGCCCTATTGAACTAAGTACATGTATATTCTCATAAGCTTAAGACTCTTTATATTCACTTTATCTTCTTCAACAAAAGCCCTAGTTAAAAAAAAAAAAAAAAGCCCTAGTTATCCTCTGCTTTTGCTTTTCAACATGACAGCTAACTAATCTAACAGATTACTTGCTTTGTGTGGATCGATGGTACTTGCATTCTAATGGATGAGGGCCGTCCTTATGCAAGTATCATTTTACCAATTTCAGTTGCATAGAAAGCTAATGTGGAAAAGATTTTGGGCAGAACCCAAGAATTATGTCCTTTATATTACTGTTGATCTTTTTTTTTTTTAATTATTTTTTTAATAGGTCCTGTTGATAGTTCAGAACCTTTTAGGCAATATTTGAATTTCTAGTTTGAAAATGAACATTCATTTAAGGGCTTTGGCGGGGAGAGGTGAATAATGTGCAAATTACCTGGCCAACAGTCCTTCTCTGCTTTATGTGGACTCTCAGACATAACGTATGACCAGCATAAGTGTAAAGTACTGTATATACTACTAATTTTGGATTATTAGTGGGAATCTGGTAAATGAACAAAAAGAATATGGGTGTTGTACAGACCTTCTTTGGAAATGAAGGTTCAGTTTCCTCTACCTCTATTCTTTATCAAAGTCATTAAAATTCCTCTGAATGGACAGAGACATTCTGCTCTTTTTTTTTTTTTTTAAGATTTTATTTATTTTTTTGAAGGAGACAGAGAGCGAGCTAGAGTGGAGGAGGAGCAGAGGGAAAGGGACAAGCAGACTCCACAATGAATGTGGAGCCTCACGTGGGGCTCAATCCCAAGACCCTGAAGTCATGACTGGAGCTGAAATAAGAGTCAGATGCTTAACCGACTGCACCACCCAGGTGCCCCTTAGACGTTCTACTCTTTAATTTTCTCTTTCCAGCCACTGGTGAAGATCGTAATGAATCTTCAGCTAAAAGGCAGCCGAGAATAAAGAGGGAACATGCAATCTGAATTATTGGTCTTCAGGGGATCCCTGGGTGGTTCAGCGGTTTAGCACTTGCCTTTGGGCCAGGGTGTGCTCCTGGAGTCCTGGGATCGAGTTCTGCTTTGGGCTCCTGGCATGGAGCGTGCTTCTCCCTCTGCCTGTCTCTGCATTCCCCCTTCTCTCTATCATGAATATAGAAATTTAAAAAATCTTAAAAAAATGAATTATTTGTCTTCAGATAATTAAGCATTGACTATGTATTTTTCTCTGATCTTTTAATTACCACTTTTATTTCAGACTTTGTTTCTTATAATTTTTATTTTCTTGAATCATCAAATAATCATCATGGGAGATTTGGTCGGTATCCCCAGTAAGGTCCTATTATATATGATGCCAGTACTAATAAATGTGATACCGGTCTACTTAATCTAGCTTTTTAAATTCCACATTTAAAAAAAAACTTAGTATTTTGCGTGTGTGTGGGGTTGTTTTTTTGTTTTGTTTTGTTTTGTTTTGTTTTTTTACCTGTTTTATTTTTTAGGGTATGTCATAAGATGGTATTGATGCTTTTGATCTTTTTGCTGTCTGGGGATGTGGTACAAAGGCAAAGAAGTAAAGTGTGGGGAAAAAAGGCATAAACGTTAGACTCTGAATTTCAAAAAGGGGAAGATTAACTTTCCATCTTTGTAAATAGATCTATAAGTTCACATATGGGGATTCTTACCTTTTACTTTTCAGAGCATCTACTAGATAATTTGCACTCTTAGTTTTCACCCTAGCTTCTGTTCATAAGAATTAAAACACATGGAAGGGGTTTTGGGGTATATATTAAACAGTATATTTTTACTGCAGACAGTGTATTTTGGGTGCTATGGGACTACCATTGAAGTAGACTACAAGTTTTCTGCTTAGAGTAAGCTCAAAAACCAGGAAGGGAGGCAAATTTACACATATAAAGAAACTGAAAAAATATACAAATAAATATACAAAGCCAACCACTATATACATACACTAATGAAAATTTTATGTAATCAATAATAGCCTTCCACTTCAAGTATGGCAGAAAATGTTCTCTGAAGGTTCCTGTCACTGCAAAACAACTAATTTTATATGAAACTGTCTTCAGGAAAAATTGTAGTTCTTAGGTGTGGGAATTCTCTTAGGTCTCTTTCCCATCAACAAATATGAACTGAGCTCAGTACGCACAGTAAGTAAAAGAGGAAAGTTGCCTTGAGTTAATATGCTCATATCAGGGACACCTGGGCACCTCAGTGGTTGAGCATCTGCCTGCAGCTCAGGTCTTGATCCTGGGGTCTTGGGATCAAGTTTGACATTGGGCTCCCTGGAGGGAGCCTGCTTCTCCCACTGCCTATGTCTCTGTGGATCTCTCATGAGTAAATAAATAAAATCTTTTTTTTTTTTTTTTAAGCGCCCAACACAAAAGAAAACAATAAATGGTGGATGAGTCTAGGAATACTAATACTGCATTTAAATTTCAAGGGAATTATATATTAAAATTATTTGACAAAAAGTATAAAATGACTGCAGAAAATATTTAAGGAAATCAAAAAATGAGAGGCTGTTAAAAATAACCATAAATATTTGAAAAGGAATGCAATTGAAATCCTAGAAGAAAATGTGTAATTGCAGACGTAAAAATAACAAAGAACGACTGACTTGCAGACTAGACACAGAAGAACAGTGAGTTGATTTTTTGGGAAGATTGTTGTGAAGAAATTTTATAGGATGCAGCGCACAGAGACCAATGAAATATGTCAGGTTAAGCAGTATGGAGGATAGAAGATCTGATGTGTAACAAGTAAGAAGTAGGAAAGTGGAGATTCTGGCACATAAATATTATAAATAATGATTTGGTATTTTTCAGAACTGACAAAATACATAAAGCCAAAGACTCTAAGCACAGAAAATTCCCAGTTAAATTATTTAAAGCAATGAACATTGGCAGCTCTTCCTGCCTCTGGGTTCTGTCCCCATGCTTTATTTTGTTTTCAAGATTTTATGAATTTGTTCATGCGACACACAGAGAGAGGCAGAGACATAGGCAGAGGGAGAAGCAGGCTCCATGCACGGAGCCCAACTCGGGATTCAATCCCAGGACTCCAGGATCACATCCTGGGCCGAAGGCAGACGCCCAACCACTGAGCCACCCGGGTGTCCCATTTTATCTGTATCTTAAACACTAAACTAAGGACAGAGTCCCCAGAACGACTTCAAATTTCTTTCCTTCTTTTATTCATTTTCCTCACATTTTAAAGCTATTTCCATGACTATGTCCTCAGAAAATCCTGAGATGTGAGGGGCACCTGGGTGGCTCAGTGGGTTAAGTATCCAACTTTTTTTTTTAAAAAGAGTTTCTTTATTCATGAGAGACCCACAAAGAGAGGCAGAGACACAGGCAGAGGGAGAAGCAGGCTCCCCACAGAGAGCCCCATGCGGGACTCAATCCTAGGACCCGGGGATCTCGCCCTGAGTGGAAGGCAGATGCTCAACCAATGAGCAACCCAGACGCCCCTGTCCCCATGCTTTAATACAAACACCTTTTGGCCCTGGAGGGGAAAAAAAGCAACATACTTGTATTTTTTTAAAGATTTTATTTATTTATTTATTTATTTATTTATTTATTTATTTGAGAGAGGCAAAACAAGCGGGGAGCAAAGCGGAGGGAGAGAGAAAAACAGACTCCGTGCTGAATACGAGCCTGAACACAGAGCTTTATCCCTTGACCCTGAGATCATGACCTGAGCCAAAATCAAGAGTTGTCCACTTCACTGGCATCCCACGGTATACATTTAGACACAAGATAGTGAAATGGCTAAACGTAAAAGTCAAATAAAGTTATTTAACAGCAGCCAGGGAGAGGAAAAAGACAGAAAACCTATCAAGAAACCAAATTTGACCGATAGCAGATCTTTTAACAGCAACACTGTATGCCAGAGAACACTGTATTTATATTGTCAAAGTGCTGAGAGACCATAACTATGAATTAGTAGTGCATCCAGTATTGTGTTTAAAAGTACACGAGTTATACAATGTAAGACTTGTGATGACCCTGGTGACAGATAATATTAATCTGTCTGAGAACTGGCTGGTTACTGAAATAAATACTCTAATTTGCCCAGGCCAATGTTCTAGTTAATAGTGGAGCTGGTGTCGAACCCAGATCTGTCTCCACCCCATGCTCTTCTATGCAATGCTATTTCCCATTCTAAAGATGTATAATTTATTTTGTGCTGATTAGAGATTCCCATTCTATTTCTCCCCCAATTCTATCTTTAGGAACATTAGCAATACTGATTATTCATTCTTGTAGTAACTCTTTATGAAGGATTTTTTTTTTTTTTTTTTTTTTTTTTTTGGTGCAACGTGCAGGTTATCGCACCAGCTATTCTGGGGGACAGTGAAATGAACAGTTCCACAGTCACTTTAACAAGACTTTAGCAGAATAGAGAAAATAAGATATTTAAATTAATATATTACCTAGAACACAGAAAGAAGTAAAAGATGATTAATTCCACAAAATACAGTTAGATAAGGGGCTATCAGAGATCATAAAAGAGATAAGATACTTCCAGTTGGGAAGGTAGATGGAAAGAGGGTGAGGAATTCCCAAAAAATGAGTTTTAGAATATGGCATTTGAACTGAATGTTGAACAAGGAATAGAATTTAGTTAGGAGCTCCTGGGTAGCTCAATTGCTTAAGCATCTGCCTTTGGCTGCTGTCAGGATCCCAGGGTCCAGGGTTGGAGCTGTGCATTGGGCTCCCTGCTGAGCGGTGAGCTTGCTTCTTCCTCTCCTCCCAGCTTGTGTTCTTTGTCGCTATTTCTGTCTCTCTCTCAAATAAATATATAAAATCTTAAATAGAATTTAGTTATGAAGTAATGGGAGAAAAGATCATCCTTAGGATAATTAGTAGAGGCACAGAGAGAAAGCATTATGCCATGTGTTAGACTTTGAATAGTAGATACGGTATGGGAAGGGGAGGCACCAAAGAAGAGTCCAAGAAGGTGGAGGTGGCAGGTGGAGGTACTTGCATAAGAACACACTGTAGGATTTTGAACAGGGGAATGGCATGATCAGTCATAGGGGCAGGGAATATTGGCAAGGTTAATAACTAAAAACATTGCTGAGATATTAAAAGGGAATGAATTAAGTTTTCTGCAATGGCAAAATTAAATAGGTAGGGGTATTGGTCAGGATTCTCCAGAGAAGCAGAGCCAATGGGATAGATAATAGGAGATACACACACACACAACACACACACATGCACACATGTGACCCTTGAACAACATGGATTTTTTTTTCAGTAAATACTACAGTATTGTAAATGCATTTTCTCTTTATGATTTATCTAATAACTTTCTTTTCTCTAATTTTATTGTAAAGATGCAGTATATAATACATATACAAAATATGTGTTAATTGACTTTTCATGTTATCAGTGAGGCTTCCAGTCAACAGCAGGCTCTTAGTAGTTAAGTTTTGAGGAGCCAGAGTTCTATAGGAGATTTTCAAATGTGCAGGAGAGGATAGGTGCCTCTAAATCTAACATTTTTCAAGGTTCAACTATATATGTTTTTACAGAGAGAGAGAGAGAGAGAGAGAGAGAGAGAGAGATTTTTTAGGAATTGGCTCACACAGTTATGGAGGTTGAGAAGTCCTACAGTCTGCAGCATGCAAGCTGGAGAACCAGGAAAGGTGATGGTAAAATCCACTTTCCACCTAAAGGCCTGAGAACAAGGGGGCTACTGGTGTAATTCTTGGAGTCAAAAGGCCCAAAACCCAGGAGCTCTGATTTCTGAAGACATGAAATCATGATAAAATTAAAGGAGCTGCTACTCAGTTATTCTGTTGTAGCTCAAAGGTAAACCTCTGGTCATGAACAGGGTGGCTTAGGTCCTGGCTTAAATATATAAATATAATTAAATAAATATATAACCATATTTCCACATATCATGTACATCTTTGTAGTGGGAGGTAAACTGGCATTTGTGCTCCAGAGAGAACCAAATGGGTTACTCTTCTTGCCCAAGGGATGATGGGATAAGGACTGATGGTGAACATTGAAGGAGATTTGTCTTTCCATGGAGCCTAGAGAATCTTACCATTAGTATTTTCCTGGACTCCTCCATCTTCCATCCACATATAAAAAAGAAATCAAGTGTAAATGGGTCATTTATATTAAGGAAAAGAATTAATTGCTAGAAAATTGCCAGAAAAATAGTGGGGGAAACAGGCGTACTTCTAATCAAAGTGTATCATATAACACAATAATAATATCACTAAGATAAGTCCATTTCCAAGAGAAAAAGCATCCCTTTCTCTCTTAATCCATTCAGGTTGCTATAACAAAATCACCATAAACTGGGTGTCTTACACAACAGGAATCTATTTCTTGTAGTTCTGGAGGCTGCGATTTCCAAGATGGCACAGTTAGATTTGATGTCTGGTGAGGGTCTGCTTCCTAGGTCATAGTTGGCCATCATTTTCTGTGTCTTTGTGTGGTGAAAGGGGCAAGGGAGCTCTCTAAGGTCTCTCTCTTTTTTTTTTTTTATAAGGGCTCTAACCCCATTTAACAGTGTCAGAGCCCTTATGACCAACTCCATTCCCAAGGCTTCATCTCCAAATCCCAACACACTTGGAAGTAGGATTCAGCATAGGAATTTGGAGGGGACACACACACTCAGTCGATAGTACTTTCAAATTATCTGTTGAGAAGAATGAATAAACAGTAAAGTCAACCCAATAAGTTTGGAAACTTCAAATACTTTAGTCAGATCCTCCAAATTCGATCTAACAAACTTTTTGACACACAGACATAAACACAAGAGGGAGTTTAAGCAATTATGGGGAGCTGGGGATAACTAAAGGTGGCTTATTTTACAGCTGTCCTTAGATAAACATAAAAGTTATGGGCAACTTGCATGGATCATTTTTTGTTTAATTCTCTTCTATAATCTTTAAATCAACATTTATCTTGAAGACAAGGGAGCGAGATTTACAGCAAGATCGCAGTCTTATAATTGGACTAGCTTTGAATGTAAAGTAACAGTTTTATATTCATACGGTTCAAGTCCCAGTGTGCAGTTTAATAAGACTGTATTTTTTAAGGAAAAAATATCTATGTTGTTTTATTGCCAAAATGAGAAAAATTACAGAAAATGGTTTGTCTTATTTGCTTAGGGGGCTGGGGAAACTATCAAATTCTTTACCTTCTTGTACAGGCAAATATATAATCTATGTCTTTATTTTTAAAAATGCATAAAGATAATTTATCTTCCAGATGTTGGGGTGAATATAATATTTTAATCTTCCTTGAAAGCAACATTAATTTTCCAGGGATATTTTTATGAACCCACCTTATTCATTGGCTTGAATCTCCAATGTTTAATTATTTCTTGCTTTTTCAACCAAGATAATACTTTTAAGCTACTTTTTCTTTGTTTCTAATAACAATGCCATGTGGAGTTCTGAGTACATTTTTTTGTTTTACTGATACCGCTTAGAAGATTGTGAGCATTATTCTTTGGGTAATGCAGAGAACCACTAAAGTGCACTCTTTCAGTTTTCCCCCCAATTTGAGCTCCAAAAGTGAGGAAAGGCAGATCCAATCCTTTTTGAACCTGTACACTGTACATTTCCATAATAGTCAATGTCTATTTACATTGAAAATAACTGAAGACATGATCCCTGGTGCAAGTTTTTTCTCTTCCTTCACCTCAAATGTGCTGAAATTCTCGCTGTCAAATATCTCATTAAGGAGTTAACAGAAAAAAAAATCTGCTTTTAGTTTTGCTGAGAGGTCCTTCTGCCTTTCCTTAGAAGATAAGCTCCTTGATGACAACAGTGGCTTATCTAGTTTTCCTAAGGGACTAGCCTAGGACTGACAGGATTGCAGTAAGAGGTAAAGGTAATCAGAGGTAAAAATTAATTAAATGTATTGTTGCTATTGAGGCTTTTTATTTCCACCTCAAAACATTTAGAGGATTTGAAAAGATCAAATTTCTTTTATCGCATATGTATTCAGATTTAATTCGCTATCTACCTAATTGGGTTAACCAGTTTGTTCAAAAGAACAAACATGTAGTTAATCTAACGTCACTCATGAAAGAGAATATATATACATACATAATAGTGTTAGCTATCACATATCACATCACTCCAAGATAAACCCCCAGTTATTTTTTTTCAATTTATTATTTTTTTAAAAATTTTATTTATTTCTTTGACAAAGAGCACAAGTAGGCAGTAGGCAGAGTGGCAGGCAGAGAGAGGGAGAGAAACACACTCCCTGCTGAGCAGAGAGCCCAATGCGGGGCTTCATCCCAGGACCCTGGGATCATGACCTGAGCCCAAGACGGATGCTTGACCGACTGAGCAGCCCAGGCACCCCAATAAATCCCCAGTTGTAATTAATAGCCTCAATCCTCTAGAATTTTCTTTTTGTCTCTATTCTTCTGACTTTCATTTATTCCCACTCCCTTCGTTTACCCTCAGTTACCATTTCTCTTTGGTTGACCAAAGCTGTGATGTAGACCTTCCTACATGTGTGTTTGTCTCTGATTTCTAATTGCCTACTAGACATTTCTACCGCCAAAATCCTGACAGCTTCCCTGTATCATGTATACGGCTAAATTTTTTTTTTAATTTTTATTTATTTATGATAGTCACAGAGAGAGAGAGAGAGAGAGAGAGAGAGAGGCAGAGACATAGGCAGAGGGAGAAGCAGGCTCCATACACCGGGAGCCCGATGTGGGATTCGATCCCAGGTCTCCAGGATCGCGCCCTGGGCCAAAGGCAGGCGCCAAACCGCTACGCCACCCAGGGATCCCTATACGGCTAAATTTTATTCTCTGACCTGTCCTTTTCAGCCCTTTGTTATTTTGTTAGGTTCATTCAGGACACTATGAGCTTTCCTATCAGATTTTAAAATTAAGAATCATCTTTGATTTCTCTTTCTCTTGATCGCCTTTATTGCAGTCTTCCATCCAAACCCTCCCTTTCTTCCTTCCAAATCTCCATGGTATTAGCCATGCTCTTTGCTTTTCTACTACCAACACCCCAGTGTAGACCCTTCTTACCTTTCTGCCTGGATTATTGGAATTGCTGCCGCCTTCTTCTTCTTTTTCTTTTTGAGAGAGACAGAGCGCATGATTGAGTGGTTGGGGGGAAGGGTGAGCAGAGCGGGGAGAGAGAATCTGAAGCAGGCTCTAAGCCCAGTGCAGAGCCCAGGGTCTTGACTCTGAGATCATAACCTGAGCAGAAATCAAGAGCCCTTAAATAAAAATTAAAAAAAAAAAAAAAAAAAAAAAAGAAATCAAGAGCCCGATTGATACTTATCCCACTGAACCGCGCAGGTGCACCTGGAATTGCACGCCTTAATGGAATACCTTCCTTGATTTTATTTATTCATGAGAGACACAGAGAGAGAGGCAGAGACCTAGGCAGAAGGAGGAGCAAGCTCCTCATAGGGAGCCTGATACGGGACTCGATCCCAGGATCCTGGGATCATGACCTGAGCCGAAGGCAGACACTCAAACCACTGAGCGACCCAGGTGCCCCGGAATAACTTCCTTTATTTAGCCTCTTCCTCTCTGAACCTGTAGCAGCATTTTAATTGCTGACAGCGTTATTGATCATGCAGTTGCTGCATTAGTCAGGGTTCTCCAGAGAAATGGAGCCAATAGCATATATATAGAGAGATATTAAATGGGATTTATTATGAGGAATTGGCTCATACTGTTGTGGAGACTGTGTCCTCCCATTTTCTGCCATCTGCAAGCTGGAGGCCTACCAAAGCCTGTGGTGTAGATCCAGTTCAATCCTGAAGGCCTGAGAACCATGAACCGTGTAAGTCCCAGTCCTGAGCCAAGTTGGAAGACCCGAGAACCAGGAGTCCTGATGTCAGAGAGCAGTTCAAGCAGGGAAAACAAATTTGCCCTTTTTCCAACCTTTTGTTCTATTCAGTCCCTCAGTAGATTGCAGGATTCACACCCACACTAATGAGGACCATCTTCTTTACTTTGTCTAATGGGTCAAATGCTAATCTCTTCCCCAAACATCCTTGTAGACACAGTCAGAAAAATGTTTTCCAGGCTATCTGGGCATCCCTTAGCCCCATGTAGTCAACACATGAAATTAATGATCACATTTGCCTTTAGCAGAAGAGGCTGTTCGTATTGAAGATTTTTGTTCCTGAAGACTGAGCACCAAGTGCAGCTCCCTCCACATAATCTTCACCTTATTATCCTTGGCAGAATGGCATTTCTGCATTCTGCTGTCTTATGGCTGTTTATCAATACCATTAACATGTGCTCCTTTGTGTTGTGGTGGATTACAGCCACATTCTCTTTCTGGATGGCATCCTAATTGAGGATAGAAACATTAATATATGAGATGATTAATAGATGAATAATAGATGAATAATTGTAGATGGATTTTTTTCAATGATTAATGGGCCCTGTTTTATTTACCAATAGCTAGGGAAGGTCTGAGTTAATAGATTTTCTTTTCCCAAGATTAAAGGGACTCATAGGATATTAGAGCTACAGGGGTCATTAAAATTTACACATTAAAGATTTTCTCAACATTACAGGGGAGAAAACTGAAGCCCAGAGAGGTTAAGTGACTTATGTGCAAGTTCAGGCAGCAAGTTAAATGCCTCCTCACTTGTACTCCAGTCATTCCAGTTCCCAGTGAATTGCCTTCCAGTAGAGGCCTTACTTCCAGTCGTAGCAATGGTGATACAAAAATCAAGTGCCGTTACTTACTCCTCTAAACATTCATTTTTAATAGTCTTCATTCAGAATATATATTAAGAGGTTTCATATCTGCAGTTGATAATGAATTCAAAATGAATCTGCATTTAGGAGACAGAATTTTGTATACCATGAAGAGAAATATTCTGCTGAATGTTAGATGTTTATTTTTTTATTTTTTTATTATTATTTTTTTTATGTTAAATGTTTAAAGGTAAATAATGACAAACGAAAAGCCCCCATGGTGTTAATTGGCATAGTGTACTTTGGGGGGAGTAATATTTAATACACTGGGGAAAGATATCTTTTCCTGTGATGAGATTCCATGCACTATTATGCAAATTTTTTATAGCATTTCAGGAAAGATACAATTTCATGAACAATACAGTATGTTGTAAAAAAGTAGTAAAAATAAACAAATCTACCTCTAAGCCAAGGACATAAATCATATGAAATATTTATGAATCACATTTTGTAACCTTTAATAATATCAAACCGAATCCAGTGGTTTTAAATTAGATTTCAATCCAGCGCTCTGCTCTTCAAACAATGCTAGATATAGCAAGTCTTCACTATCAAGTGTACTTTTAAATAACTAGGTGTCTCATAAAATGCCTTCTTCACAGAGGAACCTTGTTTCGTGTTGTCTGTCGTAAACAAGATGAACTGCATTGCTATTTTCTTCCTTTTAACAACATCATCAGATTGTTTTGATTTATATCTCTCTCATAAAATATTATTATCAAGCAAAATAAAGCACAAAACCCTTGTTCTTGTTTTACAAGCAAGAGAGAGTCTTGCTTTTAGGCTGTGGTTGGTTAAGCAGTCTGGCTTCTTTTGCCTTCTATTTTTCTTTCTTTTCTTTCTTTTTTTTTTTTTTTTTTTCCTTCTGTATATCAGAATATTCTGAAATAGATATTCAGTCTGCCTCTTTTCAGGTGGTCTCTTTCCTTGACATTCTGAAGCAGGCTGTGTTCTGCACACTGTGTTATGGCAAAATTTCCAGAGTCTTCGCCCCAGTGAAGGCACCTTAATAGTCCGACTCTTTCTTTTCAATTAAAATAAAAAAATAAAAATTACAGGGTGACCTTGCAGGACAAAATCATCATGCATATTCTGAGCTATGTTTTGGATTTCAAATCCAAAGATGTTCCTGAAGTCCTTTGTATTTAATTTTATTTAAGTACTTGCAATTTTAGATAGATTGGCAACGAAGACGTGCCAACAAAGGAACAGCTTCTTCCCTTAGTAGTTAGCAGCAAATTATTAGCTTTTAAAGAAAATTGCCTCCTTCACCCTGCTTTAAAATATGCAGTCTTTGTTTATAGCACATTTTGTCTTTAATGCTGTGTGGCACCATATATGTTATTTGTTTGCTTCCCTTCGTATTGATTCCAAAGCACAGCAACCAAGGTAACATTAAAGGGAATGATGCTTACATTAGCGTATTCTCTATTTACTCATAGACCCAAATTACCATTCTATGCCTCAGATAAGCCACATTGGTATTACCAAGTGCGGTTGCTGGCACTATTTTTGCAAAGTAAATATTATGTTTCATGGAAATCACGAAATATAGAGTCAAATATATTTATATCTGCACATAGATAAATAGTCACAGTGGATCATGGCCAGGGAAGAGCAACTGAATAGGGATCCTACCAGATCCTACCCTTTTGCATGATAGGTAGTTGAAGTGACTGAAGTAGCTTAATTTGAAGGACAAGATAACATGATTAGAAACTTTAAAATCTGAAGAGCTTGCATGATTAAGAAAACCCCCAAAGTAAGGCAGCGTTGTGAATTGGAGGGAGTCCAGCTTTGGAGTGTGGCAAACCTTCTTATTCATTGTGAGACTGGGCGGATGCTTAACGTGCCTCTCCGAATCTTTGTTTTTTTTTTTTTTTAAGCTTTTATTTATTTATTTGAGAGAGAGAGAGTGAGGGATAGTAAGTATGAGTCGGGTGAAGGGGCAGAGAGAGAGGGAAAAGCAGACTCCACGCTGAGCAGGACCCCGGGATCATGACCTGAGCTGAAGGCAGATGCTTAACCGACTGAGCCATCCAGGTGCCCTCCCTCTTGGAATCCTGATTCGGTGATAAAATTGATTGTCACTTGACTGTGGTGAAGATTAATGCCGATCACTTGCATAGAGCACCTCAGTGGAGGGCCTTATATTCAGGAGGGAAGTCAACCATATCTGAAAGTCCTTCTTGGGTAAAGGGGGACCCTAGGGGCTGTGCCTGGGCTGAGAGTAGGAACGAGGGCTGGGGCATGTATGGAGCGGGCCTCGACTTCTGAGCATGGAACATAAATCATAAATCATTATGATACCTTTGGTGAAGCCAGGTGGGAGACCTAGGAACTAATTCATATCGTCAAATCAAAAGCAAAGAGCCAAGGAAGCTCCATCAGTAAGTAAAGGTCCTGCAAAGGGGATGGGCAGGATGGATCTCATAGTTGGAGGGTACAAGAAGGCAGAGCCAGGTGACCTCTACCTTGGGAGATTAGGGACATGATTATTCTTAGGGATTGAGTGATCACATCCAACCCTCAAAGCCTACTCAAACCTACTTATTATTAGCAGGGTCTTCATCACGTGAAACCCTACTCTGCTGCAACTGATCTTCTCGAACTCTGGGAGAATTATTTGGGTTTGGGTCTGAATTCAATTAACAATGGGCTCACCTTCCCTAAGCTACCTTTTGAAAGTTATACCTAATGATTTTCTTCTGAAGCCTGTGCTCCATTCCGGCTGGTTTCCAAATTCACTTGGCATATTTCTGTCTCTGTGATTTTTTTTTTTTTTTGAATGCCATTTGTTATTTTTACTCTCCATTAAATCCTACCCCAAGCATCAAGAACAAGCTCAAATCCTAGTTTAGATACAGTCCCTTCTGGGCTGTTTGGAAAATTGGCAGTTAAAATTATTTTTACTAATATATAATAAAATATTTTTATTAAAATATTCATATGCTATATTTTGATACATGTAACATGACTTTCTTGAAATACTGTGCGCAATTTCTTATGTTCAGAGACCCAGAATCTATGTATCCCCCCATTCCTCCATGTTTTAGTCGCATAGGATACATTCTCAAGAAATATATATCACGCTGAATTTACTTAAGTTACTTTAAACAGGTTATGTATTCTCTTTTCTAATTTAAAGATCAGAGATAAAAGGCTTAGGACGCCTGGGTGGCTCAGCGATTGAGCATCTGCCTTCAGCCCAGGGCGTGATCCTGGAGTCCCTGGATCGAGTCCCACGTCGGGCTCCCTGTGTGGAGCCTGCTTCTCCCTATGCCTGTGTCTCTGCTCCCCCTTCTGTGTGTGTGTGTGTGTGTGTGTGTGTGTGTGTGTGTGTCTCATGAATAAATAAGTAAAATCTTAAAAAAAAACAAAAAAGGAAAGAAAGAAAAGACTTGGCAAGGTTTAGTGGCATTCGGGGTAAACTTGCCTGTGGGCTGCACACTTGACTGTAGGCATTGCAGAAGCCAAATAGAATCATGTTAGGAGACCAGCTCTTTCTTATGCAGACTTTGACTGCATCCCCAAGTTTTCTGCCCTGTGACTCTTTCTTTCTGTACCTGGGTAGGGCTTTGTGAATATTCGATTATTAAATCGGGAGACACATTCCTGCTAGAAGAAAGAGAAGCTTGCTCTCGGGCCATTTGGTTTATTTAGAGACAGAGCCCTTGCTTTTTTTTTTTTTCCCTGCCTGTGTATGTGCTTGGCTACTGTGAATATCATAATTTCAGGAAAAGGTATGAGAATGTTTGAGCGAGTGGCATGTTTCCTATGAATCCCCCAGGCTTTCAACCTTTGATAATGAGCTTCTCTTCTACTGGACGAGATCCTTCTGTATGTGGGTTTCTATGCTTCAGTTCTCTGGTCACCAGACCCCGCCCTCCAGCACTTTCCATATATGATGAATTTGTTAGTGCCCCTTGCCTACTAATGTTTTTAAATGTTCATCACTGTTTTAATGTGGTCATTTTTGGCAAACGAGTTAAGGGTGTTTTTTATTCTTTCATCTTTAACTGTCCACTGATTGACGACACTGACCCCAGACAGTTTTTTTTGAAGCCAGTCTTAAAAACACCGTGCTTGACCTTTGCTCAAAACTTTTCACCCTGTCCTCAGTGCCTTTCCCCAGTTTATTCAAGCAATATTTATTTATTTATTTTAAAGATTTTATTTATTTTTTCATAAGAGATGCACAGAGACAGAGGTAGAGACACAGGCAGAGGGAGAAGCAGGCTCCCCATGGGGAGCCCAATGCGGGACTCGATCCCAGGTCTCCAGGATCACGACCTGAGTCGAAGGCAGACGCCCAGCCACTGAGCTGCCCAGGTGCCCTTAGCAATATTTATTTTTAAAAAATCCATATTCAATCCAATACCTTTCAAAACATTTAATTTAATTGTCCCTGTGGAGACCAAATGTCTCTATTCCTTCAAACCCCACAGGATATTTTCTCAACCTCTCTTATAGCTTTTATAATCAATGGCTTTATGACTGGAATAATTTCTGTATCTCTGACTTTCCAGTTAGACTCCAAGCTCCAGGACATAGGGTCTATCTGTTTTTAATCTCAATATTCTCAAATGGTGCTTTGCCCATTGGAGGTAATAAATGTTGGTTCAATTGAATTAAATTAGTGTATTCTACTTGTCATTGTTTATTTCATTTATTCATGTCTAATAAGTGATTTAATTTGTTTTATGATTAAAAACACTAATATATTCTTTTCTCAAGAGTTCTTGATTTTCCAAATCTAACATTCTGTGCCTCCTAAACTCATATCTGTTAGGTTACCAAAGTAAAATGAAAACACATAGCAGAAAGGGAAATAAAGGCCATGGCTGGTGTATCATGTCAGCAAAGACATCGGAATCAGAAGGACCAGCACTCTAATCCGGCTCCATCTCTTGCTGTGTGATCTAGGGCCAGTCATGAAACTTATCTTTAGTTTCTTCATCATTAAATTGAGCGTGACAATCTCTCCTTCTTGTGGTTATCAGAATGAGATGATTTTGCTAAATCTAACCTTTCAAGTCCCAGTTGTTGTTCTTCCCATGAAACTTGGCCATGGTAGGTGCTCCTCAGTGGCTCACTAGGTTGAGTGTCTGCCTTTGGCTCCCGTCACGATCCTGGGGTCCCTGGATTGGACCCCGCGTTGGGCTCCGTGTTCGGTGAGAGGGATCTGCCTCTCTCTCTCTCTCTGCCTCCTCTGCCCGGTTCATGCTCTGTCTCTCTTTCAAATAAATAAACAAACAAACAAACAAACAAATAAATAAATAAATAAATAAAATCTTAAAAAAAAGGAAACCTTGGAAATGGTAAATGTCCTTTCTCAGACATGCTCCTGTTCTCCCCACCCCTGGCACAGGGCCTGCCACATAGTAGGTGCTTTCTATATATTTGCACAACAAAGAAATATGGAGGAAAGAAAAAGAGGAGACAGAGAAATAGAAGAAGAACTAGGTTATATAATACCTTTGATCCTGATCTCCAACAATTAGGATGGAAATCCTGCTCTTTGGAAGAAGGAAATTTTCTCCATGACCTAGCAGGGTCTACGTCTGTCCTGATACGTGAGTTTATATTCATCAAACAGTAGGAACTATTTTTGCAATGCACATCAATTGCACGGAAAGTGGAACTAGTTTTCCTTGCCTTTTGTGAGACATAAAGATTCAGACGTGTGTTCCCAGTCTATGAGCTCAACTCACATCTGAGAGATAAAAAAGATTTTAAAAAAAGAAAAAAGCAGTTTTTTCCCCTTCCTTTCCACTTTCTTAACAACAGTAGTTCTAGGGAGAAGAAGCAAGAAAAATGATTAGAATCCCACCTTGTTCTTTATCTCACTGCTGTGCTGTAACCACTTGTCTTACTGGTCTTGAAGCTCCACTGAATCAAGACCAGAATCAGATGAAGGGAATACCAGTTTGGAGCATCTCACTTGGGCGAATAGTAGACAATGTAGAGCCGCATGCAATCCTTCTGTTTCTGGTGCAGAGGCCTCCAAAGGGACAGGGCTTGAGAATAGAGAAGAAAAACTAGTCTGAGGAACTTAAAGGCATCTTGGAGTCATGCATCGAAAAATAGCTCGGGGAGCCAGACTGATTCTGTTGCTTCGTATCTGAATATCTTTGCAGAGGGTACTTCGAAAACTAAACTCGTCAGTTTCTTCCTCTCATGAAAGTACTCATAATCTTGACTTTTTTAGGGGATTTTTTTTTAATAATACATTTATTTTTTATTGGTCTTCAATTTGCCAACATACAGAATAACACCCAGTGCTCATCCCATCAAGTGCCCCCCTCAGTGCCCGTCATCCATTCACACCCCCCCCCCGCGCCCTCCTTCCCTTCCACCACCCCTTGTTCGTTTCCCAGAGTTAGGAGTCTCTCATGGTCTGTCACCCTCTCTGATATTTCCCACTAAGTTCCCCTCCTTTCCCTTATAATCCCTTTCACTATTATTTATATTCCCCAAATGAATGAGACCTTATAATGTGTGTCCTTCTCCGACTGACTTACTTAACTCAGCATAATACCCTCCAGTTCCATCCACGTTGAAGCAAATGGTGGGTATTTGTCGTTTCTAATGACAAATTAGAAATGACGAATATTTTTTAGGGGAATCTTAACGATGAAGTAATATATGAGAGATTGGTGCATAATTAATGCATATTACTTTACTTTCTTTTCCTTTTTTAGTTGGAAAGACCCTTAGGAAAGACACAACTAATGGCCACAACTGGGTCTATAAGCAGGTTTTATTTGCAAGACAGCTGAATACGTAGTGTTTGGTTCTAGAGGAGAAAGGGCTGGAGAAATTCACATAGGGAAGCAGCAGAAATTCTAGGATTTAATTATGCTTCTGGAAGTTCTTTTTTTTTTTTTTTTTTTTTTGTAAAGATTTATTTATTTATTCATGAGAGACACAGAGGGAAAGGCAGAGACATAGGCTGAGGGAGAAGTAGGCTCCTTGCAGGGAGTCTGATATGGGACTCGATCCCGGATCCCAGGATCATGCCCTGAGCCGAAGGCAGATGCTCAACTATTGAGTCACCCAGGCGTCCCCTCTGGAAGTTCTTCTAAACATAAGGAGATTTGAAGTGTGTTAGAAAGAAGCCTCCTGCTCATGTCTTGATAAAATCAGACTTAAAACAAGCTACATTAACTCAGTCATTCAGTAAAATTTGAGGATGTCAAGACCAAGCCTAAATTTAATACTTGGACCAGTCTTTTGTATTTGAACACAAAATACTAAATTATGATCCATTGTCAAGAAGTGGGAAGAAAAGCATGATACTTGCCATGAACTCCTTCCTTTAAGATATGCTTGAGTTGGGCAGCATCCTTTGGAATATGGTATTTCTTCATGCATTTTGTATAGTTAATTGTTAGGGAAATATTGTCAGTCTAAAAACACTGTTATTACTAAAAAATTCAAGCAGTCAACCACTTGGATGGCTAAAACCTGAGTCTTTCACCCATAAGAGCCTGAGCGGACCTAGTGGCAACCTACTGAAAATGCAAGGATATTATTTACTCCTCAGCTCCCTATCTGAGCCACAAAACCAAAACCAGTTGAAACTTCACAAACACTATCAACACTTTGGGAAAAGGAAACTGGCCATACGTGTGAAGAGGCCCAAGTTTTGGATACCATTTGATTAAATGATTCTATATCTAGGAAGCTATGCTGAAGAAATGATCAGAAACACAAAAATTAACCAAGCCACCAAAATCTTCGCTACAACTTTGTCCCCCAAAGCACATTTGGATTACTTCAATATTTAGCAAAAGAATAAAGAATTTGTGATCTCCATATTATAGTCTTGTACATAGGCATCACAGTGTTATTTCGAACGAATTCTCAATGACCTGGAGAATACTCATTGTATGCTGTGAGGCTAAATACAAGCAAGCTTTGAAATTTTCATGAAACATCAATGTTGTGTGTTTATGGGTGTATGCCTGTATGTGTATACCCCGATGTATACGTTATTTTAAAAACTGAAATAAAGTCTCCAAAATATTACTGTACTAAACTAAATTCTGTTACCAAGAGTATATTTTAAATTTTACAATAAACATTTATTACACTTGTAGTAAGAAAAACACAAAATTGTTTAGAACAGTTCCTATAATGAAGATCGCATGTTATTTAAAAGTTTATGTGAAGCATAAACTTAAAATAGCTTTTGATGAATAAATATTCATGTAGGTCCCACTGAAATGGAAAATTTCTTTGTTAACCTGTGCCCACATTGAAGTGACTTACCTAATACTTATCTACTACTAATAGGTAAAGAGCTGGAGCACTAGAAGCTGCCTCGTAAATAATCCTTCTCCTTTTGATGAATCCTCCTTGGTCTGATGCAATTCAGTAATTCTTGTCATGTGTCTTACTTGCCAGCTGCTCCTCTCTCTCATGCCACAGAGGTCACTGACATTCATGCTTCTTGTGGTACAGCATGAACAGGAAAGAATATTATAAGTCTGGGTCACAATTTTAGCGCAAACCTCAAATATACACACACTGACAAAATAAGATCTGCACTATATTTTACAAAGCAGTGTTTTCTTATTTTTTTTAAGTTTTTGATTCCATGATAGTTAACATACAGTCTTATATTAGTTTCCGTTGTACCATCACCTATTTAAGCCGTCCCTCCCCTACCTCCCCTCTGGTAACCATCAGTTTGTTGTCTGTAGTTTAGAGTGTGTTTCTTGGTTTGTCTATCATTCACTCGCTCGCTCATTTTTTTTTCCTTTGCTTGTTTTGTTTCTTAAATTCCATATGAGAGAAATCATATGGTATTTGTCTTTCTCTGACTTGTTTCACTCAGCATTATATTCTTTAACTTCATCCATGTTGTTTCAAATGGCAAGATTTCATTCTTTATGGCTAAGTAATATTCCATTCATTCTTTATCCTTTCATCTATGGATGGGCACTTGGGCTACTTCCACAGTTTGGCTGTTGTAAATAATGCTGCTGTAAACATAGGGGTGCATGTATCCCTTTCAATTAATGTTATTTTATTTTTAGCGTAAATAGTGGTATGATTGCTGGATCATAAGGAAGTTCTATTTTTAACCTTTTTGGAGCTCTCTGTACTGTTTTCATGGTGGCTGCACCCATTTGCATTCCCACCAACAGTGCGCAAGGGTTCTTTTTTCTCCACATCCTCGCCGACACCTCTTTTCTCTGTTGTAGATTTTAGCTATTCTGATGAGGTGAGTGTTTTCTTATTTTATTTATTCATTTGTTGTTGTTGTTATGTTAAACAGGACATCTGAAATCAGTCTTACTCTGACTGATCACTTTATTAAAATAAACATTTTTAACAGGTTTCAAAAGATTGTTTGAGCAGACTTGGAATAAACTGAGAATGAGTTGGGAAACATGCGTTCTATTTGTGGTACGGATTAGCTACATGTTCTTAGACTGTCACTTCTCTTTGAGCAAGTGTCCCAATCTGGAAAGGTACGTATTGGGGACCATGAATACTCTCCTCCTAATCCACATTCCCTTTGGGTATTAAAAAGTATTCGAGGCCCAGAAATCTGAGATCATGGAATCCAATGTTTTCCGTGTCATAAGATTTTCATACATTGAAATTTTCATTGCTCCTAAAAACAGGCTGATTACTATGCTGTTATTCAAGGCTCAAGATGACTTGTGAACAAAGAGTTTGACTCAGTGGCACTTCATCTAGATGACTTATAAGCCTAAAAGAACTTAATTGTAGCAAATTAATCAAGAAGCATATTTATTGTTTATTTATGCCCTTTTGAGACTGAGTTTCTGTAGTGCACTTGAAAGACATGATCATTGCTCACTTGTGAAACTGACATGTTTGTTCTTGGGTAGAAAATGCATTTTGGATGTAGGCCAAGTTTAATTATGCCTCCTAGAAAACACCCCCTTTACCACAAATGACAAATTCTCTCCTAAAACAAATTGCTGTATTCACAAACCTGCTCATTGCAAATTGTTTCAGTATTGCCCCCCAGTCCATCATTTACTTTCAGTTTAAAAAATGAAATATTTTTTAGTCAAGGAGAAAAATACTTAGAAGTGAAGACAAGAAATGTCTCTCTGTGATTAGGCTGGGCTGTCTTCTGGGTATTTCTTATCTAGTTTAGGGCACAACTTTAAAAAGTTTACAAAGCAAAATACTAGTTATTGTGAAATCATAACATTAAAACCAAGGAGAAAAGAAGAACTGGGTTGTGACAATCCCAGGAATCCATAGAGGGCTTCATAATACAGATGGACACAACATATCTTTGAGGAAAAACTGTGACACAGCCACTTCTACAAGGTCATAGAGGTTATTCATCAAAAATTCTACCCTGTATATGGCAAGATTTCATTCTTTTTTGTTGGTAATATTCTATTGTTTATATGTACCACATCATCTTTATCCATTCATCAGTTGATGGACATTTGGGCTGCTTCCATATCTTGGCTATTGTAAATAATGCTGCAATAAATGTAGGGGTGCATAAGTCTTTTTAAATTCATGTTTTCATTTTCTTTGGGTAAATACTCAGTAGTGGAATTAATGGATCATGTGGCAATTCTATTTTTATTTTTTTGAGGATGCTCCATGATTTTTTTCCTTAGTGGCTCTTCCAGCCTGCTTTCCCACCAACAGTGTGTGATGATTCCTTTTTTTCCCACATCCTTGCCAACACTTGTTATTTCTTGTGTTTTTTATTTTAGCCATTCTGACAGGTGTGAGGTGCCATTTGTACCAATATGGATGGATGTGGAGGGTATATTGCTAAATGAAATTAGTCAATTCAAAGAAAGACAAATACCATATGATTTCATTCATATGTGGAATTTTTTTAAAGATTTCATTCGTTTATTCATCAGAGACACACAGAGAGAGGCAGAGACATAGGCAGAGCGAGAAGCAGGCTCCCCGGGGAGAGGCTGATGTGGGACTCAATCCCATGATTCCGAGCTCAATCCCAAGACCTTCTGGGAGCATGACCTGAGCCAAAGACAGACGCTCAGCCACTGAGCCACCCAGGTGCCCCCATATGTGGAATTTAAGAAACAAAGGAACAATGAAAAAAAGAGATAAACAGAAAAAAAAGTCTCTTAACTATGAAGAACAAACTAATGGTTACCAGAGGGGAAGTGGGTGGGTGTATGGGTGAAATAGATTATGGGAAATAGAGACCTTGCGATGAGCACTCAGTAATGTATAGAATTGCTGAATCATGCTGTATGTTAATTATACTTGAATAAAGAATTCTCCGTTGTAAATGAATTCCTGCCTAGATTTAATCCTTGGACTCTGTATATATAGGTATTAAATCATTTTCCACTTTCTAGAATTAAAATTCCTTTTATGTTCATAATTGTATGGAAATATCAATCAAGACTAGCCAACTAATTTCTAAAACCTAACTAAACATAGCTATGATAAATCGATTAGAATACACATTTCTATGATATTTTATATAGAAGGTGAAAATGATGTACTTTATATACTTTCCCCCCATTTAATATTCATGTATTCATTCATCCACTCATTTCACCAATATGTATTGAGTACCTACCATGCTAATATCTGAGTGAGTACAACAATGACCCTCACCCCCCCAAAAAAATAAAAACCCCAACAAGCAAACAAGCAATAGCCAATGTGCTGCTCTTGTGCAGGTTTGATCTTAATGTATAGTGTATGTGTCTGTGTTAGTCACTGTATATGTCTATGCCTGTGTCCGTGGTTACACACTTGCATATATATGAAGCAGAGATTTAAGAATTAGCAAAATCCCCCCCCCCCAAAAAAAAAAAAAGAATTAGCAAAATCCAGGGGTCATGAGGTCCTAGTTTTTAGTCTTGACACTTCTGGCATGTTGTATTTCCTAAAGAAGCCACCCCCCGCCCCCACCGCCCAATTTCTCTTTTACAGTATGACTTTGACACATTCCAATCAAAGAGGTGGAATCTAGTTTGCTTCCCTTTCAAACTGGGTAGGTGATAGGACTTGCTTGTAATTGCTAGAAATGCAGCAGCATGGAGGCTCTGGGACTTCTAAGGCTAAGTTTGAAAAGGTGAATCACCTGCCTGGTTGTCTTCAGATACTTTCTCTAGGGGAAGCCAACCACAGTATCAGAAATGTGATTTTCCTGAGACCACCATGGGGGGAGGGGGGGCACATGTAGATACTTTGGTCAGAAGTCCCCAGCTGGCATACAGGTTGATAGCTATGATGTAACTGTCATAAAGTTACTGTCTCTGAACTTTATTGTTCTCATTGGTAAAAGGAAAGTATCAATCTCTCCTTCCCATCCAACATAAAATAAGAAGAGATCGTAGAGGGTAATGGCCGTGCAACTGCACAGTGAATCGTATGATGGGACATAATGGTAAAGCATTATCTGTAGCTCTGTGTATCTATCTAACTTACAAGTCGGCCTGCTTTTTCCAACACCGAAGATACTCTAACCCTCTGCATTAAATGATGAAGGTCAGATGATTTTAAGGCAGGTGCCCTGTTACCTGAGCTTCAAGCTCAGTCCCAATTGGAGGCTACACTTTGCAGACTTTCCTTCTTCCGAAGAAACATGTTCATTATCTCCCTAGTTCAGGTGCTTCTGGTCTCTGGGAGTCACAGGGACTCAGTCCTGAAATCTCCTTGATTTGAATGCTAATAAAGTACAATTAGAGATGTCATTTTAGCACCTGTTTTCCTCCCGCCCACATTTCTCTTTTCATTGTCTTCAGCAAATTAAATACCGAGTTAGTGTCTCTTCGCCCTTCCCTCACCCAAGCCCTTTCCAGTCCACAGTCAAGTTGCAAACAAGGTCAGAGGGTTGTGCCACCATGTTTAATTCTCAGAGCTAATTGGTGGTTCTATGCAGCCTCTGCTCCACTGCTTCTAAGTTTCAAGCTGCCAGAGTTGCAGCAACTTAATTTGGGTTATTTTCCTGAGCCTTCTTTCCACAGCTAATCTAAGGGACACGTTAGACATGTTTTCAGAAACGATTTTCCAATCTGAATCCCAGGCAGGTTACTAGGTTCTTTGGCCTTAGTTCTTCTAGTTTGCAAATGTCAAAATTGACTTTTCCATTACAAGAAAAAACTGAACACATACTACACCATGTCTGCTAACCCGACCTGCCCTTTCTCATGCCAATAATATGGATATATAGAAATTCACACTATTTTGTGTCTTTTATGTCTCTCTCATAGTCAATGAAGTATTCCTGGTGGTGGCTACGATCTGACCCATTAGTCACACATCTCTGATAAGGAAGCAAATTCTAGGCTATGAGACTGATTTGCATATACCTCGGGTGGGGGGGTGTCAAAGATTGAAAGACAAGTTCCTCATTGAAAAAAACATAATATTGGGATCCCTGGGTGGCGCAGCGGTTTGGCGCCTGCCTTTGGCCCAGGGCGCGATCTTGGAGACCCGGGATCGAATCCCATGTCGGGCTCCCGGTACATGGAGCCTGCTTCTCCCTCTGCCTATGTCTCTGCCCCTCTCTCTCTCTCTGTGTGACTATCATAAATAAAAATAAAAAAAAAAAACATAATATTTTGGGTTGTGTGGGTGTTCCAGTTGTTTAGGTGTCAGGCTCTTGATCTTGGCTCAGGTCTTGATCTTGGGGTTGTGAGTTTTGGTCCCATATTGGGCTCCGTGCTGGGCATGGAACTGCATAAAAAAAAAAAAAAAAGAATACATGATGTTTGAAAATCTGGATTTAGGAAAGGAGAACATTGAGGAAATTGGGTGAAATTATTCTCTTTTCTGAAGTTTTATCTATAGCATTTCTTTAAATACTGATCCATAGAGACACATTCAAATGCAACATTAGGTACAAAATATGTCTGCGTTCATAAGGAGATTTAGCATTACATATATTATGCAGAGTAGGTTGTATTTGTATAAATTATAAATATATACAATAATGTTTCAGGACAGAAAGCTAAGGAAGTGGGTATTCTCTTATTATTTGTCTATGAATAACAAATAGGCTAGGATGCTCTTTATGTAAATATTCTTTAAAATCTTGTTATCCCCATTTTAAAAAGACAGAGAAATGGGCTCAGATCACTTAAGTAAATTATTCAATGTCACTCAATTGGTAAAGGGGGGGGCACTTGATTTAAATTATAATTCAACTTTAGGAGCACCTGGCTGGATCAATTGGAAAAGGATGCGGTTCTTGATCTTGGGATTGTAAGTTTGAGCCCCACATTGGGTGCAGAGATTACTTAAAAAATGAAATCCTTAAGGATCGCCTGCATGGCTCAGTCGGCTGAGTGAGTGACTCTTGGTTTCAGCTCAGATCATGATGTCAAGGTGGTGAGATTGAGCCGTGTGTTAGGTTCCATGTACAGCTAGGAGACTGCTTGAGATTTTCTCCCCCTCCATCTGTTCCTCCCTCCACTTGTGCTCTCTCTCTCTCTTTCTCTCTCAAATAAATAAATCTTTAAAACAATATTTTAGGGAAGCCTGGGTGGCTCCACGGTTGAGCGTCTGCCTTCAGCTCAGGGCGTGATCCTGGAGTCCCGGGGTCAAGTCCCACATCAGGCTCCCTGTGGGGAGCCTGCTTCTCCCTCTGCCTGTGTGTCTGCCTCTCTCTCAATCTGTGTCTCTCATGAATAAATAAATAAAGTCTTCATAAAAAATAAATTAAAAAATCTTTAAGGGACGCCTGGATGGCTCAGTGGTTGAGTATCCTTCATCACAAACCTGCCTCACTTTCCTGACTTATCATGGCATTTTGTGGAACCTTTCTCATAATGCCTGATCATATCTTGCCTTTATATGTTATTTTTGTCCATGTCTTAGCTTCCCAACCAAACAGCCTGTAATAATAATCATCAGATCTGTTTGTGCATTAAAGCTACATCATACTTTCACATTTTTCTTTTTCTTTCTTTCATTCACTTTCTTTTTTTCTTTTTCCAAGTAGGTTCCAAGCCCAGTGTGGGAGCCCAAGGCAGTGCTTGAACTTACCACCCTGAGATCAAGACCTGAGCTCAGATCAAGTGTCCAATGCTTGGGGTTCCTGGGTGACTCAGTCAGTTAAGCGTCAGCTCCGCTCTGATCTCAGGGTCATAAGATGGAGTCCTGGGTTGGGCTCTCCACTCAGCCTGGAGCTGCCTAGGATTATCCTTCCCTCTCCTACTCACTCCTTTTATCCCTCTCCCTGCTCTTGTGTGATAACACACTCTTTCTCTCTAAATAATTAATGAAAATTTGTTTTTTTGTTTTTGTTGGAGAGGGGTAGAGGAGAAGGAGAAAGAACCCCAAGCAGGCTCCATGCCCTGCACAGAGCCCGATGTGGAGCTCGAGTCCACAACCCCAAGTTCACCACTGGAGTTGAAATCCAGAGTCTGGTGTGCAACCAACCGTGCTACCCAGGCACCTCAGTGTCATTTTAAAACCAAGATTAGGGTAGATTTTAAAAATTCAAATTACCATTGAGTATATTCTTTTCTAGAGAGTTGTAAGTATTCAAAAATCATAACAAAAATTCTCTCTATGGATTATCTATTTGTACCTGTCAGTTGATCTGTCTCTCTTCCAGAATGTCAATCAGAATTGGCCTTCTGGAACTTTACTTTATAATATTAATTTGAAGTTAGCAATTTGAGGGCACCTACAATTTTCACGATAGGCCACGATGGACACTTTTAAATTATGGTTTGTGAACGTGGGCAACCAATCTTAGCATCTGCATCTCTTCTTGGCTTTGCTATTCTCTGCTCCTTTTCTGAACACCTATGCTAGAATTCTCATAAATGAGTTAAAGCGTTATTTCTTTGTGGGGAAAAATGAGTCCAAAAATAAAAGCTAGCTGATGTTTCTCTTGTTTTTCTCTTGATGAAAGGAGTGAAGGAGCCTACAGTGGAGCTTAGGAAAATGACAGTCCTTAGAAAGAAAACAAAAGCAACACACTGTGCCTAAATTAAAGAGGAAGAATGAATTTCATGGTAGCTCACATCTTTGGCATCGACAAGCCAGCCAACCATATGGTCTCTATAGAAATGAGAAAAATATAATTTCCCTATTTAATTTGATGAGAAACACTGCTCATGGAGTGCTAGATAAAACATTATGTGTCTAAAAGAGTTGTTAACTTTTTGAAGATCTATTGCATTGCATTTGATGGGGAAAAACATATATTATAGTGGTATGTGTCAAGCGAGAGCTTCATGAAGGTCTTATGACAGCTATTATTCCTTAAAAGTTGTCAGATACAGTCATTATTATGCCCTGTTTACTTATCATCAAACTACATTTAAGTAGGGTAAAGTGACAAGGTCTGGATTCCATGAAACCTTCATAGTTCAGTGCAGAAAAACTCAGTTTATTTGGACCTTTCAAGGCTTATTCTTTCACTTCCGTGTGAGCTGTTGATCTGAAAGCTTTACTTGCCTCCTCTAAAACTCTGTACATTAGGAGTTAACATTTTTTGTATGCTGTGATCATTTTTCCTTCACATTTTTTGAGATATACAAACGATATCTATTGGACCTCCTTTTTCAACTATGTAAAGGAAACACAACTAATTAAGGCACATTTCTAGCTTAGCTGTCTCTTATTTATTTATTTAAACTCATCAGGGATTTTATTTTAAAGATTTTATTTATTTATTTGAGAGAGAGAGAGACAGAGAGCACAAGCAGGGGGATTGGCAGGCAGAGGGAGAGAGAGAGAGAGAGAGAAGGAGATTCCCCACTGAGCAGGGAGCCCAACATGGGGCTCCATCCCAGGACCCCAGGTCTTGACCTGAGCTGAAAGCAGATGCTTAATAGACTGAGCCACCCAGGCACCCCTCATCAGGAATTATTTTTAAGTGAATTTTCATGAGCATATGTATTGACCTGAGAAATATTTTCAATGAAAGACCTAAGCAAGAATCTTTTTTTTTAAAGTTCTTCATTGTTTAACTTCCCGGCAGTCACTGCTCAGTAACCTACATCTATTTTACAGTTAAGTAATACAAGTGTCCTCCAGACTGTATAACTTTAGGAGAAACTGTTGATTTCTAATTACATATTGAATTTTGCCACCATACAAGTTAGAGAAAATAAGAAGGAATTATGTTTACAGAAGGCTTGTATTGGAAGTGATATTTTTTTGTTTGCTATAGTGAGTTACTTCATTGATTTTATAGCACTGTTTGCTTTATTCCTTACAATATGTATTCTGTGATTTGGTTAAATCTGAATGGTTAACTCAAGAATCTGTAGACCGTCTATTTAAATATCCTGAGTAAGAGGGGAAGGAGACACAATGCTATAGCTTCCTATTCCTAGGGATAGTCTGTGACTGGGAGTGTGTGAGCGCATGTGTGTGCATGTGTGCTCATGACCAGTAAATAAGTCAATTCCTTAGCTCACAGTAGATTTAACATCTACCACCTTTTTATAATTATTCTGTTTTTTGATAAAATGATGACTAAGAGTCTTGGTCCAAAAAGCCTTCACAGTCTGTTTTTCGTCCCAGCTCAGCTATCTCATCTGAGCTCAAGACACGTGGACTGGCCAACACCTAACACAATGCTTGACACATAATAGACATGGACTAAATCTTTTTTTTTTATGAATACTTGTCCTTTTCAGGGGCCTTGAATAGCGAAGTTCCTTTGAACATTGACCTTATTCCCTCTTTGATCTCTTATATTCTCATATGCCAGCTGCCAATATACGCTGACAGCCTTTTCAATTTACTTCTCCAGCCTGAAATTCTGTTCCAAATTTCAGATCTGTATTTTCTACTCTATGCATCTGTAAATAGATGCCTCAAGGGCTCTTTCAATTCGATATACCTTTTAGGGACCTCGTGATCTTCGAGCTCGCTCTTTTGTAGTCCCACTAGAAACTTGTTCTTATTCTTAGTAAATGGCATCACCCTCCGCCTGGCTGCAATGCGAGCATTGCAAACAAGACTCTGACCTCTTGGGAGGTGGTCTGATCCCTAGCTCTGGATATTCACACCTTCTTATTATTCCCTCTTCCTTGAATATGGGCAGGATCTGGGACTTACTTCTAAGTCATACAATGTGACTGAGGTGATGGATGTCACTCCTGTGATAATGTCATGTCATATAAGACTCCATCTTGCTAGCTAACTCACTGTACAAACCCCCCTTCTTGCCTTGATGAAGTACATGCCTGTGTTGGAAAGACCCATGTGGCAAGGAACTGTGGGCGGCCTCTGGGAACATGGTGGGTTCTTGATGCCACAAGATTAAATTAGAGCATAGAGATTATGGGCAACGTGCCTGGAAAGGTGGTTTAGTGCTAGGTTGTGAAAGACACTTTCCTGCCTGAGAAGGATAATTTGCTACCATGACAACAAATTAGTTTATTAGTTCAATAGTTGTCCGATGCCTAATTAAAGTGGAAACACTTTTCTAATCGCTGGAGATATAGTTGAGAACAAAACAAATGAAAATTCCTGGCTTCTCAAGTTTACGTTTTTAGATGTATTGCCTCTGAATGGTTAAAGTAGGGTGGGTGGAGGTCACACTTGGATTTCAGAAGAATAACTTTAAGAGAAAGATTAAAAGAGTAGGGAATGGAGGCAGGGAGAACTGGACTCCAATTCTGGGGAATTGTAAATTAATTAAAAAATAGACAGTACTACATAGGAAGAAGATGGGTATTGCAGCAGGGCTAGAAGTATCGCTGCTCGCCACAGGTGAGCACACCACCAGGCACGTGGCAGGGCATTGAATGATCGTTGACTTGAATCCAGGTCTTGCCATCTTTCCAGCTTTTTCCTACTCTTAGCCACTGGAGCTAAGCTACTTGGATTTGGGTTCATTCATGCATATTCTGTGACTGGTCTTTTCCAACAGATAAAAGTTCGGGCCTTTAATTTGACACCTCCTATTCTGATATAATAGTTTTTATCCAGGGATCCGTTGGCCTTGTGTTGGCATTATTCAAGCAGTCCTCTTCTGCCAGTTGGAAATACAATCTGTTCCTGAGAGTAGCTGCTTGTCTTTGATAAAAGAAATGGCTTTATCTGAATTCTACAGTTTCCCTACTTGACTCTGGGTCTTCATTTCCTGACCCGATCCATATTTGGAAGAGCTCAATAGAATTTTTATCAGGATCATATTTAAGGCAAGGTTACGTTTTCAAAGCAAGTTACATATACTTCAGTGTGCCTTTCAGCATGTATTATGGGAAAAGAATATGCGAGCCTAATTTTAAGGGTAAAGGTATTTTTTCCCATCTTTCTCTTACTTGTATATGTCATTAGTGTCCCAAAATGCAGGTCAGAGGTGGGAAGTAAAAAAGGGGTGAGACAGCATCCTAATGAAGAGCATTAGCATATTTACAAGAAATTAACCCCATGTGGGAACTTCTGTCGACAGACAATATAGCCAGCTTCGTAAACTGCACGCAGCCACCTTAAAATTTGGAGCCCACAGTAAAATGTAATTTGGGTTGCTTCATAGCATTAGCATTGACAGGTTCCTTTTTTATGCTGCCTTAATCTAAAGTGGTTTTGTGAATTGAATTTAAATGCTGCTACTAGGCTGATAATACACAATACATTTTAAAACACGAGTTCTCTATTGTCTGTAACATACAAGTTTCACTTGTAAGGGAGATAGAGCATTTCTATTAACGCCAGGCTCATTTCCGGTTCTGAGGGCCAGTAAGCACCACAGATGATAGAATTCAGTTTGTCACAGGAAGGATCAGGCAGGCGACATTCCCTTTTGATTGTTTTGGAAAATGAGTTGGATCCAGCTGAGCTGAATTGTCTGCACTCATTCAAGGCCTCCTTTCCTCTTGTTCTCTTCGATGTGACATAATCACTTAAAACCTATTCCTCTGTATATAGCTGTTGATAGCTTCTTCCTAGATTATGATTCCCTAAACTAGTTTCTTCCATAAATAGCAGGTCCCGTGGTCATATATTATTTTTTTTTAAATATTGATTTTTTTTTTTACATTTTGTCATATTTGAAATCATGTTGCACTTATTCCTTCAGAAACAAATATCCTTGCCTTTGTGGGAGTTATGTTTGGAGGACAGAGGGGAACAGTACAAAAACAAAACAAGAAAACAAAACAAAAACCCAAAAAGCGTATATAGCATGTTTGATGGTCAGAGGTCCAAAAGAAGGAATAGGATAACAGTTAAAAGTGGATCTCATGGGCGCTTGGGTGGCTCAGCGGTTGAGCATCTGCATTTGGCTCAGGGTGTATCCTGGGATCCCAGGATCAGGTTCCTCATCAGGCTTCCCGCAGGCAGCCTGCTTCTCCCTCTGCCTATGTCTCTGCCTCTCTCTCTGTGTATCTTTCATGAATAAATAAATAAAATCTTTTAATAAATAAAAAAATGTGGGGATCCCTGGGTGGCTCAGCGGTTCGGCACCTGCCTTCGGCCCAGGGCGTGATCCTGGGTCCTGGGATCGAGTCCTGCATCGGGCTCCCTGCATGGAGCCTGCTTCTCCCTCTGCCTGTGTCTCTGCCTCTCTCTCTCTCTCTCTCTCTCTCTCTCTGTGCGTCTCTCATGAATAAATAAAATCTTAAAAAAAAAAAAAAAAAGTAGTGCACCTGGTTGGTTGGAAGTGTTGAAAGGCAATGAGGTGAGAGCGCCCAGGAATACGCAAGGAGAAAAGTAGTAGCAGCGGTCAGGGAGGTTAAGTGCAGACATAAAACTAAGGAGGAAGCGAGAGATACTGACACATCAAGGTTGGGAAATGTTTGCTTAGTATACGTGCAATTAACTGGGAGCAATTTGTACAGGCAATAGGATTAGCTAATTTGGTCATCATTATTGATCCAAGCAACCTGTTATTAATGTTAGTCCATAGATAGTGCTGAAGGTTTCCAGTTAGTGCTGGTATCATAATTAGAAATATATTGCATGGCATAATTTTCTGTTTGCAGAGCTAAGCTGAGGCTAACACTATATTAGAGGGTGGGCCGAGGAGGAGAACTTCTTTTTTTAAAAATTTCCACCAGAAAAAGTGAAAGTCTTTTCGACAAGACATCAAAATGTCTTATTGATCAGTGAAGAAATGAAACAGTCACATGTCTTCAGGTAGATGAAATATATGTTCTGTCTTTAAATTCACTTATTTGAAATGAGTTCGGTTAAGCAGGTGGATATATTTGTAGATAATCAAGCTTCACAAACCTCAGTCTTAGGAAACGAGAGCCACGTTCATCTTCCCCATTACTTCTGGGTCTGGGAATTAATTCTTATGCCAAAACAGATTTGGGCTTATGCTACAGATCCCTCGAGATGTGCCCGAATGCTGTTTACACTTATTTAACTCATTTGTGCTCTAGTTTATATCCTATCTTAGGTGAACTTGTCATCAAACTTCATTCCTTCAGTCACTTTATAAAATAAACTTCTGACTTAAACTTGCCTTTCCTTTGCATTTTGCAATACTGGAGTTGTATCCTACCGTTTGGATTGCCATAACCCCTTAAGAAAAAGGGGAGAACCGTGATGCAAGCTTTCACCATGAGGCATTTACATTCCTGTGCTTAAAAAAACACAGGACAAACAATTACATACGAGTTACTCGTTTTTCAGTGATTTATTAAAGTCTAGGATTAACCATTGGAGCAGAATAGTATCTGTGGGATGCCTGGGTGGCTCAGCCGTTGAGTGTCTTCCTTTGGCTCAGGTCATGATCATCCTGGGGTCCTAGGATCCAGTTCCACATTGGGCTCCCTATGGGAGCTTCTCCCTCTGCCTATGTCTCGGCCTCTCTCTCTATCTCACATGAATAAATAAATAAATCTTAAAAAAAAAAAAGAATAGTATCTTGTGATGGTCTATGTTAGGCTGTTGCCTTGTAGGGAGATAACTTGGGTTTGGGAAGTTTGGTTATTCCCTGGCTCTGAGCCACTACTTCCCACTGTAAAAGAAGAGGCTGTACTAGTTCAGTGGTTTCAAAACTTTTCTAGCAGATGCAGAGAAGACACTTGCAGGGCTGCTGCTGGGGTTGAGTAGGGTGACATGATAAGGGGCTGCACAGCTGTTCCAAGCACATCTGTTTTATGTATTGAGATTCCTTGTAAGATTTCATTTGAACGAAGCTTTCCCCTGCGAAAATAATTTGACAGTTGTTGTCTTGGAATGGTGTTCATCAAACTGTTTTTTTGCTTTTATAGACCATAAAAAACTTTTAATATACCTACTCCCTCACAAACTTATAAATTAAAAGCTAGAAATTTTCACTATATGTTTCAATGGTCACAGAGTATACTTCCGAGCATATTACAGAGGCTGAATTTTTAAAATAAAAATATTGCATCATCCTTTTAAAGTTGTCCAATAGTATCTATATGTCAAAACAATCGGATACACACCATTATCCATTAAAATGAACATGAACAATATGTACTATAACTGTCAGAAATTTAACATTGTTCTTTTAGTCTTGTAACTCATATAGCCATTTCCACAGTATTTTATACTAGTGTGATACATTTTATGCTTAAGTCTTTTACGGAACAGCAGATCACAATCCTTTGGCATAAAAATGTGCACATACATTATATACATTAAAATGCTCAATTAAACATTTCCTGTAAGTATATATTCATATGGGTCGAAAAAAATCATTCAGGACTGAGTGATCATTACACTTATTTAGTAGTACATGATTGATCAAAATAAAACAGATTGCCCATTTGAATAAAAAAAACGTACAGCGAGTATTTATTAGAAATGCATTTCTTAAGTGCATTGGATAAGAATAAATTTTTCAGGGCGCCTGGGTGGCTCAGTTGGTTGAGTGTCTGCCTTCACCTTGGGTCATGATCCCAGGGTCCTGAGATTGAGCCCCTTGTCTGGCTCCCTGCTCCAGTGAACCTGTTTCTCCCTCTGCAGCCCCCACCACCTTGCTTGTGCACACTCGCACTCACTCTCTGAAATAAATAAAATCTTTAAAAAAAAGAATTAAATAATATTTTCACTGAGTTTTTATGCCCCTAGATAAATGCGTTGGGAAAGGAGTTTCATTTTGCTTATGTCTCACACTCATTTAAACTCTGACTTATATGTCAAAGGTTTATCAGCTGTTTTAACTGCTTTAGCTCTTCCTTCAGTGGTTGAAAGGAAAGAATTGGAAAGCACAGGAATAGCAAAGAATGTGTCACTGTGTGGTATTTTGATTCACATTCTGGACATTTACAACAGTGTTTCAAACAGTCTGTGGCTGGTACCTTGTAGGTTTTACTCCTCCAAGGAAATACCCCATGCTGTGGGTTTGGTGACAGTTCCCAGAGCCCTGCACTTCTTTTTTAAAGTGGGAGAAGAGGAGGCTTGTGAAAAGCTACTAGAAAGGAGAACCCGCTTGGAACCTACACTTGTGTTGCTTCCAGGCCCATCAAGTTTGCAAAAATGGCATGGAGAAGTAGGGGAACTGAAAATGCATTTTCTTAGAACTAGCCACATCCATGTACTCGTTAAAAAACGTCTGATGGACCTCTACCCACAGATACGCACACTCTAGTTTGAAAACTACTGCACTGGTGGATCTGTTGGGCCCCTTCTCATTTTAGAATTGCATAATTCCTTGTAGGTTATCGTATTATAGATTCTAATCCTAAAATCCTTTTGCAATGGGGTAGCCAAAAGAAAACATACAGATTTTGCAAATACAAAATGCAAATGCAACCTATGCAGCCCCCTTTAATATTTTTCTTTTGTATTTACATCAGATTAAACCTCTGTAAATAATGGTATTCCCCCAAATTGTTCTTCTCATGTGTATCTGATTGAAAACTGAACTTGAAAATTGAGTTTTCCAGTTTACTTGTAAGTAGATCCAGAGCAAATCAGCCCTGTTTCATGCCTCTTGCCTACTGATAAATTGAATTGACTTGAGCAGAAACATATTAAAACGTAACATGAGAAGAATATAGGAAGAGAGGAGAAGTGGCGTGATAATTACCATAGAGACATTATATCGACCTCACTATTAGTTTCTCATGTCACCAGCAAGACTGAGAAGCAAGCTCATTAGAGTAAATACAAAGACTTATTTTTATGTGTTACAATTATATTGTTCTCGTTTAGAAGAGAAGCATGACACAGCTACATGGATTCTGTGCAGAGTTCTTTAGGTAATTAACTCCAGCAGAGACGCACTATTTTCAGATAACAAGGAACATACAATTTTCACCTGAGGGCTCCAGGTTTCCTCAAATCAAGACCATAGTGATGGGGAGTACTTAAGCCGTGAATGCAGCATGGCACACTTAGCTGTCCTTCTCGAATCTCTTGAGCAGCGTGAAGAGTCTTTCCCTGTCCACGTAAATATATAATAACATGTCCCTGAAATGTAGTGACAGGCTCCCACTGTCAGATTTGGGTGCTTCCTGGCATAATGCGCACAGGCAGAATGACTGCATAATGTTCTTGGGTTCTAGTAAGTGTTCAAGGAAGGTCTGTTGACCACTTACATATATTTAAAGATTTATTCGCTTATTTGAGAGCACGTGGAAGCTCAGAGGGGGCAGGGCAGGGGGAGAGGGAGAACCAGTCCTAAGCAGACTCAGTGCTGATGGCGAGCCCGACCTGGGGCTCTGTCTCAGGACCCTGAGATCACCACCTGAACCGAAACCCAGAGTCTGACGCTTAACCAACTGCACCAACCAGGCACCCCCATTATATGTATTTTTAAAGAAAACTATTAGAAGTGGGTGAGGAGATGGTTGAAATGGGTAAAGGGGATTTAGAGTACACTTAATCTTGATGAGCACTGAGAAATGTGTAGAATTGTTGAATCATTATATTGTACACCTGAAACTAATATAATGACGTATTACTTGAATAGTATAAAACAAACCCTAAAAACAAAAAAGAAAAAAAAAAAAAAACCTAGTAGGGCATATAGATATGAGTATCATTCGTAAGAGAGGACACTCGTAAGATTTTTGTAGTGCCTATATTTTTAGGTGCATATCTATGGATGTGCATACATGTATACACATGTATATGACTATATATGTGTGTGTTTACACATGCAAACACACGTGTGTATATGGGGGGAGAGAGAGAAGGAGAATATGAACCTTTTGTAATAGTAATTCTTTTGCTTTTAAATCTCAGAACTGTGAGCAACCCAAGGGTAGGGAACCTCTTTTCTTAACCTTTTTATAGTTAGGTATAATGCTGTGCCCGATTGAGAATAAAACCCAAAAAATGAATGGTTGGATGAATAAAATATAATAGATAAAATACGTGGCTGTGGAATTACAATGAGAATACGTGTGTGGGTGCAATTCCGAGTTGTAAAGAGCCATGGAAGGGTAGGCTGTGATATTTTGGGGAGCGCGCAGCAGTTCTTGGTTTCCGAGAGAGACACAGGAATACAACTATCCTCAGGAATTACAGTCAAACAAAATAGTGCCTTCGGTGCAAAGTGGTCATAAGTATGGATCCTCGAATTAGAACGGAGTTGGAATCACTTACTAGTTGTGAGACTTTGGTCAAAATACTTCACTTCCACAAACCTCAGTTGCCTCATTTGTGCAAAGGGCACACACAATCAGAGTTCCTAAAGCATTGGGCTGTTGTGGAAAGCGCATGCTATGGTGCACGTACAATATTCCTTACTACAGATTTGTGGCTGTAAAAATTCAGGTCAGTGTCCATTCAACTAATCTTTACTAAACAGATCTTGAAGAAGAAAAAGGATTTTACTGATTGTTCAGGTTGCAGCAATCTGTGGTAATAAAGGTAACATGGGGTTTGTAGTCTGATAAATCTTAATCGATGTCCTAAATCTGCTATTTCAAAGTTATGTGCCTCAGAGGAAGTTGCTTTAGCCATGAGATTCAGATTCCTCTTTGGTAAAAATAAGATAATAACATAATGGCTCATAGTTAGCTGGGATAACGGGCCAGACACTGTTCCAAGAGCCTTAGGTGTATTTGCTTGTTTAATCCTCACAGTGGCCCAACGGAATAACCATGGTATTGTTACCCATCTTGGCTCCTCATTGAAGTGGTAGTGATTACCCTCAGGTCACAATTGAGAGAATAACTTGAGAGTAATTTCAAAAATGGTAATATGTTTTCTACTTCCTGAGGACTTGTACCCTGTGTGAGGGATCAAACAATCCTTGGCACCTATGAAGTGGTAAATAAACATATGATGCGCTGTCAGGAGGATGACTCGTGGAAATCAAGCCTGTTAAATTGACAATGGTGTGGTGAGTATGGCTTGAATACTGTAATAACACTCTGAGAAACCTAATGCTCCGGAGAACGAGGATGATGTATGGCGTGTGGGAGGGTAGACTCGACAGTTGGGCTGTTGATGAATACACAAGCCTCTTGAAAGGGACTGAGTGGTTCCACATGCTGCCTTTTGCAAAAGGATAAATTGAACCATTTGAAATCCTCATAAAGCCTACTGAAAGGTTACCCGAGAAATCTGATTCCTAGAATTTCAAGTCTTAGCCACTTTATCTAAAAAAATAAAAAATAAAAAATAAGAATCCTATTGACTCCAACGATTAGACTCTGAATGACAAAAAAGAAAACTTTCAGCTGCCAATATTTCTTATGTTTGCTGGACTTTTTCTTGTTCGGGGAAAATAAGGAAAGGGATTTACACTTCTCCAAACAAAGTAGCATATGAAGCATCCATACAATATGGTGGAATCTTTTCTTTTTAAGAGATTTTGAAAATGTATTTATTCATGAGAGACACACAGAGAGGCAGAGACACAGGCAGAGGGAGATGCAGGCTCCATGCAGGGAGCCCGACATGGGATTCGATCCCGGGAGTCCAGGATCACAGCCTGAGTCAAAGGAAGGCGCTCAACCCCTGAGCCACCCAGGCGTCCCCAGATACAGTGGAATCTTGAACTGACCTTTTTGTTATTTATCTGTTATATCTGTTACCAAAGCACCAGGGGAAAACAATGTATTTCTCTGGGTTCCAGTTTAAAAAGAGATCTGAAATAAATAAATAAATAAATAAATAAATAAATAAATAAATAAAATTTGTCTGCCTTTTCTTTTTTTTAAGATTTATTTATTTATTTGAGAGAGAGAGAGGAGAGATAAGGGACAGAGGGAGAGAGAGTCTCAAGCAGACACCGTGCTGAGTGGGGAGCCTGACACGGGGTTTGATCCCAAGACCCCGACATCACAACCTGAGCTGAAACCAAGAGTCGGATGCTTAGCTTTACTGAGCAACTCAGGCACCCTGGTTTGTTTGCTTTTAATACAGATACGCCTTTTCCATGTAAAGTTCACATAGATTTATGTTAATATATGCTTTATAATTTAATATATATTTTTAATAGTTGTCCGAGTAGTCCAAGCCTAATATTATTGTGGTTGTTGCTGGTGATGCTGTTGCTGCTGTTTTGTTATGTACATTCCCAGATTTTGGAGGAAGAAATTGAGCCTGCAGAGAGATGAACTGACCTAGTTACAGAGATTCATCTATTTAGTGACATGAGACCTATATGCATAGAAAGGTAACAGGAGACAAGTTTCTCTGTTCAGTGTAACTAAACTCAATGACCAAAGTTTATGATGTCAGTAATCCCATATTTGGAATTAGAGGAAACATACATTGATTAGGTTGGTACTGAGAAGCATATTATTGGATTTGTCACGACATGATTTATACAGGAATACTTGGGAATTTGGGGCGCCTGGGTGGCTCAGGGGTTGAGCGTCTGCCTTTGGCTCAGGTTGTGATTCTGTAGTCCTGGGATCGAGTCCCGCATCAGGCTGTCTGTGGGGAGCCTGTATCTCCCTCTGCCTGTGTCTCTGCCTCTTTCTGTGTGTCCCTCATGGATAAATAAATTAAATCTTAAAAAAAATAAGTAGCATCAATAAAACTGGGCCTTTGCATAAAAAACAAGGAAATACTTTGGAGTTTTATAAGCAAATATATATATTTGAGATATATATCTCAATAAAATCAGTACATATGAAAGTGCCACTATTTTTGGACTATAGGAATGGCAACTTTGTATGGTTTAGTCCAACAGAAAGCAATGAAGCATGAGAGAAGGCATTCATTCACTTTATTTAGAAAGTATTTATTGAGTGCCTACCGTATGCAAAACGCTCATCTAAGTACTGAGGATTCAGCAGTGAATAAGACGAAGAATCCTCCTGTCCTCTTGAAGCAGAAATTCTAGTGAAGAGAGAAAGAAGTTTAAGGGGTGATGATGGGGAGTCCTGGACAGATCGTATAGAATCTTGTGGTTTTGTGAATTAATCCTGAGGTCAACGAGAAGACATTATAGCAAATTTATCAGAAGAGTTACTGGGTCAGTTGTATATTTTTAAAATATCACCATGGCTAAAGTGTAAGGAAGATGAATGGTTTGGAGGGACCAAGAGTGGAAATAGGATTCAACATAGAAGACTGTTAATCATCAGGTGAAAGGTCATAGTATCCCAGACTAGGGTAGAGTAAGAATGGTGGGAAGTAGACAACTAGATATTGGTTTTTGCGGTAGAATCAACAAGGCTTCAAAGCTGTTAGGATGTGTGGAGGGGAGGTAACGTCCGTTCAAAATCTCCAGTGGCTTCTAGAATTTTGTATTGTGAGCCTAGTGGATGGTGGTATGATTCACTAAGATTAGGAACACATAAGAAAGAATAGGTTTGGGGTATGGCTATGATTCAATGACAGATATTAAGGGTGAGATACCAAGTGAAAGATGCCAATGGACAATTGCACAAATCAAAAGTCCAACAGTGGGAGCAGATCTCCCCGGGTGTGGGCGATAAACCGGTGTGTGGTCTGTAAGGAATTCGGAAGCAATAATGAAACAGGCTAAAAGTGATCTGCTTCTTATTATTGTCATGTGCCAGCAATGCTAAGCAATTCCAGACAAAATACTCCTCCTTACTGGAGCTGTCTGTGCCTGTCCCCCTTCCCACTCCTTCCTTGATACACCCCTGCAGTTGGGTATGGATGCCTGCTTTGGAGAGAGAAGGCTGAGCCAGAGATGTTTATTTGGGATTCAGCGGCATGTAGGTGATAATAAAAGCCATAGCAGTAGAAGCAGTAGAAAGGGACACCCGATATTAAGAAGAGCATAAGAAAGAGCCAGAGCTTTGAGAATGATAATAGTTAAGGCATATACTAAGGAAAAAAAAAAAAAAGGCATATACTAAGAGACTGGGGAGGATTTTCTAGAGTGGTGGGAGAAAATGTCAGAAGTGAATGATTTGGGACATCTGAGCAGTTCAGTGGTTGATCGTCTGCATTTGGTTTAGGGCATGATCCCAGAGTCCTGGGATCGAGTCCCACATCGGGCTCCCCGTGGGAAGACTGCTTCTCCCTCTGCCTATATCTCTGCCTCTCTCTTTGTGTCTCTCATGAACAAATAAACTCACTAAAAAAAAAAAAAAAAAAAAAAAAAAAAAAAAAAACCAAAGAAGTGAATGATACTACAGAAGCCAAAGGAAGAGAGTGTTTCTATAATTATAAAGTGGTCAAATGTCCACTTTAAGTAAGATGAGAGCTGAGAAGCGTATTATCTTCTGTCTTCAACATTATTTGAGCACGCAGTGCTTGTGTTATGGGCCACAAAAAAGGATGAGATATGGTCCCATCTTTAAGAATTTCACAAGTTAGGGAAATTACACAGAATTTCACAGGCAGCCCGGGTGGCGCAGTGGTTTAGCGCCTGCCTTCAGCCCGGGGGTGTGATCCTGGAGACCAGGGATCGAGTCCCACGTCAGGCTCCCTGCAGGGAGCCTGCTTCTCCCTCTGCCTGTGTCTCTGCTTCTCTCTTTCTCTCTCGCTGTGACTCTCATGAATAAATAAAATATTAAAAAAATACAAAAAAGAATTTCACAGGCTAGTAAGAAAAATAAGTTAGATCGCTCGTTCGTTATAAAACAGTATAACAAATGTTCGGAGAAAGGTATCTCAAAAATAGATGGGGAGAAAAAAAAAGTATTTGGAGGAGAAACTAGATTGGAAAGTGGAGAGAAGAATGGGGCAGGGATTGTGCCAGAGATGGCCTGACAGGAAAAGTTGGCCTTAAGGTGGGGAATGGAGTTCAGCAGATGAAAAGAGAGAGCAAGATGGTCCGTGCCAAGGAACGTGCCAATTCGAGACATGACCGTGTTTGTTGCTTTCAGTAGATGAATGCTCAGTGTTCATGTGAGGAAGGACCCGGAGACTACAGATCTAAGTCCGAATTACCTTGTGAAATATCACTCGCTTTGCGAAGATTTGAACTTTCGTTTAAGTGTGTAAAAGAGGAACCAACATTGTATAACCTGTGTCAGCGCAAGTATTTTATTTACATATACCAGCTTACATCCCACCAGCTTCCTAAAAAGATTTGTTTTGGGGTATCATTATTTCATTTTTAAATGTAATATTGAAATAAAAATATATATCCATATATGCAATGTGATTCCATAAAAGCTCTCTTTCTGAGGCACTTTCAAATTTATCTCACTGCATGAATCCGTTGAATAGTAAAGAAAAAATTAATTAGTCCCTGTCTTCTACATGCTTCTAAGAAGCCAGCCACAAATCTTAAGGCTAAATGGTTGCTGCTGTTTAGGAGTCATTGACCTTGTTCATGAACTATTTTGCTTTTTCAAGGATACTGGCCTCATATGGGTACTGGAGTACTATCAAAGACAATATTTGGTACAAATCCTTACATCCATGTTGTGTTCTTTCCAGAAGATGGAGTATCTCTTCTATCTGAAGTGTCTCCATCCTAAATTACCGCCATTATCTGTTTTCTCTGCCTCTGGATTATTCTATCCTCTGATGGTTCAAAGGAATCTGAGAGATTATGCCCATCTGCTTCAGGAGGATTTTCCCAGGTTATAACTTTTGGATAATTGCTATCAATATGGAAACTGGGTTTTTCAGGCCTCATGCCGATTAGGGCCTCCAAGAAGTTATAGATGAGTTAGGACCTATTCACCCATTACCAACAATAGTCATATTTAAATGACCACACTTCCAAGAGTTAATTTTATCTTATTAACATGAATATCAAAGCACTGTGTCAAGAAAAGACCATTAGGGACCTTTTGATTGTGACTCAGTGTGGTGAGTTAGTCGATCAGCTCTTCCATTCCAATGTTCCTAGGAAATAATCCTGCTTAACAATTAGGACTTTGGGGGCACCTGGGTGCCTCAGTGGTTGAGTGTCTGCCTTTGGCTCAGGTCATAATCCCGGGGTTTGGGGATCAAATCCCACATCAGGGTCTCCGCAGGGAGCCTCCTTCTCCCTCTGCCTATGTCTCTGCCTCTCTCTGTGTCTCTCATGAATAAATTAAAAAAATAAAATCTTATAAACAACCAAGACTTTGGACAATATCATTGAAAAGGCTTTTCAACATATATATGTTCACATAGTTTTTCTCTCCTTAGGTGGGATGCTTGAGAAATAAATACAGTAAATGTGTAAGGCGTTTTATGTGCATGGTGCTCACTCTCCTATTATTAGCAAAGGAGGTGGAAATCAAAGACTTTCTAGAAATTTACCTCAACCATTCTAAGTTTATTATTATTAAATTCAAGATACTGTACACAATTACACCTGCTTTTCCATCTTCCCTGAATCCACTGCATTTCAGTCTTTACCAAACACATGAAACCGGACAGAAATGCATGTGAAAGCCCCATTCCAAAATGGAATAGTAAATGGATGCGAGTGCTGTGGTCATTTACCTGTAGATGAACCGGCCACAGAGAATCTCAGAGGATGGCAGCATCTTATCAAGCACTTCACAAAGCTGTTGACCTCAAAATGGACTATATGTAGATAAATGAACACCATCCAATAGTGGGAGTCACGTCTCCACGGATCTCCTGCATTTCAGCAAGTCTTTTTTTTTTTTTTTTTTTTTTATTTATTCATGAGAGACACAGAGAGAGAGGCAGAGACACAGGGAGAGGGAGAAGCAGGTTCCATGCAGGGAGCCTGATGTGGGACTCAATCCGGGGACTCCAGGATCACGCCCTGAGTTGAAGGCAGGTGCCTAACCGCTGAGCCACCCGGGCTGCCCTCAGCAGTCTTTTGATCAAGTGGCATTGACAGCTTTGTTTCAGACTCTTTTTAAAGGATGTTTGTTTGGTAAGCCACCTTGGAAGGCTGAGAGAGTGTCTCCTTTCAGGGCAGAGAACAAGTATGCTTCCTCACCAGGATAAGGCAAATGTTGAGGGAAATATTGGGCAGATTTGATAGCAATGCTTTTATATGATTGTTCCATATTTCTTTAGATTTATTTTTTTTTTAATTTTTATTTATTCATGAGAGACAGAGGGAAAGAGGTAGAGACACAGGCAGAGGCAGAAGCAGGCTTCCGTGGGGGGTCTGAAGTGGGACTCGATCCCAGGACCCCATCACGACCTGAGCCAAAGGCAGACACTTACCCACTGAGCCACCCACGTGCCTCTATATGATTGCTCCTAATCCCAGAGTTCCTCAATTATGGCCCCGACCTGCTGTTTGTGTACCCCTCCACCTTGCTCACTCTGTATCATTCCCATGTGATTTGGAGCTGGAGGGTAGGGACAAGAGAAAATAACCCATATGAGGCTCATGCTCCCTGCTCTATTTGTAACAACTCCTTCGTTTCTTTGTTTTTCTTTTTTTTTTTTTAAGATTTTATTTATTTATGATAGACATAGAGAGAGAGAGAGGCAGAGCCCGACGTGGGACTCGATCCCGGGACTCCAGGATTGCGCCCTGGGCCAAAGGCAGGCGCTAAACCGCTGAGCCACCCAGGGATCCCCACAAGTCCTTCATTTCTGACCCAGGAATCATGACATCTGCTGGCATGTATGAAATTATAGCTGGCTAACTTTTATCTTGCAAGCATGATAAAATCTTAGACACTTTATAATTCTTGACACCATTATTAAAAAACAACTCAGGAGTATGTTCTCGTGACAGTAGGATACCACAAATTAAGAGTTTGCACAAATCAATAGGCCAGGATGGTGGTGGGTGAAGAGCCAGTCAAAACATTTTCAACATCTTAGATGCCTCTAGGCACAGTGTTATTGGTGTTAGACTTGTAAAACCATGACATCTTACTGAACAATAAAGGTCAGGAAATACACAAATAAATATAAATCCTACCACATTGGATAATATTGCAGAGTGTCATTAGGTGGGAAGCTTTTGGGGGCTTCCGTTTTCTAAAGGAAACAACACGCCTTGATTATAAGCATTGACTTCACTACGTGTGCCTAACGCCGGTTAAATAACTAGCGAAAAGTGGAAATGTCATTAAACAAGTAATCTAATGTCATGTTAATAAAACAGTGAAATGATTGAAAGCAACCTTTGAAAAAGGAAGCAATTTCAGATGAAAATTAATTTGGTGTTCAGGCCAATAAATGTGAAGTCTGTGAGAATTTCTGTAGAATTAATTTTGCTACTGAATAGGCTAAGATTAATTGTGAAAGCTAACAATGACTAGTCTTTACTGGGGGTATGATTACAAATCATGCATTTCTCACTCTTGCTTAAATTCAATATCAGTATAGTTCTTCCATACAACATTGTGGTTATCTTGTAAATTGTAGCATTTCTGGGATTTCTGTTTTCCTGGTGATCATTTAGAAATTTTGGCAGAGGCTGTGTTCTTTGTCCTTCTGTTCCCCAGTAATTGAGTGTGCTCCATAGAGGAGGGGCTCTGCAAAGTGACTAGGATAGGGTGACATGTTTGGAACTGGCACTTCTTCTAGATAAAAGATGATTAAGTTCCGGTTTTCAAAATAACAACAACGGGCAGCCCCGGTGGCGCAGCGGTTTGGTGCCGCCTGTAGCCCGGGGTGTGATCCTGGAGACCCGGGGTCGAGTCCCACGTCAGGCTCCCTGCATGGAGCCTGCTTGTCCCTCTGCCTGTCTCTCTCTCTCTCTCTCTCTCTGTCTCTCATGAATAAATAAAATCTTAAAAAAAAAAAAAAAAAACAACAAAATAACAACAACGTATTTCTCAGTAAAGGTGCTTCTGTGATACTGCTTTCAACCACCCCCATGAAAATTCAATAGCTCTTTGTTCAAGTGTAGAACCCTGCTTTAGTTTTATGTTTATGATGCCTTCTCTTGTAGGTAGAGCTCTGCTATTTAAAAAATCAATATTCAGAAAGTTCACAGCCTGATGACTTCAGTAACCTTTTGTTCAACTTTCCCCCCTCTAATTAAATCATTTTCCAAATGATAATTTGCTCCGTACTAATTTTGAAGAAATTTTTTTCTTGTGATCTTATTTTGTGCTGTAAATAGTAAGAAGCCACAACTAGTACACGGATACACAGCTTACAAAGCAGAACTATTCCACATCAGCATTCTACTGATTTTTATATGTGAATTAATTGAGGATTACTCTTGGCACATTTTTTTTTGCTCTGAGGACTATCACCTCCACATTTCTCCGCATTAGTTGATTGGTTTGATAATAGCCACCACATTATTTGGGAAGAACTTTGGACACACTGACCACAAGGATTAATGGAACCTCTGACAAGAAATGCTGTGTCCACTAGAATGTAAGTTCCAGGGGATCCCTGGGTGGCACAGCGGTTTGGCGCCTGCCTTTGGCCCAGGGCGCAATCCTGGAGACCCGGGATTGAGTCCCACGTCAGGCTCCCAGTGCATGGAGCCTGCTTCTCCCTCTGCCTATGTCTCTGCCTCTCTCTCTCTCTGTATGACTATCATAAATTAAAAAAAAAAAAAAAAATTAAAAAAAAATTAGAATGTAAGTTCCACAATGGCAAGGACCTTCTCTGGTTGACTTCTCTATCCTCATTGCCTCGAATAGTGAAATTGAGTAGATGTTCAATAATTAATTGCTTAACAATGAAGTAATCTTGTATGAATTTGATATATCTATAAAGAAGGCGGAGTTGGTTTGTGACGCTGGCATTTGTATTTGTCACACTTCATCACATACCCCGTTTTACCATGTGAGTTATATCTTTCCAGATTATTTTATTCATTTACCTGTATATTATCTCTCTCCTTCACTGGATTACAAATTCCATGAGGAAAGGTACCATGTTCTGGGTACTCATTTAGTTACCACACTTAGTGCCAGGCATAAAGTAGATCTGTTGACTGTAATAGTACATTTTATTTTTTATTTTTTGTTTTTTTTTTGTTTGTTTTTTTACATTTTAATATAAATTTAGTACCTCTGTAATGTGCAAGATAAAAAACAGAGAGATAAGAAAAAATCCAATCTTTGGAATAATTTGACAAATTCTCGAGAAGGGTAGTTGTTTCTGTTCACTACTTGAGGCCAGGTTATGGAACTCACTTTTTTTTTTTTTAAGATTTTATTTATTTATTCATGATAGACATAGAGATAGAGAGGTAGAGACACAGGCAGAGGGAGAAGCAGGCTCCATGCAGGGAGCTATTTGAGAGGATTGAGGATTTCTAGATGACGCTGATAATTCTTGGTTTTGGCAAGAGATAATTTAAGGATTTCATGAGTCTTTAAAGCATAGAGATAACTTCATGGCATCGTTATATTTTAACCCTAAGAGACAATTTAAATGAAATGAAGTATAATCTCATCATTATTATTATATCTGTATGGTTTTTTCATTATTAATAGTACTAGTAATAGTTGTAGTAGTAGTAGTAGTAGTAGTAGTAGTAGTAGTGTCTAGAATACGGCAGGCACCAAAAATAATTGCCAAATGAATTAATGGCCTGTCGTGTTTAGATTTTCTGCCTCTATTGTTCTGTGACATCTTCAGAACAAATCCAAATTTTCCAGTCCTCTTCAAATTCCTAAGTTAGATATACAGTGATTGGGACACCAGCATAAATTTTGAGAGGAGCCAGGGAGCTAATCTCCAACTCTTTTCTGAGAGATAGATACCAACTGTTTGTTCATAGACTTGACCTCTCCAACAGAATAAAAGCTCACAGGGTGCCTGGGTGGCTCAGGTGGTTAAGCGTCTGCCTTCTGCTCATGTTGTGATCCCAAGGTCCTTGGATAGAGTCCTGCATTGGACTCCCTGCTCCGTGGGGAGTCTGCTTCTCCTGCTGCCTTTGCCTCTCTCTCTCTCTCTCTCTCTCTCTCTCTGTCTCTCATAAATAAATTAATAAAATCTTCCAATAAAAAATAATAAAAGCTCACAAACATTTCTATGTGTTCATTATTCAGTTTCCATTTCAATTAAGAAGTGATGTCAGAGAGGTGTCAGGTGTTGACTCCAGGCCAAGGCCTCAAGAGAGAGCAGAAAGTTGGAGCAATGATCACTGTCTAATAAATCAATGATATTAGTTTACATAGGATTGTTCAAGTTATATTGGGCTGTGAAACATGTACCAAGCTTAAAAGACTCTGATAATGAGACACAATGCCAATCTAAGAATTAATAAGTGAAGTATATATTTGGCTCAAGATCTGGGTCCGGTTATCTGCACAGAGGCTTCCCTACTGATACATAAGGAAATAAATTTATCAATATAATCACAATGCAGCATTTGAGAAAAGGAACAATTTATTATAACCCTAATACTTACTTTTTTTCTATCTTCCAGCTAATTACTCACCAGGTCATGTCACCTCCACTTCTGAAATGTATCTTGAATGATTTTTTTCTTTCTTTTTCTATTTCCCTTCCTTAATTCGTCATTTTATTTCCTGAAGGGAAGCTATTCCACTCTAACTGTTTTTTCTCTCTTCAGATCTTTCCTATCTTTGGTCTCATTCTTTTTTTTTTTTTAAAGATTTTATTTATTCATTCATGAGAGACACAGAGATAGAGGGGCAAAGACATAGGCAGAGGGAGAAGCAGGCTCCATGCAGGGAGCCCGACGTGGGACTCCATCCCCGGAGTCCAGGATCATGCCCGGAGTCAGAGGCAGATGCTCAACCACTGAGCCATCCAGGCATCCTTGGTCTCATCCTTTTTAAATCTTTGCTAATCAAGTCTGATAATACTATGCTACACTAGCAGATGATCCTTTTCCTAATATTGTTTGGTCAAGAGTAGCTTGGGATGCCTGGGTGGTTCAGTTGGTTGAGTGTCTGCCTTAGGTTCAGGTCATGATCCTGGAGTCCTGGTGGCTAGTCCTGCATCTGGGTCCCTGCTGAGTGGTTAGTCTGCTTCTCCCTCTTTCTCTGCCCCTCCTCGCTGCTCATGCTTTCTCTCTCACTTGCTCGCATTCTCTCTCAAATAAATAAATGAAAACCTTAAAAAAAAAAAAAAGGAGTAGCCTAATGCCCCCTCACAATGCTTGCATCATTTACATTCCTTTTGCCTCTGGATTCCATGCTGCGAACTGCTGATGGTTTAGTCTACAATTCTCCATGTGTTCGGGATCCTTCCCCAACTTCCACATTGGGAACTGTTGTTGGTGGTTGTAGTTTTATATTAGACTTAGTCCACAGTGCCCATTCTTTGAGCCTGGCTGGCTGTGTCCTGCCCCCAGTCCCTGGTTCATTGGTTACTGCTGTTATCCTCAGTTGCATATCCTCAGTTGCATTTCATCAGTCACCAGAGTCACCAGTGATTTCTGTTCATGTGCACAGGAGGTAAAGACTGTTGCTAAAAGGAAAACTTGGAAGTCAGAGAGCAGAGATACTTGTTTGGCTCTGAGAAACCCAAAGACCTTGCTTAAGAAATGGGATGCTTTACATCGGAAATGTTGAGCATGCCACCTTCTGGTAACCTGCTTATTTTATGTATAAGAACCATAGTCCAGGGGCAGCCCAGGTGGCTCAGCGATTTAGCGCTGCCTTCAGCCCAGGGCGTGATCCTGGAGACCTGGGATCAAGTCCCACATGGGGCTCCCTGCATGGAGCCTGCTTCTCCCTCTGCTTCTCTCTCTCTCTGTCTCTCATGAATAAATGAATAAAATCTTAAAAATATATATATAAGAACAATTGTCTTGTAAAAAAAAATAAAGAAGAAGAGGAAGAACCATAGTCCTGGAAGTTGCAGATATCTAGCAAGATGACAAAATTTTACTGCAAAGAATCTAGAATTACACTGGTCATTATTGGGAGCATTCCAATTAGACAGGATCACTCATTTAAGAAATTCACTTGAGAGCAAGGGATCCTAAAGTTGAATAAACAGAATGGGATGTCTACTTTAATTGGTATATAGAAGCATACAGAAGGCTTCAAGATTCCAAAATAACTTCATTAAAGGACTTGTTACAAAAAAAAACTAATGAAAAATTAAAGACACAATAGGGACCTAAAACAGAAGACTATGAAGCTGACATGACCCCCCTTCCGCCCCCTTCCTTTTTCACTTCAGTACTCACTTTTCAGTAATTCTCTGAACCGCCTTTCCACTCTGAAGAGACTATTAGACAGTTACTGTATAAAAAACTCACCAAAAAGTCCCTTACTGGCTCACTCAGCAGAACGTATGACTCTTAATCTAGGGGTTGTGAGTTCAAGCCCCACGTTGGGTGTAGAGATTACTCAAGAATAAAATCTTAAAAAATATATAATAAAATAAAGTAAAATAAAACTCCCCAAGGCTGCAGACAAACCCATTCAGGTATACTTCACCCCTTAGTCAATTGCTGAACTAATGTTTATAAATTAAAGAATTTCCTAAGTCAAGGGAGGAACCCCAAAAGGTGTTTTTTTTGTTTTGTTTTGCTTTTTGTTTTTTTTAAGATTTTAGAGTCCAGGATGACTTGGAGAACAAAAGGCATAAGAAATATAGAAAAAAAATAAATTTCCTTTGCAGCCCATTGACAAGTTCTTAAGATTCACAGGGTAACATTCCTCCAGGGACTCAACTGCCTTGGTGTTAATACTTTGCTAGAGGCAAAAAGCAACCTTACCTTTGACCTCAGTCTGACCGCTAGGATCCTGTAAGTCTTCTTTAACATATAAAAATCCCTTTGGGGGCAGCCCCGGTTTGGCGCCACTTGCAGCGTGATCCTGGAGACCTGGGATCGAGTCCCACATCGGGTTCCCTGCGTGGAGTCTGCTTCTCCCTCTGCCTGTGTCTCTGCCTCTCTCTCTGTGTGTGCCTCTCATGAATAAATAAATAAAATCTTAAAAAAAAAAATCCCTTTGGAAACTTCCTTTACCTCTACCCCCATCCAAGAGACATGTTAGCAATCATCCTCCAAACATATGGCCTGATAGGAAAACGTTGAGTTTCAGAGTGAACAGTCAAGAGAGCATTTTTGAGGTGTCTTCAGTGCAAAAAGGTGTTTTTTTTAAAGCCCAGGGACAGGACCTGTGGGCAGAAGGAGCTACCCTGGGGTCATGAGGAGTGGTTATTTATATAACAGTAAATTGGGAGGGGGTCAGGGAGAGCTTAAGTCTCTAAGGAATTTGGAAGCAAGGTTTCCAAGACCTTGAGGGGCTAGCTATTGCTGGGATGAGGTCATTTACTACTGTCTGGTAAAACCTTATTCTTGAGACCGTCAGTGGGCCATGTGCTTGGAAGATGATTGCTAACATATATCTCGGGTGGGAGGGGGGGAAGGAAGTTTCAAAAGAAATGTTTTAAAAATCTATTTATGGGGATCCCTGGGTGGCGCAGCGGTTTGGCGCCTGCCTTTGGCCCAGGGCGCGATCCTGGAGACCCAGGATCGAATCCCACATCGGGCTCCCGGTGCATGGAGCCTGCTTCTCCCTCTGCCTATGTCTCTGCCTCTCTCTCTCTCTGTGACTATCATAAATAAATAAAAATTTAAAAAAAAGAAAAAAAATAAAATAAAAAAAATAAAAATCTATTTATGTATTTATTGATTTATTTAGAGAATGAGAGAAATAGAGAAACTGAGCATGTATGCGAGTGGGGTGGGGGGCAGAGGTAGACAGAGAATCCCAAGCAGACTCCAGGCTGAACATGAATCCCAACTTGGGGCTGGATCCCCCGACCTTGAGATCATGGATTTCACTCAACTGAAATCAAGAGTGGGTTGCTTAACCAACTGAGCCACCCAGGCACCCCTCCAAACGAATTTTTATATATTAAAGGAGACTTATAGGATCCTGTAGGTCTGGCTAATGTTAAGCTAGAGTATTGAACATTGAGGCAGTTGCTTTCCCAGAGGAAGATCACTCTGCCTGTATCAAGGACTTGTCAATGTGATACGGGAGAGCTTGGTTCTTATCTCAAGGGGTCTAAGAAAGAATCTCGCGGATATGGGAGAGTGAATAAAGGGAGAGAAGTTTATTAAGTAAAGAGAAAGAGAAAGCTCTCAGGAGTGAGAGGGTTCCCGACAGAGTTGCCACTGAGGGCTTATAGGGTTGGTCTTTTATTAGAAGCCAACCAGGGATCCTAAATCCTTTCAACATTATTTACTGCTATCACCATTGAGTAAGGACTAGTGATAACATCTTTAAGGCCTTACTTCTTTGGGGTCTGGTTATCCTTTGTTGGTCACAGATGACTGTCATAAAAAGACACTCTCCCAGCCCACAACTAGGGCAGGGCGGTCTGGCTTGTTTTCTTTTTCTTTCTTTCTTGTTTTCTTTTATCTTTCTTTCTTTCTTTTTTTCTTCCTTCCTTTTTTTTTTAAGATTTTGTTTATTTATTCGTGAGAGACACAGAGAGAGAGAGAGAGAGAGAGAGGCAGGCAGAGGGAGAAGCAGGCTCCATGCTGGGAGCCTGATGCGGGACTGGATCCTGGGATTCAATCCCCGGACTCCAGGATCAAGCCCTGGGCCAAAGGCAGGAGTAAAATAAACCACTGAGCCACCCAGGGATCCCCATGGCTTGTTTTCTTATCTCAGGTTTCTTACACCTCAGCATTCTTGGGATTTTTGTGAGCCTGCTTCCATGGCCCCCTACCTAGCCCTGCCTAGCTCCATTACCCAAATGGGCTGTAAATTGTAAGGAAATTTATTTTTTGTGTGTATTTCTTTTACCTTTGTTCTCTACATCAGGGCCCACTGCTATACAACCCCACCCCCCAGGATGATATTCCAGATCCTTCACCAGAAAGGGCTCTCAAAGTAGCAACCGAATTTATTATTATTTTTTTAAACCAAACGTAGGGCTGGAACTCAAGACCCCAAGGTCAAGAGTTGCCTCCTGTACCCACTGAGCCAACCAGGCTTCCCAGCATCTGGACGTTTACAAGCTGAGTCTTCCTGGCCCGTACTGATTGTTTTGTTATTCAAACATTCAAACAAAAGAAAAATGAATCTGATGGCAGTCTTTAAAGCCTGCTTGGAGGCCCTCTTCTTAGGGCATTCCAAATTCAATACAATAAATAAGGTTACCTCGCCTCTTCTAGCAGCTCTCTTTGTAAATAGATTATCTCCTGAGATTAGTGGATTGATAAAAAAAAAAAAAAGGCAGAAAATAGAATGGGGAGCCATGGGCCAGAGTGAGCTAGTGACTCGAGCTGAGCATTTTGAAAGGACCCTGGAGCAAAATTGCAAAACAAAAATCCACCAAGCTAATAGCTTTACAGCTACATCAGCTCCAAGGCCAGAGGCCCAAAATAACACCTACGCCTCCTCCATTACGTTCTCCTAGGGGTTCATTATCAAAACCCTGGCCCAGAAATCGATGTCTCAATTGTAATCAACTGGGACACTGGAAAAGAGATCATCCTCAATGTTCTTATGCAAATTCTTCTCGAAGTGACCTCTAGAGGAGCCCCCCCTCTTGGGGCCCCTCCCACGACCGATAGGACTCCAAGGGGTTTTCCAGGAAACTATTTACCAGTAATTCCCTTAAATACTCAAGGGGAAGCTAAAATGAAAATTAATGGGTTTATTCAATCCTGCCAGAGATATTTAGTGTGTCCTGGCTGAAACCTTCACAAGATGTTTGAAATGATTTAATGACTTTATGATAACAAACTTGACTAAGGCGGAAGCTGATATTTCAAGCCGGGTAGAAATTTTTTTCAAGGCTTTCTCCCCTAAACTGAAACAAAACTGCGCAACTCAGAGGAAAAGAAGCAAATTGGAGCAAAGGTAGTTGAAAGGGCGGGTCAGCCTCTTCATTAGGTCTGCAATGGGGAACTGGAAACAACTGTCTTTGTCCTGCAAATGTCCCTAGGGCCAGAGGTGTGGCCCTGGAGGAGTAAAATTCACCTATTTTTTTTTTTTAATTAAGATTCAATATATTAACATATAAAGTATGAGTCTTGGAGGTAGAGGTCAGTGATTCATCAGTCTTATAACACCCAGTCCTCATTACCTCCTGTACCCTCCTTCATGCCCATCACCCAGTTACCCCGGCGCCCCCCTCCGCCCCTCCAGCCACCCTCAGGTTGTGTCCTCTGATTAATAAGAGTCTCCTATGGTTTGTCTCCGTTTCTGGTTTTGTCTTGTTTCACCTACCCTTTATTATGCCAACCCCCCAAACCTTTCCCGTGCCTCTTAAGGGGCTTGAAAAGATCTGGACCCAGTTGTCTTTTGCCCATATCTGTGCCTGTGTGCTACAAATGTCCTACCCTTTTCTCTTGAGCCTAATTGGCATTCTTTGAATACAGACTTCGGGGAGAAGTTTCTGGGGGGGGTGGGCAGTGAGAGGGAGGTATTTGGAAATTGGGCCTATAATGTCTTCTCCACAAGTATTACTGTAGCCCCCAGCCTCCCGATCCGTGGTTTGGTTGCAGGATTTCTTCTCCTTGAGCGCTGGGGTTCTTGGTGTCGCTGCTTGCAAGAATGAAGAGGTGGCCCAGACAGTGATGGGCAGCAAGGCAATGTTTATGGAGCCATAGTACAAAGCTCCCAGAGATAGATGGGACCCAAGAGGGTTGTCCCCCAAATTTCTAAGTCTAGGGGTTTTTATGGGCTGGTTGGCAGGCTGTTTTCATCTGATTAACCCTTCACGTGTCTGTCATCCAATCTGGCTTTTATTCAGGTGCTCATCTACTTACCTGTTAGGTAACCTGTTTGTTCACTAGGGAAAGAGTGGAGGGCTCCTAAAGGGTGGAGCAAAATCGTTTTAAGGGTGGTTTCCTCTTGGTGGGGAGGGGCTTGTCCCTACCTGCCTCTCTTCTGACCATCCCTTATTAATTTCAGTTCCCCCTGGGGTTGAAGATCCTCCTCCTGACAAATTACCAAGTCAGGAGTAGCCTGACACTGACCCACAGTGCCTGTGTCACTTGCCTCACTTTGTCTCCTCCCATAGCCATTTCATCATCTCACATCCTCAGAAGAAGGGAGATGGCAATAAGGTGTTTTGAGAGAGACCACATTCCTGTAACTTTTATTGCAGGCTACTGTTAGAGTTGTTTAGTTTATTATTGTTGTTAATCTCTTCTTATGTCTGATTTATAAACGATCATGACTATATATAGGGAAAAACATAGTATACAGAGGGGTCAGTGTTGTCTGAGGCCTCAGGCATCCACTAGGAAGTCTTGGAAAGTATTTTCCATGGATAGGGGACAAGTGTTGTAAAAACAAAAGCTGAAAGCTCTCTGCATCTGTGAATATCACACACAGGACCAGTAAGAAAGCCTAAGAACCTCATAGAGGCCACTGAGAGTGGTGCTAATGCCCTTAATTTTTATCACACCTCTCAGGCTAGAGTTTGATGAAGTGGGGGTAATTGTTAAAAAAAAAAGAGACCGCAGCCCAAAGTAGAGAAGCATTTGCCCCTGTCAACAGCAGAGACTTGATTACAGTTTCATCCTTACCTGGGAATGGGGCCTTTTACCCTTCGCTCTGAACTTTCCTGATGAGCAGTGTTAAGGGCATCTGTATGAAAACCATCCGTGTGTAGTGAAACGCCGGAACCACCTGCATCCCAGTGTTCATAGCAGCAAATGTCCACAATAGCCAAACTGTGGAAGGAGCCTCGGTGTCCATAGAAAGATGAATGGATAGAGAAGCTGTGGTCTATGTATACAATGGAATATTCCTCAGCCAGTAGAAACGACAAATACCCACCATTTGCTTCAACGTGGATGGAACTGGAGGGTATTATGCTGAGTGAAATAAGTCAGTCGGAGAAGGACAATCATTATATGGTTTCATTCATATGGGGAATATAAGAAATAGTGAAAGGGATTATAGGGGAAAGGAGGGGAACTGAATGGGAAAAATTAGGGAGACAAACCATGAGACACTCTTAACTCTGGAAAACGAACAAAGGTAGTGGAAGGAGAGGTGGGTGGGGTGACTGGGTGACGGGCACTGAGGAGGGCACTTGATGGGATGCGCACTGGGGGTTATACTATATGTTATCAAATTGAACTTCAGTAAAAACAAACAAACAAACAAAAAAGAAAACCATCTGTGCTGTTCTTTCCTCCCTCCAAGGCTTTCCTCCCTCCAAGGACAATGAAAGGATCTTCTGTTTTGCTGATAACTTCTTTGCCCCACCCTCCTGCTCTAACAACCTTCCATTTTGTACAACTCCTCTGGGCCTTTCTCTTGCTAGATGGAATGCTGCTGCTTGATTCATGAATAACTTAATAAAATAATTCAGATATTCAGATTTATGACACTGAATTTTTTTAATACTACACACACACAAATACACAGGTACATGTGGTACAAGTGTGTGCATTAGGTATATATATTTTTTTTCTTTTTTTTAACTAAAAAGGGAATTTATCTTCCCTCTCTACTTTTTATTTTATACGTGTCTTTAATAAAAAGCATATAGTTGAAATTTTTTAAAAGATTTTATTTTTAAGTAATCTTTATACCCAACATAAGGCTGGAACTTGATGATAACCTCAAGATCAAGAGTTGCACGCTCTGTTGACCGAGCCAGCCAGGCACCCCATAGTTGAATTTTTAAATGCAACTTGAAAATTTTTGTCTTTTACTCAGGAATGTAATGTTGGGGAACAAGAATTTCTGCCCCCTCAAAGATCCTTCTACCTGGACTAAGAATAAAATTGACATACGACAGATGAGCAGGAGAAAATCAAATTTAATGGCCATATGCTCAGGGAATCCATGTAGACCTGGAAATTCCAAAGACAGTCAGGCAAGAGGAGGTTTATGGTCATTCTGAACTAAGGAGGAAGTGATAGGGATCTGGGATTTCAGAGGAAAGAAATGCACTTCACAGGGCCGTAAGAGTAGATGTTTGTCCTGCCATACACATGGGTCCCTCAGATAAAATTTATCTCTGCTAATAACCCTTATTCTGGGAAAGACCTCTAATTTCGATCTTTTATGGGGTTAAGGAAGGAACCAAGGTTTCTTGAGCCCCCAGGGTCTCAAATACCTTCAGCTTGTGGAGGCTGAGAAAAATTAAGGCCATCCCACATAAAGTTTAGGGTTAGCACAAGTACAGCCATCTTAGGCCCCTGTGAATAAGAGCTGAACTTTATGGGAAAAATTGCAGAATGTCCTCAATGTCCTCAGCAGGGAATCCCATATCAGAAAGACAGCAGAGCCCATGCCCATGGTAGAAAGCCCCATATCAGAATGAGAACAGAGCTCAATGTCCTTGAAAGCCCCATATCAGAGTGTAAACAGAATTTGAGAAATTCCTCCACCCCTTCTGAAAATCCCCTAGAGCAGCCTATAAAAAACCCAGCTGTAACCCACTTTGGGGTCCAAGTCCCTGCTCCCCCGCTGTGTTGGGTGTACTTGGACCCAAGCTCGAGCTTGTAAATAAACCCTCGTGCGCTTGCATTGGTGTTGGCTCCTTGGTGGTTTCTCGGATTCGCAATCTTGGGCACAACAAGCTCAAAATAATCTCCGTGTCAAAGTAGTACATTCTTGGGGGTGGTTGGGGGACCTATTCTGAATCCTTCTGTAGCTTGTTGGCATTTATTTTGATACCTGGCTTACTGGACTCATTTCCATGATCTTAGCTTATGCTTTCTAATTGATTTTTTATTTTTTTTATAGTGTCTTTTTGCTTTTTATGTATGGATAAACTTTTTATGTATGGATATGCCTGGGTGGCTCAGTGGTTGAGCATCTGCTTTTGGCTCAGGTTGTGATCTTGGGGTCCTGGGATCGAGTCCCATATCGGGCTCCCCTCGAGGAGCCTGCTTCCCTCTCTGCCTATGACTCTGCCTCTCTCTGTGTCTCTCATGAATAAGTAAATAAAATCTTTAAAATAAATGACAAATTCTCAGTTGAAATATAGTGGGTTCTCGTAATGTGTTAAGATGCATACTTGTATCTTTCCCCATAAGTTTCTAAAATTTCTAAAAATTTATTATTATTTTTAAAATTCCAGTGTAGTTACCATACAGCATAATACTTAACCTTATCAATACTTGTACTTCCTGCCAGCCTTGGCACGCTCTCACCTTTCTCTAAGGCCAGCATCTAACAAAGCTGGCATGCACATGACAGGGGCTCAGTTTTGTTGGAATCCTGTTTAAACAGTAGAAATAATATTTGTGTAATATCTCTGATAGTGTCTGGATAAGTGCTTGGCAAATTAACTCAGTACAGTTTGGAATGAAACAGCATAGTGGAAAGGGAGGATTTGCCAAATACTTATTTGAAATTCTAGTGTCCTTGCATCCCAGTCCAGGGCTTTTGATGACCCTGTCTTCCAAAGACACATCCAATAGAACCTGTGCTCGGTGGCTTTATCCACATGGCACACTTGTCAACATTTAGACCTTACTGAATCGGATAGCAAATAATCAAAGAAGCCAAAAGAGGCAAGTACTTCATAATTACAGACACCAGTGGGTCTAGCTGCCTGGAGGTGGGGGTGGGAGCTTCTAGGGAATTTAACCAATATGCTTTGCTCATATAATGAAATCCAACCGAATAGTCCTTAAAAAATTATTGAAAAGACCGGATTAAATAGTATCGGTGGAGGATATGAAAGCTCCCCATGACAGGATCTCAACTGGAAGCTAAAGGAAATGGGGAAGTGAGCTTACTGAATGCTGAGGCGTCTGGACTGACATCCAATATATTAAGATTCCTCCTCCTTGTCTCTCTCTCTCTTTGTCTCCCCCCCCACCCGCCACCCTAGATTTTCACATCTTCAGTTTTTAATCATCAATGTTTGTGTCATATCCAGGCCACAGAGGAATTAAGATAAATACGTCCTATTCAGCGACACAAAGTCTTTTCTGAGCCCAGAAAGGCTACTTTCCACCCCTCCTCACCTCTGGAATCCTTTGCCCTCTGCACACTCTAAATTCCCCGCTGCCCAGGAACAAGGGGACTGCCAAAGGGAAAGCCCTCTCCCTCGTGACACTGCATACCCCAGATACCGAGGGGACACTCAAGTGCCCTTGCAGTGCCCTTCCCTCCTGTAGGTGCTGGGAGGAGTATGCTCCCCCATTTTCCTAGGGCCTTGGTGCTCCCTTTTATGCCACAGCAGGACACCTACCCCCAGAAGATTTTCTTCTGCTTCTAGAAAAAAAGCACAAGTACTTTCCATTTGTATGGGCAGCTTTATGATGCTGTCCTACTAGGGGAAACCTTTCAGATGCTTTGGGTCACCCTAAAGTCATGTGCTCCCTCTGCCTCTTTTCCTCTCCTTGTTCTATTCATTTCTTTATTTTCTTACCTGCTCCTTCTATCTACCCATCTATCTCCTTTTCCCTTTCCTTTTCATTATTATTATTATTATTATTATTATTATTATTAGTTTATTTGACAGAGAGAGAGCACATGAGCAGGGTGGAGAGGCAGAGGGAGAGGGAGAAGCAGGTTCCCCACTGAGCAGGGAGCCTGATGACAAGGGGCTCCATCCCAGGACCCTGAGCTCATGACCTGAGCCAAAGGCAGACTCTTGACTGGTTGACTGACTGACCACCCGGATGCTCTTTCCTTTCGTTCTCCTTTTCTCTTTCATTCTTCTTTTCTGCCTTTCTTCAGTCTCTCTTGTTTCATACATTGATTTTCCTCACAGTAATAAATAATAAAATATTTACATTTACTGCTCTTCCAGTTGTGTTTGCAATCATGTTCACAAACCTTCTCATAGGCAAATATGTTAATTATCAAAAGAATCCTAGGAATAAAGTGCCATCACCAATCTGAATTTGTGTATGTGAAAAATCAAGCTCAGAAAGGCTAAGTAACTTGTCCAAAGCCCAGACTCAGCATTCAACCCGGGCAGAAACAACTGGAAAGTCCTTGATCGTGTCGCTGAGATGTCTACTTGTATCTGAGAACCTCTCTGCTCTGGTATGTTATTTTGTTGTGCAGGCAGTACTTTAAGAACTGACTGGTGGAAAAAAAAAAAAAAAAAGAACCGACTGGTGGTAAGCATTTTTAAGGTCAGCATGTCAACTACATTTTGTGTGTAATGTTTGTAAGGTATTCTACAGATGGCCCCATTATTTTGTTATTTTACCTGGAACTGTTTGAAAGATAATGAGGAAGCTGATTTCAGCAAATATGTATACGAAAAATATTTTCTTATTAGGTGTCTATCAACTACAACAAATTGTTTGGGACGCCTGGGTGGCTCAGTGGTTGAGCGTCTGCCTTCCGCCCAGGGCGTGATCCTGGGGACCTGGGATCGAGTCCCACGTTGGGCTCCCTGCATGAGGCTTGCTTCTCCCTCTGCCTGTGTCTCTGCCTCTCTTTCTCTGTATGTCTCTCATGAATAAATAAATAAAATCTTTAAAAAAAAAAACAAATTGTTCATGGTGCTACTTATAGTTTGATTAAATTGAAAATTCAGTTTGGGTGTCACAATCATGATGATACTTAGAAATAGTATTTGAGGAGGAGCCTGGGTGGCTCAATTGGTTAAGTGCCTGACCCTTGGTCATAATCTCAGGGTCGTGAAATTGGGCCCCTTGGCAGGCTCAGCGCAGAAAGACCCTCTCTCTCTTTCCTTCTGCCCCCCCACCCCGATAAAAATAAATACATCTTAAAAAATAAACAAGAAATAGTACTTGAGGGTATTCTGCTATGTGTTTCCATGTCATTTGCCATCGAAGGACATCATTTCGCAGAAAATAAAGCCATAAACATACACTGGTCTTTTCAGTCAGATTCGTCTTGCTTCCATGTTGGCACCTCTAGGATGACATAATTTAAGAGAAATTCTCTGCTGGTCGTGTTGCAGGGTTGCAGGGTTCTTGTCTCACGGAGTCCAAGAATGAATCTCAAGAACACGAAAGGGTGAAGTGAAGTGAAAGTTTATTAAGTGAAGGTCAGAGCAGAGAGGAAAGAGAAAAGCTCTCTGGCCTGAGAGGAGTCCCAAGGGGCTTCCACTGAGGGCTTTTAGTGGCAGTCTTTTACTGAGAACTGGCTGGGAAGCTTGTGGCCTTGAGATTCTTGCGTCATCCCTTCTCTCTGGTTCTGCTCCACCTGCCAGGAATAGATCTGGAGCCCCGTCAGGGGACCCAGGGGCCTCCTATCGCTCCCACCTCTCCCTTCACCCTTTCCCTCTTCATGGTACAGGACCTGTGGGCAGAAAGAGCCATACTGGGATTGTGAAGAGTGAGTGATGGTATATTTTTTAATTAGTGGGGTTGAGGGACAGGGCAGGTCTCCAAGGAATCCAGAAGGAAGTCTTTCAGGACATGGAGGGGCCAGCTGCTGCCAAGATGAGGTGACTTTTCAACATGAAAGTACGAAGGTGGCCACGAGTTGCCTGAGGATGGTCATGCTCTGGGTGTGTTGGGGATCTATCAGTGGGCTGCAAGCTGTAAAGAGATTTTAATTGAAATGACTTTTCTTTTGCCTTTGTTTCCCACATCAGTAGGAGCCATTCTAGAGTTTTCCTTGTCCCTCGTGTATCATATCAAGTCCAATAGCCAATTAATTCCTATCTCTCCAGTTCATCCTCCCTTTTCTATCCTGACTGCTATCACCCTAACCTAGGCCCCATTGCCTCTCTCTGGGACTACCAAAGTGGTTGCCTAACTGGTCTCCTGGTTTCTAGGATTGTGCTACTCCAGTCTGATCTCCACATGCTAACCTAAGACCTTTTGAGAACCAAAGCTGATCCAGTCTGTCTTTTTCTTAGAAGAAATCAAGTTTTCATAACAACTAAAGAAAAAATAAACCCAAGTTCCAGGGCACAGCATACAGCGGCCTTAAAATACGACCCAGACTTTCATCTATTTCATTCCTTCTGCATACCAACTATATGGGATGGCATTCTCAACTTTTCTCCCTGAGAGACTCCTGGAGTTTCAGCATTTTCTTTTTGAAGTATTCCCTGATATCTCCAAGTTGAATTGATCAATCGTTATTATCCCATAACTTATAGTAAGCTATTATCATAACCACTGTACTGAATACAGTTTATTTGGCACCAGTGAGCTTTGCGGGCAAAGCGTATATGCATTATTGGCTTATTAACGTAGAGCCAAGCACAGAATCTTGTGTGTCAGTTAACTATCAGTAATGTTTATTGAAGTTAAAGAAAAAGGCAGTGTAACATGGAATTTAGAATAAAATGTGAGCTGACTCTATTGAAACCAATAAATCCATCCCCAGAAATCACTAAAACTCTCTTCCGTCTTTCATTCCTCTTTTCCTCTTTATCATCCTTGCCACATCCCTGATTTCAGTTCTCGTCATCTCTCACTTGGGTTATTTTTTTTTTTCCTCACTTGGGTTATTAAAATAACCTTGTATCCTCCATCCAGTTTTTCTCCTTCTTCCCCGAAGCATCATCCACGCTGTCAGAGTGATCAAACCAAAACAGTTTGCCCCTGTTAGTCTCCAGCTTTTCACACACCGAGCAGCTCGCCACTAGCCTTTGGATGAAGTTCAAACTTCTTAGCTTGATATAAAAGGCCCTTCAAAACTTGGCTATGGTATATATGTTGTAATCTCCTGTAACTCTTCCAAATATACAGTACTCTTTCATGGCTCTGACTAATATCCCTACGATTCTTTCACTCATCCTTCAAAGTCCAGTATAACTGGACTCCAGTATAATAATACTGTATTTATTTATTTATTATACTGGAGTATAATACCTCCTCTCTCTTAATTTCTTTAACCGCCATTCACTTCGCCCCACTCAAGAAGAATGAATTGTTCCAAAAATAGGTTTTACACACATCTCTTATACCATACCTTGCACCATTGTAGTTGTGTATGCATCTGTCTTTCTCCATAGACTGTAGATGACTGGAATCCAAGGGCTGTGGTTTACCCAGTTTTGTCTCGAAATCCAAGTTTGGAGTCTAGATGACAATCAGAGTTTGTTGCATGTCAAATGGGCCCGAATTATTTGACAATATATACTATAAGATGGTAGGTTACAGGTTATATAAATACAGGTTATGTAAATATATATAATTATGGTATATACTATATAGCTATGCCAACTGTATATTGTAAAATGTCTATTAAACTCTTGTGAGCAATCCATTTGGTTGTACAGAGTAAAATCAATGCTGAAATATCCTGAAGTATAGGATATACCTTCCAGGATAGCTCAAATTCATACTCTTTATTAATTTCATGTAAATTGTTTTATCTCTTCTATGCCCCATCCCGTAGACTACGTACCATCTCAGAAATCCAGTAATGTGGTTGTTGCATGACATTGGATGGAGTAAAAGTATCATTTGTAAATGGACATTTTAATCATGAACACATGGCATATCCTGAAATATTTCTGTCCCTTTCTTTTATCTTTTTTAAAGATTTTATTTATTTATTTATTCATAAGAGACACACAGAAAAAGAGAGAGAGAAAGAGAGAAAGGCAGAGACACAGGCAGAGGGAGAAGCAGGCTCCATGCAGGGAGCCTGACATGGGACTCGATCCCGGGTCTCCAGGATCACACCCTGGGCTGAAGGTGGCACTAAACCACTGAGCCACCCAGGCTTCCCTCTGCCCCTTTCTTTTAAAACTTGTACAAGGTGGTTAATGCTATCAGTGAAATTTTAATCATTGGTTTATTCAACCGATATTTGTCAAGAAATTACTTATGGTAGGTACTCATGTAGGTTTTATGATATAGCATAAATGAAACTACATTAGCCTCTGGAGCATATACTAACAATAAACAAATATTATTCAATAAGATATTATGAAAAATTTTATGAAGGAAAAGTCCAGGGTGTTACGAATATATGTAACACCTCTGAACCTCAATTTTGTCCTTTATAAGTACGCAGAGTACTTTTTAAAGAGTAATAATAATAATACCAATTGCTATTTATAAAAATCCCTCTTATCTCTGTTTACTGTTCACAAATATTTTCACATCATTTATTCTTTCAACAGATATTTATGGAATGTCTCCTCTATATCAGGGACTGTCCTAAGCACAGTGAATATAATGGTAAAGCCTAACTCACTTATTAATTAGTCATACGAATATGATGAGTGCTATGAAGGATATGGTCCCTGCCATCACAGAATATGTAGTGTGTTAAAGGATAATGTTGAGTACAAGGGGCAATCTCAAAATAGCATGATAATTTAGCATTGGAACTTTAATGAGGAGGAATTTAAAAACACTTCCTAATAAGGGTCGGTCTGTCCTTTCATTAATTATGTAGGCACTGTATGATTCTCTGGAAATCCTATATGCTCTAAAATCCCTTTCCCAATTAAAAGCCCCATTTCATCTATTTACAGAACTCAGGTAGCTATCTGATAGAAAGCAGTTTGATCAGATCAATTTAAACTATGGTATAAACAAATCAATTATCAGCCCTTCCAGAGATGATTGTATTTTAAAATGATTAATTTATACTTTCAAATTACTACATCTCTAATGGTGATCAGTGTGGCTAAGAACATTTTAGGAGTCAGGAGAATCTCTAAGAACCCCCACATTATGTCTAGAAGATAATCACCTTCACCGCCTGCATAGGAGGCCAGGGCTTTAAAAGAAGGAGGGAAATCAATTGAAAAGAAATTCACATTATATATTTATTTTTTAAAGAATATCCCGTTGTACCCTAGGTTCACTCTCGAGCCCATGTCTACCATTAGAGTCGTGCCCGATTAGAATGGAAGACCTTGAAGAACACTGCAACACCCACAAAGAAAAATCCACGTTAAGGCACTTGAAGGTCCACAAAGGAAAATTCAATTTACAATCCCTAGGTGCTATTCAATAGCCTTGGAACAATTTCCAACAACAATGGCTGAGATACTATTGGGTCTTAGAGTAACTCAGCTAACCAAAAAAATTAAGCCAAACACCTGATTCCCCCAGCAGCCTAGATAATTGGGGTTTTATGCTACATTAACAAAAACATTAGACAGTTATTTCCCCCATCTGTTTCCTTGTTCTAAAACCCCCAGCAAAAGTCTTTGTAGTAGCTCTTAAAAATGTTCCTTGAATTTTATTCCATTTCCGTGGTTCTTACCTAAATTGTCTTTGCTGACATTGTTGCCTTAAATGGTGATGTTGCGTCCCACGCATTTTTGTCATTTCATTTGTGTCACATTCCCTTTATTTCTTCAGGTTACAAAGGGAAACTCTCCACACCATATCAGAAATGATCATATCAGATCAGCCTTTAAAATATTGGCATTCTTTAACGTTAAACGTAATTCGTCCATTTTTGACTATTTTTTAGAAATTTTCTACAGTGTGAATAAGTCTTCCATAGCTATTAAAGAATAGTGTTCAATAAATTAACAATTTAAGATGCCTCACATTTTATCAGCAAATCTGGTCAGCTGTGTGTCTGCCAAGGAGTTATGAAATCAGTAGCAACGGCAGCTGCCACAGCAATAGAACTTCATGTTCCTTTTTCCTAGCATAGATTGAAGAGCTGTTTTTACCTTCGGACACAAAAACTGGACAAAGGATTGTAAGAACCGAGTGAGAAATTTCCTTTGATTTTAACACAGACTGAGAATTATTTGTCCTGGGGAAGGAGAATGGTGTTTTTTTTCCATTTGACATCTTTCAGTTCTGTCTTGGCAGGCTTTCTTAATATTTCATCATGATGGCGTAATTGTGGATATTCTCAATGCTAGTACCTAACCATTTTGATAGTTACTTTACAGAGCTTAAAGGTGTTGGATATTTTAGACAGTTCTTAATTATCAATTTGAATATTTGGAAGCCCAACTTATTTTTCCTATGTCAAGGCAAATTATTTTAATAAGGTTTTTTTTAGGTATATAATATATATATATTTTGGATATACAACATATATATATATTTGGATATATTTATATACAAATATAAATATTTATATATATTAAATATATAGAATATATATAATTTATATATTTTATAATATATTTTATATAATTTTATATATATATATATAAACTGGGCGGCTCAGTTGGTTAAATGTTGGCTCAGGTAGTGATCCTGGGGTCCTGGGATCAGGCCCTGTGTCGGGCTCCCCACTCAGCACAGGGTCTGCTTCTCCTTCTCCCTCTGCGCCTCCCCACCTTGTGTTCTCTCTTGCTCACCCGGTCTCTCTCTCTCTCAAAAAAAAAATGGTAAGTCTTTCAAAATAAGTATTTATGTTATAGTATATATACTCTTTAGCTATTATTAGATGAATGGCCTCAGATGGTTAACATCTAAGAGGAGCTTGTCTGCTTCTCTGTAAAATAGAAATGATAGCTATTTTCTTTCTGAGGGAGTCACTGGGATAATTTAATTAGATCATGGGTATGAAGCACACCCTCTCCTACACAATAGGTGCTCAGCAAATCAGAGCTTTCTGTTTCTGTTGTTCTTTGCTTTCTACTCCACCTCCTCATCGTCCTCTTGACTTTTTCCTTTTTTTTTTTTTTTTTTGAAAATAGGGGGACAGGGATGCCAGAGAAGGGGAAATGGGGGGGAGGGATCATAGATAACCTTTCTAGGGTGGCGGCTTATCAAAACTGTGTCAAATTTGAACACACTAACATGGGAGGAAAGGACATTGCAGATGTAAGGAACATTGTACAAAAATGCCTCGAGTCACGGACTCGAATTGTGCTCAGAAAGTCAGTGTGAATTCCATCTGTAAAACCGTATCATTTCAATGGCAGCAATTCTTCTGTGTTCTTTGGAGGAGAGGTTTGAGAGAATATTTCTGTTGTCCTTTGGCTCTAAGTTGAGCACAACCAGTTACTTAAGTCAAAGAACTCAATTTCACCCGCCATCAATTCACTTTCTGGGAAAGAGAGTCCCCATACCTGCCAGGAGCTGAGGTCAGAGCAAAAGGAATGGTCAAGCAGATTTTGCTCTCCTCTGCTTTTGGGAAACTGTAGACGTTATCAAACGTCAATCACCGATGCCATTTTCTGCCTTCAAACATATTCAAGGGTATAGATTATGTGATGGTATCTCTAAGTATCAGTGCTAAAGTGGAAGTTATCTACATTCCATCCATGTTCTAATCTTGAGAACACTAAAAGGGATTTTATGGTTGATAGAACTATTTCTTTGAAGAATGAAATTCACTTGGCCTTGGGGCCTTGCCAACATCAAAGCCCTTGGTCCAAATGGTTACTTCATTGTGACCAAACTATGATTCATTTGTTTTCACCATCCTTCCTCTTGATTTTCCCCAATTGCTGACATGGTATGTGTGTGTTCCTTCATAAATTCATGAGCTTTCTTTATAATGTATTCTATCAGCAGGCACTAGTTAAACTATTAGCTTCAAAGGTCTACAGAAGTGCATGAAATATAACATAAAATATTTAATAACGGTGATAAACTGCAGTCTTCAGAGTGATTGCAAAATTGAAGCCATGCATCTCCAAAATAAAAAGAATATTATGACAGTGATACTCAAAATAATGCATGCTATTTTTAAAACAGGTAATGCAAAAAAGGTGCTGAGGTGGCAAAAGTGTCCAATTAATTAGAAGATGAAACAAATGCAGCCAAACACGTGCCTGGGCCACGAGTTTACTTTCTGTCTCCTGGAGTCACACTTCTTTCAGAGGAATAGATTTTCCTCCTCATTTCCCGAACCCCACATCACATTTGCATTTTGATGTTTTCCCAACCTGCATCCAGTCGTTAAAGAAACAGATATTCCAATTATTCTTCATTGAAACTTGTAGTAAATTTCACTTCAGGATCCTTGATGGAGTGAAAATCTTTTTTTTTTTTTTTTTCCTTTTTTATTTTTTTTCCTTAAGGAGAGGAAATTGCTGGATTGATAAACTTTGAATCCAGTGTCATTTTCTGGCCCAATAGATAATACTTTGTCTGCTGCTTTCTCCAGGCTTGGTTCCTATTGCTCAAGTGCCTCAACTGGCTTCTTTTTTTTTTTTTTTTTTAATTTTTTAAAAAAATTTATTCATGAGAGAGAGAGAGAGAGGCAGAGACAGAGGCAGAGGGAGAAGCAGGCTCCATGCAGGGAGCCCGACATGGGACTCGATCCTGGGTCTCCAGGATCAGGCCCTGAGCCGAAGGCAGGTGCTCAACCACTGAGCCACCCAGGTGTCCCTCAACTGGCTTCTGTAACTCTGGATACAGCTTTGCAGAACTGAGCTGCACTCCGCATTAGTAAGTGGGTATTTGAGAATTCTGGTTGTTTCACCATTTTAACACAACCTTTAAGCTATTACCTCTTAGACATTCTATTTTTTTTTTTTTTTTTTTTTTTTTTTTTTTAAATTTTTATTTATTTATGATAGTCACAGAGAGAGAGAGAGGCACAGAGACACAGGCAGAGGGAGAAGCAGGCTCCATGCACCGGGAGCCCGACGTGGGATTCGATCCCGGGTCTCCAGGATCGCGCCCTGGGCCAAAGGCAGGCGCCAAACCGCTGCGCCACCCAGGGATCCCCTCTTAGACATTCTAAATCTTTGAATTGACTTTGTGTTTTTGTAGTTATAATGTATTTTAAACATGCAGAAAAGTACAGAGGGTAATATTACACATCCCAATTTTACTGTCACCCAATGTAAAGCTTTTGCAACATTTGAGTCAGAACTTTTTCTAAAACAGTAAAACATTGCAGAAAGCTAAGTGTCATGGTACTACTCAGCGTGACCTTTCTATACGATTGTACCTTTATAAATAGAATAGTTTACTAATAATATTCACATTTACTTTGGGCTTACAAGACGTTAGGCGGTATGCTAAGAGCTTTACATGTATTAATTTAGTTTATGCTCAGGTTCCTCATCTGGGGAAGATGCTATTATACCCATTATACAAATGTGGACTCTAAGGCACAGACAAAAATAAGTAACTTGAACTACATTTCTACAGCAAGTGGCGGAGTTAGCATTTGTAACAGGCTCTAAAGACTAGTTTCCATTTTTTTGTGTTTGTTTTTACTTTTTATTTAAATTTAAATTCTAGTTAGTTAGCATACAGTGTAATATTAGTTTCAGGTATACCATATAGTGATTCAGTGCTTCCATACATCACCCAGCACTCATCTCGACAAGCACAGTCTTTAATCCCCATCACCTATTTCAACCATCTCCCACCCACCTCCTCTGCTAACTAGCAGCGTGGTCTCTATAGTTAGAGTCTATTTATTGGTTTCCCTCGTTTTTCCCCTTTGCTTAATTGTTTTGTTTCTTAAATTCCACATATGAGTGGAATCATATGGTATTTGTCTTTCTGACTTATTTTGCTTAGCAGAATTCTCTTTAGCTCCATCCATGTCATTGCAAATGGTAAGATTTCATTATTTTTAATGGCTGAGTAATATTCCATTGTGTGTGTGCATGCACATATACATGTGTATACATATATACACACGCACACATGCACACACACACACCACCTCTTCTTCAGCCATTCAGCATTGTTGGACATTTGTTTACATAATTTGGCTATTATAGATAACATTGGGGGGTTCATGTATCACTTTGAATTTGTATTTTTGTATTTTTTTAGTGAATACCTAGTAGTGCAGTTGCGGGATCATAAGGTAGTTCATTCGTAACATTTTGAGGAACCTCCCATGTTGTTTTCCAGAGTGGCTGCACCACTTTGCATTCCTGCCAACAAAGCAAGAGGTTTCCTCTTTCTTCAAATCCTCATCAACACCTGTTATGTCTTCTGTTGTTGGTTTCGAACTAGGGGTGGTGGAAGGGGAGGTGGGCGGGGGGTGACGGCACTGAGGTGGGCACTTGACGGGATGAGCACTGGGTGTTATTCTATATGTTGGCAAATTGAACACCAATAAAAAATAAATTTATAAAAAAAGAGAAATTCTGATAGGTGTGAAGTAATATCTTACTGTAGTTTTGATTTGTATCCCCTGATGATGACGTATGTTGTTGAGCATCTTTTCATGTGTCTGGTGGCCACCTGGATGTCTTCTTTGGAAAATGCAAAGACTAGGTTCTTAAGCAGTATGTATCATTGCTCTCCGAATTAACTTACTCTTCCCTCTATCCATTTACTGATGAATAGATTGTTTCCTTTTTCTCATCATGCAAAATTCTTTGTATATATGGTTATCTGCACATGCAATATATGTTGTATTAATTTGCTAGGGCTGGCAAAACGAAATACAGACCTGCCTCATTTTATTGTGCCTTGCCTTATTGTACTTCATAGATATTGCCTTTTTTACAAATTTAAGGTTTGTGGCAAGTCTATTAGCACGATTTTTCTAACAGCATTTACTCCCTTTGTGTCTCTGTGTCATGTTCTGGTAATTCTGACAGTATTTCAAACTTTTCATTATTATTAATTTGTAATGGTGATCGGGGATTATGACTCACTGAAAGCTCAGATGATAATTAAGATATTTCGCAATAAAGTATTTTTAAATCAAGGTATATTCATTGTTTTTTCAGACATTATACTATTGCACACTCGATTGACTATAGTGTCAGCATAACTTTACTTTAAAGATTTTATTTATTTAAGAGAGAGATCGAGCACAGAAGCAGAAGGAGTAGAGGGGGAAAAATCCCAAGTAGACTCCGCGCTGAGCTTGGGGCCTGAGGTGGGGCTTGCTCTCACAACTGTGAGATCATGACCTGGGCTGAAACCAAGAGTTGGATGCTTAACCAATTGAGCCACCCAGGCGCCCTGCATCAACATAACTTTTATACATGCTGGGAAATCACAAAATTCATTTGACTTGCATTACTGTGATATTTGCTTTATTCCAGTGGCTTGGATCTGAATCTGCAATATCTCTGAGGTATGCCTGCACCATAGACCGGGGAGTGAAATTGGTGACTCTTAGGGAAAATATTTCTTCAATTTTATTAGGTATTAGCAAATAGCTCTTTAGATTTTTTTTCTACCAATTTATATGCCCACCAGCAGAGTAAGATTTGAGTTCTTTTTGTCCATTTCCTTCCCCAAACTTGGCGTTGTCAAACTCTAACTTTTGCCACACTGATGAGTATGAAATATGTCATTTTATAAATTTTGTAGTCTTACGTATATTAACAAATCTCTGCCTATCTCTTAGTTACTGACCTTTCATGTTTCCTCTCCTATGAATTGCCTGTTCCTGGTCTTTGGCTATGCTTTTACCAGCTCATTTGACTTCTTCTTATTGCTTTGTATTAAATCTTTATATATTATGGGTGTTCATTATTTTCTTTTTTTTTTTTTTTAATTTTATTTATTAATGAGATATGGGACTCGATCCCGGGTCCCTAGGATCAGGTCCTGGGCCGCAAGCGGCGCTAAACCGCTGAGCCACCCGGGCTGCCCTGTTCATTGTTTTCAGTTATGTACATCTTCTCTAATTCAATGCTTAGAATCGAACTTATTTTCTGAGGTTCATAAAATAGAAAATTTCAATTTTGATATCAAATTATTAGTCTTTTATTTTGACTTGTACCTTTTGTATCTTGTTTATAGATCTTTCCCTGCTCAGGTACACAATTAAGATATTCTCCCACAATTTCTCCTACATTTTTTTTTAAAGATTTTAAAAATTTATTCATGAGAGACACAGAGAGAGAGACAGACAGACAGACAGACAGAGAGGCAGAGACAGAGGCAGAGGGAGAAGCAGGCTCCATGCAGGGAGCCCGATGTGGGACTCGATCCCGGGTCTCCAGAATCACACCCTGGGCTGAAGGCGGCGCTAAACTGCTGAGCCACCCAGGCTGCCCCTCTCCTACATTTGTTAGAATGTTTTTTTTTTTCTCTTCTTTTCAAGTTAATTAAAATGAAGAGGTTATGGCGTTATTTTCTAAATCTCGTTTTACAGTGATAGCAAATTTTTCCGGCAAAATTTGCTTTATAATCCATCTTGTCACAACTAATTTCCAACGCCACTCCTGCCATATACAAATGCTCATATAAGAGTTAACAACAATTATACATATGTTATTTGTTAGTCATTATATTTACATTGTATCATATGTTCCTGCTAACACTTGCATGAGGAAGGTATTATTTCCACTGTACAAATAAACTGTTGTAAAGAAAGGACAAATATTTTTTCCAATTTCGCAAAACCTGTAAATGGTGGAGCAGGATTTGAACCCAAAAGTAGTAGTGGTAGCAGTAGTATGAATACCACTATTGAATGACACTTATTTTATGTATACATGAAACAGTTTCTTGAATTTATAGTCTTTCCATTAGTTCGTTTGATTATCTATGTGACAAATCATACACTTTAAATGATTTATACTTAAAAAAAAAAAAGGTTTTATTTGTTCAGAAATCTCTACACCCAACATGGGCCTCAAATCTATAGACTGAGCCAGCTGGGTGCCCCTGAGTTTTGCTCTTTAATGTCTTCATATTTCCTAGGGCAAGCTTTCACATTTCATGTACTATCTTCACAATTATGTCACTTATTCTTAATATTTTCGTTGTACGTTAAACTTGGCTTATCAAGTTCCATTGAATCCTGTCTGGAATTTTGTTGCAAGAGCATTACACTCAACAAACTTTTCCAGGGAATTAGCATCAGTAATGAGATATTGAGACTTTTAATTCACAAACATGCCCAAATCCTTATTTTTAAGGTCAATTTTTTAGGGTGCCTTTTTTTCTAAGATTTTATTTATTTATTTTTATTGTAAATATTTATTCATTTATTTTTGAGAGAGAGAGTAGGGGATATGGCAGAGGGAGAGGGAGGAGAAAACCAGAGAGAAGCAGACTCCCTACTGAGAGCTGAGTCTAACTCAGGGCTCAGTCCCACCACCCTGAGATGGCCAAAACCATGACCTGAGCAGAAACCAAAAGCTGTATGCCCAACTGACTGATCCACCCAGGTGCCCCTCTAAGACTTTATTTTTTAGAGCAGTTTTAGGTCTAGAGCACAACTGAGAGGGAGATAGAGAGATTGCCCATCTACCCCATCCCCACACATGTGTAGCCTCCCCCATTACCAATATCACTTCCCAGAATAGTACATTTGTTTGTTTGTTTCTTTCTTTCTTTTAACCAAGGATCAATCTGCATTGACCTATCAACCACTTAAAATCTATAGTTAACCTTATGATTCACCCTTAGTGGTGTACATTCCATGGGGTTTGGAAGGTCAACTTTTATATCCTTAAAGAATATTGTTCTATTTTCTCCATTAAGGTATTGCGTGTCGTTTTCTGAACTTAATCCTAAGGAAAGTACTTTTTGTTATTGTTGCTATTATGAGTGGAGAATTTTTTAAAATATTTTATTTATTTATTTATTTGAGAAAGAAAGAGAGAGAGCACAAGTAGGGAGGTGGAGCAGTGGGTGAGGGAGAAACAGACTCCCAACTGAGCAGGAAGCCCAATGCAGAGCTCGATCCCAGGACCCTAGGATCACTATCCAAGCTGAAAGCAGATGCTTAACTGACTGAGCCACCCAGGCATTCATGAATGCAGAATTTTTAATGACAATTTCTACTTGGTGATTGAGGTATCTGGAAATACTATTAATTATGGTTATCTTCTTGCATACAACAAACATAACAGATTTGTTATTAATTCTGATAGTTCGTATACATTTGTTCTTTGATTTCCATATATAGATAATCAAGTCATCTATAAATTATTACCATTCTCTTATGTTTTTTTATAAGCATTATATCACATTTCTTTTTCATGTCTTATTTAAGGACTAAGATGTCTAATACTATAATGAATTGTAGGGATAATAGAAGGCATTCATGACTTGATCCTGACTTGTAATTGGTAGCTTTTAAAATTATAACACTAAGCGTGCATGGGTGGCTCAGTCACTTAAGCATCTGACCCTGGGTTTTGCCTCAGGTTGTCATCTGAGGGTTGTGAGATCGAACTCCTCTTCTAGTTCCACACTCAATACAGAGTCTGCTTGGGATTCTCTCCCTCCCTTGCTCTCTCTCTCTCTCTCTCTCTGTCCTTTAAATAAATAAATAAACAAATCTAAGAAAAAAAGTTATAACAATAAATATGATGTTTGTTATATGTTTCTGAAAAACATGATTATGAATTAAAGAACCTTTTTTATATTCGTAGTCTCTAATAGCCTTATCATGAATGGGCATTGAATTTTAATTATAGTAATTGATTTTCTAATATGAAACCATTCCCACGATGCTGGTTAAACATTACTTTATTATGATGCATCCTATATTTTATGCATTGATTTCAATTTATCAATATTTTATTGAGGTTTATTACATATATTCTAATTAATGAGATAGGCCTATAATTTTTATTTATTGCACTGGCCCTGTCAAGTGTTATTGTCAAGGTTATTTCAGACTCTTGCAGCTCTGAAAGTGTTTTGTTAGATTAGAATTGTCTATTTCTTGAACATTTGTAAAAACAGAGCTTTAAAACTCCTTGAATCTTGTGCTTATTTTGAAAGGAGATGTGGTACTGGTTGGTGGAATGTTTTTAATTGCAGATTAAGTATATATAATTTGATTTATTCACATTTTCTACTTTTTCTTTGATTATATTTTCTAGAAATGCATGCTTTGTATGTAACTTTTCAAATTCATTGATGCTTTTTACAATATATTCATGATACTTAATATTCTAACATAGCTGCATTTGTTTCCATTTATTGGCTAATGTTGATTTTGACTTTTTTTTAGCAATATTTTCTCAGAAGATTTCTTTTTTTTTTTTTTGTATATTTTTTTATTGGAGTTCAATTTGCCAACACATAGCATAACACCCAGTTTTCTTTTAAATGCTACAGGCTTTGAATTTTGTTGGTGCTCTTCATTGTTTATAATCTTATTCTTTAATTCTTCCTATCCATACTTATTCCTTCTTCCCACTTTATTTCTACCTACTCTGTGGTTATTTTTCCAATTTTTTGAGAATAGCACTTTTCTCAGTGGTTTCTTCATTTTTCTTTTTTCCTAAAATAAAAATTCCTACTCAGGGCATTTTACTTCTTTTTTTTTAGAGATGTTATTTACTTATTTGACAGAGAGAGAGAGAGAGAGCACAAGCAGGGGCGCAGCAGGAATAGGGAGAGGAAGAAACATTAGTGCCCTGCAGAGCAAGGTGCCCAATGCAGAGCTCAATCCCAGGACCCTGGGATCATGACCTGAGCTGGAGGCTCTGAGGCAGCCACTTGACTGGCTGAGCCACCCTAGTGCCTCTAGTTCAGTGCATTTTAATATGTAGTGACATCCTCGTCATTCAGTTCTAAATATTTTAGAATTTCCATTTTCTTTCTGCTTTTTATTATTCACATTCAATATTAACACATAGTGATCAAACAAAAAAAAAGTGTGTTCTATCTCAAGTAATTTCACTGGATATAATTGACCATCCTAGGTAGCCTGGCATGCACCCATGTCCAGATGTGTTTGACAAGTATGCACATCTTTCTCTTGCTCCTTCACTGCTAAATTGCATAACTATTTCCTAATTCATAAAAGTTAATTTTTCTCCTGCTGTTTTATATATTTGCCTTTCTCACAAATTTCTCATAATCTCTGATTCTGCAGTAGGTACAAATCAGAAAACTATCATTGTTTGTATTGCCACGAAAACCCCTGTGAGGTTGTGTGATTATAAATTCTCTTTTCTCTAGGTTGATAAGAAAATAGGTTTCTAGCTTCCTAGAAGGATTGTTAATTATCACTCATTTATTAAATTATTTGAGCAGTAAATTATAACACCCATTTCTCATCTGGGTGGGATGGGGAGGTTATATGACACTTCTCAGAAATGAGAACTAGCTAATTGACTTGAAATGCCAGTTTTTTGTTTTTTTTGTTTTTTTTTTTTTTTATCAGTCGGCTAAGTTGGTTAAAAAAAAAAACAAAACAAAAAACAGTTCAATACCACCACCCATCCACCCCCGCCATGTTGGGTCCAGATTGAAATTTGCAAGCTGCTCATCATGTCACAGGTGGCCATTCAGTGGTACCCAAATAATTGTAATGAGGTAGGAATAAGGGAATGGTCACAAGGACAGTGAGTCAGCCTGACAAGTTCACTGCTATATGCCATTGCTGAATGTAGTGCCTGCCACGCAGCGACTGCTCACTTACTATCTGTTCAATGAATAGATGGACTTCAAAGATTATCAGTACTACCTGTAATTCTATGCAAAGTACTGTATATAGGTGACCTCAGGGATCTTACATTCCAATAGTGGGGATCATCATTTTTTTTTTTTAAGATTTTATTTATCTATTCATGAGAGACACAGAGAGACAGAGAGAGAGGCAGAGACATAGGCAGGGGGAGAAGCAGGCTCCATGCAGGGAGCCCGATTTGGGACTCGATCCCGGGACTCCAGGATGACACCCTGGGCAGAAAGCAGGCACTAAACCACTGAGCCACCCAGGCATCCCGTGGGGATCATCATTAAACAAGTAATCACATGTGCTTGTGGAACATGTGATTTTATGTTGTATAAAGGACTCAGCATGAAGCCAACCTGGAGCATGGGTACACTACCAAGCCATCACATACAGACCTTTCCGTCCAATAGTTCTCCATGTGTGTACACTCCCCAGATAGAAAGTGGACTTCTGGGCCACCTTGTACAGAAATGGAGACAGAAAAGCAAAGATCCCCTGACCAAGGTATAACTCACAAGAACCAGTTCTTCTCACAGAGGCACACTGACATATGTGTTGTCACTACAGGGTCAGTTGAGTCTCTGGTCCCATCCCCTAAAGTCTACAGCCTTCCGTGGGTCTACAGGTCACAAGAGTCACTTGAACATCATCACCTTTCCCCTATGCTCTTATGGCTTTATTCTCTGTCCTTATTTGTGGATTTCCCTTTGACACTCGGTTATATATTTAAACTCCATTTTGATTCTATTTTTCCTAAGATCCCAGTAATTTTGGAGGCAGAGGAAAGCATGCCTTCGTAGGCTCAGTCTGCTATATCCATGCATACTCTTTTGTTATGGTTATTAATTCAATCTTTCACACATACATAAAAATTGTTTAATGAGTTCTCTATGCTCAGGAATATATTAAAGGCCATAGGAGGCAAAGGAGATAAAAATAATAAACCTTTGATTTCTATTTGTTTACAATCTAGTTGATAAGATACATAAAGATACAATCTCTTGGGGCACCTGGGTGGCTCAGTCGGTTAAGCGTCTGGCTTCAGCTCAGGTCAGGATCTCAGGGTCCTGGGGTCGAACCCCACATTGGGTTCCCTCCTCTGCAGGGAGTCTGCTTCTCCCTCTCTTTCTGCCCTTAGCCCAGCTTGTGCTCTCTTTCTCTCTCTCTCTCTCGTAAATAAATGTTTTTTTAAAAAAGCATACAGATGCCAAAAACACATTAAGCAATATGTACTGACTGCCTTTGTGAACTGAAGCACTGGATGAAATGCAGAAGGAAACAGTCTATGGAGAAAGTTTGAAAACTACTGGCCAGCCTACCCACAGAGCAGAGCCATATTAAAAAGATATGTGATCCGGATGGTTTTGGAGAACTGTCAATGCTCGCTCAGACATTACCCCATATTGCTAGATCAGCTACACGTTATTATTGATTTCATATGATAGTGTCAAGCTGAACTAACATTACAACATGGGTTTGAATTGAAATTGATGTCCTTGAATAATTCAAGCTGTTATTATTGTAAGTCAGCCGTTTTTTGAAAAGTATAAGCATTTTTAAAATAAACTCTTTTCAAAAATGTATGGGCTTCCTAAAGTTTCAGCATTCCCCCCCCCCCCCCGCCAATTTATAACTTAAAATTCGTATAAATACTCCATTGCATCTTTTTAAAAAGATTTTTATTTATTTACTCATGAGAGACACAGAGAGAAGGCAGAGACATAGGCAGAGGGAGAAGCAGGCTTCTCACAGGGAGTCCGATGTGGGACTCGATCCCAGAACTCTGAGATCACGCCCTGAGCCGAAGGCAGATGCTCGACTGCTGAGCCACCCAGGCGTCCCAATACTGCATTCTATTTATGGTTCGAAACACCAGGATGATAGTGGAGAAATATATTTGTCACCAAAGTTTGGGACCACTATTTAAACGATACCTCCCATTGCCTGACTTTGTCTTAAGATGACCAATTAGGCGATGAAGAGCTTGAACATTTTGTAAACATGTTTATTTAGGAAGTGTACAGGAGGACTGATCAAACTTGCAAGAACCGGAGTGAGAAAATGACTCATTTTGTGAGGAAAAAACATGTTTTCCTCTAGAATTTAAAAATATACTGCAGATATATTGAAAGCAGTTTTAAAGCTCTGACAAGAAAATTCAGAATACCTGCCCTTGGGGAAAAATCACCTATTTTCACTTGAGAAGTCAGACAGCAACCAAGGCACAACCACGATGTCTCTGAGTTAGGCCCTAGGTAGTTTTCTGAACAGATACAAGGTATTTCTCACTACTTTCTAATGTTTGTTTCTCATCCACACTCAACTCCCATCGCCCACCTTGTCCCTAGGTCAGCTGTGCTGCTCCTTCCCAGGATGAGATTTGCAGAAAGCTGGAAGTCAATAGCATGCCACTTGTCGGACTGGCCATTGAACAGTGCATGCGAATTTCTCTATGCTCATTCCGGTGAGCTAGAATGTAGACATACCTGCAACGCAACTTCAACTAAACCAATGAGGGCAGTGCCCAGGGATAATGCTAGAGAAATAAGAAGAAGGTAGTCAAAATCCTTAAGTGACCAAATGGAGCATGCCTATCCCTTCTGGACTGTTTATGAAGAGAGAAGTAAACATTTTTGGTCCTTAACCCACTTAGAGAGTTGGGTCTCTGCTTCATACATCATTGGAAGCCAAAAATATGGCCACACTGTTTTGGACACATGCATTAAATATAAGATCCTTAGAGCAACATCTCAAGAATTTTATTTTATTTTATTTTATTTTATTTTATTTTATTTTATTTTATTTTATTTTATTATTTTATTTTATTTTATTTTATTTATTTTATTTTATTTTATTATTTTATATTTTATTTTTATATTTTATTTTATTTTATTTTATTTTATTTTAATTCAATTAGCCAACATTATAGTACATCTTTAGTTTCAGATGTAGAGTTCAGTAATTCATCAGTTTCAAGTATTTTAAATGTTTTCATTCATTTCATGTCATTCTTGCTATTCATTAATAAGGATCTCAGTTGAGACAGAATCAGAATTAGCTACATTTTAAAGATGGGGAACTGAGGCAAGAGAGGTAGCATTTTAACCACAGAATTTTGCCCAAAGAATACAAAATTGCAAACCAATTGTATGAATCACAGCTGTGTCTTACATAGAAATTTTATTCTATATCAAAAGTTTTATACATATTTCCTGATTCATCATAAAATTCTGGATTAGTTTACGACAGACACAACCCTGGCCAAGAGGTCATGGGCACTATGACTCTCTAACATTCACCAGATATGTGATTCGTATTTCCCTACACATATGAAATTTACAAATATACCATCTGCAATTGAATCCTTTTCCCATTAAATATTACTGTGATTTCCAATAATAATTCCTCTTATACAGCGAGGCTTAGGTGCCTGAACATTTCCAGTACACAGATTTGAGGTTAAAGACCTTTGGATCATATAGGCAATATTCAACCAAAGGGACTGTGGTCATGGGTGTAATTGTGAAAACCATTGCATTTTTTTTGTTTAAAGATTTTATGTATTTCTTTGAGAGAGTGGGGGCTGGAGCTGGAGGAGGGGCAGAGGGAGAGGGAGAAGCAGACCCCCTGCTGAGCAGAGAACCCAACATGGGGCTCAATCCCAGGACCCCCCATCTGCCCATCTGCTGAAGGCAGATGCTTAAGCAACTGAGCCACCCAGCTGCTCCAACCATTGCATTTTTGTTCAATTAAAATATTATATTATTTAAAGAGAACATAAAACGTATTTATATAACAAAGGAATAATAATAGTACCATCAAATTTCCAGTTATCATCCCTTGCTTCCTAAACACTCAGCTCTGCCTTTTCCTATGAACTTTAAAGAAATGAATTCCATTTGTTTTATCGTATATTTATAGGAAATACAAAGAGGCATTTTATCCTGCTTGCTTTACCACTCAAAGATTTAATGTCTTTCCGATTTTGTAATTTGGAGTTGACTTTTACCTTCTGGGATCATCGTGACTTACAGAGATATAGAGTAAGAACTTGGATGCCTTAGAAAGACACGGACAAAAACGAGAACAAAACAAAAAATAACTTGAGTGACTTTAAGTGATATGCTATGTTGAGTGGCTATTTATTTATGAAGTTAACTTCATATCTACTCTGAAAGCATTTTATCTTCATTCTAATCATGATTATATCACGCTAAAGAACATACCAAGAGTCTGTGTCTTACTTCATCTTTTGTGATAGACATGTGAGTGCGATTTTAAGATTCTGGTTTAGTTTTTCTAATTTTTTTTTTTTTTTCTCCCAAGTCAGGACTGCAGAATACCAGTCCCTCCTCTGCCATCTTTTCAATTTTTCAAACTTCAATCCCTCTCCTAATACAGATCCTCAATAGAGGGGTTTTGCAATGTGTGCTACTGGATCTTACCATCTTAATGCACAATTAGCTCATATGACTCAAACTGTTTGTGTTCAGGGCTCAGTGTGAATCCAGTGATTAATGACATACATTTCTCATGTAACATAAACTCACTATCAAGCCAAGTCTTTCAGTGCATGCTCAACACTAAAAATAGCATAGTTTCAAATAACAGTCTCTTTCAACAGACTGAAGGAAAAACTGGCTGTGCTGGGTTAATTAAGAATGATATAAATACATTATGGATCATTTAAAATATTTAAAGGGTGATAGTGACATACTCAATTTAAGCTCTAAACTTAATTTTGGAAAATAATCCTTACATAATGTGAGACTTTGATGTGCTGGAAGAAATTCTTGCATGGCTTACTTTAAAGGTAGATAGAAATAAATTAAAGAAAACCCAGTGTATGAATGGATAAAGAAAATGTGATCTCAGGGTGCCTGGGTGGCTCAGCCAGTTAAGCGTCTGCCTTCGGCTCAGGTCATGATCCCAGGGTCCTTGGATTGAGTCCTACATAGAGCTCCCTGCTGAGAAGGGTAATTGGCTTCTCCCTCTCTCTCTGCCCCTGCTCGTTTTGCTCTCTTTCTCACTCACTCTTTCAAATAAGTAAATAAATAACATCTTTAAAAAAATAAAGAAAATGTGGTATATATTATTCAGCCATAAAACAGAAGGAAATCTTGCTATTTGTGCCGATGTGGATAAACCTAAGGCCATTAGGCTAGGTGAAATAATAAGTCAGACAGTAGAAGACAAATACTGTGTCATCTAACTTACATGTGGAATCTAAAGATGCTGACCTTCTAGAAGCAGAGTAAGTAGAGTGGTGGTTGCCAAGGGCTGGGGGAGTAGGGTGGGGGTATGAGATGTGTTGGTCAATGGGCACAAACCTCCAATTATAAGACGAATAATTTCTGAGGATCTAATGTACAGTATGGTGACCATAGTTAACACTACTGTGTTGTATACTTGAAAGTTCCTAAGAGCATAGATCCTAAGTGTTCTCACCATAAAAGAGAAGGTAAATTACATAAGTGATGAACATTAACTAATGTCATTGTGCTGGTCATTTTGCAACATATATGTGTGTATATAAAAACATCACGTTGTACATCTTACACAATGTTATGTGTCAGTCATATCTCAATAATGCTGGAAATAAATAAATGAACATTTCTCCTAGGAGAATCTGTGCAATATAGATGTTAAGAGTATGACCCAGAAAACTAATAGACACTCTTATTTCTATACTATTCTATATCTAAATATATAATGGGATGTCAGCGTATCCTCAGAGGTGCCTGGATAGACTCTATTGTGTTGATCTCTGAGGTGATATATAGAATATGCACAGTGTAATAAATACTTTCCAGGTTCTTAATAGAAAGCTGGAATGCAAAAATTCTGTTGTCCAGATATTATCCAATGGTAGTGGTTTTTGTAAATGTGTAAAGTACCCATAGTTGATTATTAGTAATCAAAACCCTTTAAAAAATCTAATCAATCTGTCAATGTTTTAAAGAGATTTATTAAAGTCTTCTACAGTCTATTAAAGTCTACCTACATAAGATTCTACAGTAATTGTGATCATATGTAGTTGTCCTTGTATTTCTGGTAGTTTTTGCATTAGGGATCTTATGACTGTGTTAGAGTTAAGAACAAAAAATGAAATGAAATCTGAATATGTGCACTTCTTCAGCAGGATTCAGAGAAATAGAAATTAAAACAATGTGACTAATGATAAATATTTTTCAAAGACATACTAACTGGGATCCCTGGGTGGCGCAGCGGTTTGGCGCCTGCCTTTGGCCCAGGGCGCGATCCTGGAGACCCGGGATCGAATCCCACGTCGGGCTCCCGGTGCATGGAGCCTGCTTCTCCCTCTGCCTGTGTCTCTGCCTCTCTCTCTCTCTCTCTCACTATGTGCCTATCATAAAAAAAAAAAAAAAAAAAAAAAAAAAACAAAGACATACTAACTGATGGGGATGGATGGTGAGGAGATAGGGATTTTTATACATTGCTTCCCGAACTATTCATTAATGGCAGTATTGTTGGAAAATACCCAGGAAGTATTTATTAAAATAAATGTTCAGAACATTTGGTCTGATAATCCCACCCTAGGTGATCTAGTGACAGATACAAAGATTCCAGTGGGTAATCATTTTTTTAAAAGATTTTATTTATTTGAGAGAGAGAGAGCAGCAGCAGAGAGAGGGAAGGGCTGAGGGAGGGAGAGGCAGACGCCCTACTGAACAGAGGGCTGGACGTGGGGCTTGATCCCAGGACCCCTGAGATCATGATCTGAGCCGATGGCAGCCTCTTAACTGACTGAGTCAACCTGGTGCCCCTCCAATGAGTAAAGTATTAATAAAATGTTTATAGCTACATTGTTTGGTAATACGGAAAAACCTCAAAATACCCTGGAGATAGTATTAATGACTAATGATTAATAGTTTAATAAAATATGATACTTCTATAATTTAGGTTACCATGCAGCTACCAGAAAAGAATAAATTTATAAATTCCTATATTAAGTGGAAACAATAAGTTAAGGTTGTATGTATGTATAGTGAGTGTGCTTATGCATTTCTTTACACACATGCATATATATACATACCACTCCCCCGTATATAAATACAAGCACATGCACACATATTTTGTAGATTTATATAAGAAAAATTAAGTATATGAAAGTTTATGTAACAAATAACAGAGGGGCTACATCAGATGAGTAATATTGAAGTGACAGGAGACTATTGACTGTATTATTTGAATTATTGTGATAACCACATATTTTCATAAATCAATTTATTGAAATAGTGTTCAATTGAATTCAACTGTGTTCAATTGAATTTGACTTTGAATTGACATAAAATGGAAGTTAATCAAAGTTAATTCTTTAAAAGTGGAAGAGAAATGAAGAAATCGAAAAATAAGTAAATTATAAAAACCGAGCTGTGAAAAATGCTCATTTAGTGGGGCATTTCCTGAGAACTTAAAATCATATATTCCTCTAAACTGTTACTTACAAATTATTTTAAGAAAAAAAAAACACTTTCTGTTTTCAAATTAAATATACTTTTTAAAAGTTTTTATTTATTTATTTATTTATTTATTTATTTATTTATTTATTTTTGAGAGAGAGAGCAGGGGGACGGGTAGAAGGAGAGGGAGAAGTGGACTTCCTGCCAGTGGGGGAGCCCGATGGGGGGTTCTATCCCAGGACCCTGGGATCATGACTTGAGCCCAAGGCAGGCGCTTAACCAACTGAGCCACCCAGGCATCCCTCAGATGAAATCTTATGTGGGACCCCAGTATATATAACAAACAATAGCAGTGTTACTCTGGTTGATCCAGATTCTGAGCCACCCTGTTGCCTTACTGTCTCCAGAGGAAACTTGGAACTTGGTCATGTTTGGAGTTTTAATGTAACTACGTCAGTTAGTTTGAAGCCATTCCCTGAATCAAGCCTGTCATCAGAAAAGTTGAACACACGCATTTTGCCTTTCCTGAAACCGCTTTTATTAAACTATGTTGTCGTAACACTGGAGATGGGAATTCAGTGCAGTGGTATGGGATTCGCCATGGCATTTAGGGTATGAATGGATGCCATAAAGGATTGTGTCCCCTGAAACACAGTGACCCTACCGTGTGCATCCAAAGACATTTCCCTCAGACCTCAGTGCCAAGAGAAGTTGTGGTGCCCCTGAACTACTGCTAGATGTTATTTTTTTTTATTATTATTTTTTATGATAGTCACATTGAGAGAGAGAGAGAGAGGCAGAGACATAGGCAGAGGGAGAAGCAGGCTCCATGCACCGGAAACCCGACGTGGGATTCGATCCCAGGTCTCCAGGATTGCACCCTGGGCCAAAGGCAGGAGCTAAACCGCTGCGCCACCCAGGGATCCCCTATTTATTGTGTAAATCAAAATTTTTCCTCTGTACCCTGGGTACTGGGTTGCATAGAGGCAATTTTATAATGTATCCTTAGCAATTGTGTAGAACTTTCTGGTATGCTATTTTATTTTCTTACTGCCAACTATCTCCAAGTATATTTTCCTTGCTATCCTTATTATCCTTATGTCTTGATCTATGTTTCTCAGAATCTTGTAAGTTTAGTCACTTTAATTAGCTGATTCGCATTTTCAAATGGATTAAACTATGCCCCACCACACCGTGGTATAAGAAAACCATACGATAGACAAAAGGGGGCTGGTTCTCTAGAACATTTTCAGGCAATCTGTACACTGGAATCCACTATTTGAGTTTCTCATCCAAGCTGCTCTTGGTAGCAGATATCCTAGAGATAGGCTGGATCAACTGCTTTCACTTCCTCTGCAGGGGAAGGGGTCCCGTCTGCCTATCGTGTGTGATTTCTCTAGATTGCCAAACCTGAAGGGTCTTGAATATAAGGGACACTAAATAAGAATATGTGTCTTGTGTTTTCACGTTCTTCTTAAAGCGAAAACAAGCTACTTTTCACACATTACAAAATATTATTCTTGTAGATTATTCTCTTTCCGAATTTCTGATGAGTTAGTTAAGTGGCAGATTCGGGGAAAGTTAAGTTTTTTTTTAGGGATATATGCAGTTTTCAACAAATGGGAAAGATTACATTTATTTAGTTTTTTGAGATTTTATTTATTTGAGAGAGAGAGAGAGAGCAAGAGAGAACGGGAGTAGGTGGACAGGGGAGGGTCAGAGGGAGAGGGAGAAGCAAGGTCCCCGCTGAGCACAGATCCCGATGTGGGGTTTGATCCTAGGATCCTGGCATCATGACCTGAGCTGAGGGCAGATGCTTAACCAATAAAGCTACCCAAACACCCCCTTTGTTTATTGTCAAACATCATATATCATGTGACATTATTGTATTTTATTTAATTAATATTATAAATCATGTACAACATACACATGTACATATTGCATGTACACGTATATAAAATAAATCATATACCTAACACGGATACAGTATAAAACATTACATATCATATGATAAATCATTCTTTTTTTTAAATTTTTATTTATTTATGATAGTCACACAGGGAGAGAGAGAGAGAGAGAGAGAGAGGCAGAGACACAGGCAGAGGGAGAAGCAGGCTCCATGCACCAGGAGCCCGACGTGGGATTTGATCCCGGGTCTCCAGGATCATTCCCTGGGCCAAAGGCAGGTGCCAAACCGCTAGGCTTGGCGCCACCCAGGGATCCCTAAATCATTCTTTAATATCAACTGCCATTTTTATTTTTACTGTTTGCTAGATATATTACCTCATTTACTCCTCACAGCAACACTAGGAAGGATATAGTGTGGTACTGTAATGGACTGTGTATCATTTTATTCATTCATCACAATGATCTTTTAAGTTAGGAAGTATTATTATTCCCATTCTTGCAGATGAGCTATCTGAAGTTTAGGAACACTAAGTAACTTTTGCAAAAAGTTCAGATTCTAAGTAGAAGGGTCAGATAATATAAACCATCTGTCTGACCCCAGAGCCTATGTTGTGAACCATCATGTTACTCAGTCCCTTCCAGCTTATAAATGGGACACGGTTCTGAAAACCACACTGGCAGCACAAACAGAAGACGTGGCAAGTTGTACAGTGTAGAGGTAGGTTACGATCAAAGTTAGATCTGGGTTCAAGTTTTGACACTTGATAATAGCACAATCTTGGGCAAAAGACTGTTCAGCATTGGTTTCCTCGCTGTCACACGTGAATAAGGATACCTACTTGAGGGATCCCTGGGTGGCGCAGCGGTTTGGCGCCTGCCTTTGGCCCAGGGCGCGATCCTGGAGACCCGGGATCGCATCCCATGTCGGGCTCCCTGCATGGAGCCTGCTTCTCCCTCTGCCTATGTCTCTGCCTCTCTCTCTCTGTGACTATCATAAATAAATAAAAAAAAAGTAAAAAAAAAAAAAAAGGATACCTACTTGATCCAACTATTTGGAATTGTCAATAAGATAAGGCAAATTCTAGCTGGGGCACCTGGCTGGCTCAGTCTGTTAAGTGTCTGCCTTTGGCTCAGGTCATGACCACAGGGTCCTGGAAAAGAGCCCTGCGTCAGGCTCCCTGCTCAGGGTGTGTGTGTGGGGGGGTTCTGTTTCTCCCTCTCCCTCTCCCTCTCCCCCCGACTTGTGCTCTCCTTCTCAAATAAATAAATAAAACCTTAAAAAAAAAAGATAAAGTGTCCTGAATACTAGATGGTTTGATATTCAGTGCACTGAATGGTGGCTGTTGATATTGCTGCGGTTCCCATTATGGATTACAAGGAAAATAAGCACTAATGTGATGATACCCATTCAATATTTTCACCTTTATTTATTCATCTATTTGTCAGATATTTCTCACAGACTTTTAGCCTGTGATAATCAATGGAGTGGTCATGACCAGAGCCCAGAACCAGCAAGTGCCCGTTCCACATGGTCAGCACAGCCCCTCGGTCTCCATAGTGTTTCCATATTCAGCAAACTATGTGTTTGTCTCACCAGCAATTCACTCTGTCTCCGGGTCCCTCATACCTTTTGGGGTGCAAAATGAAGGAGCACACGGGCCCCTCGTTGGGGCACTCACAGTTTAGCTGGGTGGACACACACATGAACAACCTCAGTTGATGGCATGAGAACTGTCTTGTCAGGAACACAATTTAAAAGGGCCACAAAGGGGGATCCCTGGGTGGCTCTGCGGTTTAACACCTGCCTTCGGCCCAAGGCATGATCCTGGACACCCAGGACTGAGTCCGACGTCGGGCTCCCTGTATGGACCCTGCTTCTCCCCCTGCTTGTGTCTCTGCCTCTCTCTCTCTGTGTCTCTCATGAATAAATAAAATCTTTTAAAAAAAAAAGGGAGTGGGGGGAGAGCACAAAGGAGTGATTAACCTGAGGAGAAAGGATAAGAAAGTCTCCAAGAGGAATTGATGTTTGAAAAGGCTTCTGGAAGGGAGAAAAGTGAAGCAAGCCATAAAGTCCTTTAAATGGTTAGCATGGACATCATGGCCTTTACTCACAGGTCATGTCAGACTCCATCTTGTCTGCCTTCAATCTCTCTCCTCTGTCTTCATTTTTCTCCTCCTTCTCGTCTGACCTCCATCAACATGGATTATCTGCTCCCTCGTCATAGAAACTGGGAAGGAGGAATCTAGTTTAAGGAAGCCTGTGCACACCACAGCTGGTGGTTGAGGGAGACGTTCAAACAAGCTATTGAGAGCAGATACTTACGAATCTCGAGATGGGGAGGCCATCTTGCATTGTCCGGGTGGGCCCAGTCCTTGTAAGAGGGATGCAAGACTGCCAGTCACAGAAAGAGGTGACGGAAGCACAGGTCAGAGGTCAACACCGCTGGAGTTGAGGGCCCAGGAAGCAAAGCATGAGCCAAGGAGTGGGACCAGCTTCAACAAGACAGAGATCTTCCGGAAAGGAAGGCGGCCCCGCTCACATCTTGATTTTTACCCCCAAGGAGGTCTGTGTGGGATTTCTGTCCTGCAGAACATTTGTATTGATTAAATCTCAGAGTTCGTGGTAATTTGGTACCACGGGAATGGGAAAGTAGTACAGGTGATGTTTAGTGATACCTCCCGGCCCACAGACAGCCCTGTGCACCGAATGCCTTCGGCCTTGCTTCTAACCTTTGCATTCTCCTGAGAGGCGGGAAAAGAAAATGTTGGAACAATCGATCGCCGCATTTTAGACTATGGAAACACTTTTCCATTGCCCCATAAAAACTGGCCACACAGTCTAATTTCCATAGGGCCAACTTCTCCCGGGCACATGAATGAAGTTCTTGAACCTCCCCTTCTGGAGACAGAGCCCCATGGCAGATAGCACTCCGGCTGGTTCAGGATTCTCTGCAGAGCTGACGAGAAGTTTGAGGTGCTGCCAGACTTTGAGGACTCTGTGGAGCAACACGTCAACAAATTCGATTCAACGTAGGGAAGACAATCCGCATGCCTTAGAGCCGAATGGACACTCTAGATAAACTTATATTCCTCTCTAGAAAGCTTTCACGTTATATATGAAAGTGTTTAGCCTACTAGTAATGCTGCCCGGGCCCCCTATATCTGGTGACCTCCAAAAACAGCCACAGGAGTAAACAAATGTTGCCTCCCAGCTGGTTAGAAATACCCTAGCTGTGTGTGTGTGTGTTTTTTTTTCTAGCTGTGTTGTTAAGAAATTCTGAGCTTTAAAACCATCACCCGGAAAATAAAAAAAAATAAAACAAAAATAAAACAAAAAACAAAAAAACCAAAAAAACCCATCACCCGGGATCCCTGGGTGGCTCAGAGGTTTAGCGCCTGCCTCTGGCCCAGGGTGTGAACCTGGAGTCCCAGGATCAGGCTCCTTGCATGGAGCCTGCTTCTCCCTCTGCTTCTCTCTCTCTCTCTCTCTCTCTCTCTGTGTGTCTCTCATGAATAAATAAATAAAATCTTTAAAAAATAAAATAAAATAAAATAAAATAAAACCATCACCCAGTAGGTTTTTATGTTAACGTTCTTATGTTTGTCATTCTGTGACTGCTTCGTTAGCAGGTGAAAATACTAAATGATTCCAAGCAAAAGCTCAGAGCTACAGGATTCTGTCCAGTGGCCTGGAAGCAGGGTGAAACATTAAGTCCACACGGAAAAGAGAAGGCACAAATTGGGACCAATATTTTAGTAGACAGTGGTGACAACCCGAGTTATGTCTCTTCACGACCTTCCGATACTGTCCAGATATCTCAACACGACATCTACAACCCTCCTTGATCCACTCACTGATTAGCTGTCAGGCTTCCGAAGTATGAGGACGTCTTTTCCCCTTGGTGTCTTGCCCATATTTGTCTTCCCAAACCCTATTCCTGGAACTGAGTGGCCTGCATCGGTACTGACCTTCTCCCACTCTCTACCCAACTGAACATTTTGGCCTCTTTTTTCCAGTTCCATGTCTGCTTCTTCAATAACTTAGTAGTGTTAAATCAATCCATTTATTCAAACCTAGAATCTGGAATTTTTGATGATACCATTCCCCTTCCTAGCCAGCTCATTTCGACATAGCTAAACCCTTCCCTTCGACCTCTGTGTCGACCACTGTTTTTCCTGGCCCTTAGGCGAGGGCACTGAAGACCTCTAGCCTGTCTCTTGCTTGAAAGTTGATAAATAACATTTATAAAATCACATGATGGCATTAATGGAATTGGGCCGGGCAACCTACGGATCCGAGAAATGTTTATAAGATGGTTTCTAGGAAAATAGTGCTTCTGTTTCCAGATAACCAATTATGTCCGGAGAAATAGGTCTTTTGTTCTTCTCGAACCAATTAGGACACGGTGAACTTTAAAGATAAAAAAGTTTTCATGAATTGGGCAGTGCTTGTGAGAAGATGACAGGATGATGGCCACGAAGCATTATGGAGTGCTAGCCACATGGCGCACACTTTGCTAAGCGTTCTAGATGTCTTATCTCATCTGGTATTGGCAACACCTGCATAAGATAGATGACTGCTGTGATTTCCCCTTGGAGATTCTGTGACTTTTACAAGCCACGTGAATGGGAAGTTCTATGGCCCCAACGTGAAGTTAGGTATGTCATGTTCTTTTTTTTTTTTTTTTTTAAAAAAAAAGATTTTATTTATTTATTCATAAGAGACAGAGAGAGAGAGGCAGAGACAGGCTCCATGCAGGGAGCCCGATGCAAGACTCAATCCTGGGACTCCAGGATCACGCCTTGGGTGGAAGGCTAGGCGCTTAGGCGCTCAACTGCTGAGCCACCCGGGCTGCCCAGGTATGTCATGCTCCAGTGCTGTGATAGCTGTGTTCCAGCTATCGGGGCACACCCAACTTACAGAAGGAAGGAGTAGGTGGACTGATGTAAGAACAGATAGATCAAATAATGTGAGCATTGTAGAACGTGGCTGAAAATACAACCCTGTACAGCTTCAGGGGCTCTTAGTAACTGCCTTCCTCTCGGGCGAGGTGCATCAAGCTGAACAAGGTGCATCAAGCCCTGCTTAAAATGTGTCAACCATTACACTGGAAATCACTAGTTTCAAACCTATCATTTCATCTGCTAAAGTAGCTGCCCGCCTGGTTACAATAGAGTAATTTTGTTCACAGTGCGGTGATTGCTTCTAAAGTACTTAAAGCAGGGCTGGCTCAGTGGGAAGAGCTGTGACTCTTGATCTCACGGGCTGTGAGTTCAAGCCCCTTGCTGGAATAAACTTTAAAGTGCTTGAAGCCCGTATGTTTTTAACCATGTTTGTATTATATAAAGCATACAGTTTTGGAGTTATTAATGTTTGAGGAAAACTTCAGAACTTTCTGGCTACAGCCAGGAGTGTGCTGCTTAGCTCTTCTGTGACTTTGTTTTCTTGCCTGTTGACTAGTACTTGGGAGTTTGGAGATTTTTAAAATTTCCTTTGGAGTGTTTTGTTGTTTTAGCTAATATATCAGAGTTTTTGGCTCAGTGCCGGGTACATTAAAATTGTTAGCTATTTATATTAATCGTGCTAATTAATAAAAATAGCTTCTTTCATTTGTCTTGTGACTTACAATTTTCAAAATGTTTTTACTGAGATTATCTCAATTGATCATCTAAGAAGCCTGGACATAAAACTTAAAAATAGCAAATTTGATCTTCTAAGACAATTATTAATATGTTCCGGGCTCTGTATTGCTTCTTTCCATTCTTTGTTTAAGATTTATAAAAAATCCAGAATAATTAACAGTAGAGTATTATATTAGTTTTAGGTGTACAACATAGTGATTCAATGATTCTCTAAATTACTCATTGCTCATCTTGATTAAGCATACTTTTAACCCCCTTCCCCTATTCCACCCATCCCCCACCTCCCCTCTGATAACTACCAGTTTGTTCTCTAAGAGTCCGTTTTTTTTTTGTTTATCTCTTTTTTCTTTGTTTTATTTCCCCTTAAATTCCACATATGAGTGAAATCATATGGTATTTGTCTTTTTCTGACTTATTTCACCTAGAATTATACATTCTAGATCCCTCCATTTTGTTGCAAATGGCAAGATTTCATTCTTTTTGATGGCTGAGTACATACACATACACACATACATTACATTGTGTGTGTGTGTGTGTGTGTGTGTGTGTGTATATCTCACATCTTTGTTATCCATTCATTAGTTGATGGACACTTGGGTTGCTTCCATATCTTGTCTATTGTGAATAGACAATTAACATAGGGGTACATGGAGCTTTTCACATTAAAGTTTTTGTAAAAAAATAAAATAAAATAAAGTTTTTGTAATCTTTTGGTATATACCCAGTAGTGGAATTACTGGATCATATGCTAGTTTTACTTTTATCTTTTGGAGGCGCCTCCATACTGTTTTCCACACCGGCTATTCCAGTTTGCGTTCCCACCAACAGTACGCCAGGGTTGCTTCTTTCCATTCTTAACCACAAATGTGTCAGGATAGGTAGTAGTGTCCAGTGGAAGACAATGAAGTTGCCAAATAACTTGTTCTCAGATCCTCCCTGTTCCCCCACTCCCCTCTGAGTGCAGAGCTTGATACAGGGCTCAATCACAGGACCCTGAGATCATGACCTGAGCTGAAATCAAGTCGGAGGCTCAACCAACTGTGCCACCCAGGTGCCCTGAGCATATAGACTCTAGAGCCAGTGTGCATGGGTCCAAATTCTGGCTCATTCACGTACCAGCTGTGTGAACATAGACCTCAGTTCTTCATCTATATCATGGAACTTGTAACACTACTTGCTTCATAAGGATGTGGTGAGAATTAAACGAGTTAATATATTCAAATCAATTAAAACAGTCCCAGGGACATATTAGTTCAGTTAATATTGGCAATTATTTCCTGATGCAGGTAGTCCTCTCCAAATAATCAAATAATTACAACTCATTGCTCTTTCAGTATACTTTACTCTGTTCTGAGACTGAATGGAAGAAAATAATGTAAAAACCCAAATCCTTAATTATGAGGATCGAACAATGCACTATTTCAGCGCTACCATATAGTTTTAAGTAACATTTTGGTGAAGAGGTTAAGATCCCAGTTTTAGGTTGGGGAGAATGAGATACCCACAGATCAAATGCCATTCTGAAAATAGATATTAGAAGATGACTGTCAGTGAGCTAGACCTCAGTCTCAGTACAGGAACACTATTACTAGATAGGTAATTTTGAGAACACATCCATCAACCTCTCCCTATTCCCCCAACATAAATGTAGACTCTTGGTTGTAATAGAGCTTATTTTCTTGACATAGAACTGCTTCTATGAGGTGTTCTGAATATCAGTTAGCTTAGGAAATCATTAAAATAATACCTACCATTTAATAAGCATCTATAGTGTTTCAAGATATGAACTAAGCCCTTTGTTGTTATTATTAAGATTTCTTTTTTTATTTTTTTAAAGATTTTATTTATTTAGTCATGAGAGACACAGAGAGAGAGAGAGAGAGAGAGAGGCAGAGACACAGGCAGAGGGAGAAGCAGGCTCCATGCAGGGAGCCCAATGTGGGACTCGATCCCAGGACTCCAGGATCACGCCCTGGGCTGAAGGCAGCGCTAAACCGCTGAGCCACCCGGGCTGCCCTATTTATTTATTTTAGAGAGAGAGTACATTTGTGAGTGAGGAGGGAGAAAGGCAGAGGGAGAGGGGGAGAGAGAATCTTAAGCAGACTCCGCGCTCAGCATGGAGCCCAAGGCAAGACTTGATCTCACCACCCTGAGATGATGACCTGAGCCAAAACCTAGAGTCAGATGCTTCACTGACTAAGCCACCTGAACTAAGTCCTTTATATACATGTGATGGAAAGATAATATGTGCAGCCAAGTGTAAAAGAGATAGAGCTTTCTTTATCTTTTCGGGATTTAACCTAATTTCTTTTTTGTGGTCCACATTTGCCAGGGTGGCAGACTTTGGGTTACTCATTGTCATGGCAGGATTTCCTCCTGCCCATTTCCGCATCCTTTTGTATACATGACTTGGGGCTTAGAAAGTGTCAAAGTATTAGCTGTGAATGGGGCAGTGAGTAGGAGCGCTGGTACATGTTTCTTGCAGTGCCATCCGTTCACCCAGGTAATCTGATCCTTGCAGGAAACCACAGAGGCAGCCCTCATTTCTCCCCATAGGCCCCTCAAGCAATTCTTGCCACTACTTCTCCACCATATTCATGGATTTGGGAATCCTTCTGTTATTAGTCATTCCATGCTGGGCTTATATAATCACTGCTGGACTGTTTAGGCTTCATCTATTGAGACACAATAGAGACCCATTTCCACTCTGGGATCCTGCCGTCTTCTTGTGTCTCCTACATAGAGATCCTAGTATAGATCCCCCTGATGTCTTAACCCCTCCTTCCTTCATTGATCTTCAAGATGAGACCACAGCTGACATCTTTATTACAGCCTCATGACAAACTCTGAGATACAACCTGGACTGTACTTTTTGTTGTTTTGAGCTGCTACTTTTGGGGGTAGTTTGTTGTGCCACAATAGGTAACAACTACGTTGAAAATAGAATCTATTTGCCTTTCAATATTTCTGTCTTTTCCTAAAGTCCTCTTTCAAAACCAAATCCAGGAATTCTTCCTTTTGGACTATGATTTCTGTTCTATCACATCCTTCTACTGAGGCAAAGTATATCACAATTTTTGAGTTGTGGTGAGGGCAAGAAGCAGGCGGGCTTACACATTATTAGAGACAAATGGTTAGGATTTTATTTTATTTTTTTAAAGATTTTATTTTATTTACTCATGAGAGATACAGAGCGTGCGAGAGAGGCAGAGACACAGGCAGAGGGAGAAGCAGGCTCCATGCAGGGAGCCCGATGTGGGACTCGATCCCGGGTCTCCAGGATCATGCCCTGGGCTGCAGGCGGCGCTAAACTGCTGCACCACCGGGGCTGCCCAAATGGTTAGGATTTTAAAAATACCATTCCTACCTGCCCTACCATTCTAGCAGATAGTTATCATTATGCCCATTTTGTAAGTGAGAAAATTAAAGCTTCAGGGACATTAATTTACAAAAGTTCTCACAATCATGTATCCATCATCAGCCTTCATTTCTCTTCATTACATTTCACTACCACTAGGAAAAAGTTTGGGCCTACATTTGAAAAGAAGAAAAAAAAAAAATCACCCGTGCTATTTAAATCTGCCATGCAAGTTTTTAGATATGTAGAGTTGTATACCAATCGAGAAAGGTTAATTTAGTGTAATTAAGGTAACAGCATAATAGGGGAGAAGTTGACTCTGGACTCTGCCTTTTTTTTTTTTTTTTTTTTTATAAGAGCTAAACCAGAGAGCAGTAATTTCTGCAAATTATGATGAAGTACAATAGGAAAAATTCAGATACTAGACCAACATTTTCACCTTCTTAAGTTGTCATACTTATTCAATTCCTATCTTACATAGTTCTTTGGAAAGACATGATTTAATATTACTTTCACCTGTGAGACCATTCATAACATTTGGTTCTCATCACATTTTTCTTCTCATATATAATGAGTATTCATGATGGCACCTCTCTTCATCGAGCCTACAGAATTGAAATCAAAGCCAAGAAAATATATTCTACTCTCTCCGCATTGATATATTGAATCTATGACCATCTTGGCAATGCAACAAAAATTAGTGTGCTCTGTACATAAGTATATATTTCTTCATTCAGTTATTTTGTATTAAATACAGTTAGATTGTTTGTGTTCCTTATCCAGCCCGTCATGTGGAGAATTTATTCAGCTGTAACTTTCTTTACTGCAGCCTGAAGAATCCAGACTGCTCTAGGATATTTAACTAATGGAAACCCTTTCTTTAAATAGAGGGGTAGAAAGGGAAGTGGGTCACAGATGCTTCGGAGTTTTCAATAAAAGGAGACCTTTGAAGGTCTTAAAAGCATTTATTATGTTCACTTAACAAACATATCACAATTACTTGGTATCTGACACCATTCTAAAAAGGTTGCAAATAGTAATTCATTTAATTTTCACGACAACCCGATAAAGCAGATACTCGTAAAATCTAGAAAACTAAGGCATAAATGATTTAAATAAGTTGCCCAAGGTTAGACAGCTAAAGCAACAGAGCCAGGATTCAAAATTTGGTCTTCTGGTTGGAAGATCCATGTCCTCCACCACTACACTATGCCATAGAGAGAAAATGAATAATTTTTTTAAAAAAATGAATCATTTTAAAGATGTTTGAGAAATCACAAGAATTCCTTCAATAGCATATCAATAACGTTTGATATCCATATATATTATGCATATTCCATGCATAGGTGGCTAATGCAGATGAACCTCCCTGTGAATCATCTCTATTAGGTATGAAAACATAGACATATAATATCTATTTATGAATATAATAGAGGAAAGCATCGCTTTATTATCAGAAGACATTATCTTGAGTCTTGACCGTGACTCATGAAGACTTCAGTTGACTTTTATATCAGCCTTATGTTTATGCTTTGCTCACTGTTGTATTATACTCCACCCCTTGCATGCTATGCTTAGCAAACATTAAGTACTTAATAATTGTTTTTGTTGAATTGAATTGATAATGTGTACTGCTTATTTGGGGATTATCTGTTATGTCATCCTCTTAGTTATGTAATAATGAATTCTCCCCTATATGTAACCAAGAGCTAGATAGTACTTGCTTAGTGTGCATTATCAACAAAGATGTATTATATAGATGGATCAGAAAGAAACAAGTTGTATAGGAAAGTCAAATGTATATCAACTCATAGATTAGATCCTCCATGTCTTATTCTTGGGTTTTGGAATATTAGAGCGGCGGCCCATTCTGTGCTAGAAATGAAGGATTTATTTATTCATGAGAGACACACAGAGAGAGAGGCAGCAACACAGGCAGAGGGAGAAGCAGGTTCCATGCTGGGACCCAACGTGGGACTTGATCCTGGGTCTCCAGGATCACACCCTGGGCTAAAGGCAGGCATCAAACCACTGAGCAATTGCACTGTTGGGGATTTACCCCAAAGATACAGATGTAATGAAACGCCGGGACACCTGCACCCCAACGTTTATAGCAGCAATGTCCACAATAGCCAAACTGTGGAAGGAGCCTCGGTGTCCATCGAAAGATGAATGGATAAAGAAGCTGTGGTCTCTGTATACAATGGAATATTCCTCAGCCATTAGAAATGACAAGTACCCACCATTTGCTTCAACGTGGATGGACCTGGAGGGTATTATGCTGAGTGAAGTAAGTCAATCGGAGAAAGACAAACATTATATTTTCTCATTCATTTGGGGAATATAAATAATAGTGAAAGGGAATAGAAGGGAAGGGAGAAGAAATTTGTGGGAAATATCAGAAAGGGAGACAGAACATAAAGACTCCTAACTCTGGGAAACGAACTAGCGGTGGTGGAAGGGGAGGAGGGCGGGAGGTGGAGGTGAATGGTTGACAGGTACTGAGGGAGGCACTTGACGGGATGAGCAATGGGTGTTATTTTGTATGTTGGTAAATTGAACACCAATAAAAAATAAATTTATTAAAAAAAAAGAAATGAAGGATTTTATGACTACCCAGAAAATTGAAATGGAAGAAAGCAAAACAACCAAGTCAAATTATTACCTTGACAAGTTTGATGATTGGGCCTATAGTTCCAAAATACTATGCTCTGAAAGAATTCCAGTACTTTCTTCATCAAAGACTCAAAAAGGAGAAGAAAGTTCTTTTTATTGCCCTTTTAAGATGCTGTTTTTCTTTTGCTATCTGACCTTACCTCATTTCCGGATGTTTTTTAATCACAACTATAGGTATTTCTGTTGGCCTCAAGCAGTGTTTTAAAAACATTCATATAGGCAATGGATTCTTCTCTCTGTCCTTCTCCTCTTCTTCCTCGTCCCTCTTCTTCCTTTGAATTGAGTATGGAAAATTACAAAGTTAATAAAGCTAACCTAAGCTAAACTTGCAAACTTGATGCAGAAATGTCTACAAAAAGAAATAGAAATATTTAGAAAATAATTGCCTTTAAATCACGAAAACTGTGTTGGAAGCTTTAGTATGCATGAAGGTTCTTGCTCTCCTGTTCAGGTCAAAATCATTAACTCTCCTACCACTTATTGGGATGCACATTGCCAGTCACTAAAGCTCTTTTTATCTGTAGCCCCACTTTGCTAACCTGGACTGTACTTATTTGCAAAGAAGAAAAAAAAATCGTATCTTTCAAGTACCTAAAAACTTGATTTTTTTCCCCTCTCCAAATAGTTCCAATGTGGTTTAGAAAACTGGCCTTACTTGCATTTGTTTCTCTTGATCACTCATTGCAGTATTGGAGAAGATGCCCTCACACTTCTTTTCTTCCTCTTCATTTTAGAATTCTATTTTAAAACCCAAGCTCGTTAAAGCCTCCAAATATATTGTTGTTGGAGATGGTAGTTTCCAAGGTTCTCAATTATTTATTTCTAAATAAATCTCTACAGTATAATAAATACAGCATTTAGAAGAAAATTGAAAAGATTTTCCACATTTCCCAAAAGTTGTGTGACTTTTTATGTTCTCATTTATTATTCACATGAATATTCCTACCATACAGAACAAATTCTCTTTAAAAGGTGAGAGAATTGGGAAAGAATTCTACAAATCACTTAGGTGCAGTTCTTATCACAGTTCATTCATATATGGATTAAATGAGAATATTAGAACAAAGATTGTCTCATTTTCTAGGTCTTTTCTTCCAGTAAATTTAAGCAAACGTGAATTAGATTTCCCTATGGTGAGGCTGCAAACAGAGACATACTTTTCCCTGAGACTTATTCTTTTGTTAAGTAAGTGTTCAAAATGGACCTGGGTTTTTTCTCTTCAACAGACTGTTCATAATAGCTCAATGGAAAGGTTAATGTGATTTATTTTCCCTTGTTTTATCATTGGTGTCACTGCTGCAGACAATGCATTTTCTAGTACAATGGTATGCTTCCACCGTTGGACTGCAGACCCAAATAGCTGATGATATAAAACATTTGTCAGTTTGGCAAGACAGGTTTTGGTTCTTATTGAAAGATGAGGAAATCAATTTAAAATGTTAATTAATAATATTCTTGAAAAGCTTATTGACTAAAATCACCAAAAAATATGAGTGGTCCTACTTTGTTTCTTCATGATCTAGTCAGAGATCCAAAATCTTGAATTATTTTAACAGTGATATGTCAGTGGCCAATGAGCCCAGGAAGAGATACTCAACATCATTAATCATTTAGGAAATGCAAACCCAAGCCTCAAGGAGGGGGTGACATCAGCAAGATGAAAAAATAGAAAGTCTCCAGCTCACGTCTTTTGCACCCAGATGGAGCCACATCCATATATACCCCCGGGTTATAGTCCCACCAGCCATGGACCTGATTGTAAGTTCTGAAGCCACCCTAAAACTTAGCTATGACCCTGCCCTCCTGCTGGTCCAGAAACATTCCTGTCTACACGAGGACCCAGGAGGGAGCCACAGTTGTTCGTGCCCCTGGTAATAAGCAATCAGACCCAATTGCAACTGGGAATCCTGAAGCCTGAAGCTGTCCTGTGACCCAGCTCCAGTCCTGCTGGCCCAGAGACCCAGCGATACCAGTCCATGCCACTGGTAGCAGGTTCGATGAACTCAGTCCCAGCTGACATTGTGGTGGCCCTGAGACTCACCTCCAGCCCCACTCTGCCCTGGTCTGGGGGACTTCCTATCAGCTCATGGAACTGACGGAAGATGTGGGGACTCAAGCCCTAGGTTGCAGGCCTGCTGATCTTATTCCTGTGGACAGACCCTGGAGCTGGCCCGTGACCCACCCCCGGCCCCACCCTACCATGGTCCTAGAAGCAGTCCTGTCCCCCCAGGGAGCCCTCTCAGAGACCTAGTAGGAGTCAAACCCATCTGTGTACCTGCTAGCAAGCCCTCTGTCTAGGGGTTAGACTGCAAACCTGGAAATGGCCCCAAGGATGGGCTCGGCTCTGCTCACCAGGGTCCTGGAGCAGTCCCATCCACATAGAGATCTGACAGGAAGCACACATGCCCCTGCTCCTGCTATCCGTGGACCCGGCTGTGGACCCCACAACAGCCATGGAACTCAGCTCCAGTTCCATCAGCCTGGGAACCCAGCACTGGTGAAGGTAAGCATGTGGTCAAATTCAGAATACTCTACTGCTGTGATGGTGGCATGTAAATCACCTTTACCTCTAATATAAAGGTTAAAAGGCAAAAGTATTAAAATACCGTAACTATAATAATTTGTTAATGAATGCACTATAAAAATATGTAAATTGTGTCATAGAAATATAAAGGGGGGAGAGAAAATGTATAGACTTTTTAGATGCAACTGAAATTGTTAGCAGCTTAAAATAGACTGTTGTAGGGTATTTTATGTAAGCCTTCAAGGTACATAGATGCTGTTAATAAAGAGACATGCACGTGCAGAAATTTCTATATGTTTTCCTTCCCTTTCTTAATTCCAATGTACCATTTGCTGTCAAAGAACTATTTCATGCTAAGAAGCAAGTCTATATGCCGATGAGAAGGTAACTTTCCCATCTGAAGCTCTGAAAATCATTTCGTTTATATTGGTTTTGATCAAATCAGGAGACAGCAAAAGATGAGAAAATGATTTCAAACAATAATCCTACCCTATTCCTGAGATTGGGATATTTTATGGATGACAGCTAAATTAAATTGGAGTAAGAATTGCTCACAATGATGAATGCCACCGTTCATTCATAGTAACTAGAGAAGGGAAAGAAGTAATTTTTCTTTAGAGGGAAAATCAATAGCTTGAAGGAATGATCAATTACTGAAGACAATTCCTGAGAAAATTTATCAAGAATTTCAGCTTCATTATCCTCTCTGAGCTCATGAGGCCTTTGGTCAGAGTGTGGATGAAAGATCCCTGAGAAACTTCTGTTCCATTCACTACTAAATTTGACCCCAAAGGCAGCTGGGAAGGCATGGCTGTTGGGCTGCAGGTTTGGGTTCTCTTTCCCATGGCTCTTAACAGCAAATACGTGACAAGCCATTCATTCGTTCATTCATTTGTTCGTTATTCACTCATGCATTCATTCCAGAAATGCCTTTTGAACATGTACTATGAGCTAAGCCATAGTGAGAGAAAATGTAATTAGAATAAAAGGATTCAGGTATGTCTGGGTGGCTCGGCGGTTGAGTCCCGGGATCGAGTCCCACATCGGGCTCCCTGCATGGAGCCTGCTTCTCCCTCTGCCTGTGTCTCTGCCTTTCTCTCTGTGTCTCTCATGAATAAATAAATAAAAATATATTTAAAAAACAAAAAGAAATAAAAAGATTCAGAAACCACCAAGAAAGACAACACCTTTCATAATTCAAGCCACACCCAGTGTCCCCTGGGGATGAGTGACTACTGAGGCCTTTGATTTTTGGCAAGCCTCCTACATATCACCCCACCACTGCTTGCCCAGAACCAGAGGCACTCCTGGTTTTGTGCAAGTTTTCCTCCTCATTTGGCTGCTGTCTTGGCCCTATGCCATCATGCAGAAAGCAAAATCTATAAATATGAACTAGCTCTCACGCAGCTGAGAAAATCTACAAGAAAGACAATGGTACTAATAATGATAAATGTTCTTTACCCTTTGATTGATAAAATAATTTTATTTTAAAAGACCAGCTTTTTTTTTTAAAGCACTGAGGAGATTATGGGTCACAGACTTCAGTTATCCACACAAGGTACACATCTTTCACATTATTAGTGTCTGTTTTTGTGAAAAGATCTCAGTGATACCAAAGGAGTTTCTTATGCAGAAGGTAATCCTAGAATTATTCCACAAAAGAAATATCACAGAGCATGCGTTAATAGGCCTTTCCCCCCCTAAATATACATATTTATACCATTACATACGTTTGATGTAATTATTTGGAAAGCCACACTTCACTAATAGTAAGAAAAATAATATAAGATCATAGTATGAAATTTGCCATGGCTTCCAGATACAATCAGAATAAAGTTGTTGGTTTTGGTGTTTTGTTTTTTTTCTTCTAGATTACTGAACACACATTTAAACATAATGTAATGGTCCCAGTTATATACCTCTAAAGAATTAAGCGATAAGAATTAATTGACTCTTATAAGTCAACTTCTGTGTTATTTAAATATGGAATTTATAAACATGTAGTCCAATGTGTAGAAGCTGGAGAGAAAAGTTTTGGCTTCAATTGAAGAAATGTTTAATGTGCAAATATATGATGGTCTGCCTCAGGATAATACTTAATTCATAAGATAATATCAGATGAAATGAAGGCACAGAATATTTGAGAAATTTCATCTTGATTGTGGAAAGAGTGATGCTTCTTTACCTACTAAGAAAGTTCAAGCATCAGCAAATATTTGGATAAAAATATTTGGGGCTCAAGTTACTTTGGAAGAATAGTTTGATTCAATACTATACAAGTGAAGACAAAAATACCTCTACATAACACCCATACTCCAGGAGTATACTGGTTAATAGTATCCCACAGGGGTATGGGTTGGCAATTCTGAAACTACTGCATGCATGCACCAGAGCTGAAGAAATAAGTAAATATATAGTAGAAAATGAGAACACATTCTCACTGTCAGAAAAAGAAGCTTCTAGGATGCCTGGGTGGCTCAGTGGTTGAGGGTCTGCCTTAGGCTCAGGTCATGATCCCAGCGTCCTGGGATCAAGTCCCACGTCGGGCTCCCTGCATGGAGCCTGCCTCTCCCTCTGCCTGTGTCTCTCATGAATAAATAAATAAAATAAATCTTAAAGAAAAAAAAGAAGCTTCAAACAAGGAAAGAGTGAGTCTTAGAGTGAAACTCATGATGTTGGACTGGAATTAGAGATATCATTAGGAATGCATGTTTTCATTAGCATATACATAGCTAGATGATAGATGTATAGATATAGACATATGGAGAGAAAAGAATTTAGATGCGTATGTAGGCATGGTTACGCATACGTATTTCCAAGTTCTGCTCACCGAGAAGGCCTAGAAGCAGTGATACCCAGTAGCAGTGAGCACACCTTCTACCCAGATATTAGTTTCTAAATATCATTCTCCAGCGGAAGGAACCAGAGTCACTTGGAATAGTGGCCGATTCTAGGACTGGGACAGAGAAAATACAAAATAGTTCTGGAATATTTTGCAGCGCCAAAAATGAAGGAAGTGCTCGAAGAAGGAGGAGGCACATCAAAGGGGCAGGGACAGGGACCTGAAAGAGTTCTCAATGGAGAAAGCGGAAACAATTTAAACAACGAAATAGGTAATTATAGTACTAGATTGATGCCTATAGATAATCAGTAAATGCAGGAGAGCAATAGCTCTTTTTTATTGTTTATTTTTATTTTTATTATTGAAGTATAGTTGACCTACAATGTTATATTAGTTTCAGGTGTACAACATACCTTTTGATTTGACAGTTCTGTACATTACTCAATGCTCCCCACAAGAAACGTAGTTATCCTCTGTTGCTGTACTTCTCATCTCGGTGACCAACTTATTTTATAACTGGAAATGTGCACCTCCTAATCTCCCTCCCCCACTGAATTCTTCAGTAAGAATAGTTCTTTTTTACTGAAGAATTCCATGGGTGCCTGGGTGGCTCAGTGGTTGAGCATCTCTTTGGCTCAGGTCGTGATCCTGGGGTCCTGGGATTGAGTCCTGCATCGGGCTCCCTGCAGGAACCCTCCTTCTCCCTCTGCCTGTCTCTACCTCTCTCTGTGCCTCTCATGAATAAATAAATAAAATCTTTTTTAAAAAAAATTTAAAAAAAATCCAATTAATAAATGTGGAAGAAATGAGGATAAGAGAAAATAACCACTAACTAATAATTGTAATGCTAACTAGTAATTGTTGAAAGCAAGATATTCTATAACACAACTGACCAAAATGTTAAGGTCAAAAATGTTAAGATCAAGGAGCACCACCTGGGTGGCTCCGTCAGTTAAGTGTCTGCCTTCAGCTCTGGTGATGATCCCAGGATCCTGGGATCGAGCCCCGTATTGGGCTCCCTGCTCAGTAGGCAGTCTGCCTCTCCCTCTCCTTCTGCCCCTGCTTGTGTGCTCTCTCTCAAGCTCTCTGTCAAATAAAGTCTAAAAAAAAAAAAAAAAAAAAGTGAAGGTTAAAAGACAAAGAAGGATTTACAAAGTGTTACAGATTGGAGGAGAGCAAGGAGACGTTCCTGCAATGGATCCTGGAACAGAAAAAGGACTTTAGGGGAAAGGTGGGTGAAATTGAAATTAATTCTGTAGGCTAGTTAATAGCAACTCTAATTTCTTGGTTTTGGTAACTGTACTCTGGTTACATAAGTTGTTAACATCAGGGGGAACTGAGTGAAGCCCCATAATATGGGGGAATTTTGGACTATTTTTGCAACTTTTCTATAATTCTAAAATCATTTCAAAATAAAAAGTCCTAAAAGTAAGCATATACAACCACTCCAACATCACATCACTTGGAACTTGGTATTTTTCAAGTGAGTATTTGACACAACCCTCTTCATTTAATTATTTGTGTTATTTCTTTCCCTTTCTCTTCGATATCACCTGTTTGTGCATCATCATTCACATACATATGAATAGAATCTTTCACTTCTTATACAGCATGCAAGTAAATACAAGAAACAATTGGGGATCCCTGGGTGGCTCAGCGGTTTGGCGCCTGCCTTTGGCCCAGGGTGTGATCCTAGAGACCTGGGATCGAGTCCCATGTCAGGCTCCTGGCATGGAGCCTGCTTCTCCCTCTGCCTGTGTCTCAGCCTCCCTCTCTCTCTCTGTGTTTTTCATGAATAAATAAATAAAATAAAATCTAAAAAAGAAAGAAACAATTGCTTATCTACAACCAGGGAAAGTGGACCCTTCTATCTACATAATATATAGTATCTCTGAATTACTTTACTTCTTAGCTTATCAGAGTTATACTTTGGACATGAAGATGGATAGCCTGGGATGTTGTCCAAATGCATCTTTAAAAAGATGAGGTGTTTCATCCCAGTCTATTTTTTAAGTGCAGCAATAGATTTATCTCTTAATTAAGCTCTCTAAAAATCGGCTGCTGCACAGGGCTTCCATTTGGTAATGTGACCATAGAAGGCCATGTAGTTTAAATAAGTAAATTTTATTTAAAATAAATAAATAAATAAATAAATGAATAAATCGTAGAATTTTACAAATAAAAACAATAACGTTTGCATTATATAGTTTAAATAATCATAACACAGTATGAACAAACATAGTGTGTCAGTTTCTTTGATATGTGATATATGTATTACTTAATTTACTACTAATAATAAAAATTATGAGTTGCTAATCCATATTGTATGTACTCCATGTGCCAGAGTGCTGAATGCTTTAGAAAAATATAATTAATTTGATCCTCATCACAAATCTGTGCTGGGTAACATTGTCCTTAGAATCACCTGGTGAATTGTTAGTCTCCCAAAGCCAGGCCAGGCCATATAGCAATTTAATTGGAATTTCTAGGTGTGAAGCCCCAAATCAGTTACTTCTGTCAGGCTTTCCCAGGTGGTTGCAATGTACCACTCCGCTTAAGAACTCATGCTCTAGAAACTGATTATTCATAATTTTGCAAGATGCCGTCAAGAAAGAACATGGTTAGGCAAGCTAGGTACATAACATAGAAACTAGAAGTTAACGACACTCCCGCTATTATATGGAAGTTCTAGTTATTAGTAAGATAAAATTTTTTAATCTCAACATTGCAATAAGCAGCCTCTTCTGATGAATAGATTACACATTCTGCGGTAGCGATATTTTTCTATGATCTTTTGTGAATGAAAAATAATTATAACTTAAAAATAATTGAGAAAGAAGAATTACTGAGGATGATAATTATGCAGCTTTTCCCCCCTGGTGTCTTTCATAGCCTGTTTATTCCCCATTTGGCAGTTAGTAAGCAAAATTGCATTATTGTTCTCTTTTACATTTGTTTTCTTTTGAGGAATATATATGAACTATGTTCTCTTTTGCCTAATACGTGGCGTTCTTTTATTACTTTTACGTGTCTATAATATAATCATTAGTTTATATTATTTTTTTAAACATCGATACTCTATTTCTGATCAGTTTAGTGAGACATTGAAATGATTATCTGATTCATTAAAGGAAAAGAGAAAGGACTTTTATCCAAAATTCACTGTATTTAGCCTGGGCATGCACTTGAATTCTGGAAACAAACTCCCTCAAATCTCTGACATATCTAGAGAGAGTAAGCATTCATTCTGCAAATGCCTATGGCAAGTATGTCCTTCATGGTTTTTACTCAGAAAGATATATGTTGATGGAGATAGGAAATGCAAACTCTACTCGTCTTGTTTGGTTGCATAAATTGTCATGATAAGTAAATTTGAAGGAGTTGAAGGGACAACATTCCTGAGCGAGGCTGTGATGCTCTGGACTTGAACAGTGTAACTGTAGGGCCCAAGTGACAAGATAGGATCAAATCTTCCCAGCTCTGCAGGGGACCGAGCATCATCAGGCTTCTTGTGAAGGAACACTGGGATGAAGCATGTCTGGCACCACTGCTGTCTCTAGAAAGACACGGTGATACTGGCAGTAGTGAGTTTCTTTAGGTGAAGGCCTGAAGGGTGGCCACTAGCTAGGAGTCAGGATAACAGAAGAGGAAGAGAGCTGACAATTAGTTGTGAACATACCCATGATGATTCTTTGTAGCTCGCCAGAAATGATGGGGTGTACTTGGTTTGGGGGATTCCTACATTTGAGTCAGTAGAGGGCTGAGCTGTTATATAAATTGAGCATTAAAATTTAATAAGGAAAGAAAGCCAGTGTGACCTCATTCTAAACTCACAGCCTAGGGAAGCTTAGATATGCAAATCATAGACCTAAAACAAGTCTGATGAATGTACATGGAGATACTGTGTTGATTAAAACCTCCCTCCTCCTAACTTCTGTCCCCTAACTTTGTACCAAATAAAGCAACAGCTGCACAATCCTTGATGGAAGTTTCAGAGGATAAACTCGTTCAAATTTGTTCCTCAAATATTTGTGGGATGGCCATTATTTATAAAGCATCAATCTAGAAAGATGTTACAGAATGGTTACAACATTGTCTATTCTGTAAGAACTCTCCGTGAATAATCCAACAGTGAGATCTCAAGAATGTTCCTTCTGGTTTGACCGAACAATACACTCAATAAACCCCTACGGAGCATTGGGCATTGTGTCTGAGGATGGAAGCTGGTGCCTAGAGATTTAGGACCTGGTGCCCAGAGATTTAGGAGCATGGGAAAACTCAGTTGGCAGTTTGCAATGACCGGACCCCACTTCCACAATGCCAGAGTAATGCACACGCACCCCCTCCCACCACTACTTAAAGACTTCCATCACCCAATGGAGAAAGGCAGGCAAAGGGAGGGGAGTTAACTATTAAGGGCTGTGGACTTAGTAAAAATGATTTACCTAGGAACTAGTGACCTAAGTTATATTACTTGAATTTGGCTTAGAAATTACTGAAGCTTCTTTGATTATGCTAGAAAATGATAGATCTGTCCATTCACGCTATGCAGATGTGGCACTTGAGTTGCATTACGGGTACATGTGAGCTACATTTTTGCTTACCCTCGTCTGTGACTGTTCGATTTATTGCGAGTCAGATTACTTCCAAAGCAACCAGTTATTTGATTGAGTTAATCCATTTCTTTTGAATGGATTTGTCTAAACTATTGGGTTATTCAAATGGGATGCATGCAAGTAGAATCCTGCTCAACTGTGAAATTACCCTGAAAATCCAGGCATTAGAATGGGGGTGGGGGAGATGTTGGTCATAGGGTACAGACTTGCATCTAGAAGATGAATAAGTTTTGGAGAGCTAACGAGCAGCGTAGTGATGCTAGTTCACAATACTGCGTTGTATACTTCAAAGTTACCAACAGACTTCGTGTTCTTAAATATTCTCACTGCAAAAAAAAGAAATGATAGTTTTGTGACCTGGTGTTGGCTAACACAACAGGGGTTATCATATTGCAATATAGGAACGTCTCCGATCAACACGTTGCACACTTAAACTTAACCAGAACTATATGTCAGTTATATCTCAAAAAAAGAAAAACAATACAGTCAGGGCCTCTGCAGCTGCTCAGCTGCCTGCAGTAGTGTCCTAACTAGTTTCCCACTTCTCTTTTTGTTTTTTTGTTTTTTTTTGTTTTTTTTCTAATGTTTTCCACTACTGTTTGCCAGTTTTGTTTTTTTTTTTTAAGATTTTATTTTTTTATTCATAAGAGACACAGGCAGAGGGAGAAGCAGGCTCAATGCAGGGAGCACGACGTGGGACTCGATCCCGGGACTCCAGGATCACGCCCTGGGCTGAAGGCAGGTGCTAAACCACCCGTGCTGCCCATATTTGCCAGTTTCAAAACCAAACCAAACAAACCTGTGTATGGTATCTACCTGCTTAATCCATAGCCTTCCATCATCTTCTGATCCCAAAGCACTATTTCTACCATAACCCTATCTACTCATAGTAATTATGTGAGCAGAGGTATGACCCCTGCCAAAGTCTCCTACCTCATGTTCTAGTCCTCTCTTCGGTGTCCTCTTCCTTATTTCCACTGTGCTGGTTTTATTTAATTTCCTCAACTGGGTACACATTCTTTCCAGTTTCAAAGCTTTTTCACAAATTATGCCTTCCAGTGAAAATACTCTGTAAGTGCCCCTCCCTGTCATGTGCCGCACTTTGGTCTATTTAATTCATAGCCATCCTTCAGGTCTCAAGTTCCTCACATCACAGGATATAATCTGTTCTCCTGTGTAGACTGCATAGTATTTATCATAGTTCATAATTACACGCTCAAGTGAATCTGTTGGTCAGCAAGTATGTCTATATCTATGTTGCCCACTGGCATATCCTTAATGGTTAGCTGCTTACTCCTAAGATACCCTCAGTAAATATTAGTTGAATGAATGAGTGAATGAATGAATGAACGAGTAAGAATAATGGCAGGGAGGGCTTTGCATGGAAAATACACATTGGCATATTAGCAATAATGACAGGCACTGGAGAGAGCTAGGTGGTTTGGTGCATGGCCTTTGGTTCACAACTCAAGTTGACCATGTAATAGATGTGTAACCTTAAGCAAGTTACTTTTTGATTTTTCTGTCTCAATTTCCTCATCCTAACAATAGAGACAAGACTAATTTTCTTATTTATTTATTTATTTATTTATTTATTTATTGGTGTTCAATTTGCCAACATATAGAATAACACCCAGTGCTCAACCCGTCAAGTGCTCCCCTCAGTGCCCTTCACCCAGTCACCCCCACCCCCCACCCACCTCCCTTTCTACTACCCCTTGGTCGTTTCCCAGAGTTAGGAAGACTAATCTTCTACTACATTATGGGGTTATATAGTAGGATTAAATATTGTATATAAAGTGCTTAGCACAAGACTAATTTTCTATGTTATGGGGTTATGTAGTAAGATTGAATATTGTATATAAAGTGCTTAGCTTGCCTAATAAGTGCTCATTAATGAGAATGGCTATTGTCCTTACTTTTGTTTTATTAGGTTTCATTAAGAGCTTGCTTGAGATATAGACATATGTTTCAGCTAGGCTATTTAACTGAGGCCAGCAATTCTAGGGATGAAAACATTCTGCAACAATGCTAACACTCAAATCCCAAGGGGAGGTCTCAACACAGCCCCCACCTAGGGAGGAAGCATCACATAATGGGCTAATGTCCAAATAGAATGCAATTAGTGGAAATGAAATTGGAGGAACAATGATCCTCAGGTTTCTTATATCACCTTTCAGCCAGTGAGATTTTGGAAAAGAAATTCTGGCAATGGAAGACAAGAACCCAATCCCTGGTGATTGGCAAATAGACTCCTACTTACTGTAGAGATGTTAATGCTGTTGAAGAGTGTCACCTTTTCAAGGTCCCTTATGGAAACTTTGTCTTAGTCCTAAAACTCAACAGTTATGCTTTTCTTGGGAACAAATCATGCAAGCAATTTCTTGTTTGCTTTGGCTGCTAGGAAGCTCAGAAGCAAATAGAGGGCTCACAAATAGCAAAGAATGGTATTCAATTAATCAGCCATTGAACATTGAACTTCGAAACCAAACAAGCTACTTCTTTTATTATGTTTGTATGAGTACACATGTATCGCAGATATACATTTTCATTTATTTGTACGATTATTTGATTAATATCAGCCTCCTCTACTAGAGAATCAGTTCTTTGAAGACAGGAAAATTATTTATCTTCTTTAACTCTCTACCCCTTAGTTCCTAGCACAGTTCCTAGGAAATGGTAGATGAGCAAAAATATTTGTCGGGTGAAGAATGCAAGTTCAGAGTAACTTGTGGAATTAGATTGGGTGCTGACCTCAACCGTGGCTTCGTGTCATGTTTTCCTTTTTTAATTTTTCTCACTTTCTTTAAAAAAAAAAAAAAAATCAGTTTTATTTTCAAAAGTAATACCTGTTCATTGCACAAAATATTATAAAATAGAGAAGAATAAGTGTAAAAATAACTCATAGGGATGCCTGGGTGACTCAGCGGTTGAACATCTGCCTTCGGCCCAGGGAGTGATCCCGGAGTTCCAGGATTGAGTCCCACATCGGGCTTCCTGTAAGCAGCCTGCTTCTCCCTTTGCCTGTGTCTGCCTCTCTCTGTGTGTCTCTCATGGATAAATAAATAAAATCTTTTTAAAAAAGACAAATAATCCCTCTAACTAAAGACAACTTCTAATGAGGGGTGCTATCTTCCAGACCTCTGATTAAATATAAATGATTGTATGTGTGTATGAATTTTTTTATGTCTACAACATGAACTAAACTTATTAATCTGTGTGGTTTAACTTGTTGTTTTATGTGTCCTTTTGAAAAAAACTATAAATCCTTTTTGGAACAAGAATGGCTCTAACTATGTAAACCCTGGGAATTTGGGTAAGCCATTTGGTAAGGGGGTCAGATGCATGATGTAGTAGGTAGGCACTCATCTAGTGGGCCCAGACTCTTTTTGTTCTTCCCACCTAAGCCTTGGGTCAGTCAGTGATCCTGAACTACAATCTAGGGATCAACTAGGCTCAGCCTTTAGGGGCAGCAAGATATAGAAGGGACTCACGCTGTATTTCCTGGGCGAAGTACCATTTCAGGGATGAAGCATTAGGCAACCGATATTAAGAGTACTGGTCACGGGCAGTCTTTCTTCCCTACCTCTCCATCTACCAAATATTGAAATCTTATCATTTTGAAAGTCAGCATAACACTGTGTGGTTTTATTTTTGTGTTTCTGTATACCTTCCTTCTAGGGGAAGCTCTTCCCTCCCCCCCCCCCGGGGTTTCAGGAATAGGAGCGAGAGAAAAGTGGGGTTGATTAGTTATTTTTCACTTATGATTAGACACATGGAAATTGGATGTTTTCCATTTAAAAACTTAACATCAACATTAACACCACCAAAGAGCTGGATTTCCACTTCTTACTAAATGTCATAATATACAGTAAATAAGATTGCTGCAGAAAGTGGGCTTAAAAGTGGTATGGCTATGAATAGCTTAACAGATTCACAGATTGCTCCCCAAACGCAAAGCTTTCTGCAGCGCCTGCTTCTCTAGAATGCCAAGGGACCATTACCAGGGAACTAAATAACTGGAATGTTCTATAGTATTTCAAATCACTTTAATGACCCAAATCTATCTCACCACCACTGCTTTGAATTGATGGCTCAGACATGTTTTAACAGACTTACTTATCTCCTGAATGCAGTGGTGAGTTGGATTCAGCCTTAAGGTAACAGTGCGGTGAAGTCCCCTGGCTACACTGTGACATGGAGCTCTCACTGCAATGTGTGTCTACATGCCAGTCCCTAGCCAGATCCAACCAGAAGGCTTGCCAGGTTTGTTGTGCTGAAACCCAGAAAGCCTAGATTTGTTTCCCTTCCCGTCCAGAAAAATTAAAACGCACATGTGCACACACACAGACACGCGCATACACACAGCTGTGTGCGCACGCACGCACACACGCGTATTGGACTTGTTATCCTGTGCGGTTGCTCTGAGCCAAAGGAATTTTTTCTTCAAAATGAAAACTTATTAAATCTGTAAGTCAAGTTATTTATAAAAGTTATCTTTTGGAACATATGAATCTCTTAAAAATTAAACTTTTTCATCCCTTCTATGAACATTACAGAGTATATTTAACAGTTAGAAGTGGGCAAACCTTCCAGGTTATTTTCTGAGTAAGGCAGCCCGGATCTGCTGGATGGTGTGCCCTGTAGCTGCGCGACAGTGATGAACAGAAAAAAGGACAGAGCTAGGCCTCCAAAGTATAGTAAGGTGGAGAGTGGCTGTGAGGAGTGTGGCTGAAATTAATGCCCCATCAGTAGACTTAGAATTCTAGATTTGAAGTCCAAGAGTTTCTAGGCCAATGATAAGATGTGAAAGGAGGTGTTTCCATGTGGAGCCAGTACGCCTGGTCCAAACTCCTGAGCACGGGAACAAGGTTCTGTGTCACGTGACACCTGTCTACTTCTCCATCATCCCTAACATTTCTTCCCCACCACTGTATGTTCCAAGCATTACCCAAATTTCCTGCTGGGGAGCTGTATGGGTGCAGTTTCTCTCTTCTCAAATATCTTGCACACCCTCTCTTTATCTAAATAAGCCGAATTTAATCTTCACACTCCGTTACCAGTATCATCTCCTCTAGGAAAGCATCCTTGGCCCCTCTCCCAGCAACCTACTGAATTGCCCTCTCTCTCTAATTCTGGAACAGGCGATTGATACGGGTGCTACTGCCCTCACTTCAGACCGAGAGGGCCTAAATCTTTCTCCACCCCCCAATCCTAGCATAGTAGATATTCGATTACGTGTTTATTTAATTACTGATTAAATGAATATAGTCAAATGGTTAACAGTTTTGTGATTACGGGTGATCAACATATTTGGAGAAAGATCCCCCAGAAACCAACTAGTGCTATCAGGTTTATTAGGTCTATTAGGTCTGCCGTCCAGGGAAAAGAGGTTGACAAGAACCAGTTAGGGCTCCAGCAAAATAGTCCATCCTTCTAAATAGAGCTCTGCTTAGAAGCCTAGCTTTTCAAACTAGTCTAACATACTGAAAGTCACAGAGAAAGCTACAGTTTGGTGAGAAAATGAGTGACCGTGGCATTGACCGAGTCACACTGAACAATTTCAGACACTCCTTGCTGTGGAGTTCAAGCATCCAATGACTCTGAAAAAGGGCAGGGAGGACATTTGCTCACTGGTAGAGCTAAACTTTCAGGCCAGGCTTTGTAACCAAGGAAGAAAAGCAGACAATGGAGGTGAGCGCAGCGCTGAGCAAATCTCAGGGAGAGCCCTGAAGAGAAATTCAGACTAACACGTAGTATCAGCTATGTGAGCTCTACTTTGCTCATCTGAAAAATGGAAATAAAATAGCACTTCACAGCACTGTCGGTCAATACTAAATAATAGATGTGTAAGTAGTTAGCGTAGTTTCCAGTGCGTAGTAGTCAATAACTGCTATTTTCCTTAATTTCCTTTTCCTCCCTTTATAAAAATCACATCCATATACCTTAAGTACTGGGTTTACTCAGTATTTGACATTTTAAATGTTCAAAACATGGGCTCTTTCATAGTCTCTGGAAGGGAAATGGCATACTTTTTTGAGCATAAAAATTAAGATTTCTCTCAGTGATAGCGACTGTATGAATAAAGGTTGTTTTAGCCTCTTATCATTTCAATACAGTGAAAGCTTAAAGTGAATAATATTTTCAAAGAAAAAATATACTTAGATTTATATTTCCTATGGCCCCTGAGGGAATAACTAGGACTAGTGTGTGGAAGTCACAGAGCAATAGATTTTGAGTTGATATGAGAAAAATCTTTTCTAACAGACAGCAGGCCAATGATGGAATGAGCTATTTTAAGATTTAGCAAGTTCTTAGTCGCTACATGTGTTCGAGAAGCGCCTGTGTGAACACTCCTTGGGGCTGTTGCGGAAGGGTACCTTGCATATTCTCTAAGACGCCTACTTAATCCAACATAATACATATCTCTTAGTATCATTTATTATATATTTGTTCAGGAAACCCTGAGTTTTATTTTTTCCCAAACAGATCTCTCATCCATTAGCCCTTTGAAAGCAACCATTATGTCATATTTATCTTTGCTTGACATTAACAGATGCCCGATAAATGGCTACGAGACGTGTAGACCACCTACACTGTGCATAGCATTATGTTTACTGTCTCAAGAGCATATTTCCTATGTGTTGGGGTAACATAAGCAGATCGAAGATGAGTTGATTCTACCAAACTGCATTATTTCAGCAAAAATTGCTGAAAATGCCTTATGTCCAACAATCTCTAAGTACAAGGACCCAAAGTGCGCTGAGTAATAAGACTTCTAATGGGAGAAACAACCTAAGATGAACTGTTATTTCTCCACTATGCATACGTACAGATGTACGGGTGCTTGTGCATATGTGCACACCCGTGCATGCAGACTAGATATCATCATGGGGCAGACTAGATACATATGTGAGAGACCTTGTATCAGGTAGGAAGAGGACGATAGCTTATTAAGTATATCCTTGCTTTATGATAATAGATTTCTGGTAGTCTGATAGGAAAATGTAAGGCTTCAAAATGCAAAAGGTACTGGGGCCTTTGGCTGGCTCCATTGGTAGAGCATACAATCCTTGATCTCGGGGTTGTGGGTTCAAGTCCTACATTGGGTGTGGAGATTACTTAAAAATAAAGCCTTATGGGATGTCTGGGTGGCTCAGCAGTTTAGCGCCTGCCTTCGGCCCAGGGTGTGATCCCGGACTCCCTGCATGGAGCCTGCTTCTCTCTCTGCCTGTGTCTCTGCCTCTCTCTCTCTCTCTGTCTCTCATGAATGAATAAATAAAATCTTAAAAAAAATTAAAAATACAAATAAAGCCTTTTAAAACAATGCAAAGGGTACCAACCACCCAGGGTCATCTTGTGAGGGCTATTCACTAGAGACATTCTCATCACTTCTTTTCTGGTGTAGTTACTTACAATGCAACACCTATTTTCTTTCCCTCAGTAAGATTTCTGACTATCTGAACCAGGACACCTGTAGAAAGCAATGAATGAAGTTGATTGACACTCACTGTCATTCTTCCAATATCGAGAGAAATAAAAACTAGGTGGAATGAAAATAACTTTATACCTAAAATCTTAGTAGTATAGGCAAACATGCTCACTGTTATTTGCCTGCTGGACTATTTCTGTCCAGTAAGAGAAAAAGGATTATTAGTGAGTCGGAAGAGAGAAGTAAGGTGCCCATCCTTGCTGCTAAGACATAGTCTTTGAAAGTGTTATGCGTCTCTTACAGAAGGATTTCCAGAAGCCTCTCCAAGCATATATTCTTTAAATAATCAAAAGAGTCTGTGGAGACAGTTTCAAACAAAAGGGACACATTCTGAGCATTTTGCTAAGCAAGGACTTGGACTATCTTTGGTGTTTTTTCATTAATTTTTTAATTTAAAAATGGTGAAATAAGCTTTCTTCTATGGAGTCCAAATGAGAACCCAAACCCCCAAAGCTGAGGCGCTTGTTCGGCTTCATCAGCTGCAGAACAGAAGTGAGATTCCTAATATGAATAGAGGCTACGAAACTAATTCACCGTGCAGACCATTGCAAACTGCCTCTGGTGTCAGGGAATAGCCTTTGGTGTCAGGAAATAGCCTTTGAGTTACACATGACTGCGGTGCTTTATTTTTCAATACAATCTAATTTGATATTATAACAGGGCATCCACACATTACCAAAAATTCTCTCAGGGCATGGCTGTTCCAAGATTTTTAAGAAATGAACCAGCTGTTAGAAAAGATAGGTGAGGAAAGGAGGAGCAGCTGCCCTTCCGAAGCTGTACATTTCTTTCAGGTAATAGGAGAACAGTGAGATGAAAAGACTGGCCTTTGTGTCTCTTATGTGTCACTCTTTAATTTGTGTAACATAATTTCCTCACAATAACATGAGCCCCCTTCAACTGTATATTCCAGTGTTTTGTCAACTGTATACATCTATAAAATCACACCATTACCAAAGGAGAGACAATTTCCATCACCCCAGAAAGTTCCCTCATGCCCCATTGAATTCAATCTCCCTCATCTCCTGCCCCAGGCAACCGCCAATCTACTTTATCGTACCATAGGTTAGTTTTGTCTCTTCTAGAATTTCACATAAACGCGATTATATAGTATATACTCTTTTGTGTCTGGCTTCTTTCAGCATATTTTTGAGATTTATCAATGTAGCTGCGATACCAGTAGTTCCTTTATCTTTGGTAGCAGTGCTCAACTGTATAGACATACCAAAATTCGTTTATATCTTCATCTGTTAATGGACCTTTGAATTGCTTTCAGTTTTGGTTGTTATTAGCTATGAAGAAGTATTTCCAGGGGCGCCGGACTGGCTCAGTCGTACAGCATGAGACTCTTGATCTTGGGGTTGTGAGTTTGAGCCCCACGTTGGGTGTAGAGATTACTTAAAAATAAAATATTTTTTTAAATAAAATATTTTTTTAAAAAAAAGTATTTTCAAGCCTTTTTTTGGCATACATGTATGTAGATGTATACTATGCTTAATATTGGCTAAGATATGAGGAAACCATCAGGGTATGGTGAATTTATATTGTTATTGCTAATATCAGCACTGTATAATCATTTGGCACCATTAGATATTTAGACTGCTTCCATTTTTTCTTATTCTAAATAAGGTCACAGTGGACAGTTTTCTGTAGAAAGCACTGTCCTCATTTGAGGCTATTATTTTAAGAAAAGTTCCCCAAAGGAGCATTGGATGGGTCAATACATACAAAAATGATAAGGTACTTAATATATATTGCCGAGTTAATTCCTAGGACAGTTGAACCAATTTACATTTGCATTAACAAAATTTTAATATCATTGTAGAAAAAACAAGTTCCATAGAATGCTCTCCAGTGTTTATACTTTTCTGGGTTAAGTCGATGAAAACCTTAATACACTTCCCTAGGAGTAATATATTTACAAGCAAGGCATAGATTAATAACTATATTTAGCGTGTTGCTATAAATTCAGCACTTAGGTTCCTTACATGTTCAGTAGTTTCAGAGGGTACTGATATTGGACTAAGACTACTTTACATATTGTTAATGATGTGGAAATATCGGGGGCTCAATCAATTAAGTGTCTGCCTTCAGTTCAGGTCGTGACCCTCAGGTCGTGGGATCGAGCCTCGCATTGTGCTCCTTGCACCGTGGGGAGCCTGCTTCTCCCTCTCCCTCTGCCTGCTGCTCCCCCTGCTTGTGCTCTCTCTCTCTTTCAGTCAAATAAATAAAATCTTGAAGGAAAAAAAAAAAGAGAAATATCTGAGAGTGATAGCCATGGTTAGGTAATGGGAAATAATGACACTTGGAGAGTGTAAAAGACATTTTATGCAACAGAAAAAAAATTTAATTTAGTTCAATGGCTTTTAAGTATGTCTGATCATAGAGATCACCTGAAGATACTAGCCCAAAGTGTATATTCCCAAACAGCTTCTCTAGAAATTCTGTCTTAGAGGTCTGAGGTGAGCTTTATTTGATGATTATTATATAGAAGTGAGTTTTAGAATCATTGTACGAAATGATAGTAATAAACTTCTTTGACTGTTCAGCATTTCTTTTACATTATTTTCCTTAATCCATACAAAAATTCAATAAAGTAGGCAAACTGGCAATATCTTGTCACAAAGAAAGTAAAGTTCAATTGGCCTAGGTGAGTTATCGAAGATCAAAGTGTTTCAATAGATTTATTGGTTCAATAGATTTAATTGGCTCATCTTTCCCTAAGCTACAGGGGCAGGAAATAATACACAAACTCTAGATATAGCAACACACTCCAGTGAGGACAAAAGAAGCGCCACTACATACCCACTAGAATGTCTTTAAGAGAAGGATAGATGATACCAATTGTTAAAGAGAATCTGGAGAAGCCACAATTCTCATACACAGTTGATCGAGGTATGAATTGATACAAATACTTTGAAAGACAGTGTTTGGCAGTATCTAATAAAGCTGAACACTTGCTTTAAAAAAAAGCTGAGCACTTGTACACACTATAACTCAAAAATTCCATTTCTGGCTACACGTCTAAAATGAAATAAGTGCCGATCATCACTAAAGGCATGTAAAGGAATGTCCGTAGCAGCACCACTTGTCATACCTTTCAAGAAATCAAGACTAGAAAGGATAAATATATTTTGAGATGATCGCACAACGGAATGTTGCCCAGCAAGGAGAGGATACATGACGTAGGATGACCTACCGCACTATGGATGGATCTCACAAGCATGTTGTGCAAGAGTAGCCAGACCCAATAGTACATAATCTTTTCTTCCATTTACCAAAGACATACAAAGCAAACTTAATGCTGTTAGGAATCAAGATATTATTTTGCCTTGAGGAGGGGCAGGAGTGGGTAGTGACTGGAAGAGAGCACACAAGGAGTAGCGTAGGTGTGGCCATTTTGTAAAATTTTATCGGTGTGTACCATTGTGATTTTTGTACTTGTTACGCATGCTATAGCTTACTAAAAGGTTGGTTTTTTGTTTTTGTTTTTGTTTTTTTTAAGAATATAGCTTAGCTGGTGTTACTTTGTGGTAGGAGGAGTGCAAAGAATGGACATGGGATGAATGGGGAAAATAAATTTTTTTAAGATTTTATTTATTCGTGAGACACACACACACACACACACACACACACACACATACACACAGAGAGAGGCAGAGACACAGGCAGAGAGAGAAACATGCTCCATGCAGAGAGCCCGACGTGGGACTCGATCCCGGGTCTCCAGGATCACACCCTGGGCCAAAGGCAGTGCTAAACCGCTGAGCCACCCAGGATGCCCAGGAAAATAATTCTTAACTGTACATAAACTTCACATTTCCCCCTGTATTTCCACAGCCTGACAATAGAAAGGTGAGCACAATATTCCTTGAGATCCCACATACTTGCACTACAATTCCTCACTTAAATCCAGTATTCATGTTTCTTTCCATATAGTATTAAATGCGTACTTATCCGTACAGCAGCTCTATTGATTTCCAAGCAAACATTTTAAACCTCATTTGCTACTATGCCGATCTTAATTTCTCTTTTCAAGTAGATTTTGGGCTTCATTCATTTTCCAATTTGAGTTGAAATATTTGTTTGATTTTGCAGTGTGAATTGTTCCCCCAATGGGGTACATATCGGTGTTTCATAGAGTGGGCACTTAATGATCCATCCCTCCAAAGGAAAACGGAGATTGATAAATTGTACAGAACAGTGTTTTCATAGAGAAACATTTCAACTTTCATTTTGACCGAGTGAGAGGGAAAAAAAAAAAAAACTACAGTTGTTGACCAATCATAGATCTTGTTAGATTTCACGTAATAATAATTTAAATAATAATTTAAAATAAATTAAATAATATTTAATATTTCAAAATAATATTTTGAAAGCACAATTTGGGAAAAACAAATATACTTTTCTACTAAAATATGCTTATTCACCATATTCACTTAGATCAAGAGAGGATATGAGGCAGGAGATTAAATCACCAACCTTCTGGATGGATTCGGGATTCACACTAAAGCACTGCATCATCATTTCATAATCTGTGCAGTTCGATGATATGCGAAATCGTTGTTTCCCTCGTTTTATAGTAAAGAAATTGAAGTAACAGAAGTGGCAATACCGAGGCAATGTGTGTTTGAAACAATATGGACATAATAGCTGTTTGATTTGAAACAAGTCATTGAACTTCCCTGATCTCAGATTCCTCAGAGAAAGTAGAGATAATAATACTTTATAGGGTTGTTGGGAGCATTTAATGAGAAAATTATCCTTAAAGTGCCTTCGTACAGTGCCTGATATATAGCGAAGGGCCCAAAGTAGTGATTCTCTGCCGATCCTTAAATTTAACAGGGGAATAATCGGAATGCTGGGGAAGTTCTAGGCAAAGACAGGAGGCAGTTGAGTGTAAATATTAAATGTTTTGTAGGCAAGGTGCCCACCTGAAATCATGGTTAATCCCAACCTAGAAATTCAATGTCAGACTTACCTACTCTCAGACTCTGCTCTTGCTTTCCTGATAAAAAGTTGGCATGAAAAAAAAAGAAAAAAAAAAAAGTTGGCATGGACATTTTATTGTCTTACAATGACTTATTATTACCAAATATTACTGAATATCAGGGGGATCCCTGGGTGGTTCAGAGGTTTGGCCCCTGTCTTTGGCCCAGGGCGTGATCCTGGAGACCTGGGATCGAGTCCTGCATCGGGCTCCCTGCATGGAGCCTGCTTTTCCCTCTGCCTGCGTCTCTGCCTCTCTCTCTCTCTCTCATGAATGAATAAATAAAATCTTAAAAAAAATATTAGTGAATATCCAGGAAAAACGCGTTACTGCACAAAGACGTAGCAAAAATTAAAATCATTAAGTGCTCAGCTGCTGCACTGTCAGGGAAATAATATAATTTGTGGACTGACCCAAATCATTTCAAAAATAGTTACTAGTATTCTTATTGCACATTTATGTAGGTTATGTTAAGAAACTGCCTGATTTTTTTCGTCAGCAAATTCTTTTTTATTGTTTATAGCACCAGGTCTTTGTATTAATAATATTAAAATGAAAAATTATTAAGTCAAAGATCTTAGAGATTGCAATGTCTGAATAAAATTTACTAAACTGAATATCGATGTGGTAGCCATGTAAACCTTTTGGAAAATTGATTACATTTAATATCTTTGGTTCAGAGTTATCGTACTGATGAATCAACTAGTTTTACCCTTTGTTGCTTCTACTGCTGTTTAAATTAATTCACTTATTCATTATTCATAATGATGCCCCTCACTTATTAACTGGTCTCACTCGACCACATGCTCTGCTACGAACTGAATTCATTAAATTTTTATTTTAATATATTGTAAACCACAAGGAGAAGTTACAATAATTTTACAAAAACTCTTGCTCTACACTGCCAAGATTTACCGATTCTCTATGTTTTCACCCCAGGTGCATGATCATCCCCTCTCCCTCTCCTCTGTGCCTCTGCCACTCACTGTGTCCTTTCCACTCTCAGTGAATCATTTGACACTAAGCTATAGTGTTGTGCTGTTTCGTTGCTGTTGTTTTTTTTTTTTTTTTTTCAGGTCTGCCTGACTTTATTCTTTTTTTTTTTCTCTAATTTAAATTCAGTTTGCCAACATATAGTATAAGATGTAGTGCTCATACATCTCATGCCCTCCTTAATGCCAATCATCCAGTCACCCCATCCCCCGTCCTACCTCCCCTTCTGCAACCCTTTGTTTCCCAGAGTCAAGATTCTCTCATGTGGTTTGTCTATTTCTCAGATTTTTCCCCACTCAGTTTCCTCTCTTTCCCTTATGGTCGCTTTCACTATTTTTTACATTCCCCGTATGAGTGAAACCATATAATGTTTGTCTTTTTCCGACTGACTTATTTCACTCAGCATAATACCCTCCAGGTCCATCCATGTTGGAGCAAATGGTGAGCATTCATCCTTTCTGATGGCTGAGGAATATTCCATCGTATACATAGACCACAGCTTCTTTATCCATTCATCGTCCGATGGACACCGAGGCTCCTTCCACAATCTGGCTATTGTGGACATTGCTGCTGTGACCATTGAGGTGCAGGTGTCCCATCACTTCATTACCACTGTGTCTTTGGGGTAAATACCCTGTAGTGCAATTGCTGGGTCATAGGGTAGCTCTATTTTTAACTTCTTGGGGAACCTCCACACTGTTTTCCAGAGTGGGTGCATCAGCTTGCATTCCCACCAACAGCGTAAGAGGGTTCCCCTTTCTCTGCATCCTCGGCAACATTTGATGTTTCCTGTCTTGTTAATTTTAGCCATTCTCTGAGATGCCTGGGTGGGTCAGCAGTTGAGCATCTGTCTTTGGCTCAGGGCATGATCCCGGGTCCCGGGATCGAGTCCCACATCGGGCTCCCTGTGAGGACCCTGCTTCTCCCTCTGCCTATGTCTCTGCCTCTCTCTCTCTGTCTCTCATGAATAAATAAATAACATCTTAAAAAAAATTTAGCCATTCTCACTGGTGTGAAGTGGTTCTGATTTGCACTGATGACAAGTGATGTGGAACATTTTTTCATGTGCTTGTTGGCCATGTGTAGGTCGGTGGAGAAATGTCTGTTCATATCTTCTGCTCGTTTCTTGACTGGATTGTTTGTTCTCTGGGTGTTGAGTTTGATAAGTTCCTTATAGATCTTGGATACTAGCCCTTTATCTGATATGTCATTTGCAAAAATTTTCTCCCATTCTGTACGTTGCTTTTCAGTTTTACAATTGTAGTTTTTTTATTTGTCTGTCTTTTTTTAAAATTATTTATTTATTTATTTATTCACAACAGACACAGAGAGAGAGAGAGAGGCAGAGACACAGGCAGAGGGAGAAGCAGGCTCCATGCAGGGAGCCCGACGTGGGACTCGATCCCAGATCTCCAGGATCACACCCCGGGCCAAAGGCGGTGCTAAACCACTGGGCCACTGGGGCTGCCCTGTTTGTCTGTCTTTTGTAGATGCTTTTTGTCAATCTGAATTAATTCCCTTCTATTCCTGGTTTGCTGTCAGTTTTAGTCATGAACAGAATTGAATTTAGTCAAATCCTGTTTTTTACATGTATGCAAATGATCAAATGACTTTCTCCTTTATTCTTCTGATACAGTTAATCACATTGGTTGGTTTTTAAATATGAAACCAATTGTGCTTTCCTGGAAATGAACTGTACTTGGCCGTAAAATGCTATCAATAGATTTCATGGTTTGATCTTCTTGTGGGTTGTATTTTTTTGGTGGTTTTGGTTTTGGTTTTGTTGTTGTTGTTGTTTAATTTATATTCACATGATGTTGTTTAGTCAGTTCTTTCATGTAATTTATTTTATTTTTTTATTTTTTTGAGTTTTGGTATCAGAGTTATCCTGCCCTTGTAAAATGAGTTGCCAAGTAGTTTCTCTTTATTTTCTGAATGTGTTTGTCTATAATTGGTATTATTTCTCCATTATGTGTTAGAACCCAACAGTGAAACCATGTGGGCCTTTTGTATTCTTTGTGGGAAGGTTTTGAACAAATCACTCTATTTATTTAATAGATGTAGGGGCAGTTAGATTTTTTGTGTCATTTTTAACAATTTTGATAATTTGTGTCTTTCAAGAAATGTTTTCACTTCATCTGAGTTGTTAAAATAATTGGCACAAACTTGTTTATAATATTTCTTTATCATACTTTTGATACATGTAGGATATGTAGTGATATCTCATCATTCACTCTGGATATTAGAAATTTCTGTTTTCTCTCTTTTTTCCCTCAGCCAGTCTGCTAGGGGGCAATCAATTTTATTGATCTTCTCAGGGAAACAAATTTTGACTTTGTTACTTCTTTTTTTCCTTTTTACTTCATTGTACTCTTCCTTCCACTTTGGATTTATGGGATCAACTTTACCTAGATTCATATGATGAAAAGCTACACATTTTTTTTTGTTTCTAATTTAGGCACTCAAATTAATAAATTTCGCTCTAGACATTACTTTAGCTACACACCCATACATTTTAATGCTTTTTTTCTTCTTTTTTTCTGTTAAGCATACTTTGTAATACCTCTTTTGATTTCTTCTTTGAAGAGTTTTGAAGTATATTGTTAATGTGCAGGTATTTGAGGCTTTTCTGGATATTATTATTGATTTTTCACTCTGTTCTTTTGTGGTTAGAGGACATATTCTGTATCATTGGAATTCTTTCAAATAATACAGTCTATCTTGGTGAGTATTCCATGTACACTGGAACTGTGCTCATTCTGCTGTTGTTTGGCAAAGAGTTCTATCGAGGTCAATTTGTCTTAAAGTCTGCTTTGTCTTATATGGATATTATCACTCCAGCTTTGTTGTTCCTATTTTTTGTCTGGTACACCTTTTTTAGTCATTTTCGATTTTATTTTTCCATAGGCTTATTTTTTTTCCACGTTTTTACTTAAATTCCAGTTAGTTAATGGTGTAATATTAGTTCAGGAGTAGAATTTAGTGATTCATCACTTCCATAACAACACCCAGTGCTCATCACAAGTGTCCCCCTTAATCCCCATCACCTATTTAGCCCATCCTCTGCTCACCACCCCTTACAGTAACCATCAGTTTGTTCTCTATAGTTAAGAGAAACTATTTTGTGTTTTTTCTCTCCCCCCCCCCCCATATTCATCTATTTTGCTTCTTAAATTCCACATATAAGTGAAATCTTATGGTAGGTGTCTTTCTCTGGCTTATTTCACTTAGCATATTACTCTGTAGCTCCATCCACAGTATTGCAAATGGCAAGATTCCATTCTTTCTATGAGTAATATTCCATTGTATATATAGATATAGATATAGATATATAGATATATATACCGCATCTTTTTTCATCCATTCATCAGTCAATGGATATTTGGGCTTTTTCCATAATTTGGCTATTATTTATAATCCTGTTATAAACATCAGGTGCATGTATCCCTTGAATCAGTATTTTTATATCCTTTGGGTAAATACCTAGTAGTGCAATTGCTAGATTGTAGGGTAGTTTTATATATATATATATATATATATATATATATATATATATATATATATATATATTTTTTTTAAAGATTTTATTTATTTATTCATGAGAGACACAGAGAGAGAGACAGAGACAGAGACACATGCAGGCAGAGAAGTAGGCTCCATGCAGGGACTCCACCCCAGGACTCCAGGATCACATCCTGAGCTGAAGGCAGATGCTTAACCACTGAGCCACTCAGGTGTCCCAAGGTAGTTCTATTTTTTTTAACTTTTTGAGGAACCTCTGTACTATTTTCCACAGTGGCTGCACCAGTTTGCATTCCTGCCAACAGTGTAAGAGGGCTCCCCTCTCTCTGCATCCCCACCAATACCTGTTGTTTCCTGGGTTCTTAATTGTAGCCATCCTGACAGGTATGAAGTAGTATCTCATTGGGTTTTTGGTTTGTATTTCCCTGATTATGAGTGATCTTGAGCATATTTCATGTGTCTTTGTCCATCCGTATATCTTCTTTGGAAAAATGTCTGCTCATGTCTTCTGCCTATTTTTTAACTTGGATTATTAGTTTCATGGGTGTTGAGTTTTATAAGTTGGGAAAACTGGACGGCAACATGCAAAAGAATGAAACTGGACCACTTTCTTACCCTATACACAAAGACAAATTCAAAATGGATGAAAGACCTAAATGTGATACAGGAAACCATTATAATCCTAGAAGAGAACACAGGCAGTAACCTCTTTGACATGAACCGTAGCAACTTCTTACTAGATACGTCTCTTGAGGCAAGGGAAACAAAAGCAAAAATGAACTCTTGGGACTTCATCAAGATAAAAAACTTCTACACAGTGAAGGAAATAATCAGCAAAACCAGAAGGCAATTTAGAGAATGGTAGAAGATATTTGCAAATGACATATTTGAGAAAGGGTTACTGTCCAAAATATATATAGAAATCATTTTAGTTTTAACCTATGGTTTTATATTTAAAGTCTATCACTTAGAAGAAAACATACAGTTGGGTATTATTCTTTTATGTAGTCTGACAACCTGAATTTTAAAGATTTAATTCATTTATTTTAGAAAGAGAGCATGGGGGAGGGCCAGAGGGAGATGGAGAGAGAGAGAATCTCAAGCCGACTCCATGCTGGGCCTGGAGCCTTATGTGGCATTCCATCCCATGACCTGAGCCAAAATCAAGAGTCAGATGCTTAACTGATTGAGCCATCCAGGGGCCTCCTGACAGTCTGAATTTTAATTGGGGTGTTAAGTCCACTTAGACTAAATATATATGGATATGATTAGTCTTTTGTCTACCACTTTGCTGTTTGTTTTCTATGTAACACATATGTTTTTTGTTACTGTCCTGCTTTGTGGGGGGGGCTTAATTAAATATATAAAGTTTTAATGTTTCAGACTTACAAAAATGTTGCAATTATAAAGTTTAACTATGTACACATCATCCCAATTCTCAGATGCTAACATCTTGCAAAACCACAGTACAGTACAGTCATCAAATCAGAAAACGAGCATTGTTGCAAAGCTGTAATAAAATCTACAGAAATGTCTGACTATTATTCAAAGGTCACCAGTTATCCTGCTAGTATCTTTTCTAGTCCAGGATCCAATCCAGGATCAGACATTGCATTTAGTTTTCATGGTTCCTTAGTTTGCTTTATTCTTCAATAGATCCTCAGTCTTTATTTGTGTTTAATAACTTTAGCATATTTAAAGACTACCAGCCAGCTATTTTCTGGAAAGCCCTACATTTTGGGTTCCTTCATGATTAAGTTCATCTTACGAATTCTTGGCAGGAGTACCACATAAATGATGTTATATCCTTCTCAGTGCATCATATGAAAAAGCACATGGCATTGATTCATCTCCTTGGTGAGAATGTTAACTTTGGTCATTTGATTAAGGTAGCACCCACTAGGTTTATCCATCATAAAGTTACTATTTTTAACTTTATGATAGGCCTCTTGAGGCACATGATGTAAGCCTATGTAATTATCCTGTTTTTTTATCATACCTTGTCTACTAATTTTAGCATCCTTTGATGATTCTTACCTGCCTGAAGCAATTAGTACTGTTGCTTGCAAATGATTCCTTTTCTTTTTTTTTTTAAAGATTGAGTGACTGATTTTAAAGAGAGAGAGAGAGAGAATGAGAAAGCTAGAGAGGGGAAAGGAAGGAGAGAGAATCTCAAGCAGACCCCAAGCTGACCATAGAGCCTGCCATGAAGCTCAGTGTCATGACGCTGAGATCATGACCTGAGCTGAAACCAAACATCAGATGCTTAACCAGCTGCGCCACTCAGGCACCCAGCAAATTGCCATTTTTCTATTTCAATCATTCTTTCTATTTTTATTACTTGGAGGTTATACTGTGAAGAAGAACGTTCCCTTTCCCCCCATTTATTTATTAAATTATTATTCATCATTATAGGAACTTACGGATTTTTTTTTATTTTACGGAGTACAATTTTCTTTTATTGACATAGATGTTATATTAGTTTCAGGTGTATGACGCAGTGACTTGCCGATTCTATATATCATGGATGCAGTGCTCACCATAGCAAGTATAGTTACCATCTGTCACCATACAATGTTATAACAATATTATTGTCTATATTCCTTATTCCATACTTTTTTTCCTATCCTATACTTTTCATTCCTGTGAGCTTTTTTCTTTATTCTTTTCTTTTTCTGTGAAGTTTTTCCCTCTTAGTCTGCTTCTTCCATTTCACCTATCCCCCCCCCACCCCCTCTCCTCTAACAATATTGATGGGCCTAGAGGGGATCATGCTAAGTGAAATAAGTCTGAAAGACAAATCCCATATAATGTCACTTACATAAATCTCGAAAAACAAAACAAATTAACAAACATTGTTCTTTACTTTATTGCTTACATTGTTCCAGATTGGACCACTTAGAACCCCTTCAGCTTGATTCTTGTGTCCTTTTCATATGTCCTTATCACTTCGTGTGCACTTCCTTATTATTTGGTACTGCAAGATGTTTCAGGCTCATGTTTTATTTTTCCTGCCCAAGCCCTGGAATCAACCATTTCCCCATGAATCCTTTTTTTTTTTTTTTTGCTAGTCCATGGTAAGTAGAACCCAAGACCTGGTGTTAATTGTGTTCATTGATAGCAGGGTGTCATTTTTAGTAGGCTGTCTCAATAGTCAGAGATATGTATGTATTTATGCATACATCTGCCTATTAATTTCTATATTTCTCTGTATATTCATTAAAAACCATGAGGTCATACTGAAATGACCAACTACTCAAATATCACAGTTCATCTTTTCTTTTCTTTTCTTTCTTTTCTTTTTTCTTCTTTCGTTTCTTTTTCTTCATTTTCTTTCTTTCTTTCTCTTTTCTTTGAGAAATATTACTCTTCATGCATGATGTTTTTACTTATTTGCTCAGTTCTAGAATACATTTGAAGTAATTTGAAAATTGATAACATCTACTCCTATGAAAAACAAACCTAGGGCTCCTGGCTGGCTCAATCGGTGGAGCCTCTTGATCTTGGAGTTGTTAGTTCAAGTCCCAGATTTGGTGTAGAGACTACCTAAAAGCAAAATCTTCAGGGGGGCCTGGATGGCTCAGTCTGTTCAGCATCTGACTCTTGGTTTCAGTTCAGATCATGTCTTACAGTTGAGATCGAGCACCAGATTGGGCTCTGCGCTCAGTGAGGAGGCGGCTTCAGTTTCTCTCTCTCTCTCTCTCTCTTTCTCTCAAGTTAAAAAAAAAATCTTAAAATAAAATAAAAAAATAAAATCTTTAAAAAGGCCTATTAACTACAGTACAGTGTTTGTGTAAGGCCATTTTTGTCTTTGTTCCTAGAAAAATAGTCATAGCATTCTTTCCCAAAGTTAGGAAGTCCTTCATTGTGGTTGTGAGATTGTCTTATAAGACAGCTATGTTTATTTGATTGTTTGTATTCCAGTTTGGGTCCCAGTCCTCATCTTTGTGGATTTTTAATATTAATGTCATTGTTATTGATTTTAAGAGATATTAACCAAAATCTAATGGTAAGCAGTATATTTAAAAATCATACTTAAGAGAAACTTCACTTCCCATTCTATCTTACCCATTCTAATTATTCCAACATTTTCCATGTTTGACCCACTCTCTTTATATAAATGACCTCATTAGTTTGGGTTTATTCTTCGTGCCTTTCCTTTTGTCAAATGAGTGTGTGTTTGTGAGTGTGTAATTTTCTTTATTCCCTTTCTTACATAAAATATAGCATATTATAGATAATCTGTACTTCATTTTTTTAAAATTTTTTTTTTTTATTTATTTATGATAGTCACACAGAGAGAGAGAAAGAGGCAGAGACACAGGCAGAGGGAGAAGCAGGCTCCATGCACCGGGAGCCCGATGTGGGATTCGATCCCGGGTCTCCAGGATCGCGCCCTGGGCCAAAGGCAGGCGCCAAACCGCTGCGCCACCCAGGGATCTCTGTACTTCATTTTTATGGATGATATAGTTTCAAAATCACTTATGTCTTTACAGAAGTCATTCTTGTCCTTTTTCTGCAGCTGTATCATATTGAAAAATATGGATTACAATAATTTATCTAATCACTCTTCTCTGTGTGGGAATTCAGGTCACTTTCAATATATTATAATTACAAATAATGCTGACATTTATATCCTTGTGCATATATTTGTTATTCTTGGAGATATATCTTCAGGGTAACTTCCCCAATGTAGAATTGCTATGTCAAATAGAAAGTGTATCTGTACTTTTGTTGGATTTTACCAAATTTTCCTCCCACAGAATTTTATCAGTTCTCATGCTAACTGGCAGTTTTTATAGATCATTTTACTGCAGTGTCACTAACATCATTTGTTGTCATTTTAATAAATTTTTGTCAGTCTGATTGGTGGCAGATTATTTCTTAGCATGGTTTTAATTTGTCCTTCCCCACATGTGAGTGAGAATGGACATCCTCTCACGTGTTTCAGAACCAGTTTTATATCTGCTTTTGCAAATTTTTTTTGTTTGTATCTTTTCTCCATTTTTTTCTGTCAAGATATTAAGGGTAGTTTCCTCTTGATTTTGAGATGTTCACATATATTAGGGATATTGACTCTTTCTATATGACATATGGTGCAAATATTTGTTCCCAGTCTGGCAGTTACTTTCTGAGTTACTTATAGTGAGTGTTTATCTGTTTCCTGAGAAACAGTTTTTTAATATTCACATAGCCAAAGTTATCAATATTTTTTCTTGTTGCTTGGATCTTGAGCCATAGCAACAAGACTTAGATGTATACATAGGATAGACAGAAATTCACCCATGGTTTCTTCCAGTGTTGGTGCCATTCAGCTTTTACATTTAGATACCTAATTTATTTGGAGTGGTGTGTGTGTGTGTGCGTGTGTGTGTGTGTGTGTGTGTGAGGTAGTTATGATTGTATCTTTTCCAAAATCCTCACCATTTTTTTAAAAAGTCCACCTTTGCCCCAGTGTTGAGATGCCACATTAATCACATACTGAATTTCCATATGTAGTAGGATCGGTTTTTGGCATTTCTATTCTCTCACACTCGTCTTTTTATTCATGTGTCATAAAACTCTTTTGTTTTATTTAATGGGACTTTAGAGTATGTTTTAATGTCTGATAGGGCTAGTGCCCCCTTGGAGTTTTGCCTTTTTTGTATTATCCTTGTTCTACTTGCATGATTGTTTTCTATATAGATTTTATTAAATTTGTCTTTCTTATCAACTTCTCAGGCTCCGTTAAAATGTGAATAAATATTCCTATTAGAATCACATTAAATTTATAAGTTAACAGAGATAATGAACATCTTTATGATGTTGATTCTTCCTGTCCAAGAATAGAGCATATTTTTTTAAATATTTTATTTATTTATTCATGAGAGACAGAGAGAGAGAGAGAGAGAGAGAGGCAGAGACGCAGGCAGAGGGAGAAGCAGGCTCCATGCCAGGAGCCCGATGTGGGACTTGATCCCTGGTCTCCAGAATCACGCCCTGGGCTGAAGGCGGCGCTAAACTGCGTAGCCACCCAGGCTGCCCCAAGCATATCTTTCAATGTGTCCAGGTTTACTTATATGTCTTTCAAGTGTTTTAACATTTTCTTCATATAAGTTTTGCACTTCTTATGTACGTTTTATTCCTAAGAAGGTAATCTCTGGTGTAGTTGTAAATGATATTTTCTGTACTGTTATTTCCCCTAACTTGTAATTGTTTTTCTGTATGAAAGCTAACAATTTCTATATATTAATTTTATATCTTGCTATATCGTACTGAATGTTTTTATTGTTTCAATTAGTTTTATCATTGAATCTTTAGAGATTTTTAGATGTGCTATCAGAGCATCTGAAAATTGAGATTGGTTCACTTCTTTACCACTTATTATACCTCAGATTGATTTTTCCTCCCTTGTCGAGTTTCATTGACTAATACCCTCTAGTTCAATGTTAAATAACGACAAAAAATCTGAACAGACAACTTACCAAAAAAACAAATGCAGATAGCAAATAGGCAAATGAAAAGATACTCCACATCACATGTCCTCAGAGACATGCAAGTTAAAACAACAATGGGCCACCACTATACTGGTATTAGAATGGGTGAAATACAAAACACTGACAACACCAAATCCTGAGGAGGATGTGGGGAGCAACAGAATTCTTATTCACTGTTGGTAGGAAAGCAAAAATAGCACAGTCCCATTGGAAGATAGCTTGGAAGTTTCTTACAAAATTAACATACTCTTACCATATGATTCAGCAATCTCATTCCTTGGTATTAACCCAAATGAGTTGAACACTTATACCTACACAAACATCCACACATAATGTTGATAGCAGCTTCACGATTGCCAAAGCAGCCAATGATGGCCAAAACGTGGAAGCAATTAAGGTATCCTTTAATAGGTGAACGGATAAATAAAATGTGGTAAGTCTGTACATTGGAATATTATTTGGTGTTAAATAGAAATGAGTTATCAGGTCATCAAATGACATGGGGGAAACTTAAATGCTTATTACTAAGTAAAAGGTACCAACATGAAGAGGCTATAGACTAGCACGATTCCATCTGACATTCAGGAAAAGGCGAAAGAGTGGAGACACTAAGATTAGTGATTGCCAGGGGTTTAGGGGAAGAGGGATGAATAGGTGGAGCTCAGGGGATTTTAGGGCAATGGAACTATTTTGTATGCTACAATAATGATGGATCAATGTCATTATGTGGTTGTCTAAATCCAAAGAATATATAACACCAAGAGTGAACCAAAGGCAGAGGGCTGAAGATAAACTCCTGAATGTGTGCCCCGCTCCCCAGCCATCTATGGGCTAATAGGTGGTCTGATCTTGGGGTCAGATACCCTCCTCTGAAGATCACAACTAGTACGGGGGTCTTCCGATGCTCCTAGAAGGCTGCAAAACCCAATCCTTCTCCTAGTTTCTGGGGCCGGGCCTTGTGTCTGGCCAGTCTGTGACTGCCACTTTGTCAGGGCATAGAAGATTTGTAAATTCATTTTCTACTCTCCATCCTACTTTTGTTTTAGTTATATATCATTAGTCCTTTCTCTTGACGTTTTTCCAGTGTTCACTCTCAGAAAGGACTTATGATGAAAAAATATCCTCATGCTCTTGCATGTGTGAAGCTGTTTTTCTAAAGCCCTGATAATTGAAGGGCAGCTTGAATGAACACAAAATCCTCTATCGCACTTTATTTCACTGTGATTTTTCAAGTTGTTTCTACATTGTTGCCTTGCTTACTATGTTTTTGAGAAGTCTGATACCAGTTTAATTCTTTTGCTCTTATAACTCATTAAAATGTATCCTGCTTAGAAAGACAAATACTGTATGATTTCACTCATATGTGGAATTTAAGAAACAAAACAGATAAATCTATGGGAAGGGGGAAAGAAGAAAGAGGGAAACAAATGGTAAGAGACTCTTAAATATAGAGATGAAACAGGGTTGATGGAGGGCAGTGGGTGGGGGATGGGCTAGATGGGGGATGGGCATTAAAGAGGGCATTTGTGATGAGCACTGGGTGTTGTGTGTAAGGGATAAATCACTAAATTCTACTCTCGAAACCAGTATTACACTAGGTGTTAAATAACTAGAATCTAAATACAAATTTGAAGAAGAAAAAAAGGAAGAAACATAAAACAAAACAAATTAATTTATCTTACTTAGTGTTTCCTTAATTTCTCGAGTCTGTAAGTCAATATTTTTAAAAAGATTTGAGAAATTTCAGCTATTATTTGTTCAATTTTTCTACCTCACTCTCTCCTTTCTTTCTTTCTGGAACTCCAGCTACGTGTGTTTGTGACTTGACATTTTTCCACAAGTCACTGCGGCTCTGTTTATTTCTTTTTAATCACGATTTTTTTCTCTGTCCTGCAAATTGTATAGATTCTATTAATTTCCCTTCAGGTAACTGACTCTCTAATTTCGTGGGCCCAGTGTTCTAGTATGCTCATTCAGTGAATTTCTAATTTCAGATGGCTTTTTTTCAGGTCTCTTTTCTTCCCATTTTTTAAAGTTTTAATTTTGTTATTAATACCTGTTTTCTCTTCACTCATTATGGTAGTATCTTATGCCATATGAAATGCATCTCACTGTGCTAAATGATTAATTCTGCAAGGACTAGTGTGACCCAAGATCCTCTGCCACTTAGGACATATCCATATTGAGTTAATTGAAAGCCCTTGTATCCTAATCATGTCATCTCGAGTATCTTGGTATTGGCACCTATTAACTTTCTTTTTCTTCACTATTTTCCTATTTCCCGACACAGGAAATAATTTTTAGTTAGAAACTAGGTATTGTTGTTGATACATTGTATACTGTAGAAAATCTTGATTCTGTCCTCTATCTTTGAAGATGACTGATGTCTCTCCTGGGAGATAGTAAAATCCAATTTCTTCCCAGTCTCCCATACAATAGAAAGGATCTGAAACCTCTGATTAGCTCTTTCAGACTTCCAGCTGTTACTTTCTGGTCTCCTTCACTCAAAAGCAGGTCAGGAATTAGGGAGTTTGAGTGAAGCATGTATGTACATTTGGAGGCTCTCTCTCTCTCTCTCCATTCTGTCCCTCCCTCCCCTAAGATTTCCCTACTCCGTTCAGTGTTACTCTAGCTGCCCCAACCTCCTCTGCTCAAGCTAATATAACCTCAACCTCCTGCTTAACACGTGGCCTTCCTATGCAGCATGGATGGAGGATTGCCTTTAGACTGAATACTATACAAATGTGCATCTTACTGCCTTGAGGTCCCTCCATTAAAGGTTGAACTCTTTCCATTTTTCTGTGCTTCTACACACTTTTGTGGGCCTTGTGTGGTAGACAGAACGATCCCCAAAAGGTCCAAATTCTAATCACTGGAACCTGGAATATGGCAAAGGAGAATTAAGGATGCATATGGAATTAAAGTTGTGAATCAGCTGATCCTGAGATGCAGAGATTCTCCTGATTGTCCCAGTGTGACCACAGGGTCCTTGTATAAGTGGAAGAAGAAGGTGGAGGAGACGTAGTTAGAGAGATAGCATTTTTAGAAATACTTGACCAACCATTGCTGGCTTTGAAGACGGTCATGAGTCAGGGAATGCGGGCGCCTTTGGAAGCTGAAAAAGGCGAGGACATATACTCTCCCATAGAACCTCCAGAAAAGAACATTGCCTTCCTGACACCTTGATTTCAGCACAGTGAGATCCGTTTCAGATTTCTGACCTCTAAAAGTGTAAAATAAAAATAGATCCTAGTATTTTAAACAATATCTTACAGTGTTTACAATGATTAATTCTGCAAGGATTGGTGTGATACAAGATCCTCTGCCAGAACTGGAAGTTTGTGGCTTTAAATCTATTATTTCATGTAAGTATTTATAAATTAATCCTTCCTTCCAAAGAATCATGTTTAGTATCATTCAGAATCATATAATTAGTTAATTATTAGCAGAGTTTCTGTTTTCTAATTTTTCTTTTATACCTTAACTTACTCAATTAAGTGAATTTGGTGCCTGTACATTGGTGAGAATTGACCACAGAACTTGCAGACAGAAGTTCCAGTATGTTCTAACACTTAGTTCCCTCTTCTTTACAATGGGAAAATGAATCCTTTCACTTTCTTATTTGTTAGTGAACATGAATGAGATACTGCATGTGAATGTTTTGCAAAGCACTGTGTAAACGTAAGGCATGATTGATGTGGTGAGTTTGTGCCCCATGAGTAAGATGAAGAAGCCATACAAAATGTTGAATGTGGAGAAATACAAAGGGATCGCAGAATTGAATTAATTTTAACAGAAATAAAGACATCTTGGACATTTCACAGTACAAAATATGATTTTTCTCTCTTCAGTCTAAAATCCCAAGCAGTGTAAAATCCAAGCAAAGGCCAAGGATGTCTAACTAGGCAGCAAGGGGTAAAACGTGCCAATCCTAAAATATCAGTGTCTGGGGCAGCCTGGGTGACTCAGTGGTTTAGCGCCTGCCTTAGGCCCAGGGTGCGATCCTGGAGTCCCGGGATCAAGTCCCGTGTCGGGCACCCAGCATGGAGCCTGCTTCTCCCTCTGTCTGTGTCTCTGCCTCTCTCTCTCTCTCTCTCTCTCTCTCTCTCATGAATGAATAAATAAAATCTTTAAAAAAAATCGAGAAAAATGCTATAATTTCTTTGGAACCATAAAGCTTCATAAATCACACTTCTACAACCCTTTTGTACTACCTTCTTTTCACCTAACTTTTCCTGTAATCTCACCCTATCTTGCTTCGCCTTTTGTTATTCTCGACTTGCATATTCATCGTCAGTATCACTGCCCAACTTTTCTGACTGGATCACTGGAATGCATGTTCCTGATAAGCAAATTACCTTTCCCCTTATACTTTACTGCACTACACTAATATAGATACGTAGACAGATTCAAAAAAAAATTAGAGATGTATGGATATATAGATAGGTTGTTTTTTTAAAGATTTTATTTTTAAGTTAATCTCTCCACCCAGCATGGGGTCCAAACTTACAGCCCCCCCCCCCAAAAGTGTACAACTGAGCCAGTCAGGCATCCCTAGATATATTCTATTTATAGATTGAAAATATATTTATATTCTCTATAGAGTTATGTATATTCTAAGTGTATTCTGTACATGTATCCTATATATATTCTATATCTATTCTACAAAGAATGTGTAGAATGCTTCTATCTAGTCATATTTATGCTCATTTATAAAATCTAAATATTCTTTGTGTAAAACATTTTCAGGGAACTTCACTCTTTTTGCTCTACTACCCTTTAGCCTCTGTGATTTAGTTAGGTCAGATATTCTCCAGGACAGCCTTTTTATATTCACTGAAAACTTGACAACTATGTTTATTTTAGAGTTTTACTTACTTTACAACTCTGTCTAGTTCTGTCACTAACAGGCTGGCTAATATCAAACTTGAATGACCCACACCAAAACCTAGTATTTCATTTTCTTTACCTCCTCAACTCCAATGACCCCATTCCGTTCCAGCCATCCACTCCCAAGCTCATAATGTACTTTTGTTGTTGTTGTTGTTGTTGTTGTTACCCATGATATTAGTTTGGATCCTCAAAAAAAGCAGATGCTAATAAGGATTAAATGTGCAAGAGTTTATTAGGAGAAATGCCTGTGTGAATGTAACTAGAGGGGCTGGGGAGGCTGAGAAAGCTGTCAAATTGCTATGCCAGATATGACCTCAACTGGAGGATAGATGGAAAGAAGGTTGGGTGAAGGCGACTTAGACTGCAGTGCGTTCTGTGGAAGGTTTGGCAGAGCCATGGGGTACTCCTTGAACCAAAGTCAGCTAGCACAGGAGCCCCATAATCTTCCCGGAGTGGGTCTGCCTTCATATCTTCCTTAGTATTCAAATACTCGGAGAAGATGATGGAGGTGGGGGGCGGGGTGGTGAGTCTTGGCACCAACACAAGAATAGATCTCGAGTGCAGCAGCTGAGGCCCTTGGTTATTTATGCTCCTTGTAGTAGGAGGTGTGTGAGGTGCATTCTTCTGGCTACCATCATCTACCCCTTAACCCATTCAGCTCTGTGTGTCCACAAGGAGAAGATCCTGCAGAGTTCCTGTGGACATTTCTTTTTGAAGGAGAATTCAGGAGAAGGTAGTTAGTGGGATGGACAGTGACCCCAGTCACTGCAGTTGGTCCTGGGACACAACTGCCACTCATCCTCTCCTTCATGCTCTATCCATTCTGAATTCCCCTGGCCTTCGGCTGGTCCTGGTTCTTCTCTGGTGGTGGAACCCAAACCTCAGTGGTATGAGTCCCACTGTCTGAGATTGCTGCTCTTCTTTATTCAGTTACAATGGGGCAATGGAGTACTAGGAGGTACCCACGTGGATCACCTGGGATACACACGTAACTCTTCCCTGTCGTCATTGTGTAAAAGCCTCCCTGCTTCCTCAAGAACACCAGGTTCCATTACCCTTGCCAGGACGGTGACTCATCCTCTCACTTTCTGGTCCCTGGGCACTAGGAGTCCAAAGTGCCATAGAATCAGCTCTGACATGTAATTCATTAGGAACCTTGCTGTGTCCCTTGGAAAAGTGGCCCCACTTTGGGAAACAGGACCTCCAGCCTTGCAGAGCACAGAGTTGAGGGGCCAGTGGGTCATTAAGAGTAAAGGTAATTAGGGCTATTCTTTCTTCCAACCCTAGGTTCCCAAATTCAAGGATCCTTAATATTGGGGGTAGAGCACCATATTGAGGTGTCTGTTTTAACAAATACTCTATACCTTCACAATTTTCCTGTCTATCTTCAGAGTGTTTCTTTTTTTTTTTTTTTAAGATTTTATTATTTATTCATGAAAAAGAGAGAGAGAGAGAGAGAAGCAGAGGGAGAAGCAGGCTCCATGCAGGGAGCCCAACGTGGGACTCGATCCTGGGTCTCCAGGATCACACCCCTGGCTGAAGGCGGCATTAAACCGCTGGGCCACTGGGGCTGCCCCAGAGTGTTTCTTCTTTGCTAATAATTCAGTTGTACCTTTAGAAGGCTGTTCCAGAGTTCTCTGAGACTAACTGTCTCTGCATGGTGTGGTATGTCATATGACTGGTGGACCAGTGGTCATTGGTCTACTCTTTCGTTGGGAAGGATTAGTCTGGTCAGATGCTATGCTGTGTGGGATAGCAGGCCTATAGATCAGGAATTCCATAAGCCCACAGATTGTGGTGCTGGCTGGAGCTCTGCAAGCAGGAAAGGCAAACTCATGCCTTGAATAATTATCTATTCCTGTGGAGGATTAACTACTGGCCCTTCCAGGGTAAGAGAGCCTCAAATAGCCAATGTGGCCACTAGGTGTCTTCAGGGAATACTGCTATACTAGGGGCTCAGTATTGGTCTCTGTTGCTGACAATTTTATTTTATTTTATTTATTTTATTTTATTTTATTTTATTTTATTTTATTTTATTTTATTATTATTATTTTGTTGTTGCTGGCAATTTTAATATCGAGAGGCAGCAGTAACAAGATCAGCCTCCTTAAGTTGGAGTCTCTGCCACTGGGCCACACGTAGCTTTCATCTCTGCTACCACAGACACGTTCACGTGCCCATTCTGTCAGTTTTGGAATGCCCAATGATGAAGGCTGACTAAGGGGAACTGGCTGAGTTATTTTGTCAACTTGGTTGTGTAGTGTTTCTTCTAAAGTAAATGCTTTCTGCTGGGTATTGACTTATGACACAAACATGTTCACACTTTGTCCTCTCATGTGCCCAGCCACATGCCTCTACTGCTAAACTCCTTGCCTTGTGTATCTGTCTTTCTTCTTCCAGGTCTCCAAACATTTGGCCAGGCCATTGGTTGCTGCCATGTACCTCAGTCATTACTACGCTCTAGCGGTGGTATTATAAATGGCATGGTAGCTATAATCAGGGTTTACACTTGCTTAATTAAGCCTTTGGTAGTCTATAGTCATTCTCCAGGATCTGTGAAGTTTCTGTAGTGGCCACCTTGGTGAATTCATTGGAGGTATGATATGGACCACTATCTCAGCATCTTTTAGGCCTAAATAATTGCCATAATTTCTACCTCCAATAATATATATATATATATAATTTTTAATTTAATATCTTGTCTGGGGTGGACGGGGAGCATTTTCAGTGATTCCCTACTTGGCCTTCCCCAGTATATTTCTTACTCCAAGCCAAGGACCCAATGTGGGGATTACTTCAAATGTCAATTATATCCATTCTGATTATATACTTTGCATCTGGGTAAATGACTACTGGGCCCGCTGTGAGCCAGACTTTAGGCAGGACTCTATTTATTACTTGATTTTCATGTGGCCTTACCCCACAGGATAGCTGCAATGATTCTTTGGCCTCTGTGTATCAATATCAACGCACATTTTCTGTCTAATAGTTCTTGAAATGTCTGGTTATTCCCATTTTATCAATTACTTGAGTAAATAGCTGTAGGTCTTTTTGGGCAAGGACTGGGGGAATTGTCATGGCATATATTTTCTATGGTGTGCTGAAGTCTCTTCCCCTAGAGATTCAGATTCCTCTTCAGTCAGTGGATTCTAGAACTGAAAATTAGCTCAGGTCTGGGAACTGAAAAAGAGATTGTGACTTTATTTGGGTGACCTCTCTCTGCCTTCTACTTTTCCATTCTTACCTTTTTCTGGTTGTAAATATTAAGCAGCACCCTTGTTGTCTGCCCTTTGTTTTGCCCCCTAGTTACACCCTGCTCTGTTAACAGTCTGTAGCTCGCTGTGGGTCAAACCCTTTCAGTGCTCCTCCAGTCTTATTGGTAATTATGGTAAATGTGGCCTTTCTACTTCTGGTAGTTAAGCACTATCACTTAGCCTCTGTTATATCATGGTTCCATCATCACCATGGCCATTAATGAGTCCAGCTCTGCAAGTGCCTTTCCTAATATTAACCCAACCTTAATGAGGAGAACCACACTGACATTCTTTTTTTTTTTTTTTTTTTTAAGATTTTATTTATTCATGAGAAACACAGAGAGAGAGAGAGAGAGGCAAAACATAGGCAGAGGGAGAAACAGGCTCCATGCAGGGAGCCAGATGTGGGACCTGATCCCAGGACTCCAGGATCGTGCCCTGGGCTGAAGGTAGGTGCTCAACTACTGAGCCACCCAGGCGTCCCCACACTGACGGGGGGGTGATGCTTGTGTCCCTGTCATCAGTACAATCTTGATGACCTTGGTGAATGGTAGATACATTGGCTCCTCTCAGGGAATACAAATCTGTTGTGGAGCTCTGGCTTTAATATATCCATTCCTGGATGTCCACTTCCCTAAGCTTCTTTATTTTCTCTTTTGCTCTTGCAGGGAAATGAATACATGTCTTCTTTGCCATGATTTTTTTTTCAGGGCTTCTAAGAGCCATCCTAACAGCAAGTATGCCCTATTTCATGGAGTCCTTGCTAGGATTAAATCTCATGCCCCAACAAAATTTACAAAGTCAATGAATTCTTGCTTATTCATCCTTACTTCTGAGTCCATCAAGTACCCTCAAAATAGAGTCTGTCGAGTATTTCCCCAGTTCCTGTGTTTCTTTAGGTATATAATCTCTTAAATGTCTTATCGGTCCCAGTTTGTCCACAGTCAGATTATACTGGAATTTGGGGCTCCTGGGTGGCTCAGTCAGTTGAGCGTCTGACTTTTGATTTGGGCTTATGTCATGATCTCAGGGTTGTGAGACTGAGCCTCACATTGGGCTACACTCTCAGTGGGGAGTCTTCTTAAATATTCTCTCCATCCCTCTCCCTCTGCTTCTCCCCCCACCCCAACTATCTCTTTCTCTTTCTCAAATAATTAAATAATTCTTTTTTTTAAGATTTTATTTATTTATTCATGAGAGACACACAGAGAGAGGCACAGACATAAGCAGGCTCCCTGTGGGGAGCCTGATGTGGGACTGGATCCCAGGACCCCGGGGTCACGACCTGAGCCGAAGGCAGACACTCAACTGCTGAGCCACCCAGCTGCCCCTAATTAAATAATTCTTAAAAAAAAATTATACTGGAATTTGACACTAAGTTATAAGCCTGGTGGCCAGGAGAGTAGATGGGAGAAACTCCAAAGGGGACCAATTGCCTTGGGGGAGAGAAGCTTCTGCAGTCTCTTGAATTACAGAAGTACTAGGCATTATACGGGAAGAGTGGGCCATCTACATAGGCCTAGTACATTTGTGTGTGTGGAGTATGGGAGGGCTGTAGAGTAAGTATGCTCAGGACAGCCATCTAGATGTGTCCTTTCATGTTTTCAGGATACTAGATTTTCCCTATCAGGGTCCTGACCTTCACATAACAGACCTGCTTTGGTGTCTCTGGAGTTCTGCAACTCTCACAATGAGTTGTTCAGCCTGCTGTTTCATTGTGTCTTGGCCTTCTGCTGCAGGTGATGAGGGCCTCTTTTTATCCTACCACTGAGGCCCCTGGTTCCTGCACTTAGCTATTAACTGCTTGTTAACAGCTCCAAGTCTCTCATTATCTGTATGCAGTATGTCAACACAGCTTAGCATTAACCAGCCAACTCCACCATCTTTGTAGGCACTCTCCTGCTCATATATTCCAAATGCCTGCTTGCTTGCACCTGCTACAGCACCCTCCTTTACTGAGTTATTTTCCAAGGTTACCACAGGCGAAATATTTAACAATTGAACAACTTTTTTGTGACAAGAACTCTTCATGGTACCGAGGAAGGTTGTGTCCTCCTCACCTTTAGTGTGGGGTGAGGTGGGGTAGAGATGGAAGGGTATGTGAACCAGTTAGAAATCCTTATCCTATTCACTCTTGTTTTGGACCATTCTGGGTACCACTTATTTTAGCCTGGGTCCTCTGCTTCTTGGAGAAGACTGAATGTACAAAGATTTTATTAGGGGACTGACTATGAAAGGGAATATGGAGTGAGCTGGGGAAACCGGAAGAGCTATCAAATCTCCTGACAGCCAGGGAAGAAGAGAGAGACAGAAAGTTGGGTGGAAGCAATCTGGACTGTGGTGCACTCTAAAGAACTTTGGGCAAAACCATCAGGACCAACCAAAAGAGATCAACAAAGGCGTCCTTTTTCTCCCAGGAACATGCCCATCTTAGTTTTATTCAGTCATGGGTGGGGAGCAGCATGTGAGAGGTGTGGCCTTGGCACAAACTTTAGGTAGATTTCAGGGCAAAGCAGCAGCTGGGGTCTTTGTTCAATTACATTTCTTATTATAAAAGAAGCCTAAGAAGGACATTTTCATTGTTGCCACACCCAAACATACTCAGTACCCCCAACCTTAAAATCTAAAATGATGAATGATGGTATAATTTGTAGTCCAAGACAGGATGCTTTTGAGAATGAAAGGGGGAGGTCTGTTAGAAATTATACTAGGACTGTCCCAGGCACACTGTATAGTCACAGTATCCTTTGTTTTTAAAATCATTTTCTGTGCATATAGTGTTCTCATTTTCTTATATCTTACCGCTATGATTGTCAAACCTTGCTGATTTCTCCCAATCTATCCAACTCTTTCATGTCTATTTTTTTTTCATGTCCATTTAAAGCTACCAATCAAAATTGTACTTCACGGTCTGTCCAATAAATGATCCCTTTGATTACCACTAAACTCTTTTGTCCTCTTGCCCTTCATCTACAAGCATGCAGAGACATCCTAATTCTGACTCCTTTGAAATGGCTACTGAGCAACGCTGGTCAGAGTCACACTTCAGTGCACATTTGTATCACTACAAATTCATGACCTTCAAAATTATCTCTAACATCAGCATAGCTACTGTTCACCAAGAAAAGCCATTTAGTATGACTCCCCTGTAATTGTTCGATGCTTTCTATAGATATTTTCATGCTGGTAGCCACTAGACTTAATGCTTTTCTTTTCATCCTATAGAAAGTTGCATTTCCTCTGGTGCATTGCTGGCCAGTCCTTGTAGAATTTTATTCCATTACTCATTTCCTATTTTCTATTGTCAACCTCCTCCGTGCTTCCATGCTTCTAAATTTCCCCTTTGTGTATGAACGTGAACATTACTGTGTCTCTTTAACACAAACATTAAGCGAAAATTTCTTTGACTTTGCACCTTTTAACTCCCACAGTTTCATTCTCTTTCTCTTCACAGACATAGTTCTTGCAAGTATCTATGTATACAATTTCCACTCCTTTACCTCCCTTCACATTCAACCCATCTCAATCCAACCCCTTTGCTCCATCATTCCACTGAAATTATTTCACTAAGGTTATTGTGGTAGATTAAATGGTCATAGTTTCTTTTAGCTTCTCCCATCAAGAGGTGACTTTTTCCGATTTCTTTTTTTTTTTTTTTTTTGGAGTCCAATTTGCCATCATATAACATAACACCCACTGCTCATCCCACCAAGTGCCCCCCATCAGTGCCCACCACCCAGTCACCCCAACCCCCTGCCCACCTCCCTTTCCACCACCCCTTGTTCGTTTCCCAGAGTTAGGTGTCTCTCATGTTTTGTCTTTTTCCCCATTTCTGATCAATGCCGGCGATATGATATTTTGACTAATGAAGTGTGGCAGAGGTGACATACTACTTCTGATTTTAGATCTCAAGAGGCCTTGTAGAAACCACGTGGAGAGAACCAAGGCATCCTGGCCAAAGCCTGAAGACCACCAAACCTGTGAGCAAGGCTGTATTATGCAGACCAGCCTCTGTTGGTCTCATAATTGACTGGAGCCAAATAAGTAAACCCAAGCAAGCCCAGCAGAAGAAGCATACATCTGAGCACAGCCCAAATTGGGGCCCCTCAGAACCATGACTTCATAAATGACTGTTACTTTGAGCAATTAGGTTTCAGGGTAATTTTGCTACACGGCAAAATTTAGTTGAAACAAATACCAGTGGTACCACCTGCAAAACATTATGTGTATTATTTAATCTAAATCTTAAAATAGCTCAGAAGTAAGTGCTATTTTCCCTGCTTTTGACAATGAGCTACCAAAGCTCAAAGGAGTAATTTGAATAAGGTACTGCAGCTTCTGTGGGAGAACCAACATCTTTCGTCAAGCATTATATTTGACGAGTCTGAAAATTACAATCATTCATTTTTCTTCAAATTTAACTCTGTTGGCAATCACAGTTGTGAGATGTTAATTCTATGTAATTCTATACTGCTGCTTAATATGTGGATCATTCAAATAGGTTTTTTTTTTTTTTTGTCACTTATCAAACCCAGGGGTGAACAAATCTATGCCCATTGAAAATCTAACTTCATTGTCTTAGTAACAGTCTTTGGGCTTCACTTTTTCTTCTAAATATCAATCGTGTTTGAGCGAAATGATTTTGTGATTTGGGGTTTTCTAGAGATGCACAGAATTATTTTTTAAAGATTTTATTTATTTATTCATGAGAGACACAGAGAGAGGCAGAGACACAGGCAGAAGGAGAAGCAGGCTCCATGCAGGAAGCCCAATGCAGGACCTGGTCCCAGGACCCCGGGATCATGCCCTGAGCTGAAGGCAGATGCTCAACCATGGAGCCATCCAGGTGTCCCAAGAGATGCACAAAATTAAATTATATTCTGGTATATACATTTTTTATATCAAATCTATGGTAAATACACTCTGGCTGGAGTATCTAATTGCAAAAATAGTCAAGTTTGTCCATAATACAGATCGAATGTTTAATTTGGGTAGGCAGCTTTGCTTGGTTTTGTTGTTTGTTTTCATTTAGTTTAATAACTATTAGTAAAGATTGCAATACTCATGTAGTCTCTCTAGATTTCACTCTATCGTCTCAACCATTTTTGACATACTTGACTATTCACTTTAATCCAGAATACTGAAGTTTTTGGAATTTATTTGAAGATAAATGATTCCTAATCTAATGAGTGCTCAAGAGTAATGCAATCAATAGATTCAACAATGCCAAGAATACTTAGCAAGAAATGCTGTATTTTCCTTGTTTATTACCATTCAGACTTCAGTCTTGGTCCCCGAAAACAATGTCACTTAGAAAATGGTATAATCAATTATATAAACATAGAAATATAATTATATAAATTATATAATACATCATTTGCCCAGATATCCCTGGGTGTACACTTAAAATGCCCTCTTCTCTATCTTTTTTTTAAAATTTTTAACATTAATTATTCATGAGAGAGAGGCAGAGACACAGGCAGAGGGAGAAGCAGGCTCCTCCATGCAGGGAGCCCGATGTGGGACTCGATCCCGGGACCCCAGGATCACGCCCTGGGCTGAAGGTGGAGCTAAACCGCTGAGCCACCCAGGCTGCCCAAATGCCCTCTCCTCATCTTTCACTTAGCAGAGACCCTCTTAACTTAGAGCCCAGATAGCACCTCTCCTGTGGTACGTAGTCAGCTATGACCACATGTGAGGCACTATTTTAGGTGCCGGAGACAGAAAGGAAAATAAGAAAATTTCACCACATCTTCTTTTTATGAACTTATAGAATATACAGGTGACAAACAAAAAAATATAATACTTTAAGGTAAATGCTACAGAGAAAATAAAATGAGGTGAAAGTCACAGTGAGTACTTCTGTGTGTATGTGCATGTGTGTGCGTGCGTGCGTGTGTGTGGAATTGAAGGAAGGTCATTTAAAAAGTGTGGTTAGGGAATGATTCCTAGAAGAGCTGCCATTTGAACTGAAGCGTGCATGCCAAGAAAAAGCCACTCATCCAGAAAACCTTGCAGTGGACTCATTAAGGCAAAGGAACAGCAATTTGCAAGGCCACAAAGTAAGGATGAGATTGGCTAATTGGAGGAATAGAATGGAGACCAGTGCAGTTGGGGGTAGATGTGTGAGGCAAACAGTGGTAGGATATTTTATTTTATTCTTTTTTAAAGATTTTATTTATTTATTTATTCATGAGAGACAGAGAGAGAAAGTCAGAGACACAGGCAGAAGGAGAAGCAGGCCCCCTGTGGGAAGCCTGATGCGGGACTCGATTCCAGGACCGCGAGATCACAACCTGAGCCAAAGGCAGGCACTCAACCACGGAGATTTTAATAAGAGATCTAGAAAGGAGATTTGGGCTTGTTGAGAGTTTGGATTTTAGTTTATGTGCAAATAAATACCTTTGGAGAATTTAGTGAGGAGAAAGATGTGACTGTATTTACATTGAGAAAATACTATTTGGGGTGCTATGTGGAGAATGGATTGTGGAAACACAAAATGGAAGCACAGGGACCAGTTTAGAGGTTACTTAACAATCAAGTCTTGGGTAGCAATGGAGAGAGTAGTCCACAGATTCGAGGTATTTTGGAGGTACAGAGGATTGGACCAAATGTGACGTTGAGGGAGAGAGAACTCAAGAGTGATTCCCCCTACTGTGATGTCTCCCCATTTATTCAGGTCATCTCTTCAGTCCTTTAGCAAAAAATTTACTTTTCTTCATCTACAATCCTTACACACTTCCTGTCGTATCATTATTTATAAATGTATTTATCTTAGAGCTAGAATTTGATTTTTAAATTTACACGTGTTTTACTTTCTACCTCCTTCATTCTTCTTTATTTTGCTTCTGTTATTGTTAACTGGAAATTGTAGTGTGATGTGGAAAGAAGCAGCAAGGGTGAAAGCTCCCGTCTTGTTCTGAAATGAAAGCTAAAATCTGTCACTTTAAGTATGCTTGTTGGAGATTTTTGGTAGATATATTTTATCCATTTGAGGAATATCTAGATTGCTGAGCTTTTATTACAAACATCTGTTTGATTTACAGAATGCCCTTTTCTGCTTTCATTTATATGATCATGTAGTTTTTCTCCTTTAATCTCTTAAAGGTGAATTAGTCGATTTGTTTTATGTTACAGCATCTTTTCATTCCTGAGAAAAACTACTTAGTCATGGCATACATGTTATATACTACTGGATTCAATTTTTAATAAGTTATTTAAGATTTCGCATCTATGCTCATAAGTCTGTAACGTTTCCTTCTGCTACTAACCCTTAGTAGACTTCAAAGCCTTCTAGATTAATAAAATAAGATTTTCGTTCTTATATTTTAATGAAATAAGAATTTTCTTCTTTTAGGTTTAACAGAAACAATTTCAATAAAGATGGATTTTCTGTTCCCTAACTCATATTTTCTAGTTCCTCTTGAGTCATTTTTGATAGTGTATATGTGTTCCATTTCATATTTTCCCCAATTTATTAGTACAGAGCTGTTCATAATATTTTTATTACTTAAAAAACTGTATTATGTTTAATTATGTCTCTTCTCATTCTTAGGATTTTCTCCTGCATACTCTTCAAAAGCAGTTTGTCTGTTTTATTAATTTTCAAAGGACAATTATTTGTGTGTTTAGGCTCTCGCTTATTTGAGATTCATTAATTCCTGCTATTAACTCCCCTCCATTTTTGTGAGTTTCTTCTGTTACTCTTCTAATTTCTAGAATAAAACAACTAACCCATTAATTTTTTATCTTTTTCATTTTATAATGTATGCATTTTTACCTATACTTTTCTCCACTAAGTACTACTTTGGTTGCTTACCAGGAAATTTGATATATCATATTGTCCTTGCCTTTTATTTCTAAGTATTTTATAATTTCCATCATAGTTTCTTATTTGATCCATTTGTGTTTTATTGTTTCCAAAGTATATATTATTTATTATACATAGAAATATTCATTATTGATTTCTTACTTTATTATGCCGTACTCCAGGATTGTGGTCTATATATTTTGGATTCTTTAATATTCATTGAGAATTCCTTTGGGATTATAGACAATAAATTTGTGTTAATATTTCATGGTGCTTGAAAAGAATACATTCTATATAAGTTGTTTACAACAAACTGGATAATTTTTTGGTTTGTTCTCAATATTCCTAGTAATTTTGTATCTTCCTGATTTATCAGTTTCTGAGAGAAGTGAATCAAGACCATACAAGATAACTGTAAATTTTTTCATTTCCAGAGACCCATGGGCAGTCAATCTATGTCTTATTTCTTTGTGAAATAATTTACTTCATGGAAAGAAATTGTATGGGGCTTCATCATTGTGTAAGATATTTCATACGTTCTGTATTATGAGCTAAATTATGTCCCCCCAAAGTATATTTTGAACCTCCAAATCCTAGCATCTCAGAAGGTGAAATCAAACCTACCAACACCTTGATCATGGGCTTCTAGCCTCCAGAACTGTGAGAAAATAAGTTTCTGTAGTCACCCAGTCTGTGGTGTTTTGTTATGACAGTTCTAGCAAACTAATAATACATGCTGGAAGAATGGTCATGCATAGCAAATCCAAATTAGAATCTATATTCTTGGCCAAGTCTTGTCCTCTCCACGATGGAAGGGGTACAGTATGATCCACCTAAGACCTATGAATAGGTAGTTCATTAATTCTGAATCACATAAACAAGATTGGTTGCCGTTGCTGGAATATTGGTTAATTAATGGTGGTACTTTGTGTATGCTTAGATGAGGGAAATTTCATGTTCAGGTTACACTTATCCTCTAATCTAACTGGTATTGTGAGATCACAGGAAATTGGATGGGGAAAACATAAATATTCACAAAAATTTTTTGTTATGTCCCAAAGGAGTTCTTCTTTATGTTCCTAGAAGGACAGATGGTCTATTATAAGATTCTACAGAAGTCACAAAGTAGCAGACATTATTCTTATTGGATGACAAGGGACTTGGAAAGAATAAATTTGTTGGATTAAAGACAAGAACGACTGAGATACAGGTATGTAGATGAACATCAGGTAATAGGTCCAGAGCCTCAGAAAATTCTTTTCTAACATGAATGTTCTGCTGGATAGATTGCTCGGATTTCCACCCACTGGGATTTCCATTTTCTATTCTTCAGAGTAATTTCAGAGAGGAACTATAACATCTTGAAGTTCAATTTTGAGTGATGCTGGAATATTGTACAGAAAAGTCTGTGCACCAGGCTCAAATATTTATTTTTAATTCTCAGTGAACTGATTATATAAAATTTCTCATGATACCCCAGGTTCCAGTGAGGGAGAAACATAATTGTACTATAAGTAAAATTAGGAGTGTAAAAAATATAATTATATGAGTTATTTGTGTCTTCAGGGTTTGCCATTTTCACTTGATGACAAAATACTCCTTGGCATGCCCCAGATTATGTTTAGTTAGGGACGCCTAGGTGGCTCAGTAGGCTAAACATCTGACTTTGGCTCAGGTCATGATCTCAGGGTCCCGGGATGGAGCCCTGTATTGGGGTGCCTGCTCAGCAGACAGTCTGCTTCTCCCTCTCCATCTGCCCATTGTGCCCTCCTCATGCTCTCTCAAATAAATAAATGAAACATTAAAAACAAAGATTATGTTTAGTTGTCTCAGCTAATATCTAATTCATGATGAGTACTTGGATGCATGATCACTGCTTCATGATCTTGTTTTCAATATTTACTAGCATCTAATAGCAACTCATCAGTTGTTTTTCCAAAGTTCGTTTTAAAAGATAGTGTGGCTTTGCTCCAAAATTTTAATGGTTTCCAATATAAGTTGTCCTATTTGAGTTTACCATAGGCTACACAGAGCATGCAAATATACTAGTGACATTTTAAGCATATTTGGATGTGTCATGTTATAATTGCAACTGGAACTAGCTGGAGAGCTTTCTTTTCTCTGGCCCCCATAAAAATCTGGCAGCATAAATATGCACTGTTATCCCCAAAGCATAACGAATCTCATACACTGTTACAGTTTTTTCTTAGGGTCAGAAGATACTTCTCCTTCACCACAAAGGAGATATTCTAACATGCCTTCAGATTAGTGGTTTCCTGGGAATTCTGCTTTATTTTCTTGAGATTTATTTTCTGCAATGTTTGAACATTCTCCTAAGACATCCAAGGAAGCTGCTAGTATCTATTTCCCAGGTTCTCTTAGCAAGATGTTATCAATGTAAGAGACCAAAATGGGTGTCCTGTAAAATTGTGGGGCGGTTAAGTTTCCTTTAAACTAAGCATAACGAGAGAAAATACCATTTGCAGTTCTGATTTGCTCTAGTAGGGAGACCACACCTTGAGCTGTAGCTACAAAACCTCTATTTGATTAACTTTACTGATATCTAATACTATTCTCCAAGACCTTTTGGATTGTTTATTGGCCAAATGAGAGAATTAAATAGTGCTATTATTTGAATCAATAGGCTTAGATCTTTCAAGTCATTCCATGGTGGCAATTTAATCGACAGTTCCCCTAGAGGAATACACTGTTTGATAGGTAGCCCTTATTTGATTCAATAGTCAGGAAGTGAAAATGGAATTATCTCATTTGTTGAAGGTATGTATCTTCAAAAAAAAAAAAAAAATCAGAAACAAGGAAAAAAAACCAGTATGAGTTTGTTGTTATATGGTCAAGTATGAGCATTTCAGTTGAGAATTCCACTTATCATCTTGACTCCATATGGCCTTGTTTGACTAATAAATTAAAACTGTGTGTAGGTCCTCAGGAGATAGTGTTAGCTTATTGCCCATATATAATCCCCCCAAAGATTTATTCATTATATCTATGATGTAGGACTAATCATATTGTATGAACAAAAAGTAGCTAGCATACTAGAAATCTTGACTTTTATCACTCTGTAAAGAGTGGGAGATATATGCATGAATTTTAAGGACCTAGACATATTAGTAAAAATTTAGATGTTTGCTGGTCAGGGGCATTCAAGTATGTCCTATCTGCTTTGGGCTGAACTGTGTCCCCTACTCTGAATTCATATGTGGAAGCCCTAAACCCTAGGAACTCAGAATATTACTGTGTTTGGAGTTAGGGTCTTAAAAGAAGAGATTAAATTAAAACGAGGCCATTAGGGTAGACAGATGTCCTTATAAGAAGAGAAAGTTTGGATACAGAGTATGTCCACACATAGGAAAGAGTGTCTAAAAACACAACAAAAGGTGACTGTCTATAGGCCAAGGAGAGAGGCCTCAGAAGAAACAGATAAATGAAAACCTCCTGACACTGCTATCTTGTATTTTTAACCTCTAGAACTGCGAGAAAATCAATTTCTATTGTTTATACCATCCACTCTGGTATTTTGTTATGGCATCCCTGGGAAACTAATACACCATCCAAAGTAAGGGACAAATTATTGCACCTTGCACCTTCTACTGACAAAGAAGTATGATGCCTGACAGCTTCTTCGTATTTTCTTAGCAGCATATTTTATACCTAAGAAAACTGCTCCAACCCATATGCCAGGTAACCCTAGAGACAGCTAGCTTTGAGTTGGGCCCAGAGCAGGAAAAGGATGTATATCAGGTCAGGATGTGATACAAATGCAACACCCGTATTGGCATTGTTATTTTGAAGTGTATATATATGTGTGTGTGTGTATTAACTACTCTGTATTTTAACTGTATAATAAAATTATAATACAGACACACACACAAAAAAAAAAAAAAAAAAACAAATGCAACACCCACTTGGGATGTATGACCTGGCAGACATATGGCATTGGAGATATTAAAGGTGGCAAAAAGATGCTTTGTGGAGTTTGTTGAAAGAACCAGAGGGAGAATCAGGAAACAGGCCACCAGAGATTCTGACATAAGATCAGAATTTAGTAGCAGGAGTTTCCGTATAACATTGCATACAATCAGAAGACTTACTTTACAGCAAATAAGCAGGAGAGATACTCTCTAAAAGCTGCTGGCCTCTATCAAACATTTATTTATTTTTAAAAATTTTTTTTTCTATCAAACATTTAAAGAAAAGTTAATATCTGTTCTTCTCAAACTATTAAAAAAAAAAAACAAAAAGAAAAAAAACCTTCCAATTTCATTCTTTTTTTTTTCCCAATATCATTCTATGAGGCCAACATTACCCTGATACCAAAACCAGATAAAGATACCACAAAAAGAACAATAGGCCAATATCCCTGATGAACATGGATGCAAAAAATCTCAATAATATACTAAACTGAATCCAACAATACATTAAACAAATCATTCACCATGATCAAGTAGGATTTATTCCTGGGTTGCAAGTGTGGTTCAATATTTACAAATCAGTCAATATGATAAACCATATTAATAAAAGAAAAGATAAGAACCATATGAATATTTCAATAGATGCAGAAATTTGACAAAGTATAACATCTATTCATGATAAAAACCTTCACCAAAGTAGGTTTAGAAGAAACACACATCAACATAGTAAAGGCCATAGATGAAGAACCCCCAGCTAATATCCTCAATGGGGAAAAACAGAGCTTTTCCTCTACAGTCAGAAACAAGACAAGGATGTCTATTCTCACCACTTCTATTTAATATAGTACTGGAAGTCCTAGTCAACAGCAATCAGACAACAAAAAGCAATAGAAGGAATTCAAATGGTAAGGAAGAAGTAAAACTTTCACTAGTTGCAAGTGACATGATACTATATATAGAAAACTAGAAAGAGTCCACCAAAAAACTGCTAGAACCAATAAGTAAATTCAGTATAGTCACAGGATACAATATCAATGTACAGAAATCTGTTGCATTTCTATACACCAATAATGAAGTAGTGGAAAGAGAAATCAAGGAATCCATCCCATTTACAATTGCACCAAAACCATAAGATACCTAGGAATAAACCTGACCAATGAGGTGAAAGACCCATACTCTGAAAACTATAAAACACTGATGAAAGAAATGAAGATGACATAAAGAAATGGAAAGATGTTCCATGATTGTGGATCAGAAGAACAAATCTTTTTAAAATGTCTGTACTACCTAAAGGAATCTACACATTTAATGCAAACCTATCAAAATACCAACAGCATTTTTCAAAGAGCTAGAACAAACAATCCTAAAATCTGTATGGAACCACAAAAGACCCTGAATAGCCAAAGCAGTCTTGAAAAAGAAAAGCAAAGCTAGAGGCATCACAATTCCAGACTTCAAGTTACATTACAAAGCTATAGTAATCAAAACAGTATGGTACTCGCACAAAAATAGATGCATAGATCAATGGAACAGAATAGAAAACCAAGAAATAAACTCACAACTATATGGCCAATTAATCTTTGACAAAGGAGGTAAGAAAATAGGGGAAAGACAGTTTCTTCAACAAATGGTGTTGGGAAAACTGGACAGCAACATGCAAAAGAATGAGTGGAACAGGACCACTTTCTTACACCAAACACAAAAATAAACTCAAAATGGACGAAAAACCAAAATGTGACACAGGAAACTGTAAAAATCCTATCTCTAGGATAGGAAGGATCTCTCACAGGAAGTAATCTCTTTGACATTGGCCGTAGCAACTTCCTCCTAGATATATCTCCCAAGGCGAAGGAAACAAAAGCAAAAATAAACTATTCAGACTACATCAAAATAAAAAGCTTTTGTACAGGGAAGGAAACAATCAGAAAAACTAAAAGGCAACCTATAGAAAGGGAGAAGATATTTACAAATGACAAATCTGTTAAAAGGTTAGTATCCAAAATCTATACAGCTTATACAGCTGAACACTCAAAAAGCAAACAATCCAATTAAAAATTGGGCAGAAGATATAGACACTTTTCCAAAGAAGACAGTCAGATGTCCAATAGAAAGATGAAAAGATGCTCAACATCACTCATCATCAGGGAATTGCAAATCAAATCAACAGTGATATATCATCTCACACCTGTCAGAATGGCTAAAATCAACAACAGAAGACACAGCAGGTGTTGACAAGGTTGTGGAGAAAGGGGAATGCTTTTGCACTGTTGGCAGGAAAGCAAACTGGTGCAGACACTGTGGTAAACAGTTTGGAGTTTCCTCAAAAAGTTAAAAATAGAACTAACCAAGATCCAGCACTACTAGGTATTTATCCAAAGAATACAAAAATAATAATTCAAAGGGATACATGCATCCCAATGTGTATAGCAGCATTATCAACAATAGCCAAATTACGGACGTAGCCCAAGTGTCCATCAGTTGATGAATGGATAAAGATGAGATGATGATGATGATGATGTGTGTGTGATGGAATATTACTTAGCCATGAAAAAGAATGAGATCTTGCCATTTGCAATGACATGGACAGAGTTACCGAGTATTATGCTAAGTGAAATATGTCAGTCAGAGAAAGACAGATGCCATATGATTTCACTCATATGTGGAATTTAAGAAATAAAACAAATGAACAATGGGAAAAGAGAGAAAAACAAACCAAGAAACAGACTCTTAACTATAGACTACAAACTGATAGTTACCAGAGGGGAGGTGGGGGTGATGGGTGAAAAAGGTGATGGGGATTAAGGAGTTCACTTGTGAGGAGCACTGGGTTTTGGAAGTTTTGAATCACTATATGGTACACTTGGTACTTATATAACACTGTATGTTAACTAACTGGAATTTAAATAAAATCTTAAAAAATGAATAAAAATAAAACATTGGAAACCTTCTTTATTTTTTATTGTTTTTGTTTTGTTTTGTTTTGTTTTTTACCTCTGAACCTTTTATTGGCCTCCTGCTCCTCAAAGGGTACCCTGTTTTGCTGCCTCAACGCCTCAGAATTTTGGTGTCGTTGGTCTCAGACACCACCTTGCTGTCCACGATCTTGCGGGTGGTGGTCTTCTGGATGGTCTGCAAGGAGTTGCTGCTGTCCAGGGCGTCAGTAAGACTGAAGTCCTCCCCGTCTTCCAACAGGCCATGGTAGGTGGCAATCTCAGCCTCCAGCTTGACCTTGACGTTCAGCAGGACCTCGTACTCCTGGGCCTGGTGCTGCCCCTCTGCCCGGGTCTGGGACAGCTCTGACTCCAGGTGCAGCAGGACCCCGTTGAGCTGCTCCATCTGCATCACGTAGCAGGTCTCGACCTCCCTCAGGCTGTTCTCCAAGCTGGCCTTCAGGTTTCTCATGGAGTCCAGGTTGATCTCCAAGGACTGGGCTGGTCTCAGCTCCGTGAGGGTCATCTCAGCTTCTCCGATCTCAGTGGTCTGTGTGGTGACCATTGTGGTGCTCTCCTCGATCTGCTGAGACCAGTACTTGTCCAGCTCCTCCCGGTTCTTCTGAGCCAGCTCATCATACTGGGCCCGGATATCTGCCATGATCTTGCTGAGGTCCTGAGATTTGGGGGCATCCAACTCCACCGTCAACCCAGAGTTGGCGATTTGGTTTTGTAAACCCTTTACTTCCTCCTCGTGGTTCTTCTTCATGAAGAGCAGCTCCTCCTTGAGAGCCTTGATCTCTGTCTCTAGCTGCAGCCCAGTGACATTGGTGTCATCAATGACCTTGCAGAGCCCATGGATGTCGCTCTCCACGGACTGGCGCGTGGCCAGCTCCGTCTCATACTTGACTCAGAAATCGTCAGCAGCGAGCCGGGCCTTGTCAATCTGCAGAACGATGCGGGCATTGTCCACAGCACTTGCAAAGATCTGAGCCCTCAGGTCCTCGATGGTCTTGAAGTAATGCCCCCAGTCTCTGACCTGGGGGCCCTTCTTCAGGTGTTCCCGAATTTTCACCTCCAGTCTCTGATTATCAGCCTCCAGGCTCCTCACCCTCTCCAGGTAGGAGGCCAGGTGGTCATTCAGGTCTTGCATGGTCTCCTTCTCACCCTGGTGCCCCCTATGCCCGCCAGACCCCCGGCCATCCCCGCTGCCGGGCCCCCTGCGCCTGCATAGACGCTGGCCGCGCTGCTGCTGATGGGCCGGACCCGGTGGCTGGACACCTGCACGGAGCCCAGGGACCGGTAGTTGGAGGAGAAGGTGGAGCGGGCGGTGAAGCTCATGCTGCTCGGAGAGCCAGAGGGCGACTCGGGAGGCCAGAGCTCAGGCTCGGGCCAGGGACCTGGAAACCTTCTTTAAAATACATCTTAAATGCCAATTAGGGATGATACTATTTAAGAATGCGGTGGTATCTTCAGGACACCTTTTATACCTTGAATCAAGGACATTTATATAGTTGTCTGTAGGAAAAATACGTAGGACTGGATACTGTGAAGTTCTTATTATTAATCCAAGTGACTCCACTTGTAAAATACACACATCTGATCCCTACAAATCTGGACTTTGCTGGTTTAAAGGTCTTCGGTTCTAAAGGAGGAATACAAAAAAAAAAAAAATTAAAAAAAAATAAAAAAAAATAAAGGAGGAATACTTCTGCCAGAGGACACATGAAGAGTAACATTGAGTCATAAGCTGTGACTGCTACCTTGGCACTCCTGTCTCCTTGTGCAAAAGAAACAGCAAACAAGAAGAGGAGTTAAGAACTTGCCATGGATAAATGACCATGATCATCAGAAGGATGTGGGGCTCTTTTACATCATGGGGACAGGGGAATATGTGTGTTTCCAAGTGATCATCCAGGGTCACTCTTGATTACTTGCTTTTCCCGTTGTAATAATAAATTCAGCAATCTAGACCAGAAAATGGAATGGTGACAAAGTGAATTATGGTTTGCGTATGTCACCAGGAAAGTCATAAACACCGGCCGAGTTATGATTTTAGAGTGAAAGGAATCTAGAACAAGCGTGGAGGAGGAAATGTGTATCAGCTGTGACCTTGAAACCAACTGGAGCACTGTGAGTGGTTCATCCCACCAACCTTTTTCTATGTTTCCTCCAGGAAGAGAGGTTCACCAGAATCCTGGAGGAACGGCATCTGAAATATATATGAAGTGAATCTAAGCAGCACAAGGGATGGACTATGATGAGCACATAGATGCAATTCCCAGATCCCTCTGAGGGAGGACCTGATGATTTAGCTACTATATCAGCAAACATGCTTTTGTTGTCCATCTCTTCAGAGATTCCTTAGGTTCAGAGATCTGCCTGGCTGAGGAGCATGCCCCTTCACAGGACAGCCCACATTCAATGGCGGATTAATGCAGAAGTATAATGGTACGATCATCTCTTTTTTTTGTAAATTTAAATCAGTTTTATTTCAAAATTTCCAACCTTGATAACTTTTATGGAAAGCATCCAAACACAGGCAGAACTTTGTCAGACAGCATTGCTATGGGTAGCTAACGGGCATTAGAACTTGCACCCTCCTTTGTGACACCCCAGGCTCCCTGGTAAACTCTGCTTCCAAGTACTCCCGTAAACCACACTACAAACTCAGTCTGTGTTCTCCACTGAACAGCTTCAGTTCACGTGAATGGTTCTTTTTTTTTTTTAATTTTTTAAAATTTATTTATGATAGTCACACACACAGAGAGAGAGGGGCAGAGACATAGGCAGAGGGAGAAGCAGGCTCCATGCACCAGGGGCCGGACGTGGGATTCGATCCCGGGTCTCCAGGATGGCACCCTGGGCCAAAGGCAGGCTCCAATCCACTGCGCCACCCAGGGATCCCAACGTGAATGGTTCTATCATCTTGGCAAAACTAAAGATAATCTGAAGGGCTAGTCTAGCTCTAGAGCTCCTCATGGCCTTGGCTAAGACTGGGCCTGCATCACGGTGTTGATCCTAAAGTCACTCATTAACAAACACCCTGCATATCTATCTCAAAGTCTCCTTCCTGGAGAACACGACCGCTAATACTTGTCTAACCCTAGTGAAAGGAAGCACATTTGGGGAGAGTATTAGGTTTTAGTTGCAAGGGATAAATGACTTCTTTAGGCATGAAAAGCATGCCTGTAAGAACTTCTGAGCATTTGTTGGAGTTATCTCTGTTTTCTGTATCTAACCATGTATCACTGTTGTAATTATTAGTATTTTACTCTTTCCTAATTACTGTGGCAACTTTATCACTTAATTTGCTCCAGCAACAGTTATTATTGAAACTTTCCATTAATCTTTGTGTTTGGTTTATAGCAGTGTGTGTGTGTGTGTGTGTGTGTGTGTGTATGTGTGAAAAAGCGATCAGGTAATAGTCCTGAGTTTTATTACATGCCTTGAGGGAAAATTTTGAGATTTGAGCTTTATCTGATCAGTCAAAAAGAATCATCTTAGACCATCCCATTTAAATTAGTTTCTAGCAGCAGTTACCTGGCCTCCCAGAAGAACTTCACCTTCAGTGGGCTCATTGCCTCAGGATACCTCAAGAAAACTTCTTTAGGTTATTCTATACTCCATGACACAGTCTGCTAGTTTACCATTCTGGAATCTGAATTGGCATCTTACTGGCTTTCGTCTTAGCTCAATAAACTATTACAGATATATTTTCTTGGGTCTTGTTTCTGGAAGTCGTGATATTAAACTATAAAGATTAATCCTAATTAGAAGAGACTAAAAGTAATTTATTAGAATAAAAGTGTAGTTCAAATATTTGGGAGAAGAGTAGAACAAATTAGCCACAGGAGAAGCAAAAACTATAGCAGCTCTTGAAGATATCAGTAACAGGATATCAGGAACTGTCTTGAAATATTTCCTGAGAATTTCCCCTGGTAGTTCTGAAGTAGGAAATCTAGAATATGACTTAGGAATTCAGGTCTGTTATAGTACATATTTTTAAAGTGTTTCCCACAGTAACTTAGCCCCAACCACCTTCTGCCCCTTTGTGTGTATTCCCAAATTTTAAAAATTTCCAGAGTCCCAAACTAAAAAGCTTCTGCACAGCAAAGGAAACCATCAGCAAAGTGAAAAGGGAACCTACAGAATGGGAGAAAATATTTGCAAATCATATATCTAATACCCAAAATATACAAAGAGTTCATATATCCCAGTAGAATGTAACAAAACAAAAATCCCCACCAACCTGATTAAAAAATGTGTAGAGCATCTGATTAGAAATTTTTCCAAAGAAGGTGCACAAAAGTCCATCAGGTACATGAAAAGGTGCTCAGTATCACTAGTCATCAGGGAAATGCAAAAGAAAACCACAGTGAAATATTCTCATACCTTATAGAGTGGTTATTCTTAAAAAGACAAGAAACAACAAGCGTTGGTGAGGATGTGGAGAAAAGGGAACGCCTGTGCACTGTTGGGGGAATGTAAACTGGTGCAGCCACTATGGAAAACAGTATAGAAGTTCCTAAAAAAAAAAAAAAAAAAAAAAAAAACCTGAACATAGAACTACCATGTGATTTAATAATTCTGTTTCTGTTTCTGGATATTTATACAAAGGAAATGAAAACACTAACTAAAAAACATATCTGCACCTCTGTGTTCTTTGCAGCATAATTTGCAATAGCTAATACATGGAAATAACCTAAAGGTCCATTGATGGATGAATAGGTAAAGAAAATGTCCGATATAGATAGACAGATACATATATCTGTCTGAATATATATTCAGAATATATATATATATATATATATATATATATTCAGCCATAAGAAAGAAGGAAATACTGCCACTTGTGACAACATGGGTAGACTTTGAGGCCATTATGCTAAGTGATATAGGTCAGGCAAAGAAAGACAAATACTATATGATTTCACTTATATGTGGAATCTAAAAGAAGAAGAAGGAAAAGGAAGAGGAGAAGGACGAGAAGAACCTCGTGGATACAGAGTGGTTTGGTGTTTTGCCAGAGGCAGGAGGTCAGAGATGAAGAAAATGGGTAAAGCCAGTCAAAAGGTACCAACTTCCAGTTATAAAATAAATAAGTCCTGTGTAACATACAGCACGGATGCTATAGTTAATCATACTGTATCACATATTTAAAAGTGCTAAGATAGTGAATCTTAAAAGTTGTTACCACAAGAAAAAAAATTGTAATGATGTGTGGTGATGGATGTTAACTAGACTTATTGTGGTGATCGTTTCGTGAGCTTTACATTTAATGAGTCCTCATGTTATATACATGAAACTAATATAATGGTATATGTCAACTATATCTCAATAAAACAAAAAGATTTAAGCAAGGCGAAACAAAGAGAAATCAATAGAGAAAATCAACAAACCAAAAGTGGATCTTTGAAAAGAACAATAAAATCAACAAGTCTCTATCAGGCTAAGAACAAATGAGAGAGTATGCTAACTACTGATACCAGAAATGAAAGAGGGGCTATCAGTACAGATGCTGTGAATTAAAGGATAATAAAGTAATTTTATAAACAATCCTATGCCCACAAATTTGATAACCTATATGAAATGGACAAATACACAGTCAAAAAAAAAAAAAAAAGAAAGAAATACACAGTCCACCAAAACTCACACAACAATAAATAGATGATCTGAATAGGCCTGTGTCTATTCAAAAAAAATTGAATCAATAACTAATGATCTTTCCAGACAGAAAGCACCAGGACCTGATAGGTTCACTTGTAAATACTGCTAAACAATTAAGAAATAAGTTATCCCAATTCTCTATAATCCTTTCAGGGGATAAAAGCTGAGAGAATACTTTCTACATCATGTTATGAGGCCAACATTACCTTAATACCAAAAATCAGACAAAGACACAACAAAAAAAGAAAAGCATAGACAAATATTTCTCATAGACATACAAAAATCCTCAACAAAGTATTAGCATATTGAACCCAACAATGGATAAATAGCATTATACACTCTAACCAAAGGGGATTTATAGCAGATATTCAAATCTGGTTCAGCATTTGAAAATTAGTTAATCTAATCCATCACATCAACAGGCTTAAAAATAAAATGTATGTGGCTATATCAACAGATGTATAAAAAACCCTTGAAGGGATCCTATGTGGCTCAGTTGGTTAAGCATCTGACTCTTGAGCTCAGCTCAGGTCTTAATCGCAGGGTCGTGAGTTTAAGCCCTGAATTCAGCTCCACATGGAGTCTACTTTAAAAAAACAAACAAACAAACAAACAAACAAAAAAACACTTGGAAAAATCCAGTACTCATTCATGAAAAAACTCTCAGTCAAATAGGAATAGAAGGGAATGCTCTCAACTTGACAAAGAATAGCTACAAAAAAACTACAGCTAATATTACACTTACTGGTGAGAAGCTCATAGCTTTCTCACTAAGATCAGGTAAAAAGCTGAAGAGTCCCTTCTTGCCACTCCTTTTTCAAAATAGTACTGGAAGTTCTAGCTAATGCAACACAGACACAGGCACAAACACAGACACAGATACACAAAGGAAATAAATGATAAGAAGATTGGGAAGGAAGAAATAAAATTGTTTTTCTTTGCAGATGACATGATCATCTATGTAGGAAATCTAAAAGAATCAACCAAAAACTCCTGGAAATAATAAGTGAAATTGCAGGATACAAGGTTAAAACATACAAGTTAATTGCTTTCCTGTAAACCTGCAATGACCAAGAGGAATTTGGAAATGAGTGGGAAAAATTAGAGAGGGTGACAAAACATGAGAGACTCCTAACTCTGGGAAATGAACAAGGGGTAGTGGAAGGGGAGTTGGGCGGGGGGATGGGGTGACTGGGTGATGGGCACTGAGGGCGGCACTTGACGGGATGAGCACTGGGTGTTATACTATATGTTGGCAAATCAAACTCCAATAAAAACATAAATAAATAAATAAATAAATAAATAATAAAATGTGTGTTTCCACACATACTTTGAAAAGTGAAAGAAAAAATGGAATTGAAAACAGTACAATTTACATTTGCACCAAAACAAAATACCTCAGTATAAATTTAACAGAATACGTCCAAGACTTCTATGAGGAAAATTACACAACTCTGATGAAAGGGATCAGCATAAAAACTAAATAAATGGAAAGAAATGCCATGTTTACGGACAGGGAGACCCAACATTGTCATGACGTCAATTCTTCCTAACTAGGTCTATACATTCAAGTGCAGTTAGTGAGCAAAATCCCAGTATGTTATTTTGTATATATCAACAAACTGTAACATTTTTATGAAGAGACAGAAGACCCAACATAGCCAACACGATATTGAAAGAGAATAGCAAATTTGGAGGACTCAATCTACGCAACTTCAAGACTTCAAGACTTAGTAGAATAGGTGATGGGGATTAAAGAGGGCATTTGTTTTGATGAACACCTAGTGTTGTATATAAGTATAGAATCAGTATATTGTACACCTGACTCTAATATTACACTGTATTAAACTAACTGGAATTTAAATATAAACTTGGAAGGAAAAAAAAGAAGTGCATTAAAAAAAGACTTACTCTACAGCTATGGTAATCAAGACAGAGTTGTACTGGTGACACAATAGAGTCCAGACATAGACCCTCATAAATCTAATCAACTGATTTTTTTCACAATTTTTCACATTGTGATTTTTCACAATGGAGCAAAGACAACACGATAGAGCAAAGGTAGTCTTATCAACAAACGGTGAGGGGACAACTGGACATCGATACGCAAAAAAATTGAACCTGGGCACATACCTTACACTTCTCACAAAAATTAGCTCAAAATGGATCACACTTCTAAATGGCAAATGCGAAATATATAACTTCTAGAAGATAATATAGGACAAAACCTAGACGACCTTGAGGATGGCAATGACATTTTAGACACAGTATCAAAGATATGACCTAGGAGAGAAATAATTGGAAAGCTGTATTTTATTAAAATTAAAAACTTCATCCTAACTCTGGGAAACGAACTAGGGGTGGTGGAAGGGGAGGTGGGCGGGGCGTGGGGGTGACAGGGTGACGGGCACTGAGGTGGGCACTTGATGGGATGAGCACTGGGTGTTGTTCTGTATGTTGGCAAATTAAACACCAATAAAAAATAAATTTATAAAATAAAAAAAATTAAAAACTTCTGCTCTCTCAAAGACTGTGTCAAGAACATGAGAAGACAAGCTACAGACTGGGAAAAATTTGCGAAAGACACATCTGATGAGGGACTATTATCCGAAATATGCAAAGAAATCTTAAAACTGAATAGTAAGAAAATGAACAACCCAATTAAAAAATAAGCAGAAAATTAGAAGACACTTCATCAGAGATATACAGATGGTAAATAAGCATATAAAAAGATGTTCCACATATGTCATCAAAAAAAGTTAATTAAAACAATGAGCTACCACTACACACCTATCGAAATGGCCCAAGTCCAGAGCACTGACGACACCAAATGCTGGTGAGGATGTGAAGCAAGGGGAGCTTTCTATCATTGCTGGTGGGATGGCAAAATGGGGCAGCCACCTTGGAAGACATTCTGGTGATTTCTGATAAAATTAAGCATACATTTATCATATAATCCAGCAATCATGCTCCCTATTTTTTGCCCAAAGGATTTTAAACCTTATGTCCACACGAAAACCTGCATACAGATGTTTCTAAGAGTTTTATTCTATTTGCCAAAACTTAGAAGCCACGTTTTGTCCTTCAGTAAGTGAATGAATAAAATGTGATACATCCAGAAAATGGAATATTATTCAGTGCTAAAAAGAAATGAGCTATGAAGCCATGAAAAGACATGAAGGAAGCTTAACTGTGTTATTACTAAGTGAAAGAAACTTAAAAAAAAAAAAAAAACTAAAAAAAAAGAAAAAAGAAACTAATTTGAAAAGGCTACATACTGTATGACTCCAACTATATGACATTCTGGAAAATACAAAACTATGAAGAGAGCAAAAATGATCAATAGCTGCTTGGGATGGGGGAGGATGGATAGAGCACAGAGGATTTTTAACGTAGTGAAAATACTTTTTAGGATACCATAATGATGGATACATGTTATATATTTGTCCAAACCCACAGAATGGACAATATGAAGAGTGAACCCTAATGGAAACTATGGACTGTGGGTGACTGTGGTCTGTCAATGTAGTTCATTGGTTGTAACAAATGTACCACTCTGGTGGGGGATGATGATAATGAGGCTATGCATATGTTGGGGGGGCAGGGGTCATATGGGAAATCTTTGTACTTTCCCCTCAATTTTTAATGAACCAAAAGTTGCTCTAAAAATACAGTTAAAAATAATAAAAAGCACGTGTCCATATATATCAGGCAGTGATTAAATAAGATATGTTATAGACCTGGTATGGAATGTTGAGGACTCCTGAAAAAGAATGTGTCAGGGGTGCCTGCCTGGTTCAGTGAGCAGAGCATGCGACTCTGGATCTCAAATTCGGGCCTGGCACTGGGCATAGAGTTTACTTAGAAAAATATATCAGTGCTAGATATATAGACACATGCAGGAATAACCATGTTATAGTCAAGCCAAAAAAACAAAAAATAAGGGCTAGTTTGTATAGTATCTTCATAAAACACACTAAGCAGATGAAAAGAACATACCTAAGAGTTTATAACATTTGTTACCACAGCCATGCAGGATTAGAATGGTTAGTGATATAATTAACTTTTTTATGCATCACTATATTCTTTATTTTATTTATTTATTTTTAAAGATTTATTTATTCATCAGAGAGGCAGAGACATAGGCAGAGGGAGAAGTAGGCTCCTCGCAGGGAGCCTGATGCAGGACTCAACCCCGGATCCCAGGATCATGCCCTGAGCCAAAGGCAGATGTTCAACCACTGACCCACCCAGTCGTCCCTATTTTATTTTAATAATCACGCAAGACTTGTTTTTCACAGTGAGAATACCTTTGTTTTTATGACTATATTAACAATGCACATAATGAGTAAAGCCAAATATCACCAAAAATACAATTAAGAATGTAAAAGTCATCTGAAATCGTAGCACCCTGAGAAAATAAGCATTAACATTGTGGTAGTGACTAATTTGTAAAGGCACAAACACATGAGCACAATTTTCCCTTAATGGAACAATGTAGGTTTTAAAAAATCTAAATTAGGTGCTTAAAAAAGAGTCTTTTAGTTGGGTGGGTAGTTCTAGATATAGAATCCTATTACAAACCAGAGAAAGAGACAGGAGAGAATTTCATCTTTCAGTTATCAATATTTATAACAGTCCTTTTTTATTTGAGCTATTATTGCATTCCCTCTAGAATCTCCAAAATAATGTCAAATTATAATATTCTCAGCAGGGATTTCTGTCATGTTTTCTATCTTAATGGAACTGAATTTTGCATTTTACATTCTAGGATGACAGGATTTTTGGGGGGTGACTTATCGTTATTCTTTTAATAGGTTTATTTATATTTTATCTAGATATTTTATGAGAATATCTGCTGAATATGTCTCATATTTTTGCAAGGATTAGTTATCGATTTAATAAATTATTTTATTTCCTGATTGTATCAGTCGGTGTTCTCTAGAGAAACAGAGCCAATAGGGGCTATGCCTATATACCCATTCATATGCATATATGGGTATATATTGTATATGTGTGTGTATGTAAATATCTATATCTATCCACCTATATATAGAGAGAGATTTATTATAAGAAATTGGCTCATATAATTATGAAAGCTGAAAAATCCGAAGATCTGCAGTCAGACAACTGGAGACTCAGGAGAGCTGATGGTGTAGTTTCAGTCTGATTCTGAAGGCCAGAGTCCAGGGAGAGCTGATAAATAAGTTGTAGTCTAAAAGCCAGCAGACTGGAGATACAAGAAGGGCTGATGTTTTAGTTTGAGTCTGAAGACTAGGAAAAAAGACCAATGTTCCAGCTCAGGGCAGTCTGGTAGTAGGAGTTTCCCCTTAATTGAGGAAGGGAGAGTCTTTTTATTCTATTCAGGCTTTCAATTGATTGGATGAGGGCCACCCACATTAGGGAGGGCAATCTTTTACTCAGTCCTTTACTGAGTCTTTTTTTTTTTTTTTAAGATTTTATTGATTTATTCATGAGAGAGAGAGAGAGGGAGAGGCACAGAGACACAGGCAGAGGGAGAAGCAGGCTCCATGCAGGGAACCCGATGTGGGACTTGATCCCGGGTCTCCAGGATCACGCCCTGGGCTGAAGGCAGGTGCTAAGACACCCAGGCGGCCCTACTGAGTCTTTTAATTGAAAGTTAATCTTATGCAAAAACACCCTCACAGATACACCTAAAGTTATTTTTGAACACTTATCTGGGCACCCCATTGCCCTGTCAATTTTACAAAGAAAATTAACCATCACAAATCCATTCCTTGTCAACTCGGCACCCAATCACATCTCTTTAAACCATAGTAACCTGAAAGACACTAAGGAGGTCATGATTTTCTTGTGTACAGCTGAAAATGCACTACACTTTCTCTAGAAGAGGATGTAAAGTCTTTGATGTTTACTCTGCTTGATAGCCCATAACTTATGTACTATGATGTAAAATTAATAATACTTAAATGTAATAATATAAAGTCAGCACATCTACTGTTACATGAAAAGTAACAGGGAAGGAAAGAAAGATTTGACATATAGATAGATATAGATATAGAAACACACACAAACATTCTTAACAGAATAAGGGGGGGGATATTCATGACAGTTCCAGTCCCCATTTCTGTAAGTGGTAATTTGGTCATAGCTGGTATTTACAACTACCTTCATCCACTACCCATTCCATATTGCCTTTGCCTTCAGCAAACACCTCAGCTGGTTATGGATCTTTGCCTGGTGGGTTGACCCAAATCTTTTTTTTTTTTTTTTTTTGACCCAAATCTTTATTCCCGAAGGGTCTCTGCCATGAACAGTTTTGTCAGGATTACATGATTGTAGTTATCCATTGACTAATCACGGGGCATGGTAATTCTAAGGGATGCCCTAAAGAACCTCGTGTATTCCAGACATGGTCTTCCTTTCCTCCATTGTGAAGTTGTAGTCCTATTTCCCTTGGGAAACAAGAACAGTCACTCCAGCCAGCACAGGAACTTCCTTCTTTGCCTGTTGACTCAAAGGTACGAGGAGTCCAAAGTTGCCCAGCAGCAATCTTAAGTTCCAAGTCCATGAAATCATTGTTGTGGCTCCTTATGGAAGCATTCCTCCCTTTGGAGCCAAGATCTCTAGGCCAGTAGACCATAAGGTCATGGGAACAGGAAGCAAAAATTTTACTAATGGGTCCTTAAAAATAATAGTGGTACCACTCCCATTTCCACCCCTTATTTTTTTTTTTAATTCTTTAATGAATCCTAACTATGGGAGAAACAGCATCATGTATTGGCTGTTGATTCAGAGTATATGCAGGCTTTTGCAGAACCTTGTCCAGCCATGCACCAGTTAGGTATTGCCACCTAACTAGTATTGTAACTCGGTCTTCAGAAAGCCATTCCATTATTCTACGAAGCCAACTGTTTCAGAATGGTGGGGGACGTGGTATGACCATTGAAGTCCATGAACATGGGCCCATTGCTGCATTTCATTTTCTACTAAGTAAATTCCTTGATCTGAAGTAATGCTGCTTTGAATACCATGACAGTGGATAAAACACTCTATCAGGCCATGTGGTAGTTTTGGCTGAAGCATTGCATACCAAGAAGGCAAATCCACGTGCAGAATTAAGTGTCTCTTTCCAGTGAGAGCGAAATACTGGCTCTTCCATGATGGAAGTGGTTTGATGCAATCAACCTGCTACCAGTAAATGGCTAATCCTCTTGGGGAATGGTGCCGTATCAGGGACTCACTGTTGGTCTCTTGCTGGCAGAATGGGCACTCTGCAGTGGTGAGTGGAAGTCCATGCTGCTGATGTCATGTAAAACCTCCATCCCTGTGAACATAGCCATTTTGTTCATGAGCCCATTGGATGATGATGGAGATGGCTGCAAAGCAGGTCATCCTATTCACTTGATTATTAAAATTCTCCTCTGCTGAGTTCACCCTTTGGTGAGTTTTCTACATAGAACACAAATATCTTCACACACAACCCCCCCAAACCCTGCCATTCAGAGAGGTCTATCCGTATACTTCCTCAGATTTGCTTGTCACCGATTTTTCAATCATGTTCATTCCAAGTTCCTGACCATCTAGCCAAATGCTTGGCCACCGATCATGAATCCATATAAAATCATACATCTGGCTGTTTCTCTTTTCAGACAGTTATGCCCACTGAGTGGATTTCCTGTCACCACTTCCTTCAGGGATGTCCCAGAAATGGGCTGTATCTGTCCACTTTCAGGTGTTGCTTACATATCATGCAGAATCATCTAGAAACCAGACTCAAGTCTTCCCTTCTTCGGTCATCTAATTGTAAGAGACTTTTCATGAGGCTATAGGTGTAGGCTAAGAGAGAGAAGGTAGTATAATAAGAGTAGGGACCATGGTTATTTGGGCCACTTTGTGTAACTTACTTGTACCTTCAGGGGTTTCTTGAGCCCAGTCACATATATACTGATTCCATTTGATGATGGAGTGCTACTGTTCATACCTGACTTCATGGCTTAGTGGGTCACTAACAGCAGTTCACGATGGGCAGCTCAGGTTGCATGGTAACTTGGTGACATATTGTTAAACAGTTTCTACTAAGGCCCACAACAGTAGGCCAAGAACTATTTCTCAACAGTGGAGTAGTTTTATACTACTTTCGAGGATGGTAAAGCTTTCCTCGAAATCCCAAGGGCCTGCAGATTTACCTCTAGGGGCCTGCCAAATGCTGCAAACAGCATCCTTATCTTCCACTGTTACTTAAGCACCATTGGATCTGCTGGATCATATAGCCCAAGAGGCAGAGTAACTTGCATAGCAGCCTGGACCTATTGCAGAGCCTTCTTTTGTTCCAGGCCCCATTCAAAACTAGTACCTTTTTGGGTCACTTGGTCAACAGGCTGGATTTACACATCCAAATGAGGAATATGTTGTCTCCAAAATCCACTAGGCATTGTGCCTCTTTTTTTGCTTATGTAGTAAAGGCCAAATGCAACTATTTATTTTTTACTTTAGAAGGAGATATCTCAACATGGACCCCTAGAAATATCACTGAGGCAAAAGACCTCTGAACTTATATTGGATATATTTTCCATTCTCTGACACACAAACATCTTACCAATAAATCAAGAGTAGTTTCTTGTTCACTAGGTCCAATCAGCTTAATGTCATCAATACAACAGACCAGTGTGATATATTGTAGAAGAAAAAGATGATCAAAATTCCTGCAAATTAAATTATAACAAATCTCTGGAGAGTTGATATGTCCCTGAGGCAGGACAGTAAAAGTATATTGTTAGCAAACCGCTTTTGGGGTTCTTATTGACAGGGATGGAGAAAAAGGCATTTGCCAGATCGATAGCTGCATACCAAATACCAGGGGATGTGTTAATTTACTCAAGCAATGAAATCACATCTGGTATAGTGGTTGTAATTGGAGTCAACACCTGGTTAAGCTTGTGATAATCCACTGTCATTCTCTAAGATTCATCTATATTCCACACAGTCCAAATAGGTGAGTTGAGTGGGGTGGTGGTGGGAATCCCAAACCCTGCATCTTTCAAATCCTTTCACTGTGAAGTACAGAAATATCCCTCTGCCTATGTCTCTGCCTCTCTCTCTCTGTATCTCTCATGAATAAAAAAATAAAACCTTTAAAAAATCAGAAGAGATATAAAAATATTAAAGACCGACTTAGGTTTGGGAGTGTTTCTTTAAATAAGACAACACAGAAGCTTTGAAAGGGATGAGAACCATCCCTAAATTTGTACTGTTTCATTAGTCTTGTCTTCTTTAAAAATGAAGATGATTTTTCAGTTAGTATGGATTTAGCTGGATCACATAATAATATGAAAAGTTCTACATCTCATTCACTTCGAGAAATTTTACAAAATCAGTACTGACTTCCTCTTTGAACCAAGACAGTTTTAGTAAATTTTCTTAATTACTAAGCATTTTTTTTCAACTTTATCTTTTGCTTATTTATTTCAAATTTTATTGGGTTATCATCAAAAAATGTGACATGAAAAATATTTTTATTTGTTAATTTAAAAAGATTTTATTTATTTATTCATGAGAGACACAGAGAGAGAGGCAGAGACATAGGCAGAGGGAGAAGCAGGCTCCATGCAGGGAGCCCGATGTGGGACTTGATCCCGGGAGTCCAGGATCACACCCTGAGCTTAACCGCTGAACCACCCAGGCGTCCCTGAAAAAGATTTTTAAATCTTTGTTAAGGTTTCTGTTGTTGTTAAATGATTATTTTTTATAAATATTTATAGACATACACAGATATTTTCTCATATGAAACAACTTATGTGATTATGTATACATTAATATATACACACATCATACATACATGTGCATATATGTAATGTATATTACTGATGTATATTAATCAGCCATGTGATTCTTTATTTTTCATCTGATAGATCTATTTGATTATGAAAGAACCCTATTCAAATGTTCAAGTGTAAATTGCACCGTTTTCAAATTCTCCTTGCATTTGTAATGGTTTTTGCTTATTTAACTTTTTTTAAGGTTTATTTATTTATTATTCATTTAAGTAATCTCTATACCCATCATGGGGCTCGAACTCATGACCCCAAGATCAAGAGTCACAAGGCTGTTCACTCTGAGCCAGGCAGGTACCTCATGCTTTATTTTACTTCTATGTGATTTTATACAGACATATTTTGATTATCATGTAAAGTATATATCTTAGTATTGCTTGATGTGACTTACATTTTTGTATTGTAGCTAAACTTAAAATTATACTTTGATAAGATAGTTTTCATATTTGTCTATTATTAATTCTATTCATCCCTTTATTTTTTACATTTTTAAAAAAATATTTTGTTTATTTGACAGAGAGCAAGCACAAGCAGGGGGAGCGAGAGAGGGAAAGGGAGAAGGAGGCTCCGCACCAAGCAGGGAGTCAGATGTGGGGCTCAATCTCAGGACTCTGGGATCATGACTCAAGCCGAAGGCAGATGTTCAACAAACTGAGCCACTCAGGCGCCCCTATCCCTTTATTTTTAACCTCTATGTTTTTGTCTTATTTAATTTAACTTTATTTATTTTTTAAGTAGGCTCCACACCCAGCATGGAACCCAACCTGGGGCTTAACTCACAACCCTGAAATCAAGACCTTAGTTGAGATCACGAGTTGGAGGCTTAACCAACTGAGCCACCCAGGTGCCCATTTTATTTTATTATTAAAGTTTAAAGACATACACAAATGCAAACTTACTGAGTATACTGCAGCTAAATGAGCATTCACAAATTGAACACATCTGTTGAACCAGAACCTGGTTCATCCAATAAATTGTTTAGCATCCCAGATGTCTTCCGCTCATGGAAAACTACCGCTCAGACTTGTAATGCCACAGATTAGTTATGCCTTTTTCACATTAGGTCTACATTTGATCAAAACTGACTATTGTGTATGATGTAGAGTAAGAGTGTGTGTGTGTGTCCTCCGCCCCCACAAGGATATCCAGTATTCCCACTAGTATTTATTTGAAAGATAATCCTTTCTCCATTATACTGCAGTGACACCTTTTTCATAAATTGGTTGATTGTATACATGAGATTTTGTTTCTGTATTCTCCATGCTATTCCATTGGTCTACTCGCCTATCCTCATACCAACTGCACCCTATCTTAATTACTACATTATTATTATAAAAGGACTTGAAACCTGATAGTGTAAGTCCTTCCATTTTTATTTTTATTTTTGTTTTTTTCCCCTCAAGATTATATTAACTATTATTGGATATTTGTACATTCATAGCAATTTTAAAAACCAGCTTGTCAGTTTCCATAAGTTCTTTATCATTTGTATATCTTTTTATATCTTTTCTTATTTACAGTTATCACTAAACCCTTTTAAGTCTCCAGTTAGATGAGTTTTGTTAAGTGTATGCAGGTTACACCACTAAAACAACCCAGTTTTAGAATACGTCCTTCATCCTCAAAAGTTCCCTCCTGCACCTTTGCAATGAATCCCCACCCCTATCCTTGGCTCCTGGCAAGCCACAACTTGCTTTATATCACTATAGTTTTGTTTTTGTTTTTTAACAAAAGAGAAGTTTATTGGGTACGCCGCAAGGGAGTGGCAGGCAGGACAGCAAAGGACAAACTGTCTGCCTATATCACTAGAGTTTTGCATTTTCTAAAAATTCATGTAAATGAGGGTAACAAAGTTTTCCATGGTCCCCCAGCAGAGACCAAGCCTTGTTTGCACCACCCAGGTCACCTGCTTGCTCAGTCCAGGAGCTGCTCCAGTCAAGAAAGATAATCAGATCAAAGTCTAGAGAAAAGGGCAGTAAAGCTATGCATTTAAGAGCCATTTGCCATATATATGTATACATATATATGTATATATAATGATATTTAATTTATAAAAATGACTGGAAAAACGAACACAAGATATAAACCTATGCGACTAACTATACAATGATATAAAGTAGATTAATAACTACAGTAAAAAACAAAAATAAGCCTTTAGATGAAATTTTTAATTTATGATAGCTAATGGGACACTTGAAATTATTTGGCTGAATGGTTTTCGGAGAATTGACAAATAGACCTAGAATACCCATCCATCTGGCTAACTTCATCAAGATTAATTTAAAATATCTCCTTTTTGGGGAGATTTTTCTAATGTACTTCCTTTGTGCATAGGATCACTTCCCGCGTTATACTTCATTACATCTTTTTTTATGTATACAGATATCCTTGTCCTCTTATCTCAGTAGCTTCAGGGCCCAAATCTTTTGATTTAAAGAAAGTACTACTAAAAAATAAAAAATAAACAAAAATAAATAAACAAAAGAAAGTACTGGTTCTCCAACTTAGAGATACATGAAAATCACTAGGGAACTTTCAAAAACTGATGCTTGGACTTTGTCTCAGACTAATAAAGGCAGAATCTCTGTGGGTAGGGCATAGGCATTGCTGTGCTTATTGTTTCTGTTGTTTTGTTTTGTAGCATCTCAGGTCACTGTAATTAATGTTCATTTAGGATTGAGAACCATTGATCTATCCTTTGGTAATTGTTAAAAAAACGAATTTCTGGGGCCCACCACAGACCCACTGAATCAGAAATTCCAGAGTGTTTACCCACTAATCTATGTTCTGACCGGCCCTATTGCTGATACAGGCATATCTCCAAAATGTGGGAACCATTGATCCGGCCAGGGTTACTCAACTTTGACAATAGATTGGAGGCACCTGGATGCTTTTAAAAAGTTCTGATGCCTGAGTACCTCCTCCCTAAAGAGTCCAATTTAGTTGTTCTGGAGTGTGATCTTGACATTGAGATCTTTACAAAAATCTTCCAGATAATTTTAATGTTTAGCCAATATTGAATACTTTACTAGTTCATGAGCCCTGTGAGAACAGAGATCATGACATAACCAGTCTTAGAGCTTCTGAATTTGGCACGGGATTTGACACATTGAATGAGGGGACAGGGGAAGAATAGATCAACCATACTAAAAAGGATCAAGCATTTGGATTTTTCTGAAGGAATGCAAGTCAGCTGCATAGTCTTCAATAGTTATCCAGAGGTTCTGACTTTATTCAGATTAACTGAGATTTCTTCATTTTGCTTTTCAGAAGTAAAAAGTATTGGTTCTAGAAAGACCATGTTTGGATAACACGATTTACTATGCTACTCCTTGTAAATAATCAATTGGAATAGAAAATGTGCTCAAATGCTCAACTATCTTTCAGGTTTAAAAAATATATCAGGCTTATCATAACTGGAAACCATTCAGCACCAAATGGATCTGTCAGGAAAATAAGGACTTTAAAATACATCCGCTCCAGGAAAAGATCAATTGTAATGCTTATTAAAGTAATCAGCTTAGTTATGTATGAAGACAGCCACATTTCCTTTTTGAATTCTGTTTTACAGCAAAATCTCCACATTTCAAATTGTTTTAAACCAAAAGCAAGAAACAAATATTTCATTATCTTCAAAAACTCAAAAAAGTATTCAACCAAGTTTAGGAGTTATTGAAGATTTTCTAATTGAAATTTGATTAATGCTGAAACAAGAGGGGAAAAAAAACCTTGTACTATTTTTCTTTTCAATTCGGTAATATAATGTTAAATTATTTTTTAGTCCTTCATTTATCTATTATAATAATTAGTATCAGAAATAGATTAAATTAAAATGTGTTGTTGAAAATATAATTTTCTGAATTATAACATCAAGATATTAGTCATGTTCAAAGAAATACAGTGAGAACAACCAACCAAAATGTTTTCCCATATAGTGTTATTTTAGTTTTATAAAACAAACAATAATCAAAATTTTATCAACAGTGAATCAGCATCCTAATCAAATAGAGTTAATTTTTTTTTTTTAAATTTCATTCACTTTTGAGCTTGACTCTCTATTAACTCCTCAAGGACCTGAACTCCTCTGGTCATTACCATCTTCCCTTCACCGAAGCAGATGATGAATAGATCTTGATCAGAGGAAATGACTACACCTCGCTTCTAAGCATGACGGGCTCAGTAGAAGGAAGCCACAAAGAGACAACAGCTCATATAAGTTGCATAAAATGGCTGATGATTTGATGAATTCTGTGTTACAATTTGAATAAAAAAGATCTAGAACACAACCATCATCAAAATGTTGGAAGTTGAATTGGTCATTTTCCTTACAGTCATATGATGAGAGCTCGATTTAACATTGTCTGCTTCTTATTTCAAGAGAGTTTTAATTTGGTATTAAATTAGTTATCATGCTTGGATGCAAACCTAATAACAGGTAAAACTTGAGGCACAACATATGACCAGTGAGCGTAAATGGAGATAAGCTTGAGTTTTCAGCCAGATCACAGTCTGATGGTCTTGAACACCAGGCTTTTTAGCCTCTCGGTAGCATCTTCCAGAGTAGATAGATGCCCTTGGGTGGACAACACCTTAAATCCTGTGACCTCTTCTCTGGGTTTCTGTCTTCTCTTGAATATTGGCCCTGTAATTTCTCACTGTCCGTTAGTCCCTTAAAGCTAGCGTATAAAAGTGTTGTCCAGACCCTAGTTGTCCCCAGCATTATGGCTGGCCTGAATTACCTGATCTGCTTTTATTAAAAGAAGAAATATAGTTTGTTTTATATTTATTGTATATTTAATTTCTAGAAGTCTATTTCTATGATAAATTTGCTAGATCTCTGTTTATGGTTTCCTATTTCCTGACAGTTTCATAAGTACGTGTTATATCTTATAATAATCATAGTTGTTTTATCATATCTGATCATTCCAACATACGGAGATTTTTTTCTTTACTGCATTTCTGTTACCTATGTTTATTCATGTTTCTTCTTGTTCATGGCACCTTACATGTTCTTGACTGTGTAATGCTTATTGGCACTGAAAAAATTGTCAGTATGGAGAATGTTGTAAGCAAAATAATGCTCCATCCACAAAGATGTCCATGTCCTAATCTTTGGAAACTGTGAATATGTTAGGTTACATGGCAATGGGAAATTAAGATTAAAAAATGAAATTAAAGTTGCTAATAAGCCGTATTTAGACTAGAGCTAGTATTCTGAATTATTCAGATAGGCCCAGTGTAACCGCAGGGGTCCCTAAAAATGGAAGAGGGAGGCAGGAAAAAATATTGAGAAGAAGTGAGTGTAAGAACGAATGGTCAGGGAAATGCAATATATTTTTTAAAGATTTTATTTATTTATTCATGAGACACACACACACAGAGGCAGAGACACAGGCAGAGGAAGAAGCAGGCTCCATGCAGGGAGCCCGACATGGGACTCGACCCCGGGGCCCCAGGATCACGCCCTGGGCCGAAGGCAGCGCTAAATCACTGAGTCACCCGGGCTGCCCAAGGAAACACAATTATTGATGGGCTTCAAAGTTGTGTGAACCAAGAAATGTAGGTACCCTCTAGCACCTAGAAAAGGCAAGTCAATGACTTTGGCTTAGGGAGACACAGGGTTGGACTTCTACTAGAGACTCTAATCTATAGATTCTTCTAATCTCATCTAATCTGTACTACTTTAAAATAAATCTGTCTTTTAGGCCACTGAGTTAAAGCAGCAAAAGAAAGGCAATAAAGATCCAGGGTAGAAGTACCTTGTTCCAGGGAAGTTTTTTGTTTTTGTTTTTTTGTTTTTTTGTTTTTTTTTTTATTTTTTTTTTTTTTATTTTTTTTTTTTTTGCATCTGTCAGGTGCCTGGCAGCATACTAGCCCAGGAATACCTTAAGGCAATTTAATACCAGGCAATTCCCTGGATCATCCTAAACTAGTTTGCAAATAAATGTGCTGGCCAGCTCTATTCATTAACAAGAACTCTTTTCTACAGTTCCACGTTATGGAAAAGAAGTGAGTATGTTAGAAACCATTGAATCATATACTTTAAATTCATGAATTATATGGTATATGAATTGTATCTTCATGAAGCTAATATATATATATTTTAAATATTTTTAATATATACTTTTTAATGTGGCTGTAGTTCTTTGAGTTTCTGTTTTTTTTTTAATTAGGTTTATGCTTTCACTCTGATATTGGCATCAAAGTTCCTTATTTTTGCAAAATGTTTCATGGAATGTACATATATAATTTTGTAGGTATTGAAAAAAGTTTCAAATGTCAGGGAGATAAAATAATATTTGGGCTTCTGTGTGTGCATGCTTACATGAGTCCGTGTGTGTAATCTTTGACAAAGCTGGTGTCCTTACTTTTGTTTACATGCCATGGTCAGACTCCTGCCCATTTCTTTACTCATGCTCCTTATGTCCTCCCAAATCACAGCAGTACCTTTGTTTGGTTTGGTTGTGTATTTCGTTAGCATTTTTCTTTAGTCCTTAAGGGTTAAAGCAATAAATGCCATATAAACATGTATTAAAACGAAAGGTCTAGCCATTTCTATTCAAAAATCACTAGGATTGTGGTAAAGCACTAGAGAAGATCTTTCCTGGCATAGAAAGGTGATGAATAATAATCGTGCCTGATTTCCATTAAATTCCTGCTGATATCTCTCAGTCAATCATTTCTAAAGGAATGATACTGTGTATAAGTGATTATTTTTATTAGTAGATTTTATTTTTAGAGCAGTGTTAAGTTTAGAGAAAACTTGAAGGGATAATACAGGGAAGTCCTTTTGCCAGCAGTTTCCCCCATTAACCTCTTCCAGTAGTGCAGTACATTTGTTACATTTGACCATTTTTAACTAAAATCCATAGTTTACATTAGTTTTCACTGTTTGTGTTGTACGTTTCCATGAGTTTTGACAATGCATGATATCATATGTCCACCATGATAGGGTCATTGAGAATAATTTCACCACCTTAAAAACGTCCTGTGCTGCAACTAAGCTATCCCTTGCTTCCTCCCCCAGAAATCCTGGCAACCAGTGATTTTTTTTTTTTTTTTTTTTTTTTTACTGTTTCTGTGGTTTTACCTTTTTTCAGAATATCATGGGATTTTAATTCATTTCTGATCTGAGAACATGCTTTGTGTGAATTACATTCTTTTGAATTTGTTAAGGTATTTTTTTATAGTCAAAATTTGGTTTATCATGGTGAATGTTCCATGTGAGCTTAATTATGTGTATTCTACTATTATTGGATGAAGAGTTCTATAAATGTCAATTAGACCCAGTTCAGTTCAACTATAGCCTTACTGATTTTCTACCTGCTGGATATGTTAATTAATAATACAGTAGTGTTGAAATCTCTGAGTGTGATAGTGGATATATCTATTTGTCCTTGAAGTTCTATTAGATTTTGGTACAAATTTTTTGATTCTCTGTTATGTTAGATGCATACATATTACGGATTTTATGTCAGACTTGTGTCTTCATTATGTTATGTTGTCTTAGAGAATTGACACTTCTATCATTATGTTAATGCCCCTCTTTACTTGTAATACGTTTCCTTGTTATGAAGTCTGACTTGTCTCAAATTAATATAGTTACTTCTGCTTTCTCTTGATTTTGGTATAACTTTCCAAGTCTTTACTTTTAATGTAGCTGTATTTTTATATATAAAGGGGGTTTCTTGTAGACAACATGTAGTTGGGTCTTGGTTTTGATCAACTCTGATGGTCTTTGTCTTTTAATTGGCGTATGTAATCATTTACATTTAACATGATTACTAATATGGTTGGATTGATATCCATCATACTAGTAACTGTTTTGTGTTTGTTGCCATCATTCTTTGTTTCTTTGTTTCTTTTTTTGGTCTTTCCCTATTTTTCTACCTTCTCTGGTTGTTTTTTTTTTAATTTTTATTTATTTATGATAGTCACAGAGAGAGAAAGAGAGAGAGGCAGAGACATAGGCAGAGGGAGAAGCAGGCTCCATGCACCAGGAGCCTGATGTGGGATTTGATCCCGGGTCTCCAGGATCGCGCCCTGGGCCAAAGGCAGGCGCCAAACCGCTGCGCCACCCAGGGATCCCCCTTCTCTGGTTTTAATTGAGCATTTTATATGATTCCAGTTTTCTTCCTTCTTAGAATGTCAATTTTACTTCTTGTTTTAATTTTTTGATTATTTCCCTAGAGTTTGAAATATACATTTACAACTAGTCTTAGCTCACTTTCAAACAATACTAGCTTGCTACATAGGTAGTACAGGTGTCTTAGAATATTCTAGATTCCTTCCTCTTTTCCTTTGTAACATTGCCATCATTCATTTCACTCATCCATAAGCTATAGTCATTTGGCATATTGTTGTTATTATTTTGAACAAATGTGTAAATGATTTTTAAGAAATCTTGGAAGAATACTAATTGATGTTTAGATAACACAATTACTGTCTTCAATGAAACGCACCAATCAACGTATTCTCTAATAATTGGGCTGTAATTTCACATTCAAAAAGATACTTGTGTTTCACTGCAAACCTGAGTGAATGTTAAAACTAATAAACACATGATCTACTGAGCATTTGCTATGCTCTAGGCACTGTTCCAAGTTTCTTACATGCATTATCACAGTTCCTTCTCACAAAATCTTTGTACTCTTCCCTGTTTTACAGTTGAATAAACTAAAGCACAAAATATTTACATAACTTGCCTAAGGACACAGGACTAATAAATTCCAGTAATTGTGAAAGTAAGATTTGAATTCATGCATTGTGGTTCCAGAGCATGCATGTATTTATTTATTTATTTATTTATTATTTATTTAACACTATTCTGTCTCCAAGTATAGGGAAGGAAATATAAAATAATGAAGGAATGGAAACTAAATATTTATTAAACACAGTGTCCTAGAAATCATTCAATTACTTTATTTAATTAGTAATTACATTATGCATATCATTTAATTTAATTCTCACAATGTCCTATTAGATTTTTTATCACCTTTTATAGATAAGGAAACTATAGTTCAAAAAGATTAAATAATTTGACCAAGGACATGTACCAAAACAATGAGAGGGCCATTATTGTAACTAAGTTCTGTTAGACTCCAAATAATATGCTATACTACACTTATTGAAAAATCATCTCAGATTTCTCTAGTATATTGGAATATACTAGTAGGACACTTGCCAGGTTATTATACACTTGAAAATAGCAGGAGCATGAGAAACATGAAACCCTGAGATAAAAGGTGCCAGGCTCCCTAACTGAAAATCATGGAAAAGCCCTTGGTTACTCTTTAAAAGACCACTGCTGTCATCATCACCACTATCATGATTTTCATGTTCATCATCATTGATTTGGCCAATTAAAAAGAGATTTAAGTTCTTTATCCTCTAAAATATAATTTATATGGTGATGGACTAAGTTATGCCATTACAAATAAAATATTTTTCTGAACTCATTTTAGTAAGTACATGTTAAATACTCTGTAGAAGGTTATGATCTTTTCCTCCTCCAAATGCAAATGCTTTTGACACCTTTCTTATTCTGAAGCTTAGTGAGTTTAATTTAATGATAGGCAATTCTGTGGCTTAAGTTGTGAGAGAGATATTTTTAAAGATTTTATTTATTCACTTGAGAGAGTGAGCAAGAGAGAGAGAGAGAGAGTACATGAACAAAGGGCAGAGGGAGAAACAGATTCTCCCACTAAGCAGGGAGCCAACTTGGGGCTCCATTCCAGGCCCCCGGGATCATAACCTGAGCTGAAGATAGATTCTTAACTCACTGAGCCATCCAGGCACCCCTGTTGTGAGATATTGAAATGAAAATAATTCAGGACACTTATTAAAACTTTAAGGAGTCTCAATTTAGAGCAGCTTTTGCAAAATCACCAGTTATAAGTTGTTATTTTCACAGAATCAGTAATGAGTTTTAAGTCAAGCTGAGATAACTCACCAGTTTGTCAGAACCTGGGCTGGGCTATGCACTTTTTAGGGTGAATTGTTGAACATTGGACATCATTTAGAGCCTTCTGCTACTTTTGCCAAAGTAGAGAATAGAAGAATAGAGAAGCCCACATAATTTATGCCTAAGTGTTTTAGTATTTGTCAAAAAAAAAAAAAGAGAGAGAGAGAGAGAGAGAGAGAGAGAGAGACATATAGTGTAACATCACTTTTTGTGAATCTTCTTTAAACACCAAAAATCAACATTAAAAAATGTAAAAATAACTCTCATCTTACTAACTATCATGTAGTAATCATAATTACCTCTCCGAATTTTCACAAGGACTTTACGAGATGGCTATTAATTATAATCCCTGTTATGGAGGTAGATGAAGCTCAGAGAGATTATTAAGCCTTATTCAAAGCCATATAGCTCTACTCTAGTAATATGTGAAGCTAGAATTTGATCCTATGTCTCTCTTTTACCAAAGCCTATGCTTTAAATACTGATTTTGCTAGTCACAGTGAGTATATAGTCTTAGTTACTTAAGACCAAGTTCTCCTCTTGAAATAATAATTTTTGGTTCTATCCCATTACTTCTTTATTCAGAAAGATACTTCACAAGAGAATCAAATAAACTGGTAAATAACTGCTGATTGCAAAGTTATTTTTTACATTGTTGTAAAACCTGCCCCCTGTCACTATCCTCTACTGGTTTTCTTGATATGTAATATGAGACCCAAAGAGCCTCTTAAATCACAAAGAACAATGACTCTCAAGATACTAAGACTGGAAGAGGCCTTTTGAGCCACTATATAGCAGATTCTAGTTCCTTTTCCTTCACTGGGACTGTGGTTCTCACAAATTGAATATGGATTTAAGAAAATGATTTAAACTCAAGGGGAAAAAACAACTTCATTTCCACAGATGGTTCCGAAAATGACTGAAAGAAATCCTGAGATGAAATATGTTCATGAAATTTAAGGTTGAGCCTACAGAAAAACCACCATACAGGGATGGTGGAGGGCTAGGAGCCAAAAATTTACTTTATGAATCCACTGCAATGTTTAGTGAAAACTAGGTCAGTCGGACTCTGTGATCTTTGGTAACTCCTATCTCCGCAGACACAGGCATCTTTTTCAATGTTGAACCACAGAGCAGAAATGATTTTCCACAAAATAACATTTTCCTATGATTTATCCTTTTGGTAAAAAATAATAGTGTAAAATGGAGTTTGGGGATTTTAAAAAATAGTTTAGTATATGAAATATTATGGAGTAATATGAAATAATGATAAGTTTTATGTTTAATAGACAGTATAACCAACCTGAGAAAATAAAGTTAGACACCCTCTGACTCACCCCTCCAGATGAAAATACACAGAGTGGAGAGAGGAAAGAACATACCTAAGGCCTTCCTGGTATCAGATATTAGAGTTAGGAGGTTAAGCTGTGTGCTATGCCCTTTAATTCTGTCTTCTGCATACAGAAATAATAATAGTAACACTACATACCTACATAATATATACATACATGTGGAGACACATATACACACACACACCTAAATACATATACACCTCACAAAAGCCCTATAAAGTGAATACTATTCATAACATGTTGGATGGATGAGGAAGTAGGGAGAAGGGATAAATACCTTTTGCAAAGTTACATAGCTAAGAAGTGGTGAAACGGAGTTATGAATTCAGGTAGCCTGTATGTAGAGTCTGTACACATAACTACTTCACTATATTGCCTCCGTAGTCCAATTTGAACCTTAAACGTAACTAAGATTTAATCAAAACTTTCACTGAGGTCTCAATTGTGGGTGAACCTCAGAATATCATTACCTTTATTTTATCACTTAATAAGTAGCAGGTGGAAATATGCCTTGTCACTCAGAAGGCTCTTATATAATACTAACTTCAACTTCAGTTCCCTGTCATGAGAAAATGAAAGCAAGGAATTGTAAAGGACTCACTCAAGATTGTAGGATAAGGAGAAAATAATTCCAATACTGGAACTCAGATGTTCTTACTCAGAATCCTTCTAACCTGTTGACCAGCAGCATGTATTCCCAAAGCACAGAGGTTTGTCTGGCCCAAGGCAGGATCATAGAATTGGAGGGACCTCTAACATGTTCAAAGGCCATGGACCTGTAGATTTTTCAAGAATTCTCTAAGCTCCTGGATATAATATAAACTATTCTCTAAGTAATTGAAAGCTATTTCTTGAGGTAGTCTCTGTTGGAAAAAGCACAGCTTTTGTGAAGGCTGACATGGCCTCTAAGGTCTGACTTTGTCACTCTCACTTATTGTCTAACACATGAATACAAGTCAGAGGACATTATTTATATTAGCCAACAATCAGCCTTATATTTGAAGATTAATGAAACCACAGATCAGGAATCTTGTAGATGCTCCTTTAAATACACATTCTCAAATAAATATTTGTATGTGTAGACATTCTGGAATTTTAGTAAAGTGGATGGAATAAATACGCCAAAATGTATCTGTAGGAATACCAGGTCATTCTGAAATTAGTCATCATAATAGATTTTAGATTTATGTAATACAGTATATAGAGGCAAAATTTCCATGTTTATACCATGCTCATGAAATATAGTTTATATCTGTCTTCTATACGCATGGTGTATTCACAAGTGTCAGGCAAAGAGAAGAATAAATAGAGACAGGTACTCCAGGAGACAGGAATTGCACATACATAAGTCTTGCATCAATCTAAGGAGTAAAGATTATCTCTCACTTGACCCTTCCTTCCATGCAACACACTAAACTTTTTATTTATTTTTATTTTATTTATTTATTTTTTTTTTAAGATTTTATTTATTTATTCATGAGAGACACATAGAGAGAGAGAGAGAGAGACACAGGCAGAGGGAGAAGCAGGCTCCATGCAAAGAGCCCTATGTGAGACTCAATCCAGGGACTCCAGGATCACGCCCTGAGCCGAAGGCAGACGCTTTAACAGCTGAGCCACCCAGGTGCTCCACAACTAAACTTTTTAGAAAGGGTTCTGCGAATGCCTAAATTCTAAATAACTCTTCATTCATTGAAAATGAAAAAAAAAAATTTAATCTGTAAACTTCCTCTCCACCCTGTCTCTCTATCATCACTCCCCTAATCTTCCCCAGATCTGCTTGTTGAAGTCTACCCACCCTTCAATAAGAAGATCAAATGGGATTTCTTCAAGGAATTCACTATTAAGCATGACCACCCCCATCATATTTCCACATGAAATTATTCTTGTTTTCTCCCCTGTACTCCTGTATCACCTTTCTCATACCACCATTATAGCATTTATATGTATTTAAATTAAAACACTAGAGAAAAGTTCTCAGTGGAAATCTGTCTTGGTCAATTAGTAATTATTGCTGATCATTTTCAATGAAAGCTGACAAAAAAGGAGGAGGAAGCTGCAGGGCTCCTTGGGGGCAGCAATTCCACCCTCTCCCTCTTTTCTAAGAATGGGCTTTCATTTCCAGGTATCAGCCCTCTTGGGTGGCAGTTGACTTGTTTTTATGACCTTCTGAGGTTAAGGAGCCAACTAGAGTTTTACTCCTAGGACCAGTCTGGTCCATTGATTTGAATTAAAGGGAGAAAGTTGTTTCTAAGAGAGATGATTTGTGCGCCTGCCCTCCACTAACTGCAGTGGCCCCCCAAAAGCTGATTCCTAATTGTTAATATGGAAACCTTTCATTTTCTGAGTTTCAGGTTGAGCAATTGAAATGGAGTCTTTATTCTCAACCAGCCTCCTCCCAAGGGCACAGTGGTAAACCATAGGTTACAGTGTCATTATTTAGGCTGTCTTAATTGCAGCGATTAGAATTAGAAGGCAAGCTTACATTAATTTTAATAAAAAAATGGGTATAGAGTTCAGGGAACAAGGTAAAATACTGCTTTTGATTCACAGTATAAATATGACAATGTTTTGTACACATCACCATTATAATTTGGCAAAATCAAGACTATTTCCAAAGCTTTATTATATTTTGGCGACTAGACCATTTTTTAAAGGCTATAGTTTATTGTTCTCTGTGGTATAAACTAGGTTTGTAACATGTCTACAAAAATTGAAACATACCTATGCTAGTTCATTGGCATTACCAATGTCATTTAAAATTATTAATCAAAAAAAAAAAAAGAAATTATTAATCACGTAGCCCAACAGTGGAAATCTGCCTGTTTCCTAGGTACTTTGAAAATCAGTCAGCAATCAACACCAGTGGTGTTTTTAATTTAATTATAACAGATTATGTAGTTATAATTGATATGCAATAAACTTTACATATATAAGGTGCATATTTGACCATTTTTGACACACACACACACACACACACATATATATAAAACACACATGAAATCACTGTAATCAAGAAAATGAACATAACTATCACTGTCAAAAGTTTCCTCGTGTCCCTTTGTGAACCCTATCCTCACCTTTCCTGTCCTGTCAATTACTTTACATTTTGGGAATTTTAATTAATTAAGTTTTTAAAGTTTTTTTTTATTTTTTTTATTGAAGTTCGATTTGCCAATATATAGTATAACACCCAGTGCTCATCACATCAAGTGCCTTCCTCAGTGCTCATCACCCCGCCCGCCTCCCCTTCCACTACCCTTTGTTTCCCAGAGTTAGGAGTCTCTCATGTTTTGTCTCCCTCTCTAATTTTTCCCACTCATTTTCTCTCCTTTCCCCTAGAATCCCATTCGCTGTTTCTTATATTCCCCGTATAAATGAAACCATATAATGATTGCCCTTCTCCGATTGACTTACTTCACTCAGCATAATACCCTCCAGTTCCATCCACATCAAAGCAAATGGCGGGTATTCGTCACTTCTAATGGCTGAGGAATATTCCATTGTATACATAGACCACAGCTTCTTTATCCATTCATCTTTCCATGGACACCAAGATTCACCAAGGTTATGTATTGGACATTTGGGTTGCCTCCAGTTTAGGTGTAATACAAGCAAAACTCATATAAATATTTTAGTATAAGTTCTCTTGTGTGCATATGAATACATTTCTCTTGGGCACATACCTGGGAGCGGAATGGCTGCATTATATGATAGACATGTGTTTAATTTTTTAAGAAACTTGCAAACTGCTTTCTAAAGTGGTTGCACCACTTCTGATGGGGCTGAAATTAAGATTTGTTTTCATGCGGGATCCCTGGGTGGCGCAGCAGTTTGGCGCCTGCCTTTGGCCCAGGGCGTGATCTGGAGACCCGGGATCGAATCCCACATCAGGCTCCCGGTGCATGGAGCCTGCTTCTCCCTCTGCCTATGTCTCTGCCTCTCTCTCTCTCTCTCTCTCTGTGACTATCATAAATAAATTAAAAAAAATTAAAAAAAAAAGGAAGATTTGTTTTCATGCCTCATTAAACACGTGAACTGTGAAATGTGTCGGGTATATATAGGTCATGTGGATTTCAGGCAAGAGGAAGAGACTCTGCCCCATTTTGTAATTGCTCTTGTGGGAAGCATCTATTGGTTGATTCTTTAATCATATGTCCTTTAGTTTGTGTTTTGTTTTTGTGTTTTGAAAGTTTTTATTTCTTCTTCACTTCTTTTTTTTTAAGATTTTATTTATTTATTCATGAGACAGAGAGAGAGAGAGGCAGAGACACAGGCAGAGGGAGAAGCAGGCTCCATGCAGGGAGCCCGACGTGAGACTCGATCCCAGGTCTCCAGAATAAGGCCCTGGGCCAAAGGCAGGTGCTAAACCACTCAGCCACCAGGGCTGCCCCACTTTTTTTTTTTTTTTTAAACAAGTGTTGGTGAGGATGTGGAGAAATTGGAACCCTTCACAATGTAAGTGGGAATGCAAAATGGTAGAGCTACTAGAGACAACAGTATGGGGGTTCCTCAAAGAATTTAAGATGGAACTACTATAAGATCCAACAATCCCATTTCTGGATCTTTATCTGAAAGTATTGAAATCAGGATCTTGAAGAGATATTTGTACTCCTGTGTCCATTATAGCATTATTCACAATAGCAAAGGGGTGGAAACAATCCACATGCCCAGCAGTGAATAAATGGATGAAGAAAATACGGTATATCCATTCAGTGGAATATTATTCAGACATTAAAATAAATTCTGGCATATAGTACAGCATGGATGAAACTTGAGGAAATTATACAAAGTGAAATAATTCACAGACAGACAGTTCCTGCATGATTCCACTTTTATGGGGTATCTAAAGTAATCAAACTCATTGAAGTGGAAAGCAGAATGATGGTTGCCAGGGCTAGAGAGTGGGGATATGGACAGTTAGTATTAAACTGAGTTTCAGTTAAGCAAGATATATAAGCTCTAGAGACCTGCTATACAGCACTGTGTGTATGGGCAGCAGTAATGTATTATACACTTAAAAATTTGTTAAGGGGTTACATCTCATGTTAAATTCTTACAGCAATAAAATAAAATCTAAAAATATAGACCTTTTTTTTTTTAGAGTAGTTTTACTTTCACAACAAAACTGAGCAGAAACCATAAAGTTTTTATATATGCCCTGCCCCACTCCCAACAACCTCCCTATCAGCACCCCCACCACCCTGGTATGTTTGTTAACATTAATGAATCTACATCGATCCATCATTATCACCAAAAATCCATAGTTTACCTTAGAGTTCGTTCTTGGTGCTGTACATTCAATGGGTTTGGACAAAGTTATAAGAGCACATACATATCCACCATCATAGTATCCTACCGAGTAGTTTCACTGACCTAAAATTTCTCTGTGTTCCACCTATTCATCCTTCCCTCTTCCCAACCCTGGGTAATCACTGATCTTTTTACTATCTCCATACTTTTGCCTTCTCTAGAACGTCATATATTTGGAATCATAACAGTATGGAGCCTTTTCAGATTGACTTCTTTCACTTCGTAGAATGCATTTCACTTTCCTTCATGTCTTTTCATGGCTTGATAGCTCACTTCTTTGTGTAGTGCTAATACTCCATCGTTAGCTTGGCTTTTTACTCTCTTAAAAGTGCAATTTAAAAAGTAGAAACTCAGGTAGCTCCGGTAGCTTAGTAGTTTAGCACCGCCTTCAGCCCGGGGTGTGATCCTGGAGACCAAAGATCGAGTCCTATGTCAGGCTCCCTGCACGGAGCCTGCTTCTCTCTCTGTCTGTGTCTGCCTCTCTCTCTCTCTCTCTCTCTCTCTGTGTTTTTCATGAATAAATAAATAAAATCTGCAGGGGGTGGGGGTGAATGGTTGACGGGCACTGAGGGGGGCACTTGACGAGATGAGCACTGGGTGTTATTCTGTATGTTGGCAAATTGAACACCAATAAAAAATAAATTTATTATTAAAAATATATAAATAAATAAAATCTTTAAAAAATAAAAATAAAAAGTAGAAACTTATAATTTTGATGCAGTATTATTCCCCAGTTTTTCTTTATTTTGTGGACCATCTTTTTAATATTGTTTTTAAGAAATCTTGGCTTAAGTGGCAACTGGGTGGCTCAGTCAGTTGAGCATCTAACTGTTTCAGCACAGGTCATGCATGATCTCAGTCCTGGGGTAGAGCCCAGCATCAGGCTCAGCACTTGGTGGGGAGTCGTTTTGAGGATTCTCTCTTTCCTCCTCCCTCTGCTCCTCCTCCTGCTTGTGTTCTCTCTCTTGCTCTCTCAAATAAATAAATAAATCTTAAAAAAAAAAAAAATCTTGGCTTAAATCAAGGATGCAAAGATTTCTTCTTATATTTTCTTCCAAAATTTTGTAGTTTAAGATTTTACATTTAGGTCTAGTATATGTTTTGAGTTAATATTTGTATATGGTGTGACATTTGAATTGAAGTTCATTATTTTGGCATCTAGAGATCCAATTATTTCTGTAGCACTTCTTGAAAAGACTATTCTTTCACTGTTGAGTTGACTTTGTACCTTTGTTGAAAAGCAGTTGCCCATATTTATGAAAAGCTACTTCTGGATGCAAGGATATTTATTGATTTATTTTCTTTCTTAATGCCAGTATTACAGTGGCATGATACTGTAGGTTTTTTAAAGTGGTTTTTTTTTGTTGTTGTTGTTTATGCAATCTCTACACCCTATGTGGGACTTGAACTCATGACCTCAAGATCGTAAGTCACACACCTTCCTGAGCCAGCCAGGCATCCCTATAGTTTTTAATTAAAGTCTTGAAATTATGTTGTGTTTTTTCTCTGAATCTATTCTTTTTCAAAAAATATGTTTTGGTTATTCTAGATTATTTCAATTGCCATATGAATTTTAGAATTGATTTATTAATTTCTATAAATGTTTGATAGAATTCACCAGTGAAGCCATCTGGTTCTGAAGTTCTCTTTGTAGGGTGTTTTTTTTTTTTTAATCAATATAGGAATATTCAAGTTATCTATTTCTTCTTAAGTGGGCTTATGTAGTTTGTGTCTTTCAAGGAATTTATTCATTTTCTCTAATTCGTTGAAATTATTAACATAGAGTTATATGTTATGTCCTCTTATTATCCTTTCAACATCTGTAGCATCTGTTCTGATGCCATCTCTCTCCTCAAGTTGGTAATTTGTAATTTGTGTCTTCTCTATTTTTGTTTCCTGATCACTCCAGTTAAATCTTTTTTAAAGTCCAAGCTGATAATTTCTACCTTTTAAGTGATGACATTTGAACTATTTTCCTTTAATATGACTGTAAGTAAGTTCTCATACTCTGTCTTGAGAACTCTGCCTTTAACTCTCCAGATGCTCAGGGTATCTGTCAGTCTTTGTCTGGGTTCCCCTATTTGCACCACAACCTGGAAAATCTCTCAAGACAGTAAGGCAGAGGCTAGGGAATTGGATACCTCATTTGTTACCCATTTCTCAAGGATCACTCTCTTCTACTTCCTGATGCTCAATGCCTTAAAAAACATTGTTTGATATATTTTTCACTTAAAAAAATGTTTTAGGCAGGACAGGAGGGTATATCTAGTGTCTCTTATGGCATTGTGGTTGAAAGAAGGAGTCCCAAATAATTCTAGTTATATTACTTACAGTGTATTCCAAACATTTAGCATACAGAAAGATGTATAAACATGTAAAATCTACCCAGCTTGTGACCCTGAACAAATTACAAATGGATTTCATAAAATGATGATTATCAAAACATATTTTTATCATATGTTTACTTAATGGACTATGGTAAGGGTTAAATGAGAGGTACTACTTCATAATGAAGGCCAAACTGGACATTAGGAGTGAAATGATGGTATATTACAAGCCAGAAAAGTTACTTAATTATATTGCATATGATAGATATCCATGCTTGCACTTACTAGAGAATCTATTTCCTTTTTTATTGATATATAATTGACATATAACATTATATTAGTTTCAGGTATGCAACATAATAGGAGATCTGTTTTCAAATCAGACCCCAAATAGTTGCTTTTCCTGCATAAGGAAGCAGGTTAAATTGTTTCCTAAAATGTCTAGGTTAACTAACTTCACAGAAGCCTTCGCATGGTCAATGGCTTAAGAGCCCTTGCATTAGATCTCTAAGCTTACTTCCAAATTTGGGAATCTTTATTTCTATCTTTTCATTAGAAACATTGTACACCTATGTAAAAGTGGAGGGATATTTCCATAAGATTTTTTTTAGAGAAATAAACATAAAGTCCTGACTTACAGAGATAATAATGGTGACCAATGGCCATCTTAGATTTGAATATATTTTCATTTCTCAGGGTTCCGTATCTAAAATTTATTTTCTCAGTAAAATATGTAAGATGATCATAAATGGCCCAGACTTACATTTCTTACAGCTATTTAAAAATTACTCATCTTTCCAATAGTGACATAATACATATCATTACTCATCAATATGGTTTTAATATCCATGCCAGATGATTTCATAAAATAAAGTGATTATAAAACTAACTGGTCAGGTTAATGAACAAATTACATAATTATTCTATTTATCAATATAATTACCATTATGACTAACATGGTTGAAAACAGCAAACTTATACATCACATTATCAAATTCACTATGCAAAATCAGAAGGGGAATTTACCCTTTAGCCTTTTAAACATGACTCATATCCAGTTCACAAGGCACTGAGATCTGCTGTGGTATCTAGCCTATGTAATAGGAAGCTGAGCAGGGGTCTATATATAATAAAAAGAAGAAGGAAAATGACAGGCATCAAGATGTGTAGCACATATTAAGAGCACTGGACCCATATTTTACATGTTTAAAGAGCTTTTAACACCAACATATTTTTTATCATATTTCTTTATGTTTTAAGAATATCAAGAGGTGGTGTTTTATCTTTAAACATTTACTGTTAACCTTCAATTTCTCTCTATAATAATATTGAGTTGTATAGATATCATTTTGCATTTTTTATGGATTTGTTTTTGTGGAATTCTGGGCATCTGCTGAATAAGCACATTTATATCCTGACATTCTATTAATCTAATATTCCCCCAATTTTATTTGATATTTGATTGCCTTTGGTGGTGTCACACATTGCTGGCATAAATGTTCCTGTGGAATCGTAAACGAACTTTACTAAGACTTTACATTTCCTATACTTTACAACTTGGATGTTTTAGGACTTACAGGAATGGGAATTCTAGTACCATTTTAGTATCAGCTTCTTATAAACAACTTAGGTATATTTTCACCTTTATTTTTGCCATTTAACATATTTTGTGGTCATGTTGGTCCAACTTTCCCAGAAATAAATATAGCTTGAGTTTTGTGTAGTTACTACATAAATTTAAATCTTTCAAATATCCAACCCTTTCATCTGATATTACTTACAACTACTAAGAAAGTTATGAGATTATAAAGATTGTTATTCGTCTAGTCAAAGAAATATCTTTGTTTTTAATGTGAAACAGGAGTCTTCATAAACTAGAAACTTAATATTCTGTAGGTGCCAAGGACAGGCTTCCCCAAAATGTGCCACAATGGCATATTGATTATTTTAAATAAAAATTATTTGAGAGACAGCTTGCACAAGAAGGACACTCAGGGGACACCTGGGTCGCTCAGCGGTTGGGCACCTGCCTTTGGCTCAGGTTGTGATCCCAGGATCCGGGATCGAGTCCTGCATCGGGCTCCCTGCATGGATCCTGCTTCTCTCTCTGCCTGTGTCTCTGCCTCTCTCTCTCTCTCTCTGTCTCTCATGAATAAATAAATAAATAAATCTTTAAAAAAAAAAAGAAGGACACTCAGACCCTCCTCTGTCCCCCTAAAAGCAGAAAAAAATCTCCCATGTGAAAGATACCCTCCCTGTACCAGGGGACAAGAACATACTTATCACCAAAGGTGGGAAATTCAGAGCCCAGAAGGCTGTATTAACAACCCTGTTACATTTTACTAATTTACTGTCTCCACTCAAATTCTGTTTAGAATTCCTTACTACTTGAAGCTTCCAAGTTTCCTTTGCCCTGTCAAGTGCTCACAGATCTATTGTCTCTTTGTCCAGAAAATATCAAAACTGCTTGCACTCTGGTCATTTTTTTTAGGTCTCAATTTCATTATTGAGCCTCCATGTGCACATAATAGAACTTTGTTTTTTTTTCCTTCTGCTAATCTTTTTCATGTAAATTTAATTAGTCTGGCTGGAAGACCTTGAGGATAGAGAAGAATTTCTCCTTCCCTTCAATACACAACAAGCATTTCCATGATTGTTGTTAAGTGTGTATACAATTAATCAATCAGTTCATCATCTTGACTGAATTGGTCAAATTTGGTCATAATCTTGGATCTTTAAAGCTCTAGCTCAAACAAACCTATGTGTCAACCACTGGTTCAGAAGTTTTTGTTTTTGTTTTTTTCATTTTTTTAACATTTTATTTATTTATTCATAGAGACAGAGAGAGACAGAGACAGAGACACAGGCAGAGGGAGAAGCAGGCTCCATGCAGGGAGCCCGATGTGGGACTCGATCCTGGGTCTCCGGGATCACACCCCGGGCTGGAGGCAGTGCTAAACCCACTGAGCCACCAGGGCTGCCCCTAGTTCAGCAGTTTTGAGTGAACATCACTGAACTTCTTTATGTATGTCAGACAAAATATGTGTGGTTATGCTATGATTACAATAGCCACAAAACCTCAAGGGCTTAAAACAATAAAAGGTGTACTCTTGCTTATGCTATATGTGAATCTTCAATTGGCAGGGGACCCAGATCATCATTGTTACTCAAGGACCCACACAGAGCAGCCACCATCTCAACCATCCTTAGTTACTTTACCTCTAGTAATAGTCTTCTGGAGGGTGTGGTTTTGACAATTAAATCCTCCCACTGAGAGTGATCATACATTATTTCTATTTGCAACTCATTGACCTGATCTCATGAGACCCTCTCAACTACAAGTTTAATTTTACCATGTGTCCGGAAGACAGAGACTTGGAAATATTTGTTGAAGAGCATTCATGACTACTTCACATTACATATTTTTCACATTGTATGATTAAAGAATTTTGCTTAATTAAATGTATAAACCTCAATGTAAAAGACAGAAACATGTGGAACTGACTTACATGTCTTATGTTCAAGTTGAATGCCTCATGTTCAAGTTAGATGTTCGAAGTTTAAGGTAAACATTTCCTGCTCAAGTTAAACTACCCCAAAAGCCAAAACAAACCAGGCAAAAACAAGGTAGAGCATTTACATAGCATATAAGACAGCAGCCCAAATGTTCTGAGGAACTGACATTCACATTTTCCACCAAGATTATCTTACTTTAAAAAAAAAACTATAGTTATTCCTAATTGAAAAAGGGTAAAATTAATTTTTATATTGGTTATACGGAGACCTAATTATATGATACTAATTACGTTTTCTCTGAAAATCGTTATTTGCAATGGTTATGTATATAAAATGTTTTTCCTTCATAAAATAAGATGAAATCAGAGAGGGAGACAAGCCATAAGAGACTCTTAACTTTAGGAAACAAACTCAAGGTTGCTGGAGGGGAGGTGGGTAACTGGGTGATGGGCATTAAGAAGGGCATGTGAGGGCAGCCTGGGTGGCTCATCGGTTTATTTATTTATTTTTATTTTTATTTTTTTGTTTTTGGCTCATCGGTTTAGCGTTGCCTTCAGCCCAGGGTGTGGTCCTGGAGACCCGGGATCGAGTCCCATGTCAGGCTCCCTGCATGGAATGGAGCCTGCTTCTCCCTCTGCCTGTGTCTGTGCCTCTCTCTCTCTGTCTCTGTGTCTCTCATGAATAAATAAATAAAATCTTAAAAAAAAAGACTGATGAATCACTAAACTCTAGCTCTAAAACTAATAATACACTAGATGTTGTTTCTTTTTAAATAAAAATTTTAAAAAGAAATGTTTTCCTTTATGTTTATGAAGTTCTTAACTAAAAAACATCAAAACAATTTCATTTCTCTTGCTTTTCAAGCTACAATATTGGAAAATTTCATTCAAAAGGAACTGAAATATGAGAAAATTGCTTTTGGCAAATTCTAGCAGAGCTTAAAAAAAACAAGGCAAATGGGGAAGAAGCAAAAGTTTACCCTTTTAGTCTTAGCCTCTTCACTGAAGAAAAGGAATCCTCTTTTATGCATGATTTTGAAACTTTTTTTGTGATTTTTATTCACAGCAAGAAATAATTTTGAATTGCTATTTAAAAAGTGTGTGTGTGACAAAATAAAAGTATCATGAAATAATACTTACCCTTAATTTGAGATGTTTTTCTGAAATTTCCCACTGTATTTTATTACATTATACTAAAAATACATGCTTCTTGTGATCCACTAAATTTATTTCACAGTTAATTGGATGCTACCTAAAGTTTAAAAAGTATTTTAGTGAACTTAAGCAATATAATTGTAAAAGTTCCCTCAACCAAGGAACATGTAAAATATAATATGTGAATATTGAAAATCAAACTCCAATATTAAATTTCTATTAATAATGGATCAGAATGGACAGAGAATAGGTCTGATTTACTACTGTATCTTCCATGTCTAGTACAGAGTCTGGATAGTGTAGAGGCTCACTGTGGAAGGAAGGAAGGAAGGAAGGAAGGAAGGAAGGAAGGAAGGAAGGAAAGAGGGGGATGAATACATTTTTCACCATGAAATCTTAGTATTTGCACACTTTTAGGGTAATAAAAATAAAAATCATTGACAGTGCCTCAAAGAATTAAACCTAGAATTACCATATAATTTCAGAAATTCAATTTCTAGGCATATACCCAAAAGAATTGAAAACAAGGACTCAAATAGATATTTGTACACCCCTGTTCACAGCATTATTCACAATAGCCAAAAGATGAGCCAAAACAACCCAAATATCCATTAGATAGAGGAATGGATAAACACAATGTGGTGTATAAATACAATGGAATCATTCAATCTTAAAAGGGAAGGAAATTTTGATGGATGCTACAACATGGATGAACCCTAAAAACTTGATGCTAAGTGAAAGAAGCCAGACAGAAAAACACAAAGACTACATGACTCCATTTATATGAAGAATCTCAAGTTATCAAATTCTTTCCAACAGAAGGTAAAATAGTGATTATCAGGGGCTGGTGCAGGGGGGCTGTGGGGATTGGAAAGTTACTGCCTAATGGGTACAGAGTTTCAGTTTGAAGTGAAAAAGTTCTGGAGATAGGGATTATGGTGTCAAGATCAGGTGAATATACTTTATGCTACTTAACTGTCAAAACAGTTAAAATGGTAAATTTTAGGTTATGTAATGTTTTACCACAATAAAAATGTATCAGTCATTATTACTGCCTTTAACAACGCTTCATACCTGTCACAGCTCTTTAAAGATTCCAAAATTATTTAGGGGCGCCTGGGTGGCTCAGTGGGTTAAGCGTCTGCCTTCAGCTCAGGTCATGATCCCAGAGTCCTGGGATCGAGCCCTGCATCAGGCTCCCCATTCTCCCTCTCCTTCTGCCTCTCTGCCAGTTTGTGCTCTCTCTCTCTCTCTCATAAATAAATAAAACTGTTAAGAAAATAAATAAATAAGTCTCCAAAATTATTGAGTATATGATCTCCTTTGATAGTCCTGAGAACAACCCTGCAGTACACACAGCGTAGCTGTTATTATTCCATTTTGAAGATGAGAAAAATGGAGCTCAGGGAGTTTAAGTGATTTATCCAAATGATACATAGCTAACAGGTGGAAGAATAGACTCTTTAACTCATCCCAAGTTTTCAGATTGAAGTCTGACATTTTTCTCTGACACTCCATTCAAAAAACTAATGGTTCCATGGGGAATACATTCCCAAGACCCCATGGATGTCTGAATTCAGGGGTAGTACTGAATCCTATATAGACTATGATTTTTCCTATATGTACATACCTATGATAACGTTTATTTTATGAAATTAGGCTGGGCACCTAGTTGGCTCAGTCAGTTGAACATCTGACCTTGGCTCGGGTCTTGATCTCGGGATCCTGGGATCAAGCCCCATGTCAAGTCCCCGCATCCATGGGATCCATGCTCAACCAGGAGTCTGCTTCTCCCTCTCCCTCTCCTTTTGCCCCCTGCTCGCTCATGCTCTCTTTTTCTCTCCCTCAAATGAATAAATAAAAATTTTTTAATAAATTTTTTTATTGGTGTTCAATTTGCCAACATATAGAATAACACCCAGTGCTCATCCCGTCAAGTGCCCCCCTCAGTGCCCGTCACCCATTCACCTCCACCCCCTGCCCACCTCCCCTTCCACCACCCCTAGTTCGTTTCCCAGAGTTAGGAGTCTCTCATGTTCTGTCTCCCTTTCTGATATTTCCCACTCATTTTTTCTCCTTTTCCCCTTTATTCCCTTTCACTATTGAATAAATAAAATCTTGAAAAACATGATAAATTAGGCACAAGAAGAGATTAACAATAATAACTAATATATCCTTTATAATAAAAGCTTTATGAATGTGGTTTCTCTCTCTCAAAATATCTTGGTATACTGTACCCACCCTTCTTCCTATGATAACGTGAGATGATAAAGTGCCCACGTGATGAGATGCAGTGAGGTGAATGACATAGGCGTAGTGACGCAGTGTCAGGCTATGGTCAGCCTTCTGGTGCTGCATCAGAAGAAGGATCATCTGCTTCCCAAGCGCCACTGACCACGGAAACTGAAAGCAAAACCGAGGTGAAGAGAAACTCCTGAAATCCCGAATCTGTAGTATTTCAATCCTTAGATCTAAATTAAACTCTTATCATAATGCATTCAGATAATCTGCCTTTAAAATTGAAGCCCGAGATCCGATAAAAATCTTTGGAAGAGGATAATGAGTCAACCTGTCACAAAACAAAGACCTGGATTAGGTAACACTCAGTCAGACAACTTTCTGACTAATAGATGTATGATTTAACACTCAAGAATAATCCAGTAAATTCCCCCAGATAAACTTATTTTGAAACCTAGCCCGTGTCTTCTTTTATTGCCAATCCTCCCTCTCTCATCTGGACACAGATGCTTATTTTTTGGCCAGTGATATTTGCTTCATGTCATTCGTCTGTTTTCCCTGCAGCGAGGCTGGAAATGAGAGAAACGCAATGCATCCCAACTGCACGTGGGTGTCAGGAAGCTCATTTCTATTTGCAAGTAAAACCCACAGCAAGAAAACAAGAACCGAGAAACAAGACCAGAATATGATCATATTGTCTGCTCTATACATATCCAATGTGTATTAAGTCTCCTTCTCCCTCTCTCTCTCTCCCTCTCTCTCTCTCTCTCTCTCTCTCTCTCAATACAAGCCTTGCTAGGATATAAAGTCAGCTTTTCCAAACTTGTCGAAATGCAACAAATACATTTGAGAGATCTTTTTGAGTTAATTCTGAAACACATAATTCACTGCTCACCCATCACTTCCCCAGGAACACAGTGCGGTAGTAACATGGGTGATCAGCACGATGGCTGCTGAAAACTGTCAAAATGATCTCCTCTTGCTTTTAGTCCCTGACAGATTTGACAGGTACAATTTCTTGGAGCTTCTTTCATTATTTCAGAACAGAGATGGGCTGGCATGAAATCCCCAACCTGCCTGGCTGCCTGTGGCATGTTCCAAAAATATCTAACCTACCTCTAGGTTCTAGGGAATTGAAAGGAAGAGTGAAAGTTCCTTTGGACTTCCTCACAGATGTCTTCTTATAGATGTTGCCTTACAAACTACACCCGTCAGCAGGCATGACCCCTTGGTGGGAATCAAGATGGCAGTAAGGCTCTTTCTGGAAGGTTTCTTTCTATGAAACACACCTGTCTATTCTTCTCAGACTGAACTAGAGGAAATAAGAAAGCCATATCTTGCCACTTAACTCGTTATTTTTTTCATTACATAAGACTTCTAAGTAATAAAGCAACAGAGATGACAGGACAGATGTATTTATCCACAAGCCATCCTCTAGTCTGTGATGTGACACCTTCCATCATTTCTCCCAAATTCATCTCCAGTGGCTCCCATGACACACTGTATCTCTACCTGCACTTAATAGCATCTGACGAGTATTATAGTTCTGTCTATGGTTTCATGAAACCTACCAGCATATAAGCTCATTTTTATATTCCTAGAATTTGGCACATGGTATTAAAAAACTGTTGTAAATTGGGTTCGGTAAACTAAAACATAGGGTCCTAATAAATCATCTAAAGATAACTCCACACATTGCTTATCAGTGGCTAACTGCGTAATTCACTTTATATTTTTATTTTCTATCTGTTAGATTTTATTTATTTATTCTTGACAGACACAGAGAGAGGCAGAGACAGGTAGAGGGAGAAGCAGGCTCCCTGGAGGGAGCCTGATACGGGACTCGATCCCGGAACTCTGGGATCACACCCTGAGCCAAAGGCAGACGCTCAACCACTGAGCCATCCAGGCATCCCAAGCTTACATTCACTTTATTTATTTTTTATTTATTTTTTTTACATTCACTTTAAATAAAAGTTGATAAATCTAATATAAATGAAGTTTGATGCATGCTCAGACATCCTTGGTCTTGGAGAAAATATAAGAACTAGTTATTACTAAAAAAATCAATTGTGGTTGCTCTCATTTCTTATGGTTGCTCTTCCCCCAGCTCAAGGCTCTTGATTCACAACTTATCGAAGGTTTCCAATCCGTTACACTTTTCTACTTCCTGAAAAGACCACAGAGTCAAATGAGGAGGAAACAGTAGGTTGACCTAAAAGTTGAGAGGGAGAAAACATGGAAAGTGAGGTGAAAACTTCATGGTTCAGCTCATTCCAGCAGGTGATCGTTAAGATACCTAAGGGCTACACCAGCTCCACATTGACTTTGACCTGAGGCACACGAGTCATATAAAACCTGCCCACTGAGCTAAAAAATATATATAAGAAATAAACCCTTTTATTACAGGAATAAACATCAAGTGTTTCTTTATCATCTTAGAGAGTTTAATTCAGACCGAATCAATACACTTGGACACAAGTATGCCGCACGGAGTAACTAAAATCTGATTCTATTCTTCATTCTTGGGTACAGCCTTATTGGAAATATCTGAGGGGGATACACGATAACATCTAATACTTAGAGGCATCAGAGTGTTAGTTTATCTTTCTTGGTCATCCACCAATCAAGTACAAGTGGAATCTCAGCTTGTCCTTTTAAAAACACCTTTATTTCAATAACCTGATTGTATTTTTTTTCCCATGTCCTTGCCCCTACACACACACACACACAGCACATCACATCACATCACATCACATCACATCACATCACATCACATCACAGTATATTATTCATTGTTCTCTGAACACATCATAGATGTCTTCAGTTCCTCAACCATGCTAATTCTGTGTCCTCATTGGAGTGTTCTTCCATCTCCCAATTTTTCTGCCTTCTCTTCCTTCAAGATTCATATTACATACTAATTCCTCTATGACCACCTCTCTAAGTACACCAGTGGCTTTGAGTACTCCCCTAATCTGCACCCTCAAAACACTTTTTGTGTTTATCATCTAAATTACAGCATTTGGGCCTTGGATCCTATTTCTGTTTTAGCTACAAATATATATATATATATATATATATATATATATATATATATATATATATATTCATGTAAGACAGAGAGAGCAGAGACATAGGCAGAGGGAGAAGCAGGCTTCCCATGGGGAGCTCAATGTGGGACTCGATCCCAGGACCCCGGGATCACGCCCAGAGCAAACACTTAACCACTGAGACACCCAGGCACCCCTCTGTTTTAGCTATATTAAAGCTATTTAGCCAACTCCTCTTCAAGTTCCCATAAAGTGGGAACACACTTGATCACTTTTGCATTCCAGTGGCATTCAGCACCCTGTACTACAAAGGCTAGTTGTTTAATACACGTGGTTTGAATAGTATTACACGACTATGGTTTTAATGATACTAAGTTCACATCTCCCAATCTTATCAACTCTGATAAACAGATTCCTTTTAGCCCACCTTTATGTCCTTCCCTGTACTCCGGCTACCCAAGGAGAGCTACTTCAGAAAATACAGTGATCCTGCTTTGCAGATACTCTCCTTTACTCTCAACACATGTAATTAAACTAAGTCTTCTGTGAATGAAGTACACTATTTCCAAGAGGGACATCTTCTACCAGAGTTGGGCATCATATTTATACTGTGTCAAATTTAATAAATGGTACTTTTTAAAAAAGATTTTATTTATTATTTGAGAGAGAGAGCATGAACAGGAGAGAAGAGCAGAGGGAGAGAGAGAAGCAGACTCCCCGTTAAGCAGGGAACCTGACATGAGGCTCAATATTAGGGCCCTGAGATCATGTCCAGAGCCAAAGGCAGATGCTTAACCAACTGAGCCACCCAGGTATCCCAATAAATGGTACTTTTATGCAAAGCCTATGTAAGTTTTAGGGTTAAAATGATGTGAAAAAATAAATAAGCATAAAATGCCTAGAAAGGGAAACAAATGGATATTAAAAATGAAGGAAAACATTGCTGTTACAATTTCTAATATTAAGCCAATGGCAGCAGAAACTCAGCAGAAAAGTCTATTCATTATTGAAAATTAAGGGATATCAGTCTTTGATGTAGGTGAGGTATATAATATTGTCATCAGTGACATCAATGGACTCATTCCCTCATGGCTTCTAAGAAAAAAACTTGTAAAAGTCATGGTGACTGAGGTATGAAAATGTTTTGAAAAAGCAAAACACTGAGGATCAATTGATTAGCATTCTCAAGCCAAGGTACTAAATGGCTCTTATTGTCTCCTTATTTCCAAATCATTCGAGAGTCCAAAACAGGTAAGAAAACAAATGTTTAAAATCTCCAACATTTGGGGCACAATGGGGTGGCTCATTCAGTTGAGCAATCGACTCTTGGTTTCAACCCAGTCATGATCTCCTGCGTCGTGGAATCAAGCCCTGTGTCTGGCTCTGCGCTCCGCGGGATGCCTGAGAATTCTCTCTGCCCCTCCCCCGACACACTCTCTCTCTTTCTCTCAAATAAAATAAACAAATCTTAAAAAAAAAACAAAAAACACTCCAACACTTATCAGTAGTGTATGCTAACATATTAAAATAAAAATACTGAACTGGATTGATATTTTGTAAAAATTGATGGTTAATTACTTAAGCTAAATTATCAATACATTTTATATATTCAATTTAATTGTATTGTTATTAAAGCAATGTAGGTGCATAATTTTATTTTTTATTATTTTAAATATTCATTTTATTTTAGAGAGAGAGAATGAAAGAGAGAGAGAGAGAGCACTTGAGTAGGGGGAGGTGCAGAGGGAGAGAGGGAATCCCAAGCCGACTTGGTGTTGAGTGTGGAGCCTGACTTGGGGCTCAATCTCACAACCCCGAGATCATGACCTGAGCCAAAATCAAGTCAGACCCTTAACCTATCGAGCCACCCAGGTGCCCCATAAGTGCATAATTTTAAAGTCAACTGGCCCTTCAAAGTTTATAGCTAGACTGTAGTCCCAGTCCCCAACCATGTTCTTGCCCACCCTTGATTCCCGCTCTCCAAACCGAACTACTTTTACATGTTAACTTTTTTGGTTTCTTCCAGTATTTTCCTTCGTATTTAAAATAATCTCCATATATTTTATTCTTTAGGTTTTTAGAGATATAAATAAATATATTCTCTTGACCCCTACTATACACGAAGAGAATTTATCAATCTTTTATTACTACACTTAAGCATTACCCACTCAACATTCTTTTAATCAGCATCATTTGAAAAAAAATATGTAACCATTTTTGGTAAATAAATATTCAGGTTTCAAATTATTACCAATATACAAGTATTTTGTATCTGTGTTACTTGGATTATATTTTCTTTCTTGTATAAGATTTCCTTTTTTTTTTTTTTCTTCAGAGAGTTAATTGTTACTTATATTTTCCTATTTGTTTCTTTGCTTAGTCATCAAAAGAGGTCTCAGGAATGCCCTTATGCTCCTAGGGCAATGCATACCTTTTCTCCATACAAACACAATAGATAATTAAGTTAATTTTTTAAAATCATGGCTCAAGTGGTGTTCTATCCTGTGGCACCAATGGACTGATTTGTCTCTAGAACTGCCACATAGCTGCCATGTTAAGATGTCCCTTTATAATCATCCTAGAAATTTAATTTACCTCTTTCCTTTGCTGAGTCCTATTTCTTCATTTTTATATTTTTCTCTTTTTTAGTTGTTGCCTTCACTTTGTTGTTGTTGTTGTTGTTAGTGATATCTCCTAGTAATTTGTTGAAGAAGAATGAATGCAAATAAACTTTTGAAATGCCTATTGTGTTGCTTTCACACCTAACTGGAAGTTTGAATGCCATGGGATTCTTTTCTTTTTTTCCAAAGATTTTGTTTATTTATTCATGAGAGACACAGAGAAAGAGGCAGAGACATAGGCAGAGAAGCAGGCTCTCCGTGGGAACCTGATATGGCGCTCAATCCCAGGACCCTGGGATCATGACCTGAGCTGAAGGCAGATGCTCAACCACTGAGCCACTCAGGTGTCCCAATACCATGGGATTCTTGGTTGGAAATATATAATTCCATTTACAGAAAAATATATAGGGAATGTAAATTGATGTACAGTGGCAGAAAGCAGATCGGTTGTTGCTCAGGCAGTGGGAGCGAGGATACATAGAGGACCCAGTAAGGGAAAGGAAAGAATTTGGGGAGTGCGATGGCTATGTTCTCTGTCTTGGTGATGATGTGTTGTTCATGGATGTACATATATGTCAAAAATTATGAACTTGTACCCTTGACAGATGTGCAGTTTATTGTATGTCAATCATGCCTCAATAAATCTGTTTCGAAAATGTTATTAGGCAGGGGCACCTGGATGGCTTAGTCCATTAAGCATCTGACTCCTGGTTTCAACTCAAATCATGATCTCATGGATCATGAGATCGAGCCCCTTGTGGGACTATGTGCTGGGTGCAGAGACTGCTTGAAGATTCTCTCCCTCTGCCTCTTCTCCCACTCACGTGCCCTCTCGTCTCTCTCTAAAATAATAAATAAATCTTTTAAAAATATTATTAGGCAGCCTTTCATTAAGATTGTAGAATAGAGTTCCCTGCTCTCAGACCAAGCCTCATGGTAACTCCTCATCATGTCCAAGTCTATCAATTATCAAACTTTTGTTGTAATCACTACAGAGAAACAGAGAAGGAGTAATCAAGTTAGGAACATGGGATGTTACAGATTTAAAAACTCAGTGTTTTTTTGTATTTTTTTAACTCTTTTGATAGTCATTTATTGTGACTAGATTGGCAGATGGTACTTTTAAACTCTGATGAAGGTATAACTCTTGAGATGGTCAGGTTTTTAGGATGCCTTCAGATTTTTTTTGGTTTGGATCACTTGCTGGAGAGTAGTGCATTTACCCAGAAAGAGATGACAAGAGAAGCAGACTTTGGTGAGAAAATAGTATGTTTGCATATTGTGCTTAAAGGAGAGATTTATGGATTATCCAGTAGGCAATTGGAGTGAAAAAGCGTGACATTTTGCATGAGATTTCTGGGGATTCGTTGTGGGATCTGCCACATTCACACTGTATATCTGTGTATTTATTCAAGCTTTACTAGCAAGTTTTAGTTTCTTTATGTTTAAATCAGGTTAAAAGTAATACTTATCTCACAGGGTTGAAAGTCAGGTTTGAATGAAATAATGGCTATAAATGTGATTTGTAAACTGAATTTCCATGTATGTGGTATACTAGACAGCAGCGACAGCAGCACAGACTAGAAGATGTATCCTATCATGGGCTTTGGAGTAAGAAACTTAGACTTGAATTCTAGCTCAGTTTTGCATCTCAGACAAGTCATTGCTCTCAGGGCAGAGTCTTAATTCCTTACCAGGTCAGGCTCGGCCCTTCGTGGTGTGACCCCAGCCCACCTTTCTAGTCTCACCTGCTCCTACTTACCTCAACACTGCCCAACTAGGAGTCAGCTTCCCCATGGCCACATGCTCTTCATTCTTATTCCCCTTTCAAGTGTATTCTTTACACACATATCATGTGTTGAGAATTGCCTTTGTTAAGAATTGAGAGTGAGGAACACCCGAGTGGCTCAGTTGGTTGAGCATCCAACTTTTGGTTTCTGCCCAGGTCATGATCTCATGGGTCATGAGATCGAGCCCTGCGTTGGGCTCTGGGCTCAGTGGGGAGTCTGATTGAGATTCTCTGTCCACCCCCGACCCCTGCCCTGCTCTCAAATAAGTAAATAAATCTTAAAGAAAAGCATTGAGAGTGAGTGTAGTCACTGCTACTTTCTGACTATTTTGGTTTTGGCAGGTATTTTAACCCCCTTGAGCCTCAATTTCTTTCACCTATAAAATATGAATAGTTTATATGTAAACTGGGGGAAGAAATAGCATTTGACAACAAAAGTATATTTTTACAATTAGCTTTTGGAAATAGCAGAGCTAAGTCAATCTTGGTTCTAGTTATTGTCCTACTACTTATTAGTTTGGTGACTTTTAGCCAGTTATCCCATATTTCTGAAAGTTTAAATTTCCTCCTCTATAAAACTGAGCTGTCAATAGAGTCTACTTCATTGGGTTGTTGTGAAGAATTAAGTTATGCACGTAAAGTACTTGTCAGAGTTCTTGGCAACTAGTGCATGTTTAATTAATGTTAATAATTATTATAATCATTATTGTGACTATCAGTTAAAAGTCAGAGAAAGAATGGGGTCAGGAGTGAAACTACTTATGTCAAAGGATTGAATAATGACAGTGTAAAGGGAAATGTACAAGATCCATTGTTAACGTTGAACCACTGGCAGGTACTCAAGATAGAGGGAACTCCATTTTTAGGGTTAATCAAAACATCTTTGCCCAAAAGAAATAAAATTTAGATCAGAATATTTGCTACTTCATAGATGGATCTGTTTTGGAATAAGGAGTTCGTCATGGGAACTAGACCACATGAGATTGTGGGAGGAGTTTGGGAAATAAAGGTTTGGAAAGAGGAGGTGAAGGATCAGATAAAAGTCTGAGGTGAACAGTCAGAGCTTACAGAGGAATCTGGATAGATCCCAGGAAAGGAGCTATGGTGAAGTTTATTAAACATTATTGACGGGCAGCCCGGGTGGCTAAGCGGTTTAGCTCTGCCTTCAGCCCAGGGCCTGATCCTGGAGACCCGGGATCGAGTCCCACGTCGGGCTCCCTGCATGGAGCCTGATTCTCCCACTCTCTGTGTCTCTGCCTCTCTCTTTCTGTGTGTCTCTCATGAATAAACATAAATATATGTTTATATATATATATATATATATATATATAAAATATTTTAAAAAAACATTGTTAAAAAAAAACATTGTTGACTCTTGTGTCTACCACCTCTGAACACGTTCAGGGATGCTTTGGTGGTGGACCTGGGTTGCTTCTGGTCAGCAGGACTGGTAATCTGGAGTAGAGAGGGGTGGAGGGAAAGCAAACCAGGAACAGCCGGCACCTCTGTGTCCATCTCTTACTGCACACAAACAAGGATAACCCTCAGAACACAATGGCTAGTGCTTCTTCTGCCTCCCAAATTTGGCTAACTAGAACTCTGAGCCATACTGGGAAGGAGGTCCTGAGAAACAGAGGTCCTGGTGTGACAAAGTTCACCCAGCACAACTTCTAAGTTTACATTTTCATCTGATGTTGTTGTTAGTATATTGGGAATATTATCTGTGATGCTGCTTCTATATACATGGCCTGCCTCAATACAACCATTCACCCATACTAGGGAGCTCTTCCTTAATAAAAAGTATTTTAGGGGTGCCTCCCTGGCGTAGTCAGTAGAGCATGCACCTCTCGATCTTGGGGTTGTAAGTTCGAGGCCCATGTTGGGTGTACAGATTACTTAAAATCTTTTTAAAAAGTGTTTTAAATTGTATTTTTAAATATATGTAATACACATAATGTATATGTATGTGTGTCTACTGTTCTCAATGCAAATACTGATTAACAAATGAGTGATCAACTGTCCTGGGTGTATCAGGAGGTGGGACTTCTGCACTAAATCCACAAACGTTTCAAGCAAACTGGGATGGCTGGTCACTCTATGACAAGACTCAGTCAGAATTTATGCCCAATATCAGCCTCCTTCTATGATTCTCTTTATTTTGTTTTTGTATTATTCCCTACATGGGAACTACTGTAATCTTTCCAAGCTCTGTATGAACAGATACAGTGCCTAGAATCAGGTGAACAGTGGACTTCCATGAACTCCCCCTTAGATTAGGAGCTCCATGAAGTCGGGATCACATCTGATCTGTTCACTGCCACATTCCAAACATTCACATTCAGCACAGTGTTTGACATGTGATATATTGTTGAATGAATTAATTCCATAATCTTATCCTCCATCAAGGCTTCAATGGAAGGAGATAATAATGGACCCCAGTGCCCCCTGCCCTATGAACCTATGAACATACCAATTATATATATATTTGTGTATATATATATATATATATATATATATATTCATCGAGTCCCTGCCATGGGACTCGATCCCGGGTCTCCAGGATCAAGCTCTGGGCTGAAGGCAGCACTAAACTGCTGAGCCACCCGGGCTGCCCATCAATAATGTTTAATAAACTTCACCATAGGTCCTTATCTTGGGTCTATCCAGATTCCTCTGTAATATATATAAATATATATATATTTTTTCCCTAAATGTTGTTGGACATGTTTTTTGTCTGTATCACAACACCCCAAAATCTATGAGTGCATAAATTCTACTTTATTTAGCTTTTTACCCCTAGCTTTTAGGTCTGATCCTAGTACATAGTAGATGTTCAATACGTATTTATGGAAAGAAGAAAAGTGGAAGTAAAGAGACTTAAATATATATCTATGTGATGCAACTGGTATTGAGTTCACAGAGGTATGCCAAGCTGGGGCTTGTTATATTAAGAAAGATGGTTTGAAGTTTATAAATGGACCTGGAGCATCTGAGAGCTTTTGCATTTTTAGTTGTGTACAAGAAACTGTTTCCAAAGGAATGATGGAATGAGGAACTCAGAAAATCTACTCTTCCATAAAAGCAACAAGAACATGGGCAAAAATGGTCAAAACTAAGTTTTTCAGAACTCTGGAAATTAACCAGTTTTGCAAGAATTCAACTAACTCTTATTCAAGAAAAATGGGTGAATATTTATAAGAACGGAGCTTTATGACAATTTACTTGTGCTCTCTTTGTCCCCCTCTCCTCAGTAACGTGGCAGCCTGGAATTCTGGAACTAGACATCGGTGATGATTGCACAATCCCAGGTATATCTTAACAAACATTAAGCTATGCACTTCCAATGGGTCAGTGGCATAGTGTGTGATTATCTCCCAAGCTGTTATTTATTTGGGAAAAAAAAAGGAGGCAGACCATCGTTTCACAGAGACCATCACTGTGAAAGGGGAATAGGGAGTAACCATTGTACTAATGATGTACAAGACTGCTTTGTAGGGGGATGACGATGTTCTGGAGCTAGATAGTGGTGATGGTTTACAACTCTGTGCCTATGCTAACCGCCACTGGATTACATGCTTTATTTATTTATAAAGATTTATTTATTTTTATTTTAGAGAGAGAGTGCACGTGAGCAAAGGGGAAGGGCAGAGAGAGAGAGAGAGAGAGAGAGAGAAGCAGACTCCTCACTGAGCTTGGAGCCCTATAAAACATCTAGTGGCTGGATCTTAGGAACCTGAAATCATGACCTGAGCCAAAACCAGAAGTCAGATGCTTAACCGACTGAGCTACCCGAATGCCCCTAGATTGTGCACTTTAAAAGGGTGAATTTAATTTATGTGAATTACATCTCAATAAGGTTTTTATAAAAATAGAGAGAAGCTATTTCCCTATACATACTAAGGAAAACAATGACTATAAAGCGGTATCTTTGAAATGCTACACTGTCTATACAATTTTGGGGAACCTGAGGTGACTTCAACTACTTACAGAGAGGATCCTGATACTATAAGAGCTAAATGAAATAATGTCAATATGACTCTTTTCATAGTAACTGACACTTAGTAGGTACTTAATAATAGGAAAGTTCTATTCTCCTCTGGGCCGTCGAGGCCAGCTCAAATTCATATGATATGGTATGATAATTTGTTAATTTTTATGTCATTTTCCTATCTAGATTCTGTGTTCCTTCATGGTACAGACAACCTGATGCATCATAGAAAGTGGCGAGTGTAAGCATAAATCATGTGCATGCTAGATCCCACTCCCTGGTTTCAAACTCTGACTCCTCCATTCCTAAGCTATGTGACCACCTGCAAATTAGTCTCCATGCCTCATTTTCCTCACCAGCAAATGGAGATAATAATGATCCATAATTCCCAGCGTGGTGGTTAATGTATGAGTTAATCCACATAAAGTTCAGCTGACCTTTAAACAACACGGTTCAAACTGCACGGGTCCACTTGTACATGGATTTTTTTTTCAACAAATATAGTACAAGTACTGCGCTTGCATTTTCTCTTCCTTATGATTTCCTTAATAACATTTTCTTTTCTATAGCTTACTTTATGGCAAAAATATATAATACATATAACATACATATACATACATGTTATAATACATATAACATAACATGTTAGTCGACTATTTACGTTACCTGTAAAGCTACATAGTCTACCAAGCAACAATAGACTATTAGTTATGTTTTGGAGCAGTCAAAAGTTATAATGTGAATTTTCAGGACGCCTGAGTGGCTCAGTCAGTTCAGGTCATGATCTCAGGGCCATGAGATCCCATCCCCTGTCGGGCTCCACGCTCAGCATGGAATCTGCTTGTCTCTCTCCTTCTGTTCTTCCCCTTACTTGCACTCTCTCGCACACTTAAATAAATAAATACATCTTTTTAGAAAAGTTACACATGGCTTTTCAATTGCACAGGGGTCAGTGCCCCTAACCCTTGAATTCTCCAAGAGTCAGCTGTAGTTGGACTGGTGCCAGGCACAAGTACACAGTTGGTACATGTTAGCTCTTATTCCCAATACCTAGCACAGTGTTTGGCACATAGCAGGCGCTCAGTGGAATTTCATGTGAGTAGGATACAGTGCTCATTTGTTGTAGAGGCTCCATGGGAGGAGTTGGATGCATTGTGTAATTTTTGGAAAACCAAATGCTACAAGGCACAGCTATAAACTTGCCTTGACCTAGTTGGTACATGCTAGCAATTGAGTGGGGCTGGGGTAAGGGCTAGGGCAGGGGATGTTATCTGCTTCTATTTCACTTGATCCCTTTTACTCTCTAATGGTCCTGCCTTTGCTGGCAAAAACAGCATCTCCTATCCATAAAGTGGTCTCAGTTCTCACTTCTACTCCTCTGAGTGGTACACCATGTGCATCAATGGTGACACCGAGTTTCTTCTGGTGATAAGTCAAGGATAGGTGTCATTATTGAAGTGTGAGGAGCCTAAGATGAAGCTGACTGATCATTTTCTAGAGTGATTAAGCCCAAACAGAAACAGGTCTTGTTAGGCAGAAAGCTTGTTTGTGCTAAGAGATATGTACATCTGTATTATGTGTCACCTCAAAATGTCATGGTCCATTTCCTTTACTTACAATAGATTGTGAAGGGAACTTGGTAAAGAGTCCTAATGTTTGCTTCCAGAAATTGTGTATGTGAAAGCTGTTCAAATGAGGAAGTTTAAATTCTTTTTTTAGTAAAGGAATCTAGGCCTCGCTTTATACAGAGAATATTCCAAGCCTGGAATTGAGTGCCTTCCAAAAAAATGGCTCTACACCATGTGCATTGACATTGACTCCCTCAGCCACCATAATTTATGGACATCAATTAGATAATGGGCTGCTTTGCCTGTTTTTATGAAAATGCCAATTTGGAACCTTGGCGTTGATGGAAAAAACCTCCTTTGCTGTGCATGGAAGGCAGCCAGGCAAATGGTCTGCATGGAATTCCTTCATCAATCTGGAATGGCAGGCAGTAAACGATTCCCTTTGAAAACTGCAATCACCTACTAGGGGCCTCACCAAGGAGGTATGCAGCTATTTATCCACACCTTTTCAGCCAGGCAGAAAATCCAAGGCTGTATCCTCATGACCAGACATGAGGCTGGGAGGATCAGGATCTCCAGTCAGACCCCAGGGGTTATCCTACATGCTGACCCTTGAATCACCTTCTTCCCCACTAACAGCCAAGACCTGGTTATTATACCAAAGACCTGGTTAGTATACCAAATCCGCCATACCTAGATCCTTCTTTTTTTTTTTTTTATTTTTATTTATTTATGATAGTCACAGAGAGAGAGAGAGAGAGGCAGAGACACAGGCAGAGGGAGAAGCAGGCTCCATGCACCGGGAGCCCGATGTGGGATTCGATCCGGGGTCTCCAGGATCGCGCCCTGGGCCAAAGGCAGGCGCTAAACCGCTGCGCCACCCAGGGATCCCAGATCCTTCTTCTCTTACAGTATGTTCTGTCTCAGGCAGCTCCTCAATCAGACCCCACCCCCTACCTCCCACCAAAATAATTCTACTGAGATCATCTCTTCAGCTCTCTAGTCTTTCCCAGACACTCGTGGGTCCTAGGAGTGGACACAACTTCGGTTCAGAGTCTCAGCATATGATGCAATAAACTCCTTAGCCTCGCAGACACCTTCTGCCTCTCCCTCAAACACAGTCTTTCCAGCTCTGCTGAATGACTTGCAGTTCATAGGGAGCATCACATTTTCTCGTGAAGCGGCCCCTGTTGGGGATGCTCTCTCTCCCCCTCATCTTGTCTACCTGGAAAACTGTATTCTTCAAGATTTCTCAAAGATCACTTATACTCCCAAACCTTATCTGACTACTCCCATTTATCTTATCCCCACTCCGCAGCGCACATAGGTGCACACACACCTGCACACACAGTGTTTCCTTCCTTCATGCTTCCAAGGGGATTATCAAGCGTAACACACTGTTCTAAATACTTAATATGTATTAACTCACTTGATCCTCATGAACGCCCTATGGAGAAGGTATTAATATCACTCCCGTTTTACAGACGAGGAAACTGAGGCATAGAGAGTTTGATTCACTTGCAAGTCATCACTCACAATTAGCATGTTGTGGAGTCAGGATTAGAACCCCAGCAAAGTAGTCTGTAGACTTAATCACTACACTAAATGGAGGAGCTCTGTCAGATACGTACTCACACTTGGAATATGTGTCCTAGGCTGGTGCAGTTCTGGTGGGAAAACAGGGGTGAGTCTTTCTATTAAGCTAACAAAAGAGAGATAATAAATTGTCCGTAGAGTAGCCTAAGTGACTATCTCACAACAGAATATTCCTTGTGGGTTCCAAGCTGTTAACCAGGTTTGTTCCATCCAGTCATGGTTGCAGCTAACACACTGTGCTTTTGCAGTGACCTGTTCTCAAACAACAAATGTCAACCAGTATAAAATTCACACGAAACAATTCTAATCAGAACCATCGTTTGCTGTGTACATTTTCACAGTGGAGTATGAGAAGGTCAAACTTTATTTAACAACTTGAATTTAGAAGAAAACAAGACCAAACAGAAAAAAAAAAAAAAAGACCCCCACCCAAGACAGAAAACAAAAAAAAAAAAATAGGGTTTCAGTACAAAACAATATAGACATTCTTTTCTTACTGATCAATTATAATCTTATATCACCTATGTGTCAAAGAGGAAAGAATGTCAAAACTCTAACGGCTCTAACCCTTTGGATTCTCTCTGCTGAATACTGTTGGGTAGAAAAAAATAACATTTCAATTGGGTCTTTGGAGACTTTTGGAAAAATATTTTTCTCTTCTTTGCAAAGCCTGGGTGTGGAATACAACTTTCAAGTACCTAATGGGATCTGAGTATGGAGACCTAGAGAACTACTCTAAGAGGGAATAAGAAGGTAAAGATTTTTATTTCATCCTTGTCATGTATTTCCACAATTTCAGGGTATTAGTGTGCATGAGTTAATATAAAATATAATAGACTAGTCATAAAAAAAGAGCTTTAAAATTTTGTCCCTGGTGCCTATGTCAAAGAAATAAAAAAAATTATCTGGAAGTGAATGTATGTATTTCTCCCCTCCCTTCACCCTTTCCTAGCTGAAAATTTCATCCAAAAAGCCTTTAAGCAGGCCACAGGACAGAAGGTGGCAAGTGGGCTAGCAGACTGAGAGGTTCTGGGTATTTGCCACGTTCAAGAGACTTATATAAAAAAGTTAAGATATTAAGCCAATGGGATCCAGGTTTTTCACTGAAGGGAGTTAACATTATTATGGACAGGGAGAAAAATTACAATGAAATCCGTAGTATCATATTAGACTGGAATCCGAGGTTTCAAGTTATATTTTACAGTATATAGAAATAACTAGAAATACATATAGCTGTAAGGTTGCATACGTGTGCAATGCATGAGTACATCTAGCACCCAAGATCACTCCAGTGTCATCCAGGGCAAGTTACTTTATCTCTCAGTTTACTCATCATGTAATCAAGATGATAACAATCCTGGGGTGCATGGGTGGCTTAGTCAGATAAGGGTCTGGACTCTTGGTTTCTGCTCAGGTCATGTTATCAGGGTCATGAGATCAGTCCTGTGTGGGTCTCCACACTCAGTGTGGTCTGCTTGGCATTCTCTCCATCTCCCTCCACCCCTCCCCTTGTTCTTGCTCTCAAACAAAACAAAACAAAACAAAACAAAACAAGAAACAAAAGAAAGAAAAAAGATGATAACAATACCTTAGCAAGCTGGTTGCAAAGATCAGAGATGATGACTGTGTAAAGTTTCCAGGCAGAGTTCTCAGATCTTAGAAGACTCTAACCTTGAGTAAACCAGTATATATTTCTTACAAATCCAATATGCCATGGCCTAATATGGCACTGTGATTTGACTTGATAAGGTGGCATCTACTGTAAAATGTGGTGCCTCGGGCAGCACGGGTGGCTCAGAGGTTTAGCGCCACCTTCAGCCCAGGGCCTGATCCTGGAGACCCGGGATGGAGTCCCACGTTGGGCTCCCTGCATGGAGCCTGCTTCTCCCTCTGCCTGTGTCTCTGCCTCTGTGTGTGTGTGTGTCTCTCATGAATAAATAAATAAAATCTTTTTAAAAAAAATGTGATGCCTCAAAAAATAAAGGTAGGAGGGTGATCATGACGTCTGTGTCACTTTGAGAGGACTGACAATTAATTTTAAATTACTTTCTGTCAAACCTTCAAGTGTTACAAGAGATTATTTACTTACGCACATATTTTGCAATGCATTAATATTTTAATATTGATGATTTTAAGGTCCAATGCAAGGAATACTCATTTCAACAACTCTACTGTCTTTCACTGTCTAGTTGAGACATGGTGAACCAATAAGAAAAGGCTTCCTTCACAACTGAATAAGTTTGGAATCCTGACTTTGCCTAAATTTGAAAAATACATTACTGTACATGTAAATATGTCATTTATTTGCATATTTATTGAATTATTCATCAAAAGACTCCATTAAAAACGTGGATGCCTTGATAGTAAATTTTTATCACCATGGAAAATTTATTCATATGGAAATAGCATCAAGAGAAATTTATTAAAATGAAAATGGCATTTAATACAATGTTGAAACACTTAAAGAGATGAATTTACAAAGGGAACATGTCCCACAAATGGCTTTTCATAAGATTTCTCAAAATCTAAAGATACAAATTTAGAAAATGCCAAGAGTTTTTTTACAGGTACGCAGAATTATTGAGTCTTGTAACTCAGGCCACTGACTTCTCTTTTTCTCTTAGGTAGTAAAGCATTTGGAACTAGCACATCATGGTTTGTATTAAGAATGAGAAGGGTTAAGCTAAAATAAATAGGTGCTAATTTTCCTTTATTTGATGCTTATTTTTCTCTTAATTAGCTTATAAAAATCAGCAGTAAAAGGACATTCAAATACATAGCTATGGCAAATAGTCTTTTTTTGTATCCTACTGATTTCATTTTTCTTGACAAAACAAGGTGTTGGTTTACTTTTGTTTTGTAGGTTTGTTTGTTGTAATTGTGCTGACCATTGTCTTCTTCAAATAGGCTGTGTTATGAAAATTAAAATTGAAGACAGGCAACTGTGGCCTTAACATTTGGAGCAAAAAGAATGGTTCCACTGTCAAACATGAAAGTACATTGGGTTTTTAAAATATTTTTAAAAAATATTTTATTTGTTTATTTCACAGACAGAGAATGAGGACAAGCAGGGGAGTAGGAAAGGAGAAGCAGGCTCCCCACGGAGCAAGGAGCCAGATGTGGGGCTCTATTCCAGGACCCTGGGATCACAACCTGAGCCGAAAGCAGACACCCCAAATAAAGCACTTATAAAGACATGTTGGTGGTATGAGCATGGACTTCAAGATAGCTTGGGAGCAGACTCTACTTTTTCTGGAATTTTCATATAAAATTAAGGAAATAAGGCAAGGTAGTAGATTCCTCAATAAATTAAATAAATTCTTAAAAATAGATTTCTTCACATCATATAGTAAAAGTAAGTTTTAGATTAATTACAATTCAATATAAGACACAAAATCATGAAACACATGGGCCTTTTGGATTAAGATTTGTAATATTTCTAGAAATGCAGAGATGGAAAGAATTCTGCAAGCCCAAAAGCTATGGAAACCATTACAAAATAAAAATAAAAAGTAGTTCAACTATGTGCAAAACCTTTTTACTAATCAAAGCACAAACACGTGAAAAAGGCAAATAATAAAGAAAAATTGTGACAAATATGACAAAGGGTTAATAAATTAATTAAATGCTAAATATCTGTTGTAGTAGAGTAAGATACATATATAAGCAATTTCCTTTATCACCAATTTTGCGTGAAAGTAACTGTCACAGAAGGAGAGAAGGGGAAAAAATTAGAAGCCAGAAAGTCTTAGACTCAATAATAGTTATTTTTCTGTAGGGACATTTAAATTAGATATTTTTAGAGCTGTAAGACAGTGTGTAGTTATATATCCTAAACACTACTTGGCAAATCCCATTTTATGATTTCTAGTCTAGCATCACTACCACCACCCTTAGTTCATTCTTCCTACCTATTTTTATCACTTCCATCCTTCATGTTTTTTATGGATTAAACAAAAGTGACTGTAAATGACCCTGTTACAAAGGAGATTTTTGTTATATTTTTTTCCTGCTGTATTCCTGGTGCCAGTTTCAGATAACCAGAATGTTAAAACCAATTGCTAATTATGTTTCCTTGTTAATGGTTCCCATTATACACAAATCTTTCCACGAACACCTTGAGCTGTAGGAGAAATGCCTGGATACATAAAACAACTCAATAATGAAAGCACCAACATTACAATAAAAACATTCAAAAAAGATATGAACAGTTAATTTCAATGGTGGGCATAGAAATGTTCAGAGTCAGTAGTAAGCAAAAAAAAATATGGAAATTTAAACAAGATACATTTTGCTTATCAAACTCACATGTATTATTTTTAATGACAATACATAGTACTGATGATGTGTTAATGGAAATGTAAATTGTCAAACCCATTTTCAAAAGGATTTGCTAGAGAAGGAGAAGGAGAAATAAGAGCAAGAGAAAATCATAAGCTTAAGGAAAAATAATGTACAGAAGCAAAGAGTTCTTTCCCCCTAATTTCCCTGTAAGTTACTTTTAAGTACAACTTACTGCAAGTCAGATTTTTTAAGATAGTTTATATTTTTAAGATTTAATTTTTAAGTGATCCCTACAGACCAACATGGGGCTCGAACCCACAACCCCACGATCAAGAGCCACACACTCCAACGACTGAGCCAGCCAGGTACCCCTAAAATGCATTTTATTTTTTAGAGCAGTTTAGGCTCATGGTAAAATTAAAAGGAAGGTATAGAGGCTTCCCATAAGACCCTTTGTCCTCCGACTCATAGCCTCCTCGTCATCAACGCCTACCACCAGAGTGGTAGGTTCATTATAACTGATGAAACTCCATTGACATCATTATCTCCCGAAGTCCATAGACACATATTTTTATCGAAGATATTCACCATAATTATCATGTGAATTTTAAGAATCAAAATATACAAAACCAGCTGATGTCCAATAATATGGTAACAGTTAAATTAACATTGGTCAATATTTTCAATATTTAACATTTGGAGAATTTTCAGCGCATTACCCACAATATAATCTTGGCTAAAATATGACAAAGCACTAACATATAAATTAAGTAAGCACATGAATATTCTAAATGAATATTCTAAATGAATATTTAGAACAAGAAGATAAATCGGGAAAAGTAAAAAGTTTACAAAGATGTTCACTAAGTGTAGAAATATAACATTTAAAAAATTAATTATCTTCCTATAACCCACCTCTCTGATACTCTTCTACATTTCTGGCTGAATATGATTTGATTGCTTCTTCCTATGGCAATGATTTTGTAATATCCTCTTATGTCATCAATATCATAGTCAGATAATTTAGGCTTTCCTCTAACATGGTCAACATTTAAAAAATTTAGCGGTACTTTAAAAAAGTTTTCCCAAGCATCACATCTTGTTTTTTTTTTTTAATTTTTTTTATTGGAGTTCAATTTGCCAACATATAGCATAACACCCAGTGCTCATCCCGTCAAGTGCCCCCCGCAGTGCCCGTCACCCAGTCACCCCCACTTCCCCTTCCACCACCCCTAGTTCGTTTCCCAGAGTTAGGAGTCTCTCATGTTCTGTCTCCCTTTCTGATATTTCCCACTTCTTTTTTCTCCTTTCCCCTTTATTCACTCTCACTATTTTTTATATTCCCCAAATGAATGAGACCATATAATGTTTGTCCTTCTCCGACTGACTTACTTCACTCAGCATAATACCCTCCAGTTCCATCCACGTCGAAGCAAATGGTGGGTATTCATCGTTTCTAATGGCTGAGGAATATTCCACTGTATACATAGACCACAGCTTCTTTATCCATTCATCTTTCGATGGACACTGAGGCTCCTTCCACAGTGTGGCTATTGATATCACATCTTGTTATTGGCAGTGCTGTATGTGCCTGATTTGAGACAACTTCTGGCACATTTCCTTCGTATATGTGCTATTACAAACATTTTCACTGTTTGTAGTACAGCCACACGTTCATGCCTTAGAAACACAGAAATTCTCATCAATTCTATTCTACCCAATACCCATTTTGATTTATTGTTTTTATTTTCTTAAGATCTTATTTATTTATTCATGAGAGACACACAGAGAGAGGCAGAGACACAGGCAGAGGGAGAAGCAGGCTCCCCACAGGGATCCCAATGTGGGGCTCAATCCCTGCACCCCGGGATCATGACCTGAGCCAAAGGCAGACACTCAACCACTGAGCCTCCTGGGCGCCCCCTGATACCCATTTTTGAAAAGTCATGTCTTCCTAGGGCACCTGGATGCCTCAGTCAGTTGAGTGTCTGCTTTTGGCTCAGGTCATGATCCCAGGGTGCAGGGATAGAGCCCCCATCCTGCTCTGCGGCGAGCCTCCTCTCCCTCTCCCTCTGCCACTGACTCTGCTAGTACTTTCTCCCTCTCTGTGTGTCAAGTAAAGAAATAATATCTTTAAAAAAAAAAAGAGTCATGTCTTCCTACAATGATTATGTTATTTTTCCCGGTTTCTAATATTTTCCATGTTCTACAATTAGTATTTATGTGTTTTATGAAATACAAACTACATGATGAACGTACTAAAGCAAGTTAAAAGGCAGGATATAAAATATCTGTCTTTCCAGAAAAATCGGCTGGCTAAATGACTTCCAGAGTTTCTTCACTCTCTGTAACATTGTGTCCAAGAGGAAGGTTGAAGGTGATGGTCATGCGCAAAGATGTGCCCGTTCTCCTTATTGATCTTAAACACGCTGTTCAGATGTACAAGGGCAAAAGACTGCACTGTGCCATTCTCGTAGTTTGAGAATGTGATGTGTCTAGGTGGTATGTGTGAATGATGACGTGCCACATCTCGGTTGTAATCACAGCTTATTTATAAAAATTAAAGGAACCTTTTCTCCTGGTGCTCTGGGGAGCATTAAGGCGGGCTATTAGAACAGCTAATTATAAATGCGTGTTCATTGCTTCCATTTGTAGGCCATGTCTCCATGAGAATCAGCGCATCATTGGCACTGCAGCTTGCCAGATGCTTGGCTCGGAGGGCAGTACTTTTAAGATCATTGGAAACATCATAATTGAACAGGGATTATTGGTTCCAGCTTCCAAAATTGCTCTCTGCACACAGACATGGTTGCTTGCATCCATATGAAACGTGAATGAAGTGTATGAAATATAACGTAACTGGTCCTCCAGTGTGACCAACCAAGTTCTCAGATAAAGCAACCCTGAACATTTCTGACCTGGCCTTATCATACATTTCTACATCGGCTGACATTCTCTTTGCCTGATTTGGTTTAGAAATTCCCGACGGTATTATCCTTATAGCTGACCTGCTTCTCACTAGTTTTCCTTCTCAAGCTGTTTTGTTATCCTACCCATCGACTCTTTGCTCTTGCATTTCTGTATCTTTATTTTTATCTTAAGATTCACAAATTAGAACAGCTTTACACTTTCAAACAGACCGAGACAGGATCCATCCTCACCGAACTGATATGGAATTTCCTTCTTGTGGAAACATGCTTTACTTTTCTAGACAAAATAATTGATTACATAAATAAACAATTGTCATGTCAAATAAGAAGTCATTGCCATATTTTCAGAGGGTTTTTTTTTGAGAATCTTAGGATTCTAGGACTACTTTAAAAATTGTACTTCTTCAAAAAATTTTTCTAAAAAAGGATGACCACAAGATTTTTCCAGTATTATATAACCAGGTATCTTACTACTGTGTGTGGGTTGTTTGTTGTTGTTCAATTAATATGGCTTGAGTGGAAACAGCATATTATGACATGATTTCCAATAGGGCTCTTTAGTGCAATAAGACTTCATAACATGTATGTGATTATCCTAAAATATAAAATATTGAGTTAGAATAATAAAAACAGCTAATGTTGAGGGCTTATTAGGTCCCAAGAAACTATCCTATGCTCTTTATGTGCCTCATTATTATTAATATTACTATTATTAAGAGAGAGAGAGAGAGAGAGCAAGTGAGGGGAGAGCCAGAGGGGGAGAGAGAGAGAGAGAGAGAGAGAGAATCTTAAGCAGGCTCCAAGCCCAGCTCAGAGCCTGACATGGGGCTCAATCTCATGATCCTGAGATCATGACCTGAGCCAAAATCAAGAGTCAGATGCTTAAATAACTGAGCCACACAGGCGCCCCTCTTTACATACATTATAACTTAGTTGTCACAAACCTACAAGTTATTTACCACCATTTTACAAATAAGGAAACTAAGGCATGCAGTGGTTAAGCAGCTTGCTCAAAGTCACGTAGTTAACAACTAGTAGCACAAGGATTCAAATCCAGTCAGTTGAGCTCCAAAACTTATACTATTAACACTGTGCTATTCTCATTAATATTCATGAAGAGTAATTTTGAAATTGTGCCATGTTAAGAGTTATATCGGAGGAGGGTTATTCCTTAGAAGATTCCAGTGAAAATCCACCCCATTGTGGCAGTTCATTTCTGGCCAATGTTTTTGACTTTCAAAGCACTTCAATTTTTTTCTTTTTATTATTATTTTATTTTATTTTATTTTCATCACGATGAGTGTATTCTTTAATCCCCATCACCTATTTAGCACTTCAATTATTAAGGGAGGTAAAAAAAAATCAGAAATAAGGAGCCTACTGGGCTTCATAATTGCTGTAAGCTCCCAAATGTAAGAAATCTGCTTCAAAGTGGTGGTGTTGGTGTTTTATTTCATTTCAACATCATGAAAATTGCCAGATACTGCTGGAACCTAGCCTGCTTTCTTGGCTTAGTTCGTACATGAGAGAATATCATCTAATTCTTTGTCATATGCAAAGCAAAGACCCTCATGGAAAAGTTCTGTTAGTCTCTTTTATGTAAACCCATTTATTTCTGAACCTCCAATTTTGCTTTTGTGGTTTTTGGATGGTTTGATTAAGTAACTATTGATAGATAATGACATTGCTTTTAGAATGTATCAGCAGAATGCTTCAGTTCTGGCCTTCTTCAGGTTTGAACACACTTATTGAAATTAAAGCTATTCATCACATTAATGCTCTACTGTCATTTATGGTTAAGAAATAAAATTCTTTCCATCTTTTTTGGAAAAGGCAACAGGGTAAAATAGACACCAGCACTGAGATAAGACATCAGACAATGTCACTAAAAATGGGTAATCCCTTCGATAGTGAGAATGAAATACAGATTAAAATTTTGCAATAAGTTATGTTGCATTCAACGTTGCTCATTACCGCCCCGAGTGGACAATCTTGTGTAAATACCATTATCATTTTATCCTCATCTTGAGGTTTAAGGCTGAAATAGAAGGAATGTTTCTATACGGAGAGTGTTTATGTTGAGACTTAATGTTCAATGTGATGATATTGGGCTGTGGGACCTTTTGGGAGGTGACTAGGCCATGAGGGTGGAATTCTGGTGAATAGGATTAGTGTCCTTACAAAAGAGACCCGAGAGAGCTCTCTCATTCCTTCTGCCGTATGAAGACATGGCAAAAACAAACAAACAAAAACCAAACAAAGAAAAACACCTGTCCATGAAGCACAAAGCAGGACCTCATCAGATGCAGAATCTGCTGGCACCTTAATCTTGGACTTCTCAGTCTCCTGAACTGTGACAAATCAATTTGTTGTTTATAAGCCACCCAGTCTATGGTGTTTTTGGTACAGCAGCCCAAACCAACTAAGGTAAATGTTAAACTAGAAACTCCTATGAACTCTCTGTCATGGTATCATCTCACGCCCCCCACCACTTTTTCCAATCATAATAGTCTTCTGACAGTTTTGGAACTTGTCAGTCTATCTCTTGACTCAATATGTTTTTACTTGCTGCTCCCCAGGTGTGGAATTCTCTTCCTCCTTCTTTTAACCTAGATTGCTTCTCCTCTTTCTTAAATCTCACTTTGAACATCACCCCTCAGGGAGACCTTCACTGATGGTCCTATTGAAAGTACGTCAGATTTTATTTTATTATCTATCACATAAGACTTTTACTTTTTTTCCTTTAAAGCACTCATCACAAGCTTTATTGTGTCGGCACTACAATTTTTGGCTCTCTTGCTAGAAGGTAAGTTCCCCAAGAAAAGAAGCCTTGGGAATCTGGCCTGCTGCCATATTCCCAGTGCCTGCCATCTGGAACAAACTCGGCAAATATATACATAATAAATAAACACATTTCCAACATCACCCACGGTCTGGAGACAGTTGACACTTTGTCATATTCCTCAGAAAGAATGAATATATGGGGAAAATCCTGAGAAAAGATGTAGATTTTACTGAAGAATTCATAGGAGAGGAGTTCCTGGGTGGCTCAGTCAGTTGAGCGTCCAACTCCTGATTTAGGCTCAGGTCATGATCTCAGGGTCATGAGATCTAGCCAGGTGTCAGGCTCTGTGCTCAGCAAGGAGTCTGCTTGAGGATTCTCTTTCTCCCTCACCTTCTGCCCTTTCCCCACTTTCTCTCTGTGTGTTTGTCTCTCTAAATAGGAATTCATAGGAGATACAAAAGAAGTCTATATTTCCTTCTCTATGGTCTCTTCACTCCTGCTTAGCTGAGTAGCAGCTTTCCTGAGTCCCTCCACCATCTTCCCAAGGATTTGAGCTCTGTGCCCAAATATGTATACAAACAAATAAGCTTTAACTACCCCAAGACCCACTCTCTGAAGGAAATGTAATAACTAGCTATTATTAATCAGGCATGCTCCCAGGGGGCCTGCCAAGGAGTATTCCCTTGGGGAGGTGTTTTGAGAGAGAGAATTTTCCCTACTTCGTTACATCTCTAAATGTTTCTTGGTTCCTTGTTGGTTTTGTTTGTTTATTTTGGATCTGGAAAATGTCAGCCCCATGAGCCAGGGCTGTGGTGAAAGTCAAACTCAGTATGTATGAAAACATACATTTTTTTAAAGATTTGTTGGGAAAATACTATACGTTACACAGTGTGCTAGGTACTGAACATGAAACAGTGGTCCCTGCTCATGAGCAGCTTACAGTGCCCATTGTAGACTGTAGAGCACGGTGACAATTTAACTACTTATATCAAAGAATTGCATGTTTGCACTGTCATAGTGATCATGATTGCTTATGTTATTAGTAATTCTGAATTCTGAAAACAGCACTCAAATAACAAATTCTTAACATGTTTGATGTGGTATTTCATAAAGGTTATGGCTATGGGACATGATGACATTTTTGTTAAATAAAACCAGCCCTCTTTTCCCATAAGTTGGTTTTATTCCAAATCAGAGTGAATATTTTATTTTATTTTATTTTATTTTATTTTATTTTATTTTATTTTATTTTTTAAAGATTTTATTTATTTTTTCATAGACACAGAGAGAGAGAGAAGCAGAGACACAGGCAGAGTTAGAAGCAGGTTCCATGCAGGGAGCCCGATGTGGGACTCGATCCCGGGTCTCCAGGATCACACCCCAGGCTGCAGGCGGTGCCAAACCGCTGCGCCACTGGGGCTGCCCCAGAGTGAACATTTTAAAGAGGAAATTGCATGTGTTCTTGTCCAGTTGTTACTCATCCACTGTTACTCAGGAGTCGTTCTTCAAATACCCCAAATATAAGTCAAGCATGACACAACTTAGAAAAGAGGTCAGGTTCACGGTGACCCTTAGCCCAGACACAAGTGTCCTCCCACCAGCTTTTATAGCAGTGCTCCAGCCATATGGCTTCCAATTCCCCAAAGAGCCTTAAAGGAGAACTGTGTTACCTGGTCCTGCTTATCTGAATGAAGCTACAGCCCAACAGGAAACACAGTAGAAACACAGTATGTAATTACATTGCAGTATGATAAAGGCTCTAAGAATGAGCATGAGGACATAGAATGAATAAACCACGGGAATACAAGGTATAATACGGAATTTTCAAAAAGAAGAAGAAAAAAGTATGAGCATGAGGGGCTATTGCACCATAGATAGAGGCCCCCAAGGTGAACTGGGAGCATCAGGGAAGTCCTCTAAACAGAGGTGGTATCTGCTTAATGGCCTAAAGAATGAATAGATGGAAATCAGATGGAAAGGAGGCTGGAAACATGCAAAGAAGGGATTTCCATAAAGACAGAGACATCACCTCACAAAATGGTCCAGAAATAAGAGATCAACTTCATTTGGTTTCATCATGGCTATATAGTGGTAGAAAATTATAAAGGAGGAGAAGTAGTGGAACCAAATGAAGTTGACAGGGGTCTTGGGTACCAAGCATAAGGTGTTGTGGAGCATTTAAGGATTTCTAATAGGTGAGCAATCAATCCAATATAAGTTTTTTACAAAGAATAGTTAGAGAAGAAGACTGGAAGCAGAGAGACCAACAGTTAGGAGAATGCTGTGTAAGTTTATGATCATCTGGAGCAGGCTGGTAGTAGGTTAAAAAAGGAAAAAGCCGAAAGAGGTGTTTACAAAGCACAGGATTGAGGGAGAGAGACATGAATGACTTCTGTAGACAGGGAGGCAAGACCTAGATACCAGCTCCGACCCCACTACTTCCTAGCTATGCAATCTCACCCGCATTACTTAACCTCTTTTTTTTTTTTTAAGATTGATTTATTTATTTATGAGAGAGAGAGAGAGAGAGAGAGAGGCAGAGACACAGGAGGAGGGAGAAGCAGGCTCCATGCCCGGACCCCGACGGGGGACTCGATCCCGGGGCTCCAGGATCGCACCCTGGGCCAAAGGCAGGCGCCAAACCGCTGAGCCACCCAGGGATCCCCTACTTAACCTCTTCAACCAAGCTTCCATTGCCCCAGCTGTCCAATGGAAATGGACTACCCAATCCAACTCATAGGGCAGCGCAAAGGCAAAATGTAGATAAAAGCTCCAGTTAGCCAATGTAAGAGATTATTAATGAGCTCTAAGAACCATGGTATTTGTTGAATAGCCACATAATGTCTGATCATCCACCACTGTCACGTCTTATGTCACTTGTTTTCCTTCATTTTGATGGGAGCACTGATACCTCAAAGCTATGTTTGAAAAAGGTAGACATTCATTGAATATTTGGTACTGGATATTAATTTGTTCAGTGGAGATGAGAGCTGAGAGAAAAATAATTGCAAAAAGAATGAAATTTCTAAGTTTTATCCAGTTTCTTCACATCAGGAACAGTACCAGGCTCCATGGTCAACACTAGGGAGGATAGAGAAATGAGCAAGATCTGCTGCCTTCAAGGAGATGGAACTCGACGGAAAGACAATACACAAATACATACCCTCATGACACAAAATAGAAATTAAAAGTACCCAATAAAAGACATAAGCCAAGAATGATTGGAAATCCAAAGGGAATGATATCATGGGAGAGTACAAGACACCGAGGAAAGAAACATCAGAAAGTCTTGGTTTAAAACCCCAGATCTGCCACGTGTTGGTTGTGTGATCTCGGGCAAATTACTTAACTTCTCCAATCTTCAGTTTTCTTGTCAGTTAATTGGGGCTCATGCTAGCATCTGTCCTTCTTAAAATTCTGTGAGAATTAAATTAAATAAGATAATGTGGTAAATTATGGGTGAATAAATTTTTGGTAGGTAGAAACTGAAGTGGTATGAGTCTTCCAGGCAGAAACATTAACACAAAATTAAATTGTGTGTCCTCTGAGACACATCGAGAGGGGATAGTAAAGAATTATAAACCCCTGTGTCATTAAAGAAAATCCTCTAGGTCAAGTGGGGGATGATTGCAAGGGTCCTCCACAATCACTCAAAACTCACAAGCTGTCTTCATTACAAAGCTTTGCCCTGGACCTGCCACCAGTCTGGCTAGCCGAGCTGGGAGTGTCTTTTTTTTTTTTTTTTTTTTTTTTAATATCTTAGTTTAGCTTTATTTTTTTTTTTTTTGTAATTTTTAAAAATTTTTTATTGGAGTTCAATTTGCCAACATATAGCATAACACCCAGTGCTCATCCCGCCAAGTGCCCCCCTCAGTGCCCATCACCCAGTCACCCTGTCACCTCACCCACCTCCCTTTCCACCACCCCTTGTTCGTTTCCCAGAGTTAGGAGTCTCTCATGTTCTGCCTCCCTTTCTGATATGTCCCACTCATTTTTTCTCCTTTCCCCTGTGTTCCCTTTCACTATTTTTCATATTCGCTGGGAGTGTCTTTGAGATGGTTTTATACAAACGACATCGGGGTAACATAGTGCAGTGCTGAGCACTCAGTGGAGTCTCAAGAAGTGGTTTTCAAAGGAACATAGGATTGCAAAAGCCTAACCCAGGTAATGAATCCTAAGGTGATTGCTTGGGCCAGCATTCCTTCAAGTGTCATGGCAGGTGATTGATTGGCAGTGAGTCCTAAGAAAAAAAAGAAAAAGAACACTGGTGGAACAACATTTCTTTTGTATAGCACAGTACCTGTGTTATTAAAATCAAAATTACTTATTTCCAACTGGCAAAAAGAAAAAACAAAAAACAAAACAAAGCAAAAAAAAAAAAAAAAAAAAAAAAACCTAACATGATCTTTCCCCCTTTTCCAGTAATGTATTACTTCGGAAGAAGTGTGATGAGGCTTTAGTAACTGCTGCTGGAGAGTAATATAAAATTATATATTCTTGCCATTTTTCATTTCTGTCACCAACCGTAAGTGTAATCAATTTTTTTTTTCAAAATAGCCAAACTGGCAGGTTATTTGGAAATTTGTTTTTAAAGTGACATTCATGATTGTGCAAATAAAGCCATGTGGCTAAGTGTTAGTAATAGCACCAATCAAAGCTGCTGAAATGGTAAGCATCATTTCTGTCTTCTCGGGAGCAGCACCCAAATTAACTGTGAGATAAAAGGACAACATGTGAAAAGAAAAAAAGGCGCATCCTGGCTCGTGGGGTGCTATCAGGGAACAGTTGCATGGATGGAAGCTGGCGCCCGGGAGCCTTGGGATCGAGTCTCAAGCTCCTTGGCTTGCTAGGTTTATGACATCAAGCAGATTCATGTCTCCTTGACTCCGAGTTCCTTTTCCTTTAAAATGTGAATCTTAGGGCAGCCCGGGTGGCTCAGCGGTTTAGCACTGCCTTCAGCCCAGGGCCTGATCCTAGAGACCCGGGATGGAGTCCCACGTCCGGCTCCCTGCATGGAGCCTGCTTCTCCCTCTGCCTGTGTCTCTGCCTCCCTCTCTCTCTCTGTGTCTCTCATGAATAAATAAATAAAGTCTAAAAAACAAAAAAAAAAAAGAACAGAGCTTATTTTTTTTAAAAAAATGCAAATCTTAGATGGGTCAATGTATGTGGCGCAGCTAGCATAATCCATGCGATCGATACCTGTTCACTGCTGCTGCCTTTCAAGGTCAAGGTATTATTATTATTAGCATTAGCACTATCATCAGTGCCATTAATCATGACCTAATTATGCCCCAGTAACTCGACGGTGATTATCTCCTTAACTGAACCTATCTATCCGAGAGTTGGGCTTTCTCCTCCCGGGAGCGATGAGCCCCTGCTGGCAGGGGGGTGAATGTGGAGTCTACCGGGAGCTGGCCTGTAAAGCCTACGTTGAGCTCACTGCCAGGCTTCCCCTTGAGAAAGTAAAGGGAAAGATCCCACCTCCCAGAGCTGTGCGGGCAGCAGTCAGGCATTGCCAGAGGGTCAGGATTACACAGACTCCGATTTGGTACCCAGGTTAAGGCCATTGATGAGGCCTGACAGAGAGCTCGCCTTTTGCACTGATGGAAGCCAAGGGTACCAGGAGTGGTGGTGTTTGTTGCGCTGCTTTCGGAACAGTGTGCATTTTGTCACGTAGAATCAATATGCATGAAGCCGTCACCCATCCCCTGGGTGTTCTGCTCATCCTTCTTTCCCACCTTCTATATCTGCCCCCACGTGGCTGCCATCAAGGTCCCACAGGGGCCAATTATATCCAGCCCTGAGTGACGGAAGGTCCACCTACCCGAGGCTGGCTCCAGGCACGGTGCACACCTGCACACTCACAACCGGGTAAGTGCTCTCAGGATTGGGGTTCACAGGGGCTCCCGAGTGCTATCGCAGGACAGGCTGTCACCGGATGAAGGGCAGAGGCGATGGCAAGGGAAAATGTGGCCAGCTATGCAATTTCCTCATCTTCTAGAGCCGTCGCAACCTCCACGCTACTGCCCGAGTTCCCATTTCCAAACCCTGAGCTAGTCGGTTGGGCTCTTGCCTGTAAATATCGCATGGCTCCCTATTGCTCAGAGAGTAAAGCATGGTCTGACCCGGTCGTGTCTTGCCATCTGCATTTCCCATGTTATTAGACATGCATCACATGGTATATCCTCTAGCGCCAGCAAATTGCAGATTATTCCCAGGACGGGATCTCAGATGTCTGTGCCTGGCACGTGCTCTTCCCTCTGCATGGAGTGTCCTCCCCCTTTTGTCTGTCTGATGACTTCCTACGCTCTTTTAGTAATAGTAAGCTCGCTAGTCATCTCCCCTGAAAAACCCTCCCCAGCCTGTCTGTTGCTCTCCTCTTGTGAACAACAAAGTAGCACTTAGTATTTAATTCTAAAATTATTGTACTTTACAAGTCCTTCTTTTTCAATTACACGATGAGCCTCTTGTTGATTTAAAATGCATTTTTTGCGCTGTGCTCTGATTATAAAAGTAATACAAGACCATTATTAAAAACTATAGAAAAAATGTAGAAAGGAACATAACAAGACATATTTACCTGCAACTCCATCCCTCTGATACAGTCAGTGTTAACATTTGGATATGCTTATCCTCACATATGCACACACACACACACACACACACACACACACGGGATCAAAAAGCTCATGTGCAAAGGGCCTGGCGGAAGAGGATGTGTGGCACATTTGAGGGACTGCAAGAAGTTCAAAAGGCTGCAGAATGCAAAGTAAGAACAAAAGTATGTGATGTTACCATAAAATGATAGCTTTCGGCGCACCTGGGTGGCTCAGTGGTTGAGTGTCTGCCTTTGGCTCAGGTCGTGATCTTGGGATCCTGGGATCAAGTCCCACATCCCATGGGGATGCCTGTGTCTCCCTCTGCCTATGTCTCTACCTCTCTCTCTGTGTCTCTCATGAATAAATAAATAAAATCTTAAAAAAAATAAAGCAATAGCTTTCAAAATCTCACCATGACCTCCAACAGTTGTGGAAAGCAGTATGCATATTCCTCAAAAAAATTAAAACCAGAATTACCACATGATCCAGCAATGTCGCATCTGAGTATACATCCAAAACAGCTGAAATGAGGATCTCAAGGAGATTTCTGTACTCCCATGCTCCTGGCAGTGCAATTTACAATAGCCAAGAAATGGAAGCTACCTAAATGTTCATCCTCAGGTAAATGAATAAAGAAAATGTGGTGGATACATGCAGTGGAATATTAGTCAGCCCTAAAAAAGAAGGAAACTCTGCCATAGGCAGCAACACAGATAAACCTGGAGGACACCACGCCAAATGAGGCAAACCCATCACAGGACGACAGACAGTGCATCGTACCATCTACATGAGGTATCTAAAGTAGTCACAGTCATAGAAGCAGAGAGCCGAGATGGGGAGTTGTTCAACAGGTACTAAGTTTCAGTTATGCAAGTTGAATGTGTTCTAGAGATGAGCCCCCCAGCACAGTGCCCGAAGTTCACAATAGTGTCTGGTACTGTGAAAATTTGAAGAGTAGATCTCAAGTGTCCCTGCCCCAAAAAAGGAGAAGGCAAGAGAAACCTTTTGGAGGTGATGGATATGTTTATTACCTTCATTGGGGTGATGGTTTCACAGGTGTTTACCTACGTATACAGTGTGTACAAATTGTATACAGTGAATATGCACAGTTTTTTGTATATCAATTGCACCCCAATAAAGCTCTTTAAAAAAGAAAACAAATACATTTCTATTGTGACGCAGGAGTACACAAATACAACTGGAACCAATGTTTCACAAAATACCCTTACTGTGCGAGAGGAAGTCTAATATTTTCTATTCTATTCCGCTCTTACTCATTTAAAAGCAGATGCTGGTCACGACCAACTCAATTGATTTCCTGACCCTCCTAATGAGTTGCAGCAATAGTTTGAAAAACTCTGCTGTGGAAATAGGCAAGGGACATACTCAGGAGGTATTTGGATGTCATACTAATGAGTTTGGACTTTATCCGCAGGGGAAAGGGGAGAATTAAAGGGTTGTGACCATGTCAATATCATGATCAGGCTTGGACTGTGGGAAGAACTCCTGTCTCCTCAGGGGTAACGGTGTGGAGAGGGGTAAGGACTCATGCTGGGAGGCAGGTAGGGGGCAGTAAAAGACTCAAGATCTGCACTGGGATGATGGTAGAGACGGAAATCAAGGAGTTCCGGAAATTTCAGGTCACAAATTACAAGATGTGTGTGTAGGTATAGTCACTCACATCCGGGCAATCAGAAGTTAAAGAAAACCATGTCAGTCATAGAGAGGGAGGAGTCAAGCTTTATTTTCAGTAACTGAGAAGAAGGTGACAGATGTAACTGATACCCGGAAGCATGGGTTTCGGTCTTTGCTTTCAGGCGGGGGGGTGATGTTGAACTGAATGTGAGGGACCTGTGAGACATTCAAATGGTGACAGTCCAGTGTCTTAGCATAGAATTGCTCAGTCTTTGCAATTGGTTGGGGCCTCGAACTGCACTCCATCAGGCTCTGCTACCGTCTGTGCCCTGAAGTCGGGGATGTGAGGGGGAGCACGGGCTGGGCTCCATAATCAGGCAGGCCTCAAGCTGTGCTCTGTTGGACAAGGTCACTGGACAGGCTACCTGGATGGGTGTGCCCATCACCTGTACTCTGTATTTGGATGGGGTTGGAGGCTATGCTCTGGTCAGAAGGGGTCACTATCTGAACCCCCCACTGGCTATGCTCTGCAACTGGTCAGATTGCTGGCTGGGTTCTTTGCCTGGGCTGAACTGTGCTTAGCAATCAGGCAGGGTTGTAGAGTAGGCTCTGCAGCCAGGGGTAAAAGAGCAGAGAGGTGGGGGGTGGGTACCATATGCTGGTATTCAAGGTTGCCCATGGACACTGTTCGGGCTCCCTGGTTAGGTGGGACCAGTGGCTGTGCTCCACAGTTGGGTAGGGCTGCTGGATTGGATCCCTGCCCAGGCGGGAGCATAGCTGGACTCTCAGGCTGCCTCAGTGTCATGATTGGTCTCCCTGGTCAGCCAGGGCCCCAAACTGTGCTCAACAGTTGAGCGGGGCCGATGGTTTGGCTCCCTGTTTGGCAGGCTGTAAGACTGACCCTGCAGCTGCTGGGGTCTCTGATCAGGCCTCTGGGTCATGAGGCTCTGCTCACCAGTTGGGCAGGACTACTGACTTGCTTCCCTGTCCAGATGGGCTGCATGGATGCCTGTGTTTTCTGACCAGGCTTCCTGGTTAGGTGGAGGTGGAGACTCTGAGGAGCTGCTGAGGAGGGCTATCGGCTTGCTTGCCTTCCTGTGTGGGGCCATAAAATGCGGTCCACAGCCAATTCAGCCCATTAGCTGGGGACCCAAGTTGGGCAGATTTGCCAGCCAAGCTTTCTGGCAAGACAGGCTCAGCTCTGAAAATGGGAAGAATTGTTAGCTGGTCTGTGCTCGGGTACCACCACCAGCAGAAGTCCAGTCCACCAGGATAAGTGTGTTGGTGGCTGTGAAGCCTCAGCCACCTTCTCTATCTCTACCTAATCCCCAATGTCTAACCCCACTGATTCTCCCAGTGCTCCCCCTGAGGTAAAACCAGAGTGGGTCTCCCGGGAAGTGTCCCATAATTAACACTGAGGAAGCTGGACATCTACCTAGGGCTCTCTTTCTCCCCCTGGAGAACCCATAGGCCCAGGGGGCCCCTCTTGCCTCCGGGAGTGACAACACGGTCAAAATGAAACCACTCCTCTTATCCTTCTAATGTGTTTTTTCTCTATGTTTGTGGTCCAAGGGGGTGCTTCGGCCTCACCCCTAGGTTCTGGGATTTTCACAAAGGCATCTAATCTATTTATAACTGCTGGCTGGTCTTTCTGTGAGGTGGACCAAAGTTTGGAACAACCTATTCTTTCATCTTGATGATGTCGCTCCCCAGTTTGGCAGCTGCTTACAAAACTTAACACACTTTTACCATATGTTCCAGCATTCGTGCTCCTAGGCATTTACCGAAAGGAATTGACAACTTATGTCCATGCAAAAACTTGTACACAGATGTTTATTACAACTTTACTCATAACAGCCAACCACTTGGAAGAAATCAAGATGTCCTTCAGTAGGTGAATGGACAAATAAACTGGTACATCCAGACAATAAAGTACTATTCAGCCCTTGCAGGCACATCAATGAATGTGATATGCCACATTAATAAAAGAAAGTATAAGAACCATATGATCATCTCAATAGATGCAGAAAAAGCATTTGACAAAATACAGCACCCATTTTTTAAAAGATTTTATTTATTTATTCATGAGAGAGAGAGAGAGAGAGATGCAGAGACACAGGCAGAGGGAGAAGCAGGCTCCATGCAGGGAGCCTGACGTGGGACTTGATCCCAGGTCTCCAGGATCAGGCCCCGGGCTGGAGGCGGTGCTAAACCACTGAGCTACCTGGGCTGCCCCCATTCTGTTTTTTAAAAAAGATGTATCTATTTTATTTGAGAGAGAGAGAGAGTGTGTGTGAGCAGAAGGAGAGGAGAAGCAGACTCCCTACTAAGCTGGGAGCCCATTGTGGGACTCAATCCCACAACCCCAAGATAGTAACCTGAGCTGAAGCCAAGAGTTAGGTGCTCAACTAGCTGAGCCATCCAGATGCCCCTGGCAGCATCCATTCTTGATAAAACTCTCAACAATGTAGGTACAGAAGGAACATACTTCAACTTCATAAAAGCTATATATGAAAGACCCACAGCTAATATTGTCCTCAATGGGGCAAAAATGAGAGCTTTTCCTCTACAGTCAGGAACAAGACAGGGATCTCCACTCTCACCATTGTTACTTAGGATAGTACTGGAATGTTACAGCAATCAGGCAACAAAAGGAAATAAAAAGCATCCAAATCGGCAAGGAAGAAGTCAAACCTTCACTATTTGCAGACAACATGATACTCTATGTAGAGAACCTGAAGGAATCTACCAAAAAATTACTAGAATACATGAAGTCAGCAAAGTTGCACGGTATAAAATCAGTGAACAGAAATCTGTTGCATTCCAAAATGCAACATAGACCAAAAATGAAGCAATAGAAACAGAAATAAAGGAATTGACCCCATTTACAACTGCACCAAGAATCATAAGATACCTAGGAATAAACCTAACCAAAGAGGCAAAAGGTCTCTGATCCGAAAACCATAGAATACTTATGAAAGAAATGGAAGAGGACATAAGGAAATGGGAAAACATTCCATGCTCTTGGATTGGAAGAACAAACATTGTTAGAATGTCTATACTACCCAAAGCAATTTACACATTTAATGAAATCCCTATCAAAATATCACTGGCATTTTTCACAGAGCTAGAACAAATAATCCTAAAATTTGTATGGAACTAGAAAAGACCCTGAATACCCAAAGCAATCCTGATAAATCAAAGCAAAGCTGGAGGTATCACAATTCTGGACTTCAAGCTGTATTACAAAGTGGAAGTCATCAAGACAGTGTGGTAGTAGCACAAAAACAGACACATAGGTCACATAGGTCAATGGAACAGAATAGAGAATCCAGAAATGGACCCACAACTATATGGGCAACTAATCTACGACAAAGCAGGAGAGAGTAGCCAATGGAAACCCCCAAAATCCTAGAGGAGAACACAGGCAGCAACCTCTTTGACCTTGGCTGTAGCAATTCATTACTAGATACATTGCCAGAGGCAAGGGAGACAAAATCAAAAATGGACTATTGGGACTTCATCAAGATAAAAAACTTCTGCACAGCAAAAGAAACAATTAGCAAAACTAAAAGGCAGCCTGCAGAACGGGAGAAGATATTTGCAAATGATATATCCAATAAAGCGCTAGTATCCAAAATCTTTAAAGAACTTATCAAAGTCAACACCTAAAAAACAAATATTCCAGTTAAGAAATGGGCAGAAGACATGAACAGAAGTTTCTCCAAAGAAGACATCCAGATGGCCCACAAGACACATGAAAAGTATTCAACATCACTCATCATCGAAATAGAAATCAAAACCATGCTGAGAGACCATTTCACACCTGTCAGAATGGCTAAAATTAACAACATGGGAGACAACAGATGGGATGCAGAGAAAGGGGAACCCTCTTGCACTGTTGTTGGGAATACAAACTGGTGCGGCCACTCTGGAGAATAGTATGGAGATTTCTCAAAAAGTTAAAAATTGAGCTACCCTATGATCTAGCAATTGCACTACTAGGTATTTACACAAAGGATACAAAAATATAGATTTGAAGGGATACATGCACCCTGATGTTTATAGCACCATTATCAACACTAGCCAAACTGTGGAAAGAGCCCAAATGTCCATTGACTGGTCAATGGATAAAGAAGATGTGATATCTATATACACAATGGAATACTACTCAACCATCAAAAGGAAAAAATCTTGTATTTGCAACAATGTGGATGGAGCTAGGGTGGAATAAATCAGTCAGAGAGAGAAAATATCATATGATTTCACTCATATCTGGAATTCATGAAACAGAATGAATGAGCATTCAGGAGGGGGAAAAAGAGAGGGAAACAAATCATGAAAGAATCAACAATAGAGAACAAACTGAGAGACACTTGGATGGCTCAGCAGGTAAGCATTTGCCTTCGGCTCAGGGCATGATCCTGGAGTTCAGGGATTGAGTCCCACATCAGGCTCCCTGCATGGAGCCTTCTTCTCCCTCTGCCTATGTCTCTGCCTTTCTTTCTCTGTGTCTCTCATGAATAAATAAATAAAATCTTAAAAAAGAGAGAGAGAACAAACAGGGTTGGTGGAAAGAGGTCAGTGGGAGAGGGGATAGATGAGTGATGGGGATTAAGGAGGCCACTTGTTATGATGAGCACTGGGTGTTATATATAAATGATGAACCACAGAACTCTACTCTTGAAACCAATATTGAACTGTATGCCAACTAACTAGAATTTAAATTAAAAAAAAAGAAATATTATTCAGCCCTAATAAGAAATGAGCGATCAAGCCATGAAGAGACATGGAACAACCTTAAATGCATATTACTAAGTAAAAGAAGCCAATCTCAAAAGGCTACATACTGTATAATTCCAACTATATGACATTCTGGAAAAATGCCAAAGTATAGATAAGATAAATAGCTGGAGCACTGAGGATTTTTAGGACAGTGAAACTATTCTCTATAATACTATGAAGGTGAATGCATTTCATGAAACATTTGCCCAAACCCACAGAACATACAGCACCAAGAGTGAACACTAATATAATGTGTGGGCTTTCAGTGATAAAGATGTGTCAATGCAGGTACATCATAACAAATGGACCACTTTGGTAGTGAGGGAGGCTCCGTGCATGTATGGGGTGGCGGTGGAGGGCGAGGGGAAGACAGGGAATGTATGGAGACTCTGTGTGCTTTCTACTCAGCTTTGCTGTGAGCTGCTCTAAAAAAAAAAAAGTATTTAAAAATTTAAAAAATTGGGCAAAATGTATCATAGTTGGCAGAGAAGTAGAGTCCTGGGGTGAAGTCAAAAGAGAGACCAGAGGGAGCACTTGGGTGGCTCAGTCAGTTAAGGGTCCAACTCTTGGTTTTGGCTCAGGTCATAATCTCTGGTTTGTGGAGACTAAGCCCTGAGTCAGGCTCTGAGCTCAGGCAGGAGTCTGCTGGAGAGAGTCCCTCTGCCCCTCCCTCTGCTCACATGCTCTCTCTCTCTCTCTCTAAAATAAATAAATACCTCTTTATTTAAAAAAGAAAGAAGAAAGAAAGAAAGAAAGAAAGAAAGAAAGAAAGAAAGAAAGAGAAAGAAAGAAAGAAAATCAGAGAAAAGAGTATATTCAAGAGTGGGGAGAGGGAGACAGAACATGAGAGACTCCTAACTCTGGGAAACGAACTAGGTGTGGTGGAAGCGGAGGTGGGCAGGGGGTGGGGGTGACTGGGTGACGGGCCCTGAGGGGGGCATTTGACAGGATGAGCACCGGGTGTTATTCTGTATGTTGGTAAATTGAACACCAATAAAAAATTAATTTATTAAAAAAAATATATAAAAAAAGAAGAAGAGTGGGAAGAGGAAACTGGAGCCATTTCCTAAACTGACTAGCGGAAACATCTTTGTATGAAAGTCCCAGAGAAGGGGTCTACTGGTGCCCTGCAGGTCTGCAAAGAACAAAGCCCACAATACTAAAACTTGAGAACGCTTAATACTGGTTTCTGGATGTGTTGAACCCACTCAAATCTCTCATCTGCATTTAGGAACCACAGCAACATACACGCGATAGCATTACCGAAAAGGATGCTTACACACATTATCTCATTTAATTCTGACAACCGCCCTGTGATGAAGGCAGGGTAGGCTGCTAGCCACATTTTACAGAGCTGCTAACACAAAGTAGAGAGGAAAAAATATGTAGCCGGGATTTTAGCCCGGGCAAAAAAAAAAAAAAAAAAAAAAAAAAAAAAAAAATCAGATGACTGTGATAGATAAAATCAGCTAAATGGATGACACTAGGATGTAATCAATGGAGGGGCATTTCCTTTCATGCAAATTCAAGTATGTACAGCTAGGCCGAAGGCGGCTTCTAAAAATAGAGAAGGCTGGATACCTTCTGCTGAATCGTGAGAAATCTCTAGCCTTGTAGGCAAAGCTAGTCCCACCTGAATTGCTGAAGCAGATGACAGAAGCCAGTCACGGCTCTTCTGCTTTTACAAGGGTTCCCCAGAAGACAGAACCTTGGGCAAAAAGCATGTGTGCTACTGCATGTCATGTGAGTACAGTCCTGGGGCGGCAGGATGTGGGCAATGGAGAACAAGGCAGGGAAAGAGAAGAATCCAATACAAGTGGGCATTACCACTGCAGCCGTTGCTTGTTCTGAGGAGCGCAGCCTGCCTGATTCTGTGAGAATATCTTCTAAGAGGATACATTAACCAAGGTGGCCTGGCTGGTGGGAAGAAGGAGGGAGAATTTATCTGCCAGACTTCTGTCTCCCACTGTTCAATGTGTGCAAAGGCACCAAGCAGATCCCAGTGTCTGACACCTTCTCAGCATCTCTTGGGCAGGAGGTGAGGGGCAGGGAGAGCTACCTTAAGTGACGTGCTGTCTGGTTGTGCCTACGTTGAAGTTGGTGGCTCTGATAGCACCTGGGCAAGAACCAACCAATTTGGTCCCCACATCTGGGACGAAACAAGTGACCAAGAGCCCCCAAAGACAGGGAACTAAGAGAATCTGAGCACTTAAAAAGTATTTGAGATACAACAGCACTGGAAGGCTCTAAGAGCATCCATGCCTGGGCTCCATATATAATTAACAATTCTGGGTTATAATATGCAGACTAAGTAAAACAATGGGTGAATGAGAGTGTATGGTCTCCTCATCTGATGAAATGCCTCACCATCCCCTTACCTGCCCCAAAAGCGATAACCACGACAGCCACCATCACCACCCTTAATATTCTTGCATAAGCAATAAGATACTACATTATACCGCGCTTCACGCACGTAATAACATATATGATTATTTATATTAGTTTTCTGCTGCTGTGTAACAAATTACCACTAGCTTAATGGCTTAGAAGAACATATAAATAAACGATTATCTCACAGTTGTGTGGGTCATGAGTACAGGACGGCTAACTGGGTCCCGTGCTCCAGATTTTTACACTTCAGGTGTCAGCCAGGCCAGACTCTCATCTGGAGATCTTAGGGAAGAAGCCACTCCAAACTCATTCATGTTGTTAGAAGAATCCAGTTTTTTGTAGGGTTGAGGCTCTGTTCCCTTGCTGAATGTCAGCTGGGGGTTGCTCTTAGCAGCTAGAGGCCACTGAGAGTTCCTTGTTATGAACCCTCTCACTTTTTAAATTTCCTTATTCCCTTAACTGTTTAGTATTTGATTGAATCGCCAAAAGATACGTATACACCACAGAGAGGGTAAAAAAACTAGGGACCAATGTAGAATTCTTCCTACCACATAATCTATAGCAGTTTCTAGCCAGCCCTGAAATGCAATTTGCCTGTTTACTTCCATATAACACAATGAAATATGTACAAAATTGATCTTTCACCCATAATATGTGCCATCATCTCTAAGGAAGTTAGGCCCCTCCCCATATGTATCCTTAGAAGCATACGGTGTAGGCTCATGGGGACTCAACACCATTGGCTGTAGCTTCCATTGTACCTTTGCTCGGTATAGACTTCTAGTGTATTCACATTTCTCATGTGAATTTTCTGTAAATGTTCCAGGTATTGATTAGTTTTGGATCTTTTAGATGCCTACACCTTGACATTAATTGTTATTTTTCATAAATTTACCTTAATGGTGATATCCAACTGGGTTTTTCCTTTCTGTCTTCAACTTAAAGCTGTCAGCTAAAGTCTCAGGGAGGTTGGGGGGCATACCCAAGAGCAAAACAAGTCTATACTCAGATGAGTACTAATGAGGAAAACTTGACTAATTTGAGGTCATAATTCTTCATGGCTGGAAGGGACCTTGGATGCCATCTTCTCACAGTTGACCTTAGAAGAGATCTTCCTTTATCTACTGCCCAAATGTTGAAAATATACTACTTCCACGTTTCTTCAGTGAGCTAAAACGTGGACCGGATAGTATCATAACTGGGCTATATTCATTTTTTATGTTATTGGCAGCTTGTAATTCATCACTGTTTTCTTTCCCTAGATGTAAAACTTGACTAGTGAAGCTAACTGTGGTTTGCTTCTGATCTAATTAAAAATAAAGTAATTCCAAGGACACATTTTTATGAAATCAAATGCATAAACTCATTGAAAAATACTTTAATTGTAATAACAGCCTGTGAGAACATCATTTTAATTTAATGAATATGAACAACATTTTCTCAAAGAATCCTAGAGTCGTATGGTAACAAATCATTTGTAACAAGATGCAAGAGTTAGAAATAAATTGTTGTTGGGATGAGTAAGCTACAAAGAAGTATTTCATAGAAACCACCATACATTCTGACACTTAGAGAAATGGAATTTATAATATGGTCTACATTATGTCTATCAAGCCGTATTATCATGAATTATATCATTCCAGATGATAGCTGTGGAACACTGTGGGTTGGCAGTGATTGAAATGATTTTCAGGCATGTTTGAACACATTAACAAAGATGAATTAATTAATAATATTCCTAAAACACATTTGCTATCTCTACAAACTTCCTATATGTAGTAGTTTGTGGTGCTTTTCAAATTTTGAATGCCAAAATATATAATAGAGCAGTCTCCAAGTAGTCTCTCAGGTTAGACAAGACAGCTGACTTGTTTCAAAGGGTATAAGGAGAAAATGAACCATTTTGACCCTCTATTGGATATTAATCCTTTTGCTTTTGCACCTTGAAGATGTCATTAGCATGATCCTCTTAAAAAACCCTTTCAAGTAGACAGCAAAAGTTAAAGAGAAATCCACTTATGTCCATTTAAATCTTAAAAACTCGCAAATCAACTGCACAAAAGGAAGTCTTAAAATATACGTAAGCGGCTTAATGTATATATTAGACATCCATATTCAAAAATCATGTTTTGTTGCTTAGGAATCATCTTTGACTTTACAATACCATTTCATCGATCACTAATGATCCTCGGATTTGATCTTCAAGATACAATTGTAAGGTAAGCTTAGCAAATGTCAGTAATTCTATTTCACGGATAAGGGGACTGAGGCTGAGCAGTTCAGCAGAATGCCAAAGGTTCCAGGTGCGAGGGGCAATGATGAAACTCAATTCTCTGCTTTCAGGTTCTAAGGCAGTTCTCTATTTATACTATTTAACCATAATTCAAAGTGAGAACATTTGATAAAGATGAAAGACTTGGAAAAAATCTCCGACTTTTTTTTTTTTTAAGATGATTTATTTGAGACCTAGAGCATGTGAGTGGGGTGCAGAGGGTGACAAAGTGAGAGGAAGAGAATCTTAAGCAGACTCTTAACTGACTGAGCCACCCAGGTGCCCCAAATCTCTGACTTCTGTGGGTGTTTAGCCGAGGTAATGGCATTTAATTTTTGGAGGGGTTGAGGGCCTTCGGATTTGAGCCAAATTCTTAATCTGATATTGCTTACATCTAAAATATTGGATTTCAGAATGATATTTGACACTTAGAAAAAAATATTAAGCCTATTCATATATTCAGTAAGTGGCATAAAAGCATGATGCAGCTAGAAAATTTACAATAAAATGTATTAAAGATCTGGAAAATAGTAGCTTTCATCGAAGATGAAGGAGATTCTTTTCTCCTTTTTTGTTACTTTGAGCCATGATGAACATCACTGTCCACTGTCAATTTATTCTGTTGATGGCATTGCTTACTGTGAAATAATAAACATTTAAAATATACACACATTTGGGATGCCTGGGTGGTTCAGTGGTTGAGTGTCTGCCTTTAGCTTAGGGCATGCTCCTGGGGTCCTGGGATTGAGTCCCGCATCAGTCTCCCTGCAAGGAGCCTGCTTCTCCCTCTGCCTATGTCTCTGCCTCTCTGTGTCTCTCATGAATAAATAAATAAAATCTTCAAAATTAAATAAATAAGTAAAAGACACACACACACCTAACTGGACGGTAATAATAATCACAAAAAAAGGGGATCCCTGGGTGGCGCAGCGGTTTAGCGCCTGCCTTTGGCCCAGGGTGCGATCCTGGAGACCCGGGATCGAATCCCACATCAGGCTCCCGGTGCATGGAGCCTGCTTCTCCCTCTGCCTGTGTCTCTGCCTCTTTCTCTCTCATTCTCTCTCTGTGACTATCATAAATTAAAAAAAAAATCACAAAAAAATAGCTATTGCTACTAAGTAACATCTTCTCTCAGAGCATCATGGCAGCTACATAAACCTCTTTCGATATCAGAAGCTTTAGAAAAATAAAGGAAATTATTTTCTTGACACAAATCCAACATCATTTAGATGCCTTTCCAACAGATATGTCCAAGAGAAGATATCTGATCTTCAGAGTATGGAATACTAGTTATTTTTAAAGAAATGGGATTCTTAAAAGAAAAAGAAGAGAACAGAAGGGAAGATTTAATAACAGTCCTCTCATATAGTCTGAATTATCATCAAGAAGAAAAAATCTGGGATCCCTGGGTGGCGCAGCGGTTTAGCGCCTGCCTTGGGCCCAGGGCGCGATCCTGGAGACCCGGGATCGAATCCCACGTCAGGCTCCCGGTGCATGGAGCCTGCTTCTCCCTCTGCCTGTGTCTCTGCCTCTCTCTCTCTCTCTCTCTCTCTCTCTCTCTGACTATCATAAATAATAAAAAAAAAGAAGAAAAAATCTTTTCTTCCCCTATTACATCAAAGATAAAATGAGAAGAAATAAGAGAGACTTCAAAGAACGAACTTTCTGAATGAAACAGACTTGTCATGGGAGATTCCTTCACTAGAGATCTTTAACAATAAATTGAAAATTATTTTAAAAAATTTCTACCTATCTTCTAGGGAATTCCATTATGAAACTCCTCAAGGTAATGAATCTGATTAAATCCAGTCGTGCATAGACGGAATCCAAGAAAAATTACTGACTGGGAATATGAGCATTATAGAAATAATCAAGATGCTCTGTGATGGAATTGCTCTAAATTGAGTCAACTCCACATGGTTGACTTGATCAGACCCTGATAAGTTGATCACCAAGGAATTAAAGTCATAGTCAAGATTCAGGTAAGGGAGTGAAATAAGGAAATCAGCTCTATTATGATCACTCTAGTCAAGCCATTGGACCTAGATATTACAGCAGTTGGATACAATGAGAATCTGAACCTAAATAAATTTAGCATTGGAAGGAGCATGAGAAGTTTTAAACAATTCGTTTTAAAATTTTCCAAACCTATGGAAATATCATAAGACTAATACACTGAGCATTCCTGTTCCCAGATTCAATGGTTGTTATGTTTGCTGTATCTACCTTATATGAGTGTAGGTGTATATTACATGTATACACACACATTATGTATTTTACTGATCCATTTCAAAATAAACCGAAGATTTATTTACGATACTTAAGCCCTAAATACTTCAGCACACACATATCCTAAAAGTAAGGACATTCTCTTATGTAACCAAATAATCATATCACTTAAAAAAGTTAACACTAATTCCCTAATACATTTAATACATAATATATTTAATGCCTTTTCTATATGCTGATCTCTGTAATTGTTCTCCAAATGTCTTCTCTTTTCCTTTTACCTTTTTTTATTTTGAAATAATTTTAGGCACAGAATACTTGCAAAAATTGTATAGGGAGTTCCCATATACCCTTCACCCATGTCCTCTTAATGTTACCACCTTGTACAATCATAGTACATGTATGGAAATCAGAAAACATCAGTATAATTCTCTACTGGCTCCATGAGAACTTAACCGACAATAAAAAAAACTTAAGATAATCATCCCAACAACATTGTAATATAGTTATTATCCTCTTTTCACAGATAAACGAACTGACAAAAAAAGCTTAAATTTTTCTCCCAAGGTCATAGAGGCAGTGAATGGTGAGTCTTATGGCATTATTTGGCTCTAAAAGTTCACTTACTTTTCATTTCATGGTCCTGTTTTTCCACTGTCTACTATATAATGGGGCCAAATATTTAAAAGAGGGAAAAATATGACTTAAATAGTTTATTGTGTATAGCTTATTATAAATTAGAACTAGTAGTTCCAGATGATTTCAAATATCATTTAAAAATTCATTAAGACTTAAGTATTTAAAGAGTTTATATTATGAAACTTTACAGTTTTTGTAAAACTCAGTCTGTTCCTTCTTTCTTTTATGTCCAAGTGAAATTCCTTTTGGTTGGTATAGTTATATAAGTGGCAGTAATTAGCTCTGCTTAAAATACTCTCATTTTTGTGAATTTATATACTTTTAAAAATCCAGCACAGTGAACATGACACCTAAAGCTTTTGAAGTGAGGAAACTGGGACCCAGAGTGTTACATAATTTTATAAGGGTCACAATAGTAAGCAAGTAATAAATATAGGACAACAACACCTATTTTCTGATCCCAGTAAAATATGTTAACTATATCAAGGTGCTTGGCAAACAGCGAACAATAAATGCTTGTAAATCTATTAAGCCTCGGTTATCAGATAATTTTTTGAGGATGAAGAAAATGTTGCAATAAACCCTTGACATTCATAAGGGATATATATACAAAGATATTTTTGAATCACAAAATTTATAAATTTCAATACAACATAAAGTTCGTCACAAAATATGGTAGCACATAAATGAAAAATGTAAGTGGTCACTTCAGATTGTAGAAAATTTACTATACACAAGACTAAAGTCAGTTTTTGTACTGAACTGAACATTTCACGAACTTTTTTCATTATTCTGTAGAGAGTATATGATGGACATGATGTGACCCATCTGAGTGACCAAAAAATTTTGACATTTTACTCCTTAATTAAAAAAAACTTCTCTATTCAGGTTAAGAGCCACAATTTTTTGAGATCTTTTTGCCTAACCTCTCCTTTCATCTCTAGCACTGACATTTGACTTTCTCTTCAGAAATCTTTGATCCTTCCCCCACATAAATGTAAGGGAGAAAAAAGTCACTATTTAAAATCACAACTGCCTTCTAGAAGGAAAGAATAGATCTTGTTAAAGTAATGTCTCCAAACTAAGGGTGGCCCCTTTGTTCAGCTAGAAATGTTGATAGTTTTTATATATAAAAGTAGGTCAAGAACTGAGTTTGGTTTTAGAATTAAGAGAGAACAATTGCCCAGCCTCACAAAGAAGAGAGCTAAGAGATGAGAGATAGTGAAACCAATAAATTGGTGAGAGGTCAGAATATTGCATGGACTAGTGTGATCTGTGAGAAATACTCAGTGACTGGATGTCCAAAATATTAATTTCTAATATGAAATATCAAATGATTTGCCATTTGATCAATGCGATGTTTTTATTCATTACATGCCAATGGTCCTTAATTGTTCTAGGCACAGCAGTCCTGTATTAGTGGTTGCTTTGAAAGGGCTGAACAAAGTGAATAAATAGTTTAGAGTGTGTGTTTTAGGGGATTCCAGTTTGGAGATAAAGGCTGAAAGATTCAGAACAGAGAACAAGAAATAGGTAGGAGCGCCTGGGTAGCTCAGATGGTTAAGTGTCTGACTCTTGGTTTTGGCTCAGGTCATGATCTCAGGGTGGTGAGATGGAGCCTAGCATAGGGCTCTATGCTCAGTGGGGAGTCTGCGTCTGTCCTTCTCCTTCTCCCTCTGCTCCTTCCCCTCCTCGGGTTCTCTCTCTCTCTCTCAAATGAATAAATAATCTTAAAAAAAATTGATAGAAGTTGGGAATCACAGTAAAATTACAGGTTTCTCCCACTATCTGAAAGGAGAGCATTCCTGTGAAAACTTTCATAAGCCAAAATGGCATAAAGTGAGGAAGTAATTACCATTAATTTATATGGAAAAAGTTTTTAGCATTCCCAGACCCCCAAAATCACCTGTCTTAGGATTTTCTGGTACCTTAGTATACATCTTGCTACGCGATGCCCAAAATAAACCGAGCTAAAGCACAGATGCTCACAGACATAGTTCAAAGCCTTGACAGCTTGATGCTGAGATGCTGAGTGTGGTTTCTAAGGAAGGAGCTGGGCGGCTCCAGTCTGGCTGCTGGGGGGTGTGAGCTGCCTCTGTAATGCGGGCTGCAAAACAAATGCTCAATGCCATTTTCGCTATTCACCTTTTTAAAATAAAAGTAAAAATCCTCTACATATTTCTTTCAGGTAACAAAAACAGGTACTAATGGAGGCCATTCATAAAAGCAAAGTGGTAGAAGTCAAACTTTTGAACGTGGGGGATATCTGTATTCTGAAGTTACAACCAGCTATAGAACTTACTGAAAAACTATTGAGGCATTGATCTCACCCAAGGAGTGGTAGCCCTCTGACTTACACAAATAAATGGTATGTTTTCCTTCAGACTACTTGATGAAGGTGGGCAATGAGAAAAGAACAGCAACACTATTTGGGAATATATATATATTAATTGTCCACTAGGTTTGCTCACTAAGAAATTGGCTGTTGCATTAGAAACGACAAATACCCACCATTTGCTTCGGCGTGGATGGAACTGGAGGGTATTATGCTGAGTGAAATAAGTCAATCGGAGAAGGACAAACATTATATGGTCTCATTCATTTGGAGAATATAAAAATTAATGAAAGGGAATAAAAGGAAAGGAGAGAAAATGAGTGAAAACATCAGTAGGGGTGACAAAACATGAGAGACTCCTAACTCTGGGAAACGAACAAGGGGTGGTGGAAAGGGAGGTGGGCAGGAGGTTGAGGTGACTGGGTGATGGGCACTGAGGGGGGCACCTGGTGGGATGAGCACTGGGTGTTATGCTACATGTTGGCAAATTGAACTCCAATAAAAAAATTAAAAAAAAAAGAAATTGGCTGTTGGCCACAATCTCCATAGTAAATATGAATCAGACACTGCCTCAAAAGATTAACAAAGTACTAATACATAGTTAGAATCATGAATATGAAATCCATAGATACTAGCCATCTACCATATATTTTTTCCATTTTTCTTTATTAATTAAGTTTATTTTTAGAGTGGTTTCAGATTCACAGCAATTGAGCATAAGGTACAGAGATTGTCAACACCCCCAGCAGCGTGGGACATCTGCTACTGTTGAACATCTATTAACAAGTCATTATCACTCAATGTCCACAGTTTACATAAGGTTCACTTTGGGTGTTTTACATCCTATGGGTTTGAACAAATGTATGGTGGCATGTATTCTATATTACAGTGTCATAAAGAGTAGTTTCTTTTTTTTTTTTTTTTAAGTGGAGCCCAATGCAGGGCTTGAACTCAGGACCCTGAGAGTAAGACCTGAGTTAAGATCAAGAGTTGGATGCTTAACTGACTGAGCTACCCAGGCACCCCCAAAGTAATTTCTTAAGAATCGGCAAAATTTCTTCCTTATGTGTGGTAGAGTTCACCCGTAATCCCATGTAGGCCTAATGCTTTCTCTTTTGGAATGTTATCAATTACTGATCCAATTTATTTACTAGATATTGGCCTATTCAGATTGTCTATTTCTTCTGCTGTTTTAGCCGATGTCTTTTAAGAATTTTGTCCATTACATTTAGGCTATCAAATTTATTGGCAAAGTGCTGTTCACAGTATTCTTATACTCTTTTTACATGGTATGATCATTAGTGTTGTCTTTTCTTCTCATATTAGTGATTTCTGTCCTCCTTTTAAAGATTTTATTTATTCATGAGAGACAGAGAGAGAGAGAGAGAGCAGAGACACAGGCAGAGTGAGAAGCAGGCTCCATGCAGGGAGCCCGACATGGGATTCGATCCCGGGTCTCCAGGATCATGCCCTGGGCTGAAGGCGGCGCTAAACCGCTGAGCCACCGGGGCTGCCCCTGTCCTCCTGTTTGTTGTTGTTGTTGTTTGTTTGTTTGTTTTTTTAAGTGAATTCTGTTAATGTTTTTAAGGAATCATCTTTTAGTCTTAAATGATTTCCTGTTTTCAATGTCTTTAATTTCTGCTCTAATTTTTATTATTTCTTTTCTTCTGATTACTTTGGGTTTAATTTGCTTTTTTTTCTCCACCTTATTACTTTTAATCTATATGCATTTTATGTTTAAAGTGGGTTTCCTCAAAACAGATGAACATATGGAAAGGGGAAAAAAAAGAGATAGAAGCAAACCATAAGAGTCTTTTAATAGTAGAGAATAAACTGAGGGTTGATGGAGGGAGGTGCTAAATGGTTGGTGGGGGGTGGGCTAAATGGGTGATGGGGATTAAGGAGGGCACTTGTGTTGAGAGCTGGGTGTTGTATGTAATCACTATATTCTACTACTGAAACCAATATTAAACTGTTAACTAACCAGAATTTAAATAAAAATTTGAGGAAAAAAAAGAAATCTATAGAAAAATTCAGTTTTGATTTAAGGAAAAAGATGAAGTGGGTTTCTTGTAGACAACATATAGTTGGGTCTTGTTTTATGATTCATCCTGAAAATCTTTAAATTGCATTTATATCATTGACATTCTAAGTATTGATTTTGTTGGATTCATATCTGCCATATTTGTTACTGTTACCTATTTGTTCTTTCACTCTTTTTCTGTGTTTCATGGTTTTAATCGAATATTTTATATACTTGCACTTTCTCCCCTTTCTTATCATATCTATTTGTCTATTGTACTTTTTTTTAGTGGTAGCCCTTGAGTTTGCAACACACATTTACAATTAATCCAAATCCACTTTCATTTTTTTTAAAGATTTCATTTATTTATTCATGAGAGACATAGAGAGAGAGGCAGAGACATAGGCAGAGGGAGAAGCAGGCTCCATGCAGGGAGCCTCATGTGGGACTCCATCCTGGGTCTCCAGGATCATGCCCTGGGCTGAAGGTGGCGCTAAACCACTGAGCCACTGGGACTGCCCCCTAAAGAACTTCTTTTAACATTTTTTATAAAGCAGGTCTACTGGTGACAAATTCCCTTAATTTTTCTTTGTCTGAGACAGTCTTCACTTCTCCTTCACTTTATAGTATAATTTTGCAGAGTACAGAATTCTAGATTAAAGACTTCTCCTAATACTTTAAAATTTCACCGCATTCACTTCTTGCTTGCATGATTTCTGAGGATATAGGACGTAATTCTTCTCTTCACTTCTCTGTAAGTAAGGTGGGTTTTTCCCCCTAACTTCATTCAGAAAATTTTAATTTAATTTTCTGGAATTTGAAACTTATATGCTTAGGTGTAGGTGTAGTTTTTTGGGGCACTTACTTATCCTGCATGGTGTTCTATGAGCTAACTGGATCTGTGGTTTGGTGTCTGACATTAATTTGAGAAAATTCTTAGTCATTGTTTCAAATATTTCTTCTGTTCCATTCTCTCTCTCTTCTTCTGGTACTCCCAATTACATGTGTGTTACATGCTTTGTAGTTTTCCTGCAGTTCTTGGATATTTTGTTCTGTTCGTTCAGTCTTTGTTCTCATTGCTTTTCAGTTTTGCAAGTTTCTATTGAGATATCTTCAAGTTCAATGATTTTTTTTTCTCAGTCTTGCCCAATCTACTGATAATTCAATCAAAGGCATCCTTAATTTCTGTTACACTGGTTTTTATTTCTAAGAGAGTTTTCATCTCTCTGCTTCATTGTTCATTTTTGGATTCTATTTACTTTGTCCATTAAAGCTCTTAGCATATTCGCCATAGTTTTAAATTCATGATCTGATCATTCTAACATGTCTACATATCTGAGTGGGGTTCTAATGCTTTCTGCCTATTCACACTGTGTGTTTGGGTTTTTTAGTATTTGTTGTGTTTTTTTTTTTTTCCTCAATAGGAGGGCAGGATATACTTAGCATTTGTCCCAGAGTTTTCTGCTTGTTGGTTTCTCCTCTGATAAATTGTGTTTCTCTATTTTCATTTGTTGGTCTCTCCAATTGGACATATGCAAGGAGTGCATCTATGCCCTCATTTTTCTTATGGATCTAAGAAGAATTGTTGATATTTTAGTCTGTTCAGCTTTTTTGCTTGTTGTTAGGACAGAATCACAAATTCCAAACGTCTTGCATGCTTGTCTGAGACCTGAATGCTCCATATAATGTTCATTTTAATGTATCATCACCAATAATATCAGGTCAGTTTTATAAAACATTAATTCATTCATTATTTATTGTACACCTATATATTTATAACTATGCTTAATATCATGAGTTCTTTAAAACAAAGTTAGTCACCTTTTTTGCTAGAAACTAGTGACATGAGACACACTACATACAGAAGACATTGATTTACATTCTCCATAGGTTAGGTAATCTGTTGTATAGTTCCAGAGAACCTCACAGTACTTTGAGAATATTAATTCAATATTGCCTATTTACACTCAACTGTAAGGGTTTGTGTCTCTCTGTATTTGCAGTACCGGTGAGTACATTATTTTAGTGCACACTAACAGTTTCAGTAAAGTCTTGTTGAATATGAGTGAATGAATGAGAAAGTTTTATAAACAATAGTGCTACGTACTCATATAAACAAATATTAAATTATCTGTAGCGGGCAGACAAATAGGACAAAATACATTATATTAATTTGAAGTTTAGCTACTAAATATTGAAGGAATTTGAGAAGGAAATCCTTTTTAAAGATTTTATTTACTTATTTGAGAGAGAGAGAGAGAGCACAAGTAGGCAGAGGGGCAAGAGGAGAGAGAGAAGCAGACTCCCCACTGAGCCAGGAGACTTATGCCAGGCTCAATCCCAGGACACCAAGATCATGACCTGAACCAAAGGCAGACGCTTAACCAACTGAAGCATCTAGGCAACCTGAAAAGGAAATAATTAATAATGACAATCATATAAAGGTTTTTCTTTCTTATTTCTTTTTATCTTTTAAAGATAAGAAGCACCAAATAAGTCTGAGGCCAAAAGAGAAGAGGCTAAGGTGTGTGGGAAATTAATTTTGCATAAGAAGATATATTACTCTATTTTTATTTCCAAACAGATGATAGCTGGTTATCATTATCAAACATTAATTAACAATCTATGCTGGAAATAAAAATATAGGTGTTGCCTAAGTTTAATCATAGATGATATAAAAGTATCCAGAGAATATGGAAATTGAGTAATCGCCATCCTCATGATAAAATATTTTTTCATGTATTTGAAGAACATTAACTGCATCTTTCCTTGATAATGTCATCTCAAAAATCATACATCTATTCCATTAGAATTTTTTTATATATTTTTAAATCAGGCTAATCATTCTTCTCTGGATCCTCTCTAGAATTCCTACCTCCTGTGCAAAGGGTAGTGGCTCAAATTAATCTAATATTCTCATACTCTTCGGACTGAGGCAGGACATTCCTTCTGTCATTGTATTTGCTTCTTGCTATAATAAGTGTCACAATGACTTTGAGCTCAGGGTAGAAATGTTGCTTATAGGCATTCAGTTCCACCCTGAAATATCTTTCGCTCCTAGCTGTAGGCCATTATGTACATATGCTAGCCAAATTTCATTTTTCCAGTTTATCATGATTGCTTAAAATTGGATTGATACTTTCCAGAATGTTGGAAGCTGCAAATGACTTAATTCTATCTGAAATTTTTCTGGATATTACCACAAGTTCTTTATAGTAAAGGTTAATAAGGGTGTTGAATGCTATCAAGGGCCTTCTTCATGAGTTACTATACTGTATAATCAGTATAATCACCAAATTTGACTCCAAGTCCCTCAATAACTTATTCCTTGTTTTTACTCAAAGTAATGTGGTCATTACCATAATTTATTTTTTTATTAATGAGAAAGATACGTGAAATAAAATTGAGAGCCCTACTGAAATTAATATGGACCACATATTTCTAGGTGATAGTATGAACTTACTTGATCAGTTTGCTATTACCTGGGTATAATCTTTTCCTTTGACATATGTAGGCTCTAGATTTTCCCCTTCCTAATACTCTGGGAATCCGTGGTCTCCTAAATATAATAGTTTGTGGTGTTCCCAGAATATCTGCCAGTTCCTTAAGTAGCCAAGAGTGATGGTCACTAATGCTCTGATACAAATCATCAAACTTCCTACCTAAGTTTCTTGATGCAGACACAGCAAGATGCATAGCTACCCTTATATTTATTTGAGTAATATTTGATCTTTGCTGACCTAATTAATATCAGCTGTTCTAATTTTATGTAATGTATTAAGGGCTACAAGAGAAATTCAAATAAATGGCATCTTCATGCTCTGTTTTTGGGTTAAATAATTAGCCTTAACCTGAAACCTCTCTAGGTCAATGTTAGTGCACAAATTTAATTAGCTGATTTTGGTCACAACAGCTCCAAATTGTCTTTAGAATGACCAAGCTTATGGACTTCAAGTTGTAGATATAAAGAAGTGAAGATCTCATTTTCAAAAACTGTTGTTAGAGATGCCCAATTGGACAGAAGAATGAAAAACAAACATGTCCATCTCGCCTCAATATAGAGGACTGCTTTCTTTATTAAATTTTTAATTTAAATTCAATTTAGGTAGCATATAGTGCATTATTAGTTTCAGGGGTAGAATTTAGTGATTTATCAGTAGCATATAACACACCCAGCACTCATTACCTTGTCAAAAGGATAACTCCTCAACAATTTTTCTACTTCTGAATATACTCATCTACCATCACAATGAGTAAGAGCCCCACCAGGTCTCATAAAAGTTCTTTTCACTGTTATGTTCTTACTTCAAAGGGCAAAAAAGATGTCATTTCACAATAGCCTTCTAGTCATGAAACACTTCCAGTGAGGGCATTCTAAAGGGATAATCCATAATCAAAAGAACCCAAGCGGATTTTGCATCCAATTCATGAAGTTGGAATAAAGCAAAATAAAGTACCATATATTTATCTGTAGGTTGAGTCTATGACATTCTTTCTGGGGAAATAAAGGACGAGAATTGGACTGCAATGTCAGCAATGACTTTTAGAAAGTTTTGTTTCATAATCTATTCTATGTTTGTCAGATAATAAATCTTCTCTGATATGGATAAGTAGGAATGTGACCTGATACATCCCTTTAAATTGTAGCTTAAATTATGTGTGTGACATTCTGGAGCATTTTTATAACAGAAGAGATTTGTGATTATGTATACTATCACTTGGTCCTATAATCATAATAATTTATGTGGTATGAAAAGAATGCATACTTTTCCTTTCCTCAGCAAAGGAAATGTCAATGCATAAAAAAAACAGAGATGTCAGGCCCTGTTGCATTGCTGACCTCTGAAATCCCTTTTCTCCCCACAAATGAGGCAGACCACATTGTCATGCTGGTTCTCATTGGTTGCAAGGTCAGGTCACTGTACCCTCAAACCCCCTCAAATCTGCTCAACTATCTAAGCTCCCAACTAGAATTAGCCTTTTCTTCTGGTCCTTGAGGATAAGCATCAGCTGGACTTCTGAGACCAAGGGCCCCCAGGGCTCCTCAAGACCAAACATGGCTCTGAAACCAGAGCCCAGCAGAAGCAGCTGGCCCCAGTCATGGGAGGTATAATAAAGCCACTCAGTTCCGAAGAACTAAACCTGGCATTTCAGTACTTTGAACAACCTAAGGAGTGACTGCTTAAAACATTTGTTCTCAATTCTGAGTACTGGTTGGAATCTTCTGGAGAGATTTTAAAATGCTGATGCATGAGACCTACCCCCATTTTAACTAAGTTGGAATCTCTGGAGGGTGTTCGCAAGGCAGCTGTGCATTTAAAATGGTTTCAGGAGTTTTGAATGTGCACCTACAGCGAGAACCACTGAACTTGAAGGGCAGACACTGCCTGGCCCTTTTTGGTAGTTCAGATTCCCAAGGATACAAATGCATTTGCTAAATATTTATTAAGACTCTACTGTGTACTCTCTTATTTTTATCTATATTTAATAAATATATATTTATGCCTGATATATATATATATATATATATACTTATTTTATATTTTATTTATTTGAGAGAGAGATAGTGAGAGAGAGCATGAGCACGGAGGAGAGGGAGAAGAAGGCTCCCCATTGAGCAACCCGACTCGATCCCAGGACCCTGGGATCATGATCAGAGCCAAAGGCAGATGCTTAGCAGACTGAGCCACCCAGGTGCCTTGGTACTCTTTGAGATAAAGGGATACATCTATGAACAAAATAACAAACTTTACTGCCCTTACAGAGCTTGAATTCTAACAGGAATTTTTGTTCTGTTTTCGGTTTGATGGAGGGCAACAGAACCAGAGTCAGTTACCCCAGAGCTCCCTGAAATATCCAGGAGAAAATTAGAATTCTCTCCAGACCCCTTCTCTGCTTATCAGCCATGTCTTCTGAACCCCAACTTGAGCTAAGGCCCCTAAGTATGAAACCCCTCCCTTATTCACCCTTCTCCAAGAGCTCCACAGTTGGAGAACTGATGTTCAGAGTCAGGGTCTACTGGCATAATGATTGATCCTACCTTGATGATGCCTGTCTTAGCTCAAATGAGGGCCAGTGATGAAATAACCTGTCTATGGGAATATTTGCCAAGAACTATCATATAGGGCTTGAAAGTTGTTCCTATGAACCATACACTTGACCCGAGGTCACAATCACAGTTTTAACACTCTGAATGCCTCTAACCTTGTCAACAAAAAGGTTATATTCCTCAGCCCTTAATCTGGGCTAAGGAATTAGTGAGGATACTTTAGAAGATCTCTGACCCTCAAGGCATTTGGGTGGGGCAATCAGTTAAGCATCCTACTCTTGATTTCAGCTCAGGTCGTGATCTCACAGTGGTGAAATCTAGCCCTGCGTCATGCTCCCCACTCAGCGGGGAGTCTGCTTGAAATTCTCTCTCCTTCTCCCTCCATGCCCCCTGCTCTCTCTCTCTCTCTCTCTCAAATAAATAAATAAATCTTTAAAAAAAGATCTCTGACCCTCAAATAACTTATCATAAAAATGATAATCTCTGCCTTGAGCGAGTGCTGTATTAAATGATATCTTTCCTAAACTCCTCAGCCTAACATTCAAGATGGTCTGTAACTTTCTCAGGACTACATCACTCCACATAGCCTGCAGTCTAATCACCCCAAATGATTCCCGTTTTTTTCCCTTTCAGTAGTATGCAATAAACATTTATCCATGTTCATAAAACATGTCATTATCAGAATTTTTAATGACTGCGTTGTATTCCATTAAGCAGATCCACCAGCATTTATTGTTGTCGGACATTGTGATTGTTTCTAATTTTTCACAACTATAAATAACAAAGCAATAAACGATAATACAATTAAATCTATCTCTCAGTATCACCCTGATTAGAGCAAACACTCCTGTAAATGTTCTATGACGCCTCCTCATTCTCCTTAGCTGTTCCTCTTTGTTAATTTGTTGACAATGAGGCACAGACTTCAATACTTTCTCTTATCTCCCTTGATGAAATCATTGGATCATATGGATTTAAATATCATTCCTACCCTGATAATGCCAAAATCTATATACTCAGTTCAGGCTTTTTAATTAATTTTTATTTTTTTATGAATTAATTTTTTATTGGTGTTCAATTTGCCAACATACAGAATAACACCCAGTGCTCATCCTGTCAAGTGCCCACCTCAGTGCCCATCACCCAGTCACCCCCACCCCCCGCCCTCCTCCCCTTCCACCACCCCTAAGTTCAGGCTTTTTTAAAAAATTTATTTGAGAGAGAGAGAGAAAGGGCATGACCAGGGGGAGGGACAGAAGGACAAGCAGACTCCCCACTGAGCAGGAAACCTGCTCCATCCCAGGACTCTAGGATCATGACCTGAGCCAAAATCACACACTTAACAAACTGAGCTTCCCAGCGCCCCCAGTTCAGGCCTTTTACTGTCTTCTGGAATTATATAATTTACTGTCTCCTGCTACACCTCAACCTTAGGAGTCAAATAAGCAATTTGAAATTAACATGTCCAAAACCACTCTTGCTTTTTCAGCAAAACACACCATTACAGACTTCTCTCTATATCAGTAAATACCAGCTTCCTTCTTCTGATTGTTCCAGCCCAAGCTGAGACTAAATCCTGCCTCTTCTTCATCACAACCTAGCATATGCTGTTGGTTCCATCTTCAAACTATATCCTTACTCCACTTGAACTGATACCATTGTAACACGAAGCACCACCATCTTCTTCCTGGACCATTCCAGTAGTCTCCTAAAGCCTTCCTGCTTTTCCCTTGCATTCCCCCTGACACAGTCTATTCTCAACGCAGCCACCAGAATGATCTGAAACAGTTCATTTTCCTCTGCTGAAAACAATCCAATGATCCAATGATCCAATGGCTTCCCATCTCTTTCAGAGTAAAATTAAATTATTACTGCTCCCTCTGAAAGTTTAGTTTCATGACCTCAAACTTCTGTTACAGCCTTCCCTTAGGCTCCCTGCTCCAGCTACACTGATCTTGAGATTTTCCTAATTGGTCAGGGATACTCCCTTCTCAGGGCCTTTGCACTAGCCCTGTCTTCTATTTGGAATACTGCTGCTAGATATCTTCATGGTCAGCTGCCTCACCTTCTTCAGATCTTTGCTCCTCAGAAAAGCCTTCTCGAAGCATCCTGTTTTAAACAAAAGCCCATATTACTTGCCTCATTTTATTTTTCACAGTAGAAATGGAAGCATCATGTATACTATATATTTTACTAATTTAATTTTTGCATTCTTGTATTTCCCCACTAGGTTGGAATTCCATGATGACAGGGATTTGTGCCTATTTAGATCACTGTTGTCTCCCCAGCACCTGTTCTCAATGATCATGCTCTAATAGCATCACGTTTATCTTCTTTATAACTCCTATCACAGTTACAATTTTGAGTCTTTTAACGTATCTGCTAGTGTCTGGCTCCCTGGCTAAAATGGAGGCTTCGTGTAGGCCTTCAGATATATTTGTTGATTGAATGAGTGAATGAATAGATGCTTAAGTATTTTCATATTATAAAATACATCAAAATGTATGCAAGTTTGAAGCTTCATTCAAACTGACGTCCTTAGTTTAGTAGCCTTTTTTCCCCTTCCTGTCTGGATAGGTCTTAAAAATTTCTTCCTATTATTATTACTTTTTAAAGATTTTATTGATTTATTTGAGAAAGAGAGAGAGCACAGGTGGGGGGAGGGGCAAAGGAAGAGGGAGAAGCAGACTTCCTGCTGAACAGGGTGCCCCATGGGACTCAATCCCAGGACCCCAGGGTCAGGACCTGAGCTGAAGGCAGACATTTAACCAACTGAGCCTCCCAGGTGCTCCTGTGTTATTTATTTTTTATCACAACTTTAATTACATATAATTATCATACAAGTTTACCATTTAAATAGTATAGTTTAATAGTTTTTAGTATACTTATATCATTGCGCAAACATCACAATCAATTTTAGAAAACTGTCATTACCCCCCATAGAAGCCACATACTCTTTCATAGTTGCCATCACCATAGCCCAATTCCTCTCTATCTTGCCCACCTGCCCAGTCCTGGGCAACCGCTCTTTTGCATCTCTACAGATTTGCTTACTCCGGATTTTTCATAGAAACGGGATCATACAACATGTGGTCTTTTGTGACTGGCTTCTTTCTTAGCATGATGTTTTCAAGGATCATCCTTGTTGTGTATGAATCAGTGCTTCATTTGCTTTTATTGCTATATTATAAAGTCTTTGAGAAACTAAAATAGCATCAATTTTCAAAGAAAGATTAGTAATTGTACAAATGTCTAAAAAGTATAAAAATTGCCTGCCTTGGTCATTTCTTTGGGTCTCAATTTCATTATTGGGCCTCCGTGTGCAAACTTAGCTTCTCTTTTCCTGTTAATCTGTCTCATGTTAATTTAATTCTTAGACCAGCTGGAAGACCCTGAAAGGTAGAAAGAGGCAAGTTTTTGTCTCCTATTTGCACATTTTAAGTTGCCATCAGCAATGTATGAGGTTTCCCGATTTTTCATAACAAGAGAGTTGTATGGCTATGGGACTCCCACCATAGCATGTGAGAGTTCTTGTACCCTTGGACACCAATGAATATGGCATGATATAATTTATCTTAATTTGACAATTTTATAAAAAAATATTACTCTATTGTTTTACTTTGCATTCATTTGATTACTGGTGAGTTACACATGGTTTCATGTTTTAAGCCATTTATTTAAGCACTTCCTGAAATTGTTCCCATGTTATTTGTCACTTTTCCTTTTAGTGTTATAGTGAATTAATGTTTTAAAGAATTTTTCTATGATAAGAAAATGATCTCTTTGCCAATTGTACATGGTGGATGTATTTTTCTCCTTTTTAAAAATTTTTATTTATTTATTTATTTATTTATTTATTTTTCTCCTTTTGATGGAAAACAAATTCTTACTTTTTCAATGATTAGAAATTTGTCATATTATTATCTTCTGGGTAAATTCAAATATCATACTTAGGAAGTCATCTTTAATGTATACAGTCTTTAATTATTCTTTTCTTAACTTTAACTTTTTATTTTACATGGAATCAATGTTGATTTACAGTTTGAAGTAGGGACCTGAATTTTTTCTATCACCTAACATTTTCAAAAAGTTGTAAAAGTGCTGAGACAAAAGTAATTTTCAGTTTAACTCTTAGTAAATAAAAAAAATTTGATGAGCCAGGGCATGTGGTGCTCAATACAGTAATCTCAATTAAACCAAATATGCACACAGTGCTTTAGGAAGATTGATTTCAACTTCACCAAAGCAAACTGGAAGTGCCAAGTATTAGTAATAGTGGCTTTTGGCCATTTGAGTAATGTTGCTAGGATCAGATGTATGTTAAAATATCAGAGCTACATTTTAGCAGTATCAAAAAAAAGAGTTTGTCCTAAACGAACAAATATATTTTAAATCTCCACAGACTTCAAAGAAAGAAAATTATCATTTAAAAAAAATCTTATTTATTTGAGAGAGAGAGAGAGAGAGAGAGAAAGCACAAGTAAGGAGAGGGGCAGAGGCAGAGGGAGAAGCAGACTCCCCACTGAGCAGGGAGCCCGACATGGGGCTCAATCCCAGGACCTCAGGGTCAGGACTTGAGCTGAAGGCAGTTGCTTAACCGACTGAGCCACCCGGGTACCCCCCAAATTATCATTTCTAGTTGAAAAGTAATTCTGAGAGCAGGCAGTGGAATCAGCATTTCTGTATAATATTGGTGATGATGTTTAGTTGCATACTCTTGTGAAATCAAACTGGTGACAGTGTATCGAGAACTTCAGATATCTCCATACATTTTGGTCTCATAATTCCATTTAAGTTGAATCATCGATTCACTTGACAGGTACGGAATGAGTACCTACCAGGTGCTGGACTCTCTGATGACTCCTGCTTTTACGGGGCTTATTATATTCTAACTAGGAAAGAAGTGGAGAGCACAGACCTGAAATGTTCACACAAATGATTTTATAATTACAGTAGTAATGTGTCACCATAGAAAATTACTGAGTGTTAGCATAACCTGTTAGAGAAGTGCTTGACCTACACTTGGCGGCTGGGGAAGGCTTCTCAGAAGAAATGACATAGAATTCAGGACCTGAGCAAAGATGAGGTAAGCAAGAGTGCAGATGAAGGGTGGCCTTAATACAGCCCAGACAACTGAGGCAAGTTCCCGGACAGGAAGGAACAGGTGCTGGGCAATGTCCCTACATGTGATAAGCAGAGGAAATCGGAAATCAGGCCTATGTGTGGATGAATGTCACATCTGAAATAAATGACCAAGGGGCATGTTCTTTTTTGTCACATTGAAATAAGTCTTATCATAAAAAAGTCTTATCTCTGTATGTTGGTAAATTAAACACCAATAAAAAATTATTTTATTTTTTAAAAAAGAGTCTTATCATAAATTAATATGATAATGTCTCTGGGTTGTAACTATCAGTAATTTGGGTCTGCTGACACACATGCCATCTGGAATGTTTAAAATATCATGGAATCTCTTTTAGAAACAACCTGGTAAAAATGCCTTGTCATAGTTGAAGGAGGACTTTACCTCCATTTTTACTGGGGTCTGGACTTTCTAATTAAGTTCTTCTTTCCAGCTTATCTCTTAAGTCAGGCAAGACCTGGGTGGGGGGGAGCAAAGCATCCCATGATGGGAACTGAAACTGCCCTCTCAAGCCATAGTGACTGCCCTAAGACGGCACACCCTGGTCACGATTGACTGCATGACAATCACTGATCTACCTGACTTTACCGCCCACTTGCATGTACCCACTGACCTTTGTCTCACATTTTCTTTATATACACTTAGAAGTATTTTCAGCATTTCAGACACAGGTCTTGGGACCCTAGTCCACTGAGTTCTTGGTATTGGCCTCACTGAAATAAATTCCTTTCTGTTTTCACCGCCACAGTTGTCTCTGCCTTTGGATTTTGTTGGCTGCGAGTGGCCGGACCTGGTCTGTTCGGGATGCCTGGAGCCAGGTGCTCTTGCATCCCTGTGTCCAGTTACATAGCGTGGGGGAGGGGGGGTGTCGTGTGTTTCCTGATGATTCCTGGACCTGCCAGCTTCTCACCTGTTCTCTCTCCTCTTTCCTATCACACTCCTCATCCTGCATGCTTTTCTCCTCTCTTTTTGTCATTCCTTCATTAGCCAACAGTGTTACTGTCTTCTTAAATAATCCATTGTCTTACACATTTACCTCCTTTACCCTGAGCTCTCCAAAGCTGGCCAGGTTGGAATTCCTAATAATTATCTTTCTCTTCTCTCCCCCTTCCAATCTAGTTGGGGTTTAATGGGACATAGGCTAAGTGGTGCACACTTGGTCTGAAGCCATTACGTTCTATCCATTCTCAACTACTGGTAGAGAGTCTCCTATTCTCTTAGGGCCTTAATGCCAGGCTTATAGAAACAGAGTCAGAAGGAAACCTTCAGAATCATTTGACCTAATGCCCTCAGGAAATGCCATCACGACCCCTATTTCCTCCTCCTCCAACCTCCCTGACTTTGCCTTTAGGAACTTGGCTTGCTCTCTGAGCTTCCATAGCTTACCATTCACTGCTCTCTGCTGTGAATAAGACTGTTTGCATACTTATCATCTCTGCTACCCATAAAGCATATTGAAGGCGGGGACCACGTCTTGCTCATCAATGTGTTCCCCAGTGCCCAGCCAAGCGCGTGAAATGTAATGGGGTCCTACTAAACACTTTTTGAATGGTTAAAAGCTATTAATATGAAGTGACAGGCACTGAAAACAAAACTGTGCAAAAATCACAGCATGCAGTAGACAGCGTTCACAGCGATGCACCAGGTCCACCAGCCCACGTGTGGTGTATCGGCAAGATTACCAGATGAGAGTCACAGACAGAGCACTAGTTCTCTTCAGATAATGCCAGGGGTTATTCTCTTGGATGACAAATCCCTCTGATCACAATGTGGACATCTATGGCCCTCATATGGATAAGATATCCTTTGCGTCTAGTGTCTCTTGGTGTACTTAATTGTGGTTGGTTGGCAAGTGATTTTCTTTTCTTTTTCTTTTTCTTTTTTTTTAGTTTTAATTTACCAAGAATTGGGGGGAGGGTGGAAATCTGAATATATTTTGGGGGGTTCCAAGTAGGCAGATGACTCAGCGTGAAGAAGCTTGTTTGAGGAGTTGCAAACCCTTAAGTGGTGACACACGTCATCATCCCTGGAGGCCCACACATGGTTGGGGGGTTTAATATTATAGACAAAGCAGAATTACAGTCCTCATAGGCTGCATGCACAGGGCCGGGAGTGTCAGTGCGCAGTTTGGTACTGACTTCACAGTAACTGATAGCCAATATCTTGCTTACAAAAGCAAGTGTTGGGGATTTACATTTGAAACCCCCTGAACCCTAACAGTATTGCTTTGTAGAGATAGCATTTAAAAAACAAAGAATAGTAGTTGTACAAATATCTGAAAACCAGTGGCTTACAATAGTAGACAAGGAAAACAGCATGGTCACTCCATATGGCACGGTGGTGCTACAACGTTTCAGCTTCTGATTTCTGGGAAAATATATATGTATACATACATTTATTCCATATGGGATCAAGTGCATGGTGAGATGTTTGGATGCTCCTGAATACAAGGTGCTGACACCAGGGCATGAATGTCAGACATCAAGACAAAGTCTGAGAGTTTCATGAAGCATATGTTGGGTACAGTACTTCTTAATACTTAAAGTCCAACATCTTTGAGTGCAGGATTGTGTAGAAGGAAAAAGAATTTTAAGGTCTTTTTAAAAAAGATTTTATTATTACTCAACCATTAGAAATGACAAATACCCACCATTTGTTTCAACGTGGTTGGAACTGGAGGGTATTATGCTGAGTGAAATAAGTCAGTCGGAGAAGGACAAACATTATATGGTCTCATTCATTTGGGGAATATAAAAAATAGTGAAAAGGAATAAAGGGGAAATGAGAAAAATGAGTGGGAAATATCAGAAAGGGAGACAGAACATGAGAGACTCCTAACTCTGGGAAACGAACTAGGGGTGGTGGAAGGGGAGGAGGGCGAGGGGTGAGGGTGACTGGGTGATGGGCACGGAGGGGGGCACTTGACGGCATGAGCACTGGGTGTTATTCTGTATGTTGGCAAATTGAACACCAATAAAAATAAATTTATCATTAAAAAAAGAACACCAATTAAAATAAATCTATTATTAAAAAATAAAAAAAATAAAAAATAAAAATTGAAGTGAAAAATTAAAACAAATAAAAATAAAAAGATTTTATTTATTTATTCATGAGAGATACAGAAAGACAGAGATATACAAAAAGATAGACAGAGAGAGAAGCAAGAATCCTGTGCGGAGCCCGATGCGGGACTCCATTCCAGAACCTCGGGATCACGTCCTGAGCCAAAGGCAGATGCTCAACCACTGAGACACCCAGGTGCCCTAGAGGTCTGGTTTTTATAGAAAACCCACTACATTGAAAATTGCCTACCTGAGGTATCCTGCCTTTTGTTTTATTACACACAAGACATGGAAAGAGAAGGGAATAAACAGGGGAGAAAATAGAGTTACATTGACGCACATAAATTATATGTATATTGTATTATTTTTATTTTATTTTATTTTATTTTATTAGATTTTATTTTTAAGTAATTTCTACACCCAGTGTGTGCCTCAAACTTACAAGCCCGAGATCAAGAGTCACATGCTCTACTGATTGAGCCAGCCAGGCATCCCTATGTATATTCTAAATATGTTTAAATGGCATTTCTACATATACAGCAGTATAAACTAACACTTTATAGAATGTTATCTAACAAATTAAATGAAAAAATAAGACTAATAATTAGCACATCGTATGTGCATTTACAAAGAGATGCTGCTAAAATGCTTCAGAAAAATGTAATCCATTCAGAAATGTTAACAAACACGGCAAAGTTCTTTATATTAACAATTTACTTAGCATATCCTTCACGGATAATCCAAAAGGAAGCTTTCATTCAACTCATATGGAATTATAAATTTGCATTGATGGAAACTTAATCCCCAACGCGCTGAATGATTTTCCTGCAGCAAGTATTTTTGGAGACATTCTTATAGCTTACATCAACATTTAGCTCAGTTTATCCATAATAAGGAATCATTTAAAAATTTTTTTCCTTAACAAACAATTATTTATTTAAGACTCACTGTGTCTCGGGCGTTGTTCTATATGCTCTACAAATATGGATGCAATTAATCAATCTAACGACTCTCTGAAGTAAATACTGTTATTATCCATGTTTTACAGGTGAGAGCATTAAAGCCAAGAGTGGTTTTAGGGTAACTTGCTCAGAGTCACAGAACTGGAAAGCACTAGAGCCAAGCAATGTGGATCCAGGGTGGTTACCATTAATGCCTCCTATCATATTCAACCATCATTCTCGGTTCAAATCAATGAAAACCTAAGTCTTCAGATCTCCACACTAGAGCACTGTCTGCCTATGAGAGCTGGTGTGAAGTGATTAGCAACAACCCCTGAATGTTTGACTAGATAAAATATTAGTTCCGAACACCCAATCTCAGTTTTTGTTTGGGGTGACTGGTTGCCATGCGGGGAAAATGTCAAAGCTTTATGCCTGTTTATCTGCGGATACCAGTAGTTTTTTTTGTTTTGTTTTGTTTTTAAGACTAAGTGAACACACGCTGGTGTTGAGAATGCCCAGGGTCTAGGCTAATGAGTATGCTTTTCCTCTCTCTTGTCTCTTTAGAGGGCTTGCTTCCTGCTCATCAGCTCACCAGTGACTTCCTCAGGGACACCTTTCCTAAGTCCCTATCTGTAAATCTATCCACATGTGCACGCTTGTGTGCACACCCACACACAGAATCACTGGCTATCACAACACCCCATTTTTCTTCATGGTACTACTTACTATATGAGATCACGTCAATTCCCTTTTCTGTTCCCCTCCCCTGCCAATATAAGCCCCATGGTGGCAGTCTTGTCCATTATTACCTTGATACCCTCTCTGTCTATGGAGGCACAGAGGTGGCACTCACGAGATAGGTTTTTGAATAATGGAATGAGAAGACTGAAGAGCAGAATTTCACAAGACAATGCTGGCGCTCACCGGAAGCAATGAAGGAGACAGCGCAGGGAAAGATGGGAGTACATTTGTGGAACACAAATGCCTCTGTTGAGTCAAGAGTGCCTGAGCATTCATTCTCTTCATGATTTCACATTCAATCCCAGGAACGTAGGAAACTGTTCGAGTTACTTTCCAGGGAAAGAGGAACCCCATGGTTGCTAAATCAGAAACCCAGAGGATTTACTAATTTCTAAAAGACAGGACATGCCTCTTGCTAACTTTTTTGTTTTATCCTTCAGCCTAAATCTGCTTCTGTTCAGTGGAGGACAGGCGGTCGCCATCTTTCTTTTAATAGTCCATGGAACAGTTTCCTATCCATCAGAGAAATGTGACCATTCTTCTTTCCAGCCTGAATGATTTCAGCTAGCTCTTCTTTCTTACATTTCATTTTGAGTAATTCTGTAATCATTGTGATGCCTTCTCTATTGATTCTCATGTTGGGGCTCTGGAAGAGAGGAAGCGAGGACACAGCGTAGTTACTATCAGTTTGTGTGGGCCTGGTAGTCTTTGAGCTTTCTTGGATTTGTAGCATTTGCACCTCCAAGGCTCCTTCCAAATGAACAGTTCACAGCCAGCATCCGTTTTCACTGTTTGCTCTGAATGTTATTTCAGTAGGTTCTTAACAATATGGTCCTCCTGAATTTCTCACTCTGTGGGATTGGTATCTCTGGGATTAACAGACTGTGACTCCCCTCGTGTGCTCTCTTGGGGCTAGGAACCCTGAATGAACATTTGTTTTTTAGATTTACTCTGCTCCTCAGAGACAGTCGAAATTGATTTTTTTTCCTTTTCCCTCCAGCAATCATTTACTACCTTTCTTCAAATATAATCAGTCTTCTCTACAAGATAGTGAAAACAAAGTGGAGTTTGCATGCCATTAACTCCACAGTTGCAAGTTCCTTCTCTGATTTAAGTCAACCATCTTGAATGGTAGCAAGGTGCTATAAGAAAGGACTGCCTTGAGCAGGAAGGGAGAAGTATATTTATAGGACAAAAGAGCCATCAAATGAGAAAGAGTCATGACTAAGTATATCTGACTAGTGGAAGGGGAGAAAACATTTTTCATTTTTTGTTTATAAGGATATTGGAGACTTTATTAGTACCTAAGTTTTAACCTTTCCTATCATCAGGAAAGACATCTAAAGTAGGAAATACATAATATTTGTGACAACTGGTAATGGAAGAAAGATTTGCAATACACGAGGAAGTGTTTCCACCTTCAGGATAAACAAAAAGCCCGGCAAGGCTTAGTCTGACCACATCCAATTATTTTTTTCATACCAAAAAGAACAACTGTGAAATTGGCTGTTAATTTGAAATAGATCATGCTCGGGCTGAATGTATGTATTCAAAATAGTTTTATACCATGGAAAAGTGTTTAATTATATTGTCTGTCATTTTATTATCTATTAAAAATCATTTTGACTTAACAGAGACTTAATTAACTTACCACATAATTACTGATTACTTACTATGCACTGAGCATGATTTCAGGTACCAAGGTACAGCAATAAACAAAATTATTAAAATTCCACTCTCATTCTAGTGGAAAAAGACAATGAATATAATTTTAAAAATTATATGGGACATCTACATATGAGAACTGCTGCATGATCACACGTTGAACCAGTAAGAAGGATTAGGAGTGGAGGGTGGGAGTGGAGAGATGCAGGTTGCAATTTGAATTAGAGTGTTTGGGGTAGTCCTAACCAAGAAAGAAATATTTTGACAAAGATATGATGGAGACAAAGGAATAGTCACATGGAGCTCTGGGGAAGAAACATTCCAGGCATAGGGCACCACTAAAAAAAAAGGTCCTAAGGCTGGAGCAGGCCTGGCATATTCAGGGAAGCAGAACGAAGTGAATGAGTGGGAGAAGATTTGAAAATGAGGTCAGAGTGGTAACAGGAAGCTGTGGGAAAGTAGGAAGGCAAGACTAGCCCAACACAGGCTTCTGGTAAACCAGAAAATTCAAATGCAGACAGCCTACGGGAAAGCCTGCCCTTTGCACACTCTGGCGTGATCCAGTAGGAGGTTTTCTGCCTAGACACAAGTTCATAGAATTGCTTTGACTTGAACACTGTCATGTTTTGGAATGGGTCTTCATCAGCAGTCTTCCAGTACTGTGTGGTGCACTGAAAATGATCAGACCAGCTAAAAATCTACCATGCTACTATTCATTAAGTAACATAAAACCTCTCCTTTTCCTATCCCTGGAGAAAAAAAAACAAAAAAAAAAAAAAAACAAAAAAAAACAACAACCAAGCAGCAAATGGAATAATAACTAAAATCACCATAAAATTGTGGTCTTTTAGAAAGCTCACATGTTAAGCCCTGCAATCATTTTTTATACATGTAAGTGACTGACTTTATCAGCACATTTCCTGAAGAGCTCTTTGGGGAGCACTGAGTCACTGAGGGCTAGTTTTGATAGACTAGATGTAAGAGCAAGAGGCAAAGGGGCTCATGTGGGATTGCTGAAAGAATATAAAGATGATACCTGAAAGGTCAAAGGCACTAAACAACTTTGTTAGTTTTGAATCCTGGTGGCAGGCTGAACATCTGACTCCCATATGGTCTCAGTTAATAAGTTGGTCTTTTTTTAAAAAAAATATATTTGTTTATTCATGAGAGACACAGAGAGAGGCAGAAACATAGGCAGAGTGAAAAGCAGGCTCCATGCAGGAAGCCCAATGCAGGACTCGATCCTGGGACTCCAGGATCATGCCCTGAACCAAAGGCAGACGCTCAACCCCTGAGCCACCCAGGCGTCCCAGTGAGTTGGTCTTGACAGCATGAAAATCTCAAGCTTTGCTGATCACTTCATCATTTTGCCAAATGGTTTCTCAATCTTCCCTTCATATCAGGCCTCTAAGGTGAAATGTATATGAAAACTACTCATCCAACTTGAGTGGGATCAAAGGATCGATCCTGATTATGATGGTGATGGAGAGATAAAGTGGGAGGATAAGCACATCCTCTTGCTTTTGATGAAACAGGAAGTCCCAAAACAGTGACCCAGCTGAAAAAGTGATTTTTTGCAGTCAAATGACTTGGCACAAGGGGAAATTGTGAGAGTGGTACTAGGATCACTAGGCTTGATATGGAACGTGTGTTCATAATGTACAAGAGGTATTCACACTGGCTCATTACTTGCTTCATCATCTTGAGCCCAGTGCACCTGAAAAACCTCCAGATTAAGAAATCCCTTGACCTTTTTGTGTTCTGGGAAAGGCATTACTCAAGAGAATCACATGTCCCCACGTGACTTAGATAAGACTCAGAGATGATCCCCTTCTTGTACCTAAGACCAGGCCAGACACAGATCGACCAAATTCCCATTTGTTTTGTAAATGATTAGCTGAATTGTTTGTAGCCACTGACCCATCTAGACAACATACCTTCTAACCTGACTTGATCAAACTTTTTCTCTTCTTCCCCAGGCCCAAGAACTGAATCTACCCTCAGCCAGCATTGTAATGCAGAACAATCCTTCCTTAAAGGCCCCTCCTAAGAATAGGTTAAGTGATGCACAGGCAGAGCAGTATCCCATCTAGCAAGTAGAGAGATGGTCCCAGTTGCACAAAATAGGAGGTTTTTTTATAGGCAGGGTAAGGAAATTATTAGCAAAACAAAACAAAACAAAACAAAAGGATTTTAATCTTCTTTTTTGGGGGGGAGAGGGAGCAACTGGGTTTTTATCATGCAGATGACCTCACTAATGCTGATTCAGAAATTTCAGACCTGATGGTTAGTTAAAAGGCCATTCCTGGGAGAGGTTGGGGCTCATTGTTCTTTTTTCCAGAGCTAGAGGCTCCCCATGCTGCACTCCTGATGCCAAGAAGGGAAGGATACTGGATTCGACCTCCTTTGGGGGTGCTCTCAGGGTCTCCGGGGGAGGCAGGTGTTTCCCACGACACCCTCCTCAAGGAACTTCCCATCGTGCCCTGGGTGGCAAGGCTAAGAAGTCCCCATGACATCTGGCCTCAGGGGAACAAGAAAATCTGCTATGGAATGTGATGGAATTTGGCATCCCCTTCTGAGTCCCTCAGAAGTCCCCACCAGTGGTCTGGTTCATCTTGAGTCTCAGACCAAGAGACCCAGACCAGGCTCAAAGCCCTGAGATGCTGAGTCACAGTGGCTCACCTTGTTCCTTTTCTGACAGTTGTTAATGGCCCTCCTTCTGTCATATCTCAGACCTGGAGAAACTCAGTTCCTGAGAGAACAGAGTTTAGACTTTCTTCATTTTTATAGTAATTTGATGCAGAATTATTTTGTTTAGACTTTAACATATACTTAATTTGTTTGGTAATTAAGCACTTACATAGCATAGCATTTATTCAATGGAATTTTGAGCCATCTTCTGGCTAATTGTGGTTAAAAAAAAAAAAAACACAATGTCTCTAATTTACCCAATTAAGGATTACACTGAAAAATATTTTAGAGAGTTGTTCAAATGATTTGTTGCAAATTACTTCTCAGGAAAATTTATGGCAATCCTATGATTTCAAAAAGAAGCCAGGCATTGTGTACATTGTGAGTGCTATTTCTTTCAGGAGCTTTTTCTACCAACTTCAATTCGCTTCAAGGGGTAAAGAAAAATCAGTTGTATCTCAGAGCCTTGCAATTCAAGTACCATGTCATTTTCTCCTGTTGTGGTTATGGTATCAAACTCTCTAAATCCACAAATCCGCTTTCTTTTTTTATGACGTTTGTTATATTCTTTAATCTTCCACTTAGCAGTTGTAATGTTCTTCTCCAGACTCCTGACATTAATGCAGCTGAATTTAAGAGCTCACTTCAGCTTCTGTCAAAGAGATTTCAAATCTACTCTTACATGAGGGAGTGGTGGTCAACGAAATTTGCTTTAATTTGGGGGATTATTATTTAATTTTGTAAACGATGTCCCAGAAGTTAATATATGAAAAAACATAAATCAATACCTACAAATGTCACAACCCAGAATTAGGTTCTAATTAGGAAGAAATGTGATTTCAAAAGGCCACTTAAGCAACCTAATTATTGGCCACCCAATGGGAATGTATCAAAATAAGTTAAAATACATAAAATAAATAAAAGGATTCACAAGGGCGAAAGCAAAGCAAAAAAATAATGAAACCACACCGAAATAGTATGTGAAGACTGACAAGGAAGGAACTTCCAAATCAATCAATTCTCTTCTATGAGACTGGAACTCTTATTATTATTTTTTTTATTATTTTTAGAGATTGTGGAGAGGGACAGAGAGAGTGGGAGAGAGAGAATCCCAAGCAGACTCCATGCCCTGTGTGGACCTGGACATGGGGCTTGATCCCAAAACCCTGAGACTACGACCTGAACCAAAATCAAGAGTTGGGTGCCCAACCGACTGAGCCATCCAGGTGCCCCAGATTGGAACTCTATGCTAGTGCATATCTATGACACAGAAAACAAATCACTCCCTCAAAAGAAACAGTTTGGCATTAAAGCTTTTTTCCTCATTGTTATTATTCTTATTTGATGACTATTTCTCAGTAGTATTGGTAGTAGAGGGTAGTAGTCCAGAGCATAGGCTCCAGAGCCAGACTATGTGGATTTAAATCTTAGTGTCATATCTTTACTAACAGTGTAACTTCGAGCAAGTCACTCAACATGATTGCACTTTATTTTTATCATCTGTAAGTGTACATAAGAATAGCCACTTCCCACGACTGCTGTGTAGACTGACAGAGTGAAGACAATGCCTGACTTGTGTGTAGTAAGCCCTCATTACTAACTTGGCTAACCTCATTAACATAGCCTCATCCCTCTTATCAGAGACTGAAACGCACAATAAAAGATTGTCAGTAGATACGTGGAATTCTAAGCCATTTCAGATCATAGATGTCTATATTGGTTTTCAATATACAGAGACAAATGCTTAAAAGTAATAAAAGTGATATCTGACAGAGGAAGGAAGTCTAAAATGCCAGCCCTTCACAAGAGCGATGGAAAAGCTGACAAAAACTGTCAGCTTCAACTTTTCTGGAACTCTGGAATCTAATCTAAACTTACAACAACCAAGGAAATGCTTAACAAAGAAAAAAACTGCTGCATTTTGGTGAAAGAGCTCTGTGGCATTTCGATGTACCCTGTTATCATCTCCTACACCCCAGTGTGGCAGTAGCTTTGAATGGCCGGGTGCACTCCAAGTGAAGGTTGCTGGTACAAGAGAAAGCAATATGGATTTTCCTCCGAATTATGTATGTTTCGACCTTGCATATGGTGCCCTGAGGGATTCGAATAAGTATTTGCCTTTGTTTTGCCTATCTCCAAGCTTCCCCAGGACCAAGGTGGCTCCCTGGGTAGCATTTGTCAAAAATATAGGCAAATATATTAGATGTTGCTGCCTGGGACAAAAGGTAACAGTTGGAGTAAGAAATATACAAAAACTTAGGAGGGAAGAATCTTGGGAAGAAAATACTTGGAGAATAAAGGCTTTGAAAAACTCCCATGAATTTTAAAGATTCTAGAAGTCTACATGAATGCCTAGGTCAGAACACATTCTCGGAAACGACCTGAGAAGTCCTTAAGTTCTCATTACTGGCCAACCTTCGGGCTCTGTACAACCAAGAAGTGAAGGCTAAGGTAGAGTTTTAAACTGCCTGGCTATGCAATGAAGCAGTGCCCCAACACATATCTGATCTACAAAGACTGGAATAATCTTTAGTTTGGTTTGGTTTGGTTCCAGGTATTTAAAGAAAAGGCTCTCAAATCCCTAGCTACTACTCAGCTAATGGAACAGAGATTTCAGTTGGCCATACACAAGAAAGAATATACAGATACTACAAAATTAATTTTTAAAAGCCAGTAAACAAACAGCGACAACCACACAAGCAGCAGCAGGAAATTTTGAAGAAGGAATATAATCTGATTTTCAGAGTTGCCACATTATAATATTCAAAATGTCCAGTTTTCAAAAAAATTATAAGGCATGTAAAGAAACTAGAAAACATCCCATTCACAAGAAAAAAACAATTAATAGAAAATGTCCCTGGGAAAGCCGAGTCTAGAATCACTTTCCATATGAAAGTTATTATAATCTTTCTCCAATAGAAACAAGCCAGGGGCGTCCGAGTGGCTCAGTGGTTGAGCGTCTGCCTTTGGCTCGGGGCATGGTCCTGTTGTCCTGGGGTCCCGGGATCGAGTCCCACATTGGGCTCCCTGCAGGGGGCCTGCTTCTCCTGCTGCCTGTGTCTCTGCCTCTCTCTGTGTGTCTCTCATGAATAAATAAATAAATAAATAATCTTAAAAAATTACACACAAGCCAGTTTCTCGTTTTCTCTCTTTGAGTTTATGATGCATGCATAAAGACATCCTGGAATCATCTTAAGCCATTGTGATACACATGATTTTTCAAAGGAGAACCTTTTCATTTGAAAGTTGTTGAATTTTGTTTCATTCTTCAGATTATCATCTTTAGATGTCTTGACATAAAATTCATCAACAGTTTGAGGGAGATGGTTTTGCAACAGCAGTTTCCACCGACATTTTTTGGGGATCAATACAAATTAACTCAAAGAGCAGATAACACATTCTGTCACTATGTGCCTGTCAATGAATGGTTCTCCTGAGAGTTAAATTATTTCAGTATTCAGGGGAAGAATTAACAACAGAATGGCCTTGTTACTGTTTTGAAATAAGCTAGTTTCCCTGTCTTATTCTAACACATCTATGTACATGTTTTCTTTTCTTTTTTTAAATGTATATATTTTCCATGGGCATTCTTACAAGCTCCAAAGAGAAGGACATTAAAGTGATGGAAAATGTTCTGGAACCACCAGTAGTAATGACACATAGATATATATCATAGTTGGTCAGTCTAGATGATATATGCTATATCTGAAAGTATTTAAACAATCAGAAAAGACATAGGACCTTATGATATCAATGATTTCTGCTCTCCAAGATGATTTCTAGAGGTAGCTTTTGTTTGGAAAAAGATGATATTCACTGTGTAATGATAAATAAGGCACAAGAATTAGATCTGTCACTGATCACTTACAACTGAAAATCTTAAATCTAGTTTACAACCTTGTGGCATTCAAAGACTCATACAATCTGTTTCAAATTTACTTTTCCAGTCTTATTTTTATTTTTATTTTTTGGCTGGGTACAGTATACTTTATTGATGGTACATGACAAGGTAGGGGTCCCCAAGCCCTCCCCTTCCTCGGGGTCTGGGATGTAAATTGGAGGTCAGGAGATTCTCATTGTGTTGGGGGATTAAGTTGGGGCAGGGACTTCCCAGCAGCTGAGGGCCTCTCTCTTCCTCTTGTTCTTGTTGGGGCTGAGAGTGGTCCAGGAGGCTCTTACCCCTTAGAGGCCATGTTGACTATGAGGTCCACCACCTGGTTGCTGTAGACAAATTCATTGTCATACCAGGAAATGAGCTTGGCAAAGTGGTCATTAAGGGCAATGCCAGCTCCGGCGTCGAAGGTGGAAGAGTGGGTGTCACTATTGAAGTCGCAAGAGACAACCTGGTCCTCAGTGTAGCCTAGGATGCCCTTGAGGGGGCCCTTCGATGCCTGCTTCACCACCTTCTTGATGTCATCATATTTGGCAGCTTTCTCCAGGCGGCAGGTTAGATCCACAACTGACATGTTGGGGGTGGGGACATGGAAGGCCATGCCAGTGAGCTTCCCATTCAGCTCAGGGATGACCTCGCCCACAGCCTTGGTGGTGCCAATGGAAACAGGGATGATATTCTGGGCTGCTCCTTGGCAGTCATGCCACAGCTTCCCAGAGGGGCCATCCACGGTCTTCTGGGTGGCAGTGATGGCATGGATGGTGGTCATGAGGCCCTCCACAATGCCAAAGTGGTCATGGATGACTTTGGCCAGAGAAGTCAAACAGTTGGTGATGCAGGAGGCATTGCTGACAATCTTGAAGGAGTTGTCATACTTCTCGTGGTTCACGCCCATCACAAACATGGGGGCATCAGCAGAAGGAGCAGAGATGATGACCCTCTTGGCCCCACCCAAGACCACCCCAGTCTTCTCCATGGTGGTGAAGACCCCATGGACTCCACAACATACTCAGCACCAGCATCATCCCATTTGATGTTGGCGGGATCTCGCTCCTGGAAGATGGAGATGGACTTCCCATTGATGACAAATTTCCCATTCTCAGCCTTAACCATGCAGTGGAATTTGCCATGGGTAGAATCATACTGGAGCATGTACACCATGTAGTTGAGATCAATGAAGGGGTCATCGATGGCGACAAGATCCACTTTGCCAGAGTTAAAAGCAGCCCTGGTGACCAGGTGCCCAATACGGCCAAATCCGTTTGCTCCGACCTTCACCATCATGTCATGGGGATGCAGCTGGCCCTGCACCAGAAGATGCAGCTGTCTGTCCAACAGGGAGGAGAGAGAGCCTCCAGTCTTATTTTTAAACGTTGCCCTGTTTGAACTTTCCCTCTAGGCAAACTGATCAAATTACTATCCCCTGACATGATTTATATCTTTTCAACCCTACACCTCTTCTCAGAGCACTCCTTTCTGGCACATCCTTACCACCTTCACTCCCCAAATGTTGCCTCTCCCCCCACACGGACTCCCCTACTTCAGTCTGATAAAAGCCTAAGGCTTCCAGAAGGAGGTGTCACCACCATATCCTCCCTGGAAAAGAGGTGTGCATCCTTTATTTGGCACAAGACAAAGCCATGTAGTGTCTGCTTTATTTTGATCTAAATTGGAGGAAAATTCTGGATACCTCCCTAAACATCATAGCTCTGGAGTCATTTGCTCTTGGAGAAGGCAGCACCATAGCCTTCTATCCTGCACTTCCGTAAGCAGTAAAAGAAGCCGTTCCCCGATAACCTACCTTCTTTTTGCTTACAAAGATTTTTTTTAACCATTTTCTTGGTTAATACGTAGGCTATCTCTAATCTTGTAATCATTCTGTACGTAGAGAAGAAACGTGTCAGGATGTCTGGAAAGGTGCAGAAAAGTACAGTGCTGGTTCACAGAGGACAGCCAGGGGTCAGGCGCTCCTGAGCTGACTGCCATTTCTTAACTCAAGGTTTTTAAAGTTGCAGCAGAACACAACTTCACCCCATCTTTCCTGAAAATGGGAGGGAGGGATTAGGGTGGTATGTTAAGTGGAAGCTGAAAGTGGCAAAAGATGGTGAAATGTAGGAAAGATGATTTCTTGGAACTTCATAAATCTTGGTCAAAAATTTACGTCGTCGAGCAGTCCTGAGTTGTTGGCTGCTCTATCTTCCTTGTGACAGCTTCATGAATGACAGCTTCATTTCACATACAGCTTCATGAGAATAATGAAATCTCCAAGCTAAAGAAAACCACATTGGTATTTGAGTGTCTTGAAGTTTCTCGAGGGCCCCAAAGCACTGGAGCGGCTCAGAAGGGTAACTCGACAAGGGCAACAGTTGGTTTTTTAGTTCTTTGGTTACATGTCTCATTGCTCTCCCTAAACTGTCAACTCTCGGTGAGCTTTGATAGAGAATGAAATTTCTGATTTTTCCTACCTGATTCCCGAGACTCATTTCCAAAATGATGGGCTTACACTATACAGAGGCTAGATAGAAAGCATAAATTATGGGTTTTGCTGATATATCTTTAGTAATAGACTTCTCTCACAGAGAAGGAATACGTGAATATTCTCCATCAATCCTATTCAGTTATTTTCACTGTCAGCAAGGACTCTTTGGAGCATAGAGGTAGCTTGCCCCAGTCTCTGCTCCCCAAGACAATTTTTTGATTCTGTGATTCAGCTTTTGTCTCAGTTAAAAACCACTTTTGAATCTGAAGACCTCTTTTTTTTTTTTTTTTGAAGGAGAGGAGTGGGGAGGGGCAGAGGGAGAGAGGGAATCTTTTTTTTTTTTTTGAAGATTTTATTTATTTATTCATGATAAACAGAGAGAGAGGGGGGTGGACAGAGACACAGGCAGAGGGAGAAGCAGGCTCCATGCTGGGAACCCCACGTGGGACTCGATCCCAGGTCTCCAGGATCACACCCTGGGCCGAAGGCGGCGCTAAACCACTGAGCCACCTGGAGAGAGAGAATCTTAAGCAGACTCAAGGCCTAGCACAGAACCCAACACGTGGCTCGATCTCACCATCCTGATATCATGACCTCAGCTGATCCAGAGTCAGACACTTAACTGACTGAGCCACCCAGGCGCCCCAAATCGGAAGACCTCTTATTAGAAGTTTGTAAATTTGGAATTGAATAGTATCACACCCAATGGCAAAGTGTTAGCAGTGTGTTTTCTTCCAATATCCTATCTTCCAGACTTTTTGAACTTGACCGAGGGTGAGGAGTCCCTGACCTCAGTGGGATCTGGATCAGAACATTCCACTCAAGGTTTCTTCTGCCTCCAAAGCAGAAGTCCAGAAGATGCCTTTACTCTGGCTACGACTGCCCAGTCTCAGACTTCCATGCGCCTACTAGCGGGAGTGAAAGGATGCCCAAGAGCTCTGTGCGCTTCTAATAAGAATCTCTCCCTTTCTGGTCAACATTCAATACCTCCCACCTATTGTTTACCTTGAGATCGTCAAGACAAATGGTGTTGTGCCTGTTTTCTTGATTTCCAATTATTATCCCAAGAGGGCTAATACTTCTCAGGATTCTAACCTACATATGGCTCTGGAGCAGTGAGGCAACCCCCACCCTGCACTCTTCCTTTGCTCCTCTTCCATTTTATTTTTCCCCATGTGTCACCAAGTAATACACTATATATTTTACTCATTTATTTGCTTAACTCCCTTCACCAGATGAGGGCAAGATTTCTTTATATCATTCATGAAGTACTCCAGTTGAACTAACAGTCCTGTGTGGATGAACACATAGCGCCAACAACAGTAAAAGAGGGTGGGGCACCCTTAACAGTAAAAGAGGTGGGGCATCTGGGTGGCTCAGTTGGTTAAGCATCTGGCTCTTGGTTTTGGCTCAGGTCATGATCACAGGGTCCTGAAATTGAGCCCCACATCGGGCTCCACACTCAGTGGCATCTGCTTGTCCCTGTCCATCTGCTTCTCCCCCTTCCTGGCAGCCCCCGCCCCTTCCTGTTCACACACACTCTCTCTCTGTCTCTAAAATAAATAAATAAAAATTTTAAATAAAAAACCAGTAACAGTAGTGCATGATAAAATTTCAAGGTCTCACCTTTTAAACTTGACAATTTAATTTAGTTTTAGAAATATAGATACCATAGAGGCAGGGACCTTATCTTTTGGGGGTTCCTTGCACAATCCACCAGTGGCTTTATTCACCGGTATTTGGGGACAAAATGCTGGTTTCTTTTCTCTTCACGAGGAGTTAGTTTCTGATTTAGATAGCCAAACTCATCACACTGAGGCATTTAAGGAAGTGATTTGGATTTCCCTGTTATACGTATGGGGTCTTTAATGGAGAGAACAGCAATTTTGGGTCTCCTGCCATAATTGCATCAGAAATTCTTTCACTATGTGAAGAAATAAGCCTCGAGCTGTACTCCAATTGCCAGATGATCATTTCCTGTTACTACCTTAGTAATATGAAGCAATTATTTTCACTATTTTCCCAAACCATTATGCCTTCAATTTTATCTGTTCTTTTCTCTTGACATGTGAAGATTCATGTACAAAAAGAAAAATAGGCCTATTATGGTCTATTTTCTCTGGTTATCATACTACATTTTCAAATTTTTCTCAAAGATCCGAATTTTGCCTCAGGATACTCTAATATGACCTTTATATCTTTTCCGTTAGAATTTTGCTTACATGGACAGATCCAGAATTTTCTTCTCCTTTCCCTGTATAGATATCCTTTTATGCCAAAACTTTAGATTCAATCAATATCTGCTTAGAGTACTCATTAACTCATTCAATAAAAGTCTACTGAGTACCAACTATATCGTGGATATAATGCTGGGAACACCTTTTTAAAGACACCTAAGACAGAAGGATTCCCTTTATGGAGCTTTTAGTTGAATAGAGAGTGTAAACATTTTATAAATAAATGTAAGCAGAGGGTGAAATTCCAAAGGAGTAAAAGATTACTCTTATTTTGGAGAAAGCATCAATTAACTGTCAAACTAAGTAATAAAAGATAAGTAAGTAGTTCCAGGAGGATCGAGTCAGGTGGAGCCTGTGGTGCAAGAAAATAGATGGTAAGAATTACGGCTGGAGAGGTTGGCATAAAGACACTGTGTGCCAGAAAAAAGAGTTGGGACTTCATTGCCCAGGAAAATGGATTAGAGTCTGGAAATTTTATGAGCCTGACAAGCAAATTTGAAAATAAGAAAGCTCATTCCTTCTTATTTATAATATCACTCCCTCTGCTAGAGCAAGACTAGAGGGGGTAATATTGTTGCATTTCCGATAGTCAGGCAAAGGGTGTTGATGACATAAATGATTTTTTACTTTATTATCTGTGTCTAACCCATCATCATGGCCAGTGATGTTTCAGTGTTTAGAAGCAAGAGATGAGGTCTGCAAGAAGTCATAGATCATTAGTAACGGGGACTGTTGAGTTTTGATTTGCTGAGAGGATTGCCAGTTGCAATAACTCAAGCCCTCAATACCATTGATTGTCAGGCCCTAGAATGCCAGTGTCAGGGCTAAAGTTTTTCCCAAGGAGTTTCTTGGAGAAACTTTGTGAATCTTTAAGCTCTAGCTTAAAACTGGGTGTTCCACTGCACTACTGGGTATTTACCCAAAGAATACAAAAAAAAAAAAAAACTAATTCAAAGGGATACATGCACCCCAATATTTATAGCAGCAGCATCCACAATAGCCAAATTATGGAAACAGCCCAAGTGTCCATGCTTGATGAATGGTTAAAGAAGAGGTGGTGTATATACACAATGGAATATTATTCAGCCATAAAAAGAATGAGGTCTTGCCATTAGCAATGACATGGATGGAGCTAGAGAGTGAGTATTATGCTAATCGAAATAAAGTCAGAGAAAGACAAATATCATATGTCTTCACTCATATGTGGAATTTAAGAAACAAAGGAAATGAGCAAAGGGGGAAAAAAGAGAAACAGAAACTAAGAAGCAAACTCTTAACTATAGGGAACAAACTGAGGGTTGCCACTAGGGGGAGGAGGCAGTGGGTGAAACAGGTGGTGGGGATGAAGGAGGGCACCTGTTGTGATGAGTTGTAAGGAATTGTTGAATCACTATATTGTACACTTGAAACAAATGTTACACTGTATGTTAACGAACTGAAATTAAAATAAAATCTTAAAAAATACAAATAAATAAAAGTGTGGGTGTTCGACCACCTGGGCGAAGCACTCATCTGACTAATTTCTGACTTGGATCTTCTGCTTTCTACTTTCTGACTCCGAGGGAAAGCATGCTTCACTAATTTCAAGGTAGAGGAAACATATTGGACTACCTGGTTGTGGTCATGTGATACCTCTAGTGGCAGCTCTGGCCTATGAAAAGGAGATTGCAGTTATAATGCATGGAAATGGTTTTGCAATACAACAGGCAATAATATCCAATGTACAGGTTCACTGAAACATTTCCAAGAGGAGTTTCTTCACTTCATCACATTTTGCGTGTCAGAAGTGAAACAATTTTTTTCAGCTCCTCTCATGTCACTTCAATTAGTTAAGGCTCGGGATCCCTGGGTGGCACAACGGTTTGGCGCCTGCCTTTGGCCCAGGGCACGATCCTGGAGACCCGGGATCGAATCCCACGTCGGGCTTCTGGTGCATGGAGCCTGCTTCTCCCTCTGCCTGTGTCTCTGCCTCTCTCTCTCTCTCACTGTGTGCCTATCATAAATAAATAAAATAAAAAAAATTAGTTAAGGCTCCATTACACCTTTTGCAAAAATTAGTTTTGCTAATCATTTTGTGACTACCCTGCTAGACTGTGAGCCACTTGGGACCAAGTACTATGTTTTACCGGTTGTTGTGTCCACAGTATCCAGGACAATTCCTGGCACCCAGTAACTAACTGAATAAAAGACTCAATGCCATTTATTTTGATCACTTTTCAATTTCCCATAATATATTTTTTACTACATAAAAAATATACTTTGCATGGAAAAACCTGTTTGCATCAAAGGACAGTGTGCCTTACAGGGACAAGGACCATGTCTTTATTTCCCCGTTATCTGGCACAGAGCATAAACGAGAATTGAATTAAATTTATAAATTAAATGTTATGATGATGTCTTCAGCACCTGAGTTATCAAAAGAGTGACTGTGATTTCACTATTATCATTATTATAAAATTATTTCATCCAGATTATGGTAAACAAAGGACACGAGTCCAGAGGTGACTATGTAAAGCCATGACCCAATTAACTATACTCACTCCTGACAGGTTTTTCTAAGACATGGGATGGAGTTGTTCTGTGTAAGAAGTGAATTATTTCAATTATTGAAATAATCTTAGTGGAACGTTTTAGCCACTAAATGGAAAAGTCAGCTAACTAGTTTCCATTACAATACTTACAGTATACTCTCTTTCTCTCTCTGTCTTTCATTGTCTCTCTCTCTCTCTCTCTTTCTCTCTCTCTCACACACACACACTTCTCTGTTGTCCTATAATGAACTTCAATTTAACTGAGTTCTTTTTTTTTTAATTTTATTTATTCATTCATGAGAGACACAGGGAGAGAGAGAGAGAGAGGCAGAGGGAGAAGCAGGCTCCGTGCACCGGAAGCCCGACGTGGGACTCGATCCCGGGACTCCAGGATCACATCCTGGGCTGAAGGCAGGTGCTAAACCGCTGAGCCACCCAGGGATCCCCAATTTAACTGAGTTCTTAAGCATGAGTCTAGCAGTTTAGCAGTTAACTCAAACAAGTTGATTCATTTGAACCTAGAACTTCCAAAATCACATGAACCAATATAGTTATTAAAGAAAACATATGCGAAAAGGTAGGGCATTCAAGTCTTCTACACCAACAGCGCTTGGTTATATATCTTTATCTATAATTATAATAAAAATGGGATCATATCTATGAGCAATTTGGCATCTGTTCTTTTCACTTCATTCCAAGCCACCAAATGCTACAAATACAGCATAATGTTAAGAGCCTGAACCTTGGCATTTGATAGATCTAGTTTTGAATTTTTGGACGTGACATTTATTCTGATCATCAATTTTTTCATTTGTAGTATGGAGCACTAAGTAGTCCTTAGTGTCGTGGTGAGGAGTCAATGAAATAATGCAAATAAGATAAGTAGTATATAATAAAAAAAATCAATAAATGATGTAGTATTTCTTGGCATATAGCACATCTCCATGTATTTAATTAGCCCAAAGCCAATCAAACCAACATCTAAATCACTTTCTTTTTTCTCAATATTAGAAGCAACTCATATGATAAATATCCTTGCATGTTTATAGGTGCCTACTTGCCCAGTTATTTTATAGAGTATATTCCTAGAAGTAAACTTGCTGAGTCAAAGGGTATAAACATTTTCAAGACATTCTGTTTTGCTAAATGGCTCTGCAGACTGGATGTACAAATTCACACTACCACCAGCAGGGTGTGAGAGTGTTCATTTATCACAATTGTGTCAGCTGAATATTTATCATTAAAACTCTACCAGGGCATCCCGGGTGGCTCAGCAGTTTAGCGCCGCCTTCAGCCCAGGCAGGGCCTGATCCTGGGGACCCGGGATCGAGTCCCACGTTGGGCTTCCTGCATGGAGCCTGCTTCTCCCTCTGCCTGTGTCTCTACCTCTCTCTTTCTCTCTCTCTGTCTCTGTCTCTGTCTCTCTCTGTCACTCATGAATAAATAAATAAAATCTTAAAAAAAAAAACCCTCTACCAATTCCAGGGGGTGGGGTGTATATCTTATTTTAATTTGCATTTTTATTACCTGTAAGATTTATTGAGACCATTTGTGTTTCTTATTTTGTATCTGCCTGTTATAGCTTTTGCCCATTTTTCTCTTTATATGTGCTTTCCTTCCCTACACATATCTTTTATGTATTAAGGGTGCATGCTTTTGATTTTAAACACATTACAAGATTTCTCTAAGCTTATTTTACTTGTACATGTGATGTTTTTCATTGACAGAAATGTTGATCCATTTGAGTGAATTTTTAAAATCTCTTCAGATAATTGTATTGATATCAGAAACAGTCTAACAATATCTATTTACTATAATTTTTGATATCTCCTACAAAATTTTCCTCTATACAATGGGAACATTGTAAGTCAAAACAGAACCTATGTAATGTGCTTGCATTGCCTTTCATCTATCACCTTTTTTCTAATGATAAAATGAATAGTTTAATTCTAACATGGCTGCTAGCTCATCATTCTTGATATTATCACATAATCAGATTAAGTTAAATACCAAGGAATAGTCTTACAAAGAACATGGTATTTATCACAAAACTCGTCAGGCTCGAATAGGCCCTGCCAATATTGACACTTTGCTATAGTGAAAATGATTCCACTCCCCATCTACAATGGGACTGCCCTTTAGCACATCTAAAATCCTAATTTTTCAACCTTGATCCATTCAGTCATTCTTTTAGCAAATATACTGTGCTCCTACTGTCCTAAACACCATGCTAGGTACTGAATTGAAGTAGCAAATAAGACAAAGTCTAACTTTATAGAGCTTACGGTGCTGTACAAGTATATACATTATGTAGAGTAGACTTGGTAGATTAAAAACAAAAACAAAAGGAAACGTGAAACAGCTCTTGTTTAATGAAAGGCCGGATTTAAATTGCACTCAGTATACGCCAAGTGAGATTCTACTGGTTTTATATGCATATGTATTAATTCATTTCATCTTCCCAACAACCCGAAGAGGTGGATAGTGTTTTTGAAAGTTGTTTTTTTTTTTTAATTTGAGCATAGCTGACACACAGTGTTTCATTAGTTTCAGATGTGCAAAACAGTGATTCAACAAGTTCAGGAATTACGCT